>NC_139399.1:20272500-21723750 GCF_054392235.1 Sus scrofa | reverse complement strand
TTTTCCCAGAAATAAATAATGCTACTTAACAAGGTGTGTTTTATCCTAGACTGTTATCTGCGCATGTACAGGCAAGTGCATATAGATGTATTATCTTTATTATTAAAGCTTTGATATCATTCTTGGTTTTCTACCTCTTGCTATTCTCATAAAATGATATATGAGAGCTAGAAGTATGGATATATTTCTACGAGACAGGGACAATTCAAAATTCTTTACATGCATTGAACTGCTTAATTCTAAAACAACAACAAGGAGTTCCTGTCATGGCTCAGTGGTTGACGAATCTGACTAGCATCCATGGGAACGCAGGTTTGATCCCTGGCCTTGCTCAGTGAGTTAAAGGTGCTGGCGTTGCTGTGAGCTGTAGTGTAGGTTGCAGATGCGACTCAGGTCCTGTGTTGCTGTGGCTGTGGTGTAGGCCAGCAGCTACAGCTGATTCTATCCCTAGCCTGGGAACCTCCATATACTGAGGATGCGGCCCTAAAATTTAAAATGAAATAAATAAAACAAAAACAACAAACCCTAGGAAGTACATACAATTATTTCTCCCTAAAAGTGGAAAGATGGAATGCTTATCTGAGTGTAGACAGGCAGGAAGTGCCAGCACCATGACTTGAATCCAGACAGGCTGGTGTTAAGAGTCATCATTGGTTTACTCCTGTGCTATGCTGCCCTCATTTTTTTTTTTTTTTTTTTTTTGTCTTTTTTAACGGCATACGGAGGTTTCCAGGCTAGGGGTCAAATTGGAGCTGCAGCTGCTGGCCTACACCACAGCCACAGCAACGCCAGATCCAAGCTACATCTGCAACCTATACCACAGTTCACAGCAACACCGGATCCTTAACCCACTGAGCTAGGCCAGGGATTGAACCTGCATCCTCATGGATGCTAGTCAGATTCTTTCCACTGAGCCACGATGGGAACTCCCTGCCTTCATCTTTAAGATCTTGCCATGTCACTACATACAAGTCTTCCCAAATCTTTTAAGATGCTGCACAGTTTTCAATAGCGTGGACTAATTATAGTTCCTTGGCTAGGGATCAAACTCACACCACATTAACAATCCAAGCAGCTCCGCACCACAGTTAACGATCTAAGCCACTGCAGTGACAATGCTGGATCCTTAACCCACTGCACCACAAGGGAACTCCTCATGCCTCTTCTTGTACCCTTTGTGCATGTGGGTAACTGTTTCTCTGGGCTAGATACCTATAAATGGAACCCTGGCTATGCACACTGAAAGTGTCGACATATAACACTAAGTTCTCTTTAGGAAGAGAATTTCCAGTAGTATATATCCTCATAGATGCTATTAGCCTTTTCAGTTTCCTAAGAGGATGCACATTCTCATAAACTCTAGATATTAACCCATAAACTCTAGATATTAACCTTTTTTGAAAATGTTTCCTAAACCGATAGGCAATAATGATGTTTCTTACTGGTTGTAACTTCTATTTCCTTGGGGTTTTTTTTTTAGTGAAATTAAGAACTTTTCATTTGTTTATTGGGCATTTTAATTTCAACTTCCATAAATTGCTATTGTCTTTTGTTCAATTTTTTTATTGCATTGTTTTCCTTTTCCTTTTTGATTTTATGGTGTATATGTATATAGTGGCTATAATTCTTTTTCTGCTATTCATATTATAAATACTTTCTCTCAGCCTACTCCTTGTCTTTTAAATTTATTTTTGATATCTTCTGACTCAAGAAGTATTTTATAATTATAAAGACAAGTCCATTGATCTTCTTTTTGGTTTCCGAGGTTGAGTCTTTCTCAATCCTCAGCTTTAGAAATTATATATAAACATATAATACATGGATGTTGTAGAAAATACAGACACTACAGATAAAAATTAAAAATAAAAATCAAGTGTATATTTGTATCCCCAGATACAAAAAAAGACTGCTAACATTTTGGGAATTTCCCATTGATATTTTAAACATGAGAACAGATATAGTTACACTATTTTTTTAAGGGCCATTTTAAAAAGAAGGTTCAGATTTAACTATTTTTTAATGTCTGGTGAACAGTTTTAAGATACCTTCAAGACTGTAGAGTATGGGGAGTTCCCATCGTGGCTCTGTGGTTAACAAATCTGACTAGGAACTAGGAAGTTTCGGGTTCAATCCCTGGCCTCGCTCAGGGGGTTGAGGATCCGGTGTTGCCATGAACTGTGGCGTAGGTCACAGACTCGGCTTGGATCCCGAGTTGCTGTGGCTCTGGCGTAGGCCGGTGGCTACAGCTGCAATTAGACTCTTAGTCTGGGAACCTCCATATGCTGCGGGTGGAGCCCTAGAAAAGGCAAAAAGACAGAAAAAAACAAACAAACAAACAAACAAAAAGACCGTAGAGTATGGGAGTTCCCATTGTGGCTCAGCAGGTTGAGAATTGGACTAGTATCCATGAGGATATGGGTTCGATACCTGGCCTTACTCAGTGTGTAAAGGATCCAGCATTGCTGCAAGCTGCGGTGTAGACCACAGATGTGGCTCAGATTTGGTGTTGCTGTGGCTGTGGCATAGGCTAGCACCTGCAGCTGCAATTTGATCCCTAGCCTGGGGAACTTCTATATGCTGCAGGTGCAGACCTAAAATGAAAAAATTTAAAAAAAAACAAACTGTAGGGTAATTATTATGTGCCAAGGATAGCTCTGGGTCCTTACCATCTGGGCTGGAGAAATTTAGAGGGGACATTGCCAAGCTGTTGGTAGAATTTACCTCTTCTTTTAAGGGGGAGGGTACCCAGATGAGCACAGGCCGAACCACTTGTGGTGATGCCTCTGCCCCCCACAAGGTGCCTCTACCCCCAGACATCTCTGGCAATGCCTTGTGTTGTAAATGGGTAACCAAGTTCCCTTGGGTGCAAACCTTCTTCCCTCAATCATAGGCCCCATCTGGGCACTTATGCCCCAATATCACCTGGAACTTTTCCTAAGCCCCCAATTCTCATGGGTCTCATTTGCTGTCTTGCTCTAGGCACTAAAGAGGCTGAGCATGAAGTTTCCATTGTTTTCAAAGGGGACTTCACACTAACTGAGCTCCTGAGGCCATTAAAAAAATAGGTGATTTTGAGCCTTTAAAGATAGGGGGGATTTTTTAGTTAAAAATTTTGGAGAATTTCAGAAGTTCCTGTTGTGAATCAGTAGTAACAAACCCTACAAACACCCATGAGGATTCGAATTCGATCCCTGGCCTCACTCAGTGGGTTAAGGATCTGACATTGCCTCGAGCTGTGGTGTAGGTCACAGACACAGCTCAGATCCTGCATTGCTGTGGATATGGAGTAGATTGGCATCTACAGCTCTGATACGACACCTAGCCTGGGAACTTCCATAGGCCTCAGGTGCCCTAGAAAGGCCAAAATGTGGAGCATTGTTTTACTCTCAAGTCCAATTACTACACAAACATTATAACAAGGTAAATAAAAACAGTCATTGCTCCACTACCATGTGTTTTCACATTCTTTTTTCTGGCCTTTTAGGGCAACACTTAGGCACATAGAGGTTCACAGGCTAGGAGTCTAATGGGTTAAGGATCTGGCATTGCTGTGAGCTGTGGTATAGGTCACAGACGTGGCTTGGATCTTGCATTGCTGTGGCTGTCGTGTAGGTCAACAGCTGTAGCTCTGATTCGACCCCTAGCCTGGGACCCTCTGTATGCCTTAGGTGTTGCCCTAAAAAGCAAAAAAAAAAGGCAAGAGAACAGCCCTGAAATATAGGGTGATTGATTAGTTTCTATAGACTGGGCAATTTCTTTTTCCATTCTTTCTTTCTTTATCTTCTTCTTTTCTTTTTTTAGGGCCACACCCATGGCATACAGAAGTTCCCAGGCTAGTGGTCAAATTGGAGCTGCCGCTGCCACCCTACACCACAGCCACAGCAATGCCAGATCCTTAATCCACTGACCAAGACCAGGGATAGAACCCACATACTCATGGATACTAGTCAGGTTTGTTTCCTTTTCCACAATGGAGACTCCATGGGCTGGGCCATTTCATAGGCTAACAAGATGCGGAATTTTTCCAACTATTTTGGGATTTCTAGGATTTGAGGCTCAGCCCTCTTTTTGGCCTTTTATGGTCAGCCTTGGAACTGTCATGGTGCCTGAGGAAGTGTCACGTAGCATGCTAATGTATTATAAGGAGCATAGAATGAGTCCCAAGGTCCACTGGAAGTTGAATCTTCCACCATCTTGGACCTAGTTGGTTCTAACCAGTTTTTGTCACATCCTCAAGGGCAATGTCATTCTTTAAGGGTTGTGCCCTGCCCTCATCCCTCCTATTTCAGAAGCACTTGGATTTTCCACCTGAGCAAACTCCAGGGAGAGCAGGGAATTAACACCTCTGGGAGCAGCCCTCAGCCAGTGACTGATGAGAGCTGGTGGATAAATACGCCAGCTCCTTCCCTTCTCAGGTAGGACAATAGAAGTGTGCTCTTCATACCCTCCCAGAGGTCCTTGTGGCATTGAAGCCCAGTTTCCCATGCTTTACTAATATATCCATGGCTTCCTTCCTTTCCCTATTTTTTATTTTACTTCTTAGGGCCGCATCTGTGGCATATGGAAGGTCCCAGGCTAGGAGACCAATCAGAGCTGTAGCCACCGGCCTACACCATAGTCACAGCAACACCAGATCCAAGCAGCATCTGCAGCCTACACCACAGCCCACGGCAACGCTGGATCCTTAACCCACTGTGCAAGGCCAGGGATCAAAGCCGAGTCCTCATAGATACTAGCTGGGTTCATTACCGCTGAGCCAGAACAGGAACTTCCTCCTTCTCCTGTGTTGCTCCCCCCTCCCCTAGAGGTGCTCCCTGGGGTCATCTCACATATAAACGACTTATATGCACATCCTTGTCTTCTGCCTGCTTCCACGGGAGGCCTGCAGCCATGCTCATACAGTCCACTCCCAGCATCTCATTCTGGCTGGCTGGACCCAAGCTGAGCACCTGTCTGCGTTGATCTCATTCTTTCTGCCTGGAATATTGTATTGGTAAAGAGAGAATGCTGATTGTTGTCTGCATGAGGCTGGGGGCTCTCTCATGTGAACTAGGGAGCTTTGCGGGGTCATAGTGTACTAATGGGTAGGAGATGCAGGGAAAGTTAGTCTGCAGGGAAAGGGAGGAAAACAGGGAGACTGGGATTGGGGGAGAGAGAAGAGGATGGACAGGAGCATCAGAGATGAGAGGCAGCTTCCTGTTCCAGGCTCCCCCCTTCCTGAAGCCCTCCTACATCTGGTTCCTGATCTGCAAATTAGGCCAATATATGTACTGTAATTTCCCCTCTTTCTCTTAAACTAGCTGAAATAACTTGTTGCATACGACTGAACAATGGGATAACACAAAAGATCATCAAAAGTTAGGCGCGCATTCTCAGAGAGCAGGAAAGCTATGTTCCAGGACTCCTCCCCTCCCCACCCGTCTGCTTCCCATGAGATGAGGCTCTGACCTCTGACCTCCACCTGTGAGGAGGCCTCTTGTGGGGGGAATCCTTCAGCTAGCGGCCCACATGGAACTGGTAGGCTCTGCTGAGATGGTATTTATGGTACCTGTGAAGTGCCGCCTCCTCTAGGACATTTTTGCCATTGAAGACCCCCTTCAGGCAGGGGCAGTCATGTGTCCCCCAACCTCTACCAGTCTCCAGACTGCAAGGCCCCTCTGGTTGAAGCATCTCCTTGCTGGGGAATTCCCTTCATGGTGCAGTAGAAACAAATCCAACTAGTATCTATGAGGCTGAGGGTTCAATCCCTGGCCTTGCTTAGTGGGTTAAGGATCTGGCGTTGCTGTGAGCTGTGGGGTAGGTCGCAGAGGCGGCTTTGATCCTGTGTTGCTGTTTGACCCCTAGCCTGGGAACTTCCATATGCTGCAGGTGCAGCCCTAAAAAGACAAAAAATAAAATAAAATAGTCAGGGAGTTCCCGTTACGGCTCAGTGGTTGATGAATCCGACTAGGAATCATGAGGTTGCGGGTTTGATCCCTGGCCTTGCTCAGTGGGTTAAGGATCTGGCATTGCCGTGAGCTGTGGTGTAGGTCACAGATGTAGCTTGGATCTCATGTTTCTGTGGCTGTGGTGTAGGCCGGCGGCTACAGCTCTGATTCGACCCCTAGCCTAGGAACCTCCATATGCCGTGGTAGCAGCCCAAGAAATGGCAAAAAAAGACCAAAAAAAAAAAAAAAAAGTATCCATCTTATCTTCCACACATTTTACCTATTTGTCTTGTGTTGTTGTTTTTTTTTTTTTTTTTTGTCTTTTTGCTATTTCTTGGGCCGCTCCCGCGGCATATGGAGTTTCCCAGGCTAGGGGTCGAATCGGAGCTGTAGCCACCAGCCTATGCCAGAGCCACAGCAACGCAGTGCATACCATGTTTTGTTTTTTGTTTTTTGTTTTTTTTTCTATTTACCTCAGTAGAATGTAAGCTCCATGAAGGCAGGGATTCTCATCTGTTTTGTTTACTGCTAAATCTCCAGAACATAAAATGGTATATGATGTGCAGTAAAAACCTGTATTAGTCAGAGCTCCCCAGAGAAATAAAATCATAGGAGATTATATACATACTGTTGACCCTTGAACAACACGGATTTGAACTGAATGTGTCCACTAAACATGGGTTTCTTTCACTAAACATATATCACAGTACCACACCACCCATGGTTCAGTGAATCCACAGAACCTCAGATGCTGAGTGCTTACTGTAAAATTATAGCTAAAGTTTTGACTGAGAGCAGAGTCTGTGCCCCTAACCCCAAATTGTTAAAGGGTCAATCATGTATATGTATATACAGAGAGAGATTATGACATATATACTAGAAGATATATATCTCAGTCCAGTTCGGCTGCTATAACAATCTATCCTAGACTGGGAGGGTTATAAACAACAGAAATTTTATTTCTCATAGCTCTGGAAGGCTGGGAACTCCAAGGTGCAGGCAGATTAGGTACCTGGTAAGAGGCCCCTTCCTAGTTCACAGGTAACTATTTCTCACTCTGTCCTCACATGGTAGAAGGGGCAAATGAGCTTTCTGGGGTCTCTTTTGGAGCTTTTTTTTTTTTTTTTTTGCTTTTTTTGGGCCACATCTGCAGCATATGGAAGTTCCCAGGCTATGGGTCAAATTGGAGCTGCAGCTGCCAGCCACAGCAATGCAGGATCCAAGCTGTGTCTGTGACCTACACCACAGCTCACAGCAATGCCAGATACTTAGCCACTGAGTGAAGCCAAGGATCCGAACCAGAGTCTTCATGGGTATTAGTCTGGTTTGTAACCCACTGAGCCACAGTGGGAACTCCTGGGGTCTCTTTTATAAGGGCACTAATTCCATTCATGAGGGCTCCACCCTCATGAACTAATCACCCATCAAAGTCTCCAGTTCCCCACAGCATCACTGGGAGTTAGGAATTCAACATATGGTGGGGAGGAGGGGGAAATGGATGCAAACATTCACTACATATATATGTGTATATATATATATATAGAGAGAGAGATTACACACACACACACACACACAAAGAGATTTGTTACAAGAAACTGACTCGTGATTATGGAGGCTGAGAAATCCCATGACCTGCAGTCAGCAAGTCAGAGACCGAGGAAAGCCAGTGGTTCCAGTCTGAGGCCAAAGGCCGGGAGAACGAGCTGATGGTATAAGTTCCAGTCGAAATCTTACTTCAAAAGCAGAAAACCAATGTCCCAGCTCAAAGACAATCAGGCAGAGAGAGCGAGCCAATTCTTCCTGCTCAGGGTCTTTGTTCTAATGAGGCCTTCAGTGGATTAGATGAGGCCCGTCTAGGTTAGGGTGGGCAGTCTGCCTTACTCACTCTACTGACTCCACTGTTAATTCCATCCAGAAACAGCCTCATAGACACACCTAGAATAATGTTTAACATCTGGGAACCCCATGACCCACCTGAGGTGGAATAAAATTAATCATTATTGTGCCCAAGAAATATTTTCTTAACGAATGGATGATCCCGATGTATAGCACAGAGAACTATATTTAATCACTTGTGATGGAACATGATGAAGGGTAATGTGAAAGAAAGAATGTATGTAAAAGTACAACTGAGTCACTTTGCTGTACAGCAGAAATTGACAGAACATTGTAAATCAACTATGAAAAAAACATTAAAAAATAGGAGTTCCCACTGTGGCTCAGTGGTAACAAACCCAGCTTGTATCCATGAGGATGTGTGCTTGATCCCTGGCCTCACTTGATTGGGTTAAGGATCTGGGGTTGCCTTGAGTTATGCTGTAGGTTGCAGAGGAGGCTTGGATCCCAAGCAGCTGTGGCTGTGGTATAGGTCAGCTGCTGTAGCTCCGATTCAACCCCTAGCCTGGGAACTTCCATATGCTCTGGATGTCACCCTAAAAAGAAAAAAAATAATAAAAATAAAAATAAAGAAACAAAAAACCAATGGGTGAACTCCCATCATCGGTGTCCTCTACAGACTCCCAATCTAGGCAGTCGGGGTCCAGATGCTCATCTCCTCTTCCTGCACATCCACCACAATGTTGAAGAGATTCTCTTGGAGGCTCCTCAGTCATTTGATGCAGAGAGAAGAGAATGCACCCCTTCCCCACTCCACTCTTCACTGAGCCAGTTCCTTCAAGAGTTTCCAGTCTGGTACACTGAGAAAAATGGCCACAAATTCTTCCTATCCATGCATTGTCTGTCCCTTCTGCATGTCCCTTTGTGCTTCGAAGTGGGGGAGACAATTTCCCTTTGAATTTAGTCAGACCTTGTGACGGGCTGCGATCAATAAAATGTGGCAAGAGTGGCATCGAGAGGAGTTCTGAACAGTCTCAAGAACCCTTGTAGATGCTGCTCTCAGCTTCTTGTCAGGTGAGCTAGGCCAGCCTTGCCTCCTTGAGCATGAGAGACCATGTGGAGAGAGTGGTCCATTCAACAACTGGCACCAACCACCAGATAGGCAAATGGGACTCTTGGGTCACCCAGCGCAGTCACGCCTGATTATAGCCATGTGAGTAAATGTATTGGTTTTCTACTGCTGTAGAACACATTAACACAACATTACCAGCTTCTAACAGCATGCATTTAATCACCTCGCATTTCTGGAGGTCCAACACAGGTCTCACAGGGCTAAACTCAAGCTGTGTGTTTGCTTTGGCAGCACAGATACTAAAATTGGAACAGTGCAGAGATTAGCATGGCCCCTGCACAAGGGTGACACACAAATTCATGAATCGTTCCATAGTGTTAGAAACAAGCTCACAAATTTCAAAACCAATCCTATGGTTGCCATAGAGGAAATTGTGGTGTGGAGGGGGGAATTAGGAGCATGGGAATAACATACACACACTACTGTATAAAATTGATGGTTAATAAGAACCTACTATGTAGCACAAGAAGTCTACTCAATTGTTTGTAAGAACCTGGAAGTTCCCATTGTGGCTCAGTGATAACAAACCCGACTAGTATCCATGAGGATGTGGGTCTGATCTCTCATCTTGCTCAATTAAGTATCCAGCATGGCCATGAGCTGTGGCATAGGTGCAGATGTGGCTCAGATCTGGCATGGCTGTGGCTGTGGTGTAGGTTGGCAGTTGTAGCTCTGATTTGACCCCTAGCCTGGGAACCTCCATATGACGGGGGTGCAGCCCTAAAAAGACAAAAAGAAAAAATTTTGTAATAACCTATATGTGAAAAAAGAATGGATATATGTATATGTACAACTGATTTACTTTTCTGTACACTGGAAACTAATACAACATTGTAAGTCAACTATACTCCAATAAAATTTAAATAAATAAATGAAATCAAGCTGTCGGCCAGACTGCATTCCTTTCTGGAGACTTTAGGGGAGAAACTGTCCCTTTGCTCCCTCAGATTTTTGGCAGAATTCAGTCCCTTGTGGTTGTGGGATTGAGGTCCTTCGTTTCTGTGCTGTCTGTTAGTAAGGGCTCTTCCTACATTCTTTGGCTCATGGACCCTTCCTCTACATTCAAAGCCAGCAATGATGGGCCAAGTCCTTTTTACACTTCAAAGCTCTCCTGTCTCTTCTTCCATAGCATCTCTCTGACCAATTCTTCTGCCTACTTCCACTTTTAAGAGCCTGTTTGACTACTTTGGACATACCCAGGTGATTCGGGGTAATCTTCTTATCCAAAGGCCCGTAAACTTAATTCCATCTACAAAGTCCCTTCTACCATGTAACATACACAGGCCTAATGCCAGGGATTAGGGCATAGACATCTTTGGAGGAGGGGCATTATTCTACTTATCACAGTGACCCCAGATGACAGCATGAGAAGAATCACCTGGTTGAGGCCAACTCAAAGGCTGACTTACAGAATCATCCGTAAGTGAAATCTGTACTTAGTTAATGGAGCAATAATGAACACCATACACAATCATATCAGATCACAAGCAGCTAGAAGTAAAAGCCTTTGGATCATGTACTCAAAATTCCACAGGGGTCCCTCAAGCCTTGAAAATTCTTTTTTTTTTTTTTTTTTTCTGTCTTTTTGCCTTTTTTCTGGGGCTGCTCCCGCGGCATGTGAAGTTTCCAAGGCTAGGGGTCTAATCGGAGCTGTAGCCACTGGCTACGCCAGAGCCACAGAAACAAGGGATCCGAGCCAAGTCTGCGGCCTACACCACAGCTCACGGCAACACCAGATCCTTAACCCACTGAGCAAGACCAGGGATCGAACCCACAACCTCATGGTTCCTAGTCAGATTCGTTAACCACTGAACCACGAAGGGAACTCCAAGCCTTGAAAATTCTGAGTCAAAGTTCTCAGGGCTTAGAGCCCTGGCCCAATCTTCTTACTGCTAAAACCAGTAGAAGTGGGTGATAAACACTGGGAATCCAGTGAGTTTTCAAAGTACCTTTTCAGTAAAATGTAGCAGGTGGCCCCAAGCAATCATTAAATGCCTGCCTATGCTCCATACTTTCCTGGTTATCTCTCTCCTAGCTGCAGGTTGAAAATAACCTTTGGTGCCAGGTGGTCCTTCCAGAACTGCTACTTGTCCTGCAAAGGACTGGCCACATTTCACCACATTACTCATCATCATTTGAGAAAAAAGCTTCATTGTGAAAAGGTGAAATCCACAAGATGAAAGTGAGGAAGACAGAGGCATGATCTTCAGTCGCTCATCAGACCAAGGAGTGGTCTCTAGAGCTGAGACACCTGCTGGCCACAGTGTGGGCCCATTGCAGTGAAAGGACAGCACACAGGCTCTGGCGCTCATTGAACTGGGACATTTGGCCAGGGGAGGAGAATGCCATAGCCCTCATACTGCAAGGTCCCCAGCTGCCCCAACTGCAAGGCACTTGGCATTCCCAGGCGACTTCCTTCAACAGCTGACATCTCAGAGCCAGACCACTTGGCACCAGTCTGTGCCACAGGAGGGAGGGAAGTTTTTTCACTGGACTAAAACCCACAGCATGTCCACCAGCCCCTGGTCCTGCCATACTTTTCTGGAGATAATGAAAGGGGATGGGGGAGAGTTCTCCAGTGGTCTAGTCTAGTGGTTGGGCTTCAGCACTTTCACCTCTGTGACCCAGGTTCAATCCCTGGTCTGGGAACTGAGATCCTGTATGTCAAGCCACTACACCCTGTGCCCCCCAACTTCCCCCAAACCAAAAAAAGATGTGGAACAGCCTACTTCTGTGTTTCCTTGTTTTTCCTTTCCCTAATGAAGTTGCTTCCTTAACTCACTGGTTTCTGCCACCAATTCTGATTCATGGTTAGGAAGGTGGGGGGGGGGGTTATGCCACCAATAAGAAATTCTCCAGACGCCAGCTGGGTGTCCTACCATTCAGCTCAATTCTGACAGCTCAGGCCTACAGGACTGCCTTCCCGCCACAATATCAGACACCAACAGCAAGCCCAAGTTATTACCTGCACTTCTGACTGACTGGGCATAAATCAGAGGTTTCCAGGATCTCCTCCTCAGATTTGATGGATTTACCAGACTGGCTCACAGAACACAGAAAAAGATTTTACTTACTAGATTACTGGTTTAGGAGTTCCTTTCATGGCTCAGTGGTTAACGATCCTGACTAGGATCCATGAGAATGTGGGTTCAATCCTTGGCCTCACTCAGTGGGTTAAGGATCTGGCATTGCTGTGAGCTGTGGTTATAGGGTGCAGACGTGGCTCGGAACTGTGTTGCTGTGGCTGTGGTGTAGACCAGCAACTGTAGCTCCAATTTGACCCCTAGCCTGGGAACTTTCATATGCCAAGATGTGGCCCTAAAAAAGGTTGTTGGTTTATTATAAAAGGATATAACTCGGGAACAGCCAGATGGAAGAGACGTAGAGGGCAGACTAGGGGAAAAGGGCACCAAGTTCCAGGCCCTTCCTGAAAGAGCCACATTCCCCAATTTCCATGTGTTCACCAACCTGGAAGCTCTTCAAACCCTGTTCTTTTGGTGGTTTGGGGTGGCAGATTTATTTTTTTTTATTTTTAATTTTTTGGCCATGACTGAGGCATGTGGAAGTTCCTGGACTAGGGATTGAACCCACATCACAGCAGTGTCCCAAGCCGCTGCAGTGACAATAACAGATCCTTAACCCACAGGGCCACCAGGGAACTCCAACATTAAATTTTTTGAATGAAAATTTAAGAACTATTGTTATGGCCTCTAGGAAGTCGATGAGTTTCAAAGACCACAAGCTGGAACATATGCATGAATAAATACTAACTAACATGTTAGCTGATACCATCTTAAACTTATTTATATCATTTTCAGAGGCATTAGTATTGTTATATATGGAGTTATTTCTGTGTATATTTAGAATAGAGATTTATTAAAATTTCATATAATACACACTCACTGGAATGGTTAAGATTACAAATGCTGACAATACCAATTGTTGACAAGGATGTGGGCCAGTGGAAACTTTCATACATTGCTGGTAGGATTGCAAAATGGTAAACCACTTTAGAGAATAGTTGGACGGGTTTTTTTTTTTTATAGTTAAACAAAACCTTACAATAGGGAAATATATACCTGCCTAATGGTCCACAATGCCACTCTTAGATGTCTACTCATAAGAAATGAAGACATGATCACACAGAAAGCTGTATGGAAATATTCATAGCAGTATTATGCACAAGAGCTAAAAATTGGAAACCAGGAGTTCCCATCATGGCACAGTGGTTGGCGAATCCGACTAGGAACCATAAGGTTGAGGGTTCAATCCCTGGCCTTGCTCAGGGGGTTAAGGATCTGGTGTTGCTGTGAGCTGTGGTGTAGGTTGCAGACGCAGCTCGGATCCAGCGTTGCTGTGGCTCTGGCGTAGGCTGGTGGGTACAGCTCCGATTCGACCCCTAGCCTGGGAACCTTCATATGTCGCGGGAGCAGCCCAAGAAATGGCAAAAAGACAAAAAAAAAAAAAAAAAAAAAGGAAACCATCTAAATCTTGACCACCTAGTAAATGGAGAGTGTGGTATATCCTAGAAAGAAAGTCAGTCAGTAGTTGACTGAGGTCTGGGATCAGAGAAGGGAACATGTCACGGTGCTTTAGAGTGGTGGAAAGGTTCTATACCCTGATTGTGATGTCAGTTAAGCTCTTTGTTGAAGGATAGAGTGAGATCACACATCAATGAAGACTGGATTTGGGATGGATGATGTTAGATCTCTTGAAACCTGATAGGAAGTCTTTACAGATCTGCAGACTTAGGGACCCTGAATGGGCTGGCTGCAGGTATGCCAAGAGTTTGGGATGCTGGCTGCTACTCAGGAGTTTTGGCAAAGAGCCCTCACCCAAGTGAGGGGAGGAGCTGGTGCAGGGGGCAGTGGAACTCCACTTCTTTCAGATCAAATAGCAAGATGACTGGACGGAGCAAATCCTGGTGATGGTATGATCCTAATAAAGTGGGGAAGAAACTTTTCACCAGATTCAGGGACTGGCTTTCTTGATGGCTAAATCCAATGGAGGTAGAGCCAGATTTAGTTTTTGGGTTTTTGCTGTTGTTGTTGTTCTTTTAGCCATGCCCGTGGCATGTGGATGTTCCAGGCCAGGGATCCAACTGCATCCCAACAGTGACCTGAGCCACAGCAGTGACATTCCTGGATCCTTAACCCACTGAGCCACCAGGGAAGCCTCTCACCCTGTTTTCTGAAAAGATTCACTTACTTGGGCATAAGGACTTTGCAAAAAACATACTTCAATAGTCTGTTGTGTAGGAAATTGAAAGTCAACTTAAGCATCGTGTCCAAATTTGCGAAATTTGTTCAAAACAATTTCCATTTGCCAGGCAGTTTGTTTTGAACAGTCATACTGTCCATGAATGGCAGCCAGCAGAAGATAACATTGTACTATCAATATAAATAAAGGCTATCTTCTTATAAACACATGCCCTAAATACCACATGCAGCTCACCAACGTTGGGAGTTACCAATTGTATGTTGATGTAATGATTGAGAATGTTCAAGTAGGAAAAATACAATAGACCTAGGATGTAAGGAAAGAGTTTTCAGCGTAAACTGGAGAGATGACTGATTATGTTAACATCAGATTATTATACATATTTATTCTGCAGTAGAACCATCTCCTTGCACGTTATCTGGCTCCATCCCAGTCGAGAAAAGCACTTGCTTTTCATATAAATATGAAACTGAGATTATAAGGGAAGTATAATATTGATGGTCTTTAATGACTGATCAAGATCAGTGGGTGAAGAGCTGTTGAAATCTCTAAGCTTGTCCCAGCCCAGGATTACCGGATGGAGAGGAGCCTGGAAAAAATGTCTTAGTCTGCTTGGGCGGCCATCACAAAATGCCATAGACTTAGTGGCTGAAACCACAGAAATTTATTTATTTTTTTCAGAGTTCTAGAGTCTAGAAGCCTGAGATTGGGGCCAGTCTTAGTGAGGAATCTCTGCTAGCTTACATGTTGGCTTCCTTCTTGCTGTGTCCTCATACGGCCTTTCTTCAGCATTTGCATGTGGAGAAAGAGAGTGCCCTTTCTCTCTTCCACTTTTTTTTTTTTTTTTTTGTCTTTTTGCCATTTCTTGGGCCGCTCCCATGGCATACGGAGGTTCCCAGGCTAGGGGTCGAATCGGAGCTGTAGCCGACGGCCTACGCCACAGTCACAGCAACGCGGGATCTGAGCCGAGTCTGCGACCTACACCACAGCTCATGGCAACGCTGGATCCTTAACCTACTGAGAAAGGCCAGGGATCAAACCTGCAACCTCATGGTTCCCAGTCTGATTCGTTAACCACTGAGCCATGACAGGAACTCTGTCTCTTCCACATTTTATAAGGACATCAATTCTTTATTTTTGGCTTTTTAGGGCCGAACCCACATCATATGAAAATTCCTGGGCTGGGGTCAAGTTGGAGCTGTGGCTGCCAGCCTACACCACAGCCACATCAACGTCAGATCCAAGCCACATCTTCGACCTGCACCACAGTTGATGGCAATGCTGGATCCTTAACCCACTGAATGAGGCCAGGGATCAAACCCACATCCTCATGGACATAAAGTCAGATTCTTAACTTTCTGAGCTGCAATGGATACTCCTGACAGTTTATTTGTATGAATCAAGATCCAAAGATCCAGAGTTCCCATCATGGCGCAGTGGAAATGAATCCCACCAGGAACCATGAGGTTGTAGGTTCAATCCCTTGCCTCCCTCAGTGGGTTAAGGATCTAATATTGCCATGAGCTGTGGTGTAGGTTGCAGACGAGACTCAGATCTTGCATTGGTGTAGGCCGGCAGCTGTAGCTCTGATTGGACCCCTAGTCTGGGAACCTCCATATGCCATGGCTGCAGCCCTAAAAGCCAAAAAAAGGAAAGAAAAAAAGATCCAAAGATCTACTTTGCAAAATAATACTTTAATCATTCCACTGACTTTATATATGTAATATTTATATTATGTATAATACACAATGCTTTTATATATATATATAATATTTATCCACTGCCACATTTATCCCTTACCACATTTGTTGTTGTTGTTGTTGTTGTTGTTGTTGTTGTTTTGTCTTTTTGCCTTTTCTAGAGCCGTTCCCGCGGCATATGGAGGTTCCCAGGCTAGGGGTTGAATCAGAGGTGTAGACGCCGGCCTACACCAGAGCCACAGCAACGCAGGATCCGAGCTGCGTCTGTGACCTACACCACAGCTCACAGCAACGTCGGATCCTTAACCCACTGAGCAAGACCAGAGATCGAACCCAAAACCTCATGGTTCCTAGTCAGATTCGTTAACCACTGCACCATGAAGGGAACTCCCTTTACCACACTGTTGAACCACAAAGTGTTAGCTGTCCCTGCACATACCTGCAGGGCACCCACTGGGATGCAAACTTTCAGTTCACACTCATGTCTACAGAGCTAAACCCTAACCACAGACTACTACTGAAATTGTCCTCTCAAAGCTAACTCACCCAGTCCACATACATCTCTGACATGTCATTTTCAGCACAATCTGACCTAATTGTAGGGTTCTACCAAGAGCTAGAAAACTGACAATATGTTTTAAAGGAAAAGAAGAGAAAGGACATGTGATGCTCCAGTTGGCAGCTCCAGCCTCTGCCAGCACAGCCTTTGACGACCTTGCAGGAAGTTTATAATAAGCCAGATGAAATACTTGTGCAATGCACCCCATGAGACATACTGTACCAAAAGCTGAAGCTAAGTTTAGGTGGATTCCAAGATCTTTCCCCTCCTGAAATCCTCTGAAAATAGCTTCTCTGTTACTTAGGAAATCTGTCTTGCTCCTGAACACAAATATGCTTTGATTTGATTCCAACAGAAAAAGGCATTACTGACTGAAAGAAAAAATCAGAGCTCTTAGCAAAGGACATAGATGGGTTAGGAACTATATGATCTATTTAGTATTTACTTTCTTTGTTTTTTAGAATGTACGTGGTGCTCCCCCTGCCCCCATTTCTATGCTGAGGGGGCTTGTCCAATAAAATGTGGCGAGTGTAGGAGGAGGGAGATAACAGGACATGTACCAAGCTCTGCTTTGTAACACAGAATATGTTGGAGAGAAAAAAGCTGAAAAACAGAGAAAATAGGGCAGGATTTATATTTCCATGTTGGCAGTTGATCACACTCAGTCTTATTCAGTGAAGCTGCTTCGGTGGCTGTTGCCGTGGTAACCAGACATGATTAAGTAGTTTATTGGATGTAGCTTTTATGAACCCACGTTCTAAAGCTAGGTCAGGGTTTCACCCTCCCTTTAGGTGTTCTAAAGCTGCCAGGGTTTTTTTTTTCCAACAGTTGTGTTTTTAATTTCACTGTCATGAACACAAAAACATCTGGGGAAAAAATGGCTAAATTCATAAACCTAATATTTGTAGGATTTGGGTTATTTTGTCAGTAATAAAATAATTTAGTATATTTGCTGTAAGGCGGCTGTTACCATAAATTTTATATGCATGTTTGCACACTGAGTTCTGCATCACAATGTAAAAGAGATCATCTTGAAACCACACAACTTTGAAGCATATGGAGGTTCCCAGTTTGGGGTTGAACCAGCCTACACCCCAGCCACAGCAATGCCACATCTGAGCCGTGTCTGTGACCTACACCACAGCGCATGGCAGTGCTGGATCCTTAACCCACTGAGTGAGGCCAGTGATCGAACCCGCAACCTCATGGTTCCTAGTTGGATTCGTTTCCGCTGCACCTTAATAGGAACTCCCACATTGTCTTTTAATTAAAATCACAAACCTGGTCTCAGGACTTACTGAAGTTTGGGTCCTTTATGTCTCAGAACAAAAGGAAGGAGTTCCCGTCATGGCTCAGTGGTTAACGAATCCGACTAGGAACCGTGAGGTTGTGGATTCAATCCTTGGCCTTGCTCAGTGCGTTAAGGATCCCATGTTGTCATGAGTTGTGGTGTAGGTCGAAGACTCAACTCGGCTCAGATCTGGTGTTGCTGTGGCTCTGGCTTAGGCTGGCAGCAACAGCTCCGATTAGACCCCTAGCCTGGGAACCTCCATGTGCCACGGGAGTGGCCCTAGAAAAGACAAAAAGACGAAAAAGTCAGGGAGTTCCCGTCGTGGCGCAGTGGTTAACGAATCCGACTAGGAACCATGAGGTTGCGGGTTCAGTCCCTGCCCTTGCTCAGTGGTTGCAGACGCGGCTCGGATCCCGCATTGCTGTGGCTCTGGCATAGGCCCATGGCTACAGCTCCGATTGGACCCCTAGCCTGGGAACCTCCATATGCCGAGGGAGTGGCCCAAAGAAATAGCAAAAAGACAAAAAAAAAAAAAAAAGGAATTCAGCGATAGGCAAAGTGATGGGTAAGAAGTAGATATGCTGAGAGAGAAACATGTCCCTTAGATAGAATGCAGCCCATATCGAAAGATAAGAAAGCAGCCCCAGAATATTGGGTGGTTAGTTTGGGTTTTTTTGGTTTGTTTTTGTCTTTTTGCCATTTCTTGGGCATATGGAGGTTCCCAGGCTAGGGGTCCAATCGGAGCTGTAGCCACCGGCCTACACTACAGCCACAGCAACACAGGATCCGAGCCACATCTGCAACCTACACCACAGCTCATGGCAACCCTGGATCCCTAACCCACTGAGCAAGGCCAGGGATGGACCCTTTAACCTCATGGTTCCTAGTCAGATTCGCTAACCACTGAGCCACGACAGGAACTCCAATAGGCAAGGTAATTTCATAGGCTAACAAGTGGGAGGATTACTCCAATTATTTCAGCGAAGGGGAGGGGATTTCCAGGAACTGGGGCACCACCTACTTTTGGGGCCTTTTTCAGTCAGCCTTGTAATTGCAATGGCTCCTGTGGGTATGTCATTTAGAGGCTAATACAATGAGCATATATTGGGGCTCAAGGTCCACTGGAAGTCACATCTTCTGCCATCTTGGGCCTAATCTAACCAGTTTTTGTTGTATCCTCAATGGCTATGTCATTCTTTGAAAGGTTATACCCTGCCCCCTTCCTTCTTGTTTCAACTCCACTTTTCGAGATCACCACGACCATCCCTGATTTGCAGTATTTCTCTTTCCTAACTGTGCTGCTTTGGAAAAACATTCATTACTGTAGTGACATTGCAGTTACCTTTTCAAGTTCTTCTCGTTCCTCATTTGTTCAAACCGGATGGTTCTCTAGTGAGAGTTTGGCCAGACATCTCGTCTCCCTAACCACCTAATGAGGCTTAGCAACACTGCTTTCCTCCCCTTATTCAACCCTCTTAGTTACTCACATGACACGCATGGATGGGCAGCTGACACTCAGATACCGTGTATCTGGGATTCTTTCCAGAAATGATCTAGTTGAAACCGAGCAGGACCCTGTGGGGCTCTCCTGGGAACAAAAGGCTTTCTGGATTCCCCATTTCTTTGCAGGATAAAGGCTTCGGCCCTCCTGGACTTCTGTGAGTTCCAAAGGGCCGATTCAAAATGCTACTAATCAGGGAAATAGAGACTGCAGAAACCAAGGAGGAACAATCCAGAAACTATAATGCAGGAATTAAAGTGGATCCTGGTTCCTCTTCAAATAACATACATAACAGTATCTTTAGGTTCTTCTGCAGGAACTCAGGACCCCACTCAGGTGGAAGATGATAACTTCAGGCTGAGCACAAGATTTCCTGGAGCACTGCCCTCTTACCTCATCACCAGCCAATCAGAGGAGAGCCACACACCCTGAAGCCCTCACCCCCAATATTGCCTACCAAAACTTCTGGAGTTCCTCTTGTGCCTGAATGGATTAAGTACCTGGGTAATACCCATGAGGATACAGGTTCAATCCCTGGCCTTACTCAGTCAGTTAAGGATCTGGAATTGCTGCAAGCTGCAGTGTAGGTCACAGATGTGGCTCAGATCTTGCATAGCTGTGGCTGTGGCATAGGCTGGTTCAACCCCTAGCCTGAGAACTTCCATGTGCCACAGGGTGTGGCCCTAAAAAAATTTAATTAATTAAAAAATAACAATTTCTGGAGTTCCAGTCATGGCTCAGCAGAAACAAGTCTGACTGGCATCCATGAGGACACAAGTTCAATCCCTGGTCTAGCTCAAAGGTTAAGGATCTGGCATTGCCAGGAGCTGTGGTGTAGGTTGCAGACACAGCTCAGATCTGGAGTTGCTGTGGCTGTGGTGTAGGCTGGCAGCTACAGCTCTGATACAATCCCTAGCATGGGAACCTCTGTACACCATGGGTGCAGCCTTAAAAAGACAAAAACAGGAGTTCCTATCGTGGCACAGTGGTTAATGAATCTGACTAGAAACCATGAAGTTGTGGATTCAATCCGTAGTCTCGCTCAGTGGGTTAAGGATCCAGCGTTGCCGTGAGCTGTGGTATTCATTGCAAATGTGGTAGGAGTGGTGCTAGAAAAGGCAAAAAAGACCAAAAAAAAAAAAAAAAAAAGGGCACACAAACCTGCCTTTAGTAAATATACCTGATGAAAGTGTAACCAAAGAAAATTGTGTGCCTAATGCCCAATGAGGCAAAACAAACCCAAGCATCAAGAGTCTGGAGTAAAGAATGGTTTATTGCAGGGACATGCAAGCCGAATGGGTGCTCATGCTCAAAACTCCTGAACTCCCCAATGGTTTTGGGGGAAAAGAAATGTGCACGTGAACATTTCTCAGAATCTGCTTCCCAGGATAAAAATCTGTAACGACTCTGAATTTCCTTTAAGTTTCCTCCCCTATTTTTACAGTGCAGTTTGGGGTTGATTTATTTTATATTCAGCCTCAGGTTTAAAGCATTTGGATGCTGTAAAGTTTGGTTGTGGTGATTGTTGTACATCTGTAGATTTAATAAAATCATTAATTAAAAAAAAAAAAGCATTTGGAAAAGCCCCAGGCCACATGATTTCTGGACTAGGGCGATGAAAAAATGAGAAGAGGTTTGATGGAGACTTCTAAACATGAAGCTTTCCTAATTTTCTCTCCTTTCTTTCTTTCTTTCTTTCTTTCTTTCTTTCTTTCTTTCTCTCCTTCTTTTTTTTGTCTTATTTTGTCATTTTAGGGCCGCACCTGCAGCACATGGAGGTTCCCAGGCTAGGGGTCCAATTGGAGTGGTTGCTGCCCACCTACACCAGAGTCACAGCAACGCCAGATCCGAGCCACGTCTGGGACCTACACCACAGCTTGCAGCAATGTCGGATACTTAACCCACCGAGCAAGGCCAGGGATCAAACCCAGATCCTCAGGGATACTATGTCAGGTTCTTAATCCTCTGAGCCACAGTGGGAACTCTCAAATTTTCAATTTGTAAGCAGTGTCATTTTTATAAACTGAAATCTCAGAGTTCCCTTGTGGCACAGTGGGTTATGGATCCAGCCTGATCACTGTAGTGGTCCAGGTTGCTGCCGTGGTGCAAGTTCTATCCCTGGCTCAGGAACTTCCACAGATCACAGGTGAGGCAAAACAAACAAAACTGAAATCTCATGTGGAAACCATATATATATATACACACACATATATATACACACACACACATATATATACACAGACATATATACACACACACACACATATATATACACGTACACATAATAATAATCCAAAAGCTGTATGGGACACTTGCTATATGCCAGGTACCATGCTTAGCACTTTACTTTTAGGTTACATGTGCATGCTTATGCAATATATGAATTCACTAAAACTTCCCAACAACCCTGTGAGGTCCACTCTGTTATCATCTCTTGTACTTTTTGCAAAACCTCTCCAATCAATGCATTCACAGTAGTACAGAGGATGGTGGAATTTGATGACTGTGACTCTTTATTTTCTCTTGAATAGTGGATACTTTGACTGCAGCTTAGGGTCACAAGACTTATTCTTTTTAAGTAGAAAATAGGATATATGTAGCACAAATAGTCTAAAGTGATAAGCACACACACACACACATTCATTCAAAGCTTTCACTGTGTAGTTAGAGCAGTTGTTGAGAAAGGCAGCAGCTCTTTCATATTCCAAATGGTCCCAAGAAAATAATTTGAAAAGGAAAGAGTAGGGGGAGGCAGATTAAGGAAAGGAATGTGTACGACTTTATATAGAAATGCGAAATTTTCTACTACTCAGAGAGTGATAACTCTGCTAATCACAAGGTGTATTTAGGAAAATGTTTTACTTCCTCCTTTGGGGTTTTGTCTGCACAATTAATGTCTGTCTGTCTGTCGCTGGGTGATGGTATATTTGTGTTTGTGTGTGCATGAGCTTTCAGTTCCCAGATGGGCAACAGGGAAATGAAGCATTTTATCTGCAGCTACACTGGTGGGGAGATTGGACTTCAGGGTTAGGACTTCAGAAAACCAAAATCTCAAAAAAAAAAAAAAAAAAGAGGAGTTCCCGTTGTGACACAGCGGAAACAAATCTGACCTAGGAACCATGAGGTTTTGGGTTCGGTGCCTGGCCTTGCTCAGTGGGTTAAGGATCCGGCGTTGCCATGAGCTGTGGTGTAGGTCACAGACGCGGCTCAGATCTGATGTTGTGGTTGTGGCTGTGACTGGCAGCTGTAGCTCCTATTCGACCCCTTGCCTGGGAACCTCCATATACCGCAGGTGCGGCCCTAAAAAGCAAAGGAAAATACACACACACCCACACCCACCCACACATACACACACACATGCAAAACCCTCCAAGAACTGATCTGACACTCATGGCCCCAGGATGTTGACCCAGACCAAATAAATCTGCCTCAGGACCATGTACCACTCAGGGAAGAACACTGACAATGGCCCTGAACTAAGACCTATGGGCAGTGCCTGGGGCTTTGAACAAGCAGAAGAGCTATGCCTGGCAGCGAAAGAGAATGTTTTACAAAGAGTGGAAGATCAGGAGTTAAGACTCTGACTGCCACAGTTTAGGTCACTGTGGAAGGGGCAGTTTCGATCCCTGGGCCCAGCGCAGTGGCTTAAAGGATCTGGCATAGGTCCCAGCTTCGATTCAGGTTCAATCTCCAACCCAGGAACTTCCATATGCTGCAGGTGTGGCCATAAAAATCACAAAACAAAATCAACAAAAGAGTGGAAGTTGAGTTGTGGGCAGATTTAAGAACTGGAGGTGTTCCCATCCAGGCTCATTTGTAACAAACCCAACTAATATCCATGATTTGGTTCCATACCAGGCCTCACTCCGTGGGTTAAAGATCTGGCATTGCCATGAGCTGAGGTGTAGGTCGAAGATGTGGCTCCCCATGACACATAAGAACTAGGGTACGCCAACAAGCAACCCTGGTGAAGAATTCAACTTTTTGGAAAGTTTTCCCTTGAACTAGAGAAAAAGTCTTACATATTCTCATTTTGAACGGCTTCCTTCCTATGTTTCATAGATGGTCCATGTTTTCCTCAACAATGTAGCGAAATCAGATACATTTACTTAACTTGAAAGTTGTGGTGATACAGGGGTACTAGATGCTGGGGGAGACTGCAAAATCCTGTGGTGATCAAAAGCAGAGAAAAGAGGAACAGGCCCCCTGGACTTAGGGGGCTGCTGGAACCCATGATGTGGACATCAGGAACCTATGGAACGTCCTAAAACAAAAGGGGTTGCCCTTAAGCATCCAAAACACTGACCCTGAGTTATAGTGGTGTTGGTTAAGCTTTTTTATTTTTATTTTTTTTAGCAGCGAGTGATCAAAAGTCCATTCCAAACATATCTCTATAGAATTGAAAATATTTGTTCAGTATTTCCTGTGGTAGAAATAGGAAATCATGTTAGCAGTTAGTCATAGAAATTGTGGGAACTGTGTATTTCTTTTACTCATTTATTTTTGCTTTTTTAGGGCCACATCCGCAGCATATGGACATTCCCTGGCTAGGGGTCTCGAATTGGGGCAATAGCTGCTGGCTTATGCCACAGCCACAGCAACACGGAATCTGAATCGCATTTGTGAGCTACACTGCAGCTCAGAGCAATGCCAGATCTTTAACCCACTGAGCAAGGCCAGGGATCAAACTCGCATCCTCATGGATAATAGATTCGTTTCTGCTTCACCACAATAGGAACTCCTATTTTTTCTTTATTTTTTTCTGCACCCATGGAATGTGGAATTTCCTGAGCCAGGGATCGAACCCATGCCACAGTTGCACCCTGCACCACAGCTGTGGCAATGCCAGATATTTTAACCCACTGAGCTAGGCTGGGGATCAAACCTGTACCTCTGCAGTGACCCAAGCCTCTGCAGTAGGATTTTAAACCCACTGTGCCAGAAGGGGAATGCCTGTGTATTTTACTTATTATTTTTATTTTTTATATTTTCAATGACTTATTTTTTCCATTACAGTTGGTTTACAGTGTTCTATCAATTTTCTACTATATAGCAAAGTGACTTAGTCAAACATGCATATACATATTCTTTTTTTTTTTTTTTTGTCTTTTTGCCTTTTCTAGGGCTGCTCCCATGGCATATGGAAGTTCCCAGGCTAGGGGTCTAATCAGAGCTGTAGCTGCCAGCCTACGCCACAACCACAGCAACTCGGGATCCGAGCCTCGTCTGCAACCTACACCACAGCTCACGGCAATGCCAGATCCTTAACCCACTGAGCGAGGCCAGGGATGGAACCCGAAACCTCATGGTTCCTAGTCGGATTCGTTAACCACTGCGCCATGATGGGAACTCCCTGTATTTCTTAAAGAAAGAAATACACTAACCATGGGCCCAGCATCACTGTCTGGTAGGGTTCTTTATGCAAGTACCCCAACTACAGAAAAATCCAAGTATATTTTTTGGTAGCTGCTACTGTGTGGTTGGACAATTAGGTAGCAAGAGAGGACAGTAATGTGGGATAGGAAGCCAAGGACTCCAATTCAGCCCACCACCATCCAGCAGGATGCCCTCAGGTGTGTCTCCTTGGCCTCTTGGAGCATCAAATTTCTCTTTAAAATAAGAGGCTTGCAAATTTTATCATTATTATTATTATGCTCCACCTGTGGCATGCGGAAATTCCCAAGCCAGGGATTGAACCTGAGTCACATCCGTGACAACGCTAGATCCTTAACACGCTGAGCCACCGGTGAAATCCCTCAAATTCCATCATTAGAAATTCATTCTTTTGGCCTAAAATGTTTGTTCCTGCTAAAACACACATACCCCTAAGAGTGTTGTCAGAAACCACAATTGGTTTTTGTTTGTGTTTTGTCTTTTGTCCTTTTAGGGCCACACCCGCAGCCAGGTTCCCAGGCTGGGGGTCTAATCGGAGCTGCAGCTGCAGGCCTATGCCACAGCCACAGCAACACCAGATCTGAGCCACACTGGTGCCACAGCCTGTGGCAACATCAGATCCTTAACACACTGCCCCACAGTGGGATCTCCTAATGATCATTTTCTAATTAAGTCATTTACTGAGAATGTAAGAAAGTTCTATTCTGTTTTATCAACTCCAAAATAAGACTGATCAATGATTTAAAAAATAAACAAACAAACAAAAAAACCGAGAGCATCATAGGAGGCAACCACTCAGGTCCCTTCCAGCTCTGAAATCTTTTGGTTGCGCGGCAGGCCTTACTTCCTGAAAGTGGAGGTGTTTGAAGGAGGTCATGCCCAGAGGACCCAATTAAAGGAAGCTCAGAGTTGGCCAATTTGGCTGACTCATCGAGAACAGAAGGGCTTCATCTGCTTGTTGAGCAATAAAAGGAGAGCTATGTCTTAGAGTTAGTGGCATCTCATAATTTCTTCCAGAAGTTCAGAAGACACTGTGAATTAGAGATGGAACTGATGTAGTTTTCTACATTCGAGTTAAGCTGGGTGGAGTTCCAGTCGTGGCACAGCAGAAAGGAATAGTCTAGGAACCATGAGGTTGTAGGTTCGATCCCTGGGCTTGTTCAGTGGTTTAAGGATCCGACGTTGCCATGAGTTGTGGTATAGGTCGAAGATGCAGCTGGGATCTGGTGTTTCTGTAGCTATGGTGTTTGCCGGCAGCTGTAGCTCTGATTCGGCCCCTAGCCTGAGAACCTCTGTATGCCACGGGTTCGGCTCTAAAAAGCCAAAAACGAGCAAACAAAAACAACAAACAAAAAAAAGAAGTTCAACTGGGCAACCAATGCAGGGCTCAGTATAAACAATTCCATTTAGAAGCAGCCAAGAGAATGGTCTTAACAGAAACGACATCCTTGGATAGTTTGGGACAGTCTCTTTGTCCAAGCATCTGATCCTGATAGCTCACACGACAAAACAAAAATGCTCTTGATATCATTTAAAAATTTTAGTTGAATCTTGCATAGAAACTGAAATAAACTGTCGGGAGAAAATCTAAAACATATTTTAGCCCTGAGATAGCTTTATTTCTCATAGAAATAAATATTAATGACTGGGTACAAGCCCTCCTGAGAGTTTCCTCAGGAACAGATGGGCCTGAGATCTTTGACCCTTGTGGTATCTGGTGACTCACTATATATGCAAAAATCATTTCAGTTGTGAAGATTTTCCAACACAGGCCTAGTCCCTGCAAAGCATATTTCTTCTCAGAGAAGTTTTTCTGCTCACTCACTGTTTTATGATTTTTTTTTTTAATAGATAGCATCACTAATATTATGTTCCAGTGAGTTTAAGTTCCAATATAATGTTTTGGTCTTGTATTCTTTTTTTTTTTTTTTTTTCTTTTTCCCACTGTACAGCAAGGGGGTCAGGTTATCCTTAGATGTATACATTGCAATTACAGTTTTTCCCCCCTGTTTTATGATTTATTGTGAAGGACTTGAAACATCTTTGGTTCCTTGAGGGATGATTTGAATTCACTTAACAAAATCTAGGCCCCTTCGTGAGCTAGACTTTCAGGATCTGTAATTCAACAAAGGTGATTTATGGCTTTTATGAATGCTGGAAGCTAAGATTGAATGCCACTGAAAACTTGCTGGATTTGTGATATATTAACAAAATAAAGAAGCTGTTTAAGGTATTAGAACAGAATTCAAATTCCTGAGTAAGTTTTAGCCAATTAAATGACAACTTCAGTTGCCTAATTATCAGGAGACTTATTTTCAGCTCAGTGTAAATGGCAGAGTTTTGCCATAGACATTAAAGTGAGAAGTTGTACTTTAAAGGCTATAGTTTATTAATCTCAAATTTTCTATGGATGTAAGAATTTTCGAAGTTCCTGTCATGGCTCAGCAGAAACAAATCCAACTAGGAACTATGAGCTTGTGGGTTTGATCCCTGGCCTTGCTCAGTGGGTTAAGGATCCGGCGTTGCAGTGAGCTGTGGTGTAGGTCGCAGACTCAGCTCAGATGTCATGTTGCTGTGGCTGTGGCGTAGGCCGGTGGCTACAGCTCCAATTCCACCCCTAGCCTGGGAACCTCCATGTGTCACAAATGCAGCCCTAAAAAAAAAAAAAAAAGAGGCAAAAAAATAAAAGAATTTTTATGTGCCCAGATCTAATCCGGTGTTTCATTCGTGAAACACCACAAATTTAAGAAGAATTTGCGTTCAAAGCTTCTTTTCTACTCCATCAAGACAATGTCCACCTCATGGGACTTTGGTCTTAGAGGAGGAAAAAAGAGAACAATAATAAGCTCCAATGAGAAACACCGGAAATGAGACTTGTCGTGAGAAAATCCTCCCGGTGCCTGCATGCTAGGTTGAATGCAACTGGGTCACAGAGGGCTGAGCTCAGCAAAACAGGAACTGTTCAGCTAAACACTTTCCACTGAAGGGGTTTTAAGAATATCCTTACTTTTAGTTTCAGATGCTGATTTCATCTTATCCATTTCCAGATACGGGAGCTATTGGGTGGGATTGGTCACATCCAGCAGGAGCTCCAGATAGGAGAGAAGCGGTTCATTGTTTATATAGCCTTTGATTTGTTTCAAATCTAACAAATTTCACGGAAGTCTCCTGATGGTGGAAAAGTCTCCCTTGGTGGGGGAAAAAAATGCTCTTGTGATGATGGAAAGAGCTGTTAAAAAGAGGCTAAAGGGAACAAAAGAGGTTTATTTCAGGTAGGATAGTCAGCGGGCGGGGGTGGGGTCTCTCCAAGTGGACACTAATTAAGTGAATACCTGAAGGAAGAGTACAGAATAAGAAATGTACTAGAAGAGCATCTTAGAAGAAGAAACAGCTTAGGCAGAGGCCCCTGAGTCTGAACAGGGCTGATGTAATGAGCCAGAGAGAGAGTGGTTTGAAATAAGCTTGAGAAGGTGGATAGGAGCCAGGTCCTGCTGCAGCTCAGAGGGCCCTACAAGTTTACACTGAATTTTTTTTTTTCTTTTTAGGACTGCACCTGCAGCATATGGAAGTTCCCAGGCTAGGGGTCAAATCTGAGCTGCAGCTGCCAGCCTACAGCACAGCTACAGCCATGTGGGATCCAAGCTGTGACTGCGACCTACACAGCAGCTCACAGCAATGCTGGTTCCTTAACCCCCTGAGCGAGGCCAGGGATTGAACCTGCATCCTCGTGGACACTATGTCGAGTTCTTCACCCACTGAGGCACAACGGAAACTCCGTATTTAATTCTAAGTGCAGTAGAAATCCATTTAAGGATGTTAAATAGACCATGGCATGAACAAAGTTTTATTTTAAGATATACCTATTCTCTATGCAGAGAATGGGGTGGACAGGGCAAGGAGATTGGGTGCTAACAAAGGACAGGTTTGAAAAGAGACTTTGAGGATAAAACTGACAGCACTGCTTTTTTTTTTTTTTTTTTTTGTCTTCTTGCCTTTTCTAGGGTCCCTTCCATGGCATATGGACGTTCCCAGGCTAGGGGTCGAATCGGAGCTGTAGCCTCCGGCCTACGCCACAGCCACAAACACAGCAACACAGGATCCAAGCCACGTCCGCAACCTACACCACAGCTCATGGCAACGCCGGATCCTTAACCCACTGAGCAAGGCCAGGGACCGAACCCACAACCTCATGGTTCCTAGTCAGATTCGTTAACCGCTGAGCCACAATGGGAACTCCTGACAGCACTTCTGATGAACTGAATATGCAGAATGAGGGGAAACTTGAAATCAAGAAACGCTAAAGTGGAGTTCTTGCTGTGGCCCAGCAGAAAAAATCTGATTAGTATCATGAGGATGGCAGGTGCTATCCTTGGCCTTGCTTGGTAGGTCAGGGATCCAGTGTTGCCATGAGCTGTGGTGTAGGCCATCAGCTACAGCTCTGATTCAACCTGTATCCTGGGAACCTTTAAATGCCGTGGGTGTGGGCCTAAAAAAACAAGAAAAAAAGAAAAAGAAAAATGTCCATTGGACTGAGCAACAAGGTGCTAGTTCATCGTTAACTGTGATGAAAACACTTTCGATGATGCAGTGGGGGCAAGAGCCAGGCCAGAGATGGGGTTGGTGGTGAAGTAGAGACAGCATGGAAAGGGTATGTTTCCAAGAATTTGGCTCTGATGAAAGCTGTTTAAAAACTCTGTGCTTAGAGTTCCCGTCATGGCTCAGTGGTTAATGAATTTGACTAGGAACCATGAGGTTTAGGGTTCCATCCCTGGCCTCACTCAGTGGGTTAAGGATCCAGCTATGCCATGAGCTGTGGTGTGGGTCGCAGACGTGGCTCGGATTCCGAGTTGCTGTGCCTGTGGCATAGGACGGCAGCTACAGCTCTGATTAGACCCCTAGCCTGGGAACCTCCATATACCTCGAGTGCAGCCATAGAAAAAACCAAAAAAAAAAAAAAAAAACAAAAACAAAACCTTCTGTGCTTCCCTACGTGTTATGAAAGAACAAAGCTCTAAGGTTCTTGTCACACTGCTATATGCTTTTCCTTTCCTGTTTTGATTGCAAAATTCTCTTTGTTTCAATTTTCAATTAGCACTAACTGGAAAATCACCTCCTTTCATCCCAGCACGAAACCTGGATGTTATTGTCCTGTAAAGTAACTGCTAATTACATTGGCAAAAGGAAACTTCCTGAAAGACTATGTCCTTGCTGAATAAATATATCATTTAGGCAATCCTGATTTCTTTCTTTCTTTTTTTTCTTTTTTTCTTTTTTTTTAGCAAGCAGTCTTTATTAAAGGAAAGCAGATAGGTCCCAGGGTTACTGGGAGTGGGGAGAAGAGCCCCCAACCCTGATTTCTTGGTAGAAGCTGAAAATATCTTTTTGTCTTCATAAAACCAATTAATTATTCAGGAGAAAAATTCCCTTTATAGTTCAGCCAAGAAATTGAAAATGAGCTTTTGAGGGCAGGGACAGCTTGTCTCCTGTTGTTGTGCAGGAATAACTTTGGAAGAGGAGAAATTGGTCTCTCTTCTCCCTTCTTTTCTTTTCTTTTCTGAGGCCAGCGAAGCTAAATCCTTATGGATACTAGTAGGATTCATTTCCGCTGGGCCACAGCAGGAACCCCACTCTTCTTACTTCAGCAAGATAGGTCAGGGATTATAAGATTTCAAGGCTTTCTACCCCATTTTCAGCTCCGGGACCCAAATTATCACTTGACTTTTCTTTAAAATGTTCCTGGTTCCAATATTTCATACCTCCTTCGTCTCTACTTTTCTCCTCTCAACATTTTCTTTTTCTTAGCTTAACTGAGCTCAGTTTCAAGATAATCCCCAACAACTGCCCGCCTCTTACTATTCACCTCCTCCCTCACTAATAGGGCTGATCTCTTGTGACTAATAGAATATTACAGAAATGGAGTTCCCGTCGTGGCTTAGCAGTAACGAGTCTGACTAGTACTCATGAGAACAGGAGTTCCATCCCTGGCCTCGTTCAGTGGGTTAATGATCTGGCGTGGCTGTGAGCTCTGGTGTGGGTCATAGACGTGGCTCAGATCTGGCATTGCTGTGGCTGTGGCTGTGGCCAGAAACTACAGCTCCAATTCTACCCCTAGCCTGGGAACTTCCATATGCCGCAGGTACAGACCTACAAATAAAGTAAAATAAAATAAAATAACATAAAATAAAATAAAATAAAAGGAATCCAGAAAACGGAGGTGTTGTACCCAAAGACTTGTCAAGGATCAGTGTTGCCCAAAGAATTAAATTATTAAACAACAACAACAACAAAAGCTGGTAATTGACCATTAGCATTTTCTCTTCTGAACTCTTGGCCACCTGTTTCAATCATAATTTTGTGTCTTCTATGGTAGTTACTTGGGCACTTGAGTTATTCCAGCTATGAAATGGTGACAGCCAATAGGATAATAGCCATCTTATTCTTTTGGACATCAGGGTAGCTCCATGCCCTATACTTCAAAGAGGGCTTCAATAAAGTTTGCAGGGCTGCTTTTATTTGGCTTTTAAGGAGAAACAGTAGTTCTCGCTGTGGCACAGTGGATTAAGAATCTCACTTAATTCCATATGCTGTGGGTATGGCCAAAAAGAAAAACAAAAAAACAAAAAAACCCAAATCAAGGTATTTTCCTTGGAGTTCCCAACATGGCACAGCACAAACGAATCCAACTAGGAACCATGAGGTTGCAGGTTCGATCCCTGGCCTTGCTCAGTGTGGTTAAGGATCTGGTATTGCCATGAGCTGTGGTGGAGGTCGAAGACTTGGCTCGGATCCTGTGTTGCTGTGGCTGTGGTGCAAGCCAGCAGCTGTAGCTCTAATTTGAACCCTAACCTGGGAACTTCAATGTGCTGCAGGTATAACCCTAAAAAAGCAAAAAAAAAAAAAAAAAAAAAAAAAAAAGTATTTTCCTTGTGGCACAGCAGGTTAAGGATCTGGTGCTATCACTGCTGCAGCTGAGATTGCTACTGTGGTGCATGTTCTATCCCTGGCCTGGGAACATCCATTTGCCCAGGTTGCAGCCAAAAAGAAAAAAGAAAAAAAAGAAAAAGAAATATCGACATCCTCTTATTTTTAATTTTTTTTTTTTTGGATCATGCAGTGTAGGGACGGAAGCTTTCAAACCACCAAAGATATGCTTCCCATCACTGTCTTTGGTCACTTTGATGACTCTTCCTTGTCAGGTTAACCTCCTCAGTCTTGGAGTGACTCAATTTTGATTAAGGCATTTAATGGTAAATACTTCAGACTTGGATGTTAATTATACCATTTCATAATGAAAATACTGGGAGTTCCTGTTGTGGCTCAGCGGTAACGAACCTGATTAGTGTCCACGAGGATGCAGGTTCGATCCCTGGCCCCGATCAGTGGGTTAAGGACCCAGTGTTGCAGATCAGTGAGATGAGGCTGGGATCCCAAGTTGCTGTGGCTGTGGCAAAGGATGGCAGCTACACCCCCAGTTCAATCACTAGCCTGGGAATTTCCATATGCTGCATCTTCAGCCATAAAAAAGCAAATAAATAGGAGTTCCCATCGTGGCGCAGTGGTTAACGAGTCCGACTAGGAACCATGAGGTTGCGGGTTCGGTCCCTGCCCTTGCTCAGTGGGTTAACGATCCGGCGTTGCCGTGAGCTGTGGTGTAGGTTGCAGACGTGGCTTGGATCCCGCGTTGCTGTGCCTCTGGTGTAGGCCAGGGGCTGCAGCTCCGATTCGACCCCTAGCCTGTGAACCTTCATATGCCGCGGGAGCGGCCCAAAGAAATAGCAAAAAGACAAAAAAAAAAAAGCAAATAAATACACAAATAATGAAAATACTCATTCTTCAGGGAGGTAGAGAAAGACAGGTTGTTTTGTTTTGTTTTTTTGCTTTCTTTGTCTTTTTAGGGCCGCACCCTTGGCATATGGAGGTTCCCAGGCTAGGGGTTGAATCAGAGCTATAGCTGCCTACCTACACCACAGCCAAGCAACTCAGGATCCAAGCCCAGTCTGCAACCTACACCATAGCTCACAGCAACACCCGATCCTTAACCCATTGAGCAAGACCAGGGATCAAACTGGCATCCCCATGGACACTAGTTGGGTGCATTAACCACTGAGCCACAATGGGAACCCAAAAGCAGGTAGATTTTTATAAATATTAGCCTTTGGCAGGGCCTCTGGCTGGCAACAAGATGGTATTTGGGAAGTTAAAGAAGGGTCTTTGGAGCTGAGTGATTCTGGGCTTATCAATTGAATGTTTCTACTGGACAGTTAAGAATAGGAACATGCTTTATTATCAGAACATACTGGGATATGGTACTAAGAGAATCAATAAAACCAAAGCTTATTCTCTTGACTTGTAACACCTACTATTTTAAGGCTGTTCTAGTTGGAGAGCAAAGTGTGAGACTTAGTATCTGGTGTTTCTATAGAAGCAGTCTCTGTGTTTGCAGATAAGTTGCAACCTCCACAGCAACCACTCTCAAACAATTAAAACAGACCTAAACCCATCCTGTCTCCTAAGTAGTTGAAATTTCACAAAGTAAAAGTGAGAAAAGTAAGTGCAGAGGGAGCCTAAGATTTGATCCTATATCTGTGTTGACTGGGCATAAAATAAGTACTACACAGATGTCTACAGAGCTTTTTTTTTTTTTTTTTTTTTTTTTTTTTAGGGCAGCACCTGCGGCATGTGGAGGTTCCCAAGCTAGGGGTCAAATTGGAGCTACAGCTGCCTGCCTACACCACAGCCATATCAACGCGGGATCCAAGCCATGTCTGCAAACTACATGCCAGCTCACGGAAATGCAAGGCCAGGGTTTGAACCCACATCCTCATGGATTCTAGTTGGGTTTGTTAACCACTGAGCCGTGAAGGGAACTCCGGGTTTTTGTTTTGTTTTGTTTTGTTTTTAGGGCCGCACCTGAAGCATACGGAGGTTCCCAGGCTAGGGGTCCAATTGGAGCTACAGCTGCCAGCCTACACCACAGCCACAGCAACATCAGATCTGAGCCACATCTTCAACCTATACCATAGCTCATGGCAACACTGGATCCTTAACCCACTGAGCAAGGCCAGGGATTGAACTCAAAACCTCATGGTTCCTAGTCAGATTCATTTCCACTGCACCACGATGGGAACTCCTAAATAAATAAATCTTAAAAATAAAAAAAAGAAATTCAGAATACTGGACCCAGACATGCTGAATTAGAAAATTAGAATCTACACTTTGGGAATTCCTGTTGTGGCTCAACATTAGCGAACCCGACCAGCAACCATGAGGATGCGGGTTCAATCCCTGGCCTCACTCAGTGGATTAAGGATCTGATGTTGCTGTGAGCTGTGGTGTAGGTCACAGAGGTGGCTTGGATCTGGCATTGCTGTGGCTGTGGTGTAGGCCAGCAGCTATAGCTCCAATTAGACCTCAAGCCTGGGAATGTCCATGTGCTCCAAGTGCAGCCCTAAAAATACCAAAATAAAAAAAAAAAAGAATCTGTACTTTAATTTTTTTTTTGGGGGGGTGTGTTTTCTGGGTCCACACCTGCAGCATATGGAGGTTCCCAGGCTAGGGGTTAAATCAGAGCTGTAGCCACCGGCCTACTCCAGAGCCACAGCAACACAATATCTGAGTCTCGTCTGCAACCTACAACACAGCTCACGGCAAAGCTGGATCCTTAACCCACTGAGCAAGGCCAAGGATCGAACCCCCAATCTCATGGTTGCTAGTCAGATTTGTTAACCACTGAGCCATGATGGGAACCCCTGCACTTTATTTAATTTTTTTAATTTTTATTTTTAAATTTTTTGCTTTTTAGTGCCTCATATGTGGCATACAGAATTTCCCAGTCTGAGGCTGAATCGGAGCTGCTGCAGCTGGCCTATGCCACAGCCACAGCAACCCAGGATCCAAGCCATGTCTGCAACCTATACCATAGCTCTCTGCAATGCCGGATCCTTAACCCACTGAGCAAGGCCAGGGATGGAACAGCATCCTCATGGATATTAGTCAGGTTCTTAACCCACTCAGCCACAGTGGGAACTCTCAGATTCAGTATTTTTAACATTATGCCATATCTGCTTCCTTTCTTCCTCTCTCCACACCCATACACATATATGCAAACTAGCAATTATCTGAACCATTTGTGTGTAGGTTGAATCCATCATACCCTTTACCCTTTTATACCTCAGCGTGTATTTCCTAAGAACAAGGATATTCTCTTATGAAATCACGGTAAAATTAATGAATTCAGAAATTTAACATTGATATAGTACTAGAGTTCTCTGTGGCACAGCTGGTTAAGGATCAAGCTTGTCACTGCAGTGGCTTGGGCTTGGTTGTGGCCAAAAAAAAAAAAACCCTCAAAAACATAGATATAATACTCTTACCTAATCTAAAGTCCATATTCCAGTTTCATCAATTGTACTCAAATGTTCTTTACAGGAATTTTTTTCTTGTATAGGATCCATTCCAGGAACACATGTTATATTTAATTGTCATGTCACTTGAGTCTCGTTTACTTCAAAATATTTTCTTGACTTTACTTTCCAAGACAAAGAAAGATAGAGTGACATTTTTGAAGATTATAGGCCAATAATTTTTCTACCTTTCTTTATTTTTTTATTTATTATAGTTGATTTACAATGTTCTGTCAAATTCTACTCTACAGCAAAATGACCCAGTAATACATACATACACATATTATACATATATAATATATGTATAATATGTATATTATATATGTATATATTCTTTTTTTTTTTTTGGCTTTTGTCCTTTTTAGGGCTGCAACCATGGCATATGGAGGTTCCCAGGCTAGGGGTCTAATTGGAGCTGTAGCCACCGGCCTACACCAGAGCCACAGCAATGCCAGATCCGAGCTGTGTCTGCAACCTACACCACAGCTCATGGCAACTCTGGATCCTCAACCCACTGAGCGAGGCCAGGAGTTGAACCCACAACCTCATGGTTCCTAGTTGGATTGTTTCCACTGCACCACGATGGAAACTCCTATATATATATATATATATATATATATATATATATATATATATATACATATACACACACACACACACATATATGTACATATATATATATATATATAAATTCTTATTTTCACATTATCCTCTATCATGTTCCATCACAAGTGACTAGATACAGTACCCTGTGCTATTATTATTTTTTTGGCTGTACTCACACATGCAGAAGTTTCTGGGCCAGGGATAAAACCTGCACCACAGCAGCAACCCAAGCCACTGCAGTGACATTGTCAGATTCTTAACCAGCTGTACCACCAGAGAACTCCTTTTTTTTTTTTTATTGGATTCTAGTTATACATTTTTGCCTTGAATACTCCATGTGCTGTTGTGTCCTTCTGCCTATTTTCTCTAAACTATAATTAGTGAGTTTTAGAAGGTTTGTGCATGAAATATTTTGACAGGAGTGAGACTAAGGACTCAATATAAAAATTTCAGATTCTCGGAGCTCCCGTTGTGGCTCAGTGGTTAACGAATCCAACTAGGAACCATGAGGTTTCGGGTTCGATCCCTGGCCTTGCTCAGTGGGTTGGGGATCCGGTGTTGCCGTGAGCTGTGGTGTAGGTTGCACGCATGGCTTGTATCCTGTGTTGCTGTGGCTCTGACATAGGCCGGCAACTACAGCTCTGATTCGATCCCTAGCCTGGGAACCTCCATATGCTGCGGGAGTGGCACTAGAAAAGGCAAAAAGACAAAAAAAAAAAAAATTTCAGATTCTCAGAGTTCCCATCGCGGCTCAGCAGTTAAGAAAACCAACTAGTATCCAAGAGGATGGAGATTTGATCCCTGGCCTCTCTCAGTGGGTTAAGGCTCTGGAGTTGCCCAGAGCTGTGGTGTAGGTTGGCAGCTAGAGCTTTGATTCAACCCCTAGCCTGGGAACCTCCATATGCCACAGGTGCAGCTCTAAAAATACCCCCCAAATTAAGATTCTCAGGCCCAATACTCTTTGCCCTATAGGTTAAAATATGTTCACTCCCAAGTTGAAATACCCAAAAAAGTTTTGTGCAATATTGAAAAGTTTGGAGTTCTCGTCATGGCACAGCAGGAATGAATCCAACTAGGAACCATGAGGTTTTGAGTTTGATCCCTGGCCTTGCTCAGTAGGTTAAGGATCCAGTGTTGCCATGGGCCGTGATGTTGGTCTCAGACACAGCTTGGATCTGGCATTGCTGTGGCTGTGGTGTAGGCCGGTGGCTACAGCTCCAATTGGACCCCTAGCCTGGGAACCTCTATTTGCCGCGGGAGCAGCCCAAGAAAACGGCAAAAAGACAAAAAAAAAAAAAAAAATCATAGAAAGGACTTTTTGTCAGGTACAGGTTTCAGATAACTTTCAGATTATACCACTGACCTGGGTAAGAAGAAAATAAATAATTTTTTTTTTTTTTTTTTTTTTGCTTTTTAAGGCCACATCCAGGGAATATGGAGGTTCCCAGGCTATGGGTTGAATCGTACCTACAGTGCTGGCCTACACCACAGCCACAGCAACATAGGATCCAAGCCACATCTGTGACCTCCACTACAGCTCATGGAAATGCCGGATCCCTAACCCACTGAGCAAGGCCAGGGATCAAACCTGCAACCTCATGGTTACTAGTCAGGTCATTTCTGCTGTGCCACAATGGGAACTCCGGAAACTAAAGACTTCTAATGGAGGAATTCCTTTGTGGTACATTGGGTTAAGGATCCAGTGTTGTTACTGCAGTGGCTCAGGTCGCTGCTGTGGCATGGATTTGACCCCTGGCCGAAGAACTTCCACATGCCACAGAAAAAGAATTCCAGTGGAAAACCTGATGGCTTCATAAAACTGTTAACAGAAGATTAAGATCAAGTTTGGTTGTATATAACTAGGTGAAATAACAAGTTATAATTTGCGGGGGGGGGGGGGTTAGGGTTCCTGCTGTGGTGCAATGGGATCAGTGGCATCTCTGAAGTGACAAGAAGCTAAAAGGAAGGAAGAACTGTGGTGCAGGTTGCAGACGAGACTCTGATCCTGAGTTGCTTGGCTCTGATGGAGTCTGGCAGTTACAATTCTGAATGGACCCCTACCCTGGGAACCTCCATATGCACCCTTCTCCTCCTGGGTGTGGCCCTAAAGACAAAAAACAAACAAACAAACAAAAAGTTTCCGAACACCATACAGAAAAATAAACTCAAAATGGATTGAAGACCTAAATATAAGACCGGATACTACAAAACTCTTAGAGGAAAACACAGGCTGAACACTCTCCACATAAACCACTGAAATATCTGCTCAGATCCACCTCCTAGAATAATGACAATAAAAACAAAAATAACCAAATGGGACCTAATCAAACTTAAAAGTTTTTGAACAGCAAAGGGAACCCTAAACAAAATGAAAAGACAGTCCAGAGAATGGGAGAAAATATTTGCCAATGAAGTGACTGACAAGGGATTAATCTCAAAAATATATAAATACCTCCAGCAGCTCAATACCAAAAAAACAAACAACCCCATCAAAAAAATGGGTAGAAAATCCAAACAGACATTCCTCCAAAGTTGGCTAAAAAGCACATGAAAAGATGTTTAACGTAACTAATTATTATAGAAATGCAAATCAATACTATGAGGTACCACCTTACACCAACCAGAATGGCCATCATCAAAAAGTCTACAAACAATACATGCTGGAGAGGGTGTGGAGAAAAGGGAACACTATTACACTTGGCGGGAATGTAAATTGGTGCAACCACTGTGGAAAACAGCATGGAGAGTCCTCAAAAAACCAAAAATAGAATTACCGTTTGATCCAGAAATCTCATTTCTGGGCATCTATCCAGAGAAAACCATGACTCGAAAAGATACGTGTACCCCAATGTTCATTGCAGCACTATATATGATAGCCAAGACATGGGAGCAACCTAGATGTCCATCAGCAGAAGAGTGGATAAAGAAGATGTGGTACATATAAACAATGGAATAATCTCAGTCATTAAAAAGGAATGAAATAATGGCATTTGCAGCAACATGAATAGCCTTGGAAATTGTCATGCTGAATGAAGTTAGTCAGATAATGAGATACCAACATCATTTCCTATCACTTATATGTGGAATCTAAAAAAAAAGGATACAATGAACTTAGCAGAACAGATGCTGACTCACAGACTTTGAAAAACTTATGGTTTCCAAAGAAGACAGGTTGGGGTGGGGGGAGATGTGCTGGTGGTTTGGGGTGGACATGCTGTAAAATTGGGTTATGATGATCGTTGTAAAACTATACATGTAATAAAATTCATTGAGTTAAAAAAAAAAGGAAGAGGAGTTTCCTTTGTGGCTCAGTGGTTAACGGATTCCAACTAAGAACCATGAGGTTGTGGGTTCGATCGCTGGCCTCGCTCAGTGGGTTAAGGATCCAGCGTTGCTGTGAGCTGTGATGTAGGTTGCAGATGCAGCTCAGATCTGGCGTTGCTGTGGCTCTGGCGTAGGTCAGCAGCTACAGCTCCAACTGGACCCCTAGTCTGGGAACCTTCATGTGCCTCGGGTGAGGCCCTAGAAAGACAAAAAGACCAAAAAAAAAAAAAAAAAAAAAAAAAAAAGGAAGAAAAGAAAAGCAGTGGCCATCCAGTTATGACAACAGGTGATAGATCCAAAATAACAGCCACATTTGTTACCATTTTTCCATTACAAAGCCATCCTTAAGGAAAACCACACATGGGGTCACATCATCCTCAGTGCAGTCCAACAGAGCAACCACGCCATCTGGATTCAGATTTTCACCGATAAAGAACTGATAGTTTTTGAAATTAGCAAGGATGTGCTTGATTTGTTCTGTAGCTCATGTCATAAAAGGTTTTACTCTCTCTGGTCTCTATTGTTCAAGTTACCCTTTGATTGACTTCATGTATTCTTTAATGTACTTTTTTTTTTTTTTAAGATCCGCACTCATGGCATATGGAAGTTTTCAGGTTAGGGGTCCAATCGGATCTACAGCTGCCAATTTACACCACAGTCCCAGCAACGAGGGATCCAAGCCACATTTGTGAACTACACCACAGCTCATGGCAGGGCCACAATGGGAACTCCTTTTGATGTAATTCCTGTAGGCTTCTTTTGTGAAGCTGGTTTCCTGCAAGTTATGGTTCATGACAATATTGACACCAGTGATTGCTGTGATTTTGGTACCTTTGACATCTGGACACTTCCACCAATGAGCAAGTCATCAGTGTCACCCTCTGTCCTACTGACCATCTTCCCCTCCACTTCCAGCTCATCCCTGATCTCCTGGATCTTGTAGATATTGGAGAACATCTCACCATGGCTGATGAGGTCCTGGTAGATGATCATGGTGGGAGGGCTGGAGGGAGACGACCGAGGCACTAACTTAGCAGGAGCCCAGAGCCAGGTGCCGCTGAAGCAGTGCTCTCAGGGGAAGGGGGAGCGGGTGGAAAAATCAACCTGTACATTCTTTATTTTATTTATTCCTACTCTGTCCACTTTCCCTCCATCACAATACTTTTTTTTCTTTTTTTTTTTTTTTGTCTTTTTAGGGCTACACCCATGGCATATGGAGGTTCCAGGGCTAGGGATCGAATTGGAGCTGTAGCTACCAGCCTATACCACAGCCACAGCAATGCGGGATCTAAGCTGCACCTGTGACCTACACTCCAGCTCACGGCAACTCTGGATCCTTAACCCACTGAGCAAGGCCAGGGATACAATCTGCGTCCTCATGGGTATTAGCTGGGTTGGTTAACTACTGAGCCATGATGGGAACCCCCATCACAGTACTTTCTGATGTTATCTTGCAGATAAGCTATTTGCACACAATACTTTGTCTCAGAGAAATGCAAACTAAAATAACAGGAAAGAAAAATCTGATCATTCCAAGCTGACACTGATGTTGAATCAATTAGCTATAGTCAGGGAGGCTGGCCTCTGAGCACAGAGCTGGCCACTGAATAGATGAGTGCAGTTTCTAAGCAACAAAGAGTTGTTGAGAGTCCCATAGTCACTGCAAGGAAGGCCTGAAGTAACTCTCAGTCTGGTGAAAGTTTAATATGAAAGGAGACCTTTGGGGGGAAAGACGCTGATGGTGGGATTCACTAGAGAAAGGAATTGAGTCTCCCACTCAGCAAACCTGTGGGTCTTGTGTGTGTGAGTTCACAGGCTTCAGTATGGTTTAGGTCAAGGCTTATCAGACTTTTAGAAATCTTGATCCAACAAAGTAACTGTAGGAGTTCCTGTTGTGGTTCAGTGGGTTAAGATCCTGACATAGAGAGTTCACATTGTGGCTCAGCGGTAATAAACCTGACTAGTATCCATGAGGATGTGGGTTTGATCCCTGGCCTCCCTCAATGGATTAAGGATCCAGCACTGCCATGAGCTGTGGTATAGGTCACAGACCCAGCTCGGATCCTACATTGCTGTGGCTGTGGCATAGGCTGGCAGCTGTAGCTCCGATCAATCCCTAGCCTAGGAACTTCCATATGTCACAGGTGTGGCCCTAAAAAGAAAAAAAAAAAAAAAAAAAGAACCTGACATAGTGTCCTTGAGGATTTGGATTTGGGTTCAATCCCTGGCCTTGCTCAGTGGGTTAAGGATCCAGCATTGCCATGAGCTGTGGTGTAGGTCAAAGGTGTAGCTTGGATCTGGCCTTGCTGTTGCTGTGGTGTGGGCCAGCAGCAAGCCTGGGAACTTCCGTATGCCACAGGCATGGCTATAAAAACTAAAAAAAAAAAAAAAAAAAAAAAAAAAGACAGGAAAAGAAAGTAACTGTATTTCTCACTTTTCTTGTGGCTAGTAAATATGTTTTCAGGAATCATCACCCACTCCACATAGACTTTGGGGAAATTACTTGTGGTCAAGGTTCTGATAATTTACAATACAGGAAAAGAAAGTCTCTCAAGGAGTTCCCGTTGTGGCTCAGCATTAAGGAACCCGACTAGTGTCCTTGAGGACGGGGGTTCGATCCCTGTCTTTGCTCAGTGGGTTGAGGATCCGGCATTGCTGTGAACTGTGGTGTAGGTTGCAGACACGGCTTGGATCCAGCATTGTTTGTGGCTGTGGCGCAGGCCGGCAGCAACAGCTCCGATTGGACCCCTAACCTGGGAACCTCTATATGCTGCGGGTGTGGCCCTAAAGAGACAAAAAAAGATGAAAAAAAAACCAAAAAAACAAAGTCTCTCATATGAACAAAAACAAGGAAGGGAATGAGGGCGTTACTGGAAGGGATGCAATGGGGACCACACTGCCCATCTTTCAGAGGTTGTCTCTGTGCTTCCCTCTTTACCTATGTCTGCCTGTCTCTTCCTCTTCCCATTGCCTTCCCCTGTGACTCATCTTGGACTTGGCCTGATTATTTACAAACTCCTGGCCTAAATATAGAGCAGTCACTTCCTTCTCGGTATCTGTTATGGAATAAAATGTGTCCCAAAACAAGTTATGTTCAAGTCCAACCCCTGTATCTCTGAACATGACCTCATTTGGAAATAGAGGCTTTGCAGATACAATCAAGTTAAAATAAGGTCATCAAGGTGGGGAATCTAATATGACTAATATTCTTAGAAGAGGAGAAGAAACAGAAATAGATACAGAGGGAAGATGATGTAAAGAAGACACACAGGGACAAAGACGGAGGCAGAGAGTGGAGTAAGGTGTCTACAAGCTGAAGAATGCCAAGAATGGGAACACCAGAAGCTAAGAAAAGGCATGGGCCAGATTCTCTCCTAGTGTATTTAGAGCAAGCATGGCTCTATTGGCACCTCGATTTTGTGCTTCTGGCCTCTAGAACTAGCACAGAGTAAATTTCAGTTGTTTTAAGTCACTGAGTTTGTGATACTTCGTGACAGGCATTCTAGGAAACGCGGTATTCTAGCTGAAGTTGCTAGGATGCTGAGTATCTTCCCTCTGATCAGGTGCCTTACCCTGATGCAGTCAGAGGTCAGTTAAGCTTGCTTCCCAGTCTGGTAACTATGAGTGGGACACTTTGACCTACATGTCTAGTATAGGAAGGCTAGCAGGACCCATTAGAGAAAAGCCAGTGAGTGTGGCCAGTGGCTTGATGACCTAGAGGGGGAAGCAGGACTCACCTTCTGTACCCTCTTGGGTTGAAGCTTGAGTTTCAAGAGAGCACAATGTACTCCAACAGAAAGCGTCCCATTTCTTCAACCGTAATGAAGTAGTCTTGTGATTTTATTATGCAGGAAAGGGAAGCTTTCTGGGGTCAAACACCAACCACTGAAATAATATCGGCCAATACTGCATTATTTTGAAAAAACATCTTTATCTCTTCATGCTTGCTTTTCTCGCAAGATATGGTTCCACAGGAAAAGTAACACTGGCTAATAAGCTAGCTACTCCAAGACAAAATTATGCCGCCTAAAATGGGCTACTCATGAATTTTTTTTTTTTTTTTCCTTTTTAGGGCTGCACCCACAGCTTATGGAGGTTTCCAAGCTAGGGGTCCAATTGGAGCTCAGATGCCAGACTACACCACAGCCACAGCAACACCAGATCCGAGCCACATCTGCGACCTACACCACAGCTCGTGGCAACACCGGATCCTTAACTCACTGAGCAGGGCCAGGGATCAAACTGGCATCCTCATGCATCTTAGGTTCGTTAACAGCTGAACCACAAAGGGAATTCTGAATTTTTTTTTAATTTAAAGGGCCGCACCTATAGCATATGGAAGTTTCCAGGCTAGGGGTCAAATTGGAGATGCAGCTGCTGGCCTATAGCACAGCCACGGCAACATGGGATCCAAGCCGTATACATCACACCTTGCAGCAACGCCATAGCCTTAACCCACTGAGCGAGGCCAGGGATCGAACTCGCATCCTCATGCATACTAGTTAGGTTCTTAACCCGCTGAGCCACAACGGGAACTCCTATTCATGAAATTATTAATCTGGGCCCTTTACGGCAGTAAAAAGCAGGACAGAGATTTAAAAAACAAACAAACAAACAAGCAAACCCCACATCAGCACTCAAAGATGTGTCTGGCATATTGTGTTTCCGTCATCAGACTGAAACAGCTGAAATGGGAAAAATCTTTCTCTGGGGCTTTTTTGCCATTCTTGGAACTCCTTCACACTGCAGCTGGGAAAATAGGCCTCATGACATACAGATATAGATATAAATCATCACCTGTTCATGAATAAATAAAACCTGAATTTGAGCCAGAACAGTAAATCCATTCTCTTTCAGTCTGGGAGATGTAGTGTGCTGGTACGTGCCCAACAACCAGTTCTCCCAGGAGGAAGGACCTGATCTGCAGCTTTTGCTGATTTCTGACTCCTACCATGGCTTATTTCAAGTCACCAATCTGAAGGCTGTGAACTTGAAGTTGGGAGAACACATGCACCACCCACACATAGTTAGCTCCCACACAGGATCCATAAGAATTTGTTTAATAGTTGTACCTGATGTCTATAGACAACTTTAAAAAAATTGTTTTCTTGGGAGTTCCCATTATGGCTCAGCAGAAACAAACCTGATGAGTAACTATGAGGCTGCAGGTTTTATCCTGGCCTCGCTCAGTTGGTTAAGGATCCGGCGTTCCATGAGCTGTGGTGTAAGTTGCAGATCCAGCTTGGATCATATGTTGCTGTGGCTGTGGTGTAGGCCAGCAGCTGTAGCTCTGACTGGACCCCTAGTCTGGGAACCACCATATGCCACGGGTGTGGCCCTAAAAAAAAAAAATAAAAGGAAAAAAAATAGTACTTCAAACATAGTTTGGGAGGATTTACTAAGATAACACATGTTAAATTCTCAGCATGTTGCCTGCTATACAGTCATCCTCTATTTCAAATGCAATAAATCTTCAGCGTGGAACATTAAAAAGTACCAATGTGCCAAAAAAAAGAGAAAATTTTAAAATATTTTCAATTGCTAATAATCTTGATGCAGAATTCTGGTTCTGGCTTAATATTATTTATGAAGAGAAGTCCAAGCATATAAAATACATTTTTGGAGTTCCCGTCATGGCGCAGCAGAAACGAATCTGACTAGGAACCATGAGGTTTTGGGTTTGATCCCTGGCCTCGCTCAGTGGGTTAAGGATCCGGTGTTGCTGTGAGCTATGGTGTAGGTTGCAGATGCGGCTTGGATCCCAAGTTGCTGTGGTGTAGGCTGGCAGCTACAGCTCTGATTAGACCCCTAGCCTCGGAATCTTCATATGCCGCAGGAGCAGCACTAGAAAAAAGGCAAAAAGACAAAAATAAATAAATACATAAATACATAAATACATAAATAAATAAAAATAATACCCCTCACGAATGCTGCAAGAAGATGGGGAGAGTTTTGTGGTGGCTCAGTGGGTTAAGAACCCAACTAGTATCCATGAGGATTTGGGTTCAATCCCTGGCCTCACTCAGTGGGTTAACAATCCAGTGTTGCCGCAGCTGCTGTGGCTTTGGTGTAGGTCAGCAGCTACAGCTCCAATACAACCCCCTAGCCTGGGACCTTCCATATGCCATGAGCATGGTCCTAAAAAGACAAAAAAGAGAGAAAAGAAAGATAGATGGGGTGAGAACTAAGTCAGGCATATTCACAGTTAGGCAGAGCTTAAATGTTTCTTCTAAACCACGTGATTAGTAAGAGCTCCATGGAACATTGTATTAGAAAGGACAGTGGACAGAGTTCCCGTTGGGGTTCAGCGGTCAACGAACCTGACTAGGAACAATGAGGTTGTGGGTTCAACTCCTGGCGTCGCTCAGTGGGTTGATGATCCAGTGTTGCCATGAGCTGTGGTGTAGGTTGCAGATGCAGCTCAGATCTGGCATTGCTGTGGCCCTAGTGTAGGCCAGTGGCTACAGCTCCAATTAGACCCCTAGCCTGGGAACCTCCATATGCCACGGGTGTAGCCCTAAAAAGCGAGGGAAAAAAAGCAAGAAAGGACAGTGGAGCCTCTGCTCTGGGGGGTACAGGAGGGCTGTGTGTTATTTTCAGTAAATGCCAAACTCTACACCATTGGACTGAGGGTTTTCAGTAAAAACAAAAAGTGAAACTGTTTTTTTGTGGTTTATTTTTACCTTTTTTTCTTTGGCTGAACCCTGAGCATGGGGAAGTTCCCAGTCCAGGGATTAAACTTGTGCCACAGCAGCAATCTGAGCCCCTGAAGGGACAATGCTGGATCCTTAAACTGCTGAGCCACCAGGGAACTCCGATACTGTTTTTGTTGCAAAAATTTCACAACGTTTTTAGTCAAAATGAATTTTTTGTTTTGTTTTTGTTTCCTTTGTTACCACAATTTGTTACCTTAATTCTGTATTTAGAAGGTAAGCTTGTAGTTTAGTTTGCTTGAATATGTTTTTTTCTATTGTTCGCAGGCATGATTTAAAAACGAACACACAGGAGTTTCCTGTTGTGGCTCAGCAGCTTAAGAACCCAACTAGTATCCATGAGTATGCAGGTTCGATCACTGGCCTCGCTCATTGGGTTAAGGATCCTGCGTTGCTGTGAGCTGTGGTGTAGGTTGCAGATGTGGCTTGGATATGGTGTTGCTGTGGCTGTGGTATAGGCTGGCAGCTGTAGCTCTGATTCAACACCTAGCCTGGGAACCTCCATATGCCATGAGTACGGCCCTAAAAAGCAAAAAACAAACAAACAAACAAATAAACAAAAAGAATATTTGAAAAACTGAGAAAAATACAAAAAAGGAGCAACTTCACATATGTCCTACTACTTTTTTGTGCATTCTCTCAGGCTCTTAAAAAAGGCATGCCAACAGGGCTTGCCTTGCAGCAGAGAGGGCTGAAGATCTGGTATTGTCACTACTGTGGAGCAGGCCACTGCTGTGGGACAGGTCCCATCCCTGGCCCTGGAAACTTCCGTATGCCTTGGATGTGGACAAAAAAAAAATGATATACCAACATATATTTCTATAAATACATGCATATATCAACCTCAAAAGAAATTTTTTTTTGCCGTTTTAGAGCCACACCCACAGCATACAGAAGTTCCCAGGCTAGGGGTTGAATTGGAGCTGTAGCTGCTGGCCAACGCCACAGCCACAGCAATATGGGATCTGAGCTGAGTCTTCTACCTACACCACAGCTCACAGTAACACCAGATCCTTAGCCCACTGAGCGAGGCCAGGGATCAAACCTGCATCCTCATGGATACCAGTCAGGTTCATCACCAATAAGCCACAACTGGGAACCTCAACAAAAAAATTTTTTAATGTGGGATCATATTATGTATTCTACCACTAGCCTTTTTTACTTAACAATAGACTGTGGACATCTTTTTAAATGAGTATATAAGGAGTAATTTTGATTAATTTCTTTAAGTGGCTGTGTATTTCCTGTATAAATAAATGAGCATCATTTATGTAACCATTGTCAAACATCCCATTGAAGGATGTTTACAGTGTTTCTATCTTTTTTTGTTTGTTTGTTTGTTTTTGGCTGCACCCGGGGCATGTGGAAGTTCCCAGGCCACGGACTGAACCCATGCCACAGCAGTAACCAGAGCCACGGCTGTAACAACACCAAATCCTTAACCTGCGTAACAGAGCCCTGAGGGAACACCCGAAGAGCTCTTTTTTTGTTTGTTTTTAGCCATGCCCACAGCACGTGAAACCTATGTCACAGCAGCAACCCAAGCTGCTGCAGGGATAACACTGGATCCTTAATCCACTGCACCACAAGAGAACTCCTGTTTCTACTTTTTTTTTTGCTTTTGCTTTTTAGGGCTGCACCCACGGCATATGAGGGTTCCCAGACTTAGGGTCAAATCAGAGCCACAGCTGCCAGCCTACGCCAGAGCCACAGCAATGCGGGATCCAAGCTGAGTCTGTGATCTATACCACAGCTCATGGCAACGCTGGATCCCCGACCAACTGAGTGAGGCCAGGGATCAAACCCCCATCCTCATGGATACTAGTTGGATTTGTTTCCACTGAGCCACAAAAGGAACTCCCTGTTTCTACGTTTTATTTGTGTGTGTGTTGGGGGGTAACTTCAAAGATACTACATGAATATTTTTGGTATGTCTTTAAGTGCCCATGTTAGTATTTCTGTAAAAATGCATCTCTAGAAATTAATTTTTTTTCTTTTTTCTTTTTTTTTTTTTGGCCTTTTCTAGGGCGCTCCTTCGGCATATGGAGGTTCCCAGGGTAGGGGTCCAATCGGAGCTGTAGCCGCCGGTCTACGCCACAGCCACAGCAATATGGGATCCGAGCCACGTCTGCAACCTACACCACAGCTCACTGGCAATGCTGGATCCTTAACCCACTGAGCAAGGCCAGGGATTGAACCCGAAACCTCATGGTTCCTAGTCAGATTTGTTAATCACTGAGCCACGATGGGAACTCCTAGAAACTAAATTTCTGAATTGAAAGCTACACACACAAATTTTTCATAGCTATGCTCTAAATAGTCTAATAGTCCAAAAGAGTCAAGTGCCAGATTATTCATTTCCTCACATCCTTCCAAAACTGAGTGTAATAAATTCTTAACTCTATGACTGATAAGTTTCTGTGCTTTCCCCTTATTAAGGATTCTTGGAGGATTTCCCGTTGTGGTTCAGTGGGTTATGAACCCAACATAGTGTCTGTGAGAATTCATGTTTGATCCCTGGCTTTACTCAGTGGGTTAAGGATCCAGTACTGCTGCACAGACATTGCTCGGATTCCTGCATTGTAGTGGCTGTGTTATAGGCGGGCAGCTGCAGTTTTGATCCCTATCCAGGAAACTTCCATATGCCACAGATGTGGCCGTAAGAAGGAAAGAAAAAGAAAAAAGTAGGCTGAAGGCCACAGAACTAGAGATGTGAGGAATAGATTGCTCTGTTGGCTGCTAGCAAAGATTTGGCTCTGGAGTCAGAGGGGACCATCCTGAGGTTTGCAGAAATAGACTCATGCTTGCTCTCAGACCAAAGGACTACACACAGTGTAAGCTTGTGGCTGCAGTATGGTGGTGTAGGAAGATGGCAGACCCCTTTATTTTGGCTCAGGGCAGTGTCCTCTATACTAAAAGCAGGATGAGGAGGGGGTTGCATCCCTAAGAATAGTTTTGTGCTCAGCCCTGTGCCAAATTTCAATAGTCATGTGAGATTAAAAATTTGTGATTCTGAAATCCCTTCAGAGTCTACTAAAGATTAGATATTCCTGGGAGTTCTCATTCTGGCTCAGTGGGTTACGAAACCAACCATTATCCATGAGGATGCGGGTTCGATCCCTGGCCTTGCTCAGTGGGTTAAGGATCTGGCGTTGCCGTGAGCTGTGGTGTAGGTGGCAGACAAGGCTCAGATCACTGGTTGCTGTGGCTGTGGCTGTGGCTGGCAGCTGTAGCTCTGATTTGACACCTAGCCTGGGAACCTCCACATGCCGAGGGAGTGGCCCTAGAAAAGACAAAAAAAAAAAAAAAAAAAGAATCTGGAGATGATTTAAAATATAAGGTAGGATGTACCTAGATTACATACAAACTCTATGCCATTTTTTATTTATTTATTTTGCTTTTTGGGGCCTCACCTGAGGCATATGAAAGTTCCCGGGCTAGGGGTCCAATTGGAGCTACAGCTGCCATCCTGTGCCCCAACCACAGCAACACCAGACCCCAGCAGCATCTATCTGTAACCTACACCATAGCTCACAGCAATGCCAGATCCTTAACTGACTGAGAGGAGCCAGGAATCAAACTTGCATCCTCATAGATCCTAGTTGGGTTACCAAGGAGCCATAACAAGAATTCCCACTATGCTCTTTTATATGAGGGATTTGAACATCTTCAACATATAAGTATTTTAGAATCTGCAGGGAGGAGTGGTCCTGAAACCAATCCCTCATGGCCACCAAGGGATGATTGTACCGAGGAATCAACACTTTTTTGAAAGCAAAAAAAGCTTTCTTGGCTAGTACAGAATTCTCAAGTTTCTTGATTCCTTAGGATTGCCAAAATGAGTGTTAATCTCCTACAAAAGAAATTTGAGCTTGCATTACACAGAGGGGTGCCTGTTTTGGCCACAATGTTACTGAATTCAAGTTTAGCTGCTGACCACATGAAAGCCCATATGCAAGAGACAACCTCTCAGAGATACGCGTTGGTTGGAAAGGAAAGTTTGCTTTATTTCGAGGACCAGCGACTTGGGGAGGAGGCAGACTTGTGTCTAAGAACCCACTCCTTCCTTATTGTCCACTCTGTGCAGACTTTCTTCTGATTGGTGGATGGTGAGGTAAGAGAGTGGTGCTCCAGGACTCTTGTGCTCAGCCAGAATTTACCATCCTCCACCAGGGTGGAGGCCTGAGTGCCCACAATAAAGATATTGTTACATATGTTCCTGGAGGGCCCTATTGTTTATTGACTGCTCCTCCTTCGTTTCTGCATCCCCTCCCTCCCCTGATTAGCAACTATTTGAATCTGCCCTTTGGAACACAGGGAAGATCAAGGAGGCTGAATGAAGAATATTTCCTACCAACAAGAAAGGATTTGTACCTGGAAGGGTACTGCTGAGTCTCCGTAATTCTATGAATTATAAATTGGTGACTTGATAGTGGCTTCTCTGGGACCTAAAAAAACAAAACAAAAACCAAAACCAAAAATAAAAAACATAGGTTTTAATAAGTTTTACCAGAGTCTAATGCCATTTTCCTAAATGATTTTTCTGTAATGAACTCCCAAGAAGGTCTCTCCTCAAACCCAGCGAAAGAAACATCTCTAAAAAAAAGTAATTAGTTGAATTTACCAAGGTTCATTTCTGAGTACTAAAATAAGTTGGGAGACAATTTCCATTTCTTTTTTTCCTTTTTTTTTTTTTGTCGGCTTTTTAGGACCGTACTGGAGACATATGGAGATCCCCAGGCGAGAGATGGAATCACAGTTGTAGCCGCTGGTCCATGCTAGAGCCATAGACACAGCAGCCCGTCTTCCATGCCTCGGCTGCGAACTACACACACCACAACTCTCGACATGCTGGATCCTTAACCCAATGAGTGAGGCCAGGGATCGAACCTGTGTCCTCCTGGATACTAGTCAGAGTCATTTCCTCTGAGCCATGATGGGAACTCCAGAAATTTCCATTTCTAATGGGCTTTGGTTGTCTACACACACTATAAAGTCCTCTAACCATGAATCGTGGATATAATATTTGTATGAAAGGCCAATTACTATGTTGTAGGCCAGTGGCTACAGCTCTGATTCGATCGCTAGCCTGGGAACCTCCATATGCCTCGGGTGCAGCCCTACAGAAAAAATAAAATAAAAAATAAAGGCTACTTAATCAGGTTTTTTGAAAAATGCCTGGTGGTTAATTAAATCTGGAGAAAAAAAGATGACCTAAGGAGTTCCCGTCGTGACTCAGTGGCTAACAAATCTGGCTAGGAACCCTGAGGTTGTGGGTTCGATCCCTGGCCTCGCTCAGTGGGTTAAGGATCCGGCCATGCCATGAGCTGTGGTGTAGGCTGCAGACGCAGCTCAGATCTGGCATTGCTGTGGCTCTGGCGAAGGCCGGTGGCTGCAGCTCCGATTGGACCCCTAGCCTGGGAACCTCCATATGCCGTGGGAGTGACCCTAGAAAGGGCAAAAAGACAAAAAAAGAAAAAAGAAAAAAAGTTGACCTCAGAATTCTACCATCATTTTCAAAGGTCCTTGGGGTTTTTTTCTTTTTCTTTAAGAACTGGGAGGGGGGGTTGTTTGTTTGTTTTTGTCTTTTTAGGGTCGCAACTGCGGCATATGGAGGTTCCCAGGCTAGGGGTCTAATCGGAGCTATTGCTGCCAGCCACAGTCACAGCCACAGCAATGCCAGATCCTGGCCGAGTCCTCAAGCTACATCACAACTCACAGCAACACCGGATCCTTAACCCACTGAGCGAGGCCAGGGATGGAACCAGCAACCTCATGGTTCCTAGTTGGATTAGTTTCCACTGCGCCATGATGGGAACTCCTAAAAACTGTTTTGATTGCTTTCATTTTTCTTCTTATTTTGTAATTATTTTTATTTTTGGTGTCTTAGCATTTTTTTATGTGTAATCATATTGTTTGGTAAAGGGATGATTTCCAAGTGGTATGGATGACTTCCGCCTTCCACCTTCTCTCCATGCCTTGTGTTCTTTTCTTTCTTTCTTTTCTCTTTTCTGGGCCGAACCTGTGGCATATGGAAGTTCCCAAGCTAGGGGTCAAATCAGAGCTGCAGTTGCCAGCCTACTAGACAGCCATAGCAATGCCAGATCTGAGCTGTATCTGTGACCTATGCCACAGCTTGCAGCAAAACTGGATCCTTAACCCACTAAATAAGGCCAGGGATTGAATCCACATCCTCATGAATACTAGTTGAATTCCTTTTTTTTTTTTTGTTTTTTGTTTGTTTGTCATTTTTGGCTGCCCCTGGGCATATGGAGCTCCCAGGCCAGGGATCAGATCAGAGCCACAGTCACCACCTAAGCCAAAGCTGTGTCAATGCCAGCTCCCTAACCCATTGTGCCAGGCCGGGCATCCCAGGGCTCCTAAGACACTGCTACGCCACAGTGGGAGATCTACTAGTTGGGTTCTTAACCTTCTTTACTTTTGTTCTTTTCACAGGAAAATGCAGTAAGGAGCATAACCATGGCTTCTGCCTATTTTCATGAAAGGAAGATAAGGCTCTCCTTAACTAAGGAGACTAAGATAATGAGGAGTTTGTTTTGTTGTCCTGGAATCCAAATGCACATGCCCTTATAGGCTACACAGGACATTTGAAATGTCTGATTAGAACAGTGGGTGAGTAACAGGGAGTGGTAGGGCCTGTGTTGGGTTATGCAGTGTGCATTCAAAGTTAAATTAAAAAAAAACACTGGTGGAATTCCCGTTGTGACTCAGTGGTTAACAAATCCAACTAGGAACCATGAGGTTGTGGGTGCGATCCCTGGCCTTGCTCAGTGGGTTAAGGCCTTGCTCAGTGGCCTTGCCGTGAGCTGTGGTGCAGGTTGCAGACTCGGCTCGGATCCCGTGTTTCTGTGGCTCTGGTGTAGGCCAGCGGCTACAGCTCCGATTCGACCCCTAGCCTGGGAACCTCCATATGCTGCGGGAACGGCCCTAGAAAAGGCAAAAAGACAAAAATAAATAAATAAATAAATAAAATTAAAAAAAAAAAAAACAAAAAACCTCTGGTACCAAAGTAGACATACCAATCAGTGGAACAGAATAGAGAACCTAGAAATAAACCCAGACACCTATGGTCAATTAATCTTTGCCAAAGGAGGCAAGAATATAAAATGGAGGAGTTCCCGTCATGGCGCAGTGGTTAACGAATCTGACTAGGAACCATGAGGTTGTGGGTTCGGTCCCTGCCCTTGCTCAGTGGGTTAACGATCCGGCGTTGCCATGAGCTGTGGTGTAGGTTGCAGATGCGGCTCGGATCGCGAGTTGCTGTGGCTGTGGCGTAGGCTGGTGGCTACAGCTCCGATTCGACCCCTAGCCTGGGAACCTCCATATGCCGCAGAAGCGGCCCAAAGAAATAGCAAAAAAATAAATAAAATAAAATAAAATAAAATAAAAAAATAAATAAATAAATAAAAGAATATAAAATGGGAAAAAGACAGTCTTTCCCGTAAGTATTCCTGGGAAACCTGGACAGCTGCATGCAAGTCAATGAAACTAGAACACACCCTCACACCATGCATGAAAATAAACTCAAAATGGCTTAAATAGAAGACAAGACAACTTCAAACTCCTGGAAGAGAACATAGGCAAAACGTTCTCTGACATCAACCTTACAAATGTTTTCTCAGGTCAGTCTCCCAAAGCAACAGAAATAAAAGCAAAAATAAACCAATGGGACCTAATCAAACTGACAACTTTTGCACAGCAAAGGCAACCAAAAAGACAACTTACAGAAAGGGAGAAAATAATTTCAAATGATACAACTGACAAGGGTCTAATCTCTAAAATATACAAACAACTTATACCACTCAACAGCAAAAAAAGCCAACAATCCAATTGAAAAAATGGGCAAAAGACCTGAATAGACATTTCTCCAAAGGAGAAATGAAGCACATGAAAAAAAAATGCTAAATATCACCAATTATTAGAGAAATGCAAATCAAAACTACCATGAGATACCACCTCACACCAGTCAGAATGGCCATCATTAATAAGTCCACAAATAACAAATGCTGGAGGGGGTGTGGAGAAAAGGGAACCCTTTTGCATGTTGGTGTGAATTTAAGTTGGTACAACCACTATGGAAAACAGTATGGAGGTACCTTAGGAAATTAAATATAGAACTACCATATGACCCAGCAATCCCCCTCTTGGGCATATATCTGGACAAAACTTTCCTTTAAAAAAACACATGTACCCACATGTTCATTGCAACACTATCCACAATAGCCAAGACATGGAAACAACCTAAATGTCCATTGACAGATGATTGGATTAGGAAGATGTGGTATATATACACAATGGAATACTACTCAGCCATAAAAAAGAACAAAATAATGCCATTTACAGCAACATGGATGGAACTAGAGACTCATACTAAGTGAAGTTAGTCAGAAAGAGAAAGAAAAATACCATATGATATTGCTTATATCTGCAACCTAATATATAGCACAAGTGAACCTTTCTTCCACAGAAAAGAAAACCATGGACTTGGAGAATAGACTCATGGTTGCTTGGTTGCTGCGTGGGGGTATGGAGCTTGGTATTAATAGATGCAGACTATTGTCTTTGGAATGGATAAGCAATGATATCTTGCTGTGCAGCACTGGGAACTATATCTAGTCACTTATGATGGAGCATGATAATGTAAGAAAAAAGAATCTATACATGTATGTGTAACTGGATCACCATGCTGTACAGTAGAAAATTGACAGAACACTGTAAACCAGCTATAGTGGAAAAAAATAAAAATCATTATATTAAAAAAAAAATCACTCTGGGGAGTTCCCCTTGTTGCTCAGCAGGTTAAAAACCCAACATTGGAGTTCCCGCTGTGGCACAACAGGGTTGGCAGCATCTTGGGAACACTGGGATGAGGGTTCAATCCCTGGTCTAGTATGGTGGATTAAGAATCTAGCGGCATTGCTGAAGCTGCATCTTAGGTTGCCACCACAGCCCGGATCTGATCCCTAGGCCAGGAAATCCATATGCCACAGGTCAGCCAAAAAAGAAAAAAAAAAAGACCTGACATTTTTTTTGTGAGGATTTGTATTTGATCCCTGGCTTTCCTCAGTGGGTTAAGAATCAGGTGTTGCCATGGCTATGGAGCAGGCCACAGCTGCAGCTCCAATTCCACCTCTGACCCATGAACTTTCATATACTGCAGATGTGGCCATAAAAAAACCCCTAAAATCCTGGTGGCCTAATGGGTCAAGGATCTGGCATTGTCACCGCAACAGCTCAGTTCACTGTTGTGGCTTGGGGTTGATCCCTGGCCACAGGAACTTCCACATACCAAGGGTGTGGCTACCAAAAAAAAAAAAAATTATTATTATTTTTTTGCTTTTTAGGGCCGCACCCACAGCATATAGAAGTTCCCAGGCTAGGGGTTGGATCAGAGCTACAGCTGCTGGCCATAGCCTCAGCCACAGCAATGTGGGATCTGAGCCGTGTCTGTAACTTACTCCATAGCTCACAGCAATGCCGGATTCCTGACCCCACTGAGTGAGGCCAAGGATTGAACCTGATCCTCATAGATAACAGTCAGATTAGTTTCCACCGCGCCACAACAGGAAGTCCCAATTTTTTTTTAAATAAATAAATGATTTTCACTGTGTAGGCCATATAGTCACAGCTGTGGGTCAGGTATGTCATATGAATGATGTCATTGTTGGTAACCAGCCAGGTGATATTGGTGCAAGGGGAGGCCATGCCATGTCACTCACAGAAATGAGTCCCTGTTTCTCCAATGGGTACATGTGCTATTGCTTATTTAATAATAACAATGACATCTGCAGCAGCAGATTACTTAATTTTTTTTCCTTGAACTTTTCAGTGATTTTTTTTAAGTTGTGTAATGATCATAACAATTCAATTTCACAGGATTTCCATCCCATAACCCAAGCACATCCCCCTGCCACCCTCAGTGATTTTTATAAGCATGTTTGCACCTGCTTTGGGTCAGGCACTATGCTGGGATCAGTAATACATAGTCGTTGCCCTTGAAGGTCTGCTTATAGGAAGGCAAAACAGAGACATGACAGATAAAAGCAATGAAGTGTTCATTCTCACTGTTGTTTAGTTTTATAGGTGAAATAACAAAGGTATGGTGTGAGCCGACAAGCCAAGAGTAGAGCAGAGAGCAGAATCTTTGCCTCTAATCTCCTCATCTAAATCATTCATATAATAAATGCACCAGCAGTGCCAAGAACCTCTGCCTTCCTGACTTCAGTTCCAGCATTCTTTGGCATGGTGCCAGCCTGAGTGAGCAGCTGGGTCTTTGAGCCTGGTGTGTGGTAGCAGTGTTCTTAGTCTTCTTACATTCAGAGTAAGGCTATGCCCTGAAAACAGCAGCTTATTCAGCTGACAGTAATCAATATTTTCACTAAAATGGTAAAATGATAACCAGTCAATTGTGGAACAATTTGAGCAGTAAAGGGAATTCTTTTGTGGAATCCATTTTAATGTAGAATGCACAAGACTGAGAGAAATTTGGAAAGACAAAAAGCAGTAATAAGTGGAAAAGGCTAAAAACAAAATGCTCAGTGTTTTCTAATAGAACTTTTTTGGAATTTAAAAAAAAAAAAAGAGGCACAGAGCGTTAAGGATCTGGCTTTGTCACCAAAGCATCTCAGATCACTGCTGTGGCATGAGTTCAGTCCCTGGCCCATAAATTTTCACATATCAGAAGTGCAGTAGGAAAGAAAGAAAGAAAAGAAAGAAAGAAAGAAAGAAAGAAAGAAAGAAAGAAAGAAAGAAAGAAAGAAAGAAAGAAAGAAAGAAAGAAAGAAAGAAAGGAAAAAGGGGAGTTGCCGTCAAGGCGCAGTGGTTAACGAATCCGACTAGGAACCATGAGGTTGCGGGTTCGGTCCCTGCCCTTGCTCAGTGGGTTAAGGATCCGGCGTTGCCATGGGCCGTGATGTCGGTCTCGGACACAGCTTGGATCTGGCATTGCTGTGGCTGTAGTGTAGGCCGGTGGCTACAGCTCCGATTGGACCCCTAGCCGGGGAACCTCCATATGCTGTGGGAGCGGCCCAAGAAATAGCAACAACAACAACAACAAAAGACAAAAGACAAAAAAAAAAAAAAAACTGCAGCCTCATGGTTCTTAGTCAGATTCATTTCCTCTGTGCCATGATGAGAACTCCTTCAAAGCTTTTTCGTTGGATAGAGTCCTGTCTGTTTATTTTGTCTTTCGTTTCCCTTGCCTTGGGAGAGAGACCCAAAAAATATTGCTAAGACATATGTAAAGAGGAACTGCCCAACTTTTCTTCTAGGACTTTTATGGTTACTTAGTTTTACAAGATATATTAACTCTTGAAGAATCATAGGATTGAGGATTTCCAGAGTAGCAATTATGTAAATTATGTTACACATGGTAATATTTCTTAGAGACTGCTTCACCATATCCAGTTTTACCAATATGCTGGTCATTCACCAACAGTATCTCACTACTTAGAAGTTGTGTGTTTTTTTTTTTTTTTTTCTCTCTCTCTCTTTAGGGCTGCACCCTCAGCATGGAGGTTCCCAGGCTAGGGGTCCAATCAGAGCTACAGCTGCAGGACTACACCACAGCCACAGCAACTCCAGATCACAGTCTCCTCTGCAACCTATATCAGAGCTCATGGCAACACCAGATCCTTAACCCACTAAGAAAGGCCAGGGACCGAACCCCCAACCTCATGGTTCTTAGTTGGATTTGTTTCCGTCACACCATGACAGAAACTCCTAGAAGGTTTATTTGTTTGTTTTAGAATGTTACACTAGCTAATCATGAAAAGTCACTTTTTGTTTTATTTGTTTTGTTTTTTGCTTTTTAGGGCTGCACCTGTGGCATATGCAGGTTCCCAGGCTAGGGGTCCAATTGGAGCTACAGCTGCCAGCCTACACCACAGCCACAGCAACAGAGGATCTGAGCCGCATCTGTGCCCTACACCACAGCTCATGAGCAAGGCCAGGGATCGAACCTACAATCTCATGGTTCCTAATTGGATTCACTTCCGCTGTGCCATTATGGGTACTCCTAGATGTGAAAATTTGAACTAATCCTTGAATGGAGCTGGTGTTGCAGAATCCTGGCCTCTGTACCCAAGCACCAAATTGAATCTCAGTGACAGAGTTTGGGGTGAAGCAGAAAAAAAAATAGCTTTATTGCTTTGCCAGTCAGGGCAATGCCCTCAAGACTGTGCGTCCTGCCCTGGAGAGGGTAGTAAGGAGTCTCACAGCGATGGTTCAAGGAGTGGGGTGTAGGACTTTCTTCTGATTGGTTGGTGATGAGGTAATAGAGTGGTGCTCTGCTGGAAGTTACCATCCCCCAGCTTGGTCGGGGTCTTAGTTCATCAGAAGAACTCAAAGATATTGTTTATGTATATTCTTTAAGGAGGAACCAGGACCCTGCCCCAAGCCTACACTATTGTTTCTTCTTCTTCTTCTTTTTTTTTTTTTTTTTGTCTTTTGAGGACCACACCCATGGCATATAGAGGTTCCCAGTCTAGGAGGCAAATAGGAGTTGTAGCCACTGGCCTACACCACAGTCACAGCAACGTGGGATCCAAGCCGTGTCTGAGACCTACACCACAGCTTTCCAAAGGAAGGCCAGATCCTTAACCCACTGAGCAAAGCCAGGGATTGAACACACATCCTCATAGATACTAGTCAGATTTGTTTCCACTGAGCCACAATGGGAACTCCATGCACTATTGTTTCTTGATTATTCTTCCCTGGTCTCTGCATCTCCTCCCTTCCCTAATTAGAAACTGTTTGAAAAGTTCCTGTTGTGGCGCAGCAGAAATGAATCTGACTAGGAACCAAGAGGTTTCGGTTAGATCCCTGGCCTCGCTCAGTGGGTTAAGGATCAGGCGTTGCTGTGAGCTGTGGTGTCGATTGAAGACGAGGCTCCGATCCTGAGTTGCTGTGGCTGTGGCGCAGGCCGGTGGCTGCAGCTCCGATTGAACCCCTAGCCTGGGAATTTCCATATGCCCTGGGTGCGGCCCTGAAAAAACAAAAACCCCAAAAAACCCCCCAAACCTGAAACCCACTGCACCACAATGGCATGACAGTCTTGTCATGCCCTCGACACACTTGAATATAGTTGTTTTTCCTGAAGACAATTTGAAGATGGAATAGGCGTCTAGGCTATTATCTGTAGACCCTGCTTGTTAACTTCTTTTAGGATCAAAAATAGCTATGGCATCAAAATGTGCCCAGTGGGTTTCAGTGGCTGGGATCCTGGGTATAATATTTGAGCATTTAAAAAAAAAATTTTCTGCATCACTAATTTTATTGGATAAAATAGTTAAGAAATGACAGTTTAGAAAATAAGGGCATTACAATATTATTTATGGCTAACTATATATATTTTTTAGTTCTTTTTCTTTTTTTTTCTTTTTTGTTTTTTTAATTTTTTCCTTTTTTTATAGTTAACTATAAATGTGAAGAAATTTGAAAAATACCCACACTATTTATTTCATTTATATTTTCCTTTTCATCTGCATATGCACAAGAACGATATATAATAAAATTTTTGGGAGTTCCCGTCGTGGCGCAGTGGTTAACGAATCTGACTAGGAACCATGAGGTTGCAGGTTCGGTCCCTGCGCTTGCTCAGTGGGTTAACGATCCGGCGTTGCCGTGAGCTGTGGTGTAGGTTGCAGACGCGGCTCGGATCCCGCGTTGCTGTGGCCCTGGCGGAGGCCGGTGGCTACAGCTCCGATTCAACCCCTAGCCTGGGAACCTCCATATGCCGCGGGAGCGGCCCAAGAAATAGCAAAAAGACAAAAAAAAAAAAAAAAAAAAAAAATTTTTGGAAATTCTCTGGTGGCCTATTGGATTAAGGAGCCAGCGTTTTTACTGCTGTGGCTAGAGTTGCTGTTGTGGTGCAGGTTTGAGCCCTGGCCTAGGAACTTCTGCCTGCTGTGGCTGCAGACAAAACAAATAAACAAAAAAAGCATGTCTAAATATGTGTAAAAGAACACTTTTAGTAAATAAAATGAAAAAAAATCTAAAATATAATAAATTATCATGGCACAGTTTAAAGAGCAGCATTCTTTGATTCTTGGTATTGTCTGAAAATAACTTCTTAAGTTTGATGAAAACTGGTTGTTCCTTCATAGACCTGAGGTAAAAAGGTCTAAAAAGGGCCTGGGCATTAGGGAGCAGAACTGTGTCAGGTGCTGGGTGTCCTCAAAAACTTCATTTGAAATAACCTATGGTTTATTATTTTTTTTATTTTATTTTTTGCTTTTTATGGCTGCCCTTGTGGCATACAGAGGTTCCCAGGCTAGGGGTCGAATCAGAACTGCTGCTGCCAGCCTACACCACAGCCACAGTGATGCTAGATCTGAGTCCCGGCTTTGATTTACACCACAGTTCACGGCAATGCTGGATCCTTAACCAACTGAGCAAGACCAGGGATCAAACCTGCATCCTCACTGACACTAGTAGGATTATTTCCACTGCACCACAGTGGGAACTCCCAACCTATGGTATTCAAATTCTGACTTTACCGAGGAAGAAACAGGTCAAAGAAGACATTTTGAGCTTATCACTTGAATCTTTTCTGCTCCAGACATTTTTTTTTTTTTTTTTTTTTGGCTTTTTGCCTTTTCTAGGGCCGCTCCTGCGGCATATGGAGGTTCCCAGGCTAGGGGTCCAGTCAGAGCTGTAGCCACCAGCCTACACTAGAGCCAAGCAACGTGGGATCTGAGCTGCGTCTGCAACCTACAACACAGCTCACGGCAATGCGGGATCCTTAACCCACTGAGCAAGACCAGGGATTGAACCCACAACCTCATGGTTCCTAGTCAGATTTGTTAACCACGGTGCTACCACGGGAACTCCTGCTCCGGACATTTTAATCCGATGTTACATTTGAGAGTTTGGAAAGCATACAACACAAAAGCTACAGCCAATTTGAAATTGCTTTAATAGTACACATTTGCTTCACCTAAACTGCTTGGAAATCAGCAATTTCCTTGGTTTCCTCCATACAGGATTGGTCTTCATGGTAAAGAAAAATTAACATCAAAATTAACCATAAAATTATGTCACTTCTATGAGGAATAAGTAGTGCCTCCATAACTTGGGAATTGCTCATGGACTCATGAAGAGGGAGTGAAAAGCATCGACCATAACCCTTTGAGGAACAGGACCACCAATGCGGTGAATGAAACACAAAAAATTGATAGCCTTTTGCATCTGTAAAAGTTGGTTTTTCTGTTTGTTTGTTTTTAGTTTTTTTTTTTTTTGTCTCTTTAGGGCCGCACCCTTGGCATATGGAAGTTCCCAGATTAGGGAATTTACACCGAAGTTTGCAGCAATGCCAGATCTTTTAACCTACTGAGCAAGGCCAGAGATCAAACCTGCATCTTCCTGCATACAGGTCAGGTTCATTACCACTGAGCCACAACAGGAACTTCAAAGCATTTTTAAAAAATTTTTTTTTGTCTTTTTGCTTTTTCTAGGGCCGCTCCCGCAGTATATGGAAGTTCCCAGGCTAGGGGTCTAATCAGAGCTGTAGCCGCCATTCTATGCCAGAGCCACAGCAACTCGGGATCCAAGCCACGTCGGCGACCTACATCACAGCTCACAGCAACGCCGGATCCTTAACCCACTAAGTAAGGCCAGGGATCAAACCCGAAACCTCATGGTTCCTAGTTGGATTCATTAACAACTGTGCCACGATGGGAAGTCCCTTCAAAGCATTTTTAAACAAGGCTATGTAAAGGTGGTAGCTCAGTCTCTTCTTCCACTGTGTGGGTCCGGTTTGCACTGTTCTCATTTTTTCAGTTATTCAACGTTGCTAGCTTGTTTTTTATCTTCTAGAAATTCTTCAACTTCTGGCCTACTGATGACAAATTTCAAATATATGTGATTATTCTGTTATTTCAATAGGTTTTGGGAAGTTGCAAGGATAAGATCCATCAACTTCAACTATAAACATTAGGTAAATAATAACGTGATTAAATGGTGATTACAGGAAAAATAAAGATTTACTCTATAAACATCTAAAAGAAGCAAACGCATAGGAAAGAAATTCATTGCCCAAGTATGACTAACAGCAGAGGAATGAAATCAATTCCAAGCTATTAGAAAATGTACAACAGTAGACTTTAGCAGATAATGATATATAATTAGAAAGAAATTTTGGAGTTCCTGTCAGTGGCTCAGTGGTTAACGAATCCAACTAGGAACCATGAGGATGCAGGTTCGATCCCTGGCCTTCCTCAGTGGGTTAAGTATCCAGCATTGCTGTGGGCTGTAGTGTAGGTCACAGACGCGGCTCTGATCCCGAGTTGCTATAGCTCTGTCGAAGGCCGGCTGCTATAGCTCTGATTAGACCCCTAGCCTGGGAACCTCCATGTGCCGCAGGAAGCAGCCCTAGAAAAGGCAAAAAGACAAAAAGAAAAAAAAGAAATTTTAATTCTTTAAGAAATTTGGGATTAAATGGAGTGGCCATCAAGAAACCACTGTATTCTGTGCACAAAGCAGGCACTTAGAAGTTATTTAGTAACTGAATGTATAATAGTCAGAAATGCCCTGGGATCTAATCCAAGAGTAAATATCAAATTTAGTCATGAAAAAACCAAGTTTTAAAGCTAGAAGCTGTCTAAAAGCTAGAGCTCAGAGTTCCTGCTGTGGCCCACTGGATTAAGGGTCAGCATTGGCGCGGCTGTGGAGTAGGTCACAGCTGCAGCTCAGATTCCATCCCTGGCTTGGGAACTTCAATAGTCCTATTCCAACCAAAGCGCAGCTTGAGCTATCTCTTAAGTCCTTTAACATCTCCTAAAAATGTGGTTCCTCTCCACCCCCACACCTGCCCCCTGCAACGTGTAAGTTCTGGGGCCAGGATTGGGCTCTGCTCCACTTCAGCTGCTGCAGTGACAATGCTGGATCCTTTACTTGCTGCACCATAAGGGAACTCCCAAAATGTGGTTCCATTTATAGATACATATACATATATATATATACATGCACACACACATATACACACACACACACACACACATATATATATTTTGTTTTTTTGGTTTTTTTTAGGGCCGCACCTGTGGCACATGGAGGTTCCTAGGCTAGGGGTCTAATTGGAGCTGTAGCTGCCGGCCTACACCAGAGCAACACCAGATCCCAGCCATGTCTGCGACCTGCACCACAGCTTACCACAATGCCAGACCCTTAACCCACTGAGCAAGGCCAGGGATTGAACCTGCAACCTCATGGTTCCTAGTTGGATTAGTTTCTGCTGTGCTATGATGGGAGCTCCTATTTATTTATATTTTTATTAATTTCATTTATTTATTTTTTTTTTGGTCTTTTTTGCCTTTTCTGGGGCCGCTCCCGCAGTATATGGAGGTTCCCAGGCTAGGGGTCTAATCGGAGCTGTAGCCACCGGCCTAGGCCAGAGCCACAGCAACTCGGGATCCGAGCCGCGTCTGCAACCTACACCACAGCTCACGGCAACGCCAGATCCTTAACCCACTGAGCAAGGCAAGGGACTGAACCTGCAACCTCATGGTTCCTAGTCGGATTTTTTAACCACTGCACCACAACAGGAACTCCAATTTTATTATTATTGTTTTGTTTTTTGGGTTTTTTTTTTTTTTGCTTCCCTGCAGCACATGGAGTTCCCCAGCCAGGGATCAGATCCGTGCCATAGTTGTGACTTAAGCTGCAGCTCAGCAATGCCGTATCCTTAACCCACTGTGTCCAACTAGGGGTCAAATCCACACCCCAGCACTCCCCAAATCCCTGATCCCCTTATGCCACAGTGGGAACTCCAAGACGGTTCTTTGTAAATTTTCGGTATCACACTTGATTTAAATGATTAAATAAAACCTGATAAAATTTTCTTTCAGGAATTAATCAGTGGTTAACCTTGATGCTGGAAAATGTTAAGTTGGGTGAGTGGCAAATGCTGATTAACTCATTTTTCTGGGACCATCAAAAGAGAAAAAAAAACTTCACTTTTTTTTCTTGTCTTTTTAGGGCCCCACGCCTGGCACATGGAAGTTCCCATGCTAGGGGTCTAATCAGAGCTACAGCTGCTGGCCTTACCAGAGCAATAGCAACCCCCAGATTCCAGCCCCGTCTGCAACCTACACCACAGCTCAGGGCAACCCGGTTCCTTAACCCACTGAGCGAGGCCAGGGTTGGAACCCGAAACCTCATGGTTCCTAGTCGGATTCGTTTCCGCTGTGCCACTATGGGAACTCCTCGCTTTTTTTTTTTTTTTTCTTAATATAGCTCATTTTTTCCCCCAGAAATTAAACTACAATTTTTTGCTACTTTTTCCAGCTTCCATAAAATTTCCTTCAAACTTTAATTTACATACAAATAATCTGGGGATCTTGTTAAACGCAATTCGAATAGGCAGAGGATCCCAATAGAGCAATTCTGATCGCTCCCAGGTGATACTGCTGGCTTGGAATATCAAGCTTTCGCAGCGAATGTTGTAAACGCTCAACCATCTTAGGTCACTTAATTCTCCTTCTTAACCCTAAAGATCTGACCCAAGTGTGCTTGTTAATTTGGAACGGAGGAAAAGTTCCTGAGGTCAGGCCTGCTCATTTCTCTCGCTTTCCGATGAGGAAAAATGCAATTTATAATTGCAGCTCCACGTCCTAGTCTAGGTTGTCTTAATACTTAGAGTTCCAAGATAGGCATCTATGAACCCAAGCCAGGCCTGCTCGGCGCCGCCACCCGCGGCGGATTCCAGCCAACGGAAAAGGCAGACGCCGGGGACCCCGGGGATGCCCGGCCACCACCGATTGACGATGCGGGCCCTTTCCAGGAACTCGCGCGGCCCGCCCCTCACGCGCGGGCGCCTATTGGTTCGGACGGCGCCGGGCGTGACGTCAGACCCCGCCCGCCAGCCCTCCAGCCCCGCCCCGCGGGATGGCCTGGCGGTTTGGTCTGGAGCAGCTGAAACCGGTTTGAGCGGAGCCGCTTCCTGCCGCTGGGCGCCGCAGCGGTCCGACTCGGAGAGAGCTGGCGAGGTGCGCACGGCGGGTACCCGGCACCTCGGCCCGCGGCACTGCTGTCTGGCGCTGCGGTGGAGGCGCGGACCAGTGGACGGGGCAGGTGAGGCGGGAGGCCGGGCGCTCGACGCGGGGGCCACGGCTGCTGCTCACGTGGCAGCCGAGCTGTCAGGGCGACCCGGCGAGGGGACGCGGTGGGGCGAGGCGTGGGGAGGGTCCCCCAGCCCGAACGGGATCTGCCCGCCGTGGAGACCGCGGCCTGGACGTTGGCTCTCGTAGGTCTGTGGGTAACGCATATTTACTGTATTTATCGTTTGTTGTCACGATTCCGCGGAGCTGCCGGGTGCTTAGTTACCCTCCAAAAATTTTGTAGTGTTTTCAAAATACCAGAATGCATAGACCATAGGACTACCACAACCACGAGTGTTCCAAAAAGCAAGTTAAGGAACGAAGGAACATAAATGCAGCTGAAGTCGTCTGTGTACCCCTAGCAGCATACCCTTCGCCCACCACCACTCTCAGGTTTTATCGCTAAGTAATTCATAGTGTTTTGACAACTGCTTATTTTCTGAAATTGCTTAGTCTTGGGCATGCTTGTGTAATTCAGTCATTCCAAGAAACCGAAATGCCTTACTCTCTTAGGAAAAGGTTCCAGGAATAGACATCAGTGCCCTTGAAATAATTTTAAGACAGCTGCCCCTTCTCCTAAAGCTCTACTTTTTCCAAAGCTCTTTAAATGACCCTGATGACTTCTGGAAAAAAGCCTCCAACGTTTCGATGCTTCATCAGCCCCCTTTTACCCAACTGTTCGTTTCCAAAGGAAATCGGTCATGAATTTAGTCTCGAATTGTAAAGAAATCTTTCACCTTGAGCCAGCTGTCTAGTCTGATGTAACACTTAGAGGAACTGATAGAACCAAGCAGGATGTTTGGACTTGATGTTTTTTTCATACTCTTTTTCAGCCCTTCCTATTTCTGTGCAGTTCCTATTCATTAACCTTTCACCTTACTCCTTCTTGTTACATTTCTGACAGTTAAGACTTAGCTAAGAAACAAATACAAGCTATCAGTCCTTTTCCAACTGGTAACATTCTAGATACAAATAACACAAGATAAACAGGTAAAACTGCAAATGGCTCAGATGGTTCTGGGCTTAACCAGGGAGAACCAATGTTCTAGACCAGTAAGACTTAGAAAAGTTGGACTCAGAAATGACCACAAAAGAAATCTCAGTAGCAGAGTAAGTAAAATTTGATATGTTCAAAACGTAAGCTGATGAGTCAAAACTTTGTGTATAACTTAACCAGGAAAAGCATGTGAAATACATAAGAAAGTAATATCAAGATAAAATGAAAAGGAAAAAAAATGGGCTAAGTTTTATGGTATTGTTTACGAAAGTGATCAAAGAATTAAACTGGCTTAATGAAATCTCTAGAACTGCTTTCTTAATAAAAATCCATTCTCATGTATGCATGCATTTGACTAAAAGATTAGCCCAACGTATACTGGGGTCAGAATAGTCAGATCATAATGAGCATCCAACCAGGATGCACAGAAACTAACTCAGGAAAATGTAAGCATTTCATGTATTTTTCTATAGCCAGTTATGAGAATCAGAACTGTTGGAGCCTAGGAAAGCACAAGGGGAACTGGAAGCAACTTTTTCCTTTTAAAAAAAATATGAAGGAAAACAAATGTGGGGGATTTTGACCAGAAGAAAAAAAAAAAAAAACACGTTTTAGATCAAAATATCTGTGACTTCAGTTTAACTCTGAACTAACCATGTACCTTTGTTGCTTAAATCTCCTTCTTGTTCCCCAGGCCAGCAAACCAGTGAAGGAATGTGTCAGGATGGTTTATTTGACAAAAAGAATAGAGTGAAACTTATTTTGTCGGGTAGTGTAAACCCTGAAATATTTTAAAAATGTGAATTAACATTGTCATTTTGCCAGTTACTCGAGTCTTTTAGAAAAGTGTTAAAGTAGTATTAAATGCTACTCAAAGTCTCAGGTATGAGTGTTGTTGAAAGATTACCTTGAAAAAGTACAAAATGGAGGTTATGTTTAAAAACAAATCCAGGAGTTGCTGTCAAGGCTCAGCGGTAGTCAGCAGCTAACCAACCTGACTAGCATCCAGGAGGACGCAGGTTTGATCCCTGGCCTTGCTCAGTGGGTTAAGGATCTGTTGTGGCGGGTGCGGCCCTAAATGACAAAAAGAGACCCAAAACCCCCCCCACAAAAACCTGTCTCAGGAAGCATAGTTTACATGTGAGGTTAGAGGTGAATGGTTAAATTACATATGTAGACAGCTTATGTCTGTAAAAATGGCTAGCATTTTTCGTCTTATTTCTTGTTTATGTGTATATAGAAGACTCCCCCCCTCCGCCGCCCCTTCCCCCCCCCCCCGCCCCCGTCCAAGTTGAGATTTTTTTTTTTTTTTTTTTTTTTTTTTTTGCTGGTTTGGAAGAAGAAGAAGTGGTGGTGGTGGTTGTGTAAATTTTTCATTCCACACCAGAACAGTATTTTACTTTGATGGTACTAGGGTGCCAAAATTGTACGCTTCAGTCTTGCACCAGAATCTTGGCCTCTGTCCACGATCAAGTAAACTGCTGTAGGAGCAGCTCTACAGGCTCTTTTCTGACAGAGCAATAAGTTTGGGCTGGAGGGGAAGGAATGGAAATTAAACAGATTATATAACTTTTGGCAATCCAAGTGGAAGATGATTCTTTGTTAACTTCTGAGGGTTTTTTTTGGGGGGGGAGTAGTTTAGTGCTTGTGCGTGTAGCTTTGTATAGGACATATAACTACAGCTGTTTCCAGCCAAGTTCCTATACCTACTCTTACAAGCAACGTTAAAAATGAGAGGCTCAAGTTTCCTCTTGTAGTGCAGCAGAATCTGACTGGTATCCATGAGGACAGTGTTCAATCCCCAGCCTCACTCAGTGGGTCAGGGAACCAGCGTTGCTGTGAGCTGTGATGTAGGTTGCAGACCAGCTCGGATCCTGTGTTGCTGTAGCTGTGGTGTAGGCTGGCAGCTGCAGCTCTGATTCAACCCCTAGTCTGGAAACTTCTGTTTCAGGTACAACCTGAATGAGAAAAAGAAAATTAAAAAAGTGAGAGGTTCAAATTTAATCAATTGATTTCCCCTTCAGTAAATGAATGTTTTTCATTTAACACTGTAGATATTTAGAGAAATAATTACATCTGATTTCCTTAAAATTGGTTAAAATAGCTACTTAAAGTTGACTAGTAAGTACCAGCTTTGTAATTATGTAGTTGAGATTGTCCTTAGTTAACTGGCAGTAAACACTAGGTGAAAGTACAAGTTATACATTGAGATTGAGGTTGGTTATTTAGCAGTTTGCTGGATGATGGAGTTTTTTGATATGTCTCAAAATTAATTGAGTAACTTAAGCCAAGCTTTTTTGCTAGCCTTAAAGTTTCTTGATGTGAGATAGATAAATGGAGATTGCAGTGCTTCATTGAATCATCTATTAGAAAAGGAAATATTCCTACTCATAGAGTTACGGTCAGATTTGTATCAGATGTCATGTTAAAAGACAACTATTAAGATATTTAGATCGTGATAGGTTAATGGGGCAGTAATAGTCTAGAGCTAATTTTAGACTTAGAACATTCTTCAGCAGTGCTAGAACTGGATGTATATGCTTTAAATAGATCATGTTTACTCTTAGACACTGAAAGTAAATTAAGGTATCTATTTTGATCGAGGACAGGTTTTTCTGCAGTGTGAAGTCTTGCTTTTTTTTTTCTTTTTTCCTTTTTATAGCCACCCTTGCAGCACATGGAAGTTTCTGGGCCAGGGATTGAATTGGAGCTGCAGCTGCTGGCCTGCCCCACAGCCAATGCAACACTGGATCTGAGCTGCAGTTGCCTGATGTTTAACCCACTGAGTGAGGCCAGGGGTTGAACCCACATCCTCAGAGACAAACCACTGAGCCACAATAGGACCTCCTTGGAGTCTTGGGTTTTCTAACTGAATTGGTAGAGTTGCCAAATAGGGAATTCTTTATCCAAGTGACATGAAACCACATTGGCTGGTGGTCTTGGTTAGTAAATATATTTATAGATCTACATTTCATAATTGGTCTAGGTGGGGTGATACATAGTTTGAACCTAACATTGGTTTTGGACTCTTTTTGCTTTTGCTTTTTAGGGCCGAACCCATGACTTACGGAAGTTCCCAGGTTAGGGGTCGAATTGGAGCTACAGTTGCCAGCCTACACCACAGCCACATCAACACAGGATCCGAAACATGTCTGCCACCGACACCATAGCTCATGGCAATGCTGGATCTTTAACACACTGAGCAAGGCCAGGGATCAAACCCACATCCTCTTGGATACAAGTCCGGTTCGTTACCACTGAGCCACATTGGGAACTCCAGGAATATGAGGAATATTCTAATTGACATAAAATGTATTGTTGGGAGGCAATTGAGAAACCAAAATATAAGCAGGAAACATTTTTACTGAATGTTAAACTTAGACACGTATGTAAGATCTTGGTAATAGATTGCAGAGTTGAGAACTCTAAATTCAACTCTGCAGAACTAGAATAATAATGATCCTATGATTAATGAAAAAAACACTTGAAAAGGTTTTGCTTTTTGTTTTTGTTTCAAGCAGTCAGGTCACTTAGAAGCTGATTCTCAAACTTGTTGTAGAATGTAACTAGTTTGTTATGAAAGTTTTTTTTTTTTTTTTAAACACATACTTTTTTTTTTTTTTTTTTCCTTTTTAGGGCTGCACCTGTGGCATACGGAGGTTCCCAGGCTAGGGGGTCCAATCAGAGCTATAGCTCTGGCCTACACCACAGCTACAGCAATGTGGGATCCGAGCCATGTCTGTGACCTACACCACAGCTCATGGCAACACCAGATCCTTAACCCACTGATCCAAGCCAGGGATTGAACCTGCAACCTCATGGTTCCTAGTCGGATTCGTTTCCGCTGTGCCATAACGGGAACTCCTACATACACATTCTTTTTCCTTATCCTCCATCATGCCCCATCGCAAGTGACTAGATAAAGTTCCCAATGCTATACAGCAGGATCTCATTACTTATCCTTTCCAAATGCAAAAGTTTTGCATTTATTAACCCCAGATTCCTAGTCCATCTCACTCTTCCCCCATGTTACTTAAGTTCTTTGATTGTTTCCTTGTTATTAAAATTGGGAACTTCTTAACATAGAAATCATGGAGTTCCCGTTGTGGCACAGCAGAAACAAATCCGACTAGTAACCATGAGGTTGAGTGTTCGATCCCTGGCCTTGTTCAATGGCTTAAGGGTCCTGCATTGCAGTGAGCTGTGGTGTAGGTAGCAAACAAGGCTGGGATCCTGTGTTGCTGTGGCTGTGCCATAGGGCTGGCAGCTGCAGCTCCAATCTGACCCCTAGCCTGGAAACCTCCATATGCCACGGGTGCAGCCCTAAAAAGCAAAATAAATACATAAATAAATAATAAAATAGAAATTCTTTCTTGAGGCAAGCTTTCTGTCTGTAGTTGTTTTTTAGTTTTGTTTTCTCTTTACTATAAACATGAGCCTGGTCAGGAATGATAATAAGCAGAACAGCTGCTTATTAGAAAATAAAGTATGTGACAAGATAATACTGAGTACTTAAATAAGTTAGGACACATCTGTTTTGCAGTTTTTCTGGTCTGTACACTCTGTAGGTTTGTAACACTAGGCCCTAAAACTTTCTAGGTACTTCCTAAATAATTTAGTCTGTGTAAGTTAGGCTCTGAAGTTTTTCGGTCACACTTGAGATTCAGTTTTGTTTTTGTGCTTTTTAACTTGTTTCTTGGTGGTAGCCATCTAGAGCTGATATTCTCAGATACTAATAAATGACATCTTCTTTTTCTTCCTAGCAGGACATCCTAAAATAAAACCATCAGAATGACACCTTCTCAGGTTACCTTTGAAATAAGAGGAACTCTTTTACCAGGTATTGTAAAGCTTTACTTTAAATCTTTTTTAAAATTAAATGAGCATTTTAATTATCTGGAGTATCTTAAATATGGAGTTGTTACCAGAGTGGGCATAATTTTTAGTTGAAACGTCTTTAGGGCATACCTGTTTTTGGAGCATAATAAACTCAAGAAAAAAAACTACCTTCCCAATAGTAATTGTCTTATTCTTACATTTTCCAGCTGTTCATTTAATTTTGCACAGGACAAAGATAATTCAGCTATGATTTTTAAGTAGCATGAAAATGAGGAGAATTTTTCTAGTGTGAGATATTGATGAAATATTTGGCTAAATTTGTTCCCTATTTGTAAATATATATATTTTACACTTCATTGTATTTGTTGCTGTTTACTAAAGCATGTGAAATAATTTTAGTGTAAGATAGCATGTCAAAACAATGTCATACCTGGGTTGTATACTTCCTTGTTTCATATACTTGGCTATATTGGCCAGTTCCTCAAATCTGTTGCATTCGTCTCTTCCTTTGGGACTCTCAAATCATTTCCGTTGCCTAGGTGTGTGTCCTGCCCCCTTACTCCTTACCCCAGCGGCCCACATTCAACTAGGTTAAGGCCCTTGTGAAATTAAAGGTTCCAGGAATTTTTTTACGGTACCTCTTACTGATTTTATGAAATTACTTGAGTAATTTTGCTTGTGGACAGATTGTAAGCTCTATGACTTTGTCTTCTTCAGTGCCTAGCTCAAAGCAGGGGTAAAAATGTGTTCAGAGAATGAATGAGTGATGCATTCTATATATCTAGCATCTTTGATCAAACAGCCATCACATCACTTTGTTGGTGTGTGTTTGTCCAAGTTGAGATTCTTAGCCAAGATGATCTCGTATAGCTCTACCTCTGGATAAGATTCTACAAGTTGAAGATTGTTGGTCATTTGCTGGAGTAGGCTCTCTTGGGTCAAGTACGGACTTCTTATCCAGTGTGTAGCCATCTCTGTGGAGAGAAAACTGCAGACCTATATTGTACTTTTTGTACGGAGGCAATTTGTTTTTTGTTTTTTATTTTTGGCTATACCCGTAGCATGTGGAGGTTCTTGGGCCAGGGATTAAAACTGAACCACAACAGTGACAATGCCAGATCCTTTATCTACTGAGCCACCAGGGAACTCCTATGTATAGGTACTTTAAGCTAGAAGGAGCTGGCCATGTCAGGCAAATGAACTGACCATAGAATTAGTCACAGAAGGGTCAGCTTGACAAAGTGAATGAAACCCCTCAAAGAATAGAATGAAGGTAGTGATGGAGGTAAATGTAACTGAAACTATAGGTGGGAAGGAAAGGAGATGGGGGTGAATGTGAAGTGGGGTGTTGGGGGTAGACTCCCCTCCCCCAAATCTCATCACCTTAATTTCCTCATCGAAGTAAGAAGGAAGTGTTCCCTACTGAAAGTGGAGAGTGCAGAGATGAGTGGAGTTAGAGGAAACAAGTAAAATGAGTATATGAGTGTGTTGTTTGCAAATTCTTTTAGTTAGCATTCAAGTCTTTGTAATCTTTATAAATGAAAGTCAGTTGGGAGTCACTGGTTGGCCTTGTCACTGCTATGGCAAAGGTTCAGTCCCTGGCCTGTGGACATGGCCAAAAAAGAGAAGCCAGTTAAAGAGGTATGTTTGTTCTAGTAAAAAAGTTTCCTTTTTTTTTTCTCTCACAGAGAGACATTAACATTGCAGAAGGAAATTGGTAAAATGCATGAGCACTTACAGGAGGAAAGTAACCATTGATTGTCCAGGTTTCACTTTTTCCATGTAGGTAGGATATGTATATATATATTCTTTCCAGAGCAGAGAGTAGCTGTTGTTTTGTGGGGGATAAGAAGTAACTGACTCCATAAAAAGTTTAATGAGACTCTCCTTCATAGAGGAAGTACAACAGTGATTTTATAATAATCTGTACTTTGAGCTAGGAGCCATTGCATATGCAGTACATGTGCACAGCAGCATATATGATCTTGGTAATAAATATTTGTGCCCTGTATTTACCAACAGTGCTTATCTTTTCTTTTTTCTTTTTTAATCAGAAAAGGTAGCAACAACCTAAGTTAATTGCGGGAAACATCTAGTTACTTTAAAGGATTGGTGAAAATGAAATCTTCGTACATAACCGCCATTAGCTTTTACAGACATGCATTTAACTCCTTGCAAGTTCCTGAGTAACTACCACACTTGTGATTGTAGTTAAGTGTTAGACAGTCTGGGCATAGAAAATGCTCATGCAGGTGGCTAAAACCAACTGTAAGTCTCCTTTTACTAGAATAGTGCCTAAAGCTTTGAAGTCGAGCTACTCTTAGAGTGTGGAGGAGTGCTTGTCTTGAATTCTGTTCATTTGGGTTCAATTCAGTGTCTTTTTCTTTATCAATTTTAATTGTAGCAATTCGGGATGTGTTTATATATAAATTAAAAACTACATACTTATATTCAAGAAGTTATAGACTGCTAAATATATGAAATTTATTTTTATTTTTTTGTCTATTTAAAGCAACATCCTGCAGCATATGGAGCTTCCCAAGCTCGGGGTCCAGTCAGCTGTAGCTGTCGGCCTACACCAGAGCCACAGAAATGTGGGATTCAGGCCATGTCTGTGACCTACACCACAGCTCACGGCAGCACCAGATCTTTAACCCACTGAGCAAGGCCAGGGATCGAACCTGCGTCCTCATGGATGCCAGTCAGGTTCGTTAACTGCTGAGCCACGATGGGGACTCCTAATATATGAAATTTAGTCAATATAAGTGATAGCTGTATGTTGGTTTTCTGTTGAATAGAAGTCATAAGTGAAGTATGGATAGTCTTTAGTAAGGAATATTATGTTTTTCACTGCATAAATCTTTGTTTTGAAGATTTTTGTTGTCATTACATTGCTCCTGTTCCATAGATAATTTTCTTCATCTTTAGTTTGTTAATACTTACTATTTAGGGCTTCCTAGAAAATATCAATTACTGTTTCTCTAGTATACTTAACATGCATTTACTGTTTATCCCTTTATATTGGAAGCTGTCTCAGTGGCAGGACTGTGTTTTGATCACTTTGTCTTCTTGGTGCTCTTTGTTGGCTCACTAGGTAGTTGTACAATAAGAAGAGTCTGTCCCTGTTCATCCTTCCTTTCCTCTGCCTTTGGTTCTATACAGGTGGGTCAAGTAAATTACATAAGTGCTCATGTGGTAGCTGAGTCCACATGCATTTCTAGAATGAGGCTCTTCCATCTCTGCTACCCTGGGACTCTGCATCTGGTTGAACTAGTGCAACTGAGTGCTCTTTCATTCCTGAAACTAAAATTTGAGACATTCTTATTTAGTGCACTTTAACTGGTTGTGTTTCATTAGGAGAGGTTTTTGCAATATGCGGAAGCTGTGATGCTTTGGGAAATTGGAATCCTCAAAATGCTGTGGCTCTTCTTCCAGAGAATGAGACAGGTGAAAGGTAAGCATGGACATGTAAGATTACAGAATGATTGTGACATTCAGATTATAAACCTGGGGGTTTCTGAGATACTTGGGTATTTTTCTTTAATTTTTATTAGAGTTATCACACATGCATAATTGAAGAGTGAAATCGTTTTACAAAGTTTGCTGTGAAAAAAAAAAAATTCCTGTTTTTCAATTTCCAACTTTCAAATAGTCATTTTCACCTCTTGGCTATCAGCTGGTTATTTTGGTACTTACTACCATATTTCTAAATGTTGGTGTTTCTTATTTTAAAAAACTTTTTAAGGCATCTTTTGACTTCTCATTGCTTATCCCATTGAGCAGGGCCAGGGATCAAACCTGCCTGCTCCTGGAAACTAATTGGGTTTGTTATCACTGAACCATAATGGGAACTCCTCAGTGCATGTTCTTGATAAAAGATCTAATTTTTGCTTTAGCTTATGAAATAGTATTCTAGAGACATATATAATATTAAAAGTAGCAGAGAGTGGAACCCATACTTAGATATCTTAGCTAATATATTGAAATGAGCTCACTGACATTAAATACAGCACTGAAACTAGCTTGGATGTCTTAGTGCCTTGAAGTGGGGAAAGGATCATCTGAATCCCAGTTTCAGTTCTGCATTTAACTGATCTTTGACCTATCCCTAGCCACTAGGTAAAGGGGTTAGGATTTAATCAGTGATGTCAAGGAAGCGGTGGTTCTTACAACCTTTTTGAAGTCTTATGGTCTAGATGATAAAGGAGAGATGAGATTCTAAATAGTATACAAATACATTCCATGCTGCCAGGGAGAAATAGGAGATTAGGTGATTTTAGATAGTTTAATCCATGAGTTCCTATTTGGTTCAGGGGTAACAAACCCAACAAATATCCCTGAGGGTGCAGATTCCACTGATCAGTGGGTTAAAGTTCCGGCATAGCTGTGAGCTGTGGTATAGGCTGGCAGCTATAGGTCAGATTTGACCCTTAGCGTCGGAGCTTTTATATGCCGCAGGTGTGGCCCTAAAAAGCAAACACATCTGCCACCTACATGTCTGCTCATGGCAATGCTGACTCCTTAAGCCACTGAATGAAGCCAGGGATCAAATCTGCATCCTCATGGATACTAGTCAGGTTCATTAACCACTGAGCCATGACGGAAACTCCCCGACACCTTTTTTAAAGCTTCCCAATAATTCTACTGTGCACTTCTGGGGCTAGTTTCACATATTCTGGCAGATTGTTTTATGGATGAAATCATACTGGAAATTTGCCGTTTTTTGAAGCAGAGATGAGAAATAAATTTCACCTCAGAGTTGGTAGGCTCTGCTTGGAGCTTTGTGTTGATAAATGATCCCAAGGCTTATCAGGGTCAAGAAGTCGGGGCTCATGTGCCAATCATTAGGCTATCCTTGCTTTACAGCAGTGCTTCTCAACCAAGCATATGTGCCCAGAGTTTATCAAGCTCCACATGACCAGGCTCCACCCCAGACTGGTGAAACCAGAGTCTCCCAAGGGTGGAGCCATGGCATATGTATTTTATTACTACCAGGTTAATCTTATTGTTGAGGCTAGGACCAGAGGTGACAGCTGGTTGTGGATATTTTGTTAGGAACCAGGATTGAGTCAGAGTGATAATAATGCCCTAAAGTCTGTCTTGGCAGAGCCAGGTGGGGAGCAGAGCTAGCCATCTGGTACCACGGAAGAACATTTGGAGTTGCTGTTTAGTCACTGAGCTCTTCATACTGAATTAATGTTTGGATAATGATCTGTGACATAGGCTCTCAAACTGAAGTGTTCATCATCAGTCACCTGGAGGCTTTAACAGTTATAGATTACTTGGGCCCTCCCCCAGAGTTTTTAATTCCATAGATCTAGTTGTGGTCTGAGAATTTGCATTTCTATCAAGCTCCCTGGTGATACTTGTGGTCCTGGGACCACACTTTGAACACCATTGGCCTATAATTTGAAGCTAAAAATAGGTTACGATCATGAATTACAGTGAATTCTTTCACTGTTGAGTCCAGGCTCTAAACCACTTAGCATTAGAATGTCTCAAAATTACATAGTTCAGAAGAAGACATACAGTTGAAACAAGTAAGATACAGATACCAATTGCTTGGCTAGGGGAATAGCCAGAATAAGGGACAGTTGGGAACATGGATTTAACTAAGTGGCCTTGGTGTCAAAGCTTCTCAGCAGCCCTGTAGCTTCCTAGCTAAGTGGGAATGAGAGGCGACAGAGATTTGCACTGCTGGCCTTTTGTTTGGAATGCCTCTAAGTCTCCCCCCAACTTTTTTTTGGGGGGAGTCTTTTTAGGGCTGCTCCTGCAGCATACGGAGGTTCCCAGGCTAGGGTTCTAATTGGAGCTACAGCTGCTGTCCTACGCCAGAGCCATAGCAATGCCAGATCCGAGCCACGTCTGTGACCTACACCATAGATCATGACAAAGCCGGATCCTTAACCCACTGATTGAGGCCAGGAATCGAACCCACAACCTCATGGTTCCTAGTTGGATTCATTTCTGCCACGCCAAAATAGGAACTCCCTTCCCCCTTTATTTTAGAGCCGCACTCTCAGCACACAGAAGTTCTTGGCTAGGGGTTGAATTGGAGCAGTAGCTGCCGGCCTATACCACGGCTCATGGCAATGCCAGATTCCCCACCCACTGAGCGAGGCCAGAGATAGAACCCGCATCCTCATGGATACTAGTCAGATTCGTTTCTGCTTCACCAGAATGGGAATTCCACTTCTGGCACTTTGTGTGAATAGTTCATCATTTAAGTTTCAGCTCAGATAGCCCTTCCTTTTTGGGGCCTACCTCTAAAACTTGTTGTCACCTCAGGAAGGTCAGCTCGCCCTTCCTATCCATGCTTTTTGCTTGTTTGTCTACCCACATAAGCAAGTGATCTCCCTGAAGACGGGGCTTTTCTTTTTTTTTTTTTTTTTTTTTTTTTTTTTTTTTTTTTGTCTTTTGTCTTTTGTTGTTGTTGTTGTTGCTATTTCTTGGGCCGCTCCCGCGGCATATGGAGGTTCCCAGGCTAGGGGTCGAATCAGAGCTGTAGCCACCGGCCTACGCCAGAGCCACAGCAACGCAGGATCCGAGCCGCGTCTGCAACCTACACCACAGCTCACGGCAACGCCGGATCGTTAACCCACTGAGCGAGGCCAGGGATCGAACCCGCAACCTCATGGTTCCTAGTCGGATTCGTTAACCACTGCGCCGCGACGGGAACTCCTAGACGGGGCTTTTCTATCACTGGGTTCCCTGTGCCTGCTTAGGCCTGGAGTAAGATTTTATGTAGAAGTCAGTAAATAGTATTGGTGACAGACCTCACTGGAGGGATTTTGTGAATTCTGAAGTCTTTATGCTTTTTAGTTTGATACTGATGTGCTGCTTTAATTCTTTGTTTTCTTACAGCATGTTATGGAAAGCAACCATTGTACTCAGTAGAGGAGTATCAGTTCAGTATCGCTACTTCAAAGGGTGCTTTTTAGAACCAAAGGTATGTTTTCTTTATCTCATTTCCAGTTTCTTTAGAAGACTTTTAACTTCTTCAAAAGCAACTAACATAAATTTGGAAATTTTAAAAGTAAAATGAGTTTGTTTTGATCAAATAAAGAACTCTAGATTAATAACATTTTAGTACCAAAAAGCAAGAAAATAGCCACTTCAGAGGCAGACAATGTCTGCAATGGAATTTTTAAAAGACTAATAGTAAGTATGTTTGTTCTGCAATATTCTTATCATGAAGTTGGTTTTAATGACAAATGTTCTTGATAGGTATACATTTTATGTAACTTTTGTAAACTAGTTAGTAACCAGTAGTAAGGGTTTTTCTTTCTGTTTCATTTTAAAAATTCTTCTGTGGTATAAATACATTTAAAGGAGTATATAGCCAGCTTTAAGCGAGTAGTTATTCTAAAAATTATTTCATAGCCACCATCTCTTAGTGGCTGCATTGTAATAGCTATCAAAACTGAAGTCATTCCTTTTAGATTTTTCAATGGTAGTGTTGATAGACCAGGATCTTTTCTGAAGGCCTTTGGAGTATCTATTATATAAATCTAAATCTGCTTGCTCACAATGATTTTATTATTTTGGGACTGTTTTCATATTTAGAAAAGAAAGTAAGTTGATTCTTTCTTATTTTAAAGATACTTATTTGCTGAAAGGATTCTTTTCCTTCAGATTTTACCATTGAGCACACTTTGGGCTGCATGTGAACAAGGGTTAGGCAGGAGTCTAAGAAACAAAACATGGATTAGATCTTTTTAAAAATTATTATTTCTCTTTGGGATCCTTGAATACTTGTTACTTGTAAAAAAAAAAAAAAAAATGCAAGCAGCCACTATTATCTCAGTCTCTTAGCCACCGTTATAAAAAAGGAAAAAACTGACAAACCCAGTTCAGCTGTCTTTTGCACCTATTACGTTTCTTATTCCAAGAATATATTGTCAATACTCAGTAATTAAAATTAAATTACATTATGGTTAATCATTGTGTTGGCTTATCTTGACAATAGTCTCACTTCAGTGACTTAAGATCATTTATTTGGCACAGGGGTTGTGCATTATGAATAGTGTATACAGTGAATAATTATGCATAAATATGTACAGCATAGCACTCATGGCTTTGAAAGTATATTTGAGGATCTTGGTATGTGAAATTTGCAACATGAAATTAACTAAATTTTACTTAAGGGGGCATTGAGACAAAAAAAAAGTCATAATTGATCCTTTGGGCATAGTTTCCTAAAGTAAGACTATTGTCAACACAGGTCAAATTAAGCCAACCTATAGTATTTTCTCTCTTCATTGAAAATGTAACCAAAAGCAGCAAATCAGTCCAAAATGCCTTTTTCAAAAAATTGGCAAGAAGTCTGCTTACAGTAAAAAACAAGTTTTTCCCCTTGTAATACTTGCAAAAGTTTACAGTATATGTTGGTGAGTGTGTTTCTTTAAGTAGGTGCTCTGTATCGTGTACACATGTACCGTGTGATGCAGGGGCTGCCATGGTAAGTATGTTTTTCATGGAATAGAGTGAATAGCCACATAAAATCCCATGCATATGGCTAGAGGGTTTTTTCCCCCCACATGCCAGCTTAAAGTGAAAGTTGGTGGCGCTTTTAAAATGAAACATAGATTTCAGTAGAAATAATTAGAAACTGTCTCACCTATGCACTATCAAATGATAGCCCCAAGGGAGCTTGAATCATGAAATAATGTAAATTATTGGAGTATGTATTTTATGAATACAAAGAATGGTTGGAAAGCAAAACAATTATGAAAGCATTGAAAAACGGAAATAAATAATAAGATTAGTTTTACTGGGTCAAATATTTTACGTAGTCTTCTAAGCAGGTGTGGAACCTAAGCTGAAAATCTTGTGATCTGGTCACTTGACCTTCAACATTCAGCTTTCTCATCTATAAAATGAAGAATTTGAAATACAGATTTCTTAGGTCCCTTCCATCTAGTCATATTTTTTTCTTGTATAATCTGCTCTTTCTGGGATTTTCCTTTTAATATAGAAGTTCAGAGTCTTGTCATTTTTCTCAATTATTCACAGGTATATATCCTCACACTTTGTAGGGTTAGAATAAGTATATGTTGAATTAAGTGACAATAGAATATGTTGAATTGTGACAAATATTATCTTATTTAAACATAGCAAACAAAGGTAGTAGATATTCCTGAAATGAAAACATTACTGTGACTCTGCAGATAACCCATTAATTTCACATCTTCACCAATGATAATTTTTGAATTAACATGTAATTTAAACACCCCTTTTTATTTGTGGCTGGAGTTAGGAGTTGTTGAGATGTTAGCCAATTTTTAATTATGTCATCTTTGAAATTTTTTCCTTCATTTCAGTGAAGTAGCTCTTTATTTTTCAGTAACATCTGCTTTTAATTTTTATAGATGTTAACGTTCACCCATAGATTCATTACAAACTCTTCCTTTGTTCTTAATCTCCCTTGGTTTTTGTTTAAATCCTTTAACAAAAGAATCAGTCATCTGTGATAGGCAAACAGTTGTTTATTTTCAAAATAGCCTGGCTTGTCATTTTTGTATAATGGCTTCTTATTATAATAAAATTCTTCTGTATGCTGAATACCCTTAGCTTCGAATTTGAACTGTCTTAGAGATGTATGTTGGCCTGTTCTTCTTTGACTTACTCATTCCTAGGTGACCTTTTTCTTACTAGTCTTATTAAATAGTGATTTTTTTTTGCTTTTTAGGGCTGCACCTGCAGCATATGGAGGTTTCCAGGCTAGGGGTCGAACTGGAGCTGTAGCTGCTGGCTTACACCACAGCCACAGCAATGCCAGATCCAAGCCATGTCTGCAACCTACACCACAGCTCATGGCAACACCGGATCCCTAACCCACTGAGTGAAAGCCAGGGATCGAACCCACAACATCATGATTCCTAGTCAGATTCATTTCCGCTGTGCCACGACAGGAACTCCCTAAAAATAGTGATTTTTTTAAAAATAAATGTGGGTCTGACTGTTGCCATCAAAGATACAAATTCTTCAGAACCCCTTTCACATGCATTTTTTTTTCACTTTTTCAAATTTGTATAAAAAAGCAGTGAACATTTTAAGGTTTTTATTTACAGTTTTTATGATATTTGAAAGCAGTGATACTACAAGAGAAATAATTTTGATTGGTAGTTTATTAAAAATGAAAACCCCAGTCTACACTTTATACCATCTTATTTCTTTCTCTCAGTGCTGGATGTAACTGAGTGATGTCAATAACTGTTTAAGAAAGCTGTCATTATGACCTTCAAGTAGTCATAACAATTTTGGAAATTCATTGTATTTAAAATTTGGGTTCATTTGTCAGTATTATAATTTTTTGTGTACCAACCATGGATTTTTAGTGTAAATGCTAGTAGACACAGCTATGTATCATTTGTTGTGTTGACTCTTTGGACTGCTCCTCAAGATTCCATTTTGTTCAAACCTAATTAGTTTTATGCCATGATTAGTGGATTTGTTACTAAAACAGATAGGGGTGGAGTTTTAAAAATTACTACTAAAATATGTTGCCTCTAAATGTGTAATCCGCAGGGCTATTCTTACATGATTAAGTGTAGATAATACAGTCAACACTTTGTGAAATTCCTGACACATGAATTAAAAACAAAAAGTCTCTCCTACCCACTTTTAATCCCCACTGTTAGAGTTCCCTGGTGGCTCAACAGGTTAAGGATCCAGCAATGTTGTTGCAGTGGCTTGGGTCACTTGTGGTGGTACAGGTTTGATTCCTGGTCTCCTGGGAGCTTCTGCATGCTGCTGGTGGGGCCAAAAAAAATTTACTGTTGCGTTCATTGCACCCTTTTAGATAACTTTTGATTAGTAATTTTTATAAGACTGTGGATCTACACCTTTTTGTAGCAAAGAGGATTTCTTTTTTTTTCTTCTTTTTTTCTTTTTTGAGGCAGCTGCAGGGGACATGGGAGGGGCGGAAGAAGGGAATAGGTTATTTCTGGCTGCCCATTATGGCAGCCAGAATGCTTAAAGTCAAACAGTGTCTGGAAGATGTAGGATCAGACATTCCTTGTTTTTCAGTGTAATTCACCATATTTTGTTATAAGCAGTGTCACATTTTTAAAAACATTCTCACAATTTATTAGTCAACCCTTATAAAAAGGAGGTATTCAGCTAGAGAAAATGAGTATTTCCTGTATTATCTCAGGATTAAGGAATTGAATATCTAATGTAATTTTAGTTTTCGAACTTCAAATTTTGCAAGTTTTAAAAAAGATTTTAATATCTGGTTAAGTGGCTGAATTATCTCTTGTGTCTTAATTGCTTAATATGCTTAATTGGTTATATACTTAGCATTTGGCACATTATAAATAAAATCAATATTGAAATTCTATAAAATGTTAAAGATATTTACTACCATTTAAAGATGTAATATAGAGAGAAGCTTGTTATATTGTAGAGGTTTTTTTTTGTTTTTGTTTTTTTGTTTTGTTTTTTTTTTTTTTTGCTCTTTTAGGGTTGCGCCTGAGGCATATGGAAGTTCCCAGGCTAGGGGTCTAATCGGAGCTACAGCTGTCAGCCTATGACACAGCAATGCGGGATCTGAGCCGTGTCTGCAACCTATACCACAGCTCATGGCAACGCAGGATCCTTAACCCACTGAGAGAGTCCAGGGATCAAACCCGAATCCTTATGGATCCTGGTCGGGTTCGTTAACCGCTGAGCCACGAAGGGAACTCCTGTTGTAGACTTTTAAGAGTAAATATGCCTAGAAAAGGGTTTGAAGATTGTATGTGAAAATATTGACTGTAATTATCCCTAAGTAATATGATAATAGGTGATTTTTCTTTTTGCTCCTCTTTATTTTTTTTTTACTAAATTTCTTCAGAACACATTTAGAGAAGAAAAAAAGTAAAATATGTTGTCAGGTTATAGTTTGAAAATTTTTTTTTTGTCTTTTCTGGGGCCGCACCTGCAGCATATGGAGGTTCCCAGGCTAGGGGTCTAAATTGGAGCTACAGCTGCCAGCCTATGCCATAGCAACTCGGGATCTGAGCCGTGTCTGCAACCTACACCACAGCTCATGGCAACGCTGGATCCTTAACCCACTGAGCAAGGCCAGGGATCGAACCCAAAACCTCATGGTTCCTAGTTGGATTCGTTAACCACTGAGCCACAATGGGAACTCTTTGAAATTTTGTTTTTAAAATTGTATTTAGAGACTGAGTTTTGGCGCATAAGTTAAATTAGTCAATTTTTTTTGTTGTTGTTCCACTAATTAAAGAAAAATTAAGCATTTCATCCTGCAGTCCTTTCAGAATACACAGGGAATCTTTGTGGTAGTTTTTTCTTGCTTTTGAATCACTGCAGACATGATCAACAATACATAAAGTTTTATTTTCTTTTTTAGTAAGAGAACTTGATCACAGATGACAGTATTAGGTATTGTCACACTGTATGAATTGATAAATTTTAAGGTGTTAAAGAGTAAAACTGGATGTTCATTGCCCTTTAATCAGATTTGTTCTTGAGATTTGTCCATGCATGTGTCCTTAGGGCTTCCTGTGCTCTTTAGTAACACTAGTTACTATGATATGAGAAGCTGATATTCTTCCTGATTCCTACTTACAAGTTAAATATATGTAATGAAGTGCTTTATTATGCCTGCTTGTTCCTTGAGTAACTTATGATAATTGATCTTGAAGTATTTGTTCCTGCTATTTGTACTATCAGAGTTTAGGCTTTTTCTGAGCATTTGGATTCTTACTTAAGATGAGATAGTTTATCCAGTAATATCTCATTGACTGCCAGCATACCAAGCATAAAGTATATTTGGTGGTAACTTTAATTTAGGACAGAATACCAGTTAAAGATTAAGAAGGAGTATTGCAGGAAGATTTAAGAATGAATTTAAGATGGTTTTATGTACCAGTTCATCTCATTTTTCTTTGTTGACTGCCTCACCCTCATTTTCTTCCAGCACTCATTATGTTTTGTGACCTGGTACATTCCTGATTATTAGCATATAATATTGATATTTACAAGATGAATCTCTTGGTTTCATACTTAGTTTAAGACTTAGGCCACAGACATCTAATGGCATCATGGGTAGAAAATAAGATATAAGAAATTATTGCAGACGTTTAACTTTTAAATTGCAGACTATCGGTGGTCCATGTCAAGTCATAGTTCACAAGTGGGAGACTCATCTACAACCACGATCAATAACCCCTTTAGGTATGGGCATTAACTGCATCTGTTTGAGGCATATGCATAAAGTTACTAATATGCTGCAAAATGGCTTAGTGGGATTTAATATTTATTCTAAAGTTAAGGTCAATGCATAGTAGTACAAGTTTCACTTAGTGTACAGTTCTTAATTACCTTTCTTTATAAACTATTAGAAATGCTTGCCTTCTTATTTTTAATTTCTTGGGTTAGAGTTTATTGTGGAGTATATATTTCCATTTGGAGTAGTTACAAAATTTCAAAAAACAGCATTCTTCTTGACTGAGCATTTGTGGTGCTATTTGATTACTTGCTCAGAGAATGTAGAGAACATTTGAGGAAAGAATTAATCCAAAACAAAGATTCTTGCATTTTTAAACTTTGAATAATAATAGAATAAGTTATTTATGGGTTTTTTGAAACTAGTAAATACTTGAATAAAGCTGTATGAATGAATTCGAATTTCTTGGTTGTAGCAGACATTTTCCCCCTAATACTCTACTGACTCTATTAAAGTTGCTATTCAGATAGGTTTTTGTTTGTTTAAACTTTGTTTTCTTGTGCCTAAAAATGGCATTCTCTTCATACAAGTATTTTTGAATTTCGTTTTCCGTACTGAGATTAAAATTTGAAGTTCATTTCACATGCATTAAATTAACCACTTGGTTTCATCTATAAATTGACTTTTAGTTTCTAGAGAAAATTAGAGTTTAAAGATAATAAATGGCTTGCTAGTTACCAGCTTAGATTAGAATGTAATGAGAGATTCTGCTTTACCCTGTAGCTAGGACAAATCTCATTTAAACAGATATCTCATTCCATCCTCTTTATTGGATTTTCTTTTTATATATTTTAATACATTTTTTATAGTATATTTAAATTTTTTATGGTAGCATACTTTAGAATTGTAAGAGTCCCATACTGAGGCTGGAAATATTAGGAATTGAGTATTTTAAAAAAGTTGCATTTTGAATCATCTTGCAGTTAAGTAGGTTTTCTCATTTTGAGAAGTTGATTTTGCCTCTGGACTTTTTAATACATTTATTTTATACTTTCGGAAAAATATAATTTCTGAACTTGAGTTGTATGAAATCTACCAATCTTTATTGGGAAGTATTACACTTATTTTGACAAATATTTCAGACTTATGTTTACAGTAAACTGGGAAAGGAAGTGGCAGGGACGATAATTAGTATTTTACTCAGAGGGTGGGGCTTAACAGCTTTTCTTATTTAGTTGAAATTTCTGTTAGAAAGGAATGTGCCAGCACTTATTCTTTGGTAGTTCCTCACAGCTCTGTATATACAGGTAAGTTCATGCTGTTTGAAAAGCTTTTCGCTGGCTATAGAGAATAGTTGGGATTTGAGGAGCATTATATTTTAGATAAGTTCAGAATATGCACTATGTAAGAATAAGCATTTTAATTGTGCCAAGACATTTGGTTTGAAAAATCAACCAGGAGATATCCAGCAACCTGTCAGTCTCATGCATTGGTTGGTATAACGTTTGTCCCGGTGCCTCTCCGAGGAGTTTTTTTTCTTTTCCTTATAACATTGTGAATAATCACCATGAATGTAAGAACCGTTACTGTTTGATAGCCACCTTAAAAGGGATTTCTTTATTGAGGGCTACAATAAATATGCTTATTCATGTTGGGCTGCTTTTATATTTTAAATTAATTTCTAAAAAAGCCCTTAAGATGAGTGATTTCTCAATTGTTCATTCTGTATACATCATGGATTTTAACTAGGTTTTCTATTTTCCTTCAATTCTAGAAAATGAAATTATTATTGATGATGGACAATTTGGAATCCACAGTAAGTGAGATTGAGTTTTGAAAGACTTCATTTATATGGCTTAGATATTGCCTCACATTTCATTAGAAACAGCACAAGGAAAATACAACAGTATCAAAAATAGAGACTAGTTCTAAGAATGCTTTAAAATTTATCCTATCAGGGAGTTCCCGTGGCCAGATGAAATGAATCTGACTGGGAGCCATGAGTTTGCGGTTTCAATACCTGGCCTCGCTCAGTGGGTTAAGGATCTGGCATTGCCATGAGCTGTGGTGTAGGCTGCAGATGCGGCTCAGATCTGGTGTTGCTGTGGTTCTGGTGTAGGCTGGCAGCAACAGTTCTGATTAGACCCCTAACCTGGTAACCTCCATATGCTCTGAGTGTGGCCCTAAAAAGACTAAATAAATAAGTAAATAAATAAATAAATAAATACAATTTGTCCTATCAGGAGTTCTCTCTGTGGCAGAGTGGGTTAAGGATCTGGTGTTGTCACAGTTGTGGTGCTGGTTGCAGCTGGGGCTTGGATTCAGGCCCTGGCCCAGAAACTCCATGTGCCACAGGTGTTGCAAAAATCAATCAATCAATCAATCAATCAATCAATTAATCCTTTTGGCTTTTATTTGGCTAGTGACTTCAGGTATATGAATTAATGTAATTTAAAAGTATTATATTTAATTAGTCTTAACTAGTATGTTTGAGAATGATATTAATGTTTCTAAAGATTTTTTTTTAAGTCCTCTTGACAAGGAATTTAAATCATATGATTTATCTATGGCAGAATATAAATGGAGAGTATATTTATATACTCACAGTTTGGTTCTTAGCTCCTCATATCTCCACTCCCAGTGATAGTGGTATAGTTTTAGCTGAATATCTCATGTGAAGCTTTGGAAGTGTAATAGTGATCTGTAGTGCAACAGCTGCTAAGTTAGAAGCTGTCTTAGACTATGTGTTCTTTCTGAAATAGATTTGCAGTACTTCAATAGTGTATTCAATCAGAATGTTTTAGTTTACTTTAATTGTTAAAGTTTGGCTAATCGTTAACATTTATTCAGCTCCCTCCCATATAAAGTTTCCTTTTCTTTTTTTGGCTTTTTAGGGGCATACCTGTGGCACATGGAAGTTCCTAGGCTAGGTGTCAAATGGGTGCTGGAGCTGCCTGCCTATACCTCAGCCACAGCAACTTGGGATCTGAGCTGAGTCTGCAACCTACACCATAGCTCATGGCAACACCATATCCTTAACCCACTGAATGAGGCCAGGGATTGAACCTGCATCCTCATGGATGCTAGTCAAGTTTGTTATCACTGAGCCACAATGGGAACTCCAAAGGTTCCTTTTCAATGACAAATTTAAGACTGCTTGTATATTTACTTTGGAGAGAAATACCAGTGATAAATAACCTGAGTGTATTAAGATGTTAATGTGAACTAGAATTGTCAGTATATATTATACTTACTGGATTATTTTTTAAATGTGTATAATAATTACTGTTCTTCATATTTGCTCTGCCAGATGGTGTTGAGACTCTGGATTCTGGATGGCTGACGTGTCAGACTGAAATCAGATTACGTTTGCATTATTCTGAAAAACCTCCTGTTTCAATAACCAAGAAAAAATTTAAAAAATCTAGATTTAGGTATGACCATGTGTATTTCTTACTTAGGGCCATTTATTTTCACTAATGCTGTAAATTTATGATCATCTGGTTTTAGCCTTTAATAAGAAAATAACACACTTGTGGATAATGTCACATTTTCTAATAAGTACAGGATCTTATGAGAGTGACTTGCTTCCCTGCCTCACAATTGCTACAGTTAAATTACTTACGTTAGTCTTAATCTCCAAATTTAAAACCAGAAAATTGTTTTTTACTTAGATCAGTGATTTCCAAGCTTATGTATCTTTGTAGTTTCTACCATTTAATTTCTTATTTAAGCAACAAGTAGTTTGTTTAAAAATTGATATTACAGAAATTATTTTGTGCTAAATGAGATGAGGATAGTACCAACAGGGGAAAATGACTGTTGGAAATATCCTTCAGTGTCCTAAATTTGCCTATAGCTTGAAAACAAAAAACCTTTCCTTAACCATAGCAGTTTCAGATTGGTTTCATTTTAATCTTATATTAATTTAAGACATAAGTGTCAAGCTTTGTACAGATAGCTAAATAGTAAGTAATTTAATTTTTCTGTAATGTCATTTTGCTTATCTTTGAACTGATTTCTCAATGATCCAGGCAACCCTATCATTTTTTGTAACTTTCGGCTGAGAGCTCTTAAGTCTTATATGTAATGCAGCTTTTCCTGACAATGTCAGAGTTGAGTTGAAAGGGCCATTTTTAGTAACTGAAGTAATATACTCATTATCTTTATAATAAAATTCATAAATGATATTACAGTTTGTAAATACGTAAATGTTTTAACTGCCAAAATAGTATAGAATTTATTTATCACAATACGTAAGGAAAGGTTGGATAACAATTCACAGCCCTTTGCATTGGCTGTTCTAAGAGTGAATGAAGGAGTTTGGGTGTACTTTGTCTCTGCATTAGCTTTTCTAGGCCTCTGGTTTATTTTTGAAAAACAGAGGTAATTGAACCACATGATTGATCTACAAGATCAATTTGAACACAAAGATTCTCTAATCAGTTAATCATAAATAACTGAGTTATTTATATGTTAAGCAAATAAATTGTTCTCTCATGGGTCAGTGGGTTAAGGTTCTTGATTGTCACTGCAGCAGCTTGGGTTGCTGCTGTGGCATGGGTTTGAACCTGGCCCAGGATGGTATGGCCAAAAAAATAAATAAATAAATAAATAACATTGTTTAAAAAAATATCACTGTATCATATTAGCATAAGACCTTGAAATGAAGATAACAGTAGAATATAAAGCCTTGGATTGTTGGGCTTATTAGATTTTTTTTCCTTGACTATAATTAAGAAATTAATAGAAGATTAATGGTTGGGGTTCTGATTGGATTGCAAATGCATACTGAGTCCTATACTGTTGTTTATGTAGAAAGAGTGTATGCATTATTACGCTGCTTAGGCTTAAATTGGAATATTTTTGTATAACCATGCTTGGATGAGCTCTACAAATTAACTGCTTCCTATTGAAATGATTATATATAGCTAGAAATTCATGTTTTTTGACCATCTTTTTTTCCCCAAAATTCATATCAGTGATGGATTACACCTATAACATAAGTTATCTATAAGGATTATCAGGACTTTTAAACTTAGCAACAGTGTACTAATAAACAGCAATTAATTTGAATTTTCTTTAAGAAATGTTTTTTGTTGATTTACAGTGTTGTATTAGTTTCAGTGTACAGCAAAATTAGCTATATATATGTGTGTGTGTGTATATATATACACACACACACACACACACACATATATCCTATTTTGTTCAGATTATTTTCCCAAGTTGTTACTAAATATCAAATATAGTTCCCTGGGCTATACAGTAAGTCACTGTTGTTTATCTATTTTATATATAGTAGTATGTTTATGTTAATTTCACACTCCTAATTTATCCCCCTCCCCCTTCCCCTTTGGTAACCATAAATTTGTTTTCTGTGACTGTGGGTCTATTTCTATTTTGTATATAAGTTCATTTGTATCTTTTAAAGATTCCACATAGCAATATCATATAATTTGTTTTTATTATTTCATTCTTTTTTATGTCTGAGTAATACTCCATTGTATAAATATGCCACATCTTTATCCATTCTTCTGTTGATGGACATTTATTTTAGGTTGCTTTCATGTCTGGGCTGTTGTAAATAGTTAGCGGTTTGCATTTTATTTTATTTCACTTATTTTTTAGTTTTTTAATTTTTTAATCGCCTCACCCAGGGCATGTGCAAGTTCCCAGGCCAGGGAACTTCCCATATTGTAGCTGCAGCAATGCGCAATCTTTTAACCTACTAAGCTGGATCTGGGATTGAACCCATGCCTCTGCAGTGAACTGAGCAGCTTCGTCAGATTCTTTTTTGTTTGTTTGTTTGCTTTTTTCTTTTTGCGGCCATGCCTGTGGCATATGGAAGTTCCCAGGCAGCTGCTAGCCTACGCCACAGCCACTGCAGTGTAGAATCCAAGCCACATCTGTGACCTACCCCCTGCTGCCGTCAGCGCTGGATTCTTAACCCACTGAACAAGGCGAGGGATCGAACCCACATCCTCATGGATACTAGTCGAGTTCTAAACCCACTGAGGCACAGCAGGAACTCCAAATCTGTTTACATTTCAACTGGTGCAAGAAGTATTCTAGAATTTAGTTGACTTTTTGTTTTTGCTTTTTTGCTTTTTAGGGCCACACCCATGGCATATGGAGGTTCCCAGGCTAGGGATCTAATCAGCACTTCAGCTGCTGGCCTACGCCACAGCCACAGTGATGTGGAATCCGAGCTGCGTCTGTAACCTACACCACAGCTCATGGCAACACCAGATCCTTAACTCACTGAGCAAGGCCAGGGATCAAACCCACAACCTCATGGTTCATAGGATTCGTTTCCGCTGCACCAGGACGGGAACTCCTTAGTTGACTTTTGGGCATTACAAATACTCTGTGCAACTAACTGCTTCTCATTGTGAGTAAACTAGTCTTTGTGACCCAATGGCTTGGGTAGCTCATCTTTTGTTTTCATTGCTGTAGGGTCTGTAAGAGCTTTAGACTCTCGGTCTATTTTTTTTGTTCATTTGTTTCATTAAGAAAGGTGCATACAGGAGTTCTCATTGTTGCTCAGTGGTAACGAACTTGATTAGTATCCATGAAGACATGGGTTTGATCCCTGCCCTCACTCAGTGCATTAAAGATCTGGCATTGCTATGGCGGTGGAGTAGGCTGGCAGCTGCAGCTTTGATTGCCCCTAGCCTGGGGACGTCCATCTACCTTGGATCCTTGTATGTGGAGCTTAAAAGACCAAAAAAAAAAAAAAAAAAGGTACATACAGGAACTTCCTTGTGGCACAGTGGGTTAAGGATCTGGCATTGCTACAGCTGTGGTGTAGGTTGCAACTGGACGACGGGTTCGATCCCTGGCCTGGGAACTTCAGTATATCTTGAGGCCAATAAAAAGGATTCATACATATAAATACACACACACACACACACACACACACACACCAGGCATACATATATGTATATATTTAATACAGTAGTTTTCTTTAGTAATTAAACTTAAAAATTTACACCTCCAACTCTAGCAGCCTTTTTTTAATGCACACTAACAGTATGTTTCAATTTTGTAATATATGTGTAAGAAATTTCTAACAAGAAATTGAGATAGCCAGTTATAAGTAGGATAATAGTAAATACCTCTTTAGATTCTTTAGATGTTAAAAAACCCAAAGAAATAATGAAAATAACCTTAGGCATAATGAGCGTTTAATACTTTGAAGTAATATGTGTAGAATAAAAACATTACTATTTTGTAAAATATAACTAATGCCTTAGCCTGTGGTATGTGCACTCTTTGTATAATGTTTTTGTTATTTGAAGATTTAACATATTCAGGGAAGCCTTTTTAACATTTAGGTAACATTTGTGTAAATTTTGCTCTTCCACGTTTTGCAGTTCATTATTTTTTCCATTCAGGGTAAAGCTGACACTCGAGGGTCTGGAGGAAGATGATGATGATAGAGTATCTCCCACTGTCCTTCACAAAATGTCCAACAGCCTGGAGATATCTTTAATAAGTGACAATGAGTTCAAGTGCAGGCATTCCCAGCCAGAGTGTGGGTATGGCTTACAGCCTGATCGTTGGACAGAATATAGTATACAGACAATGGAACCAGATAACCTGGAACTAATATTTGATTTTTTTGAGGTAAGTACATTTCCCTGAGGGGGGGGAGAAAGAATGCAGGCTTGAGCTTGTTTTTACATATGTTTTGATTTTTGTTGTGGTCTAATTTGTGTAAATCCATGAGTCATATAAGTTTTTAGATATTTACTCTTCTCTGTACATTTTAGCAGATTTTAAAAACTTGGAGTTGACAGACCCAAGTACTACTAAATATAATTGAGAACTTCAGAACCGATGTTTCAAATATGACTGTATGTCTTGATGTCTGTGTCTGCTCTGAGTATAAATGACTTTTATCCAAAGTAACCTCCAGGTATGGGAGAAGGGCGGGCTGTGTGACCCTTGTGGGCAAACTGATGTTACTAAGTAGCATGATTGAGTCTCTTCACCATTGCAGTATGATTTATTGAAGGATTTTATTACAGGAGTTATAACTGGATTCTTTTTTGGATCTTTATTGATATTATAAATATGTAAGGAAAAATAGTTGGTATGACAGTTGTGCCTGGTTGTTCAGAATCTCTGCTGCCAACTTTCCAGAGCTACTTGGCACTGTCTAGCTTACTGGCCCAGTGATTCAGACGCTCCTCACAAATAATACTGGGTCCACCCCTAAGGTCCTTGCTCCATTGTGCCTGGCTGTTTGGTACTTCCGCTCCCATTTCCGCCAGATTAGAGTTTAAATCTTTGAGGGTAGGGAATATTCCCTGCCCAACAGTAGCATCTAGCTACTATTCCTTTAAACAGCAGACTTCAGGATCTGTTAGCACTCATTAAGTAATGCTTGTTACACGTAGTTATTGTAACAATCCTTTAATTGTTTAATCTGATAATGCCTTTTGACATAGCCTCTGTGAGTGGCTTTTTGGCTACCTTGCATTATACAGAATTTAAAGTATTTCCATTCAAAAAACTACATTTAAAAAAAACAGGGAGTGCCTGTTGTGGCTCAGCAGTAACGAACCTGACTAGTATCCATGAAGAAGCAGGTTCCTTCCTTGGTCCTGCTCAGTGGGTTAAGGATCTGGCGTTGCCCTGAGCAGTGGTATAGGTTGCAGACACAGCTCAATTTCAAATTGCTGTGGCTGTGTTGTAGGTTGGAAGCTGCAGCTCTGATTTGACCCCTCGCCTGAGAATTTCCATATGCCGCAGGTTCACCCTAAAAGTAAAAAAAAAGAAAAGAAAAAACCCTTAGAAGTTCCCTGGTGGCCTGGTGATTAAGGACTCCCAAGTTGTCACTTCTGTGGCTCAGGTCCAATCCCTGGTCTGCAAACCTCTGCATGACATGGGTACGGCAAAAACAAAGAAAAGAAAAACCCTATAATTATATGTCACTTGAGACTTTTTTTATAAAAAAAAGGCAGTTTTGGTTGAACATTTCCTTTTTTTTAATATCTACCTTGTAATAATCTCTTGAATAGTTTAACTTCCCTTTTATTTGGTTAGCAGTTTTGTTTATTATTTTATTTATTTATTTGTCTTTTTAGGGCCACACCTGTGGCATATGGAGGTTCCCAAGCTAGGGGTCAAATCAGAGCTACAGCTGCCAACCTACACCACAGCTCACAGCAATGCTGGATCTTTAACCCACTGAGCAAGGCCAGGGATCGAACCTACATCCTCATGGATACTAGTGGGGTTTGTTAACTGCTGAGCCATGACGGGAACACATGGTTAGCAGAATTACTAATGTATTCATAGACTAGACTGAAAGAAACACCCTGTGTAATCTCAAAGTGAATCTTTGGTGTCCTAGGGAGTTAATATCCCTCTGTCATTGTGTAGGTGCATTTTTAAAGGATAAAATGTACATTTAAAGTCACTACAGGTATATCTAAGACTTTGAATATAGAAGTACTTAGAAACTTTCAGTCAGTGCTTAAAATTTGCCAGTACATGTTAGAGGATCAGAAGTGCAAATCATCAGTTATGATTAATAAAGTAATACATAAACTCTTAAATATAGTATACATGAAATTTTTTTTTTTTTTTTTTTTTTTTTTTTTTGTCTTTTTGCCTTTTCTAGGGCCGCACCCGTGGCATATGGAGGTTCCCAGGCAACGCGGGATCCAAGCTGCGTCTGCGACCTACACCACAGCTCACGGCAACGCCGGATCCTTAACCCACTGACCGAGGCCAGGGGTTGAACCTGCAGCCTCATGGTTCCTAGTTGGATTTGTTTCCGCTGAGCCATGATGGGAACTCCAAAATATTTTTGTATACCAAAGAAGATGTATATTACAACCAAGCTATCTAACGTACCTGAATATAAGTTTGATTGGATTTCTTATTGATCTTCCTCCCTATATTCTGAGTTATGTAAAGGTTGTCTTTTGATCTTTAAATGGAAAAAAAATTGTGTGTGTGTATATATACACGTGTGTGTGTGTGTGTGTGTGTGTGTGTGTGTGTGTGTATATGTATGCATGCTTTTTCGTGCTACACCTGCGACATATGGAGGTTCCAGGGTAAGGGTTGAATCAGAGCTACAGCTGCGGGCCTATGCTACAGCATTGTGGGATCCAAGCCACGTCTGTGACCTCCACCACAGTTCATGGCAATGCCGTATCCCCAACCCACTGAGCGAGGTCAGGGATTGAACTCAACATTCTCATGGATACGGACTGAATTCGTTTCCATGACACCATGAGGGAAACTCATATTTTTTCCTTTTTTGGCTGTTCCTGGGCCAAGGATCAGATCTGATCCACATTTGGAACCTACACAGCAGTTAATGGCAACACCAGATCCTTAACCCACTGTGCCAGGCCTGGGATCAAACCTGCATATCAGTGCTCCAGAGATGCTGCCAGTGCTCTTGTGCCACAGTGGAAACTCCTAAATGGAAAATATAAGAAAGTATAAGAATATATAAGTCTACAAGCGTAAGAATTTGAGTTATTCTTAACCTCATTTTCCAGGAAGATCTCAGTGAGCATGTCGTTCAGGGTGATGCTCTTCCTGGGCATGTGGGTACAGCATGCCTCTTATCATCCACTATTGCGGAGAGCGGGAAAAGTGCTGGAATCCTTACCCTTCCCATCATGAGCAGAAATTCTAGAAAAACAATAGGCAAAGTGAGAGGTAAGCCTGGCGAAGTGGGGTGGCCCTTTGCAAATAAACAAAGGTTAAGTTAGGATTTTAATTAGTTTCAGATTGAGCTTTTGAGAATGGTAAAAATAAGTTTTAGAATATTGACTAATACATTGAAGACATATCTAAGCTTTAAGTCTTGACTTGTTTTTTTTCTATTTGATAGATTAAGTTAGAGTGGCATTTAAGTGTAGTTGAGTTTATTGTGACCTTTTTAATGGTTTTCATTTCTTTCCCTTTTCATTTTTTTCTTGTAAAAGTTGACTATATAATTATTAAGCCATTACCAGGATATGGTTGTGACATGAAATCCTCATTTTCCAAGTATTGGAAGCCAAGAACACCATTGGATGTTGGACATCGAGGTGCAGGGAATTCTACAACAACTGCTCAGTAGGTTGAATATTTGTGTAATATTAATATTTGGTAGTGCATCCTTGATAAGTTTTTTTTTTTGTCTTTTTGCCTTTTCTAGGGCCGCTCCCGCAGCATATGGAGGTTCTCAGGCTAGGGGTCTGGTTGGAGCTGCAGCCATCAGCCTATGCCAGGGCCACAGCAGCTCAGGATCCTAGCGGCGTCTGCAACCTACACCACAGCTCACGGCAACGCTGGATCCTTAACCCACTGAGCAAGGCCAGGGATCAAACCCGCAACCTCATGGTTCCTAGTCGGATTCATTAACCACTGAGCCACAGCAGGAACTCCTGTTTTTTTCTTAGTTGATCACCTCACTTGGGGATGTCTGTCTTGGTATAGGATATGTCTGTATTCAATGTGTAAATACCTGTAGTCGTTAGAGCTTGAGTTATGGAATAAATGCCACACCAACCATGTTTGATGATCACAATCTTATATTGGGGTTTGGCAAAATTAACCTCAAAATAAAGAATAAGTAATGGATCCATGGTCAAAAATATAGGTGACTTCTTTATATTTTTTTATTTTCCTATGGTAATGAAAGGTATATTTCTGTATATTTCTGTTTCAGGCTTGCTAAAGTTCAGGAAAATACTATTGCTTCTTTAAGAAATGCTGCTAGTCACGTAAGTGGACGTTTTTTCTTTAAACAACTTTGGGCTATTGGTCCAAAGGTGGAAGAGTAAAGAGATTGTGGGTCTGGGAAGCTTTCTCCAGTATGCATTAATAGGGCAAAAGGGAGAATATGCTTCTTCTAAATATCTAAGTGAAGTATTTTTAGGCATTTGTATTTAAATTCATGGCGAAGATTAGGATTAAAACAAAGGAATCCTAAGCATCATTTTAAAATTAATTAGTTAGAGGTATAATTGATATATAATACATTAATTACATGTGTACAATATACTGATGCACAATTTTTAAATGTTATACTCAGTTTATAGCTGTTATAAAATATTGGATGTATTTCTTGTGCTGTAAAATATATCCTAGTAGATTATTTTGTTTAGATATAATTGCACATTTATTTATTATTTTTTTTTTGTCTTTTTGTCTTTTTAGGGCCGCAGCCATGGCATATGGAAGTTCCCAGGCTAGGGGTCGAATCAGAGCTGTATTTGCCAGCCTATACCGCAGCCACAGCCACGGGAGATCCAAGCTGTGTCTGTGACCTATGCCACAGCTCCCACTAAAGCCGGATTTTCAACTCACTGAGCGAGACCAGGGATTGAACCTGCCTCCTCATGGGTACTAGTCAGATTCATTTCCACTGAGCCACAACAGGAACTCCAGTATGTTTATTTTTATAGCATCACATTCCACAGGATTTGAGACAGCACGAAATTGAATCAGGATCTCTTTCACTTAAAGATGAAATTTGGCATGAGATATATGTATGTATATTTAACTGGGGAAAGCTACGCCCTCTAATAATTTGTGATAAGACATGATAGCTTTGGAGCTCCCTTGTGGCTCAGCAGTTAACCAGCCAAGTATCCATGAGGACATGGGTTTGATCCGTGGGTTAAGGATCTATCTAGTGTTGCTGTAAGCTGTGGTATAGGTTTCAGATATGGCTCAGATCTGGCGTTGCTGTGGCTGTGGTGTAGGCCGGTAGCTGTAGCTCCAATTCTACCCCTAGCCTGGGAACCTCCCTGTGCTGTGGGTTTGGCCCTAAAAACACACACACATGCACACAAAAGACATGATAACTTAGTGGGAATATCTGTTGTAAGAAACTTCCAAGGGAATAATGCTATAGACCTTTTATTAATGGCTGTCCTCAAGAAATTTTTGGTTAAGAACGTCTCTCTTTTTTTTTTTTTTTTTTTTTTGGTCTTTTGTCTTATTCGGGCTACACCTGGAACATATGGAAGTTCCCAGACTGGGAGTGGAATTGGCGCTACAGCTGCCAACCTACTCCACAGCTTACAGCAATGCTAGATCCTTAACCCATGAGTGAGGCCAGGGATCCAATCCTCATCCTCAGATTTGTTAACCACTGAGCCACCATGGGAACTCCCAAGAATGTCATTTTTTTCTTTTCCTGTTTAACAAGGGCTTGTCCTTTTTCACTCTTAAAATCCCATTCCTCCTGGTTTGCTGTGACCCAAATAGAGGAGCCCAAAACAGGGATCTGGAAGTTATGCTGCCTTTTTTTCTTTATTTTTTTAGGGCCACACCCGTGGCATATGGAGGTTCCCAGGCTAGGGGTCTAATTGGAGCTGTAGCAGCTGGCCTACACCACAGCCGCAGCAATGCCAGATCCGAGCTGCTACTGCAACCTACACTGCAGCTCACGGCAATGCCAGATCCTTAACCCACTGAGTGAGGCCAGGGATCGAAACTGAAACCTCATGGTTCCCAGTCGGATTCATTTCCACTGTGCCACAACAGGAACTCCTGAAATTATGCTGCTTTTAATGCACTTTTTATATTTATTTTTTCAATTTTGCTTTTTTCTTGTAGTTGATTTACAGTGTTCTCTCAATTTTTGCTGTACAGTAACATGACTCAGTTATACATACGTATACATTCTTTTTCTCACATTATCCTCTATTCTGTTCCTTCACAAGTGATGAGATGTAGTTCCTTGTGCTATATAGCAGGATCTCATGACTTATCCACTTACTTATTTTATGCATAGTAATTTATACCTTTTAATCCCCTACTGCTATATGGCCCCTTTCCTCTTCCCTCTTCTCACTGGTAACCACTAGTTTGTTCTCTGTATCTGTCTGTGAATCTATATCTTTTTTGTCTTATTCACTAATTTATATATATATATATTTTTAGTGCCATGCATACAGCATATGAAAGTTAGAGGTCTAATAGGAGCTGCAGCTGCCAGCCTACGCCACAGCCACAGCAATGCCAGATAGTTAACCCCCTGAGTGAGGCCAGGGATCTTACCTGCAACCTCATGAACACTTGTCAGGTTTTGTTACTGCTGAGCCACAACGGAAATTCAATTTTTATATTCTTTAGATTCCACAGACAAGTGTTATCGCACAGTATTTGTCTTTCTCTGACAAATTTGACTTATTTCACTTAGCACATTATCCTCCAAGTCCATCCATGTTACAGATGGCAAAATTTCATTCTTTTTTATGGCTGAGTAGTAGTCCATTGTGTGTATATACACGTATACACACCACATCTTTACCCATTCATCTGTTGATGGACACTTAGGTCGCTTCCATATATCTTAGCTATTATAAATAATATACTGCTGTGGACATTGGGGTACATTTATCTTTTCAAGTTAGTCTTTTTTTTTTTTTTTTCTTTTTTCCCAGTTATATACCTAGGAATGAAATTGCTAGGATACATGGTAGTTTCAATTTAGTTTTTTGTTTGTTTTTTTGTTTGTCTTTTTGCCTTTTCTAGGGCCATGCCCATGGCACATGGAGGTTCCCAGGCTAGGGGTTGAATTGGAGCTGTTGCTGCCAGCCTAAGCCAGAGCGACAGCAACTCGGGATCCGAGCCACGTTTGCACCCTATACTGAAGCTCATGGCAACACTGGATCCTTAACCCACTGAGCAAGGCCAGGGATCGAACCTGCAAACTCATGGTTCCTAGTCGGATTCGTTAACCACTGCACCACGATGGGAACTCCCCATTTTCGTTTTTTTGAGAAACCTTCACATTGTTTTCCACAGTGACTATACCAGTTTACATTCCTGCCACAGTGTAGGAGGGTTCCCTTTTCTCCACATTTGTTATTTGTGTTCTTTTGGTGATAGCCATTCTGACAAGTGTCAGGTGGTATCTCTTTGTGGTTTTGATTAGTATTTCCCTGATGATTGGTGATGTAGAGCATCCTTTCATGTTACTTGACCATCTGCATTTTCTCTTTGCAAAAATGTCTCTTCAGTTCTGCCCATTTACTGATTTTTTTTTTTTCTTCTTTTTTGGCCACCCTGTGGCCTGTGGAGTTCCTGGGCCAGGAAATAGCTCTTGCTGCAGCAGTCGCATCGGTTGCAACTGTGGCTCAGATACAGTCCCTGGCCCGAGAACCATATGCCATGGGGCAGCCCAAAAAGGAAACAAAACCATACAAAACTTTAAGTATATTTGTGTTCACCTTCTGTTTCAGCTTCTGTTGGCAAATTTGGCATGTGCTTCATTCTCCTTGCCCATTTCTGCTTTCTCTATCTTTTCAGGAGAAGTTAGTTTCTTTCCTTATCTGATTGAGGTTTTATTTTTTTAAAAAAAAGCTATAAAGTGTGCCACACAAGTGCAGCAAGGAGCAGAGTAGAGACTGCAGTTTAATCTTGTTCCCACCTCACCTTTGAAGTTTTGCTGTCCAGTTACAGTGTGCAGGGGTAGCAAGAGGCAAAGTAACAAGCCATGCTCCAGGCTCCTCTTAGGCTCTATTTCTGCTAGTAGTAGCAGAAGAAGAGGTGACACTTGTGGAATTCGTAACTGCCCCAGAGGGAACCCGGGGTGTATTCCAGTGGGATCAGTGCCTATTTTTTTTGCCAGGAAAAAATATCTGTGCTCTTGCAAAACAAATTACAATTGTTTTATGAGAAGAAATTACTTTTAGAAAAAAAACATGAAGTATAACCTTAAAGAATTCATGAAGTTTTTTTTTTTTTTTTTTTGGACAGGTCAATAATTTTATAGCAAATAGCAAATTTCTCATGTCCTCCTCATTTTATTTATTTATTTATTTATTTTTGCTTTTTTTGGGCTGCACTCTCGTTATATGGAGGTCCCCAGGCTAGGGGTCTAATTGGAACTACAGCTGCGGGCCTATGCTACAGCCACAGCAATGCCAAATCCGAGCCCAAGTCTACAAACTACACCACAGCTCATGGCAATGCCGGATCCTTAACCCACTGAGCAAGGCCAGGGATGGAACCCGAAACCTCATGGTTCCTAGTCGGATTTGTTTCCACTGCACCATGATGGGAACTCCTTGTCCTTCTGGTTTTAGATATATTGTTGGCCAGATAATATTTTTCAAGTACTTGTTTATTTTTTTCAGGGTGCAGCCTTTGTAGAATTTGATGTTCATCTGTCAAAAGATTTTGTGCCTGTGGTATATCATGATCTCACCTGTTGTTTGACTATGAAAAAGGTATGTTGAAATTCTTTTATTTTAACCTCTAATGCAGGTGGATAAAAGGTTTAACAACAAGGAAGATATATATACACATACTGTGTACCATTTTATATAAGGCATTGAGCATCTGTGGATTTTAGTATTTTGTGAGGGGTCCTATAATCGATCCTCTGCAGATACTCATAGATGACTGTACGTTTATTTATTAAATAGAGTTGGTTAGTTCATTTTCTTCATGAATCCAATTCTTTCTTCTCTCAGACTCCTACAACATCAAGAGAGAGAAAAAGGAGACAGGAATATTAATTTTCTAGAGTAGGGTCTCTGTCTTGCTGAATTTGCCAAGGACATTCCAGGTGGTTTCTGTATCGTCAGCCATTGACCCTGTATTGAGGTGGGACAGGAAGCTGTCAAGAGTGTTCTCTAGGCTCCCTTGTAGTTCTGTATCCAGCTCTTTCTCAAGTTAATAGGCTTATATGATTTCGCTTAAGTGGAAAGAGCCGTGGTAAAAAATAAAGTTGAAGAAGTACTTTGGAGCCTAGATAGTGGAGGGCTTCAGGGGTTTGGACTTAGGAACAATGGAAATAAAGGCTTTTGAGCCAGGTAGGGAATCATTCGGAACTAAACTTCCAGTTGAATATTTTGAAACCTGATGTATGGGTGTAAGAGCAACTTGAGACTAGAGGCAAGGGGAGTGGTAACCCGGGCCAAAGGTTACAATAAGCCTAAACTAGAATAGAGACAATGAGAAGGAAGAAGAGGGCATGATGGAGGAGAAAGTCTAGAAAGAGATTTGAAAATACATGTAATTTATTAAAATTGTAATGGCTGTTGTGCAAACATAATTGTTATATAGTGTTTGGACTTCTTTATACAAATTAATTAGCTGATTTCTCAGGGAGGCTTCATTTGGCATTTTCTTTAAAACTGCGTTGCGTATCATTTCCATTGAGTTAATCTAAAGTTAAGGCTGATGCTGAGAAAACTAGACAGCTTACATGTAAAAGACTGAAATTAGAACATTACCCAGTACCAGATACAAAAATAAGGCCTGTCTTGAATAAACAGTAATAATTTGGGGCCAACTTTTCTCTCCCTTTCTCTCTCTTTTAACAGAAATTTGATGCTGATCCAGTTGAATTATTTGAAATTCCAGTAAAGGAATTAACATTTGACCAACTACAGTTGTTGAAGGTAGTAATAATAGCATAAAATATAAATTATCTTTTAGTAAAATATAAATTACCTGTTTGTACTTGTCTTTGTATCGTGATGTCTTTGCACATTTGGATGACTACACACACACACACACACACACACACACACACACACACACACACACAGCATGCGTAGAGTTTATGTTTTGGTTTTCTGTTCTATTATGCAGAACGGGTATCAGCTAATCCACCTTCCCTTCTTTAACAATTTCCGTGGACCCCATTGGTTTTTGCTTTTGTGAAGGAGCTGGGTTATAAGTCTTTATAGGCCATAGGGGCTAGCCATAATCTTAGATTGTCTCTGGTCTGTTTTAGCGTTTTATAATTTTACACTTGGCCTTTTATGTTATTGTTGGTTTTTATACCTATGCTATTATCTAAGATCCTTGTGTATTTTTCCATAATGTTACATGATCCCTCTTCCTATTCTCGTTAGATACCTAAATCCCTACTTGGGTATTTGATCATGATCTTATATGTATGTATAATATTAAATATATACATCAGTAAGTGTTTATTATTAAAGTTATTATTATTAAATAATTCTGTATTTTATAATTTTCTCTAAATAGCTTTTCAAGTTATAATTCTGTTAACCATATCTCCATAAACTAACACCTTTTTTTCTGATTGCATTTTGGGCATTTTCTAGCTCACTCATGTGACTGCACTGAAATCTAAGGATCTGAAAGGTATGTACCAATATGAAAACACTGTTTTCATTTCATAGTTAGCGTGTATAGAGTATTTCCTTATCCATTTTTAACTTACTTTTGGTGACCTTAATATAACACTGAGTTATATAAATGTAATTTTGTCATGAAGTGTTTATGTATTGAAATGCGCCTATGACATGTGTATATAGTAAGCATGTTTCTTTACTTTTATGGATTTGATGATTAAAATTCTTTATCATTTTCTACCTGTCAATCTTTCCAGACATCCTTAAGCATTACAAAGTACAGAATATATCAGGTAGAGAATGGCTCCAGAACCAGGAGTTTGAATCTCAAGCAGGTTACTTTATTTAACCACTCTGTGCCTCAGTTTCCTCACAGCTTGTCCCTTTTTTTTGCTTTGTAGGGCTGCACCCATGATATATGGAAGTTCCAAAGCTAGGGGATGAATCAGAGCTACAGCTGCTGGCTTACGCCACAGCCATAGCAACACAGGTTTCAAGCCGTGTCTGCAGTCTAAACCACAGCTCACAGCAACACCAGATCCTTAACCCACTGAGCAAGGCCAGGAATCAAACCCACAACCTCATGGTTACTAGTCAGATTTATTTCTGCTGAGCCACAGCGGGAACTGCCTCAAAGTCTGTCCTGTCTTAAAAATCCCTTGTATGGAGTTCCTATTGTGGCACAGTAGAAACAAATCTGTTTAGTAACCGTGAGGTTATGGGTTTGATCCCTGGCCTCACTCAGTGGGTTATGGATCCGGTGTTGCTGTGAGTTATGGTGTAGCTCACAGACACAGCTTGGATCTGGTGTTGCTGTGGATGTGGCATAGCCTGAGCAGTGGTAGCTCTGATTCGACCCCTAGCTTGGGAACCTCCATATGCCTCGGGTGCAGCCCTAAAAAGACAAAAAAAAAAAAAAAAAAAAAAATCCCTTTGTAATTCCACTTTACTTTCTACGCCCATAGAACTTAATGATTGTCTGTCTGTTTTGGCCGCATTCTGGTGCATGTGGAAGTTCCTGGCCCAGTGATTGAACTTCTGCTATAGCAGAGGCCCAAAGTGCTATAGCAACACCACCACATCCTTAATCCTCTGTGCCACAAGAAGGCACAGTGTGTCATTTTTTTTTAACCCTTTATATTTGTGTAATGTTCTGTCTCTTCCACTAGAAAGTTAGGGGAAATGGTTTTATATTCCCTAAGACATTTATAATACTCTGCATAGAGTAGGTGCTCATTACATGTTTATCTGTAGTTACCACAACAGGATAGTTACAGTGCCTTTATGAAGAAATTGTAAGGTACCAAAGACTCCAAAGAGTATCCCCAGAGCATAAATATGGCTTTACAAGCTAGTAGATATAGTTCATAACTCTTTAGAGTAAAATCAATTTTACCTTTATTTCTCTAGAAAATTTTACACTATTTAGTTTTTGAATTATAATGCAAAGGGTTGGTTTTTGACTGTTTTGGTTTTTGGTTTTGGGGTTTGTTTTTTTTGTTTGTTTGTTTGTTTTGTTTTGTTTTTGTCTTTTTAGGACTGCACCCGAGGCCTATGGAGGTTCCTAGGCTAGGGTTAAGTCAGAGCTGTAGCCGCTGGCCTACACCATATAGCCACAGCAACTCGGGATCCGAGCCACATCTGCAACCTATACCACGGCTCATGGCAACTCTGGATCCTTAACCCACTGAGAGGGGCCAGTGATCAAACCCGAGTCCTCATGGATAGTAGTTGGGTGTATTAACCACTGAGCCATGACGGGAACTCCTGGGGAGGTATTTTTTAAAAAGTAATGATGCTAAATTTTTTTTTCTCTTTTGGAAAAAATTCTTATGTGCCTTGCCATAATTGATTCTTGGATTAAATGGTGATGTTAACAAAGACAGAGTAGTACCTGTATACTCTCTTAATTTCTAACTTCTGAGCTGATTTTGCTATTTCAAATAGATTTTTATTTTATTTTATTTGGTCTTTTTGCCATTTCTAGGGCCACTCCCACGGCATATGGAAGTTCCCAGGCTAGGGGTCTAATCAGAGCTGTAGCCGCCAGCCTACGCCACAGCCACAGCAACTTGGGATCCGAGCCGCGTCTGTGATCTACACCACAGCTCACGGCAACACCGGATCCTTAACCCACTGAGCAAGGCCAGGGATCGAACCTGCAACCTCATGGTTCCTAGTCGGATTCGTTAACCACTGAGCCACAATGGGAACTCCTTCAAATAGATTTTTAAGTAGAAGTCGCAGTCTTTAATTGAGGAATTAAGGACCGTTCGTGACTTTTTTTGGAAAGTATATTACACGTTTTATAAGAAAATAACCACTGTTGAGGTCATAAACTATGGTGACCTATTAATTTTGTAAAGTAGTCTAAATAAAGGTTGCCTGCTTTGAAAATGGGGGTTTTGGAGGTTAAAATTAGTAAGTACAAGAAAGAATCTCATGACTATTTCAGCATTTTTTGTCCTCTAAAAATTTAGGGAAAGGTGTTAAGCAATAAAATGGCATTTTATCTACTGAGTTTTTGTGATTTAAATTTCAGAATCTGTGGTTGAGGAAGAAAATTCTCTTTCTGAAAATCAGCCATTTCCTTCTCTTAAGATGGTAAGTTCCTTAAGAAAACTAGAGCAAGGTTATCATTAATTCTGCTATAGCTTAATAATTTATTTTGGTTTCTTAAATGGACACCTAAAAAGGCCAATTTGTATAGTGTAAAAGACAACATTAATGTAAACTTACCATACTTGTTGCTTTTTATTTTTTTGGTCTTTTTTTCCCATTTCTTGGGCCGCTCCTATGGCATATGGAGGTTCCCAGGCTAGGGGTCAAATCGAAGCTGTAGCCACCGGCCTGCACCACAACCACAGCAACGTGGGACCCGAGCCGCATCTGTGATCTACACCGCAGCTCACAGCAACGCTGGATCCTTAACCCACTGAGTAAGGCCAGGGATCGAACCTGAAACCTCATGGTTCCTAGTCGGATTTGTTAACCACCAAGCCACGATGGGAACTCCACTTGTTGCTTTTTAAAGAAGATACATTCTTTTATCTTTTTTCTTTTTCTTTTTAGGGCTCACCTATGGCATATGAAGTTCCCAGACTAGTGGTCAAATCAAAGCTGCAGATGCCAGCCTATACCACAGCCACAACCACCAGCCTACACCACAGCTCACTGCAACGCTGGATCCTTGACCCACGGAGCTTGGCCAGGGATGGAACCGTCATGCTTATGGATACTAATTGGGTTTGTTACTGCTGAACCACAATGGGAACTCCTGCTTTGTTTATTTTTTAAGCATAAAAGTCAGACAGATATTTAAGCGTGGTCAAGGCAAAATGAATTTGAATAGCTGATGCTTTAACTTCAATTATTTCTAAAGTTTAAAAATCACTTAACATATTTTTATAATAGGAAATTAAAAAACAGTGTGGTGTAGGTCACATACGTGGCTCGGATCCTGAGTTGCTGTTGTGGCATAGGCTGGCAGCTACGGCTCTGATTTGACCCCTAGCCTGGGAACTTCCATATGCTGCACTCGGGATCCTAAAAAGAAGCAAGAAAATAAAAAATAAACTAAACAAATCGGGGGTTCCCATTGTGGATCAGCCAGTAACGAACCTGACTAGTATCCCTGAGGATGCGGGTTTGATCCCTGGCCTTGGTCAGTGGATTAAAGGATCCAGAATTGCCATGAGCTGTGGTGTAGGTCACAGACGAAGACCAGATCCCACATTTTTGTGACTGTGGCATAGGCCCACGGCTACAGCTCCTATTCAACCCCTGGCCTGGGAACTTCCATATGCTGTGGATATGTCCCTAAAAGATAAAACTAGAAAATAAAGTGGAAAAAAAAAAAAAAAAAACTAAACAAATCAGTGGTTTGTATGTTAATAGCCAAGCTTTATGTTTTAGATTGCATTTTCTAGTTTTGCTGCCCAGATGGTCTTATTGCAAACCAAATAACTTAGTTTAGACATCTTTTTTTTTGTCTTTTTGCCTTTTCTAGGGCCACTTCCGAGGCATATGGAGATTCCCAGGCTAGGGGTCTAATCGGAGCAGCAGCCACCGGCCTACGCCACAACCACAGCAACTCGGGATCCGAGCCGTGTCTACAACCTACACCACAGCTCATGGCAACGCCAGATCCTTAACCCACTGAGCAAGGCCAGGGATCGAACCTGCAACCTCATGACTCTTAGCCGGATTCGTTAACCACTGTGCCACGACGGGAACTCCTAGACACCATATTATTTGTTCATTTTTGTCAGTATAGCCTTATTTATGAGCCCCTTTAATTTGGAAATAAAATCTTTCCAGTGTGTTATCGCCATAGTATTAGCATACCACTTCAGAAGAGCACGCTAGAAATCATGGTTTTTCATATAACCATATTTTATTTATTTATTTATTTATTTATTTGCCTTTTCTAGGGCCACTCCTGTGGCATATGGAGGTTCCCAGGCTAGGGGTCTAATTGGAGCTGTAGCCACAGCCACAGCAACGCCAGATCTGAGCCACATCTGCGAACCACACCACAGCTCACAGCAACGCCGGATCCTTAACCCAGGATCCTTAACCCACTGAGCGAGGCCAGGGATTGAACCCACAACCTCATGGTTCCTAGTCGGATTTGTTAACCACTGTGCCACGATGGGAACTCCTCATACAACCATATTTTAGTAGATTGAAATACCTGAATGCAAATCAGAAAAACATAACAAATGTCTTTTTCAATTCATGTGGTTGCTTATCTTATTACTGCTCACTTTAGATGTTTAGTAGTATTATGAAAAGGTTTTGGGGTTAAGGTTCATTCTTTGTGGTTATTATTGATCAGTTACTACAGATACTGCTATAGACTAATGCTTTTGACTTTCTTAACTAATTCATCAACCAGGTTGTTTGTCATTTTGAGTATAAGAAAAGATAATAATTTATGCTGAATATCTAAATAAAACATTTTATACTTACAAGTGATCTATTTTTCTTAGACTGTTTTTTATAATAGATCTGTTTTTCTTTTTTCCTTCTTTCTTTACCATTCATCTCACCAAAAAATGAAACAAAATTTTCCACCAACAAACAAAACTCTAGGTTTTAGAGTCTCTGCCAGAAGATGTAGGGTTTAACATAGAAATAAAATGGATCTGCCAACAAAGGGTAAGTCATTCTCTGTGTTACGGCTTCTTCTTCGTTCCTGTTCTTTCTTTAAATGCATTCATTACTATCTCTTTGTTTTAATGGAATAAGTGAAAGAGAAATCTTACTGTGTCTTTTTCCAGCAAGTACAGTGCTTATTGCACCTTTTAGACAAAGCACATCTTACATGAGTACTTAAAAGTAGTAATGGTGTAATAGACCTTCCAGTTTACACGTCTCTTGTTTACATTAATATGGATGGTGTCTGGGCCTACTTACAAAGTGAGCAGTGAGAACTCCAGGAACTTTATGACACTAATGAAATACTTTTCTTATCCCCCATCTCAATATGTACCTTAAATAATTTCCTAAGCAGTTTTCTTTTAAGTGACAGTAGCTAATAATAACTAGGACAAGAAATTTCTGCAGACCTGGTTTTAAATCACTCTGAAGTTTAGTCATCCTTTTGTTCAAGAGTTATTTATTGAAAAGCTGCTAAGGGCCGGTCAGTTTTATTGTGCTGTGGTTAAGTAGTGAAGAAAATAGAATAAAGCCTTGCCTTTCTGAAACTTAACAGTCATCTAGTTGAGGAAAAGAACTAATTATTGGACGTTATCAGATGAGGAAGTGCGTAAATGGATAGGATGCATGGTAAGAGGATTGGTTGGGTAGGGGGTATAGGAAGTAGTTAATTCAGAAACCATGATTTAGGTAGTGGGAGCAGTAGCCTGGTGTTTGGATCAGAATAATCCATAACTGCTCTTAAATCATGTCTTCCAAGTAGCTGTTTATGATAAGCTGGTCCTGCCTAACAAATAGCATGTAAGTGCCAGCCTACACCACAGCCACAGCAGTGTCAGATCTGACCTGTGTCTGTGATCTACACCACAGCTCATGGCAACGCTGGATCTGTAACCCACTGAGTGAGGCCACGGATCAAACCCATGTCCTTCTGGATACTCATTTTACTTCTGAGCCACAAAAGGAACTTTTAAGAATAAATTTTTTTAACTGGTAATTCTTAATCACCAGGATTTTTTGAGTATTGAGTTAGCAAATGAAGTGGAGTCCTTGTAACCTCTCATAATATATGAAGATTGTGTAAAAATATTTTAGTCATAGTAGATTTCCTTTTTTTTTTTTTTTTTTTTTTTTTTTTTTTTAGGGCTGCATCCACGGCATATGGAAGTTGCCAGGCTAGGGGTCAAATCACAACTACAGCTGCTGGCCTATGCCACAGCCACAGCAACTCAGGAGCGTCAGCAGCTAAGCTGTGTTTGCAACCTGCACTGCAGCTCACGACAACTCCAGATCCTTAACCCACTGAGCGAGGCCATGGATCGAACCCGCATCCTCATGGATACTAGTTGTGTTCCTTTGCACTGCGCCACAACAGGAACCGGATTTCCAATTTCTAGGGTTTTAACTTTTATTTTTTTAACCTTATTAAAGCAAAGGTCTATTAATAATTGCTTTGGATATGTCTCCGTATCTAATTATGATAATAATTCACATAGGCCTTTGCTTTCTTCATCTTTTACGTAAGAGTTTACATAAGGTGTTCTCAAGATTTTTTTCTAACATTGTGATTCTAGAGTATTTAATGACTTTTGTTTTCCTGTTCCATTTAGGATGGAATGTGGGATGGTAACTTATCAACATATTTTGACATGAATATGTTTTTGGATATAATTTTAAAAACTGTCTTGGAAAATTCTGGAAAAAGGAGGATAGTGTTTTCTTCATTTGATGCAGATATTTGCACAATGTGAGTAATTATTTTCTCCTATACTCTTAGTCTTTAACTAGGACTTAGGTTACAGAGGTTGTAGCTGGGAGTGGGGAAGTTGCCCAGACTTCACCCTTGATTTGTCTTCTCGGTCCCATTATGTATACTCGTTACAGGCACATCCTCTGCACCCACTGGGTCATGCACCTCCTGCCTTGTGTTTCATTTTACAGGCACATAACATTCTTAGTGAATTGTAAGGCTTTCTTCTTGCCCATTTCTGAGAATATTTTAACTCCTACATAAAGTAATTTTTTTGACTTAAAGGCAATATATATTTAATTACCTCTCAGTAATGCGTATTCTTTTAAAAAATTTTGTATGTTTATATTTTTGGTAATTTTCTAAAATTTTAAAATGATAAATTATATCTCCTAAATGAAACTTTTTTTGTTTTGTTTTGTCTTTTCTAGGGCCGCTCCTGTGGCATATGCAGGTTCCCAGGCTAGGGGTCTAATCAGAGCTGTAGCTGCCAGCCTACACCAGAGCCACAGCAACGCAGGATCCTGAACCCACTGAGCCAGGCCAGGGATCGAACCTGCAACCTCATGGTTCCTAGTCAGATTCGTTAACCACTGAGCCATGGCAGGAACTCCAATGAAAAGTATTTTTTAAATTGTCTTCCATAGGGTTCGGCAAAAGCAGAACAAATATCCGATATTATTTTTGACTCAAGGGAAATCTGATATTTACCCTGAACTCATGGACCTTAGATCTCGGACAACCCCCATTGCAATGAGCTTTGCACAGTTTGAAAATCTATTGGTAAGCTATGTTTGCATTTTTTAATATGCATTTGTTTAAAAAAATGTTTTGGAGCACTAGCAAATACAGTTATATGTTAATTTACACATCTAAAAGGTTAGTTTTTGACCTGTGTATAATGAGAAGATAGCTCCACTTAAAATAAGGATGTTCAATCTCAGAATGAAAAGCAGTTAAATGACCAACAACAAAAAATTTCTTATAGGCCTAAGCCATTAAGTTCTGTAGTTTAGTTTTCTGAGTGGATTTTATGAATCATCTAAAATGGTTAGATTGTAAACTTGTTTGATGAAATTTTCTTTCCCTGTCCATTTTGCTTTGGAGAACACTGATCCTAGTGTATGACCATTTAAGCATTTGCAGTTAATAAGCTACTTTTTCTCAAGTAACTTATTTTTCTTCTTTTAGGGGATTAATGCACATACTGAAGACTTACTCAGAAACCCATCCTATATTCAGGAGGCAAAAGCTAAGGGACTGGTCATATTCTGCTGGGGTGATGATACCAACGATCCTGAAAACAGAAAGAAATTAAAGGAACTGGGAGTTAATGGTCTAATTTATGATAGGTATTTGTTTTTCATGAAAAATTTTCCTGGATTGTTTGAAAAAAAAGTAAAATTATAGTTCAGCCTGAGGTTTATCTTAACATTGATTTGTCAGTGGAACTTAAGAGTATACCACAGCCACTTCAAAAGCTTGTTAAAATTTCATGTGACTGGACGCCAACCCCAGTGTACTGATTCAGCTTGAGGGTAGAGGTGGCTGTCTGCCCTCGACCTCTTCTCTGTCTATACCAACTCTCTTGGTGATCTCGCCCAGTTCGGTGGGTTTTCATCCTTTTTATATATTCCCAAATATTTATCTCTGGCTCAGGCCTTTCCCCTAACTGCTGAACTTTTATATCCTGCTGTCAACACCTATTCTTCCTATATGCTTTTTGATTTAAATATAAATGACAACTGTCCAATTTCTCAACCCTGAGTCTTGCCATGACTTTTTTTTTTTTTTTTTTTTTTTTTGCTTTTTAGGCCACACTCTCAGCATATGGAAGTTCCAAGGCTAGGGGCCGAATCAGAGCTGCAGCTGCTGGCCTACACCACAGCCACAGCAACGGGGATCCAAGCCACATCTGCAACCTACACCATAGCTCATGGCAGTGCCAGATCCTTTAACCCACTGGGCAAAGCCAAGGATTGAACCTGCATCCTTGTGGATAGTCTGGCTCGTTACTGCTGAGCCACAGAGGGAACTCCCTTGCATGACTCTTTTTTTTATCTCATACCCCAAATCTAGTCAGACAAAAAATATATTCTGAATCCTCCCCTCTTTTTCTCCACCACGCTGCATCATTTCTTTTTTTTTTTTTTTTTTTTTTTTTTTTTTTGTCTTTTCTAGGGCCGAACCTGTGGCATATGGAGATTCCCAGGCTAGGGGTCTAATCGGAGCTGCAGCCGCCAGCGTACACCACAGGCACAGCAACGCCAGATCCTTAACCCACTGAGCGAGGCCAGGGATCGAACCCGCAGCCTCATGGTTCCTAGTCAGATTCGTTAACCACTGAGCCACGATGGGAACTCCTGCATCATTTCTTATATGGATTATGGGAGTAACTTCCTCGCTGGTGATGGTCTGTACCCCTACTGTCCTTTGTCTATTATTAGAAAACAAGAGACTGAAAACTGAAGTTGGGTCATGTTACTGGTTAAAATTCTTTCATGGCTTTCCATCTCCAGGTATAAAAATCCCAGATCCTTACAAGGCCCTATGTGAACAGATTTCCTTACTCCTAATTGGCCTCTTGCTGTTTCTTTTCTGAGAAAGACTAAAATGTCACCTTCTCATTAAGACCTTCCTCTTTTTTTTTTTTTTTAAACTGTGACTGCACCATGTATGTTACCAGACCAGGGACCAAACACAAGCCTCAGTGGTGACCATGAGCTACATCAGTGACAGTGCTGAACTTTTAACCACTAAGTCACCAGGGAATTCCTTGAACATCCTAAATTAAATTAAAACATCTTCTCATAGCACAACTTTCCGACTTTTCTCTCCGTAGTATTTACCGCCATCTGGCATACCTATATATACATATTATATTTTACTTGTTTTCTCCCCAACCTCCTAACCCAGGTACACCCTCACAAGCATAAGCTCCGTGAGTGCAAGGCTTTGCCTGTTTTGTTCACTACTGTGAATCTCCAGAGATGAGAAGAATGATACAGTGTAGAATCTCAGATATTTATTGAACTGATCTTTTTTTTTTTTTTTTCTTTTTTAAATAAGCGTGCTGTCTGTTTAGGATGAGAAGGTGAGAGCTCAAAGATGATAAACTTGGTTAGTGTAAAGAAATTGTGGATGAGAAGGGATGTTGTTTACTCTCTTGAGGGCATTAGTTGGATTGCTAATACTTAAGCAGCATCATACAAAGGGATAACTTTTTATCAGGTCTACTTTAAAAAATACCCTGCTCTTGGATTCATTAGGTCACATTACTGTTTGTCCTTTAAAGTTATTTCACTTTCTTAATAAAGCTTTCCCTATTCTTCCCACTGTTTTGTCTGAATTAGTCTGATTTTAAAACTGCATCCCAGATAATGTCTGCCTTTTAAAAGTGTTTGGTTAATATTTCTTGGGCCGCTCCCGCGGCATATGGAGGTTCCCAGGCTAGGGGTCGAATCGGAGCTGTAGCCACTGGCCTACGCCAGAGCCACAGCAACGCGGGATCCGAGCCGCGTCTGCAACCTACACCACAGCTCACGGCAACGCCGGATCCTTAACCCACAAGCAAGGCCAGGGACCGAACCCGCAACCTCATGGTTCCTAGTCGGATTCGTTAACCACTGCGCCACGACGGGAACTCCCTGATTCATAGCTTTTTAAAAAAACAAACAAACAAAAAAAAGAATTGTTGATTTACAGTATTGTGCTTTGTAGCTCTTTTTAATAGACATTTTCAACTAATTAAAGGAGAAATAAAAATTTAAACTTAGAGTTTGATGGAAGTGCTGGCTTTACCAAAATCTTGATGGATGTTTCTTGGAGGAGGAGGAGGGTATGATTGCACATATTTTCAGGCAAGAAAAGTATATTATGAGGTTATATGTGTACCATGTATGACCTTGTAGGGATGTATAAATTTTAGTCAACTCCTTCATCTAAAGAGATTGCTTGGTTGTAGCCTAATACTGACAATACAGTGGAAAACAGCAAGATAGGATGTGATATTAGAAGCTGAAAAGAAAGTGAGTTTTTCCTGGCCCAGGGTCAACAAGAATTTAAAGGGGAAGCGTTGAGATGGATATGAGCAAGAGTGGTGCTTAAATTTCCCCTGACAGGAGATTTTGGTGAGGGCGGGCACCAGGGCAGGAGGGTGTGGAAGGTGATGCTGAGCTGGCCTGGCCCTGGGCCCCTTCCTGCTAGGGTTTGATGAGAGGTGGAAGGTTAGATTTGGTGTTTACTACCTGTGGAAGGTTTTTTTTTCTTTTGTTTTAATCAGAGAAGCTCCTATGTATATCTAGTGTGTGTGTGTGTGTGTGTGTGTGTGTGTACATGTATGCTTGTATGTACACACTTCAAATAGTTCTACAAGACTAACAATTAAAAAGTCCCTTACACCTGTCCCTTTCGTTGTCTCTACCTGAGTTCCTGTACCCTAATTTTTTTTAACTGTTTCATGTGGTACTTAGGTGCTTATGCTATTTTTTCTTTACCAAATTTAGACGTTATATAGAAAGTTTGAATGATTCAAAGTGTTCATTTTACATGAGGCAGGATTTTGATGTGTTTTAGTTTATGAGAAGCCAAATTGTTTTCTTTTACAAAGGCATTAACACAGATTTTACATTTTAATCATGGTTTTGTAATGTCTCACATAAGCTGCTGTGCTAGTTGCCAGTATTTGGGATTTTTGCATTTGTAGTTGAGTAAGATGGCCTTTAATTTACCTTTATCAAATGATTGTTTAATTTCGGCATGAGGATAATACTTGCTTCATAGAGTAAATTGGGCAGGGTTCCCTCTATCAAAAATGACTCTACTGAAATTATTTTAAAAATTCAGTAACAGAGACCGAGATTTAAAGAACATTATCTTAGATTTGAACCTCCTTGTATGCCCCTCTCTAATTCCATTACCTTACCTCCTCGCTCAGGTGTAACGACTGATTAGCAAATTATTACTCTTTTTTTTTTTGGTCTTTTTGTTTTTAGGGCCACACCTACAGCATATAGAGGTTCCTAGGCTAGGGGTCTAATCAGAGCTATAGCCACCAGCCTTCACCACAGCCACAGCAGTGCCAGATCTGAGCTGCGTCTGTGATCTACACCACAGCTCACGGCAACGCCAGATCCTTAACCCACTGAGCGAGGCCAGGGATTGAACCTGCAACCTCATGGCTCCTAGTCAGATTCGTTTCTGCTGCACCTCGACAGGAATTCCAAATTGTTACTCTCTTTACAAATTTTTTAAAAATTGTCTGTCACTAAACAATATAATTAGTTCTTCATGGCTTTAAGCCTTATTTGTACTCTTTTTCTACTTGTTACCTTCTTAAAATCAATCCAGTTACTACATATAGCTGTGATTTATTCATTTTCATGGCTGTATGACTCTACCACAATTTATTCTACTACTGGAGAATATTGAGGTGGTTGCCAAATTTTCGCTGTTACAGTGTTTGCTTTAAACATCATTGACCTGGTCTCCTACTGTACATGTATAAGTTTCTTTAAGGGCAGTGACTTTAAACCTTTTGACCCCATCCACTAGAAATAAAATGAAATTCATTCATTTTACATTGCAACCCGGTGCAGACACAGGTATGTAAAGTGAGTACCTGAAACTAAATTTAAAAGCTAATGCCCTTTGAATATTTTCTGCTTGTGTGTGTTCTTTTAAATGATGATTCATTGGCCTGCCCTTTTCTTAATGCTGGTCTTAATTTTCTGAACTGATTTTTGGGACCCACAAGGTCCAGCTCAGCATGCTAAGGCATCTGCCTTTGGGTCAACCATTTGAAGTACCGCAGGAGTATGGTCATCTGCAGTGGGCTGTTCGGTGCTCTCATGGGAGCCTTCTACTAGTCTAAGGAGTAGGAACCTGTCAGTAGAAACCGAATCATCACATAGTTACTGGTTCGGGGCATTCTATCCATAGGTTACAAGGATGGTAGAATGAATGGCAGGGGTCCTCTTGGAGTGATAGCTCTTAGCATGCCTTCCATTCAGTGCATGCTGTTCTGCTACAGATTACTTGACTTCTTTGGGCTTAGCGCCCATCCTGAGTGACATTTTTTTGTGTGTCAGAGCTCCTTTTTTGTGGATTCAAAATCTCCTTTAAAACTGTCATCTTCAGTATCCTCTTGAGAAAGGAAAATGGGAAGTAAATGTTTTTGAATTCTTGCATGTCTGGAAGTGTTGTGGCCTGGCGTAAAATTCCATGTTAGAAATCATATTCCTTTAGAATTTTCTATTCCTTTAGAAGATAGAGCTTTTCTCTATCTTCATTGTGCTTTCGAAGAGTGGGACACCATGTTGATTCCTGCTCCCCACATGTTATTTCTTTGATTCTTCTCTGGAAATTTGGAGTGTCCAATCTTCTGAACTTTCATATAGATGGATCTTGTGGGTCTGGATTCACTCATTGTGCCAGTAGCCCTTTTAGTCTGTTGGTACATGTCCTTGAAGCTGTGGGAAATTGATGATTGGGCGTTCCTGTCCTAGTTAACGAATCCAACTAGGAACCATGAGGTTGCAGGTTCGTTCCCTGGCCTGGCTCAGTGGGTCAAGGATCTGGCATTGCTGTGGTGTAGGTTGCAGGTGCGGCTCAGATATGGGGTTGCTGTGGCTGTGGTTAGGGCAGCAGCTGTAGCTTGGACTTGACCCCTAGCCTGGGAACATCCAATGTGCCACGAATGTGGCTCCAAAAAAATTTTTTTTTTCTTTTGCTGTCTTGCATGTTAGAAGCTCTCCTCAGATGTATGCGAATCCTTGGCTGCCTCTCGTGATAAGGTGTCTAAAAGCTTGTTGGAATCACTGAATGTGTGAATGGGGCTTAGGGAATTTCACCATAGGATGATCCAGATGGACTTGTCATAGATCTGTCAGTAGATTAAAAACTTTGTTTTCTGTCTGGTCAGATTCGTCTTACATATATTCTACCTAGGGGATCTAGATCTGGCTGTCTGGTGTCTGGGAGTCAAGTGAGGGAGGCGAGATGGAGGAAGAAGGCACATCTCTGTATTTGTTATATTTGTACCATCTCTCATTTCCCTAATGCTGGTGGCCATTTTATAAAATGCCCACACTCTCCTCCATGCCAGGTGATTTCCTATTTAATTCTAGAAATAAACTTCAAAAAGCTTGGGAGGTGGTGCGCCACAGTAGGGAGTAAAGGAAGGGGACCACTTGCTGCTCAGGCCTTCACCCCATCCTCCCTGTTTGACACCCCCCCTTCGTTTTCTCCCAGTTCTAGAGGAATTCAGGGCTGCTTTTTAACTCACCCTTTTAGTTTTTTCAACTGCTGGCTTGTTGTTTGGACTTTCTGCTAACTAAAACACATTATTAGTACTTATCCATCTGTTTTCTAGCTTCCAGAATTTGTTGCTGTGTCTTTTTGGTTTTTCTCATTCAGTGAATTTTTTAATCCCTTTGTTTTATTTTCTTAACAGGATATAAGGAGTGAATTTAGATGCTTCTGTTCAGTGTGATAGCTTGATCCTTAGGTCACTTTTCTTTCTCTTAGGTTATTTTTAATTGCCAGGAGGTGTCTGTCTCTCTATACACACATACACATACACACAATACATACTTTTCCAGTATGGCTTATCGCAGAATTTTGAGTTTGGTTCCCTGTGCTATATGGTAGGAGCCTGTTTATTTATCCTATATATAATAATTTGCCTCTGCTTATCCCAAACCATCACACAGGGGTTTTTCTGGGCTTTCAACTCTAGGTACATCTGCTAGTACTACATGGCTTTAGGGTGATTCTCTCACCCTTTTTCTCTTAATCTTTGAAGTCAGAGCTGGGTATGTATCCTGGCCGTACCTTTTAACTTCCCAGCTGTCAAATAAGGCATTGCTGGAGAGAAGATACTTGAAGAATCAGTAGTATGTTCCAGATTTCATTTTCTGATTTCATTTATAATCGGCTCTTTTGCTTTAGGGGTACAAAAGGCAGTACTTCTATTCTGGATTATTGGAAGACTGAGAGAAGAGGAATATTTTTAACTAGAACTGATGCTTATCTCTTAAAGAAAAAATTAAATTAAAGGACTCTGTAGTATAGATGTTCCAGGCATTCTGTAAACGGTTTCTCTTAAGAAAAGTTGTCAGACAGGTCTTAAAGTAAACTACAAAATTATACTATTTTGTTTTCTGTTTGTCTTATTATAGGATATATGATTGGATGCCTGAACAGCCAAATATATTCCAAGTGGAGCAGTTAGAACGCCTGAAGCAAGAACTGCCAGAGCTTAAGAGCTGTTTGTGCCCCACTGTTAGTCGCTTTGTTCCCTCGTCCTTGTGTGGGGAGCCTGACATCCATGTGGATGCCAACAGCATTGACAATGTGGACAGTGCTTAGTATTTGCTGGGCAGGGACCATTTAGGGCATGCACCGCTGTTCTGGGTATTCACTTTTCATCACTGAGCATTGTTTATGCCTTTTAAGTTTTCAGTCCAATGAAGCAATAATGAAGTATTTTACTATTTCACTACAACTCTTGCTAGAATTTCAAGTATGCTATTTGAACCACTTGGCCAGGTATAATTACCAGTTAGTCTCTCTACATTGAGAAAATGTATTGGTAAATATTTTAAACTCAATATGTAAGTGTATAATGTTAAACAAATGTTTGTTAAAAATGTAGCACCTTGAAATTAACTATAAAAGTATCTCATATTTCTACTTATTACAGATTTTCATTTGATCAGGTCTGAAATATTTAGCACTTGAGGAACACGACTATGCATAATTATACCTGACCATAGGAAAAATAAGTACCTCAAATGCATGCATTTGCACTGGTGATTCCAACTGCACAGATCTTTGTGCCATCTGTATATATATGTATTTTTTACATGGATTGACATGCACACCTATACCATTTTCATTCAGTGTGAACCTTGAGGCTGCTGCCGTTCTCCCACTTAAACAAACCAATGCCTGTGTGAACAGCCTCGAGGTGATCCTCAAAAACTTGTTTTATAAATCTTTCAAAAGTTGTTTTGCATAAATATTAAGATTTCAAAATGCTGCAGGGTAATTTAATGTATAAACTAACTAGAACAAGTGTGGATTGAATACTTAGTACAATAGATCATAATGTATAAATTCTATTCAATGCATGCTGTAGGTTCCAAGCATGGGATTGTATACGTTTACTATAAGTCCTTGCATCTGTGGTGCTAGGTGAGTGTGAGAAGGTGTCAAGGACTGAAAAATATTTTGTTGCCTAAAAAAAAAGAAAAGAAAGGAAAAAGAAAAAAAGCCTGTTTTTAGGCATTTTAAATATGCTTAATTGTCTCTCACTACCTATTACACACTGTTGCTTTGTGGTTTGTTTCGTGTGTGTATGTGTTGTACAGTAGTTAAATATCAATGCAGAAAAATAAATGTCCTGAATTCTCATATTGGTATTTTTTATTGGTTAATGTATATCATGCATGTAATTTATTTAGAAATGTAGCATATTCTACTAAATGTATATGCATGTTTGGATTATACACAATTTTCTTTCATAAGAAGCAGATTGTTTTGGCATAACTGTAACTTAAGAGTGAATGTTAAATAAAATAGATTTATTTTCTTCATTATAAGATGAAATTTCAAGAAGGTGTTACTTTTGTATAATTGGTTCTATTATTATTGTTGTTATTATTATGAGAAATTGGAATTTAGTGTTAACCCTGAAGGGATAGCTTATTTGCATCTACTTTTTACTGTGTGTTCCTCCCTAGGCAGCTTATTCATGTATTGACATATTTTGGTAATAGCTGAGAACCTAAAACTGGGATTATATGTTGTATTTTTTTATTTTTTTAAACCAGGCAGTGCAGTTTGGTTCAGATCTTAATTGTGTGAAGATAGGCTTTAAAATCTTAGGGTATTGTGTTTGTAACACTGATATTTAGTGGAATATACTTTAGGAGAGTCTGCTACAGGGGTTTTGTATGCTTTTTTCATGTCGAAAGAGATTTTCCAACACTTGGTGTGGAAATTCACTTGGTGAGAAATAGGCACTTCTAGAAAACTCCTGAAAAACAATTACTTTTCTTGATCTGCAGACCTGTGTACAGTACAGGTGCCATTACGTTATGGCAACTTGATTAGCCCTGTGTGTGCATTTCTAGCCCTATTCATTTGTTCCTCCCCTACGCCTTTCCATTTCCAGCTCCATTTTGTAGACTCGAAGTTCACGAAGGGAAAGAATGAGGAGGAAAGAAGTGACGTGAGCGTCAGTTTCCTAAACAGTATAGTTGGCTGAGAAGAGCAGCCCCTGCTTATGACAAGGACAGAAGCTCACTGCTCAACTTTCTTTCCCGTCTCTTCCTGACTATAAACACCAGGGTGAATAGATGATTAACAGTAAGCAGTGGCTTCCATATCACTAGCTCTTGTCCTATACACTCTGCTCCAACCAGACTGCCCTGTGCTGGGCCCCGGCCCTGCCACATTCCTTCACTGCTGCTTTCTGTAGCCAAGTGCCCTCTGCCTGGAAGCCTCCCTGACACTTCTCCCTGCCAGATGCACTTCTTCAAGGCCATTCATTGACCTCCATCTGCTGCACCCTTGCCAAAACTTTAAGAAGGGATGAATCCATTTTTTTTTTTTAAACTCCACAGCCACATGTTCATTCCTTGACCATGCTTTGCATTTTAGTACTTTCTAGGTAGGCATTATTGATAATTTGTCTCAGCAGGCTGCAGGCTCTTCAAGGGCAGGGACCTTGTCGTAAAATTTTTTCTTTCCACAGTGCATGGAACATAGTAGAAAATAAATGTTGGCATTATTGGGATAATGTAATTTGTATCAAATGAGATTTCGATTGTTTACTAAGTATGTAAACTTTGAATTGGTTTGCATTTTGGCATTTGGAACAATTTATTGATGTCAGTTTTAAATGTAGAGGTATAATGTTGTCTTATATTTTCTGGAAATTGAGTGAAATGTTTGATACAATGCTGCCATTGTTCTCTGGTATTTTCCACCCTCTGGAATTATGTACTGTAACCAACTGGATGTAAATGTGAGGAACACAGCTCATTCCTATGTCTGTGGTGCCTGAGGGCCACCACAGGCACCCGTTTACCTCACTCATCACTCCTTGTGACACTTGTCTTCTTCCTGCCTAGCCCACCGCTTAGGCTACCTCAGCACCGCTCCCTTGTCTTCCTTCTGCGTTCAGCTCAGGTGCCACCTCCTCCAAAAACCTTCCTCAGCTTTTGACCAGAACCATGATGCTAACCAGTGCAGACAGCCTCTAAATCTAACTAGTTTGCGGCTGGGGAAGTAAAAAACCCAGACAAGTTAACTGACTTACCAGGTTGGGACTAGATCTGGGCCCTGTGTTCTTAAACAACGCTGCCTTCTGAATTCTCATGGCATTTGTTAGCATATGCTTTCTTGTAGTCCCACCTTTCTTGTGCCTGTTATATTTCCCTAACAAGATTGTAAGCCCCTTAAGGGCAAGGACTTCTCTGCATTTCTAGCACTACCATAGTGTTCTAGACTTAGTTATGAACTAGATAAATAAATGGTGGTGGCTACAATCGCCGTTTCCTAACTCAGATTGTTTCACGGTATACATGTGTTTTTGTCTCGTGTGCTTGGCTGTGTTATCTGGCGTGTGTGTGTGTGCGCGTGTGTGTGTGTGCTTGCATGTGTGTTGTTTATTCATGGATTTCCACCCCAGTTGCTTAGAGACTGAGTTGGGCTACCACACTCAATTTTCTATTCAATTCTGAATGAGAACAGTCATGGGAGTAAGTGGCAAATGTGGTAGTTCCCCCCTCCCATGCCTTGTCCCTTCCTGGGGCAGTACATCTAAATCCTGCAGCCAGTGGCCTGGATGTGAAGCAGGTACTACCTTGAATAGGACTTGTGTGATCTGTGGACTGCTGTTTTCCTGAGGGACCATGGTCTGTGCCTTGACTCTGTTCACAGCCTGACTGCATTTCCCATTATTACTGGTTTCAAAGTCAGGGTTGACAGCAGAGTCTTCTTAATTTAGATTTGGATACAACTGATTTATTCCTTTGTGTTTCCGATTGGGATTGGGTATTTTTAGGGTGGAAAGCAAAGTATGCATATTAGAAATATCTCATTTGGTGTTGCTGAGTGAAAAGTAATTCAAATATCTTTCAGTGAGTTTTTATAGTTTGAGAAATGGGAAATGTTTAAAAAGTAAGAGCGTATGATTAAGATCTTGTGCGTATGTGCTGGGGGTAAGGAGGAGGGCTCACGGATTGGAACAAAGGCTTCATTGAGACCCAAGCCCTCACAGAGTCACAGGTCAGTGGCCATGAAGCCAGTCTGGGGCATGATGTTTATAAACTCAGGCCAGAGTAGTAGTGCATTCAGAGAGGACGAAGGAGCCATCCCAACAATAGGAAGGATTTTGGAAAGTCAGGGCTTTGCATCCTTGCAGGAGATAAAGTCAATTGATGATTTTCAAGGAAAATGAAATGTGTTTTCAAATGAAAGTAATATTAGTATAGGAATAATAAAAGTACAGAGATTAATTTGCCTAATCCTCTTCTCAATTGATCCAAACGTACCTCTACCTATTTCCTCAGATAGAAAATAAATGCAGATGGATTGAGGGAAACATACTTGAAAAGCCAAACTAACTTCACAGGCAGGAAACTAAGAGCCTAGTTAAAGTTGCAGCATCCCATGATTTCAGAGGTCTCTCTCTGCAGCGCAGCCCTCTCCTCTAGTCTCCAGATACACACATCCAGCTGTCGGTTTGCATCTCCACTTGGAGCTCTCATGGGCATCTCACAGGTTCTTACTCCCTTTTTTCACCAAACTTGCTCCCATCCCACTTACAGTGTTCAGTATCTCAATAGGTAGTTCCAGGAGGCTTCCATGATTTTCCTCTTCCTGAAACCTTGTGATTAGCATTAATTTTTCACATTTTTTTAACCATCTGTTCTTTTTAGAAAATAAACACTTTTTTTTAGTTTCTTTAATAACACTATCACCTTTTCAAGCCAGAAATGTCCCCTTGAGATTTTGAGCAGTGTTATATGGATTTTCTAGATTGTGTGAAGGATTAACTAATTTTTTGGCTGCATCTGGGCCAGGGATTGAACCTGCACCACAGCAGTGAACCAAGCCGCTCTTAGGGACAACACCAGATTCTTAACCTGCTGCACCACAAGAGAACTCCAGAATTAACATTTTAAAAATATGACATCTGGGGAGTTCCTCTTGTGGCTCAGTGGGTTACAAACCTGACTAGTATCTGTGAGGATGTGGGTTCGATCCCTGGCCTAGCTCAGTGGTTAAGGATCTGGTGTTTCCGTGAGCTGTGGTGTAGGTCGCAGATGCAGCTCTGATCCTGTGTTGCTGTGACTGCAGTGTAGGCCAGCAGCTGCAGCTCTAATTCAACCCCTAGCCTGGGAATTTCCCCATTTGCCTCAGGTGAGGCCCTAAATAAATAAAAAAATATAAAAAAAAAAAACCTGTTTAGAATACAGTATGTGTCTTCATTTATTCAGAATTTTTATGTCCTGTAAAATAAGTTTTTTTCATTTTAAAAACTGTGGATTGGATTTTGAAAAGTTCTTATTACATTTCCTTAAATATAGCTCTTTTTTTTTTTTTTTTTTTAGGTCTTTTTAAGGCCACACCTGCAGCATATGGAGATTCCCAGGCTAGGGGTCTTATTGGAGCTACAGCTGATGGCCTACGCCACAGACACAGCCATGCCAGATCCTTAACCCACTGAGCAAGGCCAGGGATTGAACCCGAAACCTCATGGTTCCTAGTCAGTTCATTTCCAATGCGCCATGACAGGAGCTCCTTAAATATGTTCTTCACTAATAATAAGCAGTTAGGAGTTCCTGTCATGGCTCATGGTTAACGAATCCACCTAGGAACCATGAGGTTGCAGGTTCGATCCCTGGCCTCAGTCAGTGGGTTAAGGATCCAGCATTGCCGTGAACTGTAGTGTAGGTCGTAGATGCGGCTTAGATCCAGAGTTGCTGTGGCTATGGCATACGTAGGCCAGCGGCTACAGCTCCAATTAGACCCCTAGCCTGGGAACCTCCATATGCCACGTGTGTGGCCCCAGAAAAGAAAAAATAATAATAATAATAATAAGCAGTTAGTTTTTGTTTATCTTACCTAGCTACTTTGCTCAATTCAATTTGTCAAAATAGTCTGGTATTAAGTCTCTGGGATTTTCTAAATAGTTGATCATTTTATCTGCAAATGCATCTTTCTAATTTAATCTTGTTTCATTAGCTAATGACAATTATAGACATCCTTGTTTTTTTCCCTATCATAGGAGGTAAGTATGATGGCTACTGAGTTTCTAGTAGGTGACATTTATCTAGTTAAAAATATTTCCTTTTCTTAGTTTGCTAAAGGATTTCTTTCTCTCCTTTGCCCCCAAAGGGATAGGTTTTGAATTTATCCAATGAATTTTTGAAGATTTAGAATATAATTCTAGTTTTTTTTTTTTCTTTTTTAGGGCCACACCCACAGCATATGGAGATTCCCAGGAGTATCTATAGATGGATAAGATAGATATCTTCATATATACCTTCTCTTCTTGAGTTGAATATACCTCAATATTATATACAATACTAGTTCTGTTAAAAATGGAGTAATAGAACTGACCTTAGTGAAATATTGTTTTAATGGAAGTGGAATAAGAGCTTTACTTTTAAAAAAAGAAAAATATATATATACTCCTAAAGGCTGATTTTTTTGTTGTTGTTTTTTTTTGTTTTTGTTTTTTGTTTTTTAGGGCCACACCCATGACATACAGAGGTTCCCAGGCAAACGGTTGAATCAGAGCTGCAGCTGCCGGCCTACCCCACAGCCACAGCAACTTGAGATCCAAGCCTTGTCTGCTACCTACACCGAAGCTCATGGCAATGCCAGATCCTTAACCCACTGAGCAAGGCAAGGGATCAAACCTGAGTCCTTGTGGTCACTAGTTGGGTTCATTACCACTGAGCCATAGTAGGACCTCCTGATGTTTCTTTTGTTTGTTTGTTTGTTTGTTTTTGCCATTTCTAGGGCCACTCCTATGGCATATGGAGGTTCCCAGGCTAGGGGTCGAATCGGAGCTATAGCCATTGGCCTATACCACAGCCACAGCAACTCGGGATCTGAGCCGCGTCTGCAACCTATACCACAGCTCATGGCAACGCCAGATCCTTAACCCACTGAGCAAGGCCAGGGATCGAACCCACAACCTCCTGGTTCCTAGTCGGATTCATTAACCACTGAGCCATGATGGGAACTCCAGGACCTCCTGATATGTTTATAATAATGGAAGAACACTATATAGAAAGTATAATTCTTATTTTTTAGTTTCTGGGTAATCTGATTGAATGGGATTTCCTTGTATTCATTAATCCATAACCAAAATAAAATATTTGTTGAGGACTTGGGTAGGAGAATGAAGTAACTTCTGTCTTCAACGTGCTCATTATTTAGTTGAATTAGGGTTTTCACCACTGCACAGTGGTAATGAGGCTGCTGCCACTGCAATGTCAGTGGAGACTCCATGGAGCCTAGACTTCATCCCCATCCTGCGGTGACAGTGGTGTCAGAGCAGATCTAGGGTGAAGCCTGAACTCCCAGGCCATCTATCCTCAGGTGTCAACAAGAACTTTCTTCGCAAACCTGGCAGTAACGAGACAGTGCAGTGGCAGAGGAGGACTGTTAACAGACAAGATTTAAATAAAATCTAGAGGCATTCCCATCGTGCCTCAGCACAAACGAATCTGACTAGTACTCATGAGGAGGCAGGTTCAATCCCTGGCCTCGCTCAGTGGGTTAAGGATGTGTAGCTTGGATCCCACATTGCTGTGGCTATGGCATCGGACAGTGGCTAGAGCTCCGATTCAACCCCTAGCCTGGTAACCTCCATATGCTGTGGGTGCGGTCCTAAAAAGACAAAAAAAAAATAATAATAATAATTTAAAATAAATAAATAGGAGTTCCCATTGTGGCTCAGTGGTTAACGAATCCGACTAGGAACCATGAGATTGCCAGTTTGATCCCTGGCCTCACTCAGTGGGTAAAGGATCCAGCGTTGCCGTGAGCTGTGGGTGGGTCTCAGTGGAGGCTCAAATCCCCATTGCTATGGCTCTGGTGTAGGCTGGCAGCTACAGCTCTGATTAGGTTTCCCTAGCCTGGGAACCTCCATATGCTTTGGGTGCGGCCCTAGAAAAGACAAAAATAAATAAATAAAAAATAAATACATAAATAAAATCTAGAGTCTTTTTTTTACTTTTTTTTTTTTGTCTTTTGTCTTTTGTCTTTTTAGGGCCACACCCCTGGCATATGGAGATTCCCAGGCTAGGGGTCAAATTGGAGCTACACCTGCTGGCCTATGCCACAGCCATAGCAGCTTGGGATCCGAGCTGCGCCTGCGACCTACACCACACCTCACAGCAATGCCAGATCCTTAATCCACTGAGCAAGGCCAGAGATTGAACCTGTGTCCTCGTGGATACTAGTCGGGTTCATTAACCACTGAGCCATGATGGGAATTCCAAAATCTAGTCTTATAATAGCAAAAATATCCAGGTTTCAATCAATAACACTTTGTCATGCCAAGAACCAGGGAGATCTCAAACCATGTAAGAAAAGGCAGTCAACACAGATGACATAGATGTTACAATTATCTGATAAGGATTTTATTGGTTGGGGGGGGGGGCCTTTTGGCCACAGCCATGGCATGTGGAAATTCTAGGGCCAGGGATCAAACCTGAGCTACGGCTGCAACCCAAGCCACAGCAGTGACAACACTGGGTCCTTAACTGGCTGTGCCACAAGGGAACTCTTCTGACAAAGATTTTAAAGCAGCCATCAAAAAATGTTTATAAATATACTTGAATCAAATGAAAAGTAGTCTCAGCAAAGAAATAGAACTACATAAAAAGTTTAGAATGCAAATAAATTCTAAAAGTTAATGAAGAGGGGAGTTCTCGTTTGGCACAGTGGAAACGAATCCCACTAGCAACCATGAGGATGTGAGTTCGATCCCTGGCCTTACTCAGTGGGTTGGGGACCTGTCAAATTGCCATAAGCTGTGGTGTAGGCCACAGACTCCACTCCGATCCGGCATTGCTGTGGCTGTGGGCCACAGCTGTAGCTCTGATAGTCAACCCCCAGCCTGGGAACTTCCCTATGCCATGGGTGCGACCCTAAAAAAAAACAAAAAAAGGCTGTAAATTTCCCAAATTTGAGGGGTGGGGGTGAGGTGGAGAACAAACTCAGCTCCTTAAACAAACAAAAAAAACCCAACTAAATCCACAAGACACACTGCAGTCCAATTTCTGAAAATAAAAACTCTTGAGAACAGCTAGAGAGAAATGGCCCATTTTACCTACAGTGAAAACAATTCAGTTCGGCACATTTCTCTTCAAAAACCATGGAGGCTTAAAGGACATTACAGTTTTCAGGTGCTGAAAGAAAAGTACTGGAGTTCCTGTGTGGCACAGTGGAAATGAATCTGACTGATATCCACGAGGATGCGGGTTCGATCCCTGGCCTTGTTCAGTGGGTTGGGAATCTGGCACTGCCATGAGTTGTAGTGTAGTTTGCAGATGCGGCTCAGATCCCAAATTGCTGTGGCTATGGTGTAGACTGACAGCTGTGGCTCTGATTGAGCCCCTGGCCTGGGAACTTCCATGTACCATGGGTGCAGCCCTAAAAAGCAAAAAGAAAAGTACTGCCAACCCAGAAGTCTATATCCAGCAGAAGTAATGTTCTCCAGAAATGCGGGGGAAATCAAGATATCAGATAAAAAGAAAACTAAGAGAAGTTATTGCCAGTAGACCTACCCTAAAGGACAGCTAAAGTGGAGGTCTCTAAACAGAAAATAGTAATGTGAATTGTTGTTTCACCAGCAAGGAAAAAAAAAAGTTGGTAATAGTAAAAATACAGGCAAATGCAATAGAATTTCCTTCTCCTATAAGTCTTCTGAAATCATTTTTGATGCTTGAAGCAAAAAATTACAACACTGTGGTTCTCAGTGTATGTAGGGGAAGTATTTGGGACAATTTTAAGTAGTTGCGGGAAAAGTTGATGAAGGGATATGTTTCTGTACTCAAATTGGTAAAATCATGGTGCCAGTAGACTTTGATAAGTTATATATATATATAAGGTAATAAGTTGAGTAACCACTCAAAAAGCTATACAAGGAAATACATGCAAAACACTACAGACAAAAATGCAATTGTATGGAGTTCTCACCGTGGGTCAGTGGTAACAAATCCGACTAGTAGCCATGGGGATGTGGGTTGGATCCCTGGCCTTGCTCAGTGGGTTAAGGATCCGGCGTTGCTGTGTGAGCTGTGGTGTAAGTTGCAGACGCGGCTCAAATCTGTCAATCTGGCATGTCTGGCTGTGGCATAGGCCAGCAGCTGTTGCTCCGATTCAACCCCTAGCCTGGGAAGCTGCATGTGCTGCAGGTGCAGCCCTAAAAAGTCCAAAAGAAAAAAAAAAAAAAAAACCAAAACTGGTAGACCTGAAAGAAGAAATAGACATAGAATTATAGTTGGAGACTACACTATCCTCCCCCAAATTGATAGAACAACTAAACAGAAAAGAGCAAGCATATGAAGAACTCAACAACACTATCAACCAAGAAGATCTAGCTGACATTTCAAAATGTGTGGGATACAACTAAAGCAGGGTTAAGAAGGAAATTCATAGCTCCTAAATGCATTTGTTAGAGAAGAGGAAAAGTCTCAAATCAATAACCTAAAGTCCCATCTCAAGAAACTAGAAAGAGGAGATCAAAACAAAACTTAAGTAAGCAGAAAGAAGGACACGATAAAGATAAGAATATAAATGAGTATATTTCAAAACAGGAAAATAATAGAGAAAAATCAATGAAATAAAAAAGCTTTTATCAGCAATAACACTGACAGATCTTTAGCAAGACTGACAAAAAAAGACAAATTATTAATATCAGGAATAAATTAAGTCCTGTAGACAGACATCAAAAGGATACTCAGGCAATACTATGAAAAACTCTTCACATAAAAATGGTAACTTAGATGAAATGGGCCAATTTCTCATTCTTTCTTTTCTTTTCTTAAACAAGTGGCTGCAACTGCAGCATATGGAAGTTCCCGAGCCAGGGGTCAACCACAGCCACTGTCGAAGCAACGCCGAGTAATTATGCTGTGAGCCACACGGGAAGTCCATGGGCCAATTTCTTGAAAGACACAAACTATCATAAGTCACCCCAAATGAAACAAATATATTGAATAGCCCTATAGCTATTAAGGAAATTAAATTTTAAAACCTGCAAAAGAAATTTCCAGGCTTAGATGTTTCCAATGGAGAGTCCTAGCAAATGTTTAGGGAAGAATTAGAATGACCTCTATAAAATCTCTTCTAAAAATAGAAGAGGAAGTTCTCGTCATGGCTCAGTGGTTATCCAACCCGACTAGTATCCACGAGGATGTGGGTTTGATCCCTGGCCTTGCTCAGTGGGATAAGGATCCGGTGTTGCCCTGAGCTGTGGTGTAGGTCAAAGACACGGCTCGGATCCAGAGTTGCTATGGTTGTGGTGTAGGCCAACAGCTACAGCTCCAATGCGATCTCTAGCCTGGGAATCTCCATAAGCTGTGGGTGTGGCCTTAAAAAGACAAAAGACAAAAAAAAAAAAAAAAAAGAAAAGAAAAGAAAAAAGAAAGAAAATAGAAGAGAATGGAACCCTTCACCCCTCACTCTTGGAAGCTAGTTATTTCCCTGATACCAAAACCAAATGAAGAGACTACCAAAAAACCATAATTTTTAAAACAGAAAACAAGAAAAGAAAAAACACTATGGACCAATGTTCCTTATAATATAGCTGCAAAAATTCTTTTAAAACGTTAGCAGATAAAATTCAGGAATGTATAGAAAGAATTATATACCACAAGTGGGATTTTAGGGAGGCAAAATGGATATAATATTTGAAAAATCAAACAATGTAATTCACCATGTAGAGTAAATTAGAAAAATGACATAAGCATATCAATGGATGCAGGTGAAAAGCACTTGGCAGAATTCAGTACCAATTTATGATAAAAAAATAATTCTCAAAGGAAAAGGAATGGAGGGGGACTTCTTCCAACTGGTCAAGGATTATCTCCAAAAAATTGGAGTTCCCATTGTGGCTCAGTGGGTTATGAACCCAACTAGTATCCATAAGGATGCAGGTTTGATCCTTGACCTCGCTCAGTGGGTTAAGGATCCTGCATTGCTGTGAGCTCTGGTGTAGATCACAGATGCAGCTCCAATCCCACGTTACTGTTGCTGCGGCTGTGGTGTAGGCTGGCAGCTGTAGCTCCGATTTGACCCCTAGCCTGGGAACTTCCGTATGTTGTGGGTGTGGCCCTAAAAATAACCTACAGCTGAAATCATACTAAGATTGAATGCTTTCCCCCAAACAGAACAACGATACCCACCACCCAATGCTATTCAACACAGTACTGAAGTACCAACCAGTGCAACAGATGAATAAAGGAGAAAAGAAAGGAAAGGCATACAGGGTAGAAAAGATAGAAATAAAACTGTTCCTATTTGCAGATGACATGATAGTCTGCATAAAAAAAATCCCCCAAATCCCAAGGAATCTATAAACAAACTACTAGAACTAAGTTCAGCATGGTCACAGGATCAACATACAAAAATAAAACAAAAACTTTTTAAAAATCAACATACGAAAACCAACTATTTCTGTATACTAAAAATGTACGTGTGGACACCAAAATTAAAAATATATTACCATTTATAATTGCTTAAAAAAAGGAAAATATTTAGGTGCCAATATATGAAGAGACATTACACTGAAAAGAATATACAGGTGTCAAATAGACCTGAAAATTTATTCAACCTCACTAACCATGAAGGAAAGGCAAAGTAAAATGAGCTGTCACTATATACCTATTAGAATAGCTACAATACAAAATAGTGCAATACCAAATGCTGGTGAGTATGTGGAGAAAGTGCATTTCTCATACTGGTGGCAATGTCAAATGGTAGTCCACTCTAGAACATTGTTTGACAGTGTCTTTAGAGCTAAGCGTATACTGGAGTTCCTGTTGTGGCGCAGTGGTTAACAAATCTGACTAGGAACCATGAGGTTGTGGGTTTGATCCCTGGCCTTGCTCAGTGGGCTGACGATCCGGCAGTTGCAGACGTGGCTTGGATCTGGCATTGCTGTGGCTGTGGCTGGCAGCTACAGCTCCAATTAGACCCCTAGCCTGGGAACCTCCATATGTCGTGGGAGTGGCCCTGGAAAAGGCAAAAAGACAAAAACAAAAAACAAACAAAAAAAAAAACTAAGCATATACTTAAGATATGGCCCAGCAACGCACTTCTGATCTTTTATGCTAGAGATATGAAAACTCATATCCATACAGAAACTTTTACACAACTATTTATAGCAGCTTTATTTGTAATAGCCCCAAACTGGAAACAACTAAAATGTTCCTTAATAGGTGAATGGTTAAACAATCTGTGACACATTCCACGTAACGAGCTACTCAGTAGTAAAAAGGAATTAAATACTGACACAGCAACAATTTGGATGAATCATAGGGGCATTATGGTGAGTGGGGAAAAAAAGCCCACATCAAAATGTCATATACTGTATGATTCCATTTATACAACCTTCCCCTTCCCCCCCCTTTTTTTTTTAGGGCCACACGGGTTCCCAGCCTAGGGGTCTAATCGGAACTACAGCTGCTGGCCTACACCAAGGCAATGCCAGATCCGAGCTGCATCTGCAACCTACGCCACAGCTCATGGCAACACCGGATCCTTGACCCACTGATCGAGGCCAGGGATGGAACCTGCAACCTCTTATTTCCTAGTCAGATTTGTTTCCGCTGCACCACAACCGGTGCAACATTCTTAAGATGATAAAATTAGAAAGGTGGAAAGTACAGGTTGCCAGGTCTTAGGGCTAGTGGGAGATCTTTGTAGTGATGGAGTAGCTCTGGATCTTGACAGCAGTGGTGGTTACGTGAATCTGAGTATGTGATGCACTGAACTGTCTACACACACACACACACAACCAGTGTCAATGTCCTGGTTTTGATATTTATCCAATAGTTACAACAATTACATAAGATATAGTCATTGGGGGAAACTAGATGAAGGGTATGAGGGACTTCTCTATTTCCTTTGCAAAGTCCTCTGAAACTATAATGATTTCAAAATAAAAAGTTTAAAATATTTAAGTATATGTATATATAGAGAGAATGAAAAATTCCCATGACACTCTCTATTCCACAACTTCATTTTGTTTTTTCTGTCTTTTAGGGCTGCAGCCTCGACATATGGATGTTCCCAGGCCAGGGGTGGAATCAGAGCTATATCTGCCAGCCTACACCACAGCCATAGCAATGTGGGATCTGAGTGGCATCTGCAACTTACACTGCAGCTCACGGCAACACTGGATCCTTAACCCACTGAGCGAGGCCAGGTATCTAATCTGCGTCCTCATGCATACCAGTCAGGTTTGTTCCTTCTGAGCCATGACGAGAACTCCTAGAACTTCATTTATAATGGCTTCCCAGGGACCCTGACAGTCCTGATTGTTATTTTATAACATGTTGAGTGTTATAAATGGCTTGGTGGTAGCAGAAGCCAGCATTTCATCTTGGAAAAAGGGGCCATGAGAGCTTCCCTGTTTTGAGAGAAGTATCCCCCAAGTCCAAAATTCTGAAAGCCGAATAGACTGGCTGAATGGATACAAAAACAAGACCCATACACATGCTGTATAAAGAAGATGTGGGGTGTGTGTGCGTATATATGTATGTAATGGAATATTACTCAGTCATAAAAAGGAATAAAATAATGCCATTTGCAGCAACATGGATGGGACCTAGATATACTAAGGGAAGTTAGACAGTGAAAAACAAACATCATATGATATCACTTACATATGGAATCTAAAAAAAAGGATACAAAATGAACTAATTGCAGAACAGAAATAGACTCATAGACTTTCTAAACAAACTTATAGTTACCAAAGGAGACAGGTGGGGTGGGGGCAGGGGTGAACTGAGGATTTGAGAAGGGCACAGGCACACTGTATATTGAATGACTGGCCAATGGGACCTGCTGTACAGCACAGGGAACTACTCAATCAATATTCTGTGATAATCTACATGGGAAAAGAATCTGAAAAAAGAATGGATGTGTGTATATGTATAACTGAATCACTTTGTTGTATAGCAGACATTATCACAACTTGTAAATCAACTATACTTCAATAAAATTTTTTTTAAAAGGGAAAAAAACAAAACAAAACAAAATTCTGAGAGCCAAGAGGGGCTCCCCTCTCCTCAGAACTGCACTCAGGGCTCTGAATGGCTCCGGCCAGGCCGTATTCTGCCTCCCTGGTCATGAGCTCACGTTCCTGAAAACGCTGATTAAGTGGGAAAGGATAAAATTGGGGACCACCTCCGGCTACCTGCTAATGCATTCTTTTTAAGTCTTTGTTGATGTCAGCTACCAAAAAACCAGTAATTCTAAAAGTATGGGGGGAAATCCCTCCCTTCATCCTTCTCATGCCTCTTAGCACTTTACCTTCTCCTTATTCAGTGAATTAACATCAAATGTCATGGCAGCCGACCAGCTGTCACTAAGCCAAACCCATTTCTCTTTCAAAGACGCAGATCCCTGAGCTGAGGTGGTCTCTGCTGCTTTTGCTGCCAGAGAGAGAGTGGCCACTCAACACTGCCCAGGGGGCTGTCTTTGTCCCCACTGGTTGCAAGTGAGCTGGCTAGAGGCCACTGTTGTCTATGTGGAAGCCAATTCCAGGAAGGGGGATTCTGTGCAGCCTAGCAGATATCATTGTCTTTTGCAGGAAAGAAAAGAGCTGTTTGCCTTTCACCAGAGTTCCACAAACATCCACCTGGCTCTGTGCCACATCAGATGCCATGCCATGTTGAAGACTAATGACGGCCATGAGTGGGTCACATGTGATCTGGCAGGACTGCTACTAGCCCAGTTCACTGCCCTGGAATGAAGCAATCTGATCAGATGCCAGCGATGCCCAACGCCATAAAAAATAATTGTTCTTTTGTTTTGTTTTGTTTTGTATTACTCAATGAATTTTATTGCATTTATAGTTGTACAACGATCATCACAACCAAATTTTATAGCACTGCCATCCCAAACCCCCAGTGCATTCCCCTACCCCCCAACCTGTCTCATTTGTAAACCATAAGTTTTTCAAAATCTGTGAGTCAGTATCTGTTCTGCAAAGAAGTTCATCGTATCCTTTTTTTAGATTCCACATGTAAGTGACAGCATTTGATGTTCGTGTCTCACTGACTGATTGACTTCACTTAGCATGATAATTTCTTTCTTTTCTTTTCTTTTCTTTCTTTCTTTTTTTTTTTTTTTTTTTTTTTTTTTTTTGTCTTTTGTCCTTTTTAGGGCCACATCACATCATATGGAGGTTCCCAGGCTAGGGGTCTAACCGGAGCTATAGCTGTTGACCTACGCCAGAGCCACAGCAACGCCAGATCCGAGCTGAGTCTGCAACCTACACCACAGCTCACAACAATGCTGGATCCTTAACCCACTGAGTGAGGCCAGGGATCAAACCCACAACCTCATGGTTCCTAGTTGGATTTGTTTCCGCTGTGCCATGACGGGAACTCCAAGCATGATAATTTCTAGGTCCACCCATATTGCTGCAAATGCCGTTAGTTCTTTTCTTTTAATAGCTGAGTAATATTCCATTGTGTATATATGTACCACTTCTTCTTTATCCATTCCTTTGTCGATGGACATTTAGGTTGTTTCCATGTTTTGGCTATTGCAAATAGTGCTGCAATGAACATTGGAGTACATGTATCTTCTCAAGTCATGGTTTTCTCTGGATAGATGCCCAGGAGTGGGATTGCTGGATCAAATGGTAATTCTATTTTTAGTTTTCTGAGGAATCTCCATACTGTTTTCCAGAGTGGTTGCACCAAATTACATTCCCACCAACAATGTAATAGGGTTCCCTTTTCTCCATATTCTCTCCAGCATTTATTGTTTGTAGACTTTTTGATGATGGCCATTCTGGCTGGTGTAAGGCGGTATCTCATAGTAGTTTTGATTTGCATTTCTCCAATAATTAGTGATACTGAACATCTTTTCATGTGTTTTTTTGGCCATGTGTATGTCTTCTTTGGAGAATTGCCAGTTTAGATCTGCTGCCCATTTTTTGATGGGGTTCTTTGTTTTTTTGGTCTTGAGCTGCTGGAGGTGTTTATAAATTTTGGATATTAATTCCTTGTCAGTTGTTCCATTGGCAAATATTTTCTCCCATTCTGTGCATTGTCTTTTCATTTTGTTTTGTTTCCTTGGCTGTGCAGAAACTTTTATGTTTAATTAAGTCCCATTTGTTTATTTTTGTTGTTATTGTCATTACTCTAAGAGGTGGATCTGAGAAGATGTTGCTGTGGTTTATGTCAGAAAGTGTTTGGCCTATGTTTTCCTCTAAGAGTTTTATAGTATCTGGTCTTATATTTAAAAATAATTGTTCTTATTTCTCTGATTTGGGCAAACCAAGTTCACATATGCAAAACAACAATAAAAATAATAAATTACTCGATAGAAAAGAAGTAAGCATTCATCATTTACTAGCATCAAATAAGCAGTCTTAAGGTATAGAATTTTTCTACAGAAGACTACAATATCACAATGAATTCAGAAGCTTGTGTTTTATCTGAATTTTCTTCCCCCGCCCCCAGCATCTTTTTTTGTTTGTTCTGTTTTGTTTTTTCCTTCTTTTTTTGGCTGCACTCATGCATAAGGAAGTTTCTTGGGCCAGGGATGGATCACAGCAGTGATCCAAGCCACAGGCATGACGATGTCAGCTCCTTAACCTGCTGAGCCACCAGGAACACTTTTTGTCTTTAAAGTCATATTCACAAGCAACATAAAATTCAAACATACAAAAGTTCGTAATAGGACAACAGTTCAGATTTACAATTCCAGATATTTTTCTTTGCCGCACAAGTCATCTTCCCTGGCAGCCATCCTACCATGTGGCCTCAGGGAAGGCAGTAAGTGTCAAGGATTCTGGGGAAGGAGAAGCAGAGGACAACTTTTCCCATCAAAAAAGGGACGTAAAGACAAAGCACTTCCAAGCCAGCCACGTGTGGGAAAAAGAGAGAGGGAGCGTGAGCACGTGAGACTCCAGGTCCTTACCTCCCACTTCCTCCCTTTGAGGCAGATTTGGGGGTGTTGCCAAACAAGCCCCCAAGTAAGCAGGGAGGGTTGCAGAGTGCGTGGCAGGTGGCACCGCTCCAGGGCAAGGCACTCGGTGAAGGTCGGGGCTTCAGGGCACAGGGAGGTCCTTGGGGCAGTGGAAGCCTGACGATGGAAGGTAGTCGGTGATGGAGGGGACCTTGTGAACAAGCCACAACACAGATGCCATTCCGTCCCAAAGGCCAAGTGGAACACGCACAGGTGTATCTAGGATAAATTCCTAGAAATGGAATTCTTGGTCGAGAGCCATATGGATACTGGGGCTCTGTTTAAAATGTTCTTGCTGTTGGAAATAGATAATGATGTAATTACAGGTAAAATAATACTATGGCAGAGACTGGCTTTAAAATAATAATCCAGCGAAAAATTAAGTGAATGCTAGGAAGGCGGTGATATGAAGCAAGAATGGCAGAACATGAGTAATTTTTGCAGTTGACAGATGGCTACTATATTCATTTGCTAGGGTGGCCGTGACAAAATACCATCAACTAGGTCATCAAAACAACCGAATTTTATTTTCTAACAGCTTTGGAGGCTAGAAGTCCAAGATCAAGGTTTGGTTTGGTCTATCATCTATCGATCTATATCTATCTATATATCATCTATCTATCTATTTATCTATGTATCACCTATTCATCTATCTATCAATCCTTTTTTTTTTTTTTTTTAGGGTCACACCTGCAGCACATGGAAGTTCCCAGGCTAGGGGTAGAGTTGGAGTTACAGTTGCCAGCCTAACCCACAGCCACAGCAACACCAGATCTGAGCCTCGCCTTCAACCTACACCACAGCTCATGGCAACACTAGATACTTAACCCACTGAGTGAGGCCAGGGATCAAACCCACATCCTCATGGACTACTCAGGTTTGTTACCAACGAGCCACAATGGGAACTGCCCTATCTGTCTATCCACCTCTCCCTCTCTCTCTCTCTCTCTCTCTCTCTCAGAGGGGAACTTCCACCTCCAGCAATGTGGCAGATTAGATACACTGAAACAGCTTCTCACCACAAAACAAAAATTTATTTAAAATACTATATAAACCTCTCCAGAATGCGGGAAAACCCCACAGAAGGCAAAACCAAAATTGACGCTCTGGCCACCCTGAAGACTCGGATGCTGCAGAAAACTAGAGAGTGGGCTTCAAGGACCCTGTGGAGAGACTGGTGGTAAATGTCTTTGGCCCGTGCAAGCCGGGGTCTGGGCTGGAGACTCTCAAGGCCGGGAACACCCAAAGGCTACAATTTGAGTGAGAGGGTGAGTTAGAAAATAATGACTCCCAGCAAATCACCATCAGCCTATCTCAGGCCTCTGCTCAGGGTTAAAGGGGAGAAAAGTCCTTCTTAAAATTTCAAATCAGGAGTTCCTGTCATAGCTCAGCAGTTAACAAACTCAACTAGCATCCATGAGGACGTGGGTTCGATCCCTGGCCTCACTCAGTGGGTTAAAGGATTGCCATGAGCTGTGGTGTAGGTCACAGACGTGGCTCAGATCCTGCTGTTGCTGCGGCTATGGTGTAGGCCAGCGGCTACAGCTCCGATTGGACTCCTAGCTTGGGAACCTCCATATGCCTCGGGTGTGGCCCTCAAAAGACAAAAAAAAAAAAAAAAAAAAATTCAAATCAGGGCGTTCCTGTCGTGGCTCAGTGGAAATTAATCTAACTAGTACCCATGAGGACGCAGGTTTGATCCCTGGCCTCGATTAGTGGGTTACAGATCCAGTGTTGCCGTGAGCTCGGGTGTAGGTCACAGAGCTGGCTTGGATCTGGCATTGCTGTGGTTGTGGTGTAGGCCAGCAGCTACAGTGCCGATTCGACCCCTAGCTTGGGAACCTTCATATGCCATGGGTTCAACCCTAAAAAGCAAAATAAATAAATACATAAATAAAATAAAAATTTCAAATCATAGGTCTGTCCTCACACAGACTCCAGGTTTGAATTTACACTACCACAAGATCAGAACATAATCCAGACCGAGAAATGATTTTCAAATACTTTCCAGTCGGTTGCCCCGCAGAAGTACATGCAAATTTCACCTGGAGGCAGTCATTCTCATCCTGCACATTACGGGAAGCCAAATATCAGTATGCAAACAAGTTGCCAAACATACAAGCCAGCCACCATGGGTGAGTCAACAGAAATGTCATACAGCATGTGTGGACCCCCAGGGACTCCAGACCCCCTGGCGGGACCTGGAGTAGGTCTAACTGAGGAGGTAGAAATGGCAGAAGCAGGAAACTGACAGGTCCAGGTCTGACCCCCTGCTTCACTGGAGGAGGGCTGAGCCACGTCAGATGAACTTGGATGGGCAAGACCAAGAAGGTGGCTGCTTAACGGCCATCACCCATTAGGTCCCCCTCTGTGAACTCCTTTCCAGCTTCCTTGAGTTGAACTGGCCCAAGGTTTTCATCACCTGGGCGCTTACCTCAGTTACTTTTCATGTGTTTCCTCTCTTAGACTGTAAGACCTTTCCGCACAGAGAAAATATCTGCTCTATGACCTTAGCACCAAGCACAGGTCCGGAAATGAGCATATTTACTGAATGGTGGGTATTTAGTAGACGAGAGAAAAGATCATTACTATATATATGTGTGTACACGTAAAAATACACTCACAAACAAATACATATACATATACGCATATATGTGTATATAACGGCCGAATCTGTGGCATGTAAAAGTTCTGGGGCCAGGGATCGAAACTGTGCCACAGCAGCGACCCGAGCCACAATGCTAGATCCTGAGCCACCAGGGAACTCCCTGGTGGGCTTTTTTAAAAAAATTTATGTATGTATGTATTTATTTATGCTTTTTTTTTTTTTTTTAGGACCACACTTGCAGCATATGGAGGCTCCAAGGGTAGGGGTCTAATTGGAGCTACAGCTGCCGGCTTACACCACAGCCACAGCAACGCGGGAGCTGAGCTGCATCTGCACCACAGCTGCACTACAGCTGCACTACAGCTGCACTACAGCTGCACTACAGCTCACGGCAACGCTGCATCCTTAACCCATTGAGTGAGGCCAGGGATTGAACCTTCAACCACATGGTTCCTAGTCAGATGCGTTTCTGCCATGCCACCATGGGAACTCCAATTTATTTAGGCTTTTTAGGGCTGCATATGGATGTTCCCAGGCTAGGGGGTGGAATCAGAGCTACAGCCGTCAGTCCCACTGAGCGAGGCCAGGGATCAAAACTGCATCCTCATGAATACTAGTCAGATTCATTTCCTCTGTGCCACAACCGGAACGGCTCCCTGTTGCTTTATGTTTATTAAGTGTTTTATTCATCACAGCCACCTAGTGAGGCAGGTACCACTATTACTCGCACTGTCCAGAAAAGAGACTGGCCAGCCAGGAGCGAAGTGCGGAGTCTTCAGCACCAATGCCGGCCAGAGTGATGGGGGGCGGAGGGGAGGTTCAGATCCGGAGATACTGAGCAACGGGACCCGCAGGACTGTGTGTGACCGCATGGGGTGAGGGAAGGGAGGTGTGGGTCGTGACTCCCAGGCTTCTGTCCTGAGCAACTGCGTGGACAATGCTGCCCTGTGCTGCCATGAGGCCGTATAGTGAGCTCCCCTTGGGGCCTGTCTTGTCTGAAGGGTCTGAGCCCAGTCAAGGGGAGAGTCCCCATGAGCAGCTGGATATACTGGTCTAGAACTGAGCAGGATGTCGAGTAGAGAATTCAGAGTCCTCACTCACCCTGGAGATCTGTCTGCCGCGTGCCTTAGAGAACCCCAGGGGTGAGCACCAGGCCATAAGGTTACTCAGGCTCCAATCCCTGTTTGCTAATGCCAGGCCATTCCTGGGGCCAGCACACCCTGCAGAAAAGTGGAGAGACCCCCTTCTTCACCCTCTAAGAACAACAGCCTTGAGTTGGTCTCACCTTTATATTATCCAGACCAGTTCCCTTAAATCAAACCAAACGATTTGTCTAGCCAGACTGCCATCTGTGCCAACGAAAGTGTAGCTGGTGCCAAGAATGATCAGTATTTGAGCCTGACCAAAAGGACACACGAAGTTCCCCTGCCATTCCCCCTGCACCCCCGCCCAGTTTCTGGGCAGCCAGAAACTGCACCCTGTGGCCTGACCTTCCAGGCCCAGCTAGGTCCCTGCTCCAGGGCACTGAGCAGCTTGCAGAAGAGCAGGGGTTTAGCTGGAACTTTCTCACATCGTCACCCCACTTACAGCACTTGGCACATTGCTTTATACTTCTGATTTACATGCCCTTTGTCTTAGTCCGCTTGGGCTGCCATGACAAAACACACAGACTGAGGTGGCAGAGATAACAGGAAATGATTGCTCACAGTTCTGGAGGCTGGAGGTCCAAGATCGTCTGGGTGCTAGCAGTCAGTCCCCATGTCCTGGCTTGCAGACGGCCTCCTTCCTGGGTCCTCACGTGGCCTCTCCCTGGTGTGTGCACTGGGGGAGAGAACCAGCCTCCTCCCCGCCGCATTTTTGTCTTTTTAGGGCCGCCCTTGTGGCATATGGAGGTTCCCAGGCTAGGGGTCTAATTGGAGCTGCAGCTGCCAGCCTGCAACACAGCCACAGCAACAAGGGATCTGAGCCGCATCTGTGACCTACCCCACAGCTCTTGGCAACGTCAGATCCTTAACCCACTGGGCAAGGCCAGGGATGGAACGCACATCCTCGTGGATACTAGTCCAGTGCGTTACCGCTGAGCCATGACGAGAACTCTCCCTTCCCCTTCTTATAGGGGCACTGAGCCATCGAGAGCATCTTATGCTCATGACCTCATCTAAATTTACTTGCTTCCCAAGGTCATGTCTCCAAACACCATCACACTGAAGGGCAGGTCTTCAACCCACCATCACACTGTGGGGGACAAGATTCTGTGCCTAGCACCCCTATCTTCATAAGGACAAATTTACCCCCAACACCTGGCTCAGAGCTTGGCACTCACTAGGCCCCAAGTGATACATGGATGAATAAATAAAAATGGCCCAAGCTTGTCCCCTGTTGGTGGGGTCAGGCGAAGGTCCCCCCATGCCTCTGAATGCCCAGCTCTGACTGGACCCCTAGCCTGGGAATCTTCATATGCCAGGAGTTTGGCCCTAAAAAGGAAAAAAAAAAAAAAAAAAAAAAAAGCCACTTGGCACTTGGTCTTTGTTGCTACATGGAAAGCCCTGCCCACAGGGGTCTGCCCAAGACCTGGATAAGACTGGGAGCAGAGCTTCGCTGCCCTTGGGGAGCTGCCCATGTGGCCGGGCCCCCAGGAGACCACAGGGGAGAAGCAAAGGGCCGGCTGGCGTGATGCGCTGCCCCAGCTGCCCTGTGCTCCAAGAGAGCTGCAGAGTCAGCCTGGGACCCACTGGTCCCCCCACAACCCTGTAGCCCTGAGTGAGTGACACCCCCCACTTCCTGGGGGCAGCGAGGAAGACCCTCCACAGCTGAGCAATTTCCATTCAGAGCCGCCATGTTGTCCGCGTGCATGAAGGTCACGGCTCTCTCTTCGTCCCCTCCCAGCACTGGGAGTGTGATGCTTTGGAGAAAGGAGTGAGCTCTGGGGAGGCAGCCTGGGGGGCAGGAGTGACAGACTGCTTGTCCCCCCGCCCCCGAGAGCCTGCGTCTAGGCTGCAGGCAGTCAGAGGCCATGTGTGTGGGGAAGCCGTTCCATTTGGGTTCTCCTAAAACAGGGAGGGGGAGACGGGGGAATGGGGTGCTTAGGCCCAATGTGAAGGCCCAGGGACAACTTTCCTGCCGCTCATAGCCAGAGGAGGGTCTCCATCTCCTGCTTCTGCCAGGAAGACCTTCATTTACCCCACAAACCTTTAGTGAGTTCCCACAGAGGAAACACATTTCACCTAGATTTTAAGAGTCTGTGACTAACAGAACTGTGTAAACTTGAGGTGCACTGGGGGTAGTGAGGGCCCCCTCCTTTCCTAAGATGGGATGTTTCATCAACTGCCTTTTTGAACAAGATGACCTTCAAAGCCAACATTGACATTGAATGAGTGTTTGCTGTAAACACCCACTGGCTTTGTTCTGACCTCATGATCTAGCCAATGTCATCCATGATGTCACCACAAGTTCTGGGCTTCCCTCCAAAGTTGAGTGAGCAGTGGAAGGGAGAGCGGAAGGAACTCAGTCTGGGGCCACTTCCTAGGTGGTCTGGTGGCCTCATCCCTGTCCCTACATGAGGCCTCACTGATAACCCAGGCTTGGGGTGAGTCACCACTGGGATGTCCCAGTCCTGGCTTCTTGGCTACTGGCCTCGCATGGGCCACAGCCCAGCCCCTCTGCCTAACTCCATGTTCTAGCCATCTTTTCAAGTTGAGCCTGTCATCCCTCCCACAGTGGGCATGTCCTCGCCCTCTCAGTTATACTGGACTAAGACCACGATGGTCATTTGGAGACATGGATATTTTGATATGCAAATGACAAGGGATGTAATTAATCAGATTCCTGAGCAATCTCAGGACGAAATGGTTTCACAACCACTTCATCATGCTAAATAAAGTATGGAACTTTCGGTTTGTTGAATTGAACTTTCAGCTGATAGATGGACAGTAGGTAATTTCACGCTGACCTTGGGTCCCACTCTGCCCCACTCTGCCCCACTCTGCCTCCTCTTCTCTTCCCCATCCTCCTGATGCCCCACATCCCTGAGCCTCACCCAACAGTGAGCCCCACTCCTGCCTGGGCCTCCCCTCCAGCTCTGAGCCCTACCCCATCCCTGCTCTTACTGCTCCGTCCCTGAGTCTCCCTCATCTCTGACCCACAGAGATGAGACAGAGGAAGAGTCAGAAGTCAATAATGGCAAGTGGGAATTTGTTCTTTGGATGTTGGATGTCAAAGTGCCCATTCTGGAACCTACATCAGCTAAGTCATCCACCCTGGCCAAGGGAAGCAGGGTTTGAGGGAGTGCCTGAATCAAAACTGGATTATTTCAAGGACCAAACTGAACCTCCAGAATGTCCTGCTTCTTTCCCTCTGTTTCTGCCTATGTGGCTTCGAAGCAGCCAGGCTAAGAGGAAAAACAAAACAAAAAGCAAAGCATGAAATCTGGGCTTGAAAAGAGCTTCAGAGGCCTTAAAAAAAAGGATCTTTATAAACTCACAGAGTGAAACTTTCATTCAATGTCAATGTTAGCTTTGAAGGTCATCTTGTTCAAAAAGGCAGTTGGTGAAACATCCCATCTTAGGAAAGGAGGGGGCCCTCACTACCACTAATGCACCTCAAGTAAAGAGATAACCAGATTCTCCCCACTCCACCCCCCATGGCTGCACCTGCGGCCTATGGAAGTTTCCAGGGATCAAATCCAAGCTTCAGGTGTGACCTATGCTGCAGCTGGGCTGAGGATTGAACCTGGGCCTCCACAGAGACAAAGCAGATCATTAACTCACTGCACAGCAGTGGGAGCTTCAATGTATGAATTTTTTTTTTTTTTTTGTCTTTTTAGGGCCACACCCACAGCATATGGATGTTCCCAGGCTAGGGGTCGAAATGGAGCTACAGCTACCAGCCTACGCCACAGCAGCGTTGGATCCAAGCCATGTCTGTGACCTACACCACAGCTCATGGCAATGCCGGATCCACTGAGTGAGGCCAGGGATCCAGTCCCCTCATGGATGCTAATCAGGTTTGTTAACTGCTGAGCCATGATGGGAACTCCAATGTATGAATCTTTTCAATCCTGCTTCAAACATCCCAACTAAAAAGACACCTTTGATAATCTGGGAAATGAATATGGACAGGTATTAGATATTAAAGGAGTTATTGTCAACAGTACTGAATATTTAATGGCATGTGTTTTTCTTTTTTTCTCTAACGCTCTCTAGTCGTAACCCTTGATAATTTCAATATCGTAGTAATATTTCCAACTTACTGGCCTCTCAGCTCTCCGCCAGTGAGCTTGTCTCCTTAGTGGTTCATTCCCGTGGTCACAGCCCAGACATGTCCCGTCCAGAATCAAACCCCGACCCCCAACAAGGGAAATTTCATGCCTCCCACTCCCTCATCTCTGCTCACTTCCTCTAGTGGAAGACCCCCTCTCCACAGAACCACCAGTGGGTCAGCATCTCATTTCCTGCTCTGACTCCCTGCCTCACCCAGCCTTAATTACTGGGGTCAGTTGTTGAAATCACTTGTGCCCTCAAGGCCCGTGCCTTGTCTTGCTTCCTCACACCCTTCTAATTACATCACCTTGCCTCCAAGTCTGCGTCTGCATCACACCTCTGGACGTGGCCGGAGGAGAGCAAGCAGCACTTTTAACTGGCCTCCCTGCGTTCATGGCACCAGCTAACTTCAGCGGGTTTGCAGGGCTGGCCTGCAACATTGGTGGTTCCCTATCTATCCCGTCAACCTCCCATTTTTCTGGGTAACATTTTACACTCTCTGTCTCTCTAAGTCTGCACCTGCAGCATATTGAAATTTCCAGGCTAAGGGTCAAATTGGCACTGCAGCTGGAGCCTATGCTACAGACACAGCAATGCCAGATCCAAGCCTCACCTTGCGGCAACACTGGATACTTAACCCACTCAGTGAGGTCAGAGATTGAACCTGCGTCCTCATGGATACCAGTCTTGTTCTTGACCCGCTGAGCCACAGCGGGAACTCCCGCAAAACATTTGTGATGGAAGAGAAAGAAGACCCCTTCAGTTAGGGTATTGGTCCCAGACCGCAACAAGCATGAAGCAGTAAAAGCTTAGACACGGGCGCCACCTGGAGGAGCCTTTGCGTCGTGGTGGGGTGTTGCGAGGTTTGCGGGGTTGAGTGCACCTCACTCCGTCTTTACCAGCTCCGTTGGCAAGATTCCTATAGTGGTTCTAATCCTCACCTTTCCCATCCGTAAAATGAGGACAGTAATCGCTACACCAGACAGCTGAACTAAAGTTTAAAGCAAAATGCAGGTAAGGCACTGCATCCAGCTAAATTATTAGATTCAGGGACAAGGCTCGGTAGAGCCAGCTTCAAGCCATGAACTCAAGCAGGAAACCTAGACTAAACAAATCCTTTTATTCAGTATCATTAATTTCTGGCTTCAGATGCAAGATATATACTCTACGAGAAAGTAAAGAATTCTAAGTACACAATCTCTTATCATTCTTTTTTTTTTTTTTTTTTTGGTCTTTTTGCCTTTTCTAGGGCCGATCCCACGGCATATGGAGGTTCCCAGGCTAGGAGTCGAGTCGGAGCTGGAGCCGCCAGGCTACACCACAGCCACAGCAACGCGGGATCTGAGCCACGTCCACGACCCACACCACAGCTCAAGGCATCGCCGGATCCTTAACCCACTGAGCGAGACCAGGGATTGAACCTGCAACCTTATGGTTCCAAGTCGGCTTCGTTAACCACTGCACCACGATGGGAACTCCTCTTTTGTCATCCTTTGAATCTATGTATCTACCTCAAAGTTCTCCACATGATTACATGTTTTGTTGTCATAAATACATGCTTCATCATAAACCTCTAAGTGTAGGGTTTTCCAGGATGGCAGGAGGACAGGTTAAAATTGCAATGTTGGAGTTCCCGTCGTGGCGCAGTGGTTAACGAATCCGACTAGGAACCATGAGGTTGCGGGTTCGGTCCCTGCCCTTGCTCAGTGGGTTAACGATCCGGCGTTGCCATGAGCTGTGGTGTAGGTTGCAGACGCGGCTCGGATCCCGCGTTGCTGTGGCTCTGGCGTAGGCCGGTGGCTCCAGCTCCAATTCAACCCCTAGCCTGGGAACCTCCATATGCCGCGGGAGCGGCTCAAGAAATAGCAACAACAACAACAACAACAACAAAAATCTCAAAACAAAACAAAACAAAAAACAAAAACAAAAACAAAATTGCAATGTTCTCTCTGGGTGAAGGAGCTTCAAATCCTGCGTGCATGTGCTGCCATCTTGTGGTACCTTGAGGAACAGTCTTCTATTCTGGAGCTGTTGTCTTGGTGAGGTCTAACCTTTCTGATCACCTACTGCATGTTACATGTGTGTACACATTACATAAACTAAGCCCCCACAAAAAGTTATGTTCCACAAAGTGGGTTACTTTGCCTGTGAAGTTATTCACAGGTTGTTCTAAATGTAGGAGAATAGATGACAAGGCACATCTCTGCCAAAGAAGGAAGAACACATGCCCCTCAAGGAGTTCCTGTTGCAGCTCAGCAGGTTAAGGACTCCACATTGTCTCTATATGGGCGCAGGTTTGATCCCTGGCCTTGATCAGTGGTTTAAGGATTTGGCATTGCCTCCAGCTGCAGCGTAGTTTGCAGATGCGCCTGGATTCGGGGTTGCTATGGCTGTGGGTAGGGCTGCAGCTGCCCCTTGGGTTCGACCCCTAGGCTGGGAGCCTCCACATGCTGTGCATGCAGCTGTAAAAAGTAAAACAAAAAATAAGAAAGACATGCCCCTCCCCAGGCTTAGGAGGCTCCTGTACTAAGTCCCAGTTTCCCAGGTGCTTTGGACAGAAGCAGATCACAGATCAGCAAACCCAAATGCCTTAGAGATGTAGTTCCATATTTACCAACTATAGACTGAACTGCTCAGTTCTGCTAGTGTATCACATTGTTTTTTCCAAGCCTCTCAACACATTAACTCTGCCCAGTCATGTGCCCATTCTTATCTGTTCATCTGTTGATGAACATTTAGGTTACTTCTGTATCTTAGCAGTTTCAAATAATGCTGTTATGAACATTGGAATGCATGTATCTTTTAGAATCAGAGGTTTCATTTTTTTCGAATATATACCCAGGAGTGCAATTGCTGGGTTATATTGTAGTTCTTTTTTTTTTTTTTTTTTTTTGTCTTTTTTTTTTTGTTGTTGTTGTTGTTGTTATTGTTGCTATTTCTTGGGCCGCTCCCGCAGCATATGGAGATTCCCAGGCTAGGGGTTGAATCGGAGCTGTAGCCACCGGCCTACGCCAGAGCCACAGCAACGCGGGATCCGAGCCGCGTCTGCAACCTACACCACAGCTCACGGCAACGCCGGATCATTAACCCACTGAGCAAGGGTAGGGATCGAACCCGCAACCTCATGGTTCCTAGTCAGATTCGTTAACCACTGCGCCACGACGGGAACTCCTATATTGTAGTTCTATGTTAGTTTTTTAAGGAACCTCCACACTGTTTTCCACAGTGGCTCCACCAGTGAACATTCCCACCAACAGTGTATGAGGGTTCCCTTTTCTCCACATCCTCCCCAGCATTTGTTATCTGTGTTCTTTTTGATGATAACCATTCTGAGAGGTGTGAAGTGATAACTCATCGTGGTTTTGATTCACATTTCTATGATAATTGGTGTTATTGAGCATATTTTCATGTGCCTGTTTGCCACCTGTATGTGTTCTTTGGAAAAATACCAATTCAGGTCTTCTGTCCACTTTTTTTTTTTTTTTTTTTTGTCTTTTTGCCTTTTCTAGGGCTGCTCCCACAACATATGGAGGTTCCCAGGCTAGGGGTTGAATTGGAGCTGTGGCCGCCGGCCTATGCCACAGCCACAGCAACGCAGGATCCAAGCCACGTCTTCGACCTACACCACAGCTCACAGCAATGCTGGAACCCTAACTGCCTGAGCGAGGCCAGGGATCGAACCCGCAACCTCATGGTTGCTAATCAGATTCGTTAACCACTGAGCCATGACAGGAACTCCATCTTCCTGATGTTTAAACATAAGGACCCAGAGGCACAAAGAGGTGACATCACCTGCACAGGGCGGCTTTGTGGTCAGGACAGACTGGGATGCGGCCCAGGTGAGGTCCTGCCCCTGCAGCCCTCTCTGCAAGGGTGGCTTTTGGGGGACAACAGAGTGGCCACGTAGGGCTGAACTTGTGCTCAGCACCAGGGGTGCCCCGTTTCAGGTCACAGCTCCCACGGCACCTTTACCTGCACCCACCAGGAGGAAACTGGTAAAACTGAAATCAAGGTTCGGCCTGCGATCTTTGACATCAGCCAGGGAAGGTGCCCTCTTCTTCCCCAGGGGACAGGAAGCCCCCTCGACCTCAACAGCTCAGACCCCAGGATCCGCCCTATTCCCCGGGCCCAGGGCTCCTCCTCACAGTCTTCCCAGGTCCCTAGCCATCCCCAGTCTGCTCCAAAGGCCACCTGCCCTCCGGTTCCAGGAGGGAGTCCAGCCTGGAGGATGCCTGCTGTCGGGGGCACTCAGCCCGCCCAGCCCAGTGTGCTGTCACTGCTTACCAGGTAGATGGGGACTCCCCTTCCTTAGAGGCTTCTCCTCCTGCCCACGTGCAGCTGGGGGCCTGCCCTTCTCACGACTCCCTCCCTGTGCAGCCTGACCCTGTTGACTGCCTACCACCTCCCTAACCACATTCTAGTAACCGCCCTCCCAACTGAGCCCAGATCAATGGATGGTCCTGACTTACTGAGGACTCTGACAGAGGCTTTGTCGGTTGAACTGATTCTGTCTCCCAGAAAGCAGAGCCTGGGTGATCCGGATTGGCTGAGCAGTGGGGCCACCTGACCAGCTAAATGGCTACCTGCTGCCTGTCAGTGTCACCAGCTGCCTGTCAGATGGATAGACCCTGGGGCCCTGAGGGGCTGACAGACAGACAGGGCACCAGACAGGAGAGGGGGGCCTGGATAAAGAGTCTCTGGGGCTTTTCCACAGCCTCAGTCATTCTCTGGACTTAAGGGCCAGTCTAGCTCACTCTGCAGGGCGCTGCTCAGAATCATAGCTGTCTCTGCAATGCTTCTTGATGTGGGGCCCAAGGAGGCTATGAACGCCCTGGAAATATGTGCTCCCTTGTATGAGGAGAATATGCACTGGGTTCTTTTTTTGGTCTTTTTAGAGTTGCACCTGCAGCATATGGAGGTTCCCAGGTTAGGGATGCAATCAGAGCTATAGCTGCCATCCTATACCACAGCCACAGCAATGCAGGATCCGAGCCACATCTGCAACATACACCACAGCTCATGGCAACGCCAGATCCTTAACCCACTGAGCGAGGCCAGGGATCGAACCTGCATCCTCATGGATACTAGTTGGGTTCATTACCACTGAGCCATGACAGGAACTCTGAGGAGAATGTCCATTGGAATTATCTACCTCTCTACAATGAGCATCCTAGACCTCAAAGAAGTCAGCAGCCACCTCTTCAAGGAGACCCATCAAGAAGTTGAGAAGATGCCAGAATAAAAACTCACCAAATTCCATTTTGTTCCCAGAAGGTCAAGGTGGCCCAGAGGCACCTTAGAGGGATGCTGCCCTTAGGAATGTCAAGGGTTAGGATGAATTATGTTCCCCCACCTCCATCCCATCCCAAGATTCACACGGTGAAGCTCTGACCCTCATGTGACGGCATTTGGAGATGGAGCCTTTGGGAGGGGATTGGGTTTAGATGAAGTCAGGAGTGGGGAGCCCTCATGGTGGGGTTAGTGTCCTTATAAGAAGAGACATCTTCCTCTCCCCCTCTGTCTCCATCCCACGAGTATACAATGAGAAGGTGACTGTCTTCTAGTCGGGAATTCTCTTCACCAGAAACAGAATCCTACTGAACCTTGATCTTAGCTATTCCAGCTTCTGGAACTGTGAGAAATAAATTATACTGTTTATACTATTCAGTCTATGGAAGGGAAAAAAATACACCCTATGCATGCTGAAATTTAGGGAACTGCATTTCTTTCCTGCTGATGGCCTGTAATTGGTATGCTGAGCAATCAATTAGTTTTGATCAGGCCTTGTGGATTTCAGTAATTAATCCAAATAGATTTTAGGTGTTTCAAATAGTTTGGGCACATCTATTTTATTAATAATTGCTCTCACTTGCTGAGGTTCTGTATTAAGGAGTTAGAAGAAATCATTTTGCTCTGTCTTCACAATCACCCTAGGGAGTGGTATACCCATTTAATAGATGAGGAAACTGAGTCTTAGGGAGGTGAAGTGATTCTCCCAAGCTGACCCAACTGGGAGAATTAGAGCCAAGGTGAGATTCAAGACTCTTGGCTTCAAAGACTCTGCTATATTCTGCCTCTCTTTTTGCACAGAAACGAAATGACAACTATAAACAATTGCGACTTACTCCCTGAACAAATAAATCCCTTGGAAGAGAGAAACTGGTTTTCCTTACCAAAGCCATTCAACTCCAGTTTTCTCCAAGCTCCCCACCCCACCTCAAATACTTGAGATAAATGGAGCTGACCTCTCCATTGATTTCCACCTGAATTCAATCTGGAGTTGAACTTGGCCCTCAGTTCTTTCTGATCTTGCTACAGCTGTGGCATTGTTTATGTATCCAGGGAGATGTGAACCCAGGCTGCAGCAGGAGGAGAGTCAGTGGATGCTTGTAGGTGGCAGCTGGACATGTAGAGAGTTCAGTCTGCACAAAGCGTGGAGGGTTGCAGGCCATAGTGGGTTATTGTCCAAGCGCCCTGCAAGCTTTGAGAAACTGTGAAACCCAGAACAGAGCTCTCAAACTTGGGTGCTATACTAGCTATTGCATGCTTTGTAACAATTTATCTCAAACTTTGTGGTTTAAAACAACTGGCCATGCACTACCTCTCACAGTTCTTGGGTCAGGAAGCCAAATCTGGGGGCAGTTTGCATCTGTGCCACAATATCTGAGGCCTCAGCCAAAAGGCTTGAAGGTTGGGGGCGAGCATCAGCCAAAGACTCATTTATTCATATGCCTGGTGGTTGCTTCTGGCTGACACCTTAGCTGGGGCTCTTAGTGGGAACATGTACACAGGGCCTCTCTACGGAGTCTGGGCTTCCTCAAACATAGCAGCTGGGTTTCAAAGGTGAGTACAAAGAGAGCACCAGAAAGCACCAGGCGGAAACTATATCCTCTTGATGAGCTAGCCTTGGAAGTCACATAGCATCATGTCCACTGCACTTAATGGCGTGGAGAAAGCACAAGACCTCATCCAGGTTCTGGGGGAGGGAATCTATCCTCCATCTCTTGAGAGAAGAGGGTCAGTCACATCACAAGAAAAGCAGGTGGCCTGGAATAAACATATAGATATGGCCATCTTTGGGAAATATCTGCCCCACCTCTGCAGCGAATCCCCATGCCAGAGGGTAGGGGTGTAGTCCCCCCATGCTAGAGGGGATTCAGTCAGTTTGGGCTGGGTTGGGGGCTGGGAACTTGCTTTTTTTTTTTTTTTTTAACCTGCAGGTTGATGTTTGATTCCTTCCTCTAGTTGCTGGTGAAACTCTTGTATTTTCTTTGTGAAAATTCACCTTGCTACACACTCATGAACTTTTCTGGATGTATATTATTCTGTTTTATATATTCTTATTAATGTATAGTTGATTGGGAGATCCCATTGTGGTGCAGTGGAAACGAATCCGACTAGTATCCATGAGGATGCGGGTTCAATCCCTGGCCTTGCTCCGTGGGTCAGGGATCCAGTGTTGCCCTGAGCTGTGATGTAGGTTGCGGACGTGGATCGGATCCTGTGTTGCTGCAGCTGTGGTGTAGGACAGCAACTGAGCTCCAATTCGACCCCTGGCCTGGGAACTTCCATATGCAGCAAGTGCAGCCCTAAAAAGCAAAAAGAAGGAAAGAAAGAAGGAGGGAGTGAGAAAGAAAGAAAGGAAGGAAGGAAGGAGGGAGGGAGGGAAGGAAAGGAAGGAAGGAAGAAAGAAAGAGTTGATTTACAGTGTCGTACCAATTTCTGCTTTACAGCAAAGTGACCCAGTCATACATATACACACATTCCTTTTCTTATATTATCTTCCATCATGGTCTACGGGAACCTGTTTTACCGCAGGCAGTCTGTGGATGACCCTTACGAATCACTGCCACAGAGATTGAGGACTTGGGTTCTGGCACAGAGGGTTTAAATCCCAAATTTGGGGACTTTCTGGGACAAGTCACTTCACCTTTAGTAGCCTCCTCATCCGCAAGTACGCATCCTAACACCTATCATAGGTTAATTTTAAGGATTAAAATAGCTCGTGTATCTAAAGGGCTTATTCAAGTGCCTTGTATGTAATAAGTACTCAATAGATGGTATTATTGTTAGCATTGTTTTTAGGTTTTGAAAATAACTGTAATCAGCCCACAGGGGAGTTCTTAGAGAATGCCACCTCCCCATCAAACTATGCATTCAAATCTGGAAACCAGTAGAAAGGACAGGCTGCATGGATGACAGGGAGAGGGTGGCATGGTGGTCAGAGGCTCCCCGAAACTGAGAGGACACAGAGCTTGCTTACAGGCCCTTCAGCTGGCAGGTAGAAGATTCAGGTGAAGCCCAAGCAACCTGGGACGCACATCTGTGTCCCGTTGCTGGTCTTCTTCTCTCAGGCACCCAGTTGGCCTCAAGTGCATTCTCTCTGAGTGATGCTCGTGGCCTCTTCCTCACTCACCTGAGGGAGCAGGAGCTCTAAAAACTGCAGGCAGACCCTAAAGGCATGAGGGGCAGCCAGCCCATCCACAAGGCATGGTGCCCAGGCAGGACACGAGGCACGTGCAGGAACCACAGTGAGAGCTGGTGTCTTGTCACAGAAACCAGTGTGGAAAGGAAACTCCTGCCTATAGAATCTTCGCCAATATACCATCACTCTCTGGCTCCCCAACCCTCAACGGCACCCTTGTGCCTTAGAAAGACCATCTATAGGTCTCATAAAAGACAAATAAGAGTTCCTCTTTGGTGCAGTGGAGACGAATCCGACTAGTATCCATGAGGATGCGGGTTTGATCCCTGGCCTTGCTCAGTGGGTCGGGGATACGGTGGTGCCATGAGCTGTGGTATAGTTTGCAGACACAGCTGGAGTCTGGCATTGCTGTGGCTGTGGCTAAGCCGGCAGCTGAAGCTTCGATTCAGCCCCTAGCCTGGGAACTTCCATATGCCACAGGTGCAGCCCTGAAAAGACATTAAAAAAAAAAAAAAAAAAAAAAAGACAAATACACTCTAGCCCTCCAATCCAGGCAAAATAAGCCAAGTGCCCTCCTTTAAACTGCCCCCAAGTCCTCCTGTCCTTTACTCCCAGCTTCTCCCCACCATCCTGCTTGCCAGGTGCTATTGTCACCTCCACAGGAGTTCCAGCCCCCTCTTTCTTCAGCTTCAACTCGACAGCATGGCCCCTGCGGGAACTCCTCACGCCTTCTGACTCTCCAAGAGTGACCCTGTCTGCAGCTTCTGTTTGATGCAAAGTAAAGGCCCTTTTCTGTCTCCCTTCCAGGACTTTTCCGTCAGTCTGCCTTAGATCTTTCTACGTTCCTTCAGCTCCTGTTGAAGAACCGTTTTCCCCCGTCTTGATCCACACAGTGTCCAGTCTGTGCCCGGGCCAGTGCTGGCTTCAGGAATCCCGCTGCTCAGAGGCAGAGTGGAGAAGGGAGGCGTGGGCAGCGGGAAGGACCACAGGAGACGCCGAGGGGGAAGGAGGGGAGGTCGGTCTGAAGAGGCCTAGGGACCGGCCCAACCTTCTCCTGGAAAGTGGACACTGGTGTTGCCGTGACTTGCAGAGTTCTTGGAACTGTGCCAGTGAGGACTGAGGGAAAGAGCAGGGCCGCGAGAAGGGGAAACCAGGAGGGATGAGTTAGCCACGCCCTCTCCTCCCCGCCCACGGCGACCCTGACTCCTCCCCCTCGCCCGAAATCCAGTTTCTCCCGGGAAACTCCGACCTTGGCATTCCAGAAAGTCTTCCTGGGTCTCTGTAGCTGACCCTCGTTCCTCCTTGCTCTGCATCCCCCAACCCCTCGCCGGCTCCCCTGCGGCTCGGCCCCACTTGCTCCGAAATATGGTCAGCGAGCCGGTTCCTGAGCGGCTTCAGCAATGCCTTTTTTTTGAGTTCCCTTAGCTCCAATCACCGTACGACTGACAGGCAAAGGCATTATCGTCAGGGAGTCGACTAGTCCAGGGATGTAGTAAGAAGTAAATTTGTCTTGCACAGAATAGGCAGGAGAGCGCCTTAATGAGGGAGGGGCAAAGTCCCAAGAGAAGCAACGAAAAAATACTTTGGCCACAAAGACTTTGCGTTTCAGACAGGGAGTAAAAATGGTTTCTATCCAGTTGGCCACGAGAGGGCGCTCTGTGCAAAATCTTGAGGCCGCGCTTCAGTCCTTTTGACTTCTCCCAAACCCTGGGCTGTCCCCCAGAGGTAGGGACACCTAAGCCCCGTGCAGCTTGCCTGGGTCTCAGGACACAGGTATTTAGTTTGGTGACATTTCCCCCGGTGGAGCAGAGGCAACAAAATCACCAAATTGATGACCCATTGTTTGCTGGATAACGAGTAAGACTGGTAAAAGGCAATTTGGTTAGTGCAAAGGTGCCTTGAGCCCTGAGCTGGTCCCTGCTTTACTGACCTCCGGAAGTGTGACATGAAGGAGATCATTCTGTACTCTTGGCCAGGTTCACTCTATAAAATGGCTTGGCTCCTGTTCCAGCCTGTGCTGGGATGATGTTGGCTTCTTCCAACCCTCCAGGGCGGTGGCCTGTGCTGTTTAGTTCACAAGGAAGCTGCACGCCCTCGTTTCTGCCTCTCTCGGGGCGGGACGGTTGTGGAAACCAGCACTTCCTGCAGTAGGGACTGCTGATATCCTGGGCGCTCTCCATATTCTTCCTGAGATAACCCATTCCACCAGGGCAGTGAAAGATCCAGGAAAGCAGAACCAGCCCTGGCTTTAGAAGTGAGCCTAGGAGTTCCTGTCGTGGCGCAGTGGTTAATGAATCCGACTAGGAACCATGAGGTTGCGGGTTCAATCCGTGGCCTTGCTCAGCGGGTTAAGGATCCGTCGTTGCCATGAGCTGTGGTGCAGGTTGCAGACGCGGCTCCGATCCCGCGTTGCTGTGGCTCTGGCGTAGGCCGGTGACTACAGCTCCGATTGGACCCCTAGCCTGGGAACCTCCATATGCCGTGGGAAGTGGCCCTCGAAAAGGCAAAAAAAAAAAAGTGAGCCTAAAATAGGTATGTGCAGGAGGAAACTAGTTGCGCAAATTCTTCAAAACACAAGATGATGTGTTTTGTGCAAAGTGTGTCTGACTCATTCTTGTGTATAATGGTAGAGGGACAGACAACAGAATGAGGCACCACTGGGGCTGGGGGCAGCCTGGGGAGAGAGACAAAGAAGGGTAAGGAGAGGGAGAACAAGGTGTTTCTGAACATTTTATCTCATAAGAAACTGACATCTATAGCAAGATGTCAGTTCCAATAACTCTGGTTGGTTCTTAAATGGTTTTCTGCAATCCTCTCTAGTGTGACCCTTCCTTTGAATTAAAAAGGAAAAATGACTTTGAGTAATTTTTAAAGTAACAGAGAGCTCACCAGCAACCCAGTGCAGATCTTGGTCTAGGGTAGTTTTTCCCCTAGCATGACTTTTTGTAGATGAAGGCATGTGTTCATAAAGTGTCTCAGGTTTTCCAGGCCATAGTAATCCAGGCAGGATAATCCTAAAGGAGGGAGACATACTGTGGGGGTGGAGGGGCCAGCTGCATCTAAGCAACCCCCACAGTGCCTCAAGTCTATGGGGATTTGTCTTCTACATCTGTAAAATGGGCATGAAGCCTGTCCTATCTACTTTACCAAGACATAATATGCATTAAATGAGATATTTGTGCAAACACCTCTAACGTAATGATACAAGCAGGTAAACAACAATCATTTACTTGTCAAGCAATGAATCCCAAGGTCTCACTTATGGCTGACGTTAGTGTCAACAACAAGGGAGAAATGAAGAGAGGCTGTATAAACAAGTATAAAGGGAAAGAAATATGAAGAAGAAAAACTTAATGATGAAAACTAAGATCTCCAAGAAAAGAGCTGTTCTTCCAAGATCCCAACTTATGGCCAGCCTTTCAAAATAATGGAAATTAATGTATACATGTGTGTGTAACTGGGTCACCATGCTGTACAGTAGGAAAAAAAAATATATATAGGGAAATAAAAATAAATAAATAAATAAACACCCCTCCAAAATAATGAAAATTATACTACGTGAAAAATGATCACAGTCATTAGATTTTAGAGCAGTATTTATATTATCTCACCACAGTAAGTCAGCAGTTATATCCTATGAAAGCCTCAAGGCTTCAATTTTCAGAGTTTAACTAGTGCAGAATTCACCACCAAAGAAGCACTTAAACTAATATCAATATAGAATAAACCAGAAGAAAAAGAGAAAAGTACCAAGTTGCTCCCTGCATTGTTTCCAACTGAGGCTCTGTTCTGCAAACATCAGAGGAGCGACCTGGATTAGATGGTTTCTTGAAGATCTGGATAAACTCAGTAAGTTGAAGTCTTTCTGGTCAGGAACTAGTGAGTTTCTCGTGTAAAAACGTGGTACTACTTAAGGAAATCCAGACTCCTAAGTGGAAGCTTTTTGTAGCATTGTTACTGGTATAAAAGAGTGCTTATGTTCAAAATCAGGTTGTGATGATGGTTGTACAACTATCTATATAATAAAATTCACCAAATTAAAAAAATGCTTAAAAAAAAGAGTGCTTAGAGATTCACCCATGGAGTCGTTCTTTTTTATTTTTTATTTTATTTTTTAATTTTTAGGGACACTCCTGGGGCATATGGAAGTTCTTAGGCTAGGGGTCCAATTCGAGCTACAGCTGCTGGCCTGTGCCACAGCCACAGCAACACCAGATCTGAGCTGGCATCTGCGACCCCACCACAGCTCATGGCAATGCTGGATCCTTTAAGCCACTGAGCAAGGCCAGGGATGAACCTGCATCCTCATGGATACTAGTTGGGTTCTTAACCCATGGAGCCACTCCCTATGGAGTCATTCTGATAGCTGATGCCAGACAAAAAAGGGAGATGTACAGTGGGCAGAAGTTAATTAGACCCAACTTTTCTTCTTGGCCCCATCCTTTGTTCATTCCCTCCCCTGCGCCTTGCCTCTTGCTTCATACCATCCCCAAGCACCTGGCTTCTCTGCCTCTCTCACACCTTTCTTAGCATAATCTATTTATCTGTTCCACGTTGCAGGCTTAAGGTGACACCCCTCTCAGAAGCACCCCAAATTCGAAGAGGCTATTTGAGGAGGGCAGCATGATGAGGCTTGGATCTGAATCCTAACTTCTGTATGTGGGGGGCATTCTCCACAAGAGCCCACAGTGCTCCCTTCCTCCTGGTATTCACCGACTTGCCCATTCCCTCCCATCACATCAGGCCTGGCCCTGGGGGACCAGTAGCGTTTGGCAGAAGTGATGGTAGATGGATTCCTGGGCTAAGTCACAAAAGGCATTGCGGCTTCTTGGGTCATTTTTTCGGGGGAAGCCAGCCACCACTCTGTGAGGTCACTCAAGCCCCTTCAGAGATGGATACACCCGGAAAAGAAGCAAGGATTCCTGCCAGTGACCAGTATCAGCTTGCCAGCTATATGTGAACCCCCCCTGGGAAGAGGGACCTCCAACCCCAGCTGACATCTGACTACAACATCATGAGAGACCTTGAGTTTGACACCTGGCTGAGCTGTCTGAATTCTTGAGTCACTCACTGAAACCATGAGAAATAACAGATGATTATTGGGTTTTTAAAAAATTTTTTATTTTTGTCTTTTTAGGGCCGCACCCAGTGGCATATGGAAGGTCCCAGACGAGAGGTCGAATCAGAGCTGCAGCTGCCAGTCACAGCCACAGCAACGCTCACAGCCTTGTCTGATCCTTAACCCACTGAGTGGGGCCAGGAATTGAACCCGTGTCCTCATGGATGCTAGTTGGGTTTGTTATCTCTGAACCACAAGAGGAACTCCAACAAACGATTGTTTTTGTTTTAAGTCTTAAACCTGGGGGCAGTATGCTACATAGACATGTTAACAAGAAGAGCTAGATCAGATTTAGGGAAAAAAACAGTGGTAATTTTTTTTGCATTAGATAATGTAAAATAAAATTAAAACTCACTATAAGATAGTAGCAAGATCTGTGCAAGTCTCTTGTTGTAGAGATGAGGCAACTAAGAACCAGGAGAATAGAAAGTGAGTCCTAGCCCTGCTGACTCGCACTGTGTAGGGGGGCTTTTCCCTACATCCCTCTTCCCAAATGGATTTTGTTTCGTATTATTTCTACCTTACTCCCAGAATATTGGTGCCCTGAATTTTACAGACCAGTTGGCACTTCTTAACAAGCTACCATTGGCCCACTCAAACTGAAAACCTCAACTTGACATCATATCTAGTATCCCTTTACTTTTCTCTTTCAACCCTAATTCCAGCATCCACTGCTTTCTTCCAGTTAGGCACCCACCAAAGGTTTTTATTCTTTTTTTTTTTTTCATATATTATTCTTTTTAGGGCTATACCGGAGGCATATGGAAGTTCCCAGACTAGGGGTCTAATCAGAGCTACAGCTGCCGGCCTACACCAGAGCCACAGCAATGCAAGGTCTGAGTCACATCTGCAAACTATACCACAGCTCAAGGCAATGCCAGATCCTTAACCCATTGAGCGAGGCCAGGGATCGAACCCACATCTTCATGGATCCTATAGGATTTGCTACCCCTGAGCTATGACAGGAACTCCAAAAGGTCTTTATTTTGACCCTGCTCACTTACCATGGCATACTGTTTTGAGTGGTACCATCCAGAGCATCTTATTTCTCTCTACCTTTGTTGGTTCCATATACTTACATATGCTGGCAACTAGGAGTTTCTATCTTCCCTTTATAAAGCAATTCTGGTTAGTGATCCCCCAGGGTAGCCGGTGATGTGGTCAGAATTTGACAAGGGCCCCCCAGCTCTGTGAAGGGATAAGCTCACTCTTCCTGGAGGTATTCAAGCAGGGTCTGAGTTACCCTCTGCCCACTGTGAATCAAGGAAGTGGGTCCAGCCTGCTTTGAAGATTCCTTCTGGCACTAATCGTTATAAATAAAATCTTTTGATTTTCTCATTCCTTCTGTGGTGTCTTACCAATACCCCTCCCACCTCCATTCACAGTGAGATCCATCTCCTTCTTTGCCCCTGCATGGCAGCCTCTGCCAAGGTCTGGAGAGACCCAGCTTTCTGTCCCAGCTCAACCACCAACTGGCTATGAAGCCCTGAGCAAATTCATGAACTGCTCTGAACTTCAGTCTCTTCCTCTCTCCCTGCTTTAAATGGAGTGTCAGCCCAGCATCCAGCACAAAGTTCCTCAGTAAACAGACGTCACTGTAGCTGCTCTGCCATATGAGCACTAATTCACATGCCCTCCTTTCCTTCAACCTCCTTTGGGGGCAGAGTCTGTGTCTTCTCGATCTGTACCCTCAGCCCCTAGCCCAGAGCCTTACGGCTGGTAGGCACTCTGTGAATTCATTCCTCAAACATGACTGAGGTCCAGAAACAGATGCTGTGGTTATAGAGTGGCTCCGACAAGATTTAGACTCTCAAGGCAGTCTGAGATAAAAACACAGACAAATAAATGCTGAGTTCTTAGAACTGAGTAGTAATTTTTAGTTTTCCTTGACCTTAATTATAAGGTCAATTATATGACTGGTGCTGCTTTAGCATATGTCAAAACAATTGACCTAGAGGGGCAAAAACTCATTACGTACAGAAGCACTTCAATTAAGGGATATTTTGTTTTCCATGGGGTCTTTGAGAGCTTCGAGAGAAATAGAGGCCATAGTGAAATAATAGCAAGCAGACTGCTGCAATTAAATGTGATTTACCGCAACTTAAGTATCACTTTCAGAGAGGGTCAAATTAAAGCATTTAAGAGGATTGCTGAAAAAAGACTTTTTTCTTTTCTAAGTGAAATGTTGGCACAAGAGGCCTCTGAAGGGAAGGTGCCAGATGCTGATATGTGTTCAGCACGTCGGTGCCTAACATCTCCTTAGTGTTTTTGAATTCTACACTGTCTGCAAAATCACCACTTCATTAAAATTGCTTCAGAAATGGCTTGTTAAATGAAGCAGGTAGCTATCAATCCATGTCTCCCGCCTAGTTTGCATTTTAGAAATGCAAAAGTTATCTTCAAGAATGCCTTTATTTAGCCTCAAATTTCCTAGTTTGCATTTTAGAAGTGCAAAAGTTATTTTCAAGAATACCTTTATTTAACCTCAAATTTCCTGTGTTTTCAGGCAGAGTGCCGGTCCGTCAGGGAAACCAGAGGGATGACATTTGAAAATTGCTGTATTTAATGTATCTCTTTGTTTAAATAGTTAGGAGCTTAAAATTCCCGAAGTCTGACCTTCTTGTTGCCATGATGTATGCCATAAATCCTCAAAATAATTTTGTTTTGGTTTAGACAACAGTTTCTTACCATTTGGGATTCGATAGGATTTGCATAAATGTGGGTCAAGGGATAGAGATAGAGATAGAAATAACCAAGTCGGGGAAATGTTGTTTAATTTGTAAAAAAGCAATATCCTTACACAAACAGAGAGAGGATTGAGCCTGGAGTTCCATAAATTAGCATAGTTTGTTCCAGGCTGGGGTTAAGACTGAGTGTGATTCAATTGCCTAAAGTTTACTTCTCAGGAGAAAACAATGTGGAGAGTCAAAAACAGTGATAGAAAAGAGAAAATTGACAGAAGCCAAGGTGAAATAACAGTTGGTAGATTGCATGCAGCAGCCGTGGACAACTTTGATAAAAATAGCTTTTAAAATATGTGAAAGTGCTGGAGGGGCTGTGGAGAAAAGGGAACCCTCCTTCACTGAATGTAAACTGGTACAGCCACTATGGAGAACAGTTTGGAGATACCTTAGAAATCTATACATAGAACTTCCATATGACCCCGCAATCCCACTCTTGGGCATCTATCCGGACAAAACTCTACTTAAAAGAGACACGTGCACCCGCATGTTCATTGCAGCACTATTCACAATAGCCAGGACATGGAAACAACCCAAATGTCCATCAACAGATGATTGGATTCGGAAGATGTGGTATATATACACGATGGAATACTACTCAGCCATAAAAAAGGATGACATAATGCCATTTGCAGCAACATGGATGGAACTAGAGAATCTCATACTGAGTGAAATGAACCAGAAAGACAAAGACAAATACCATATGATATCACTTATAATTGGAATCTAATATCCAGCACAAATGAACATCTCCTCAGAAAAGAAAATCATGGACTTGGAGAAGAGACTTGTGGCTGCCTGATGGGAGGGGGAGGGAGTGGGAGGGCTCGGGAGCTTGGGCTTATCAGACACAACTTAGAATAGATTTACAAGGAGATCCTGCTGAGTAGCATTAAGAACTTTGTCTAGATACTCATGTTGCAACAGAACAAAGGGTGGGGAATAAAAAATGTAATTGTAATGTATACATGTAAGGATAACTTGATCCCCTTGCTGTACAGTGGGAAAATAAATATATATATATATATATATAAAAGATGTTGTCCATATACACAAAGGAATATTACTCAGCCATTAAAAGGAAAGAAATAACAGCATTTTTAGCAACATGGATGGACCTAGAAATTACCATGCTAAGTGAAGTCAGTCAGACAAAGAGACACCAACATCAAATGCTATCACTTACGTGTGGAAGCTAAAAAAAGGACAGACTGAACTTCTTTGCAGCACAGATACTGACTCACAGACTTTGAAAAACTTATGGTTTCCAAATGAGACGGGTTGGGGGGTGGGGGGATGCACTGAGGGTTTGGGATGGAAATGCTGTAAAATTTGGTTGTGATGATTGTTGTACACCTATAAATGTAATAAAATTCATTAAGTAATTAAATAAATAAATAAATAAAAATATGTGAGATACGGAAAGTTTATGGATGGCAATTTATATTAAATCTTTAATTTATACAAAATTTTAATCTTTTTCTGTACCTTGCTTTTTTCTAAGGAAGTGAAATATATGTGTGTGTATATATATATATGTATTTTGTATGCATATGAATATATATATATTTAATTATATGAAGTTTCTTTGTTATTGATATAGTAGCCAATTGTTTATTGGTTAAAAACTTACTCCAGCTTCACTTAAAGCAGGTTGGGGGGAAAACACTGACCGAAGTAACCTTGGAACTGAGCAGGGTCTGCGACATTAAAAGAGAAAGAAACGACACACAAGGACTCTACTCCAGTGATAATTGTTTCCCATCAGAGTACAAGTTGAGAACTCTGATACTGCTGTGCATGTATATTGGAAGTGAACAACTAAGCAAATAGTTGGCAAATGGTAAGAGACAGATTTCTCACTCTGGGAGTGAAAATTACAGATAAGCAAGGGGGTAAAGAGGATTCAATAAGTACTATTGCAGTGGAGGACATCAGCATGAACTCATGTTTAGCTTACTATAGATACAGATGGATACATGCAGATATATTTACAGATATATGTGTCTGTAGGTTATCATAAAGACATGTACGTCCTTGTTCTGTAAGGTGAAAGTACCTAAGAGAAATGACACCCCGTAGCAGCCAGCACACCAGGCTTCCAGATCATGGTTTCTGCAGACATTCTCCAGTAAAAGAAATAGGGTTTCCTGGAGAAGTGGCTGATTCTAGGACTGGGGCAGGAAATATGCAAGATAAGCCGGGAAGATCTTATAGTACCTAAATGTAAGGAAGTACTAACGAACAAAACAAAGCAACAACATTAATGGGAGTATTTCAAAGGTTCACAAGAACCAACTGAAAGAGCTCCCAATGCAAAGTTGGAATAATATGAGAAACAAAATAAATAAAGTTGTACTGGGTCATTACCTAAACTATACCATAAATATCTATGGGTCCATACATATATGGATGATTATATAATTTTATATATGTATTATATATGATATATATGATACACACAATACATATATATAATTGAGTAGATAAACGGGGGAGAAGAGACAATGCAGAAGAATTCCACACAATTCATGGAGATACTTGCCTGCAAGGAGCGGGAGAGCATAAATTCTCACTCCCTAAGTGTAGGCTGCACATAGTGACTTCCTTCCGAAGATCACAGACAGGAAAAAGGGACGGGGTGGGGGGAGAGTGACTTTACTGCCTCAGTCCGGTGATGAGGGTCACTAATAATATTAACAGCTGAAAGATCATGTTGACAGTATGCTTCCTTTGTATGATGTGTTGAAAAATGGAACTTTACCTCCATGTTTTCCCTCACAAAACCCCTAACTCCAGTCTAATCAAGAGAGAGAGAGATCAGAAAAATTCTATTAGGGAGGCATTCTACAAAATGCCTGAGTGTACTCTTGAAAACTGCCAGGGTCCTCAAAAACAAGGAAAGTGAGAAACAGCCACAGCCAAGAGGAGCCTAAGGAAACGTGATGACTGAATGCAATGTGGTATCCTGGATGGGATCACGAAACAGAAAAAAGGACTTTACTAATCTTAATATAGCAGGGACTTTAATTAATAAGGATGTATCAGTATTGGTTCTTTTATTGTAATGCAAGACATCAGCCACAGGGGGAGCTGGGTTTGTACAGCTACAATTTGACCCCTAGCCTGGGGCTCTCTAATTAAAAAAATAAAATAAATTTCGAAAACCTCTTTTTTTTTTCCCTAGGAAGTTCCCAGGCTAGGGGTTGAATTGAGGCTACAGTTGCTGGCCACAGCCACAGCAATGCAGCGGGATCTGAGCCGTGTCTGTGACCTGCAACACAGCTCGTGGCAATGCTGGATCTTTAACCCACTGAGTGAGGCCAGGGATTGAGCCCACAACCTCAAGGTTCCTAGTCGGACTCGTTTCCACTGTGCCACAACGGGAACTCCAAATTTGGACAATTATTAAGTAGTGAACAAAGATTTATACTTGGGAAATATGAATCCTGCACCCACAATCTTAACCCTATGCTGTACACATCCACATTAACGACTGAAAAATACTGACTTTTGTTTTTAGACAAGATGATTTGTGTATTTTTCTGGCAGAAATTTGAAATCTGAGATTGGACATACTATAGATTTGTAATTTGAAAAAACTCATGGGAGATCCGATCATGACTCAGTGGTAACGAACCCTACTAGGATCCATGAGGATGCGGGTTTGATCCCTGGCCTCACTCAGTGGGTTAAGGATCTGGCGTTGCCGTGAGCTGTGGTGTAGGTCTCAGACGCAGCTTGGATCCCCCGTGTTGCTGTGGCTGTGGCATAGCTCAGAGGCTACAGCTCCAATTAGACCCCTAGCCTGGAAACCTCCATGTGCCACGGGTGTGACCCAAAAGGACAAAAAAAAAAAAAAAAGATGTTCTCCAATGGAATTGAATATTATGTCCAAGGCGTTGACTTTTCATAGAAAGAATTTGGAAAAAAATTTGTTTTTTCCATAAAGGCAGAAACTTCTCACCATTGGTTACTTTTAATATGTTATGAATGAAATTCAGATTGTGACATGACATTTCCAAGGAGCTGCTTATCCTAACATATACACACTTCTAAGATACAATCTTTGACCGAGGAAGACTGGGTCTAGCCAAAGGTCTTTCCTATGCTGTGATTGTGACTTTTAGACCAAGATAGTGTCACTCACTTTCTGGCTTAAGAAACTTAAGAACCTAATGAAAAAAATGTTAACGTACCCCTTTTAAGGTGAAGCCATCAACAATTGCGAAACCTGAGGATGATGAAAGCACTCAATAAATTGTGCCTTAAATTCTACAATTGTAGAAGAAGCATGAGCCCTACCCTTGTGGCTGTTATAGTGTGAATTGGGAAGGTATCCCAAAGCTTCAGCTCTGGGTTCCACGTTTTGACCCCTCAGTGTTGGGTACAGGTGGGGCTTTACACCACTAGTGCTGTATATTCTTGGGTGTAACCACCATGTCATCAGATCCTGTCGTTCCTCCATTCCTCCCCTGAGTCTTCCTCTGCCTTCCTTTTGCTCTTCTACTTTATTCAGAGTGGAAATGCTGAAGGGTATAGCATGTAAAGTTCATTCTGCTATATACATTTTTTTTTGGGGGGGCGCTTTTTAGGGCCACACACATGGCATGAGGAAGTTCCCAGGCTAGGAGTCAAATCAGAGCTGAAGCTGCTGGCCTACACCACAATCACAGCAATGCCAGATCTGAGTCTTGTCTGTGACCTACACCACAGCTCACAACTAATGCTAGATCCTTAATCCACTGAGCAAGGCCAAGGATCAAACCTACATCCTCTTGGATACTAGTCAGATTTGTTATGGCTGAGCCATAATGGGAACTCCCATTCTGTTATTATTTTTAATACCAATTCTTTTTACTTTACTTTTATTTTATTTTATCATTTCTTTTGGCAGCGTGCAGTTGGCAGCTGTGATGAGGAGAAGACCATGGAAAGGGTCATGGGTGGCAGTGGGCCACTCAGCCAGTGATACAGGAGACAGGTCCACCAGGGAGCACGAGGCCCCTGTGACATCCTCTCCCACCAGGTGTGCCAAGCGCTCTTCTCCCTGGCACTTTTCTGGGTAGTTACATGGGGGATGAGCTGCAGGCTTAGAGGCCTGACGGGAGCAGCTGTGTGGAGGGGCACCTGGCAGGGTCAGAGAGAGGACCGTGTCGGAAGCCTTTACCCCAAACATCTCAATGCATAACCTGACAACCCAGGTGAGAGCAGTCATTCTCTTAGCAACTGGTCTGTTTTGTTCTTTGTACATATCCAAGGCCAGGTGAGAACCCTGAGAGGAAAAGAAGAGTCTCGTGGAAGTCCACTCTAAGCCTTGGCTCTTTTTACCTTCAGCAAGACGTGTCATCTCTTGGTTCCAGTAAGTGGAAGCTGGCCTGCCTTGTTCATGAGAATCAAGGTGAGAGGAAGTGGGCTGGCCTCTTGGCCACACAGCTGTCAGGGCCCTTTCCCAAGTTCCCCAAACAGCTCTACCTTTATCTGATGTTTTTCAATACAATTGTGGAAAAGGGAGGCACTGCGATAGTCAGCAAGTGTCAGGAGGTTGAGGACTCTGTAAAGGCATGTTGGAAAAATGAGGGAAGGAGGCACAAGTATAATTTCTATTCTGTGTTTCCTTGTCCTCCAGCAAGGCCTCCCCTTGTATTAGTGAGGCCTGTTGCAGATAAATGCAGGCTGCCAACAGCGAGATGCGTCTTGGGCAAAACGCCCAACAGATGGCTCAGCTCTGTATGTCCCAGCTGTCATAGCAGACAGTGGCTTCTGTTTGCGTCTTAAGTCTTAAGTCAAAGTGGTGGATATAGGATAATTGTGGGATGGCAGGAATCCCTGGAACAGTTCCACTCGAGGCAAACTTCAAACATGCTCATTCAGGGATTTGAGAACACAACCTTCTCTGCTGTCCCTTTAGAGCAGTGGCCACTCAAGCTCATTGGAGAGAAAGGTCAAGGACTCTGAGCAGCAGGGAAGGCACTTTCTTGCACGGATCAAAGGATGCAAGCTCTAGACCCCTCTGTTCTAGCCAAGAGCTTGGTCATTTGGCCTATGGGCAGTGCCTGAAGCCAGCCTAGGGACTAGGATGATGGCCTTACACGGGGGCTCTTGTTTTTGCAGGTCCTGAAGTAAGATGACAGCTTGGGAAGTTGGGGTTCAAACTGGCTCTGTGTCTTGACTGTAAAATGGGCATGACGTCCACCTCACACAGTTGCCCTGCGTGGTGCTTGGAGTAAATTCTCAGTACTCCAGTACCTCACACTTTTTTTTTTCTTTTGTCTATTTAGGGCCGTACCCGCAGCAAATGAAAGTTCCCAGGCTAGGTGTTGAATTGGAGCTGGAGCTGCTGGCCTACACCACAGCCACAGCAATGCAGGATCTGAGCTGCGTCTATGACCGACACCACAGCTCACAGCAACTCCTGATCCTTAACCCACTGAGCAAGGCCAGGGATCAACCCATGTCCTCATGGATACTAGTCGGGTTCGTTAACCACTGAGTCATGACAGGAACTCCCAGTACTTCATACTTAGCCCCTTCAGCTCCTATAATGAAATACCAGGGGTGGCAGAAATTTGTTTCTCACAATTCTGGAGGCTGGAAGTGTGAAGCCACCGTGCCAGCAGCCTCAGTTCCTAGTGACATCCCTATTCTCGTTCGCAGACTGCCTCCTGCTCAACCCTCACAGGGCAGAAAGAGGGCAAGCTAGCTCTCTGGCCTGTGTCGGGCATGAATCCCATTCATGGAGGCTCCTCTCTCTCAAGAATTACTTTCCAAAGTCCCCATCTCAAAATACCATTACCCTGGGGATTCGATTTCAAGATACCGATCTGGAGGGGGACACAAACATTCAGTCCATAGCACCCCCTTTCCAGGGATGGGGGGTGTTGTGCTCAGAGGACAGTGTCACCCATGGTGTCTGAAAAGCTGCATTTCTTTTTTTTTTTTAATGATTTTTATTTTTTCCGTTATAGTTGGTTTTGAGACATTGCATCTCATGCATTTAAAAGGCTCCCCTCATAGGCCTCATTGTCCAGAGTTCTGATGAGGGGGGCCCACTGCAATCAGCACTGGTGTACCTCCCCAGCCCTCTCCTCACATTGCAGGAAGAGCACGTTGCGATAGACTAGCCCTGAGACCCAGCTCCCACCACAGCCGTATGAACATTTCCTAATGTTAAAGCTCCAGCCACAGGCTCAAAGATGAGCTCTTCCACGTCATGAAATCATCAGTCAAATATATCACAGGCGATAAAGAAATCAGCAAGTGAGAGGAACGAGATGCTGGCATGGGTGCAGTGAGGAGCAGCCTGTGCTATGAAGGTTGTTGGGGACAGTCTTGTCCAGTGACTAGAATGCGCTGGGCTGTCTTCGAGACCCGGGGCCTCAGCTTTCGCACCCATTAGATACCAGCTCTCCAGCAAGGTTGTCTGTGTATGCTCGTATGAAATAGCATACAGGAAAGTTCTACGGCATTGATCATGGAACGTGGAATGGTCGAATAACCAAGAGCACACACACCTGTCCAAAAAGAAAAGGTGGGAAGCAATGAGGGTATACCTACAGAACCAGCCCAAACTGGCCCTGTCCTGTTTCTAGCAAGATGCTGAGCTGTTCTTCAGAGAGAGCAGAACAAAAACTGCCAGCCATGCAGCTGAAGCACGCAGAGAAGATTCTGACCTCAAATAACACCAAGAACCAAGTTCTCCCCTGAGGGACCAAAGGACCTGAAGCGGACTGGAACCTGGATAGCAGAGCCCTTTCAGAAGCAGAGGGTTTGCTGTCCAGGAAGGTTTGGTGCTGAAGCCCCTCTGCCTGCCTCACCATAAATAGCCAAGCTCCAAAGCCCTCCAACGGAACCCTACCCACCTGCACTTCTGCACTCCCTTAACTCACAAAAGCTTGACTGAGCCCCAGCCTGGGGAGACAGATTTGAGTGGAGCCACGTCTCCTGTCTCCTTGCCCACCCACCTCACAATGAAGCGTCTTCTTTTCTCAAAAGCTAGTGCTTGTGCCATCGTGTTGGCTTCTATGCTACTGGGGCAGTGAGCCATTTGCTAGGTAACAAGGTGGCAGTTTCTCATCAGGAAGAGAAATAGGGAGCTTGAAAGAGAGTCCTGAGGCCTGGGACAGAGTTTAGAGGAGGAACCCAGGAAATCTCTGGAAGGAGATGTGCACAGTGGCCCCGTGTGCAGCCTGTGCTCTCTGAGGGGCCAAGTGTCGTCTTATGGACTATGGGGGTGGGGAGCTGGTGGAAGAGGAGAGCATCCTGTTTTCTTCCCTGTAGCTGGAGGGCTCTGCTACAAGGGGCTGGGCCGTTGTGTGTGGAGGGGGTGGTGATGGTGAAGGGGGAGCGGGTAGGGATAGACATTGGGCACCTACAGGGTCCCCCTTGTGCCATGGGCTCTTTCTTCGGCCGTCAACGCTTTGGGCTTCTGGAAGCTGGTGAGGTTGGCCCAGGTTGAGGTGGGAGCCTCTCCCTGACTAGGGCACAGGCTGCTGGTTAAGGGCTAGCTGCTGTTTTGCTTGTCTTCTGACATGGGGAGTTTTCTTGTGTACTTGGGGTATTTCTCTTGGGGAGGTGGGAAGGTAAAAACTACCTTTCCTCCTCAGACTGCAGAACCGACAGACCCACAAACAAACCAGAAACTGCTTTTATGTTCTGTTTGACTCAAATTTCTATGTGGAGGCTGAGATAGAGAGTGCTTAATTTTTATAATATATTCAGTTGGAGGACAACAAAGGGCAATGTTCAGGGGAAAAAAAAAAACCCTAGGTGTTATTGGACTTTGTGTACATCTTGGTTATAAACAGAATTGGGACTTCTTTATATGGTTTTGTTCCTTTTTTTTTTTTTTTTTTTTGTCTTTTTAGGGCCACACCTGCGGCATACAGAGGTTCCCAGGCTAGGAGTCTAATCGGAGCTATAGCCGCCAGCCTATGCCAGCCTACCCAAACCACAGCAACACCAGATGCGATCTGCTTCTGCGACCTACACCATAGCTCATGGCAATGCCGGATCCTTAACCCACTGAGTGAGGCCAGGGATGGAACCTGCAACCTCATGGTTCCTAACCAGATTCATTTCCAATGTACCAAGACGGGAACTCCTTATATGGTTTTGTTCCAATAAAGCACACCCAGAAGATTTTCATCAGCAAAACGCTGATGTGGGAGCAACAGCTGCTGCAAAGTTTATCTCCTTTATACCATCTTCTCACTTCATTTCTAATTTTCACAGCTTTTTTTTTTTTTGGTTTGCAAATATCCTAGAATTCTTTCTTCCCTGCTTGGTAAACAAAAAGAAAAGTAAAGTTCTAGAGCAAGGTTAGAATGACCTACTCTAGATCTCTTTAAAAGAAGTCTGTGTCAAAGGTCAGGCATGAATACAGAAATGGAAGGGGGTACTACCTGGTTCACTGTGGGCTGATTCCCAGAGATGCAATCAGAGGCAGATTCCTGAGCAAGGCAGCTTGCCCTCCCAAGGAAACCACATCTTTCAATCAATAAGTATTTCTAATCATACGAAAGGCCTCATGCTACAAAGTGATACTTTTCTCTTTTGTCAAGAAAGAAAGAATTAAGAAAGCCATGGAATTCCCTGGTAGTGCAGTGGGTTAAGGATTTGGCTTTGTCACTGCTGTGGCTTGAGTTCAGTCCCTGGCCTGGAAACTTCTACATGCTGTAGCACTGCCAAAAAAAAAGTCATATTGTCAAAACTCAGTAGCTCGCCCTCTGTCCACTGGAGCCAAATAGAAATGCAGAGACAGAGTGTTGGGTAAAGGAGAAAAGAACAGCTTTTATTGCTTTGCCGGGCAAAGGAGGCCACAGCAGGCTAATGCCGTAAAGACTGTGTCCTCTACTGGGGAGGAATTGCAGGGAGTTTTATAGTAAAAAGGAGAAAAACAGTGTTCTGGATAAGAATCAGCATTGAGGGCAAATATGCTTTCTTCTTCCTTTGGGAGAAGCTGATGTCACGAGATCTCAGAGTGATCCTGCTAATCTTCCAGGTTATCGAATCTCAATTTTTCCTAAAACAAAAATACTTTCAAAAAGGGCATATTAATCAGAGATTAGGGTAATCTAAGAAAGTCCCCCATAAAACGTCATGTGCTTGTAATCTTTGACTCACAGGCAATTGTGTTCAGGGTGCCTAATTTTTAGCTTACGGGTGATTGTGTTTAGGGTACAATTAAGTCAGGAAGAAGCACAAGGAAGGGCTCCTAGCTATTTAATTTTCAAGTATTCATTTCTAAAAGAAGCATAAGGAATATAACTTTTCTCAGGTGTAGGAGGTGCCTGCATCAGTCAGAAGGGGCATGCTGAGAACTAACTGGGAATCTTAGAAAGAAATATAATACTTTCTCTCTGATTATGTTGGAAACAGACTCTTTTAAGACTTTTTAAAAAAATAGGCAGAAGATCACTAGACAGAATTAAACTGAAATAGCTTTGGATGTTCTGTAGTTCTAAAGCATTTGTATGGGGGTATACATCCTTGAATGATTTTTGTTTAAATGAGTTTAAGATAAATGAATGTTCTGTTCCTCTAGGAACTCAGGAAAAACTAGGTTGATTAAAAGATAATTAAGCTGTTGCAGATAAAACTAGTTAATTATACTTTAGCATTTATATTTCCTTAAACTTTGCTCTAATAGTGAATTATTTTCACAAGAACATAATGTGGATGTAATAATTTATGATTAAGCCTCACACTGTAATTATTAAATGTGGTACTTTGCTCTCTTAATGCTTGTTCCTATTTTTAAGTTGCAATAAAGTGTACAATTTTCCTTTGGCTCCATGAAATTTGCTTAATGGAAACTCAGCTTTTTTTTTTTTTTTCCGTAAGTTACATGAAGGTAGTTTACCTGAATTTCAAGTACATCATCTGAAGGAAATATTAATCTTTTGTGGTTCTCAATTTAATTCTTGTTCAGCCTCCACTGCATTTACACAATAGAGCAGTGGCTTGGAGTCATTGCACTCTTTTCTTCTGAAAATATACTATTGAAAGGAGATAGAACTTGGCCTCTAAGAAAAGCAAAATTATTCTTTGGGACAAGTATGGCTAGGACAGCAAGGAATACCAAAACCTGCAAACCTCTATTTTAGTAACAGACACTAGGTTAAGTAGCCTGTGCAACCACTTGAATGTAGCCCTGAGATGCCCAAGCGTAGGAAACAGCATTGACTTTGCCCTAAAATTGCTTTCCAATGAGGAGTAATAATGGGTCACAGATGAAAGTATTTGAACTGGGAAGGGGAGACAGGTTGAAGATAACGTTCTCCCAACCACCTGTATGACCTTGGGACGATGGTATGAAGCTTTGGTTCCCTCATCTCTAAAATGCTAATTATTATGCCTTCACCTCCCCTTACACAGTTGCTTTGAAGACCAAGTGAGTGCAAGTATGTGACTTTACAGGGAGACTAAATATGTATAAGGCAGGGACTGTGTCCCTTATGACTTTTGCATTCTCCCATCACATCTTTTGTGTATCTTTGATGACACAAACAAAATGACATAAATGTACACAATATAGGAAAACAGATAATGTACACTAAAAATGCTGCTTGTCCTTTCGGCAAACAAAGTATCATATCATATCAATAAGCAAAGGAAGCCGCAGCCTTCCGTGAATGCAGTCACCTGTGGTGCACCCCCAGGAGGCTCACGATGAGAAAGCATAGGATACTGGCCCTAGAGAGCTGAGGTGCATGTCAAAGGAATGAGTTCAGTGAGCCCAGATTCTTGCATCTTCCCATACACAGAAAAGCGCTCAGTTCCTTACTTTGAGATGTCTGGTTTTTTTTTTTTTTTTTAAATTAACAGTGATCTTTTGATGTTCCAGCTCAAACAAAACCCCCTATATATCCTGGCTTTCCTCCCCCTTCCCCCTTGGGACAGTTTCTCAGAGTTACAAGAGGCTGCGTCTTGTGGGCTTAACTCCTCAGGTTTGCCCATCATATAAAACAAAATTCTCAACTTTTAGGTTGTGCTTCTTTTTTCCCAGTCAACAAAGGCAAGGCCATCTTTCCAGCACAGGTTAATGGGAAGAGGTTTAGTTCTCATTTCCTTCCTCAAAACTTGACTTTACAGGGTTGCTTAAGACTCAGTGATGTGCTGGAGCTGTCCCCTGCCAACTGGGGAGAGCCACTTCTGTGCCTCTCTTCCGAAACTCCACATTCAGAGTTTTCAAGTTGATAGCTTGAAATTGGCCATGCTGAAAATTGGCAAGTATTATTGTAGTAGTGTGACGTGGTAAAAAAAAAAATATATATATATATATATGTGTATATATGTGTGTGTATATATACATGTGTATATATGTGTGTATATATGTATATATATGTATGTGTATATATATGTATATATATGTGTGTATATATGTATATATATGTGTATATATGTATGTGTATATATATGTATATATATGTATATAAGTATATGTGTGTGTATATATGTATATATATATGTGTGTATATGTATATATGTGTGTGTATATATGTATATATATATGTGTGTATATATATATATATGTGTATATATATATACACATACACACATACATACACACACACCCCAATATATATATTTGGTCTTTGTCCCTGGCTCCTGCACAGAGCTTCCAAAATCCTTGGAATTTCCTGAGTGATAGAGTGAGAGGAGCATCTTCTGTTTTTCATAATCAGCACCTTCCAATCATACCTAAGTTTACGCCAATGAAGTGACTCCTGGCAGGCCCTAGATAGCTTCAGGATGGGGGCTGGTTGCCAGAGGAACCAACTCTATGATTATAGGGTTGAAACTTTCAGCCCCACTCACAGTCTCCAAAGAGGGGAGGGGGCTGGGGATTGAGTTAATCGCCAATGACCAATGATCTAATCAACCCTGGCTTCATAATGGAACCTCTATACAAACCCCCAAATGATGCGTTTTATTAGAGATTTTCCGGGTTGGCGAATATATGTATATGCCAGGAGGGTTGTGAATCTCAAATTCTACAGAAATTCCTGTACCCAGGACCCTTCTAGACCTCTTTATCTGGCTGTTCATTTGCATTTTTTGTAATATCCTTTATAATAAACTGGCAATAATTAAAGTTTTCTCCTGAGTTCTGTGGGTAATTATAGCAAATTATCAAACCTGTAGGGAGGTTGGTGAGAACCCTGTTTGTAGCTAAATTGGACAGAGTGTGGATCCTGGGAACGCGTACCTGAGATTGGCATTTGAGTTGGGAGGCAGTCTCATGGGACTGTGCTAATTCAGGGTAGACAGTGTCAGAATTGAGTTAAATTATATAGCCCTCAGCCGGTGTCTATGCTGAACTGAAGAATCACTTGGTGTGAAAACGCCACACATTTGGAGTCAGAAATTTTCTATGGGTAGGAACAGATCACAGGAGAAAGTACATATCACAAGGCTTACCCCCATCTCCGAAGAGCCAGTTGTCAAATATTTATTAGCATACCACTGCTTAGATTTTTCCTGTGCTTGTGAATAATTTTGGTTTGATTTTATAGTCTGAGAGAACCATGAGCCTTATGATTTCTGGAGCTTTGGAGTGAGCTGAAAGCCAGAAGAAAAGATCCCCTAAGATACTCACTCACAAATGCATCTTCATCACTCCCTATAAGCAATGTTAAGACAGACAGAATCTCAGACCTCTCTCCATGGGTCACCCTGCATGGAAATTGTGGGCTACTCTTGCCAAAACTCGGCATCTGTCCACTGGGGCCAAATAGAAATGCAGAGACAGAGTTTTGGGTGAAAGAGAAAAAAATAGCTTTTATTGTTTGCCAGGCAAAGGAGGACACAGCAGACTAAAGCCTTAAAGACTGTGTCTCCCCCTCTCCCCGACCTTGAGGAAGAAATGCAGGGAGTTTTACACTCTAAGCAGAGAAATACAGTGTTTCAGATAAGAATCAGGAATTCAGGAATATATATATATACACACAAAATCAGGATTGGGACAAACATGCATTCTTCTTTCTTTGGGAGAATCTGAGTCATTGAAACTGGCGTCAGCTGAGAACAATGTCTAGTTACCTATGATGGAGCATGAGAATGGGAGAAAAAAGAATGTATACATGTATGTGTAACTGGGTCACCATGCTATACAGTAGAAAAAAATTGTATTGGGGAAATAACAATAAAAAAATTTTTAAAAAGAAAGAAACAGGCGTCAGGAGGTCTAATGTTTAGGTCACAGATGGCAGATGTTGAGGGTGCCATCCAACGAGGGAGAAGCACAAGGAAGGGCTCCAAGCTGTTCGATTTTATTTTATTTTCTAATTTTTAAAAAATAATTTAGTGAATTTTATTATATTTATAGTTGTACACCCATCATCACAACCTAAGCTGTTCTATTTTAACGTATTCATGATGCGTTTCCCTTGAGGGGGAACCAGGATCCTGCCCCAAGGCTGCACTACTGTTTCTTGACTGTTCCTCCCTTGTCTTTGCATCCCCTTCCCTCCCGGGTCAGCAACTGTCTGAACCTGCCCCCTGGAACTCAGGGAAGGCCATGGAGGCTGAGTGAGGTCCATTTCCTAAAAACCAGAAATGGGGGACACAGACAGACTTTTGGGCTCAGGAGCCCCCGGGGGCCCTGCTCAGTTACAGTAACCCTGAGAAAACTGCTCTGAGGAGGCAAGGAGCCAGCGAAGCTGGGCTAAATAGGAGTTTTACAATAAAGGGCAGGTAGTCAGAACAAAAGATTCCTGTTAATAAGAGAAAACTAGACACCTCAAGTTAACAAATTTCACACTTTTTATGTATGGGAAGATGTAAGAGTCTGGGCTCACTGAAATCATTCTCTTGATATGCACCTCAGCTCTCTGGGGCCAGAATCCTGTGTTTTCACATCTTGATTCTCCTCAAGCAGTACCTGTGAAGGTGACTACAGCTGTTGGCTGCTTGATGACAGATATGTCCTTCCTGAGTACCCTAGGGCTCACCATTGGGGGTGGGAGTCTCTGCGGTCATTGATGGCTGGGACATCTTTGGTTTCCTTTTTAAGGCCACACCCATGGCATATGGAAGTTCCCAGCCTAGTGGTCAAAGTGAAGCTACAGCTGCCAGTCTACACCACAGCCACAGCAACAGAGGATCCAAGCCGTGTCTGCAACCTGCGCCATAGTTCATGGCAACGCCAGATCCCCGACCCAGTGAGCAAGGCCAGGGATCAAACCCGCATCCTCCTGGATGCTAGTCAGATTTCGTTTCCACTGTGCCACAACAGGAAATCCTGGGACATCTTTCATTTATTGATACGAAATATTTTATTTCTTTTTTTTTTTTTTTTTTTTTTTTTTTGTCTTTCGTTGTTGTTGCTGCTATTTCTTGGGCCGCTCCTGCGGCATATGGAGGTTCCCAGGCTAGGGGTTGAATCGGAGCTGTAGTCACCGGCCTACGCCAGAGCCACAGCAACGCGGGACCCGAGCCGCGTCTGCAACCTACACTACAGCTCACGGCAACGCCGGATCGTTAACCCACTGAGCAAGGGCAGGGACCGAACCCGCAACCTCATGGTTCCTAGTCGGATTCGTTAACCACTGCGCCACGACGGGAACTCCTATTTTATTTCTCAATGATCAGAAATTAATCAGAGAAGCAGACCCTAGGAGAGACAGGTCATAGATTTCATTATAGGGACTGTATGCAATTGTGGCAGCTCGTTAAACAAAAAGATTGAGGCTGTTGTTTCTGTGCCTGCCACAGCAGGGAGGCAGGAAGGGCAGATGGATGTGAACCGGGGAGAGCAAGGACAAACTGGTTCCTTTGAATTGTTCTCCAACTGCCCAAGCCTCCACCTTCAGTGATGGAGTGCCCTGCCTAGGAAGCACTGTGATAGAGCTATATACATAGCTAGCCCAGGTGGCACAGAGGCTGGACAAGGACTGACAGGAGCTGCAGGAGCTGCACCAGGCTGCTGCACCTGCTGATAGTGGACCCACAGCACAAATGAGCAGCAATACTGCCCTGTGTCCTGTACTGCCCTTTACAAGAGCAGAGAATGTGGCTGCAGCTTCACCTCCCTCCTTTTGCCAAACTTACTCAGGAGGTCTCTGTGGCGTATGCTCACTTGGACCTGTGCCAGGAACAGAATTTTGGGAAACCTAGATCCCGCTGCTAAGCCAAGCTGACAAAATCCAGATCCTCTGTGCATCTGTCTGTGTTGGGAGAGAGATGATGAAATGTTTCTTCTTTATTTTATTTTATTTTTTGCTTTTTAGGGCTACACCCATGACATATGGACGTTCCCAGGCTAAGGGTCCAATCATATCTACAGCTGCTAGCCTACACCACAGCCACAGCAATGCCAGATCCAAGCCACATCTGTGCCCTACACCACAGCCGGATCCTTGACCCACCACTGATCGAGGCCAGGGATCAAGCCCAATTCCTCATGCATACTAGTAGGGTTCATTACTGTTGAGCCACAATGGGAACTCTGATGAAATATTTCTTGGGTGGCAAACTCTTCAGTGAACTAGCAAAGGGGTCCAGACAGTCAGAGGGAATGAAAGGAAGTCACCTGGCATAGGGAGCCTTCTGGCAGTAGAAATGAGAAGCTGGATGTCTTAGAGAGGAGCCGTGCTCCAGACTGGAAGTCTCAGCTCCACCACTAATAAGCCCTACTGATCTGGAATCTCCTTAACTACCCTCAGCCCAATCACTGGATCTCTCAAGGTCTTTGCAGCTCTAAGTTTCTCACTCTGTGCACTATTTCCTTTGGAAAATTCAGATGTGCACAGTCTCCAAGCTTCCAATGGCCTCCTTGGTCAGTTCCATGGCCCCACTGAGGCAGGAGATGGGTGGGCTCCAGGATAGGCATTTGCAACTAGCCTCTTGTTTACCGTTCCTAAGGCAGGAGATAAGTGAGCTCCAGGAAAAACATTTACAACCAGCCACCAATCTATACTTCAAGACAGAAATAACAGGCACAAGGCAAATAATTGGTACTTGCCTTCTGTGAGCTTGTTAACCAATGGTAATGACAGGATCAGAGGAGGGGCTAAGCCCTGCTTGGGCAAAAGGTCACATACTTCCCATCCTCAGGGTCAGGGAGACCCCAACTACACATGCACAAAGAGACCCCTCTGGGTCAAGAAGGGAGGGGTGCCAGTCCATAATAAATCTAGATGAACTTTCCACCATGCCTTGCTTTGGAATCCATCTTGACCAAAAGATGCACACAGGTCAGGGAAGGCCCTCGGTCTGGTCAGGTGTGAAAGATAAAACAAGATAAGTGGCCAAAGGAAAACAAAGACCTGAAAGAACAGTCCTATCTAAGTGATTTAAATCACCTCTCTGGTGTGCTCCTCATTCAGGGGGATGCCCACACCCTTGCTCCTTTGGGTGTGTACGACTGCTTTGCTTCTGCCTTAGATAAACAGACTTCTTCTCCGTGTGCTCTCCCACATGTACTATGTTTCTAACAGTAAACTGTATTACCTGTTTTTAAGGTCTTTGCCTCCTTGAAACATTCTTGCTTTCAACAGGGGGCAAGAATCAGGGAAATTCTGCTTTTTAGCCTCTAGCTGGTCTAGTGGCTAGGAGTCCTGGTTTTTCAACCAGACTGTCCAGGTTCAATTCCTGAGCAAGAATTAAGATCTCATTTCAAGCCATCTTGTACTGCTTTCTCTCCGAGATCACCACTACTTCTGCCCTGGGGGATGGGGTCCTCCTTTCCTACCTTCTCCCTTCCCCAGGGACCACCACCCCACATCCAACAAGATGGTCCATCCTTAGACCCTTGCAAATGCAGCAGATGGAGACTAAGAAGACTGGTTTTCCCCAAACACTCAATGAAAGCTGTAAGCAGCTTGTCCTTCCATCCCGGATGCTTACAGACCATCCCAGATCAGCCCGGGCTGAAGGAGGAATTGAAACAGAGAAGGACAAAGAGTCTGGGCCTACTCATTCCAGGAACATCCAACAAGTGAGGGGAGGCCATTGGGGGCCACAGAAAGGACTGTGCAAGCTGGTGGAAACTGTGCCCTTTGGGCGGCAAAGTGGAAATCAACGAACAAGGAGGGCCTAGTCCTTCCGCTCATAAAGGCTTGAGTTTGTAGATTGAGAGGGTTGGAATTCTCTCCATTATCAGGCCAAAGTCTCTACAACCACTGGGTTTGGTCTTCCTTGCTCCAATGATGAAGGGACCCCTGTGTCTCTTCATCATGTTTTGTGAGATTGTTTTAAGGGTGATAATCATGAACCAGGGGGGCAGAGATTCTGATAAAACTATATATACAGCAGGACAATGAGAAGGAAGGGAGGGAGGGATGAGGGAATAACAGAGAGGGGAAGAGAGGAGGGAATGACACAGTGAAAAACTGCCTGCTCTGATCCTTTCATGAAGATCAGGGGCCAGAGGGCTGGCAATTGGCCAGGCCTGGTCCATGTGACCATCTGGGTGCTGAGCAGTCTGTATCTGAAGCACAGAGCTGAGTCTGAGGAATTGGCAAAAAAAAAAAAAAAAAAAAGGGAGGCCCACTACGCTCATCCTTTTGTGGAAAAAACTGATAAAGCCAATTCATTTGTTTATTTTTGCTTTTTTTTTTTTTTTAAGGTATATACCCCTAGGTTCCCAGCCTAGGGGTTGAGTCGGAGCTACAGCTGCCAGCCTATACCACAGCCATAGCAACACAGGATCTGAGTGGCATCTGCGATCTATGCCACAGCTCAGAGCAACACCAGATCCCTGACCCACTGAGCAAGGCCAGGGATCGGACCCCCATCCTCATGGTTACTAGTCAGTTCATTTCTGCTGCACCATGATGGGAACTCCAAGCCAATTCATTTTTTTTGGGGGGGGGTCCTTTCTAGGGCTGCACCTGTGGCACATGGAGTTTCCCAGGCTAGGAGTCTAATCAGAGCTGTAGCCTCCAGCCTATACCACAGCTCACAGCAACAACGGACCCTTTATTTATTTATTTGTCTTTTTGTTTCTTTCTAGGGCTACATCCACGGTATATGGAGGTTCCATAGGAGTCCAATAGGAGCTGTAGCCGCCGGATCCAAGCCGTGTCTGCGACCTACACTACAGCTCACAGCAACGCCAGGTCCTTAACCCACTGAGTGAGGCCAGGGATCAAACCCACAACCTCATGGTTCCTAGGTGGATTCGTTAACCACTGCACCATGACAGGAACTCCCCAATTCATTTTTAAGTTCAGATATTTACTTACCAGATTTACCTGAGGTTAGGTTTCAGCAATGGTATCGATGTGGAGAGATACCATGAGCATTGTTAAGAGGACCAATAAAGTGCCTCTGGTCCTTCTGTCCTGCTGCCTCCTCTCAGGCACCCCCTGCTCTGCAGCCTCCCTTCCTCTTTCTTACTCAAGACCTCTTGCTCTCTCCCAACCCATTCTTCCTCTTTCACTTCTGCTCTGTCCCCTCTTGCTTTTCCATGTGGCATATTCCCACAGCTGCCTTTCCTCTCCAGCTCCTCCTGTCACCTTCACTCTCTTTTCTGCTTCTCCCTTTCTTTCTCTCAGACCCTGTGCTAAGGCCAAGGGTTGAAGGCTAAAGGGTCACTCCACTACCCCACATTTGCTAAGTGTCAGTGTTCATAAAACTCAGTGAATACACATGTTCTCATTGCAAACATGTGGCACAACCAAGCTCTGTAAGTTCTCAAGAGCCCCAGTGGAAGCCCAGCCATCCTGTGTGCAGGACTTTCCCAGCGCAGTACAGCGTGGAGCTCAACACCCAGCCCCCAATGCTGTGTGGAGGGTGGAGAAGTGTGAGATGGGAGTCCTGTCATCAAAGTCCTCTCCGTTCAATGAGCCAAGACCTGTATATAGGGTGACCAGGCATCCAAGCTTGTCCAGGGCCACCCTGGCTTGTACCTATTTTTTTTAATGAGTGTTTTTAGCAAGGTGTTTTATAATTCTTTTTAAATTTTTTATTACAGTTGATTTACAATGTTCTGTTAATTTCTGCTGCCCAGCAAATTGACCCAGCAAATTGACCCAGTCTTTTTCTCACATTATCTTCTATCATGTTCCATCACAAGTGACTAGATATAGTTTCCTGTACTATACAGCAGGATCTCATTGTACCTGCATAATTATTAGTAATACACCTTTTCCCTCTAAAAGCACCCAGGTTTGGATGATAAACTCTACATTCAGCCTGCATCTATCAGAAACAGTTAATAGCTCAGAATGGCCCATGTTGAAAAGAGCCTGTACAGGAGACTGGGTTCTTGTTCCAACTTAGCCAATGACTTGGGGGAATTTGGGGCAAAGTCCCTTCAGTTCTCTGGGCCCCCGTCTGAAAATGAGGAGTTAGAACCAGAGCTTTCATGGATTCATTGGATCATTCATTTATTCAACAAGTAGTTATTGAACTTCCTCCTATGTTTCAGCTATGCTAATTTGGGCTACTCTAGATGATCATGTGAGAATCCCAGCTTCTCCCTGCTTTGGTCCGCTGGATGGAATTCTGGTTTAGCCCACTAGGTAGGTGTCTCTTCCACCATATCCCAAGAGTTTGTCAAACTGAGTGGGGGAAAAAATACTGGAGCAGGAGAGGAAACAGGAGGACTGTAGGGGTGAAGCAGGAGTTTTTGGAAGAGAGCTGCTAAAGAGAGGGTGTGTCAACACACATGGGGTACTGAGGGCAGCTGATGGCAGAGGAAAAGGGGGTTGGAAGAAGTATTGCTAAAGAGTTGGATCTTTTCTATGGTGTTTGAGAAATACCCAGGAAGAACTGGAATATTTGAATATTACTTTTGGTTGCTTTGAGTATTTTTTTTTAAACCACACCTGTGGCATGTGGAAGGAAGTTCCCGGGCCAGGGATCGAACCCAAGTGACAGCAGCAATCTGAACCACTGCAGTGACAATGCCAGATCATTAACACACTATGCCACAGGGAACTCCTTGACCATGTTCTTTTATTTATTTATTCATTTACTTATTTATTTTCACAGATGCACCTGCAGCATATGAAAGTTCCCAGGCCAGAGGTTGAATCAGCACTGCAGCTGCAGCCTACACCACAGCCACAGCAACACCAGCTCCAAGCTGCATTTGCAACCTATGTCACAGCTTGCAACAATGCTGGATTAGTAACCCACTGAGCAAGGCCAGGGATTGAACTGGCATCCTCACAGAGACAATGTTGGATCCTTAACCTGCTCAGCCACAATGGGAACACTATGTCAGGTTCTTAACTGTCTGAGCCACAATGGGAACTCATTTGACTATGACTGAACCAACAGATGCTGGAGAAACAAAGAGGAATAATGTAAAATGTGTCCCTTGGGAGTCCAAGGGTGGCGTTTCCTCAGACTCTTCCAACTTGAGGAACCCATGACCAATGAACCAAAGAATTAGGAGGAATTCAAAGAGAGAGAAATAAGGCTGGAGGAATTTAGTGGGAACCCAACTGGGTCATGAAAAATAAGCCAGACTTGGAAAGATAAATTTCTTCTTCTGTACTTGGGTAGACCAAACAGAGCATTTTGTTCAGATAAGTGGTCTGTTTCCTGTCCTCTAAGTGCTCATGAAGTCAGTCACTCTGTCTCCACCTCCACCTCTGGAAACAGTAAACTTCCCCATAAACTATCCCATCTCCTTAACTGCACTGAGGCCAAATGGCTCAACCTGGCAGCTTCCAAGGCATTGCGCCACAAAAACATTTTCCCCTTTGACACTATAGAAAATAAACAGACACTATTTCCATCATCTCGTTAAAATTATTTGGCCATGAAGGAAGGAAACTTGCAGACCATGATGCTGTCTTTTGTATCACTGCACTTTAGGGGAAATGAAATTTCGCTATTGATAAGCTAAGAAAATGAAACTCAAAATCACTGACGGTTAATGTCTTTGGGGGGTGGGGGGCGGTTCTACACCTATGGCCTGTAGAAATTCCTGGTCCAGGGAGGGAACTTGTGCCACAGCAGTGACAACACTGGATCTTCAACCCACTAGGCTGCCGGGGAACTCCTTACTGCATCTTTAATGGCAGAAGCTAGCTATTTTGGTGATGTGGATATCTAACTTTAAATATGAAGTTACCCTGAAACTGGTTTTGTGCTTGAATCCTTATGGAAAATGAAAAAACCCGAGTGGAAAACAGAAAACCGTTTTTGAGATTGTGAGTTAAAAATAGTATCCTCCCTTTGCAACAAGTCACGGCAACACCAGATTTTTAAATGTTCCACAAGAAAATCGCAAAAATCAACAAAATGGGGTTGTTAATGGAAAGCAGTGGGGTATGTTTCTTGAATTTCTAGACAATGCATTTTCCTTTTCATTGAAATGAACCCACATAAGGGCATGAGATGGGGCTTCTTCACAGTGAATAATATATTTAAATCATGAGTGTACAGGAGCTGTCAGAGCATCTGTCTGTCCCTCCAAGGCGAGGATTAGAGAAGAAAGGAGATAAGACGTGTACACCAGACCCAGACTGTCACCTTCACCAAAACGTGCGCAATATAAACCCCACTTCAAGCACATTCCTGGGCTCTTTGGGGCAAGCACTGGCAATCTGTCTCAAACTATTAAGCTTTCAGTTCTTCATTCTGCTTCCCTTTATTTTAGCCATCTGCTTACAGCCTTAACTCAAAAATCACCTTGAAACAGAGGCCGCTGTAGGCTAAAACTTCAATTAACAGAGACGGTGACATTATAAATAAATGAGAAGACGAGTTCCCGCTGTGGTGCAGTGGGTTAATGATCCAGCTTGTCTCTGTGGAAGTGCCAGTTTGATCCCTGGCCTAGTGGGTTAAGGATCCAGCATTGCCGCTGTGGAATAGGTCACAGCTCCAGCTCGGATTAGACCCTGGGCCTGGGAACTTCCATATGCCATGGGGACGGCCAAAAAAGAAAAAAAAAAAAAAAAAATGAGAAGCGCCATGTTGGGGGAAGGTGTAGTTTGTTAAGCAGAGACTTGATCAGCTAGAGATGGAGACATACTTTTTTTTTTTTGTCTTTTTTTTTTAGGGCCATACCTGCGGCATATAGAAGTTCCCAGGCTAGAGGTCCAATTGGAGCTGTAGCTGCCAGCCAACACCACAGCCACAGCGACGCCAGATCCTTAACCCAATGAGTGAGGCCAAGGATCAAACCTGCATCTTTGTAGATCCCAGTCAGCTTTGCTTCCACTGAGCCACAACGGGAACTCTGGGGACATACTTTTAAAAGCATCACATTGTTGTTTCTTGAAATGGCTTTTAGCTTAGATTGCAAAATATTTATAAAATTGTTCCATTTCAGTAAATATTAGGACAAGGCCATCTGGGTGGAATGGGATGTTTATGGAAGCTAACTTGAATTATTTTCTAATAGCCAAAGAATGAATGGTTCTTGACGTCTTCTGTTATTGGGCCACAGACTTCCCATTAGTTCTGCTTTCTATATAAGATGCCTCTATGAAAGACCATTAACTCTTGCAGGACACTAAGGTATCTTGTTTTTTGTTTTGGGGTTTGTTTTTTTTTTTCTTTCAGATTTTCTTATAAATCGTAGCCCAAAATGATGGAGTACATAGCGGGTGTTTAGGAAGCTAGCATTTTGTATATTACTTGTAGACTTTAATGTTGATGTCAGATGTTTGCTCCAGCTGACGATCGGGTTTTCCTTACCAAGGAGCAAGACTTTGTGTAATTATTTTTCATTTCTAAAAAGGAAACATTTGGACAAAGTGACCAAACTTCAACTTACTGAGCTGATCGGACTTCAGGTTCCAGTTAACAAAGAGTGGTTGATTCAGGCCACCCGCCCTGATTCCCCAGAGCCCAGAGTCCAAGAGGGTCTAGGAGACGTAACCTATTTACAGCTGCCAGGCACCATTTGAACATTTCCCTGCAGGAGGAGATGTTCAGGCACAGGAATCAAAGAAGGTTCTCAGCACATACTTGACAACTGATTCTGGTCTGGCCACTGTGTTATTTACAGGTGGATCTGGGGCGGTTCTAAGTATGGAGCACAGTGACTTCCTGATGGTTTCCTTGAAGTTTGCCTGGTTCATCTTCTTATTTATTTATTTATTTATTTATTTATTTATTTATTTATTTTCGTCTTTTGTCTTTGTTGTTGTTGTTGTTGTTATTGTTGCTATTTCTTGGGCCGCTCCTGCGGCATATGGAGGTTCCCAGGCTAGGGGTTGAATCGGAGCTGTAGCCACCGGCCTACGCCAGAGCCACAGCAACGCGGGATCCGAGCCGCGTCTGCAACCTACACCACAGCTCACGGCAACGCCGGATCGTCAACCCACTGAGCAAGGGCAGGGACCGAACCCGCGACCTCATGGTTCCTGGTCGGATTCGTTAACCACTGCGCCACGACGGGAACTCCTCCTGGTTCATCTTCTTATGCTGAGTGTCTCCAAACCACGAGGGCACTTCACCAACTACCATAGGGAGGTTTCTTAACTAGGGGACACTAGCCTGCTGTCCTTCACTCCTGGTCCTCTCTCTCAGAATTTGGTAGGTTAAAAAGCTGAACAGGAGTTCCTGCTGTGGCACAACAGGATCTGCGGCATCTCTAGAGCTCTGGGACGCAAGTTCTGTCACTGGCCCACACAGGGTGTCAAGGATCTGGCGTTGCCGCATCTGTGACATAGGTCACAAGCTGTGGTTCGGAGCTCATCCCTGGCCTGGAAACTCCATATGCCAAGAGGCAGCCAAAAAACAAAAAACAAAAATTTTAAAAACCATATGAAACTGGCACCTTTGCATGATGGAGTTATGGTAGAAAGATATTTAAGAAGAAAAAAATCCCCACCCCTCAAGATAACTAAAACTATGTTGTTGGCACAGTTCCAGTGTCCAGGCTCCTCTAAGGTACCTGGCACATTGGCTGGGCATTAGCAGCACTAAATCTCCTCTTTACTCATTCAGAAATGTACAATGGCTCATTCTTTGTTTCTTCCCTATATCTCCCCAAGCAAGTTCTAGAATCTGGAAGAACCTCTCCAACTACCTACCTGGCAGTAGCATGCAGATGGACTGTCTTTGCTCGTCCACTTGGGAGACTCTGAGTGTGGAGTGAAATCCCCACCTCTGTGGGTGTGGAAACACAGCCTGACCCAGAAGACAGGAGCATGGGGCAGGCCCAGGTCCTGGACCAGTGACTCTATACCTGGAGATAAGAATAAATTGACTGGAAACTCAGAGTTTGTTGGATGCGCTAGGAAATCTTTGGGGAATGTGGAAAAAGAAAGTTTAGTAGATACACCTATGGCATTGCTAAGCCATGAAGCTTATCTAAGTGTCTCCAAACCACTAAGATGTGATGTCCAGCTTTTTTATTGAAGGCATGGTTGACTGAGTTCTGAGTCCATGTGGGTTAAATCTATTCAGATCAAACTGATTTCACATGGGCCAAACCTTCTAATAACCTGGTTGTCTTTCTGGCTGGCCAGTCCTCATCCTGAACGACCGCATCAAAATAAACGTGGGTGTGGTCCCAGGGCCCATCCTGAATAGCAAACACACTCTCATCACTCGGGAGATGCCAGTTGTTTAGAGTTAACCTCCCAGGGGCCAGGACAAAGGCCAGAGCTCTCTATGTGAGGCCAAATTACTTATTATATAATCCCACTGCCTTCTTCAAGGGCCATTCTCGCCAAGTGATATATTTCCAGCTTTGAGGCTGTCTGGATAAATAGTATTATTTTATTTGAGAATCTATATTACCAGCTACAGACTTAAAGTTCTCTAGTCCGTGACAAAGTTATTTGCCATCAAACACTCCATCTTCTTTACTCTCTTGGGAGAACCAAATTCTAGACACTCAATTAGATTCTATTTTCAAATTAGAAAGCAACTTCTCTTTTGTGGTTTAAGAGCTGTCACAATTTACCCAGACTAAACTATAGATGGCGCTGGCCACCACCAAGACTACCTGACCCCATAGGTTTTATCAGATTCAGTGTTTGTTTTTTACTTTCTATTTTCACAGGTCTTGGTTCTCACTGCTTGGTTAACAGCGGTTTTGTTTCTTAGCAGTAGTTATTCTGGAGGATCTTGTGGGAGGTAGTATGGATGGGTGGCCAGAGTCTGGAATACGGCTTTGCAGGATTCTCTTTGAGAACTCTGCAGGAACCAAAATAATCTTCTCTACCACTAACCCACTGAGTGACCTTGATCAGGTCACTCCACTGCTGTACTTAGGTTTTCCAAAGTGTGAAATGGGCATTTGACCAAGTGGACCATGTACTTGCTCAGGTTCCTAAACAGCTATTTACAAGTTGTAAAATATTAATCCACAGACACCTATTAAATAGAGATGGGACACCAGAAGGGGGAGCTCTCACACCCTGTATGATAACAGAGCCTACCAGGAGGAGGACCTGGCAAGATGAAAGGCCAAGGACTCTTGTTTACCACAGCCCACCCCACTTCCTTTCCTCCCTATAAAAGCATTCTCCTTCCTGCCCTGTGGCGGCTTGCACATGGCTCGACAGGGTTGCAGACCCAGAATTGTAATTCTCAGCTGATCTGGAATAAATTCATCTTTGCTGGGGAAATAGCTGGCAGTCTTATTGTATATCTGCCTTGCTAACTAACCCATTCCACTGTTAGATTTGTTATTGTGGTCAACTTAACCATTTCAGATATTTGCCATAGGTATCCTTTCAGATAACTGTGTCCCACTTTCAAGGACCATAAAAATGTTTTAATTTCTTTCTTTTTCTTTTTTTTTTTTTTCTTTTTTTTCCCCCTAGGGCTTCACTGTGGCATATGGAGGTTCCCAGGCTAGGGGTCTAATCAAAGCTGTAGCCGCCGGCCTATGCCACAGCCACGTCAGATCAGAGTTTCTTCAGTGACCTACACCACAGCTCATGGCAACACTGGATCCTTAACCCACTGAGCGAGGCCAGGGATCGAACCCACAACCTCATGGTTCCTAGTTGGATTCGTTAACCACTGGGCCATGACAAGAACTCCTGTTTTAATTTCTTTTACAATTAGAAGACAAAAATGAATGATAATAAATCCAGTCTGGAGTACCTTTGTCTTTATACCAACACCATCATAAAATCTGATTTTTAACTTTTTTTTAATTGAAGTATGGTTATTTACAATATTGTGTTAGTTTCAGATTTATAGTAAAGTGATTCTGTTTTTTTTCCAGATCATACTCCATTACAGTTTATTATAAGATATTGAATATAATTCCCTGTGCTATGCACTAAATCCTTGTGGCAGGTCTATTTTATGTGTAGATATTTGTCTATATTAATCCCATACTCCCAGTCTGTCCCCCTCCCCTCTCCCTCCCTTTCCACTTTGGTAACCATAAGTTTGTTTTCTATGTCTGTGAGTATATTTCTGTTTTGCATATAAATTCATTTGCATTGTTTTTTTTTAGATCCCACATATAAGTGGCATCATTTATTTGTCTCACTCTGACTTCACTAAGTGTATTATTCTCCAGGTCCATCCATGTGCCTGTAAATGGCAATATTTCACTCTTTCTAATGGCTAAGTAATATTCCATTGTGTGTATGCCATACCTTCCTAAGTTGTTGATAGGCACTTGGGTTGTTTCCATGTCTCTGCTATGTGAACAATGCTGTTATGAACATTGAGGTGCATGTATCTTTTTGAATTAGAGGGTTTTTTTTTTTTTAAGATATGTGCCCAGGAGTGGAATTGTTGGATCATACTGTGGTTCTATTTTTAGTTTTTATTTATTTTCTTAATAGTCATTTCCCCAATACAATTTTTTTCTACTGTACAGCATCGTGACCCAGTTACACATACATGTACACACTCTATTTTCTCACATTATATTTTTAGTTTTTAAAGGAAACTCCATACTGTTTTCCACAGTGGCTGCACCAATTTACATTCCCACCAACAGTGTATGAGGGTTCCCTTTTCTCCACACCCTCTCCAACAATTATTATTTGTTGGCTTTTAAATGATGGCTATTCTGACTGGTGTGAGGTGATACTTTATTATAATTTTGATTTGCATTTCTCTAATGATTACAAATGTTGAGCATCTTTTCCCTGACATTTGGCCATCTGTATATCTTCTTTGAAGAAATGTCTAGTTAGGTCTTCTGCCCATTTTTTGATTGGATTTGGGGGGGGGGGGGTTTTTGGTTGTTCTTATTGATTTGTATGAGCTATCAGCTGATTTCTCTTCAGAAGCTTTGTGGGCTAGAAGGGAGTGGCATGATATATTCAAAGTCCTGGAAGGGAAAAACCCACTGCCTAGGATGCTCTATCCAGAAAGATTATCATTTAGAATAGAAAGAAAAATACATGGAGTTCCCGTTGTGGTGCAATGGTTAATGAATCCGACTAGGAACCATGAAGTTGTGGGTTCGATTCCTGGCCTTGCTTGGTGGGTTAAGGATCTGGCGTTGCCGCAAGCTGTGGTGTAGGTCACAGATGCGGCTCAGATCCCAAGTTGCTGTGGCTATAGCTCTGATTAGACCCCTAGCCTGGGAACCTCCATAGGCCGCAGGAAGTGGCCCTAGAAAAGGCAAAAAGACAAAAAAAGAAAAGAAAAATACAGACTTTCTCAAACAGAAACTAAAATAAAATAATTCAGCAATACTAAACCTACCCTAAAAGAAATACTGAATATATATTTTTTCCAGCTTTTCATGTGTGTGTGTATCTGAATCATTTTGCTGTACACCAGAAATTAACACATTATAAATCAACTAATCTTCAATTAAAAAAGAAAAAGAAATCAACTTATGGGCATTTCTTTGCCCATAAGACTGACCCTTTGTTTTTCTCTTGCTGTCTTTAGAATCCTCTCTTTATCTTTCACTTTTGCTCTTTTAATTATGATATGTCTTGGTGTAGGTCTGTTTGGGTTCTTTTTGTTTGGGATCCTCTGGGTTTCCTGAAGCTGAATATCTATTTCCTTCTTTAGGTTTTGGAAACTTTCAGTCATAATTTCTTCCAATCCTCTTTTCTCTTTCTTCTCCTTCTGGAATCCCTACCTATGTGTAGATTGCCATGCTTTATATTACCCCATATATCTTATATGTTGCTTTCATTGGTCTTTCTGTGTGTTGTTCTGACTGGCTGATTTTCATTATTCTATCATCCAGATCACTTTGTTCTTCTGTGGCATTTAGTCTGCTGTTTATTTCTTCGTTTCTTCTAGATTTTTTTTTTTTTTGTCTTTTTATTGCCACATCTGTGACATATGGAGGGGGCCAGGGGTCCTGGGCTAGGGGTTGAATTGGAGCTGCAGCTGCAGGCCTACACCACAGCCATGGCAACACTGGATCCAAGCTGCATCTGTGATCTCTGCCACAGCTTGCAGCTACACTGGATCCTTAACCCACTGAGAAAGGCCAGGGATTGAACCCACATCCTCATGGAGACTATGTCAGGTTCTTAACCCACTGAGCCACAATGGGAACTCCCAGATTGGTTTTTACCTTGCCAATCGAATTGTCTAATTTTGGTTGATTCTTCTTTATGGTTTCTAATTCCTTTTTACACCAATATGCATTTCTATTGACAATCTTCATGAATTTTTTCAGCATATTTATTACTTTTTTGAACTCCTGGAATAGTAGACTAGTGAGGTTTATTTTATTATTTGTTCTTTCAGGGGATTTATCTTTTTCTTTTAATTGGGAGTAACTCCTCTGCTTTTTTCATTTTATTTTGTCTCTATGAATTTAGGAGAAATAGTTATCTATTGTGGTCTTGAAGGGGTGTGTTTATGTGGGAGTGTCCCTGTGTAGACTGTGTATGTCTAATATTTTTGTCATGAAGGTTTTGGTATGGATGCCAGCTATGTCTTTCCTTAGAGTGTGCTGGCCATTATTCTCTTGATAAGGGTTGTGATTGGCATTGGGGCATCCAGAGTTGATGCTGGATCTTGGATGGGACCTATTCTTTGTTCCATGGTTTTCACTGCCTTGTAGGGAATGGGTTCTGATCCCCAGTTGTTATAATAGAAGCCCTGAAAGTTGATAAAGTTCCATTGACCTTGAGTGCATATCCTACCAAACAGAGGTGACTGCTGAAGCAGTTGAGGCCCATGCAAACCTATATACTGCTGGTGCAGGCATCTGTGGTTCTGCCCAGAAGCAGCCCAAGGTTGTGGCCCTTTCTCCATTGTCTTCATCCAAGATCTAGTGCAAGACTGTGGTGTAAGGTAGACTGGGGCCAGGGCTGGGGCACAGTGGCTTCAGGAATCTAGGTGGCTATGCTGCCACCCAGGATCTGGGCTTCCCCTCTGGCAGACCTCTCCCAGGACCAATTCATCCCAGATCCTTCTCCAAGCTGCAATGTCAGTGGGCAGACCTGGATCTTCCTTCCAGAAAATGAACCCCCAAGTACTCCAGTCCAAGGCCTGTCCACTTGAGTCTTAGTGCCCAGCCACCGCCTGTTCCAGTGGTGTCACCCAGAGTGCACGTACTCACCATGGGCTCTGGGCTCCCCCAATCATACCTAGGCCCTCGGGGCCGACTCCACACATCTAGATTAAATTCCCTCCCAGGCCTGTCTGCTTGAGCTTCAGCAATTAGCTGCCATATATTCTTGTTGTGCAGTATGATGTACACTCTGACCAGATCTGCCCTGTTAGACCTAATGCCCTGTGTATGTACTGACAGTGGTCCCTTTGGTTTGGCCTGAATCACATACACCCCAGGTGCCCTGGTCTGTCTCTATAGCAACTAGACAGAATCTCTGCCCTGATTTCATATCAGGCTGTGGTGTGGAGCCAGTGGGGCCAGGCATTTGCCCTTTCAGACTGGGAAGTGGAGCAAGGTGGCAGCCCTGAGTGCAAGGCCTTCTCCACCCTGATTGTCAGCAAGCTAGCTCATGCACACTCCTTGCAAGTGGAGTCTGGGCTTCTCCGGCCCCTCTATCCCTCAGCAGGCAACGGAGCTCCCCATGGTAAGGATCCACATGCATGGACTTCCTCTTCCTTACAGATCCCTTCCCGGGGTCTGAGTCCCAGCTTGATGGCTTTTTCTTTTTTTGCCCTACCTGGTTAGGTGGAGTGGTGGTTTGTTTGTTTGTTTGTTTTGTTTTGCAGCTCTGATTGTATGGGAGCTCTTCTGCCAGCTTGCAGACAGTTTTCTGTGAGAATTGTTCCACATGGAGATGTATTTTTCATGTGCTTGTGTGGGGGAGGTAAGCTCCACATCCTCCTATACCACCATTTTGTTCCCACGTAACATTTTAAAAAAATCTTTATTATAGTTGATTTACAATATTGTGTCAATTTCTGCTGTATAGCAAAGTGACCCAGTCACACACACACACACACACACACACACACGTATATATGCATTCTTTTTTTTCATGTTTTCCTCCATCATGTTCCACCACAGGTGACTAGATACAGTTCCCTGTGCTATACAGCAGGATCTCATTGCTTATCCACTCCAAATACAATAGTTTGCATCTACTAACCCCAAACTCCCAGTCCCTCCCACTCTATCCTCTCCCTTTTGGCAACCCTAAGTCTGTTCTTCATGTCCATAAGTTGGTTTTTTTCTGTAGGTAGGTTCATTTGTGCTATATATTACATTCCAGATATAAGTGATATCATATGGTATTTGTCTTTCTCTCTTTTACTTCACTTAGTATGAGTCTCTAATTCCATCCGTGTTGCTGCGATTGGCATTATTTTAATCTTTTTTATGGCTGAGTAGCATTGTGTATATGTACACATATCTTCTTAATCCACTCATCTGTCAATGGACCTTTAGGTTGTTTCCATGTCTTGGCTATTGTGAATAGTGCTGCTATGAACATAGGGGTGCATGTATGTTTTGCAATGACAGTTTTGTCTGGATATATGCCTGGGAGTGGGATTGCTGGGTCATATGGTAGTTCTCCATTTAGTTTTCTGAGGAACCTCCATACTGTTTTCCATAGTGGTTGCACCAATTTACATTGCCACCAACAGTGCAGGAGGGTTCTCTTTTCTCCACACCCTCTCCAGCATTTGCTATTTGTAGACTTACTAATAATGGACATTCTGACAGATGTGAAGTGGTACCTCATTGTGGGTTTTTTGTTTTTTGTTTTGTTTTGCTTTTTAGGGCCTCATCCACGGCATATGGAGGTTCCCAGGCTAGGCGTCCCATCGGAGCTGTAGCCTCTGGCCTACGCCACAGCCACAGCAACACCAGATCCGAGCCACATCTGTGACCTACACCACAGCTCACGGCAACACTGGATCTTTGACCCGCTGAGTGAGGCCAGGAATCACACCTGCATCCTCATGAATCATAGTCAGATTTGTTTCCACTGAGCCACAACAGGAACTCCTTGCTGTAGTTTTGATTTGCGTTTCTCTAATAATTACTGATGTTGACCATTTTTTCTTATGCTTGCTGGCCACCCTTATGTCTTCTTTGGTGAAATGTCTATTTAGGTCTTTTTAAATTGAGGAAAGGCCCAAGAAGACAAAATTGCCCGCAAAAGTCATAACTGACCCGGATTATCATGATCATGCTGAGCAGTGATTCTAATAGAAACATTTGGAAATAGAATTTAGGAAGCAAGTTAAGGAGTTGAGTGTGTTTGACTTGGGGGATGGCCTATGATCTAAGGCAGTTCTGTCTTGGAGTGGCAGAGTTGGGGTGCGTGGTCATACATATATAAGAGGCACCTGTCTGGGTTTTAGAATTTTAGTGTTTTGTTTTGTTTTGTTGCCATTTCTTGGGCCGCTCCTGCGGCATATGGAGGTTCCCAGGCTAGGGGTCGAATAAGAGCTGTAGCTGCCGGCCTACACCGCAGCACAGCAACGCGGGATCCGAGCCGCATCTGCGACCTACACCACAGCTCACAGCAACGCCAGTTCCTTAACCCACTGAGCAAGGCCAGGGATTGAACCTGCAACCTCATGGTTCCTAGTCAGATTCGTTAACCACTGCACCACGACGGGAACTCCAATTTTTTATTATCATTTTTTAACTGGAAGAGATGCATTTTATTTATTTAAAAAAGTTTTATGGAGTTCCCACTGTGGATCAGCAGAAACATGTCCCACTAGTAACAATGAGGATTCGGGTTCAATACCTGGCTTCACTCAGTGGGTTAAGGATCCAGCATTGCTACGAACTGTGGTGTAGGTCACAGATGCTGCTTGGGTCTGGTGTTGATGTGGCTGTGGCGCAGGCCAGCAGCTGTAGCTCCAACTTGACCCCTAATCTGGGAGCTTCCATATATTGCAAGTGTGGTCCTAAAAGCTTTTTTTAAAATTAAAAAATTTTTTATTATTAAAGTATAGTGTACCAATTTCTGCTGTACAGTAGAATGACTCAGTCATACATATATATGTATGTGTGTGTGTGTATATATATGTGCATTTTTTAAAATATTATTTTCCACATGGTCTATCCCAGGAGATTGTATTTAGTTCCCTGTGTAATGCAGTAGAACTTTTTTTTTTTTTTTTTTTTTTTTTTTTGTCTTTTGTCTTTTTAGGGCTGCATATGGAGGTTCCCAGGCTAGGGTCTAATTGGAGCTGTTGCAGACACAATGCCAGATCCGAGCTGCATCTGTGACCTACACCACAGCTCACGACAACACCGGATCCTTAACCCACTGAGTGAGGCCAGGGGTCAAACCCACAACCTCATGGTTCCTAGTTGGATTTGTTTCTGCTGCACCACGACGGGAACTCCAGAGCTTGCTGTTTAACCAGTCTAAATGTAATAGTTTGCATCTACTGACCCCAAACTCCCACTTCATTCCATTCCTTCCCCCCACCCCCAGTTTTTTTGGTCACACCCATGGTAAGTGGAAGTTTCCAGGCCAGGAACTGAACTCCAGCCACAGCAGTGACCCAAACCACTGCAGTGACAACACAAGATCTTTAACCCACTCAGCCACCAGGGAACTTTCACACTTTTTTTTTTTTTTTTTTTTTTTTTAGGGCCACACCTGCTGCATACGGAAGTTCCCAGGCTAGGGGTTGAATTGGAACTGCGACAGTAGGCCTATGCCAGATCCAAGCCACACCTGTGACCTACACCACAGCTCACGGCAATGCCGATCCTTAACCCACTACAAAAGGCCAGGGATAGAATCCGAGTCCTCATGAACACTAGTCGGGTTCATTACCGCTGAGCCGGGATGAGAACACCAGTTATTGCCTTATTAATGTTGCATAACAAACAGCCCTTAAAATTTATGTGTCTTACAGCAGTACATATTTAGTTCCCTCATTGATCTGAAGGTTAGCTATGATTCTGTTGGTTTTGATCAGGCTTGGCGGGATTCAGCAGGGCTTATCTCCAGGCTATGGTTGGAATCAAGTGTGCTCCATGCGTCCCATTCTGGAGCCACAGAAGCAGCTACCTGAGACATGCTCTTGTCATGACAGAGGAAGGATCAAAGGGGCCAAATGAGACTGCATTAGCACTCCTAAAGCTTCTGCTTACATCACATCCGTTCAAGTGCCACTAGCCAAATAAAGTCACAAGGCCAAGTCTGGGAAGTGCATCCCACCTCAAAGGAGGAGAAAGGGACTCTTTACTGACCAATAATACAATCTCCCAAGAGAGGGAAATGAGAGGAAGGTGTAGAGCATGCAGACTAGAACCATATGCCATCTGCCAAGAGCCAGCCCAGAGCCAGTGTGTCCTTACCGAACAGACATTGTTGAGCCCCCCGGCCTATGCCAGGCACTGCACTGCATCCTGGAGATTGAGTATATGAGCGCTTAACGTGCAGTCCCTGATGACTAAAGTGTCACCAAATTACACAGTCTTTAAAAACAAAGAGGTGATTTAAAATGGAGCAAGGGAAGCTTCTTTCCAACTCCTCCTTCACAGTTGGGTGGCAGCCACCAACCCCTTCGGCTCCCTCCAGGTGTCAGCTGCTTCCCAGTGCCAAGGAGTCAAGCACAGGGAGGCCAAGTAAGTGTTCCCCACGAGATGCATGTGGCAATTAAGCCATCAGCCACTGCAGAAGCCTGCACTGCGCTTGTGCTCCTCTCCAACAGAAAATGGATCAAATTACAGGGAAGGCTCCTGTCTCCCCTCCCCACTTCCCGCACTGTTATCCTTGCTACAGAAACGTGGCAGTGATTTCTCTAAAGAGCTAATTGCCAATTCTAAAGCACAGACTTGAAAGTTCATATATGGGTTGTCCCCAACTGATGGGACATGGCTCACAGAACAGATCTTAACACACAGAGCAGGGCCTGTGGGGTATCCCAGGAGAATCGGTATCACAGTCCAGAGTCATCGGAGGTGTCGTCCTTCACAATGACCCATCCTGAAGACTAGATTCTTCCTTCCTTTTTTTTTTTTTTTTTTTTTTTGCTATTTCTTGGGCCGCTCCCGCGGCATATGGAGGTTCCCAGGCTAGGGGTCGAATCGGAGCCGCAGCCACCGGCCCACGCCAGAGCCACAGCAACGCGGGATCCGAGCCGCGTCTGCAACCCACACCACAGCTCACAGCAACGCCAGATCGTTAACCCACAGAGCAAGGGCAGGGACCGAACCCGCAACCTCATGGTTCCTAGTCGGATTCGTTAACCATTGCGCCACGACGGGAACTCCCAATTCTTCCTTCCTTTTTCACCTTCCAGCTCAGCATAATCCCCCAGGGAGCTGAGTGAGCCCTGGGGGACCTCCTTCCTGGGACCATCCTTCTAGGGGCAGACCACACACTATATAGAGGAATAGCCAGCGGCTGCTGCTGTGGAAGGAGCCTGGACAGCAGGCTGGGTGACCAGACACAAGAGGTCCCTCTTGGTGCGGAATATAGCAGAGGGTAGGGGAGGAAGGGAGCAGGTGTGAGCCATAAGCAAGCGGTCAGTTATCTTGGCACCACCACATTCTAGCTCAGAAATCTAAGGAATTTAAGAATTCTGGGAGTTCCTATTGCGGCTCAGCAGTAACAAACTTGACTAGTATCCATAAGGATGAGTTTGATCCCTGGCCTTGCTCAGTAGGTTAAGGATCCGGCATTGCTGTGAGCTGTGGTGTAGGTTGCAGATGCGGCTCGGATCTGGTGTTGCTACGGCTGTGGTGTAGGCCGGCAGCTACAGCTCCAGTTTGACCCCTAGACTGGAAACTTCCATATGCCATGATTTGCAGCCCTAAAAAGCAAAATAATAATAATAATAATAAAATAATTCTGGGAGTTCCCGCTGTGGTTCAGCGGTAATGAACTCGACTAGTCTAGTATCCATAATGACGCGAGTTGGATCCCTCTTGCTCAGTGGTTTCAGAATCCAGTGTTACCATGAGCTGCGGTGTAGGCTGCAGACACAGCTCGTATCTGGTATTGATGTGGCTGTGGCTTAGGCCAGCAGCTACAGCTCCAATTCAACCCCTAGCCTGGGAACTTCCATATGCCTTGGGTGTGGCCCTAAAAAAAAAAGACAAAAAAAGCCACAAACAAACAAACAAAAAAAATAAATTTTGCGATTGAACCTGGCCTTCCTGGTGATTCTAGAGATATGGCATGGTAGAGGACAGAACATTTAATTTACATCTTGTTAAATCAATTTTATAACTTGAAATATCTCACAAATGCTTTTTTGATGGCCTCTATTTGTATTCTTTCCCCAAACCCCACAAATGCCTGGGGTACACCAGGGGTCTAGGGACACGAAAGTGCTGGGTCAGTGCCCACTCAACTCTTTCTTCAGGTATCTGATGAGAAATCAGAGGGGTGTATCCCAAAGCAGTGGGCATTTCAGGTCTGGCTTGTAAACTCTGGGGCCTCTTTTCAGCCAGCTGCCAGCTTGTAATTAATCTTCCAAAGCCTTATCCAGTCTCAATCATGTTTACTCATTTCTTTTTCAGAAACATGGTTTTCCAACTCCAGAATTTCATCTGAGTTTCACTGTATATTTCATTCATTTATTTCAAATTTCCTGCACATTCAAAACAACACAAAATCACCAGCATGGATCGCTTTTTTATTAACAATGGGAGAAGAGACAAAATGAAGGAAGAATTTATCTGTCATGAGGAGCTTTAGAGTCAAAGAACAAAGAATGAAAATGATCAGAGGGAGATTTCTGGGGATAAGGGGGTGAGGGAGAATTGTCTGGAGAAGGGCTTATCACAAGAGAAGCCTGAGAAATTCAGCAGAACACCTTTCAAAGATTTTAGTCTGTTTTGAATCATAGAAGCCTTAAAATATTGAGATGACTGATTGATAGGACCAAATAACTAACAAGAGTAAAAGTACAGATGATGTGATCAAGTGTTTCTAGACCAGGATTCAAAGATAGTGCCATCTAGGGCAGAGACACACTTTGCACCAAGTAAAGGCAAGACATAGACCACTGATCCGTGACCAACCATCCATCTATGAACTTTTGCTACTCAAGGTATGGGCCTCAGGTCAGCAGCATCAGCATCCCCTGAGAGCTTATCCCATACCCCCCTCAGACCTGCAGAATCAGAATCTGCGCTCTAACAAGTTCCACAGTGATTCCCATGCACATGAAAATATGAGCAGGGCGGCTTCAGTCCTTTGAGATGCTTATGTTTTAGCTCTGCTTTGTATAGACTATAAAAGTGAGATCCTATTGGCTGGAAACCACTCCTTCCATCTTCCTTTACAATTTTCCCCAAGTCCTGTGTATGTCTCTTCCTATTTCTTTTTTTCTTTTTCTTTTCTTTTTTTTTTTTTTTTTTTTGTCTTTTTGTTGTTCTTGCTATTTCTTGGGCCGCTCCCGCGGCATATGGAGGTTCCCAGGCTAGGGGTTGAATCGGAGCTGTAGCCACCAGCCTACGCCAGAGCCACAGCAACGCAGGATCCGAGCCGCGTCTGCAACCTACACCACAGCTCATGGCAACGCCGGATCCTTAACCACTGAGCAAGGGCAGGGACCGAACCCGCAACCTCATGGTTCCTAGTCGGATTCGTTAACCACTGCGCCACGACGGGAACTCCTCTCTTCCTATTTCTCATGCTACTGCCTGAGATCCTGGCCCCCCTGGGCAGTCAGGTGGAGGTGTTCTAGGGTGTGAGGCTGGAGGGAGTGTCTGGCTGCTGAGTCAGGCTGACCCCTGACTCCACCACAGAAATTGTCACCCCCGTCATTATACTCTTTCTCGTTGTGAGACTCACTGTCCTGACCAAACCTCACATTACAATCATCAGACAACTTCTGGAGTTCCTGTCGTGGCTCTGTGGTTAATGAATCCGACTAGGAACCATGAGGTTGCAGGTTCAATTACTGGCCTTGCTCAGCGGGTTAAGGATCCGACATTGCCGTGAGCTGTGGTGTAGGTCACAGATGCGGCTCAGATCCTGTGTTGCTGTGGCTCTGGTGTAGGCCGGCGGCAATAGCTCTGATTAGACCCCTAGCTTTGGAATCTCCATATGCCGCAGGAACAGCCCTAGAAAAGGCAAAAAGACAAGAAAAAAAAATTTAGACAACTTCTAACAAAGCAGAAGAGATGACCACAGCAGCAGCAATGCAATTCAAAGACTCAGACACCTTCATACCATGAAAAGTTTTCAGAAAGAGGTCTCTGATTTTGAATTCAGTTCAAATGTGCTTGGAACATAAAGGATGCCTGTTTTTGCTCCAGGGAAATTTTACCCAAAAAGATGGAAGGCATCTCCAATCTAAGTCTTATTTTATTCATATTTTAAGATACCCTAGCCAACCTAGCCTTTGCAGAAAAGTCCACCCAATTTAATACTTATAACATTCGTTTTCTATGATTTGCTTTTCCTTGCTTAATAAATCTTTGTCATATGTGTGTTGTGTGTTTAATTCTCATCATCACTTTTTATGTTTTTGTGAAATAAATAGATTTATAGAAACAAAACTTCAGTGGATAACTTTGTGTCTCTAGGAAATAAAAATTTGATTTATGAGGCCCTGATTTGAAGCTGTGGCTCAGGAATTTAATTAACTCATAAGTCAGGTGAATTGTGGTTTCTCTCCTAGAAAAAAGCCAGTTCCTTTGTGGGGGTGGGGATGCAGAACATAAGTGGGACTCCCCAGGAATTCTGCCTGGGTATCAGCAGGGCCATCTGGGGAAGTGCCATGGTCCTAGGGCAAAACTGCCAGGGTCTGGAGTCTGAGACCAACTTTTTCAGCTGTGTCTTTCCTCTATTTCATTATTTCTGATATAGAAATACTGGTCAGTGTAATTACCAATCAATGAGATTATCAGTGTGAAATGTTCACTGCAGTGCCTAGTATTTAATTCAAGTACTCACTATGTGTATAGTAAGTATGAGCCACTAGCTATTCCTCTCCAGGGGTTAAAGCTATGTATGAAAAGAAAAACTGGGGAGATCCCATTGTGGCACAGTGGAAACAAATCCGACTAGCATCCATGAGGATTCAGGTTCGATCCCTGGCCTCGCTCAGTGGGTTGGGGATCCCGTGTTCCAAGAGCTATGGTGTGTGTTGCAGACTCGACTCGGATCCCACTTGGCTGAGGCGTAGGCCAGCAGCTGCAGCTCTAATTCAACCCCTAGCCTGGAAACCTCCATATACCATGGGTGCAGCCCTAAAAAGCAAATAATAACAACAACAACAAACAGACAAAAAAACCCTGGGATTTTCTCTCTGCCAGGCATGATCTTGGATAGACACTCATTCCTGGGACTGAAATCTTGCAGCAAGGGCCTTGACAAAGTAGGACCCATGGGGAGCTTCAGTCTCATCCTTCTCCAGAAGTGACCAGTGGTAGATGGCCCTCAGGTATCTGTCGACCACACCAAACATCCAGGCTGCCACCTGTCCTATGTAGTCAGGCAAGCACCTACCAAGATTAGAATGAGCTCCTAGATGAGGAGCCGTGGCTTCCCTGGATGGGGCTACGGGAGACAGAGCTTTGTAAACCTCTGTGGCATTTGGCAGGAAGCAAACAAGACTTTCCCCTGTAGCTGGGCCACACACATCTCACTACCAAACACCCGCTGGGGCATCTGTGTTTTAAAATGGTCTGCTCAGAGTTGCTGACTTGTTGACTCATGAAGAAGCGTCCTCTGTGTCCTCTTGTAGTCGATGCACATGGATCCTGCAATTAACCAAGCCTCAGGGTTTTGGCCTCATTCTCCAGCTGTCTCCACTGAGAGGCAAAGAGCCCTGGGAAGACAGGGGGCTTTGGGGAGCTAGAATGTTCTATATCCCAATCTAGATGGTGGTCATATGCATGAATCTATTTGCCAAATAGTCTTTGAGTTTTGGTACTTACAATGCATGTACTGCAGCCACTAGGCTCTATGCAACTGAAAAAATCAAAGGAAAATAAGAACATGGAGAGAAGCTGCAAAAATTAACAGGCAGCATACAAACACCTGAAATACTGAGAGCAGGCTATCATTGGGGAAATTACCCTCAGCTTCTGAGCACTCATTACAGGGTCCCTGGGTGCTTGGCTTTCTGATTTTCATGGACTTGGCTTTTGACTTTAATTGAGAGTCAATGGCAAAGTTAACAGCAAAGAGAAGTGAGCTCATCGCTTCCCTGTCTGTTCCAACCAGATACTGAAGATAGTTGAGTAATCCCCAACAAATCGCCATAACATTGTAAATCAACTACAATAAAAAAAAAATTTTAATGAAAATAAAAATATTTTTAAAAAGGGCCCTAGAATCATAGCCTAGAGGAGCTCTGATGAACCCAGAACTGGAAATCATTAGGTGCCTGAACAGCTACTTACAGGTTTGCCATTAGAAATCCTTTGCCCCAGACACAAATGGTGGGTTATAAATTATTTATGGACCCAATTAGGGACATAATTGGAGTGATCTGGCTGGTTGCCATAGCACTAATGCATCTAAAGTTTTTCATCTTTCAGTTAAACTTTTTTCTGCTGTTACATTTTGATAGCCTAATCTGCTCTCCAGAGGCCTGTGAAAAATGTTCATGATTCTTTCATAAATGTGTATAAAATTCAGCTTGACTAAAGAGTCACTGACTATCAGCAAACGAATCCTGCTTTTGCTTCATCATGCCCCTGCAAGTATTAGCAAAAAGTACCAAGTTCAAGTCACTTATAGTGTAATGATTTTGGTGTGTTTCGACAGTCTCCTTCCTCCTCCAGCACCATTTCAGGAGTATTTCATATCCCTTCTCTCTGTTCTCATGGGCCGTCTTCTTGCTGCTAAAATTTGTGAGATGCCCAGTCCCTTACAATGTCATCCTTTGACTTAAATTATCTCGTCTGGGTTGGAGTTTCTTGCACTGATTATCCCTAGATCACAGAGAGAGTTTGGTTAATCCTTCAAAACAAATAATTTGCTTAAGCTCCCTCATCTTTCTTTCTTTCTTTCTTTTTTTTTTTTTTTTTTTTTTTTGATTTTCAGGGCCAAACCTGAAGCATATGTAAGTTCCCAGGCCAGGGGTTGAACTGGAGCTGCAGCTTCTGGCCTACGCCACAGACACAGCAATGCAGGATCCCCAGTGCATTGAGCAAGGCCAGGGATTGAACCTGAATCCTCATGGATACTATTCGGGCAAGTTACTGCTAAGCCACGATGGGAACTCAAAGGTCCCTCATCTTTTTAATGCTCAGTCCCACACTGACACATTCAGTGGTTTCCATGCTGACTTCAACCACTGGAACACCTTCCTCATGGACAGCTGGCCCACGTGGATTTCCTGGGTCATTTCTTGGCTGTGTCTGTCTTTGTCTGGACCTCTCTTTCCTGTGAATTCCTGGTAATTTCTGTTACCTGCCTGGTTGGCTTCACTGCCATTCCTCAGCAACCAGAGTTGCTAAGAATGATCATGTATATGGAAAAGGCCTGGGAAAAGCCTACTGGCCTCTCAGACAGCTCCTCACAAAGGGGTCACTTCCTTGATGTGGCCCTCAGGCTACCTACTCAGAAATTTGATCTTGTCATTTTCCCAGAGGTGATGGGACTTGGGAATGGTGCTCATACCTCCTCCCTGGCCAGAGGGCTGACCTCTTGGGGCAGAATGCCACAGTAGCATTTGGTTTCTGTAGCTTTCTACATGGGAAATTCAAATGCCTCCTGGGAGGCTTGAGCCTAGAAAAAGGAGTTTGGCTGGATAATGGGAAGGAAGCCTAGCACCAGGCTGGGATGGTGCCTGCAGCCATCCACGGAAGAGGATCCTGGTGATGGGGCCGCAGGTCTTCTGTGGACATAGCTAGTCCTTGTCTCTGAAGTTCCGCTTTTTCCTATCTATCACAATTTGTCAATCCAGGCTCATTAACAAAATCATTCCTTTTTTTTTTTCCCCATGCCCACACCATTTAGAAGTTCCAGGGCCAAGATCAATCCCACACCACAGCTGTGACCTGAGCCACAGCAGTGATAACCCTGGATCCTTAACCCACTGTGCCATCAGGGGAACTCCAACACACTCTTTAGAAGTGTTAAAAACATTGTGGTGGAGGCTGTGATTTGCTGCCCAGATCCACCTTTGGAACCAAGGCACACAATCCCTCCAGCTGCTCAAGACTCAGAGCCCAGTCCCTCCCTGGGAAGCTGCCTTGCCCAAGATCATACTCCTTCCCTAGGGATATTCAGCATCCAATGACCAGGCCACGCAAAGGTATAAAAGCCTACACCCTGTTCCCAACTCACACCAAAGGGCCATGCTAGCTCCAGAGCTGCCCATGAGGTTAACTGAGGCCTCTATTATAGCTGTACCATTATCCAATATATCCACCCTGCCCTCCTCACTCCCTCATAGGTGTCAATCCCAGCACATGAATTCTTGTCTCAGAGGTTTTCTGGAAAACATGACGGAAGACAATTTTACTCTTGGTGCCAAGCCTAATGAATTCTTAGCTGACTTTTCTATATCTTCTCTTGGCCAACTCACGTGCATTTAGAAACTCGTTTTCCCTTCTTTTCCTCCCCTTTAGGGGTACCCCTCAGTGTTGCCTCCCTTGTGTATCTAGGACCCCTAACTATATTTCATAGGTAGCTATGACTCCCTACCTATATTATCTTGGGCAAGTTATTTAACTTCCCTGTGCTTCAGATTCCTCACCTGTAGGATGGATTTCAAACGACCTTCCTCATGTAGACATGGTTTTGAAAGAGAGAGCAACTATAAATACATACTACAAGGCATGTGACGGGCAGGGAACGTGTTTGTCAAGTGAGTGAATGAATGGATGAAAGGTGTGAAGAGTGTTAACTTGATAAGACAGCTAATTTCTCTTGTGGGACTAGTATCAAAACGCCTGAGGCCCAGCTTGCACTCAGGCATTTATTGATTCATTCAACCACTCATTCCTTCATTTATTCATTCATTAATTCAACAAATATTGTTTGAGCACCATCCTTGATGAATCACACAAGGAACGCACAATTCCTATTCTCAAATGTAACTGGGACAGAGTAGACCTTAGGTTCTTTAAACATTTGAGAGCTTAGCAAATGCTGTTGTATCTATTATTTCATCAATAATTTTATAACAAATTGATGAGGTCAGGCCTGTTATTTACATTTTCAGGTGCATTTAAATGATTTGTTCAAGACCTTGCAGGAAGAAGTTCAATCTGGAATCTGTTGTTGTGAATGCAGGCCCAGGGGCCTTTCTATAACCACATTCCAGGCTCTAGACAGACAGATGTGAAAAATTAAACAGTGTGTAATTAAGTGCCAAGTGATTGAGCCAAAAAACTTTGCAAGCAGACAATAGTGGTGAGAGAGTTATATGAGGAATGAATTCCAGCATTTCTTCTGCTTTCCTGCCATGACTATGATGGAAACCACCCATTAGTTATGTCCATCTTCCTGCAGTGGTCACCCTTTCTGGACCATCAGGATGAACTCTGGAGTCTGGATTCTTTTTTAAAACTGACATATCTCCATATTTTTAGCCTTTCTCACAAATTAACCTGGCCTTCTAGTTCCAAGATCTGTGATCTTAATAACTATGCAATAACCCTAGAAAGTAAGAACAAAGTGAAAGGTTTCAACAAGGTCAAAGATAGTTACTGTGTGGTCTTTGATGGGAGGTGATGGTTACCAAATGGGATGTTTCACGTTGCCATTTCAGAAGCCATAATACACAGTTTGACCTATGAATAGAGAAGCTGAAATGGAGAAGTCTTTGGATAGACGCTTGTGTCAACATGACCAGTACATTTTTTTGTGTAGATGGATTTACATGTGAAGCCAACTTAGAAACAGAATAATAATGCTTGGTGAGGATAAGATTAGGGCAGAAGAGTTGGGATTCAAATGCATAATGATATCAGGCCCTAATCAGAAACCCAGCAGGAAATAGATGGCACACTTAAATTGGTAACTCAGGGGACAGTGCAGTACCACCATCACTACCTGCAGGCCAGAATGGAATGGCTGGTGGAAGTGAGAGGGTGAGAGCTGTAGGAGAAACTACAGTGCAGAAGATGTGGCCATAAGTCAGAAGGGCCAGCATGGGATAGATCTGGAAGAAACAAATAATCCAACCTCACTCTCCTCTCTCCCTCTGATCCCCTATGTTCTATATTAACTAATTTCAATGCAATACCAGAGGGCAAGGAAACACATGGACACTGTCCATTCAGTCCAGCCTCCCAAGGCCAGAGCAGAGTATTGGGGTCAACCAAGAATAACCAGCACATCCTATTTACTCAACAGAGATGCATCTGTGACAAGGAACATTAAGCAATGCTTGAACTAACAGTTTCAGTTCTTCCTTGTTGCAAACTCACCCTCTCATCATCTACATATGGTACCCTCACCCCTAGTGAACAACATATTTTCTTTATTGACCCTATTTAAATATGGACATGACCTTCACTCCATCTGGGATTGGTCTGGCTGACATAAACAGGCTTTATTTACTCTTGCTGTTTCTGGACCTGGAGTTATTTTTATCTTTAAGGAGATTTTCACATATATCATTCTCATCTATTATGGGTAAATATTTACATTTAACTGCCAGAGTTTCTGGAGCGCCTTGCTGCATTTTCTCCCATTCTAATGATCTTGAATTAAATTCTACAGGAATGGGTAGTAGGAATTGTTAATTAAAGCCATTGAGAAGAAAGATATTTGAGATAAACCAATCAGGAAATAATTCCAGGTGACAATGGGAATGGGGAGGAGAAGAAGGTTTTAAAAATTGTTTAAGGAGTTCCCATTATGGCTCAGAGGTGACGAACTTGATTAGTATCCATGAAGACTCAAGTTCAATCCCCAGCCTCCCTCAGTGGGTTAAGAATCCAGTGTTGCAATGAGCTGTCTTGTAGGTCTGAGATGCAGTTCAGATCTGGCACTGCTGTGGCTGTGGTGTAGGCTGGCAGCTGTAGCTCCGATTTTGACCCCTAGCCTGGGAACTCCCACATGCCACAGGTGCGGCCCTAAAAAAAGCAAAAATAAAATAAAATAAAATAAAATTTAAGAAGAGAGATGATAGGACTTTGGGATTATTAGAGGAAGAACAGGGTTCCAGAGAAAATGAATTTTGCTTTGGACTGTAAAATTTGAGGAGTCTGAAGGACAACCCAAAAGGACCTTCCCAAAAGCTGTCCTTATTCATCATTTAGGCTCTCCAATGTGTTCCAGGATCTCTGATTAGTGGATGGTCAGTATTATCCTTTCAGCACCACAGGTGAGGACAGCTCCAATAAGGGTTGTCACAATCACCCCATAACAATCATGGTCCTGGACAACTAATGGTTTTCATGCTAAAAGGAAGAGAAGAGGATGAAAAGAGAGGGACCAGTGGAAGAAAAAGGAAAGAAAGACTCCTGGGAAAAAAGAAGACATGCAAGTGATCATTTTGGTATCAATATTCAAATTGGTTCTGAGCTCTGTTATTCACAGGAGATTCTCAGCCATCGAAGACCCACAAAGGCGGCATTTGGATCAAAACTTCAAGCCTCCTTCATCTTTGAAAAGAAGCAAAACTGGAGATGTATTGAGCATTAGAAAATGTTTAAGCCAGTATTTAGGAGATAGAAACCACCAGTAATGTCCCCTGGAGAAAAAGAACCTGACAAATGTACCTGCCCTCATTACATTTGCTGTTTCTTCCCCAACCTATGAAGCTTATGAACTCAAACAAAGAATAAAATTGAGTTTTATAATACCCCAAATGTCTGTTTTCAAGCATAACGCAAAAGTTTAATTATTAAGTGTAAGAAATGTATTTTTGTGCTCTCTCTGAGCATATGGGTCAGAGGAAGCCTCTCATAAAGCCCTCATTCTCCCCATCCTGCTCAGCTAGCTGGGACTTCGGTAAAGGCAGCATTTTCAGTGGGCAGGGCCTTCGTGGTCTCAGTTTCTAGAAAAATGAAATAGTAATGGAGCAAAGAAGACTGAGGGAAGAGGCTGGCATAAGAGGGTTGTGCTATCACTGGAGTTCCCATCCTGGCTCAGTGGTAATGAACTGCTAAGACTAGGATCCATGAGGATGCGAGTTCAATCCTCGGCTTCACCCAGTGGGTTAAGGATTCAGCATTGCCCTGAGTTGTGATGTGTGTTGCAGATGAGGCTCAGTCCCTGAGTTGCTGTGGCTGTGGTGTAGGCTGGCAGGTGCAGCTCTAATTTGACCCCTAGCTTGGGAACTTCCATATGCCACCATAAAAAGCAAAAAACAAAGAACAAAACAAACCCCCCAAAAAAACAAACAAATAAAACCAAGAGGGTTGTGCTATTGCTGATATTAAATATTCTTATCTTGTAACTTCTCTATTGATTGTTTGGTTCAAAGCCTGTGGTCAGGCAGCACCATGACAAAGAAGGCAGCCCCACCCCATAGTCCCCAGGTTCTACCTCCTCACCTGCTCTCCCCAGTGTTACTCATTAGGCAGCAGATTTGCAGGGCTTCTCTTCCCCTTTTGATTAACTTGTTATCTGTCTTTGAAGCTAAGTCCTCATTAATGAATTCCCAGATGGGAGAATAATCCTAGCCACTGCCAGCACATTCGTCCCTGGAGGAAAGGGCTGTTGTCAAGCCCAGGACTTCACAATTCCAGCTTGATAAAGCCTTGGAGCCTCTCTCTCTGGGAATCCAATTCCTCAATACATGCATTTCAGGGCTAATTTAATGATTTAACTGATTTAATGCACTGGGCTTTCTCTTACACTTAAAACCTCAAAGGGAGAGAAAGTACTCTGACCCATCAGCATTTATTGAAAACCTGGAGAACCAATGGTGCATAGTTGGTTCCAGAGCATGTGCTGGGTCTGGAGGAACAGTTAGTTACCTTCAGCTCCAGGGAGAGATTGCTGTGCTCCTAATGCTAAAGGATATAAATTATCCTGAGAGTCTTAGCGCTGGGGCATTTGTGGGCTCAGGCTCTTTTCTATTGGCTTAATGTGTGTGGGTTTTCTTTCCTCAATTAACAGTATAGATTGCAAACCAGGGTCGCCTCCATGGGAAGCTGTAGAGAGCAGTGGTTAAGAGAATGGATGCTGAAGCCAAACAGCCCTGGGTCAAATCCTACTTCCTTCATATAGGATTTTTTTTTTGTCTTTTTAGGGCCATATCCACAGCATATGGAAGTTCCCACAAATTGGAGCTGTATCTGCCAGCCTACACCACAGCCACAGCAAAGCAGTATCCTTAACCCACTGAGCAAGGCCAGGGATCGAACCCGCATCCTCTTGGATACTGGTCGGGTTCATTACCACTGTGCCACCATGGGAACTCCCACATATAAGATTTTAGATAAAGTAATTAATCTCTCTAAGGTTTAATTCCTTCGGCTGTAAAAGGAGAGTGCTATTACCTACCCCATGTATAGTAGGCATCAACTTTAGCTTGTATTGCCACCTGGTCTCAGCCCCAGGAATACTGACATGATTAGTATGGGCTGCACCTGAGGATTAGAAGACTTAAAATGCCCATCAAGTGCAGCCAGGTGGCACAAGGGTTTACTGTGAGGCTGAATCAAAGGAGTGCATATGAAGCCCTGCTACTCAAAGTGTGGTCTGTGGACCTACAGCACCAGCATTGACAGAGAACTTACTATTAGACCCTCAGGTCCCATCCAGACATATATGGGACCTGAAGTCCAGAAATATAGACCCTCAGGTCCCATACTGAGTGAGTCAGTATTTTAACAAGATGCCCAGATGGTCAGTGTACATATCACAGTTTGAGAAGTACTAGCATAAAGCACCTTGCATCAACCTGGCACAGGGTAGGAGCTCATCAGGAGAGGTGATGGTTTTGTAACTCTTATTAATGTAAAAGCAGGCCATGGGCTCATGGTGCCTCTGAGGGAGGGTCTGCTTAGAGCAAGAGGCTCTAATTAGAGCCTGCCAACACATTGGCTGGGGGTCCTTTGCCTTTCTGAGTTTTCCCTCAACTATATAGGGAGAGGAATCAAAACTACCAACACCTCTTCAGCAGTTGGGATGAGTCATTGGAAAGGAACCTGATCATAAACTATCAAACTGTAATAGTGAGAGGACAAAAAGCTATTACATGGCACTTTCATCAATTCTCCCCTCCCCTAGCCCAGTGAAGGGAACCCTAAAATCAAAACCTCATTCCACCTCCTTCCAGGGGAGAGTCTTGCTGGAAGAGGGCTAAATTCATCTACAGCATAAAGGAATGGAAAGAGAGAGGAGACCAGAGGGGGAGGTCCACGGGAGTTGAGATTTGGGTGATGAGGAGGTGCTTCCGAACAATGTTCCCGTGAAGAAAGTGAGCAGGAGAAGAAAGGCTTCAGGAGGTGTGATATTTTTTTTTATTTTATTTATTTTATTTTAATGTTTTTGCTTTTTAGGGCCAAACCTGCAGCATATGGAACTTCCCAGGCAGGGGTCAAACTGGAGCTGCAGCTGCTGGCCTACATCAAAGGCACAGCAACACCAGATCTTTAACCCACTGAGCGAGGCCAGGGATCGAACCTGCATCCTCGTGGATGCTTGCCGGGTTTGTTACTGCTGAGCCATGAAGGGAACACTCCAGGGTGTAATATGTTTAGATTTCTTCATAATAGATTAAATTTCTTTCTGAAAATACTTTCTTGTTACTAGTCTCTAATTCCTGGAGTGCACCATTACGCACAGATTTGACTTCTTGTCCTGTGGGTTAAGGGATTGGTACAATGACATGTCAGTGCCCACCAGCCTAAGAAGACCAGGACCCTCTGTAATCACAGATAAATTTAGGTTTATTGAGCTTGCTGAGGCAAGGAGGGCGCACACGGAGGAAACATGGGACTTCAGTAGGAGGAAGTTGGGAGGAGCTTATTGCAGTATTTGGGCTTGTGCTAGGAGTTTATAAGGAGGGTTAACAAAGCCAGGGGCCAGTTGACACCTGGGGTCATTTTCTGCTTTCTGAGGTCGTTGTGGATGTTGGTGCTTATCAGAGCATGGACTAACTCTTGTCCTGGGTCATACTCATTCCAGGCTGAGTTCATCCATCAAAGCAAGATTATTTACTGGATTATGAACATAATACCATCAGCTTTTTCTTTTTTAATTTGCTGGGATAGTCCTGATGGATAATGTTTTAAGGGAAGGGTTTTCTCAAGGTGTCCAGGAACATCACAGCAATTTATTTTGCTCGCTTTATCTATCATAGAAGATTGTATGGCTTTTAGACCTCTCCATGGGGCTTGTGTTTAATAAACAGTATTTTTCCAGAAATGTATTAATTTCAATATCTTCAAATGTATTCGCTTGGAGTTATACAAAGTAGCCTCTTGTGATTTTTTAAAATTTCCTATTATGGTGGTTATTCCCTTTGACATATTTGTGTGTGTTTGCTTCCTTTTTTACTAACTAGGTTAGCAGTTTGTCTATTTTATTGATTTTTTTTAAAGAACCAGTTTTTCTTCTTAATTTTTGCTTTCATCTGTATTAATTTCTTCCTTCTGCTTTTTCTGGCTTGTTTTTGTTCTTTTTTTTGGTTTTTAAAGTTGTGTTTTTAATTCATTTATTTTTCATTTTTATTGGTACAGTTGCATAATATATTTTTTCTTCTGTTTACTTCTTATCATCTTCCTGAATGTTCTATGCACAGTGAAAAAAGGTGTATTTTCCATAAATAGGGTTAAGAGTCAGGTATTTATAAGATTTACCTGATTATTATGTTGAATAAGTTTTCTGTATTCTAATTGTTTTTTCCTCATATGATCTGTGTGGAATTAAGCAAAGTGTATTAGAATTTTCTACTATTAGTGAGTTTTTTTTCCTCCTTACATTGCTTCTAATTTTAGCTTTATAAAAGTTGTTAAAGTGTTATTGGCTACATAGATACTAATCACAGGTTTATCATTGTAAAGTAAGGACTTCTGCCTTATAGTGTCTTTTTTTATGCTTTTATTTTATTTATTTTTGGCCTTTTTGTCTTTTTAGGGCCACACCCATGGCATATGGAGGTTCCCAGGCTAGAGGTTCAATGGGAGCTGTAGCCGCCAGCCTACCACATTTGCAGCAACGTGGGATCAGAGCCACATCTGCGACCTACACCGAAGCTCACAGCAATGCCAGATCCTTAACCCACTGAGTGGGGCCAGGGATTGAAGCCATGGATGCTAGTCAGGTTCACTAACTGCTGAGCCATGACGGGAACCCTGTTCTTATCCTTTTTAAAAATGCTTTTTGGTCTTAATTCTTGTCAGAAAACAAGATTGAGACTCTGCTTTCATTGAATTTGCATATGCTTGATATAACTTTTTTCATCCTTTTATTTGTAACATTTTGAAATCTTTTTTTTTTTTTTTTTTTTTTTTTTTTTTTGGCCATGCCCATGTCATGTGGAATTTCCTGGCCAGGGATCAAACTCAAGCCACAGCAGTGATAATGCCAAGTCCTTAACTTCTAGGCCACCAGAGAACTCTAACCTTTTGAATCTATTTGGTTCAAGTTTGTCATATATGCAACACATTGTTAACTTTCTTTGTTAATAATCTGAGAAATTTTTTGATTGTATTTGTCAACATAATCAGTAGATTTGATCTCAATTCTTACATATTGTTTTAGTATGTATGTTTAAATATTTATGTCTTTATATATAATCTTTATCTATAAAGTTAGTCTTTATCTTCTTTCTGAGCATGTCTTTCTTGCATGATTTGTTGTATATAAATTATTATTCTGCTCCATATTCTCTTCTTTCTTTATAGTAATTTTGCATATGAGTCAAACTCAATCCTTGTCTATTCCATTATGCTGGTTTTCTACATTTGGGCTTCCTATTATACATATATTGGATCTTTCTTGCTTGTCCTTTTATATCTATCACTTTCTCAAGGATCCTTTTTATCTCTTGCATTTATTTATTTTAAAGATCTTCCTCCTTTACAAATTTTCTCTTAAACCATTATCTACAGTAATTTTCTTACACTTGAGTTGCTTCTAGATTAGTCTTCAAGCTTCTGAAATACGTTTTAAAATATCTAAGTCATACTGTACATTGTCCCTTACTTCTAAAAACTTCCTTTTGTTAGATCACTTATTTTCCGAATTTTTCTAATTTTGACTTATGCTTTTATGTGTTCATTAATTTCTTTTAGCTTGTTTTAAAATATCAGTGTACAGCATTTATCCTCTTTGCAAGCATGTCTTTCTTGCATGCTTTCATTGCCTGTAAAAGAGTTAATCTGCTTGATTTTCTCATCTTTATTTATAGTAATTTTGCATAGGAAAACTCAATCCTTTCTGTGGCTCATTTTCAAGGGTAATTAAGTTGTCTAAAATCTTAGGACAGAGATGGAATTAAGATGGAGGAATAGAAGGACTGGAGCACAACTTCTCTCCTAAAAACAACAAAATGTACAACAAAATACTGAGCAATCTTCAACCAAATGGACCAGGAACTTTCAAAAAGATATCCTACTCCAGAAGACAAAGAGGAGGCCACATCAAGAGGTGGCCATCTTGGGAAAATCTGGCCCCACCCATCACTTGTTGAGAAGCCCCAGGCCGAACAACAATCCAGGTGGGATCACAGCCCCGCCCATCAGTAAACAGGCTGCCTAAAGAACCCCCAGGCACACAGCTGTCTCTAATCTCACCCAGAGACAAAGCCCCACCCACAAGAAGGATAGGAATCACCTCCACCTACCAGTGGGCAGGCATCAGTCCCTCCCATCAGGAAGCCTACAGCAAGCCCCTGTACCAACTTCAGCCACAAGGGGGGCAGATGCCAGAAGTAAGAGAGGCTACAACTCTATTATCTGTAAAAAGGTTGCCACGCCAAAACCCTATACAAATGAAAAGACAGAGAACTATAACTCAGATGAGGGATAAAGAAAAAAAAACCCAGAAAAACAGCTAAGTGATCAGGAGATTCTAGGCCTCCAGGAAAAAGACTTTAGACTGCTGATGCTGAAGATGATACAAGACATTGGAAATAAATGGGAGGCAAAGATGGATAATTTACAGGAAACACTGAGCAAAGAGATACAAGATATAAAACTTAAACAAGAAGAGATACAAAATACAATAACTGAAATAAAAAATTCACTAGAAGCAGCTAACATTAGAATACAGGAGGCAGAAGAACGAATAATCAAGGTGGAGGACAGATTAGTAGAAATTACGAGTGTGGAACAGAAAAGAGAAAAAAGATTGAAAACAAATGAAGAGAGTCTCAGAGAACTCTGGGACAATGTTAAATCACCAACATCCATATTATAGGGGTTACAGAAGGAGAAGAGAGAGAGAAGGAGACAGAAAAAAATATTCCAAGAGATAATAGCTGAAAACTTCCCTAACATGGGAAAGGAACCACTCACTCAAATCCAGGAAGCACAATGAGTATCGTATAAAATAAACCCATGGAGGAACACCCTGAGACACATATTAATCAAACGGACGAAAATTAAAGACAAAGAGAAAATATTGAAAGCAGCTAGGGAAAAGAAACAAATAACATACATGGGAACCCCGATAAGGTTATCAGCAGATTTTTCAGCAAAAACTCTGCAGACTAGAAGGGAGTGGCATGATATACTTAACGTGATGAAAGGAAAAAACCTCCAACCAAGATTACTTTACCCAGCAAGGCTCTCGTTCAGATTTGAAGGAGAAATCAAAAGCTTCACAGAGAAGCAAAAGCTAAGAGAATTCAGCAACACTAAACCAGCTTTATGATAAATACTAAAGGAACTTCTCTAGACAGAAAAGAAAAGGCCACAACCAGAAACAAAAATTCCACAAATGACAAGGCTCACCAGTAAAGGTATATATGCAGTAAAGATACAAAATCATCCACACACAATTATGCCATCAGAATCAGAAATGGTGAGAAGAGGAGGGTACAAATGCAGGACACTGGAGATGCATTTACAATTAAGAAACCAACAACTTAAAACAATCTCGTATATATATAGACTCATATGAAAACGTCAGAATAAATGCAAACCAATCTACAATTCATACACAAACAAATAAGAAAAATCAACTCAAATACAACACTAAAGAGAGTCATCAAACCAGAAGAGGAGAGAACAAGAGAAGAAGGGAAGAAAAAAGAGCAACAAAAATGAATCCAAAGCAATTAATAAAATGGCAATAAGAACATACATATCAGTAATTACCTTAAATGTTAATGGACTAAACGCCCCAACCAAAAGACATAGACTGGCTGAATGGACACAAAAACAAGATCCATATATATGCTGTCTTAGAGAGACCCAATTCACTTCTAGAGACACATACAAATTGAAAGTGAGAGGATGGAAGAAAATATTCCATGCAAAAGGGAACCCAAAGAAAGCTGGAGTAGCAATACTCATAAAAGACAAAATAGATTTTAAAATGAAGAATATTTTAAGAGACTAGGAAGGACACTACATAATGATCAAAGGATCAATCCAAGAAGAAGCTATAACAATTTTAAATATCTACACACCCAAAATAGGTTCACCACAATATATAAAGCAACTGCTAACAACCTTCAAAGGACAAATCAACAATAACACATTCATAGTGGCAGACTTTAACACCCCACTTACAGCAATGGACAGATCATCCAGACAGAAAACCAATAAGGAAACAAAGGCCCTGAATGAAGCATTAAACCGGATGGACTTAATAGATATTTATAGGACATTCCATCCAAAAGCAACAGAATAAACATTCTTCCCAAGTGCACATGGAACATTCTCTAAGATCAATCACATCCTGGGCTACACATCAAACCTCGGTAACTTTAAGAAAATTGAAATCATATCAAGCATCTTCTCCAACCACAATGCTATACAACTGGAAATCAACAAGAAAAAAACTGCAAAAAATACAAACACATGGAGACTAAACAACATGCTACTAAGCATCCAATGGATAACTGAAGAAATCAAAGAGGAAATTTAAAAATACCTAGAAGCAAATGACAACAAAGCTATGACACTCCAAAATCTATGGGATGCACCAAAAGCCGTTCCAAGAGAAAAGTTTATAGCAATACAAGCCCACCTTGTATTGCTAGGAAAAAGCCCACCTTGTATTGTTAGGAAAAAGCTCTAATAAACAAGCTAACTTTACATATAAAGCAGCTTGAGAGAGAAGAACAGACAAGACCTAAAGTTAGTAGAAGGAAAGAAATCATAAAGATCAGAGCAGAAATCAATGAAATAGAAACAAAGAAAACCATAGAAAAGATCAATGAAATGAAAAGCTGGTACTTTGAAAAGATCAACAAAATTGATAAACGCTTAGCCAGACTTATCAAGAAAAAAAGAGAGAGGGCTCAAATCAATAAAATTAGAAATGAAAAAGGAGAAATAACAACAGACATCACAAAAATACAAAGGATCATAAGAGACTACTATGTGCAACTATACGCCAATAAAATGGAAAACCTAGAAGAAATGGACAAATTCTTAAAAATGTACAATCTTCCAAGACTAAACCAAGATGAAATAGAAAAGATGAATGGACTCATCACAAGAACTGAAATTGAAACTGTGATTAAAAAACTTCCAACAAACAAAAATCCAGGACCAGATGGCTTCACAGGTGAATTCTACAAACATTTAGAGAAGAGCTAACACCTATCCCTCTGAAACTATTCCAAAAAACTGCAGAAGAACGGACACTCCCAAACGCATTCTGTAAGGCCAGAATGCGTTTGGGAGTTTGGTATCACCCTGATACCAAAACCAGAGAAAGATACCACACACACAAGAAAAAAAAACTACAGGCAAATTTCACTGATGAACATTGATGCAAAAATCCTCAACAAAATACTAGCAAACCACATCAAACAATATATTAAAAGGATTGTACATCATGATCAAGTGGGATTTATCCCAGGGATTCAAGGGTTCTTCAATACCCACAAATCAATCAGTGTGATACACCACATTAACCAACCGAAGAATTTCTCTCAATAGATGCAGAAAAAGCCTTTGACAAAATCCAACACCCATTTCTGATAAAAACCCTTCAGAAAGTGGGCATAGAGGGAACTTACCTCAACATAACACAGGCCATATATGACAAACCCACAGCTAACATTCTCAATGGTGAAAAGCTGAAAGCATTCTTGCTGAGATCAGAAACAAGATAAGGATGTCCGCCCTTGCCACTACTATTCAACATAGTTTTGGAAGTCCTAACCACAGCAATCAGAGAAGAAAAAGAGATAAAAAGAATCCAAATTGGAAAGGAAGAAGTAAAACTATCACTATTTGCAGATGACATGATACTATACCTAGAGTATCCTCAAGACTCTACCAGAAAACTGTTAGAGCTCATCCATGAATTTGGCAAAGTCACAGGACACAAAACTAATACACAAAAATTGACAGCATTTCTATACACTGACAATGAAAGATCAGAAAGAGAAATTAGAGAAGCAATCCCATTTCCCATCACATCCAAAAGAATAAAATACCTAGGAGTACACCTACCTAAAGAGACAAAAGACCTGTACTCTGAAAACTATAAGACACTGATGAAAGAAATCAAAGGTGACACAAATAGATGGAAAGACATACCATGCTCTTGGATTGGAAGAGCCAATATGATCAAAATGACTATACTACCCAAGGCAATCCACAGATTCAATGCAATCCCTATCAAATTACCAAGGACATTTTTCACAGAACTCAAGCAAAATATCTTAAAGTTTGTTTGGAAGCACAAAAGACCCAGAATAGCCAAAGACATCCTGAACAAGAAAAATGGAGCTGGAGGAATCAGGCTCCCTGACTTCAGACTATACTGCAAAGCAACAGTCATCAAAACCATATGGCACTGGCACAAAAACAGAAATATAGATCAGTGGAACAGGATAGAAAGCCCAGAATTAAACCCATGCACCTACAGCCAACTAATCTATGACAAAGGAGGCAAGAATATACAAGGGAGAAAAGACAGCCTCTTCCATAGAGGTGCTGGGAAAACTGGACAGCCACGTGTAAAAGAATGAAATTAGAATACTCCCTAACACCATACACAAAAATAAACTCAAAATGGATCAAAGACATAGATATAAGACCAGATACTATAAAACTCTTAGAGGAAAACATAGGCCAAACACTCTCCGAAATAAACGACAGCAACATCTTCTCAGATCCACCTCTTAGAGCAATGACAGGAAAAACAAAAATAAATGAATGAGACTTAATTAAACTTAAAAGTTTCTGCACTGCACAGCAAAGGAAACCCTAAACAAAACAAAAGACAATCCACAGAATGGGAGAAAATCTTTGCAATGAATCGACTGACAAGGGATTAATCTCCAAAATTCATAAATATCATCTGCAGCTCAATACCAAAAAAACAAACAACCCCAGCAAAAAATGGAGAGGAGATCTAAACAGACAATTCTCCAAAGAAGACATACAGATGGCCAAAAAACACATGAAAAGATGTTCAGCATCACTCATCATTAGAGAAATGCAAATCAAAATCACTATGAGGTACCACCTTACACCAGCCAGAATGGCCATCATCGAAGAGTCTACAAACAATAAGTGTTGGAGAGGGTGTGGAGAAAAAGGAACCCTCCTTCACCGTTGGTGGAAATGTAACTTGGTGCAACCACTGTGCAAAACAGTATGAAGATTCCTCAGAAAACTAAAAATAGAACTACCATTTGATCCAGCAATCCCACTTCTGGGCATCTATCCAGAGAAAACAATGACTTAAAAAGACACATGTTCATTGCAGCACTATTTACAACAGCCAAGACATGGAAACAACCTAAATGCCCATTGACAGAGGAGTGGATCAAGAAGATGTGGTACATATACACCACGGAATATTACTCAGCCATTAAAAGGGACGAAAAACCAGCATTTTTAGCAACATGGATGGACCTAGACATTATCATGCTGAGTGAAGTCAGTCATACAATGAGATACCAACATCAAATGCTATCACTGACATGTGGAATCTGAAAAAAGGACACAATGAACTTCTTTGCAGAACAGATACTGATTCACAGACTTTGAAAAACTTATGGTTTCCTAAGGAGATAGTTTGGGGGGTGAAGGGATGCGCTGGGGGTGTGGGTTGGAAATCATATAAAATTGGATTGTGATGATCATTGTACAACTATAAATTCATTGAGTAATTTTTAAAAAAATCTTAGGAGAGAAAGATGTGTCAGCATTGCTTTTATCACCTTTCAACTCAAGCTCCCTTTCCGTTGTTTTGGGGAAGCGATCATAAACTTGGTCTCACTCAGAGATGCCTCTGACTCTCCATTCCCCCCATTTTTCTCTAGACTGTCTCTTTATTTTGTCCTCATTGTCCCTTTCCTGCTCAATTTGGATTCTATTTTCAGTGTTTCTTCTCAGTCCAGAATTTCCCAGACAGAGAGAGTTTGAAGAAACCATGTAATCCTAAGGATCTGTTTTGCAAAGAATCGAAAACTGGGCCCAAGATGGTGAAAAAACTAGGGCAAAGCAGACATCCAGCTGGGAAGAGCCCCACAGTAAACCTGGAGGGAGGGGAGAAAAGGCTCACATCTCATTTGTAGAGACAAGCAGCCCTGTAGAGCGGCAGGCCCTCGTTCCAGAGGCCCAGCGCAGACAAGACAGAATGCCTCTGCATGTTGTGCATGACTGGGATCATCTGGTGGGCCTAGTCCCCATCTTCTCCTCTCACTGGAGCACAATTCTCCCTCTTTCCTTCCAGAGCCTGACTTTATACCTATTCAGATGTACCACTGCTCAAAGAAGAAAAGCTCCATTAAATGACCAGCCTGTAGGTGCTATTCACTGTTTTCCCCCTCCCCCATTCTAAACTCAGAACAGCTCAAAAGCCATCCTACCTTCCATTACACAGGGCAAAGAGCAGGCACCACGGAAGGGTGATTATTCTTTGCTGCTATAATAAAGTCTGAAAAGAAAAAAATTACCTGTAGCCACAAGAAAAGCCCACAGGTGAGTGGAAAGAGTCTTACTGATTTCTTACTATTAGATATTTTCACAATCTTGCTGCTTTTGTCATCTTACTGACACGTGGTGAAAATTGACACTGAAAATAACTTCCCAAAATGAGGAATATTGGAAATTGATCACATGGGGAGGAAATTACCCCAAATCCATGTAAACACAAGAGGATTAGCAATAGGCAAGGCACCAAATTAAAAGGTCCAACAAGCTGGGGGTTAGAAGGCTAACAATCCTTTCAAAATAAGAAGATATAACCTTGGGCTGCTCTAAAACAAGTTGAGTTGTAGTCGGAAATGGTTCCAAGAGCTTAGATGCTAAAAGGCTGGACAGCCACAAGAAGGGAGTTTTACAGAGTCTTAGAGGCTTACTGGAGGTGATGCATTCTTGATGCCCTGACACCTGCTCAGAATGTTGAACCCTCAAAGTCAGAGAAATTGCTCTGTATTAACCTGACTACTCATTCTAGGCTCTGACTATACACAATATGACTTAAATGATTCTCTCTTTGTTCTGAGTCTGCATTACTCAGCAAAGCTGTAATGTTGTTTCTTTTGTTTCCACCCAGCATCTAGGCACTATTCCAATGCCCTTGATTTATGTAGTTTACTTGCAAAGCACCACTTCTCTCAGGGCAGGAGGACTTGGCAAAGGAAGGCACATCTACCAACCACCAATCCAAGATGAAGCGGAATGGCTTCAGATTATGGGGATGCTTGGCTAAGAAATGCACATCACGGTAACAATCTCATTGTAACAAAGTGGATCCCTCCTGGGTGTGACCCTCCATACATCTCCATGACTCCACTCAATTTATCTTGAAAATGTTGGGTACATGACAGTCTCCCCACCTAGTATGTCTCATATGCCTCTTCTTAACTATTATATTATATTGAGGTATAATTTATATACAATATAATCTTAAGTATACAGCTCAATGATTTTGTACCTATAAATTGCACCTGCGTGACTACTGCCCAGGCCATTTAGACTCAGAACATTTCTGTCATCTTAGAAAGCTTCCTTCTGCTTTTTTTTTTTTTTTTTTTTTTGGTCTTTTTGTCTTTTTAGGGCCGCACCCATGGCCTATGGAGGTTCCCAGGCTAGGAGTCTAATTGGAGCTGTTGCTGCTGGCCTATGCCACCCACAGCAACACTGGATCTGAGTCACGTCTGCGACCTACACCACAGCTCACAGCAACGCACTGAATGAGGCCAGTGATCGAACCCGCAACCTCATGGTTCCTAGTCAGATTCATTTCTGCTGCGCCGTGACAGGAACTCTGGACTGAGTTCTTACAGATGGAATCCTAGGCTTGGCACCTACTAGCTGTGCAGCCCTGGGCAGCTTATGCAACTATGCTGTGCCTTGGCTTTTTCATCTGTAAAATAGGGACAACAATAGAAATTTCCTCCTATGAGGTTCCCAGGAGTGAATGGGTTCATATATGCAAAGATACAATGTAGGGTTTGAAACATGGGTCCCATAAATGTTAACTATACATCATCCTCATCCTCACGCACTCCTTTGTAATCACTGAAAGATGAGAGAAAGGGTTTTACTAGATATGTTGTTTGTTTTTTTCAATATTGAAAATAGCCTTTATTTTCCAGTAATATAAATAAATATGTTTATTGTTTTACAAAATCAAAAAGTGGGGGAAAGAGTAATGAAGCCTTAGAAAAAGAAAAAATTCTGAGACTCTCAATACTTGAAGGTAACCACCATTTATATTTTGATAGCTAAATTTTCACTTCTCTCTCTCTTCCCCTCCCCCCTCTCTGCATATACACACAAATATACTTTCAAAGATGAGATTAAAATTTGCTTCATCATGAAAAATTATTTGCTTTTAGTCTTTTGTCCCTTAGCTTCTCCTCCCTCCTTTTCACCCTTCCACAACTTTTTCTATGCTCACCTAATTATATTTCTGTGTTCACACATATAAATTTTTTTTACTGTTTGTTGATTTTATATGTATATAGCTATATACCAGAATCTGTATTTTTCTCACTTTATGACAACAAAAATCATTGTTACTGTATACATAGTATGTGTCAGGCACTCTTCTAAGCATTTACATTTGTTTTATCAACTGATATAGTTCTAATATACATGTTTAATGGCAACATGATGCTCCCTGGAAAGCATGAGTTACCATGTATTAAACCAACCACCTGTTCATGTCATTTATGATGTTTAAAATACTTTTCGACCAGAGGGGGAAAAAAAAAAAAAGGAGTTAAATACTCGGTAAATAGGATCCAATGAAAATATCCTAGGAGTGGAATTTCTTGGGAGAAAGACATGTACACTTTTAGCTATATAGGTTTACCCTTCCTTGCTGAGGGGGAGACAGAGCAGTCATGCCCCCATCATGTCAGGGGTTCCCGTGACCTTCTGCAGAAATGACTCCCAGAGTCCCACCACATCATGCAAAAGCACAGTGAGTGGACACTCAGGTAGGGGGGAATCATGGTACCTTCCAGCTCTAGTGACTCCTGGGTGTCCCAACCAGGGCCGTGCACAGGAGGACCTTACTCTCAGACCCGCATCTTCCCTACACACAGCTGACATTTAGTAAGGTTCTGCTCTGCAGAGTGCAGAACTCAGAATAGGGTGTAACAGAGTAAGTCACAGCTCATTCAGTGATGATGATTAAATCCTAAAAAACAATCCTTTAAAAATAAATTTGTTAACTATTGAATAATTCAGTGATTTCTAGAGTTTAAAGATGCACCTTTTAAACAATGCATTTGGATTCTTCCAGGACTCCATTGAACAAAAGCAGGCAGACACATCACCCAGGGCAGAAACAGATGTCTGATTTTCAAGTACACCCAGTAGGAATGAGGGTCTGAACAAGAATCTCACTCTGCCCAGAGAAGCTGGGAAAGCTAACAAGACATAGGAGCATCCCTTTAACAGTGTCTCCTACAAGAAGCCTACAAATGGCATCTCACACAAGATGGCAGAAAAGAAGACCCCTCTGCCCCCAGGAAGCCCTGTTCAGCTGCTTTATCCTCCGAAGGCTGAGTGAGCCACAGAAGCAGCACTGTGGTAGGAGTGTACCTGCCCCAGACAAATCCCAATATCTACCTCCTGACCCAGAAGGTAAAGATGATGCTTGACCCCCTCACTTCCAACGTGTCCCAGTTGCTTGACAAGGTGGATCTGCTTCCTGTGGAGTTAAGCAGAACTAAGAAGCTGCTGAGTCTCATGGAGATAAAGCCTAAATCACAGGCACCCCTTTCCCCTCAAAGGACCAAGCATGGCTACCAAATTCCAATATACTGTGGATCAGAACTTGTTGGGTGATGCAGTTATCTCCTACTGCACTAAAACTAAAAAAACCAAAAAACCAAAAAAAAAAAAACAAAAAACACCTTAGTGGCTGAAAACATCAGCCATCATTTTGCTCAAGAATCTGAAATTTGGATTAGAGGGTACAGCTCATCTCTGCTTAGTGTAGTATCAGCGATTCAACTGGGTGCCAAGCTCTTGGCCTGAAGCTAGGCCAGAGTTAACATCCTGGGGCTTCGGTTCCTTTCCCTGTGGACTTCGGTTCAGGTCTTCTTGAGGTTCTTCACAACATGGCATCTGGGTCAAAGAATGAGTGTTCCAAGAAGCCAAAGGTGTCCTATTACCTAGTCTTAGGGATCCCAGAACCCATCTTCAGCGCATTCTTTTAGACAAGCCAATCAGCAAGTTCGGCTCAAAATCAGGAGGAGGGCAATTAGCAGATGCCTCAGGATGGGAGAGGTATGAAAGAATTTACTGCCCTCTCTAACCTACTGCTGGTGGTGAAGGCATCAGGCTGACTAGCTCTTTTCTGAGGAAGCCTTTGGTGTGTTTAAGCTGTGTGGTACTATGCCTCATCCCTACTTCACACAATGGAATTGTTTTTTGTTTTTTAAAAACAAAAACAAAAAAAAAACAAGTGGCCACACCTGCAGCATATGGACGTTCCCGAGCCAGGGGTCGAGTATAAACAGGAGTTCCTGACATGGCTTAGCGGTTAACAAACCCCAGTAGCATCCATGAGGATGTAGGTTCAATCCCTGGCCTGGCTCAGTGGGTTAAGGATCCGGCATTGCCCTGGGCTGTGGTATAGGTCGCAGACGCAGATTGGATCCAGCATTGCTGTGGTTGTGGTGCAGGCTGGCAGCTGTAGCTCCGATTTGACCCCTAGCCTGGGAACCTCCATATGCTGTGAGTGCGGCCCTAAAAAGAAAAAAAAAAAAAAAATGAACTTACAAACAGAGATTGTACCCCTCATGGTGACTTATTGTACTTTTATATAACCTTAGAATACATCTATGCTCCTTTTCCTGTCTTTGTAATACAAAAACAAAAGCAAAAAAAGACAAAAGCATCAAATAATCAAATCAAACCATTCAGAAGAGGAAAAATGATGGTTAACGACTTTTTTTTTTTTTTTTTGCTTTTTTGTTCATGGCAATGCTGGATCCTTAACCCACTGAGTGAGGCCAGGGATGGAACCTGAATCCTCATGGCTCCTAGTCGGGTTCATTGATCACCGAGCTACCAAGGGAACTCCACATATTTTATTTTTACACCACATGCACAGCATGGGGAAGTTCCAGGGCTAGGGACTGAACCCACATCAAAGCAGTGACCCAAGCCACTGCCTTGACAACACTGGATCCTTAACCCACTGCACCCATCAAGGAACTCCTAACAACATATTTTATGCAACATATTAAATTCTGGAAAAATCGTAAGTGTTTTGTTCTACTATTGCTTGGAGCCGCTTCTAGAGATATAAAGACATAGGAAAGAAGATAGAACAGGATCTGAAGACATTTCCTGGCGGGGCAGCTCCTCAAGTTGGGACGTGCTGTTTACTGGAAGGCACTCTCAAATTTTGGAGGGCAAAGTCCTATGTAGTAATAGCACTAAGGAAAAATAACTAAGCAGCAATTTCAGAAAATGTGCAGCATTATCTGGGTTCCAAAGAGATCCTTTAAATTCCTAGATCCTACAGATTTCTCTAGACAAGGGTAGATATGGTTTTTTATTTTTATTTATTTATTTATTTTTGTCTTTTTGACATTTCTTGGGCTGCTCCCGAAGCATATGGAGGTTCCCAGGCTAGGGGTTGAATTGGAGCTGTAGCCGCCGGCCTACGCCAGAGCCACAGCAACGCAGGATCTGAGCCACATCTGCAACCTACACCACAGCTCACAGCAACACCAGAGCCTTAACCCACTGAGCAAGGCCAGGGATCGAACCTAAGGTTTTTTATTTTTTTAATTTTAATTTAATTATTTTATTTTTTGTATCTTTTGTCTTTTTAGGGCCGCACCCTCGGCACATGGAGGTTCCCAGGCTGGGGGTCTAATTGGAGCTGTAGTCGCTGGTCTACACCACAGACACAGCAACACCAGATCCAAGCCGCGTCTGTGACCTACACCACAGCTCACGGCAACGCCATATCCTTAACCCACTGAGCAAGGCCAGAGATGGAACCCGCAACCTCATGGTTCCTAGTCAGATTCATTAACCACTGTGCCATGATGGGAACTTCTGGTTTTTTTTAATTAATAAATAAGGAGTCCTCTTGTGGCACAGTGGGTTAATGATCTGGCATTCTCACTGTAGCAGCTCAGATTGCTGCTGTGGCACGAGTTCCATTCCTGGCCTGGGAACTTCCACAGGTCATGGGTGTAGCCAAAAAAAAAAAAAAAGAATAATTTTACTTTTGGAGTTATAGGTACATACTGCTTCTCTGGAAATCAAGACAATTTTTGTTAGGATTAGAATCCTCTTTGGGCATGTCTCAGAGGTCAGTTCTGCCTCTGCTGTGCTGAGTGCTGCACCAGCCCTGGGTCTGGCCAATGTGTGTCTCTGTTGGAGGAACTTAGTGTAGAGAAGGCCCCAAAGGGAAACCAAGTGGGAATGTCATGGCTGCTCCAGCTCATTTTTCTATCTAAACACAAAGAACCTGAATACAGTCCCCTTTACCTAACTTCAGTATTTTTTTCATCAGGAGGAAATGTACAGTGTCTTTGTGTGTGTGTGGGGGGGGGGGGTGTCTAAGGGAGAGAAGCTAGAGAGTGCTTCATTAAAATTCTGCACATGTCTAAATTTTAAGTACTTGGGCTTGCAGTTTGCACAGAAACAATCCATACACCATGTCCAAAACAATTCCATCAAAATTGGGGCTTTACACTGCACATGACGCTTTTCTAATCCCAGATCCTGGGCAAATGAACAGTGACTGCTGTGGGCAGGAGGGGAGGTTAGGACATACAGCTAGTGGAACTGAAGTCTAATTGTCTGGATGATGACAATTTCCAGCCTTGCTTCTACTGTAGCTACAATCTAAGTTAACAAAAATACCAAGCCAAAAAAAAAAGGAGTTTCTGTCGTGGCTCAGTGGTTAATGAATCTGACTAGGAACCAGGAGGTTGTGGGTTCGACCCCTGGCCTTGCTCAGTGGGTTGGGGATCTGGCATTGCTGTGAGCTGTGGTGTAGGTCACAGATGCGGCTCAGATCCCAAGTTACTGTGGCTGTGGCATAGGCCAGCAGCTACAGCTCCAATTAGACCCCTGGCCTGGGAACCTGCATATGCTACAGGAGTGGCCCTAGAAAAGGCAAAAAGAAAAAAAAAAAAAATCAAGCTGTTAGGTTATTAAACTTGTAAAATACCTCAAGGATCATATGAATTCCTTGCATGAGTCCACTGATTTTTACAAGTTTCCTATATGATGTATTCAATTTAGCTTAGAGAGTTTCTTAGGTGTTAGGCCCCAAAAAGGGTAAGTAGGTGAAAAGATTGTTTATACAGATTTGTACAAGGACAGTGGATAGACACAGCTCAAACAATGAATTGGCACAAATGGATTTGAAAGTCTGTTTATACGCCTATCATCATCCAGTGTTGTCTCCTCTTAGTGAGCGTGGCATTTAGTTGTGCACATACTAACTCTTCCAACCATGCTTCACTTTGCTCTGGTGAATTCTACAGGAACTCTCCTCAGGGCAGTTTTCCTTGTGTGTCTCATGGGATGTACAGGCAACAAAGGAAGCCTCATTCAGGACCCCCTTCCCACCTCAGCCCAAGATGCCCCCTAACCTGGGCTCAGGCTGTCCTGCTCCTTAGGGGCAGCTTGGCTGCTGTGCATCTGCCCCTTTGTTAAGGGTGACAGCAGCCTAATTGCATACTTCTTTCCTCATCAAAGCAAAATTGTTGGCATTCCACATGAGCCGCTTGCTGTATAATGCACCATCTGGTCCTTTGTGATAAGAAAATAATTGATTATTTTGAAGACTCTTAACTCATCCTGCCTGCTGGATGAGTTAAGAGGGAGGGGTCTAAACTTGTGTCACAGCCCTGCTTTCATGCAAATAAAGTAAGCAACTGCACCTTTAGGAAGCCCCAGTTCCCTTTTTCATTTGTTTTTTAATGAGTAGTGATGAAGTGATTAATATATGCCAGGCACTGCTTTTTGTTTTTGCTTTTATTTTTCAATCTTTCTGAATTTATCTCTAAATGGTAGGGTATGTATTTTTTTAAATTGAAGTATAGTTGATTTAACAAAATTGTAGTTTCGGGCATACAGCAAAATGATTTTTTTCAGATTATATTCCATTATAGGTTATTATAAGATATTGAATATAATTCTCCATACTATACAGTAAATACTTATAGCTTATCTGTTTTATGTGTAGTAGTTTGTATATATTAATTCCATACTCCTAATTGGTCCCTCCCTCTCTTCCTCCTTCTCTCCTTAGGTAACTACAAGTTTGCTTCCTATGTCTGTGAGTCTGTTTCTGTTTTGTATTATTTCTTAGATTCCACATATAAGTGATATCATATAGCATTTGTCTTTGTCTGACTTACTTCACTAAGTATATATATATATATATTCCACATCTTCTTAAGTTGTTGATGGGCACTTACTTGGGTTGTTTCCATGTCTTGGCTACTATGAACATTGGGGTTCATGTACCATTTTGAATTAGAGTTTTCATTTTTTTGAGATATATCCTCAGGAGTGGGATTGCTAGATCACATAGTAGCTCTATTTTTAGTTTTCTTAAGGAAGCTGCATTTTGTTTTCCATAGTGTCTACACCAATTTACATTCCCATCAAGAGTATAGGAGGGTTCCTTTTTCTCCACACCTTCTCCAGCATTTATTATTTGTGGACTTTTTGATGCTAGCCATTCTGACTGGTATCAGGTAACACCTAATTATAGTTTTGATTTGCGTTTCTCTAATAATTATTGATGTTGTGTATCTTTTCATGTGCTCAGGCACTGTTTTAAGAACTTTACAAATTAGCTCATTTATCCTAAAAAAACAAACAAACAAAAACCCTATACTGCAGGGAAGGAGAGAAGGAGGGAATGAGGAGTCTTGGGAATGTTCTGGTTCTTGATCTGACTGCTAGTTTCCTGGATGCAGGCACCTCTTACACCTAAGAGAAAAGTTATATTCCTTATTCTTCTTTTAGAAATGACTGGTTTAAATTGAGTAGCTTGGAGTCCTTCTTTATGCTTCTCCCTGGTGTAATTGCACCCTAAACACAACTGCCCATGAGCTACGGATGAGGCACCCTAAGCACAATTGCCTGTGAGTCAAAAATTATAAACACATGATCTTTTTAGAGACTTTCCTAAAAAAGTCTCTAAAGTCTCTGATCAATATGCCCTTTTCACAAGAATTTTTATTTTAGGAAAAATCAAGCTATGATAACCCAGAAGACCACCAGGATCCTGTTGAGATCTCATGAAACCAACTTCAGTGACTAAAAATTCCCCCAAAGAAAGAAGAATGCATATTTTCCCTCAACCTTGATTTTTTTCTCAAACCCTGTTTTTCTCATTTTTGCTATAAAACTCTCCACGATTCTTCCCCAATGGAGGACACAGTCTTTAAGGTATTAGCCTGCTGTGGCCTCTTTTGCTCAGTAAAGCAATAAAAGCTATTATTTTTTCCTTTACCCAAAACTCCACACTTCAATTCAGCACCGAGGCCAAGTTTCAGCAACATTCTCAGTTTGTGAAAATTTGTCAACTGAATGCTTACAGTGAATGTACTTATGTATGATGTTCCTCAAAAGAATTAAAACAAGGATTTCAGTGTAGTAGGATGCTATTATTTTTACTCTTTTTATAGATAGGAAGATTGAGACCTGCACCTGGCTTACGATTAAAAATAGGTTTTTGTTTTTGCTTTTTTTTTTTTTTTCATTTTTTGATCTCTATACTGGCTTATTTCAGTGATTACTCTCCAATTGTGATTTCCTCCATCCTGTATCTTCTAATTCTTTCCTATTTAGAGGAGAACTTTCAATATTTCTTTTAAAATAGGTTTAGTATTTCTACATTCTTTTAGTGTTTGTATGTCTTAGAAATTCTTTATTTCTCCTTCTATTTTAAATGATAATCTTTCTGAGTATTCTAGGTTGCAAATTTTTCCCTTTTAGAACTTTGAATATATCTTGCCACTCTCTTCTGGCCTGTAGCATTTCTGTAATCATCTGATAGCCTCATAATTAACTCTTTGTTTTTCTCTTGCTGCTTTTAGAATCCTCTTCTTATTGGCTTATTGGACTCCAGTCGCTTACCCCCCCGCTTCATGCTGCCCCCTGTGTTCAGTGTTATGGGGGAGAGCGGAGGGTGAAGGAGAGAAACGAGATGCACCTGCCCTCTAGTTGCTAAGCCCTGCAGCGAAGCAGACCTCCTTTGGTCACTGGCCTGCTCATTGATTACAGCTTGTTCTCTCAAGAAAGGTTTCAATCCAAGAACCCAAGAAAACAGTATTGACTTGGCCCAAATGAATCTGCCAATGCAGTGAGCCTGAAAGGATGAGAAGGGTATCACTAGGCAGCATGGGGAGCCAGTTACATGGTGGGCAGGCACTCAGAGTAAAGCTGTGAGAGATCATCATGAAGCAGGGAATACATTTGTCAGGAGTGGCCCCCAAGGAGAGTGACAGGAGATGTCAGCCTATTGGAACCCCTGCACTGATCCTTCCCCCTCCTTTCCCCAAGTTGACTCTGAGTGAAATGAACAAAAGACAGAGATTAAGCAACCTAGACAGTTTCTAAGCAGACGCCACACTTACAACCCTTCTCTATCCAGTTCATAAAAAGCCCATAACCTGCCCAAGGTGGGGGAAATACGAATAAGCAAAACATCCTGAGATGACTATGAGCTCAGTGTGGCTTTTTCCATCCTCTCTGATGCATCTTCAGGTGTGGATCACACATTTCTGGTGTCTTGCTCACCATTTCATCTTCATCAACACAAACAGCAATGACACTGAGGCCTTGCTCTGTGCCAGGAATTTCACATGTGTTAAAAAAAAATCAAAAACAAAAAAACTGAAAGCTGAGTAACTCCTCAACCATGCACTTAGGAGTCCAATAAAGAGCACAAGCAGACAGCAGATGCAGTGCTGCCTGAGGTGGGCTCTCACAGCAAATGTCCATGGTGCTCTTGGTGGAGGTCTGCCTGTTGGACAGACAAGGCTCTGAAGCTACAATATACTGGACCCCCCCTCTGCTGATCCAAGTGCAATAGTTCCTTTGGGAGGTAATCTCAGGAAGCAATGGTAGAGGAGTGGAAAAGTGAAATGGAGGGAGGAAGAGTCATACAGGGGGTGTGAGGGTGTTCACTGTGGGCAACTGGAGCTCCACCTTGCTGGGGGGCTCTGGGAGGCTGCACAAACCACTCTGGGGTTGTCTGTCACTTCATGGAGGATAACTGCCACCACTTATGACCAAGACCTGCTCATATACCAAGCACACCATAGATGAGGAGTCGTGGGGTTTGCAAAAGGATCCCCAGGAGCAAAGCATCTGACAGCCCAGCTGCACCTTTAAACCCTGAAGGCCACCTAGCTGGGTTTAGCATAATGCATCAGCTGCCAGAGTCTTATTTGATGTTCCAGTCATCCAGCTGACTCCCTCTTCTACTTCTGGTTAGGAGTGGGTCCAGCCCTCCAGGTGTGGAGGCCACTAGAGGCAGCCTAGCAAGCACCGCCTGGCTCTGAACCCTGCCTCAGGACCCCAGGGAAGTGACAGGTCTGCATTATTATTATTATTATTTTTTTAGGGCCGCAGGATCCTAGCCATGTCTTCGACCTACACCACAGCTCACAGCAACGCCGGATCCTTAACCCACTGAGCCAGGCCAGGAACTCCCAGGTCTGCATTCTTGATTTCCAGTATTTTCTTTAAAGGGCTGGAGTAGACCAGTAACTACAAAGTAGGTTCAGATCTACAGCTTCATTCTAAGAATAAATGCACCTGGAAAAGTAAGAAGTTTCAGCATGCCCTTGAGCACACTGAGTCAAGGTAACCCTTTTATATGTAACATATATTCTTCCTGTCCATTATTGTGTTTTCCTGAAGTATTATTATTCCCCCCCCCCCCGCCCCAGTTTCTCCTAGACCTTCCTCGGGTTGGAGTTCACAGGTTCCTTCTTTCTCATGTTATTTTCTCCTCCGCATACCATTACCATAAAGGCAGAGGGAGGGCTTAGGACCAAAGCAACTGAGAGTGGGGCATGGGTCAGGTAGCTGCAAACAAGATCTGCCTCAAATTTTTTTTTTTTTTTTTTTTGTCTTTTGTCTTTTTGTTGTTGTTGTTATTTCTTGGGCCGCTCCCGCAGCATATGGAGATTCCCAGGCTAGGGGTTGAATCGGAGCTGTAGCCACCGGCCTACGCCAGAGCCACAGCAACGCGGGATCCGAGCCGTGTCTGCAACCTACACCACAGCTCACGGCAACGCCAGATCCTTAACGCACTGAGCAAGGGCAGGGACCGAACCCGCAACCTCATGGTTCCTAGTCGGATTCGTTAACCACTGCGCCACGACGGGAACTCCTGCCTCAAATTTTAATTAAATTCTGGTGAACCTGAAAACTCAAAGAACAGGAACACCCCTGAGTACTAAGATTAATGCTGTCCCTCCACTAGGAAGAGAAATAAACCCTGGTATGCTCATAAATGGAGTGCTATACACTGCAGCAGGGGTGGGGCTCAGTTACAGGTTATATTCTGCATGTGTCCATGACATTCTGAGAAAGGCAAACTATAGGGACAGAAAACAGGTCAGTGTACTGACTCACTGGCTTTGAAAAACTTATGGTCTCCAAAGGAGACAGTCTGGGGGTGAGGGGATGTGCTGGGTTTGTGGGTTGGAAATTCTATAAAATTGGATTGTGATGATCATTGTACAACTATAAATGTAATAAATTCATTGAGTAATAAAAAATAAAAAGAAATTTAAAAGAAATGAAAAAAAAAAGAAAAAGAAAACAGATCAGTGGCTGCCAGAGGCTAGAGGGAGAGGGAGGAGCAACTGCAAAGGGGGTCCAGCCTCAGGATCAAATGGCTTGAGAGCTGTATGCTCCAAAGGGTCCCATGCTTAGTTTAATTCTCTGCTGTACTGCCTGGAAACTTTTAATCATTCTATCTTTATTTACTTATTTACTTATTTTGCCTTTTAGTGCCACACCCATGGCACATGGAGGTTCCCAGGCTAGGGGTACAATTGGAGCTGTAGCTGCTGGCCTACACCACAGCCACAGCAAGCCGCATCTGTGACCTACACCACAGTTCATGGCAATGCTGAGTCCTTAACCCACCAAGCAAGGCCAGGGATTGAACCTGAAACCTCATGGTTACTAGTCAGATTCATTTCTGCTGTGCCACAACAGGAACTCCCATTTTATCTTTTTAAAAATCAAATTGAATTTTTATTTTAATTATTAATTTTTTTGGCTGCACCTGCAGCATGCCAGGTATCAAATCCACGCTGCAGCAGGGACGATGCCAGATCCTTAACCCATTGAGCCACCAGGGAACTCCAGTTTGATTTTTATTTTGTATTGATGTATAATTGATGTACAATGTTGTGTTTCAGGTATATAGCAAAGTGATTCAGTTATATGTATACATACATATATTCTTTTTTAGATTCTTTCCCCATATAGGTTATCATAGAATACTGAGTAGAATTCCTTGCTATGCAGTAGGTCCTTATTGATTATCTCTTTTTTTTTTTTTTTTTTTTTTTTTGTCTTTTTGTCTTTTTGTCCTTTGTTGTTGTTGTTGTTGCTATTTCTTGGGCCGCTCCCGCGGCATATGGAGGTCCCAGGCTAGGGGTCGAATCGGAGCCATAGCCACCGGCCTACGCCAGAGCCACAGCAACGCGGGATCCGAGCCGTGTCTGCAACCTACACCACAGCTCACGGCAACGCCGGATCGTTCACCCACTGAGCAAGGGCAGGGACCGAACCCGCAACCTCATGGTTCCTAGTCGGATTCGTTAACCACTGCGCCACGACGGGAACTCCTATTGATTATCTCTTTACGTACAGTAGTGTGTATACGTCAATCCCAAACTCCTAATTTATCCCTCTCCCTCACCTTTCCCCTTTGGTAACCATAAGTTTGTTTTTAAAGTCTGAGTCTGTTTCTGTTTTGTAAAGCTCATTTGTATCATTTATTTAGATTCCACATATAAGTGATATCATAAAACATTCATCTTTTTATGCCTACAAGCCCTGTACTTGTCCAGCTTCAAAACCAAAGAAAGAACCCAGATCAGCAACAGAGACATCAATGGTTTAATGGGTGGGGGGCTCTTACAGGTCTGAGGCAAGGCCCTGGAGCAACACCACCATGTGTTACAGTTGGGGGCAAGGCAGGGCATGGCTTCTGGGGTGGGGGGAGGGGAGATTGCCAGTTATAGGGGGAACTGATGTCAGGCTGGCACATGAGTTACTGGAGAAACCAGAAGAGAGGCACTCCTCTCACCACCCCTTTGATAAGATCAATCTCTAGCTGGGGCCTGGGGCAGGTATGTAGGATGGCCAGTCACGTGAGTAAAAAAGAGGTGGAACAGGCACTGGTCCAGCAGGGGATCTACAGAGAGCAAGAGAACAGCCATGTTGAGTGGCCTGACAATACAATACATATTCAGTAGTCTTACGAACCACTTTCCCTTGCTGCCCCATTCATGTAGAATGTTCCAGATGCCTCATGAACACAGAACTTCAGATCCCTGACCTTACTGGAGGAGAGTGAGAATCAAAACAAGTATAAAGAAAAAAATAAATAAATAATGGCGTTCCCATTGTGGCTCAGTGGAAATGAATCTGACTAGCATCCATGAGGACAAAGGTTCGATCCCTGGCCTTGCTCAGTGGGTTAAGGAACCAGCATTGCCATAAGCTGTGGTGTCGACTGCAGACACGGCTTGGGTCTGGTGTTGCTGTGGCTGTGGCTGTGGCCAGCGGCTATAGCTTCATTAAGCCTGTAGCCCAGGAACCTCCATGTGCTGCAGATACGGCCCTAAAAAGACAAAAAAAAAAAAAAAGTACAAAGGAAAGCCTGTTACAGGACCTGCCAGCTCCACAGGGTGTTAGCAGAGAGTGTGTATATCTAGAAGCCAAACAACAACTATTGAGTTACTTTTGTTACTGAACCAAACCTGGGTCCACCCTCCTGCAGGCAGCAAAACCAAACTACCAATTCTGGGTTATGGTGACAGAAAGTGCAGCATTTATTGTAAGGCAGTGTACAAGAAGTCCAGGGCAGCAAATGCTCCAAAACAACCAAATTCCCTGAGGGGTGTCAGAGACACATTGTTAAAAGCCAGATAAAAAGAGGGGAGTCCCAGGGTGTGTGATCAGCTGGTGCACAATTTTCTGATTGGCTGATGGTGAGGTAACAGGGCGGGGTCACAGGGTGAACATTATCAATCTTAAGGCTCCAGTAGGTCTGGGGGCTATGTGCTCCTGGTCATCAAGTAGTTAACATCCTCCATTTGGTGGGGGTTTTAGCATCCATAAGACAGCTCAGGAAATGTGTATCAGATACGGTTGTCTAGGTACTTCCAAGAGGAGCTAAAGCAGGGGATATGGGGGAGGGGTCTGTCCTGGGAAAGCTGCATAGAGTTCTGCCCAGTAACCATTTCATGCAGTTTTCCATCACTCCACTAAGAACAAAATGCATATGCATGCTCAAGCTATAAAATGTGATTGCATAATTTCAGCGATGCCACATACCAGTTAAATGCTCTTATATTTGCATTTAAAACTGGCATCACACAGTAGGAAAATGAATAATAAAACATATACTAATAATGTAAAATTTTAATTTTACTTTACTTAGAACACTAAAAATAAATTTAAAAAAGACAGGTCAAACCATCAAACTCCTAGAAGAAGACATAGGCAAAACACTCTCTGACATCAACATCATGAATATTTTCTCAGGTCAGTCTCCCAAAGCAGTAGAAATTAGAGCAAAAATAAACCCATGGGACCTCATCAAACTGAAAAGCTTTTGCACAGCAAAGGAAACCAAAAAGAAAACAAAAAGACAACTTACAGAATGGGAGAAAATAGTTTCAAATGATGCAACCGACAAGGGCTTAATCTCTAGAATATATAAACAACTTATACAACCCAACAGCAAAAAAGCCAATCAATCAATGGAAAAATGGGCAAAAGACCTGAATAGACATTTCTCCAAAGAAGATATACAGATGGCCAACAAACACATGAAAAAATGCTCAACATCGCTGATTAGAAGAGAAATGCAAATCAAAACTACCATGAGATACCACCTCACACCAGTCAGAATGGCCATCATTAATAAATCCACAAATAACAAGTGCTGGAGGGGCTGTGGAGAAAAGGGAACCCTCCTGACTGTTGGTGGGAATGTAAACTGGTACAGCCACTATGGAGAACAGTTTGGAGATACCTTAGAAATCTATACATAGAACTTCCATATGACCCCACGATCCCACTCTTGGGCATCTATCTGGACAAAACTCTACTTAAAAGAGACACATCCACCGCTGAGTCTCAGATTCAATCCCTGGCCCAGGAACTTCCATATGTCATGGGTGTGGCCATAAAAACAAAGAAACAAACAAACAAACCTTTAAAATATACTATCTTTACTTTTTTTTTTTTCCATTTTGCGTCTTGCAAGGGCTCCCAGAATTATGTTGTTAGCCCTGACAGTAAAGGAAGAGCCCTATGGAATTTGGGGATGCGATGGAATCATTTTATATCTTGACCGTGGTGGTGGCTAGACTTTCAGGAAAGGGGGGGTAAGTTTTACTGGATATAAACCCACGTTATGCCTTAATTTTTTAACAGGATTTTTTTTTTTCAATTAAGGGATGATTGTATACGTCCTTTACAGCTTTTTGTTTTGTTTTGTTTTGTCTTTTTGCCTTTTCTAGGGCCGCTTCCCTCAGCATATGGAGGTTCCCAGGCTAGGGTCTAATTGGAGCTGCAGACGCCGGCCTACGCCAGAGGCACAGCAACACGGGATCCGAGCAGAGTCTGCAACCTACACCACAGCTCACGGCAATGCCGGATCCTTAACCCACTGAGCAAGGCCAGGGATTGAACCCGCAACCTCATGGGTCCTAGTCGGATTCATTAACCACTGTGCCACGATGGGAACTCCGTCCTTTACAGCTTTTACCGATAACTGGAGTTCAATCAAGTAGGCCAGGTTTTGCGTTTGGAATCTCCACCGCTGACCCAAACAACAAAATAATGAGTTCTGAATGACTGCTCACTCCTTAAACTTACAGAGAACAATGCCAACCAAAATTTCCCACCTTCTCACAGTCTCTGCCTACCTTTGCTTTCCTCAGATAGAGCTGCTGCTAACGAGGACCTTCTCCCTGCAGCAGAGTGTCCCGGGACGGGGACACACGTGGGGGCTGGCGGTAGTGGCAACAGGCTTTATATTTGTAAGCCAGTCAGACGTGGATTCTCCGACCAAAGAAGCCGGTGTTCTCGCGAGACTACGGTAGGGGCGGGGCGGGGCGGGGCGGGGCGGGGCGGGGGTGGGGTCTGCTGTAAGTCCTTGGGTACCCTCCCAAGGTCTCCCTCTCAGGCTCAACTTCGGCACCACCCTGCAAGGCAGAGCAGAAGCCCTGAAGACTGGTGTCTCCTGCCTTCATTTCACACTGTCCTCAAGCCTGGAGTCGCATCTCTTCCCAGGCACCTTTCAAGACTCTCAACCAACTAGCGAATCTTTCTAACACGGGGTTCTTGGTAACCTTTGTCTCAACAATGAAGTCTCCACTCCCTTTCCTCCTTTCTACACGAAAAGATCTGAGGCCTCAGGAACTGAAGCGATTTGCTAGACGTCATATACCTGCCAAAGAGTGAGCCCAGCATTTGAGCCAAGGCTGGGGTGACACCCTCAACTTGCGGTGCACAGGAATTCCCGATCCAGCAGTAGCGGAGGATACCACTGAACTGCTAGAGTTGAACAATTACCTCCTGGGGATCGGGGGAGCTAGGCTGCATCAGTTGTTTGCCTTTTTGGCTCCCACGGAAGCAAGCGCGGCTTGATATGAGCTCGGAAGAAACCGGGTATGCCTGGGGTCTCAGGGAGGCTGCCTTGGAGAGAGGGCTTCTGGGACGATGGGCTGCACGGATGGGAGGGACGGGGTAGGGAGCAAGAAGAAGACCTCACACATGCCACACTTTCCTTTACCTTTAAAGGGCTTCCATTTGGACCCTGCTCGGTTCCCACCAACCATGAACATATTTCTTGCCCCTGGATGCCGCAGGTGAGAACTCAAATTCCTGGATCCTCCTGTCTTGGAAAGATGCCTTTGCCCATGATAATTCATGAGCAACTGGAAGATAAAAAAGCGAAGTGGAAAAGTCAAATCAAATGCCAGCTTGGGGTAGACCTGTCGACTGCTCCATGCCTTTGTCAGAGCAGCCCTCCAAAGCAAGACTTCCTGAAGCCAGGGGAGCTCCTTGGTCAGGGGGGCAAGGGCACAGAGCTAGCAGGGAGGTAGTCAATTTACCATACAGGTGTGATTCACAAGGTACCCGAGGAAGAGATGGGTCCAGGAGTTGAGTGAGTCTTGGCTGTCCAACAGATACTAGGAAACAAGTTAGAAAACCAGGCAGGGGCCTGGCAACAAATGCCAGGATACTTCCTAAAAAGGAGGGTTCTCCATCCAACTCCAGTCATCTCATACACATAATCATAATTCGCAACGGTTCAAAAATCTCCTAGGCTTGGTGTTTCCATCGTGGTTCAGCAGAAATGAATCTGACTAGTATCCATGAGGATGCAGGTTTGACTCCTGGTCTTGCTCAGTGAGTTAAGGACCGGGTGTTGTCATGAGCTGTGATGTAGGTCTCAGACATGGCTCAGATCTGGTGTTGCTGTGGCTGTGGTGTAGGCCAGTGGCTACAGCTCCAATTTGGTCCCTAGCCTGGGAACCTCCATATGTTGCAGGTGCAGCCAAAAAGAAAAAAGAAAAAAATCTCCTAGGCTGGAAACTTTCTACACACCCCTGTTTAGGCCTCAGTTGGTACTCAGATAACTCCTTGGGGTCCCTTCTACCATCCCAAAGTCTCCTCACCTGATTTCAGGGTGCTTTGCTTCCCCTAGTTTGCACCTGTGTTGTATTTTTTCTTCCATTTTTATTGATATAATTGACATACAGCCATGCAAAAGTTTAAGGTCTACAGAATAATGATTGGACTTATGTACATCACAAAATAATAATCACAATAAGTTTAGCATCTCATATAGACACAAAATTAGAGAAATATAATTTTTTTCCTTTTGATGAGAACTCATATTTTACTCCCTTAGCAACCTTCATATATAACATACAGTGTTAATTATATGTATTTCCTTGTGTCTGTTTTTCTTAGAACTGAAAGTTTGTATCTTTTGACTACCTTCATTCAACTGCCCTCCTCCCCCTTGTAAACACAAATCTGATCTTTTTCCTGAGTTTGTTCATTTGTTTGTTTTTGAGATCAATATGATCATGATAAGTCTAGTTACCATCTGTCACATACAAAGATATTGCATTATTATACACCCCACTTCATACCCATGATTCATTTATTTTGCAAATGAAAATTTTTTTTTTTTTGTCTTTTTTGTCTTTTTGACTTTTCTAGGGCTGCTCCCGAGGCATATGGAGATTCCCAGGCTAGGGGTCTAATTGGAGACATAGCCACCGGCCTACACCAGAGCCACAGCAACTCGGGATCCGAGCCTCGTCTGCAACCTACACCACAGCTCATGGCAACACCAGATCCCCAACCCACTGAGCAAGGGCAGGGACGGAACCCACAACCTCATGGTTCCTAGTTGGATTTGTTAACCACGGCGCCACGACGGGAACTCCGAAAATTTGTATTTCTTAATCCCCTTTGCCTATTCCTCTCCTCCTCTCATCCCTCTTCTTTGACAACCACTGGTTTGATCTCTGTTTCTCTTTGGTATGTTTATTCATTTGTTTTGTTTTTTAGGTTCCATATATAAGTGAAATCATAGAGAATTTGTCTTTCTCTGTATGACTTATTTAGCTTAGGGTAATACCTTCTAGGTATATCCATGTCGTCTGAAATGGCAAGATTTCATCTCTTGCATGGCTGAGTAATAGTCCCTTGTGTGTATGTGTGTATTCTTCTTTATCCATTCATCTATTGATGGGCACTTAAGTTGCTTCTTTTTCTTGGCTATTGTAAATAATGCTGCAATGAACATCAGAATGCACATATATTTTCTAAGTAGTACATTCATTTCTTCAGATAAATACCCAGGTCAGATTGCCAGATCATTATGATATTTCTATTTTTTTAATTTTTCAAGGAATCTCTGCACTAGTGCACTGATGGCTGCACCAGTTTACATTCCCACCAAGAGGGCATGAGGGTTGCCTTTTTGCCACATCCTCACCAACAAACAAACACCTGTCTGTTTGATAATCACCATTCGAACAGGTGTGAGGTGATGTTTCATTGTTTGGATTTCCCTGATGATTAGTGAGGTTGAGCATCTTTTCATATTCCTGTTGGCCATCTGCATATCTTCTTTGGAAAATATCTATTCAGATATTTTAATCAAATCGTTTCTTTGATGTTGAATTGTATGAGTTCTTTGTATATTTTAGATATTAACACTTTATCAAATATATCATTTGCAAATATCTTCCATTCAATAGGTGTCATTTTGTTTTGTTGTCAGTTTCCTTTACTGTGCTAAAACTTTTTAGTTTGATGTAGTCCCATTTGCTTATTTTTTGCTTTTTTTTCCCCTTGCCTGAGGAGATATATCCAAAAAAATATTGCTAAGACCAATGTCAAAGAGTGTACTGCCTGTGTTTCATGGTTTCAGGTCTTACACTTAAGTCTTTAATACATTTTTTTTTCTTTTTACAGCTATACCTGCAGTACATGGAAGTTTCCTGGCTAGGGATCAAATCAGAGCTGCAGCTCTGGTCTATACCACAGCCACAGCAACACCAGATTTGAACTGCATCTGCAACCTACCCTGCACCTTGTGGCAGTGCTGGATCTTTAACCCACTGAGTGAGGCCAGGAATCAAACCCACATTCTCATGGGCACTATGTTGGGTTCTTAAGCCTTGGGGCCACAATGGGAACTCCAAATCTTTAATACATTTTGAATTTATTTTTGTGCTGGGCATGAAGAAACAGTCCAGTTTGATTCTTTTGCATGTAGCTGTCCAGTTTTCCCAACATCATTTATTGAAGAGGCTGTCTTTTCCCCACTGTATGTCCTTGACTCCTTCATCATAGATTTATATAAGTGTGGGTTCATTTATGGTCTCCCTATTCTGTTCCCTTCATCTATGTGTCTGTTTTTGTTCCAGTACTGTTTTGATTACTGTGGCTTTGCATAGATTCAAATTGGGGAGCAAGATATTTCCAGCTTTTTTCCTTCTCAAGATTGTTTTAGTTATTCAGAACCTTCTGTGTTTACATGCAAATTTTATCATTATTTGTTCTGGTTGTGTAAAAAGTGTCATTTGTATTTTAATAGGGATCGCATTGAATCTGTAGATTGCCTCGGTTAGTATGATCATTTTAACAATATTAATTCTTCCAACCTATGAGCATAGTATATGTTTCCATCTGTTGTCATCCTCAGTTTTTTTCATCAGTGTCTTACAGTCTTCCAAGTACAGGTATTTTACCTCCTTAGTTAGGTTTATTCTAGGTATATTATTATTTTTTATGCAATTGTAAATGAGATTTATAAATATTTTTCTTTCTGGTCTTTTGTGTACAGAAATGCAATAGTTTTCTGTATGTTCATTTTGTATTTTGCAACTTTACTAGATTTATTGATGAGTTCTAGTAGTTTGTTGGTGGTGGCTTTAGTACTTCTGAGTATGCTATCATGTCATCTCCAACAGTGACAGTTTTACTTCTTCCTTTCCTATTTGGATTCCTTTTATTTCTTTTTCTTGTCTGATTGCTGTGGCTAGGACTCTGTTCTTTCTTTCTCTTTCTTCCCCCCTTTCTTTCTTTCTTCCTCCCTTCCTTGCCACACCTGTGGCGTATGGAAGTTCCTAGGCCAGGGATTGAATCTGAGCCACAGCTGTGACCTATGCCACCGCTGCAACAACACTGGATCCTTAACCCACTGCACCACAGTGGGAACTCCAGGACTGTGTCACTTCTTCAGCAGCCTACCCTCAGGCTATGAGAGCCACTATGCCTCAAGCTCACAGAGCTGGAAGTAGTCCCAGGAAGTTTATAAATCACCGAGTTGGCCCTTGACCAATGACTGACAAGAGCAGGATGTATAAATAAATGCCCAACCTCCAGGGCCTCAGGGGCAGTTCAACTCCCAAGCTGGGGTTCACCTTCCACTTTCCTGTCCTCCTTCCTCTACTTCTGTTATGACTTATGCCAGAGAAGCTCTAATTGAATCTCCCACATGTGAGTCCTCATCTCAGAGTCTGCCGCTGGGGAACAATGCTCAAGGCAGTCCATCTAAAGTAAATGTCATTATTTCCATTTTTTTCTGATTTAGCAAATTTTCTTCCTTGCATGATACATTCACAATAGCCTGGGATGGAAGATGTGTGAGACCATGTTGCTGCTCTGGTGGGAAGACTAGTTCACATGTAATTTTGAAAGAACAATTAATTGAATTAATTAGCGCTAGAATTCAAAATGCTCTGGATGAACAGAGGAGGAGAAAGGAATTCTGGCTGGGGGCTGGAGAAACTTAAGGCTCCTCAAAGGACAGAGGAATGGAGTTGGGACTTTGAAAATAATCAGAGTTGTGCAAGTAGAGAAGGATAAAGAGGTCCCTAGAGCCTGGGTGGGGGGAAGAAGTGATCAGTGGGAATGTATTTGGAATTTGGTGACTGGAGCAAAGGGATGCTGGAGGCTTGTGGAGTGCAGGGAAGGAGTCTGGGACCATGTACCAAAAAAGTCAAAGAAGGTGTCATCTCTGCTTACCTGTTTCCCCTACACTGGACGGAGGATTTTGAAGCAAAACTTGGATACATCATTGCATCTGTATATATTTCAATATATGACTCTAAGAATTAAGGACTATTTTAAAAAACATAACTATGACTTTAAATGCATATTACTAAGTGAAAGAGGTCAGCTGGAAAAGCTACATACTATATGAGTCCAAGTATATGACATTTTTGAAAAGGCGAAACTATGAAGGCATTTAAGATATCAGTGGCTGCCGGGTGAGTAGGTACCAGGGAGAGATTAATAGAAGGAGCACAGAGGCTTTTCAGGGCAGTGAAACTGCTCTGTATGATATGATAATGATGAATATGTGTCAATATACATTTGTCCAAACCCATAGAATGTACAACAACAGAAGCAAACCCTAAGGTAAACTATGGACTTTGGGTGATTATGATGTGTCAGTGTAGATTCATCCTTGGTAAAATCTGTACCATTCTGATAGGTGATGTTGATCATAAGGGAAGCTCTTCATGTAGGGAGTTGCCGGGGAGGACATGGGAAATCTCTGTGCCTTCCTCTCAATTTTGTTGAAAACTTAAACCTTCTCTTTAAAAAGTCTTTATGTGAAAAAAAGGAAACAACTGAAACTGTGATCCTGTCTTTGGTAGGCTCCCCAAACATGTCTGCATCCTAATTCGTTGAAACTGTAAATACTTGACCTTGTATGTCTTTGCAGATGTGATTAAAATAATGATTCTGCAATAAGGAGTCTACCCTAGATTACCCAGATGAGCCCAAGGCAATCACACAGGTCCTTATATGAGAGAGAAGATGTAAGGAAAGAAGCAGAGGCCAGATAAAGAGAAATTTGCTGATGCTATGCTGCTGGCTTTGAAGATCGAGCTGGTGGCCGAGAGCCAAAGGTAAGAAGAGGTTTCTCCCCTAGAGCCTTCAGAGGGACTGCGAGCCTGCCAAGACCTTGATTTTAGCCCAGCGAAATCCACTTCAGACTTCTGACCTCCAGAACAATAAGCAAATAAATTTGTATTGTTTTAAGCCACCTAGTATGTGGTCAGTTGCTGCTGCTGCAACAGGACACAATATCTAAAATAATTTAGGAGTTCCCATCGTGGCACAGTGGTGGACGAATCCGACTAGGAACTATGAGGTTTCGGGTTCGATCCCTGTCCTTGCTCAGGAGGTTAACGATCTGGTGTTGCCATGAGCTGTGGTGTAGGTTGCAGACACGGCTCGGATCCTGCGTTGCTGTGGCTCTGGCATAGGCTGGCAGCTACAGCTCCAATTAGACCCCTAACCTGGGAACCTCCATATGCCATGGGAGCGGCCCAAGAAATGGCAAAAAGACAAAAATAATAATAATAATAATAATAATAATAATAATAATAATAAATTAAATAAAATAATTTAACCACATAAGGAACAGAGGTGGCCCTGAGTAGTAAAAGACAAAACTTTTCTTTTTTCTTTTTAGGGCCACACCTGCTGCGTATGGAAGTTCCTGGGCTAGGAGTTGATTTGGAGCTGCAGCTGCAGGCCTACGCCATAGCCACAGCAATGTGGGATCCAAGCCATATCTGTGACCTATGCTTGTGGCAATGCCAGATCCTTAACCTACTAAGTGAAGCCCAGGATTGAACCTGAATCTTCATGGACACCATGATGGCTTCTTAATCTGCCGAGCCACAACGGGGACTCTGACAAAACTTTGACATAGTGTCTACAGACGGGGAATTGCAGAGGAAAAAGGCAAGTCCCAGCAGCTTGCAGGCAGCTTCCATATTCAGACCAACTACATAAGCTGAGAAATGCCTATAAATGGGCAAAGTGCTTTTTAATAGCTATGTAGAAATTTTAAAACATGTATTGAGCCAGGCTCTATTACATATCTTTTAAGCATTAGCTCACTTAAATTTGATAGAGTTTAATCAGCAAATAGTTTTTACAAATGAGAAAACTAAAGTTTCTCTACAGAAGGAGTTGGTACTATAGCCAGAGGGCCAAATCTGGCCCTCCACCTATTTTTGTTCATAAAGTTTTATTGGAATACAGCCATACTCATTCATTGACATGTTGCCGATAGCTGCTTTAGCACAGAATTGAAAGGTTTTGACAGAGACTCTATGCCCCACAAAACCTAAAATAGCTACTCTCTGGCCTTACAGAAAATTTTCCTTGCCCTTGTTCTAGATCTATCTAATCCAATATGGCAGACATTAGCCACTTGCATGTCTTTTAGACACTTGAAAAGTGGCTAGTACAACTGAGGAACTGACATTTTAATTTCATTTAATTTAAATTCATTGAAATTTAAAAACTGATACTATACTTTGTTATTAGAAATCTTTAACTTTGGAAAACTGTAAATTTTATGAATCTGAAGACAGTAAATAGTTCCAATTTAAATGTGCAATAAATGTAAAATACCCACTGGATCTCAGAGACGTATAGAAACAAAGTAAAATATCTCAGTAACAAATTTTATACTGACTACATGTTAAAATGATATTCAGGGTATATTGGACTAAATAAAATCTTTGATTGAAATTAATTTCACTTAAAAAAAAAACTTTTTAGTAGTGTTACCTGAAACAAATAGACTGCCAGGTATATCTCTAGCAAAGATGGATTTATTTAGAATCAGCAGACAATTGCAATTCAAAGTCTGCAACCACGGGAGTTCCTGTTATGGTGCATCAGAAACGAATCCAACTAGTAACCATGAGGATGCGGGTTTGATCCCTGGCCTCACTCAGTGGGTCGGGGACCCAGCATTGCCATGAGTTGTGGTTCAGGTCACAGACACAGCTTGGATCCCGCGTTGCTGCGGCTGTTTTGTAGGTCGTCAGCTGTGGCTCCAATTTGACCCCTAGCTTGGTACTTCCATATGCTTCGGGTGCACTCCTAAAAAAAGTCTGCAACCATGGCAAGCCATGTACAAGTCCTGACACAGCAAGAAGAGAAAGCTTTCACAGAGAGGAAAAGGAAGTTGGGAGGGCTACAGTAAACAGAGTCCATGTCTTCTCACTGGGCTGAGTCCTTGCCAGAAAAGAAGAGGAGTCTTACTTCTTCTTGGGCCCTGCTACATCACAGACTTTGAGAGAGTCTCCTACTTGTCTCCCAACCCTATTTAATTAAGGTTTCTGTTTGCTCTACAATGGTTACGAGAAACTTTATTTATTTATTTGTTTTTAAGTCAAGCAACAGAGTAGTTTTTAATTGCACAGAAAATGATAATTGGATATTAATGACAATACAACATCTTGTATGAAACTAGAGAATAACATTAAGCACCTTAATCTCAAGATTTGGTCGTGGTAAAGTAAGACTTTAAATGCTTTAGGAGTTGTGTGACTAAACCACAATTTGGAAATCTTTTTGGTATTCAGTTAAATGTCAATGTGAGCATAACTTCCATTGTTAATAATTTTCCAATTTAATATTTGAGCATGGGTAACTAAACTGCAGAAAGAAAAACTGCAGTGAAGAGAAGACTACTTGTCATGAAAAAATATATGTATATTACAAAAAATTAAAGTACACAGAAGTCTTTGAACTAAAGGTCAAAGGCACCCATCACTCCTATTCCAAAATACCCCATTTTCCCCACCCCCATTTCAGTTATAAGAAAATTTAGAATCACACATATGACTCCTATGTTTTATACATACATACATATATATGTATATTTTTTAGTGTTTTTCCTTCTCTTGTTTATGGTTTTTATTTTTTTCCATTATAGTTGACTTACAGTGTTCTGTCACTTCCTACTGTACAGCTGTTTGACAATGCTACTCTAGAAAACTATGGGAAGATCAAATACATTACACCAAGACTCAGGCACTTAAATTTGTTAAGAGGGTAAATCTCATCTTGTGTCTTTTGTGGCAATAAAAAGAAAAAATCAGGTACTTGCTTGTTAAAATCTATTCTTTTATTAACAATATACTTTCATAGAATAAAATTTATTTTTTTATTGTTTTTAGGGCCACACTCCCCTCATATGGAAGTTCTCAGACTAGGGGTCTAATTGAAGCTACAGCTGCCAGCCTACACCACAGTCACAGCAACGCCAGATCCATTAAGCCTCACAACAATGGAAGAATTTCCTCTAATTGTTAATTGGCTCTAATTTAATGTGTCTACATGAACACAAATTCTGGGTGATAGTTTTATGTTTGATTTCTATTTCTCTCGGTAGACTGGAGTGCTTCAGTGTGCTTTGAGAGTTATTACTTCACACTGCACTGTAAACACATGAAAGAATCCATCAGTGAGCTCATGTAGTGTCCAGTCCAGAATTACTGAGATCAAACAAAGAACTGCAGATGGTATCAGGAAACCCTCTCTCCCCGCAATTCCCCCCCCAAAAAAGGGGGCTACACAATAGGAGGACTACTCATTGGGCATGGTGGAAATTCTCCACTGAGTAGCCATGGAAGGTGAATATCATTATAACGTTAATATTACAATACTGTGACAGTCTTGGGTTGCTAAACCCCTTCCTTCAGATTGACCCCAGTCCCTAATGGGAACAGATATTTTGCGTAATAAAACACCAAGTTTATATAACTTTGTGAAGGATCAAGGGTCTATTAGGCTGGAGTCAGGAACAACCTGACCATCTCTACCTCTCTGACACCTGGGTGCCATTCCATGGAGCCAAGACCTTGGGAGGAGGGCAGAGAAGTAGGAAAGAGGAAAAAGATCAGAGGCTGAAGAGACTGTGGACACCAGCTGAAACTCACAAATCTGTGAGATCAAAGGGAAACCCCATGGGAGTTCCCTGGTGGCTCAGTGAGTTAAGGATCTGGGTATTTTTACTGCTGTAGCTCTGGTTGGAGCTATGGCTTGGGTTTGTTCCCAAGCCAGGGGGATTTCTGCATGCTGTGAGTGTGGCCAAACAAAGGGGAGTCCCATGGGGAGAAGAAAGAAATGCATCCTGTCATCCTCAGTGCTGTGGCCTCATGACTGATGATCAATATGTTGATTGTTTTATGTTTGGTGATGAAATCTATCAGGCATTTAAGACATACAGTGGGATAATGATATTAACAGCCACTATTTATTGTGTGCTTTCTCTGCCTGGACACTAGGCTGAGTCCTCTACATTCCTTACATTATCTAATCCATGAGATGTTATAGTAGTTATCATCTCAATAACAAATTACTCCAATATTTAGCAGCTTAAACCAATAACATATCTTACACAGTTTCTGTGAGTCAGGAATACGAGAATGGCTTGGTGGGTGGCTCTGGCTCAGGTCTCTTACGAGGCTACCATCATCTGAAGCCTTGACTGGCACTGGAGGATCCTCACTCACACGCTGGCTGTTGGCAAGAGGTATCAGTTCCTTGTCACATGGACATCTTGAGTGTGGGGCCGCTTGAGTGTCCTCATAACATGGCAGCTGGCTTTGCCCTAGAGCGAGAAATCCAAGAGAAAGCAAGCTGCATGTGTCTTACGACCTAGCCTCAGAAGTCACATTCTGTCATTTCCAAAGTACCCTATTGGTGGAGTTCCTATTGCGGCACAGTGAAAACAAACCCAGCTGGTATCCATGAAGACACAGGTTCAGTCCCTGCCCTCTCTCAGTGGGTTAAGGATTCGGTGTTGCTGTGACCTGTGGTGTAGGTCGCAGATGTGGCTTGGATCTGGCATTGCTGTGGCTGTGGCATAGGCAGGCAGCTGTAGCTCTAATTAGACCCCTAGCCTGGGACCTTCCATAAGCTATGGGTATGGCCCTAAAAAAACAAACAAACAAACAAACAAAATATCTTACTGATTATACAAGTCAGCCCTATTCTGTGTAGGAAGAGACGATACAAGGGCATGGACACCAGCAGGAGGAATCATTGGTGAACGTCTGAGAGTCTGGTGACCTCAGGAGAGTATGAGTATCCCCATTTCACAGTAGAAAAACCCGAGGCATGGAAAGAGAAGTCAGTTTTCCCAAAGACACAGGGCTGGTGTGTGGCAGAGCTAGGATTTGAACCCTGGTCTATTGCTCTCAACACCATGCAGAGGCAATGTGACAACAGAAACTGCACTTAGGTGAAAAGGTGAGTGGGGCTCTCGCAGTACTTCAGGGCACAATGCACACAAGGGTTTTTCTTGTCTTATGGCCTGACAATCCAACATCCACTTATGATGTGGATATGTAGATTCCATGGCAAATTATCTTCTCTGTTTGTTTCATTTTGCCTTTTTTGGGCCCAACCTGGAGGTTCCCAGGCTAGGGGTTGAATGGGAGCTGCAGCCGCCAGCCTACACCACAGCCACTCCAGCTCTCAGCTGCTTCTACAACCTACACCACAGTTCACAGCAACGCAGGATCCCTAACCACTGATCGAGGTCAGGGATCGAACCTGCGTCCTCATGGATGCTAGTCAGATTAGTTTCCACTGAACCATGATGGTAACTCCATGCCAAATTATATTCTAAATTCTGGATACCCAATTTGCACATTTTGTAATCCGACCAGCTAGTAAAATGGGATTTGCCTGTGTCATCAAATTCCAGGCAACATCTGCAGTGAGTAATAATAAATATGACAATGTAGAGCAAGAGTCTCACTGATTTATATCCACTGAATTGCTAATGGGTCAATTATGAATGCTCTATTTTAGAGGAATAGCTCTGCCCAGGAATCTCTTTCTATATATCAATAACTTTTAACATTTCTTCCAACTCTAATATTTCCCTGATTCTTTTTTTTAAGATAATGAGAGACTTTATTAGAAAGATTATTACAAGAATAGGAAAAGGAACTAATGCAATTGGGGGGTGAAGGTGAGGGGACAAACATTGCTATAGGGAAGTGCTATGGCCATGAGCTGGGCAACTGCCTCTAAGGTCAGGCAGAAAAGGGCCTGATTCTTTGATAATAGAAAGTTAAACTATTTTATTTATTCATCACTTCTTCATTTCCAATAGTATGCAAAGCCACACATTACCAAGAGAACTATTTGAGAACACTAAAACTGGAAAGACAGAGAGCACCCCAGTTTATTCATTTTAAATTCAAAGCCTTATAAAATGCTCCTTGATTTTGATGTAGTTGTTTATATACCTTCTGTTACTTCTGTCAGACTTTCCCAGCCTTATTCTGAAAAACAAAATTTGGAGTTCCCTTCGTGGCTCGGGAGTTAACAAACCTGACTAGGATCCATGAGGATGCAGGTTCAATTCCTGGCCCCTCTTGGTGGGTTGGGGATCCAGCATTGCTGTGAGCCGTGATATAAGTTGCAGATGCGGCTCAGATCCTGCATTGCTGTGGCTGTGGCTTTAGCTGTGATATAGGTTGCAGACGCGGCTCAGATCCTGTATTGCTGTGGCTGTGGCTGTAGCTCAGATTCAACCCCTTGCCTGGGAACTTCCATGTGCCACCAGTAGGGCCCTAAAAGCTTAAAAAAAGAAGAAGAAGAAGAAAGAAAGAAAAAAACCCTAAACTTTCTGCTATTCTATTTATCTATGTGAACATTTTAACACATCTGTAAGACGGCAATAATTAGCATTCTCCCAAGGCATAAAAAATCCTGAAGTTTCTTCTGATTTGCTAGAGAAAAAGTAATTATGTAACAATACCAGTATATTTTGATATATTTTGAAAACTAATATCTATGTATGGCAATAATTACTTAGAAACTGTTTGATCCAAACACTCCATTCTTTGACTCAGCATGATAATGGGAAATTTACCATTAAGGGGAGAATTAAGACTGTGTTAATAAATAGTAAAACTTAAGTGACTCTCATCCCAAGCCACTTTCCCAAAGAATAGTTCTTTTTCAAAGTTAGTTTATTATTGATTTATTTATTTATATTATAGTTGATTTACAATGTTAAATACTAAATTTATTATGCTTTCCTTTTTGTTTGTTTGTTTGTTTATTTGGGGGGCCATACCCATAACATGTGAAAGTTCCCAGACCAGGGATTGAAGCTGTTCCACAGCAACAACCCAAGCTGCTGCAGTGACAACACCAGATCCTTAACCCTCTGTGCCACAAGGGAACTCCCATTTTTAAATGTGTATCTCCTAACAGTTGGTTTTTTCATCTGTGACTCCTTTAATTTAAAAAGGTAGATTTATAAGAACAATTGCCCACAAGAGAGTAATAAGTCAGAAAATGAAAACTGAGTCATCTTTCAATTTGATAAATGCTAAAGTTATAATAAAATGCATAGCGAATGAAAAACAGCTATCATTTTAAAGTCTACCGATAATAAATGCTAGGGAGGATGCGGAGAAAAGGGAACCCTCCTGAAATTTGTGGGAATGTAAATTGATGCAACCACTATGGAAAATAGTGTGGAGCTTCCTTAAAAAACTAAAAACAGAACTACCATATGATCCAGCAATTCCACTCCTGGGCATATAATCCAGAAAAACCAAAAGCATTTATTTGAAAAGATACATGCACCCCAGTGTTTACAGCAGCACTGTTCACAGTAGCAAAGACATGAGAACAACCCAAGTGCCCATCAATAGACTGTTAGTTTAAGAACATATCATACACATGCATACACACACAAATGGAATATTACTCAGCCATGAAAAAGAATAACTTATTACCATTTGCAGCAACCTGGATGGACCTAGAGAATATTATACTTAGTGAAGTCAGACAGAGAAAGATAAAGACAAACATGATATCACTTATATGTGGGATCTAAAACATAATACAAAATGAATCTATATACAAAACAGAAACAGACTGACAGGAGTAGAAAACAAGCTTATAGTTACCAAAAGAGAAAGGGAGGGAAGGAAGAAATAAAATAGGAGTATGAGATTAACATATATATTCTACACTGTATAAAGCAGGTTAGTAACAAGGATTTACTACATAGCACAGGGAACTAAATTCAACATCTTATAATAACCCATAATTAAAATAATCTGAAAAATTTATATACATATGTAACTGAATCACTTTGGCTGCACACCTGAAACATACAGTATTGTAAATCAACTACACATCAAGAAAAGAAAATTCATAGTGAGGAGGTCACCTTATTATCCATCAGTCACAAACATCTGTGATACCCTCACCACGTGCCAGACCCTACATCTGCAGATTCCGGATTCCGGATTCCGAGGGCCTGGAAGCCCAGTGAAGCTGGGTGGGACCTCTGCCACACTACCTCCCCTGCATTCTAGCACATTTCTAGGCCAAAGGTATTCAATTTTTTTTATTGTAAACTTATGAAAGAATTTTGAAAAAAAGGGCTATGTTCCTTCTGGAGCCTTCAGAGAAAGATTCTCTTCAATACTAGTGCTCGGAGTTCCCATCGTGGCGCAGTGGTTGACGAATCCGACTAGGAACCATGAGGTTGCGGGTTCGGTCCCTGCCCTTGCTCAGTGGGTTAACGATCCGGCGTTGCCGTGAGCTGTGGTGTGGGTTGCAGACGCGGCTCGGATCCCGCGTTGCTGTGGCTCTGGCGTAGGCCGGTGGCTACAGCTCCGATTCCACCCCTAGCCTGGGAACCTCCATATGCCGCGGGAGCGGCCCAAGAAATAGCAACAACAACAACAACAAAAGACAAAAAGACAAAAAAAAAAAACTAGTGCTCTAAGTGGTCACTAGCAATTGATCAGAGTTGGCCCTTCCCTCATTTCAGACTCATTTTGCTGCAACTAACAGAAAAACCTAACCCAGGAAAAAACTTGAGCTCATGCTCTAGGACTTCAGGGCAGACTTCCCTCTCTTCGGATGTCCCTCTCTCTCAGTTCTGCCTTCCTCCGTGTCAGCTACATCTCAAGTACCACATGGAGGCTGCTGGCTTCTCTGGGTCCTCATCATGAGGACACCAAATCTCTCAGAAGAATGGAGTCCCACTTGGTCCTGCTTGACCCATTTTGGGTCACACCCCTCTCCTTTACCCGTGGCCAGGGGGTGGCTTTCACCAACCAGATTAGCCTCTGGACTCAGAGGTGGAGTGAACTTTCCAGAAAATACATGGCCTGAGAGTCCAGGAAGCAAGCCCCAAACAAAAGTCTGCAAGAGTTGTTGTTGCAGGAATGAATAAGGGATGTCCACGTTGAAATCCCATGCCACCTCCAAACCTGGAGACTTATGTTCATGAGATGGTCAATAATGCTATGTGACAGCATCCTGGTTGAACTAAAACCCACATTTCTGTAACAATAACACACTCATTCTTGTCTATACATGGAACAATGTAGAATATGTTTATATGCCCTACATGTTCATTCGTTAGTGCATTCCACAAGGATTTATTGATTATCTACTACTCAAGGTTTAGGGATCCAGCAGTGGATAACTGGGCAGTTATTGAAAAGGTCATATTCTAGGCACAAGAGACAGAAAATAAACAAGAAATGACAAATGTTGCTGAATGTTCCCAGTATTGTGCAGTCTTGGTACAGGGCCTTTCCCAGTGCCATCCCCTTCTGTTTCCTCCTGGGTTCCCCAGAATAGAAGGGGACCAGCATGTGACTTAAGTCAGCTAGTCAGATGCTTTCTTGCTCCAGAAATTAGGCAAGTACCATAAAGGCAGAAGGAAAATTTAGAGATATTGGCAGCATTCATACAGACATTATCTCTCTCCTGACCAGGTTTGCACTTCTCTTAATTTCTGCCAAATTGCCAACCCTAATCCCTGCTCATTTAAAATCAGGGTCACACACCCTTTTTTGGAGGGGAAAAAAAGGAGTTCTTGTTGTGGCTCAGCCGGTTAAGAGCCCAACAATGTGTCCATGAGGATGCGGGTTCAATCCCTAGCCTTGCTCAGTGGGTTAAGGTTCCGGAGTTGCCAGCAAGCTGCAGACTAGGTCATCAATGTGGCTTGGATCCATGTTGCTATGGCTGTGGTATAAGCCGGCAGCTGCAGCTACAGTTTGATCCTTAGCCTGGGAACTTCCATATGCCACAGATGCATTAAAAAAAAAAAATCCCCTTTCAATAAGTTTGGCTTAAGATAGCCAGTGGTAGTTTCTGTTGATTGAAATCAAGTTCTCTGTCTGGTACAATAAAAAAAAATGTTCCTACCCAAATCACCTCAAGACTGGGATATATTAGTATCTTCAGCATTTCCTAGAATCAGTTGGTTTTCAGATTATTCTCCATCTGAAACTCTGACCATTATAACATGAATATAACTCATAAATAGCCTCCATAGTCTTCCTCTGTAGTAGTGGGGGTGAAGGAAGGGTATGAACACAGATTTTTTTTTTTTTTTTTTTTTTTTTTTTTTGTCTTTGCTATTTCTTTGGGCCGCTTCTGCAGCATATGGAGGTTCCCAGGCTAGGGGTCTAATCGGAGCTGTAGCTGCCAGCCTACGCCAGAGCCACAGCAACTCGGGATCCGAGCCGCATCTGCAACCTACACCACAGCTCACGGCAACGCCGGATCGTTAACCCACTGAGCAAGGGCAGGGATCGAACCCGCAACCTCATGGTTCCTAGTCGGATTTGTTAACCACTGCGCCACGACGGGAACTCCTGAACACAGATTTTTATGTGTATTTGATCTTCTTATTACTTATTCCATGGTTTGTTTTTTTTTTTTTTTTTTTTTTGTCTTTTTGCTATTTCTTTGGGCCGCTTCTGCGGCATATGGAGGTTCCCAGGCTAGGGGTTGAATCGGAGCTGTAGCCGCCGGCCTACGCCAGAGGCACAACAACGCGGGATCCGAGCTGCGTCTGCAGCCTACACCACAGCTCACGGCAACACCAGAGCGTTAACCCACTGAGCAAAGCCAGGGACCGAACCCGCAACCTCATGGTTCCTAGTCGGATTCGTTAACCACTGCGCCACGACGGGAACTCTTATTCCATGGATTTTATAGAATGGATCTTTCACTCTATGCAAGCAATAAGCATGTCTTTATATTTTAATACCACTTTAAGAATGAGAATATATATGTATTTTTGGCAGCACCCATGTCATACAGAAGTTCCCAAGCCAGGGATCAAACTCGAGCCACCACTACAACCTGAGCTACAGGAGTGACATTGCCATCTTTAACCTGCTGAGCCACCAGAGAACTCCAAAAATTTGAACATTTTAATCAAACTACACTAGGAGATTCTGGTTTTTCGGTTGTTTTTTGTTTCTGTTTTTGTTTTTGCTTTTTAGGGCTGCACCCGCAGCATATGGAAGTTCCTAGGCTAGGGGTTGAATCAGAGCTACAGCTGCTGGCCTACGCCACAGCCACAGCAATGAGGAATCTAAGCCACATTTTCAACCTGCACCACAGCTCACAGCAACGCCGGATCCTTAACCCACTGAGTGAGGCCAGGGGTCAAACCCACATCATCATGGATACTACTCAGATTCATTTCCACTGCATAACAATGGAAATGCCCAGTGATCCTGTTCTTGAAAACACCCACTATTTTTTAAATTTCCCTTGTATTTTTCTGAATTTCTGAATTATTTCATTGTGTAAATAGTTGTATTTTCGCTTTACTTACCTCTTAAAGTACACTAAAGAAGTTTACACTTTAAAAAATGTATTGGTAGGAGTTCCCATCGTGGCATAGCGGAAACGAATCCGACCAGGAACCATGAGGTTGCGGGTTCGATCCCTGGCCTTGCTCAGTGGGTTAAGGATCCGGCGTTGCTGTGAGCTGTGGTGTAGGTCACAGACGCAGCTTGGATCCCATGTTGCTGTGGATCTGGTGTAGGCTGGTGGCTACAGCTCCGATTCGACCCCTAGCCTGGGAACCTCCATATGCCACAGGTGCATCCCTAAAAAGACATTAAAAAAAAAATGTATTGGTAGAGTTCCCTTGTGGTGCAGCAGGCTAAGGATCTGGTGTTGTCACAGCAGCGGCTTGGGTAGCTGCTGTGGCTTGGGTTTGATCCCTGACCTGGGAACTTCCACATGCCATGGGCATGGCCAAAAGAAAAAAAACATGGATTCACAGTCCTGGCAGTTGAGCAGTTCAGGCCTTGTGGGACAAAGACTCCATAGTCACCTTGGTGGGGACACTGTTTCTCTTGAATCCAAGTTTTGCTCCATCCTCCTGGACATCATCGCAAGCCCAGCCTGTCCCCTGCTCTTCTCTGTCTGATGCCAACACTCTCCTGGCCTAAATGGAACATCTCAGAAGTCTCTGTCACCCAGATAAACTCTAACACCCTGTTTTACACCTGTCAACATCCTGCATTTCTCCTTCACTCTGTTTTACTTAATCCCTGTCCTTGTTCAACATCATGAGGGTAGGGACAGCATTGCTCACTGGCAAGACCCCAACACTGAGCTGAGTGCCTGGCACATAGCTCTCCAAATGGCTTATGCTGAGTTGTATTTGTAGGAAATCACAGAAGGAAAATCCATAGGAGACGGAAGGGATTCAGGCTGAACACGCTCCAGGAAAAACAGTCAAGGAGGCAGCATAGGAATGCGGCCATCTTTCATAATGAGCCCATCAGAGTTCCGAGAGTGGCTCCCCTTCTACTTTAGGCTCTTGGAACTTCCGTCATCTCCCCCTCCCTCTTCAACTGGACCTGCTCTGTGCGGGGCCTTACAGCTGGTCCATGGGAAAAGCCCAGGCAAAATAAGTTCACAGCCTAGAGCAGCCAAGCTCTTTCACACACCAGGTGTACAGCCTTGGGCATGCAACTCAGCCTCTCTGGGCTTCATTTCACTTACCTGTGAAAGATTACTCAAAAGGACCTCGAATGTTCCTTTCACCTCAAACCCCCAGGAACCTCATTTGGATAAAGTCATGACAGGATTTTCCATTAAACCTCAACCTGAGTAGTGGAAATAAAACCAAGCTCTGCAATTCTCCAAAGTGTTATTCTTTCTTATTATTCTTTCTCCAACTGCCTTGTAAATTATAATGGCGGTGGGACTGCACCATGTCATTTTGGGTTTGAATAAACACTGATCATGTTGCTATGTTTTTCTCTTCCTCCTGCTTTCTGATTACTTATCTAAAATGCAGGTTAGTCTGTGCATATGTAGTAAGTATTTGTACCCTTGGGAAAGAAGCTATAATGGTTTATAAATGTCTTCGTTATGAGTTTATTACCTCTCCCACATAGTCACCTTACTCGGTTAAAATTACTTCCTCAACTTGGAATAGATTTACAAGGAGATCCTGCTGAGTAGCATTGAGAACTATGTCTAGATACTCATATTGCAACAGAACAAAGGGTGGGGGAAAAATGTATACATGTAAGGATAACTTGATCCCCTTGCTGTGCAGTGGGAAAAAAAATAAATTATTAAAAAATAAAATAAAATTACTTCCTCAAAAAGCTCTGCGCATAAGTTTACTGAGTGGGCTTATGGAGAACAAATAATCACACAGACATTTTCTCTTCCACAGATTCCAAAGCTGATTTAAAAGCCCCACCCTCCCTTGTTGCGGGCAGGGGATAAAACCACTACTTCAGGAAACAACTGGGTGATGTTCATGGATCCAAAAAAAAAAAGGTTTTATAGAACTTTATTCAGAAACATTAGCGGGAGTTCCCATTCTGGCACAGCAGAAACAAATCTAATTCACATCCATGAGGATATACGTTCAATCCCTGGCCTTGCTCAGTGAGTTAAGGATCTGGCGTTGCCAAGAGCTGTGATGTGGGTTGAAGACACAGCTGGGATCTAGCATTGCTGTGGCTGCAGCTGTGGCCGGGAGCTGCAGCTCCAATTCAACCCCAGCCTAGAAATTCCATATGCTGCAAATGTGGTCATAAAAAAAAAAAGAAAAGAAAAGAAAAAAAGAAACACTAGCAAATTGTATTTTAGAATATTTTATAAACTTTTAATCATTTTCAACTGTTAAAACTCTGTTGCAAGTGATGTTTTGGTGATTAATTCACACAACTTTGTGGGTCACTAACATTCCTGAGCCCAGGCATTGAAAACAAGAGTTTGGATCCAAACCCCAAATTATATATATATATATAATAAACAGGCTGTAGGAAAATCACATTGGGACTCAAACATCTTACAACACCCACCAGTATTTTAGAAAATTTTTTGTGGAAGTATAATAACACAGATACAGAAAAGGGCACAAATGCTAATTATACAGCTTTATACATTTTTTTTTCCCCCTTTGGCTGTACCCACGGCATGTGGAATTTTCCAGGCCAGGGACTGACATGGGCCACGGCAGTGACCCAAGCTGCTGCAGTGACATGGACACATCTTTTACAGAATGAACACACACACCAGCATCATGAGGACTCACAGCAAGAAACAGAACATCATCTGTTCCCCCCAAAGCCCTCCTCAGTGTCCTGTTTCCACATGCTTCTCCCTAGAGTGATGGTCTCAAGGGCCAGTGTGACCAGCATCCCCTGGAGGCTTCCTAAAGTCTAGACACCTGGCCCAAACCTCCGGTATCTTCTTCAGTAGGTCTGGGGTAGAGCCTGAGAATTTGCATTTTAGCATATTTCCAGGTGATGCTGAAGCTGCTGGTCCAGGGATTATAATTTCAGAGCCACTGAATTAAAGCTGTAGAGCTTTGCATCCATAGGGCCAGCTGTTATTAAAAGCACTGGATAAAGGACAGAGGCAATGTGCAGCAATGCCTAAGCCCAGATTCACTTTCAAAATCTGTTCAACTGTATACAGCCCTTACACAGAAAATCATTTCTCCCTTCCATGGGAGAAGGAGATCTTTCAGATTGCAAGAAACAGAGACTCACTTGGGTTCCCTCAGGGGATCTGGGTTTTTTAAGGTGAAACATGGAGTAAACAAGCCCAGGAAAAAAAAAAAAAAAAAAACAAGAGCTACTCAGCCAAGCCTTATAAACTGAGCAAATGAATCACCTGGGGAGAGAGGCAAAATGAAGCGCCTGAGTCAGGAGGTCCAGGGTAGGGCCCTGATATCCTGCATTTCTTTTTTTTTTTTTTTTTTTTTTTGTCTTTTTGCCATTTCTTGGGCCACTCCCTCGGCCTATGGAGGTTCCCAGGCTAGGGGTCTAATCAGAACACAGTCTTTCTTGTATAAGATGTTCCTGTAGGGCGGAGTCCTTGCCCTTCAAAGGATCAGAGGTGCCAATATTTGGCTTCATTAGAAGTAGCCTGTAGCAATTCCTGTTGTGGCTCAGTGGTAACAAACCTGACTAGTATCCATGAGGATGTGGGTGCGATCCCTGGCCTGGCTCAGTGTAGCCATGAGCTGTGGTGTAGGTCAAAGGTGTGGCTTAGATCTGGTGTTGCTGTGGTTATGGTGTAGGCTGGCAGCTGCCGTTCCAATTCAACTTCTAGCCCAGGAACTTCCATATGGGCCGCAGCCCTAAAAGGAAAAAAAAAAAAAAAAAGTTGCCTGTAAAACATAGGTATGGGGGCTAAAGAATGATGAGCTTATGGGTGGTTCTTGTCCTTGGCTGCACATTAGAATTACCTGGGGGAAGAATAGAAGAGGGGAGGGCATTTTAAAAATAGCCAGGCCAAAGCTAAAACTATAGAAATTCTATTGGTCTGGGCTTGGGGGGCAGGCAAGCATTAGCCCTACTATCTAAATACCAGTCAATGCTGAGTCACTTAACGATACTATGTGACTGAGGCTTCTGTAACAAAGTATCACAAATTGGGTGGCTTAAAACAATAGGAAAGGTGTTCTCTCAAAGTTCTGGGGGCTTGATGCCCAAGACATTGATAAGGCCATGCTCCCTTGGAAGGCTCTGGAGGAAGATCCTGCCTTGCCTCTTCCAGCTCCTGGCTGCCCCAGGTGTTCCTTGACTGTGGCCGCGACACTACAACCCCTGCTTCTTCTGATGACCTCAGATCTTCACATGACCATCTACCCACTGTGTGTGTTTCTGCATCCAAATTTCCCTCTTCTTACAAGAACAAAAATTGCGTTGGATTAGGGCCCACACAAACGGCCGCATCTTAATTTGATTACATCTTCAAAGATCCTATTTCTAAATAAGGTTACATTTATGGATACCAGGAGTTAGGACTTCAACATGTGTTTTGGGGGGATATAAGCAACCTATAATACCGACCTTTATATAAAAGAACCTCTCAGAAGGAGCTTCCAGCTTAGGCAGACTTTCTAAGAATGTTCTAGAGGGTGGTAGCATAGGTGATTGGCTTGTCCTTCCTACAACCCTCTTCCCACATTCCCTCCCACCCACCCCCCCAAAAAAAGCCACCTTAAAAATTAGTGGTCTCGAAGTTCCCGTCATGGCGCAGTGGTTAATGAATCCAACTAGGAACCATGAGGTTGTGGGTTCGATCCCTGGCCTTGCTCAGTAGGGTAAGGATCCAGCGTTGCCGTGAGCTGTGGTGTAGGTTGCAGACGCGGCTCGGATCCCGAGTTGCTGTGGCACTGGCTTAGGCCGGTGCTTACAGCTCCGATTCAACCCCTGGCCTGGGAAATTCCATATGCCATGGGTGCAGCCCTAACAAAAAAGAGAGAGAGAGAGAGAGAGAGAGAGAGAGAGAGAGAGAGAGAGAGAGAAAAGAATAGCTATCATCATTTCTGAGCTAGCAGTTGCCATTTGCCCACAAAATTTATGTCTGCATATTGCTGTCTATTATCCAAGGAGAATGTGTGTGTCCTGTGTCCTGTGTTTCACATCCTTTCCATTTGAACCAAAGTTCTGTTTTTCTTCTCTGTGGTGGCCTTCCAACTTGTTCATGTATCAAAATCTACCAGCCAACATGCCATGAATTACTTGTGTCCTGAACTATGCTAGGATTTTGAAAGATACAAAGGAACAGAATACACCCTCCTGGCCTCAGGGGATTACAATTTTATATGATATGAGAACTGAGTACTTCCAGTTGGGGATCAAAAGAGATTTCATTGAAAAGGAATTGATGGAATTCCCGTCGTGGCTCAGGGGTTAACAAACCTGACTAGCATCCATGAGGATGCAGGTTCGAACCCTCACCTCTGCTCAGTGGATTAAGGATCCGGCATTGACACAAGCTGTGGTGTAGGTTGCAGACAAGGCTGGGATCCCTCCTTGCTGTGGCTGTGGTGTAGGCCAGTGGCTACAGCTCTGATTGGACCCCTAGCCTGGGAACCTCCATGTGCTGCTGGTGTGGCCCTAAAAAGAAAAAGACAAAAAAAGAAAAAGAAAAGGAATTGAGTTAAACCTTGGGGGGAAAAGGGGAGAGGGTTTGGTGGGAAGTACATTCCAGACAGATGAAACAGCCTGCAAAACGGCCCAGATTAAGGAACACAGAAACCTCAGCAACATAAACCCAAAGAAAGTAGAAGGAAGAGAATAAAAAACAGAGAAAATAGTGCAGAAATACTATTGAAGATAGAATGTGTCATTCTTGGCATGGAATAAAGATAGGAGTCTATAGATTAAAATATTCTAACAAATGGTCCATTAAAAAAAATCTAGTTTTCTGGGAGGATTATGTTTTAATTCACTTTTACATATTACAGTGAAACTTCCAAACACAATGGTATCTTAGCAGTGGATCATTTGACCTGCCTGTTGGTGAAGGATGGAACACCCGGCAGCTGTGAAATTAACATGTACTACAAGTGATCATCAACACTTGGATGGCACTTCGGCCCCAGGATCCTCCCAGGGCTTATTAGAAATGAAATTTTTAAAATTTTTTTATTAAAGTATAGTTGATTTACAATGTTTCTTCAATTTCTGCTGTACAGCTAAGTGATACGGTCATACATATATATACATTCTTTTTTCATACTATCTTTCATCATGTTCTAATCCAAGAGATTGACCATAGTTCCCTGAGCTATATAGTACAGAAATAAAATTTTAAAAAGATAAAGATCAAATCCAAAATCAATCAGAGCAGAAAGCAGTGCAGCTACAAAGGACCAAAAATCAAATTGATTGACTTGCCTGTGGAAGTCACACGCATAATAAATATTTTTGGTGTGCTGTAGAAAAATAACTGAAACAAACTGAGATATTGTACAAATGGCTCCAGTTCTTGAGCATTTGATTGTTGGCCAATTCTTCATGATTTTCTTTTCTTGTCAGAGAAAGAAATTAATAGTGTACTGTTATTTGTACTTTAGAACCACATTCAAATGTGACAATAGAATATGAAGAATACTCTGGGACTACATTCAAAGAGTGCATACACATTCATTCATGGCTCCTTTCCGGGTTGAAACACTTGACTCTCCAGCTTTTGAGTGCAGTGCTCTTGTTGACTGCATCCAACAGAGTGCTGAATGTAGTCTTCTGGGAGAATTTCTCCTCTATAATTTCTATCTCTGTTCAATCCAAATATGCAGATATATCTAAGTGAGCAATCAAATGTTTGCGCCATGCTCAGTATGGATTGCGAATTAGGAATTTCTAATTTTAGAAAGACTAAGAAAAGAAATTGATGGCATATGCTGGAACAACTTCTCTATCCTTGATCTGGATAAAGCCACAGAAAATACCATCTGGCTGATATGAAACAATTATTTTCATTGCTTTTTTTTTAAAAAAAATATGCTTCAGGGTGCTATAAGATTTTGAATGCTTTCTTCCTAATTTACTTATAACGCATAATCCTTTTGAGTCAAGACAGCCCATAAATAATTCACAAGTGACAACAATGGAAAACTACAGACCTAAGAATGAAGTTCAAACTGTTCGATGTACCAGGTGAGACGGCCTGTGGTCTGTACCTCAGCTTAATTGTCAGGGTTATCTGTCTCTTCCTCTGCTCTCCAGCCTCACCAGACAGCCTGTGGTTTCCAGCATGTGCCATGCCAATTGTCACCAGCCTGAAAAATCTTCCCCTCTCCCTCTCCCTCCCTTCCCTTCCCTAGGCTACCAAGTCTCCATTCAAAACCAGTTCACAGGAGTTCCCGTCGTGGCGCAGTGGTTAACGAATCCGACTAGGAACCATGAGGTTGCGGGTTCGGTCCCTGCCCTTGCTCAGTGGGTTAACGATCCGGCGTTGCCGTGAGCTGTGGTGTAGGTTGCAGACGCGGCTCGAATCCTGCGTTGCTGTGGCTCTGGCATAGGCCGGTGGCTACAGCTCCGATTCAACCCCTAGCCTGGGAGCCTCCATATGCCGCGGGAGCGGCCCAAGAAATAGCAAAAAAAAAAAATAATAATAATAATAAAAGACAAACCAGTTCACAGTCACCACCCACACACCTAGTTTTGCTAACATGAAACCTGATGATTTTCTTTTCTTGTCAGAGAAGAAATCAATAGCATCCTACTAGTCATTTTTCTAAGTTTTTATTGTTATTTATTTATTGATTGATTGATTTTGATTTTTAGGGCCCCACCCATGTCATATGGAAGTTCCCAGACAAGAGTCTAATTGCAGTTGCAGCTACAGGCCTACGCCACAGCCACAGCAACTCCAGATCCCAGCCATGTCTATGACATATACCACAGCTCATGGCAACACAGGATCACTGACCCACTGGGCAAGACCAGGGATCGAACCCACATCCTCATGGATACTAGTCATGTTCATTTCTGCGGCACCACAGCAGGAACTCCTTATTACTCATATTTTAAAACCACATCCAAATGTTACCATAGAATATGAATACTATGGAACAGAATTCAGAACTGGGCTCTGTCAGCTCAAGGCCACGGGTATTTAGATTAGGAGCTGCTCTGTTGGGCCATGGGCGCAAACGGGCAGTAGCTGCCTAGCTTTAAAAAGTCACCATGAGACCCTAGAATGTTTAGGGAGAGGAGAAATTCACCATCTAGGGCCCAGAGGTTTGGCTGAATTTGCCCTTGGAAGGAACCTTAGGTGGGAGAAAAGCTTTAAGCTCTAAATGTCAGGTTTTGCATATGAATAATTTTTTAAACAATGCATGTCTGGCCACCATGGGATACATAAGGCTGGAGTCAGTCTGAAGTGGAACCAGCCAGTTTCATAGACCAGTATCTGCTTCCTGTTTCCCAACTGAATCTAGGATGCATGGTTTCAGAAGAGGAGGGATTGATGAGTGATCATGACAGTTCCCATGTTCCCCATGGCTTCGGAGGGAAGGAACAAAGCACCGAAGCAACATGACACCAAAAAGGGCAGTAGAGGAGTTCCCGTTGTGGCGCAGTGGTTAACGAATCCGACTAGGAACCATGAGGTTGCGGGTTCGGTCCCTGCCCTTGCTCAGTGGGTGAACGATCCGGCGTTGCCGTGAGCTGTGGTGTAGGTTGCAGACGCGGCTCGGATCCCGTGTTGCGGTGGCTCTGGCGTAGGCCAGTGGCTACAGCTCCGATTCAACCCCTGGCCTGGGAACCTCCATATGCCGAGGGAGCGGCCCAAGAAATAGCAACAACAACAACAACAACAACAAAAAAAGACAAAAGACAAAAAAAAAAAAAAAAAAAAAAAAAAAAGGGCAGTAGAAGGAAGAGCAGGACACTTTCTGTGCCGATTGATTTCAAAAGCCAAAGTGAGCCCTTAGACCTGGTGGTTGCACATGGCAGGGAAGTCCTGACTTGAAGCAGAGAGGTACCCCTTGGATGGACAGGGCAAGCTTCCTGGGGCTCTTCCAACCCCTGCCTCCTGGGGGACTTTGACAAAGATTCCCTGGCACGTTGTTGTATGAGAAAATCTCAAAAACTCTTGAGGTTTCTGCTCTTATACTTGATTTTTGCCTAAAAGCAAACTCAGAAAATTCAGACCAGGGTAGAGAATGAAAGTTTATCATTTCAGCTTTAGTGCAAATATCCAAAACATTTTCTCCAACTTTTTATCTTGAAAGTTCAAACTTATTAGAATTTTTATTTTACCTTATTTTATTTGGCTGCAGCATGCAGTGGCCTGATGTGGGATTTCAGTTCCCAGACCAGGGATTTATCCCGGGACACAGTGGTGACAGTGCTGAATCCTAACCACTAGACCACCAGAGAACTCCTCCAATTTATTAGAATTTGAAAAACTAGAACAATGAACATCCTTATACCATTTACCCAGAATTATCGATTACTATTATTTAGTCCTATTTGCTTGCTATTTTTTTTAACTGAAACTAAGTTGCAGACATTATGATGGATAACCATGAAATATTTAACTATGTGTCTTTTTTTCTTTTTTTTTTTTTTTTTTTGTCTTTTGTCTTTTGTCTTTTGTCTTTTAGGGCTGCATCCACAGCATATGAAGGTTCCCAAGCTAGGGGTTAAATCAGAGCTGTAGCTGCCAGCCTGCACCACAGCCACAGTAACACAGGATCCAAGCCATGTCTGTGACCTACACCACAGCTCATGGCAATGCCGGATCCTTAACCCACTGAGCAGGGCCAGGGATCAAACCTGTGTCCTCATGGATACTAGTGGGATTCATTAACCACTGAGCCACGACAGGAACTTCCTAGTTATGTGTCTTCTAAGCATATACTCTTACACAGCCATGATATTATTAACACTCCTTAGAAAGTTATTATCAATGGAATAATATTGAATGTACCAATGAAACTAGAACACACCCCCACAACATGCACAAAAATAAACTCAAAATGGCTGAAAGACTTAAACATAAGACAAGACACCATAAAACTCCTAGAAGAGAGCACAGGCAAAACATTCTCTAACATCAACCACACAAATGTTTTCTTAGGTCAGTCTCCCAAGGTGATAGAAATAAAAACAAAAATAAATCAATGGAACCTAATCAAATTTACAAATTTTTGCACAGAAAAAGAAACCATTTAAAAAAAAAAAGACAACTTATAGAATGGGAGAAAATAGCTTCAAACAATGCAAACAACAGGGGCTTAATCTCTAAAATTTACAAACATCTTATACAACTTAACAGCAAAAAAAAACCAACAACGCAATTGAAAAATGAGCAGAAGACCTGAATAGACAGATCTCCAAAAAGGATAATACAGATGGCCAAAAGGCACAGGAAAAAATGTTCAACATCACTAATTATTAGAGAAATGCATATCAAAAGTCTAATGAGGTACCATTTGTTAATGGCCATCATTAACAAGTCAACAAATAACAAATGCTGGAGAGGGTGTGGAGAAAAGCATATCCTCCTACACTGTTGGTGGGAATATAAATTGGTACAAGCACTATGGAAAACAGTATAGAGGTACCTCAGAAAATTAAATATAGAACTACCATACGACCCAGCAACCCCACTGCTGGGTGTATATCCAATAAAACTTTCATTGTAAAATATACGTGCACCCCTATGTTCATAGCAGCACTATTCACAATAGCCAAGACATGGAAACAACCTAAATGTCCATCGACAGAAGAATGGATTAAGAAGATATGGTACTTATACACAGTGGAATCATACTCAGCTATAAAAAAAGAACAAAATAATGCCATTTGCAGCAACATGGATGGAAGTAGGGACTCTCATACTAAGTGAAGAAAGTCAGGAAGAGAAAGACAAGTACCACTTATATATGGGATCTAATATATGGCACAAATTAGCCCATCTACAGAAAAACAAACAAACTCGTGGACATGGAGAACAGACTTGTGGTTGCCAAGAGGGAGGGGGAGGGAGTGGCATGGACTGGGAGTTTGGGGTTGGTAGATGCAAACTATTGCATTTGAAGTGGATGAGCAATGAGATCCAAACTATATCTAGTCACTTGCAATGGAACATGATGGAGGAGAATGTGAGAAAAAATTGTGTGTGTGTGTGTACGACTGGGTTACTTTACTGTACAGCAGAAATTGGCAGAACATTGTAAATCAACTGTAGTAAAAAATTTAATTAAAATAATAAAAATAAAATGTAAAAAAATAGTGAATATACTGTTCATATTCAAATTTTCCCAGGTCTTCTGAAAAAGATACTTATAGCTTCTTTTTTGGTTGACGATCCATTCTAGGATCATATATTGCATTCAATTTTTATGTTTAATTTTTATTATTTTAAAAATATTTATTACTTCACATGCTACAGCAGTGACATGTGAAAATTCCCAGGCCAGGGATCAAACACATGCCACAGCCATGACAATGTGGGATCACTAGCACATTGGCCACCAGGGAACTCCTTCATACCTCTTTAATCTTTCATCTAGAATAGTTATTCTGCCACTTTTTGTCTTACATATTTGTCTTACATAACTGATTTGCAGTGTCCAAATCAGTTATTTTGCACAATGTACCTCAATTGTGTATGTGTGGCTTTTTTGCTCTTAACAGGATTCAGCTTATTAATTTTTGTCAGGAGCACCACAGCTGTAAGTTTGTGCCCTTCTCAGTGCAGTACATCAGCAGTCAAATGATATCATTTTGTCCTATGATCAGGAATGTTAAGCATGACCCCTTCCCTAATCTGATACCCTCTAGATAACTCTCTTGTAAAGCTAGCTTTCCTCCGTTGTAATTGACAAGTCATCTGATGCTTCAAGGCTAATGTCTGGAAGAAGGAGATCAATTGCTGGAGGTGAAATGAAAACCATAATCCATTCTGTAAAAGAAGAAATTGCAAGAATGTTAAGGAGGAAAGTAAGTACTCCCTCCCACACTATTTCCCTTACACACACACACACACACACACCGACACACTAACACACTTGAAAGATCCCAGAAGATGCTGGGAAAAAGAAGAATGGGATACTCAGTATTTATGGGATGAGGGTTTGAGCCATCAATTTTCACAGTAAAGGAAAAGTAACCCAGAATGCTGGAAGAATTGGTAGTATTAAGGTGGCAGGCACCCTGATAGATTGTCTGCAGTAATGAACCCAGTTTGTTCATGCTCCCTTTATCCAGGCCCTTTGGTAGTGAGCTTTCACATGACCTCTGAACCCAGCCATATGGTCCATGATCCATTTGGTCCATAGGACAGTAGCAAATGACACAAGTAGAGACCAAAAGTGCTTACTTGCACATTAGGACTTGCCCTCTTTCTTTCTTTCTTTCTTTATTACTCAATGAATTTATTGCATTTATAGTTGTACAATGATCATCACAATCCAATTTTATAGGATTTCCATTCCACACACCCAGTGCATCCCCCCACCCCCAAAGCTGTCTCCTTTGGAAACCATACGTTTTTCAAAGTCTGTGAGTCAGTATCTGTTCTGCTGAGAAGTTCATTGTGTCCTTTTTTCAGATTCTACATGTCAGTGATAGCATTTGATGTTGGTGTCTCATTGTCTGACTGACTTCACTTAGCATGATAATTTCTAGGTCAATCCATGTTGCTAAAAATGCTGGTATTTCATTCCTTTTAATGAGTGAGTAATATTCCATTGTGTATATGTACCACTTTTTTTTTTTTTTTTTTTTTGTCTTTCCTAGGGCAGCTCCAATCAGAACTGTAGCCACTGGCTTATGCCAGGGGTTCAATCAGAGTTGTAGCCACTGGCCTACACCTGGGCCACAGTAATGCCAGATCCAAGCTGCATCTGTGACTGACACCACAGCTTACAGCAACACCAGATCCTTAAGCCACTGAGCAAGGCCAGGGACCAAACCTGCAACCTCATGGTTCCTAGTTGGATTCATTAACCACTGCACCATGACAGGAACTCCTGTACCACATCTTCTTGATCCACCCTCTGTAGATGGACATTTAGGTTGTTTCCATGTGTTGGCTATTGCAAATAGTGCTGCAATGAACATTGGAGTACAGGTGTCTTTTCGATTCATGGTTTTCTCTGGCTAGATGCCCAGAAGTGGGATTGCTGGATCAAACGGCAGTTCTATTTTTACTTTTCTGAGGAATCTCCATACTGTTTTCCACAGTGGTTGCACCAATTTACATTCCCACCAACAGTGAAGGAGGGTTCTTTTTTCTCCACACCCTCTCCAGCACTTATTGTTTGTAGACTTTTTGATGAAGGCCATTCTGGCTGGTAAAAGGTGGTACCTCATAGTGATTTTGATTTGCATTTCTCTAATGATAAGTGATGCTGAACATCTTTTCATGTGTTTTTTGGCCATGTGTATGTCTTCTTTGGAGAACTGCCTGTTTAGATCTCCTCTCCATTTTTTGATGGGGTTGTTTGTTTTTTTGGTATGGAATGGTAGGGAGTGTTTATAAATTTTGGAGATGAATCCCTTGTCAGTCGATTCATTTGCAAAGATTTTCTCCCATTCTGTGGATTGTCTTTTTGTTTTGTTTAGGGTTTCCTTTGCTGTGCAGAAACTTTTAAGTTTGATTAGGTCCCATTTGTTAATTTTTGTTTTTCCTGTCATTACTCTAAGAGGTGGATCTGAGGAGATGTTGCTGTCGTTTATGTCAGAGAGTGTTTGGCCTATGTTTTCCTCTAAGAGTTTTATAGTATCTGGTCTTATATTTAAAAATAATTGGGTTGTTAACATAAGCACACTGTTCGATAGAAATATCAAGCCTCAATGAAGGCCAATCAATTTGACCTCAAAGCATAATGTTGTTGAAAATGGTTTAAAGAAGTCTGAAAATCCCATAAAGGAAGGCTCAAACTTTCCTACACATTAGAATCATCTGGAGAAACTTTTAAAAATCCCAATACCCAGGCCACACTCCAGACCAATTAAATCAGAATCCCTGGGTGTAGTCCCCAGGTATCAGTATTTTTTCACAGCTCCTTGGGTGATTCCAGAGTATAGCTAAGCCCAAGACCCAGACCCACCAACTCTGCTTATATATAAATGTGTTAACAGATGTAAGTCATTCTGCAGTCTGAGTGCCTGAGAAGCAAAATACACCATGTGATCCACTCACTGATAGACATTCTACAGCAACCCTTTACAAAAGCATCAAAGATATGCTCATTCATCTCCAATTTCTACCCATAATATTTTCATATTTTAGGTAATATAAATGATCTGACAACCAAACTTCATAATTATCAAATAAAGCTTAATTTTTTGTTCTCTTCCAGAGTATCTCCTAAACTCTGAAATACTCCAGAAGGTACACAGCTGCTTAACTTCAGGATTAAATAATGCATGATTTTCTCAACAGAGCTTTCCTATTCTCTCACTGCCTGCCTGGAGAAAACACTTTTAAATCTCTTTTGGAGATGATTCTTGGCTGCTATGCTGAGTTCCTTGGCACTGATATCGTAACAATTTTATGACTCAACCCCAGGCCTCCTAAACCATATGCATGGAAAGTTATTGTATCTACATTGTGCCTTTCCCATAAGGGTCTTTTGTTGCTCAGGGATTTTTGTCGACATTTTATAGCCTAGCTCCTTCAAATCTTCCGCAGCTTTTTTAGCCAAAGATCTCTAAAATGAGCCAAACCGTTTTCCTCCCTAGACTTTTAAAATCTTCCAAGGCACCACTGAACAGTTAGTTGCCTAAGTTACATCATACCTACAACATAGACACATTGTGCAACTCAGTCTCCTCTGAACAAGAAGATAACACACCAGACTAATGGGTTAGAAGATACTGAGAGACCACACAAACTCCCTGCCTGGGACAGAGCTAATTTCACCCAATTATGCCCAAGTTGTAAATGTCATCATCAGCATCTAGGAGATGTCATTCCATCCAGCCCAGACCTGGTATTGCACACCTTGAACTGAATCAGGTTGGGGTTATTTTGCAGCAGACAACAAACAATAAAATCTGAAATAGTCCCAATGTCTCAAAGAATATTCTAAAGTTAACTATAAATGTTGACCTTGGGAGTTTCCATGGCTCAGCAGTAACAAATCTGACTGGTATCCATGAGGATGTAGGTTCAATCCCTGGCCTCATTCAGGGGGTTAAGGATCTGACATTGCCATGATCTATGGTGTAGGTTGCAGATGTGGCCTGGATCTGGTGTGGCTGTGTCTGCAGTGTAGGCTGGCAGCTACAGCTCAGATTTGACTCCTAGCCCGCAAACTTCCGTACACCATGGGTGCAGCACTAAAGCCAAAATATATGTGTGTGTGTTGACTTCCACCTACAAGAGGAAGTCGATGCCTTATCATTTCACAAAGGCTAATAGAAAGACCTTTTGAAATGTGTGTCCAGCTATATTGGGTCTAAAGCAATGGTGAGCAGGGAAAGGGGTCAAAGGAAATTGGGCAATTCCATGTCACCAGAAGGACTGAGAAATGAAGCCTGAGCGCCTGGTGACCCATCAGAAGAGCCAGCCCTTCAGGAAGAAGAGAGAAACAGGGTCTCCTGACACAGACTGAGTCTTGTCAAACATGGGAGAGGGTGGAGAGTTGTGTGTGTTGGGGGATTGGGGGTGGGGGGAACAGATGCAGAAAGACAGCAGCCTTCCCAAAATACAGATGGGTTTTTATGTCTAATATGGGAACAAGATTGACAATTACAAACAGATTTCAGAAAAACGTGAGCCAGTTTATAGGAGTGGGTTCAAACAGAGTTCATAAAAGAAAGATCCAGTTGCTTTCTCGGGGCCAGGTATCTTGGTTCATTCAGCAGAGCCAGGAGAAGCACTCTAGACGCTGCCTCACCCCTGCTCCCTCTCCCAGAAGACACAATTCCATATGTCCCAGATGCTTCCAATCTCTAGAATGAAAACCTACTGAAGGAGAACTTCTGTTCCTTTCTTTCTTTCTTTTTTTTTTTTTTCTTTTTTTGTATTTTTAGGGCCGCACCCGCAGCATATGAAGGTTTCCAGGCAAGGATTCACAGTGGAAGCTGCCAGTCTACACCGTAGCCACAGCAACTCTAGATCCAAGCCCCATCCACAGCTTGCAGCAACACTGGATCCTTTAACCCACTGAGCAAGGCCAGGGATCGGAATCAAAACCACATTCCACATGGATACTAGTCGGGTTCTTTACCTGCTGAGCCACAATGGGAAATCCTTGTGTTCCTTTCTTTAATAAGCCTTTTGCTTCTCAGCGGTGAGTCTCAGAATCTGTCTTGTATTTCCCTCAGTTGTTTGATGCTAGAAATTGAGCCCAGGTGATTGCTCTCTCTCTCTCTCTCTCTCTCTTTTTTTTTTTTTTTTTCTTTCTTAGCTATACATAGTAACACACATATCAACTCGGATTTAATCATGTTCTCCATACATACAAGCAAAGGTTACAGTTTCTTTGTGGAATATGCCCACTGTAACATGATCTGCCTGAAAGAGGTAGAGTGGAAAGTTCTAGAGCTGTTTTTGTTTCCTGAAGTGGAGAATGGAGGGGAGAAGGGCTGTCTCCCCACCCACCTGCTTGGTAAAGACCATATGATTCTGCCCGTCCCTGCCCCAGCCAGAGTCGATTAGACTGGAGGTGGACTGGGGCTGCTGTGTGCTGTTGTCTGAGCTGCGCCCTGCACAAGGAAAGCAGTGGGTTTGTGCAAGTGAAGCCTCAGTGTGTGCCCTGCTTCATCCCCTCTGGATGAAGGGTGCCTTTTCCAAATAACCCAAATGTACCCTGAGGACCAATGACCTGATCTGATCTGCAGGAGTTAAATTCTCTCTTTCTCCCAGGTACCTAGGATTCCTGGGCTTTAAAACTGAGATACCAGATGGAACTGGGTCTGGAACAGGGAGAGAGAATAAAGCAAATACACAGAGAGAAAAGTGTGCAGAAAACAATTCAGATCCCCCAGAATGTGGGGATATAAGCTGCACGATGATCTCCAGCTAGACTGTGGCCCCCAAAACAACATGAGCTGTGCCCGGCTCTCTCACCTAGACGTCTCTCCTTGACATGACCTGGTTCAAGGGCACTTCTGGTAGTTGCAACCAGGGATGCTTGATTGAGGTAAAGACCTTGTGAAGAACTACTCCCAGGTACCTTTGAGATGGATCGTCTGAGTCCTGTGCCCGGTCAGTATAAGTTCCCACAATGTTTCTTTGCTGATCAAAGTAGAAAGGCAGTTGCCATCGGCTGGGGAGAAGGGGAAGGGGGAATTTCAATTTAATGGGCAGGGTTTCTGTTTCACAAGATGGAAAAGTTCTAGGGATCTGGTGTACAACAAGGTAAATATACTTAAGGCTACTGAACTGTACACTTTAAAATGGTTAAGAGGGCAAATGTAAGGTTATATTTTTCACTACAACTTATATACATAAATATTTACATGTAATAGGCTATCATTTATTAGTTCTGGGATTTGCCAGACTTTTCTTCTTTTTAGAGCTGCATCTGTGGCACACAGAAGTTCCCAGGCTAGGGGTTGAATCAGAGCTCCAGCTGCCAGCCTACACCACAGCCACAGCAACACCGGATCTCTGACCTACTGAACGAGGCCAGGGATTGAAACGGCATCCTCACGGATACTACTCGGATTCATTTCCACTGCACCACAACGGGAACTCTGAGTTGCCAGACTTTTATCTAAAGGAGTCCAATTGCAAAATGACACTCCCACCCGTAGGATGGTAAATGCTGCCTGCAAAAGAAAAGTAGAAAATAGTAGTTGCCCCATCAAAAAAACTTTCTAGTTCAAGAAAAAGAGCAATGATCACTAATTCAAGGCATGAGGTAGAAGCCAGCCTCTAGCTCTGGAAGCTGGAGCCCACCAGACGGGCTTCAGAAAGGGCAAGATATTAACGGGCTTTGAAAGGTGGATGGAAATAAACAGGGAGAAGCTTACTTCCAAACTCCTTGCAATTCAGTATCCAGTGAAGCAGATTGAATTTGTTGGCCTTAAATAAGAGGAAAGCTGTGGTCTGAAATCCAGCATTGCAGATTACAAAGCAAAGAGCACTCGATGGAAATGGACACACTGTGGGGAAATAATGCATAACAGGGACGGCCTTTGCCACAAAAAACAAAATGTAGAGCGTTCCCATCATGGCTCAGCTGTAACGAACCTGACTAGTATCCATGAGGACACAGGTTCAATTCCTGGCTCTGCTCAGTGGGTTAAGGATCCAGGGTTGCCGTGAGCTGCAGTGTATGTCACAGATGCGGCTCGGATCCTGAGTGACTATGGCTGTGGTGGAGGCAGAGGGCTGCAGCTCCCATTCAACCCCTAGCCTGGGAACTTCCATATGCTGCAGTTACTGCCCTAAAGAAATAAAATATAATAAACAAAATGGAAGTTGGGGGAAATGGAATTAGAAGAAAGAGCATGGCACCTACTGGGCTTCATATGGGGACCATGTCACCGGTGGGCTCCTTCCTTCCCTTCTTAACTTTCGAGGCAAATAAAATCACGAACGGTTCTAATACCACATCTTTGCTATCTCTTGTCTGCCTCTTCCTCTTTTTCACTCCAACCTCATCTCTAATTGCGAGGTCTGTCAGTGGGGAGGCTGGGGGTTCAGCAAATAAAGAAAGCATGTCTGCATGGGGTCTTCTTCAGCCCCTATCCGATTTTGCCATGTGGAAGCCCAATGGCCCCTGCAGGTCCCGTACACTGCCTAATCCTCACCACTCCTTGTAAAGGGTCCCCAGTGAGGCAGGGACAGCATGGTGTGGTGAAGAGAGTGCAGGGGTTAGGCGGGGCTAGAAGTAGGTACAATTCCTACAAGCATAACCCAGCCCCACCAATGCTCACCCACCTTTCCCTAAAAGTCAAAGGCAAGCCAGCATCCAAGACCTTGGAAGTCAACGGCAAGCCAGCATCCAAGACCTTGGATACCTTTTTAAGGGACATATTCTATCTCTTCTTCTGAGAATGTTTGTGATAGGAGCAGTAAGATTTGGCTTCTTTATTCTCAACTTGCGCCCGAAGTGATACAAATGCCAAAAATGCGCCACCACCTGGACTGGACAGACTCCTGGGGCTGCAAGCCACTCCAGTACTTCCCAGCTACCTCCCTCAGAAAGTATTTCTGGACTTAAATGTTAGTTGCCTTTTCTTTTAAAAGAGGCGTGTATGCATGACTCAGGCCGGTTATTGGATATATGGTTTCACAAAACTGACTTCCAGTTCCCTGAACTAGCTGTGCCTTTGGATAATCTGGTATCTCTCATTTTTCTGTCTCTGCCCCAGCTCAGGCTCAGTCCATGCTGCACCTTCAAAAGCCTCACACAGACTAGCAAAGTGCATTACATGGAGCTGATACTCAAAACCCATGTGATATCCGTCACTGATTTTAATTTTCTCTTCCTGGCAGCCATGTTTTTTTTAAGTGGCATTTTTGACTGGTAATAAAGTGTCTAAACTGAATGAAATATAGAGAAAACACCGAAACTGAATTTTTTTTTTTTTAATGGGCACACCCCGCAGATATACGGAAGTTCCTCCACCAGGGACTGCACCAAGCCAAGCTACACCTGCGACCTACACCATAGCTGCAGCAATGCTATATTCTTTAATCCACTGCTCTGGGCCAGAATCGAATCCATGCCTCCACAGTGACCCCAGCTGCTGCAGTCAGATTCTTAACCCATGGCGCCACAGCAGGAACTGCAAACTGATTTTTTTTATTTAAAAAAAAGAAAAGCATTCACACAGTTTTGGTTGATATGAGATTACAATTAAGAATAAAAAAATGCCATTCTGCTAGGAATCCAGGATGCTAAAAGCTACATCGGGGAGTTCCCACTGTGGTGCAGCAAGTTAAGGATCCAGTGTTGTCTCTGCAGCAGCTTGGGTCATTGCCAAGGTGCAGGTTCAATCCCTGGCCCAGCACAGTGGGTTAAGGATTCAGCGTTGTTGTGACTGTGGCGAAGATTGCAGCTGAGCCTTGGATTCAATTTCTAGCCCCGATTTGATTCCTGGCCAGAGAATTTCCATATGCCTCACATGCAGCCAAAAACAAACAAACAAACAAAAAACAGGTTTCCCAAGTATCTACTCCAATTTGCACCTAATCCAGAGGCTGTTTTTTGTTGTTGTTTTTTTTGTTTTGTTTTGTTTTGTTTTGTTTTTTTTGGTTGGTTGGTTGGTTGTTTTTGCTTTCTAGGGCCACATCCTTGGCATATGGAAGTTCCCAGGCTAGGGGTCAAATCAGAGCAACAGCTGCCAGCCTATGCCACAACCACAGCAACACCAGATCCAAGCCACATCTGTGACCTACACCACAGCTCAGGGCAACACCACATCCCCGACCCTCTGAGCAAGGCCAAGGATGGAACCCACATCCTCATGGATACTAGTCAGATTCATTTCTGCTGATCCACAACAGGAACTCCCAAGGGCCGCCTCTTAGAGTCAGTGATTTGCATCTGCGTATTTTGTTTCCATGTTGTTTTTGTGGGAACCCTGGCGAAGAATGAACACTTTTTTGAAAAAGCCAGGAAAGTATTATAGATCTATAGAATAAAAATCTATCTGCATGTGGCCCAGGTGTGTGTATTCTGGAAAAGGTCTGAATACACACTCCATTTAGAGAATTGCCATCAGGGCCAGTCTGAGCTGGAAAGCGCAGAGCCCCCAGAACCAAGCACTGGTCTTGGGGATCTTGTTCATTCTTATTATCGTGTTTTGTCCTTCGTACCACACTCCCTCTGAGGCAGGCAGAGTTCACTACAGCAAGAGCATGTGTGAAAAATCCTGACCCTACTGCCTTTCCCTTGTACTAGAGAAACCCCAATTCTCAAGTTAGTGCAATGGAAAAAGTCTAGAATTTGGAGCATCTTTTGAAACTCAACTGTGCCACCTACTAGCTGTGTGACCTTTGGCACTTAACTTCTCCAAGCCTATTCTTTCCTGCATGAAAATACCCGAATCTGATAGGAGCCCTTGAGAGCATGCAATCGAATCCAACTTTGGCTAAATGAAGCCAAAAGGGAATTTTTTTTTTTTTATTGAAGTGTGATTGATTTATAATATTGTGCAATTTTTTTTTTTTAAGGGCTGCACCTGTGGCATATGGAAGTTCCTAGGCTAGGGGCTGAATCAGAGCTGTAGCTGCCAGCCTACACCACAGCCACAGCAACACAAGGATCTGAGCCACATCTGAGACCTATACCACAGCTCACGGCAATGCCGGATCCTTAACGCATTGAGCAAGGCCAGGGATTGAACCTGAGTCCTCATGGAAACTAGTCAGTTTTGTTACCACTGAGCCACCGTGGGAACTCCAATACTGTGCTAGTTTTAACTGTACAGCAAAGTGATTGTTACATTTTTTTCACATATTTTCCATTACAGGCTATTATAAGATATTGAGTATAGCTTCTTGTGTTATATTTTTTGCTTATCTATTTTATGTATAGTAGCTTACATCCATTAATCCTATACTCCTGATTTACCCCTTTCCTGCTCCCTTTCCCCTTTGGTAACCATAAGTTTGTTTTTTGTCTGTGAGTCTGTTTGTTTTGTACATAGATTCATTTGTATTATTTTTTAGACTCCATATATAAGTGATACCATATAGTATTGATCTGGCTTACTCCACTAAGTATAATATTCTCTAGGTCCATCCATGTTGCTGCAAATGGGAACATTTCATTCTTTTTTATGTCTGGGTAATATTTCATTGTGTGTATGTATGTATACATATTTTTTCTGAAACAAATCATCTGCCTTTGGGCACTTGGGTTGTTCTCACGTCTTGGTGATTGTGAACAGTCCTGCCATAAACTATAAACCCTTTTTGAATTAGAGCTTTTATCTTTTCCAGATATATGCCCAGGAGTAGGAGTCTGGATCATATTTTTAGTTTTTTAAGCAACCTCCATAACTGCTTTCCATAATGGCTGCATAAATTTACATTCCCTCCAAAAGTGTGTGAGGGTTCCAAAAATGGAAGTTATTGAGACAAGGAGGTGCCTCACAAATCAAAGCAGAGGTGAAGGGGCAGGGCAGGCAGCTCTGGAATCCAAGACACAGGAGCTAAATGCAGTGGATTACTTTGGCAGGCATTCTTCACTCTTCCCTTTACCGGTGACCTTTTGCCATACAATTTTGCAGGGCACTCCCACAGTGAGTGGGGTGACCTGCCCCAAAGCATGACTCTGGACTCAGCTATGTGACTTATTTCAACCAATGGGATATTAGCAGATGTGGTGCAAGGAGAGGCTTGAACTGCTTCATAATTGGAACCTGCTTGTCTAGCACCTCTTCCGTCACCATGAGAAGGATGTGCGCAGATGAACCCGTTGGAGGGTGAAGAATAAGGCCAGCCAAGAATTATAACTGCAAAATGATGCTCAATCCATATCTCCCAACTAACAGCATAGGCATCTCTTTGCCTGAGGACTTTCTCTGACCACAGAATTCTGCCCTGCCTGTGGGCTGGCAGACTGGGCAAACTGGGGGATTAACACTCAAGAAGAGTCCTCAGCAGATGAGTGTGAGCTCCCTTCCGCCCTCTGCTGGCAGAATGCTGAGGTGCTTGTTCCACACTGCCTCAGAGTCACCAGTGGAATTTAATTCCATTTGCCCATAGAGGAACTTGCATGATTTCACAGGCTTTATTGGCTACCTTCCCTTCCCTGTGTTACTTTTCTACTCCCCAAACATTATTTCTTGGGATTACCTCCCCAGGAAACTTGATGTAATCAAATATTTGTCTCAGGATCTGTTTTTATGGAAATCCAAACTAAGACAGACGACTTTCACCTTGGGGCACAAATTGTAATAGGCAAGAACATTTGTAATCTGTTGCAAGATAGTCACTAAAAGCTATAAGCTTAAATTATACATAATGGCCCATCTCTGGGCACCCTGCCTCCAAGTAATGAGCCTTAAGCTAAAATACCTCTGTTTAGCTCACAGGAAACACCCTGAGCAGGTCCATCTGTGAATGACTGCAGGGAAGAAGAAATTAACACATTCCCTCCGGAGACTGACCAGAACCAGGAAATGTTTTGACTTTACTCCTTCTCCTGTTAGAACACAAGAAGCCTGAACTCTAACTCAGGTAAGATGGTTCTTTGAGACATGAGTCCACTATCTTCTCAGTCTGTCAGCTTTCTGTATAAAGTCACTGTTCCTTGCCCCTTGTCTCTCAATTTATTGGCCTGTCATGAGGCAAGCAGTACAAGGCTGGACTTGGTAACAAAACCAAGGCTCCATTCCTTTTTATATGCAAGTTGAATAACTCAGAGCCCTAAGTCACTTAGAGTAAAAAGGTCTTCCCTCCCCCTCTTGGTTCCTCCCAAACCATTTCCAAAGCCAGTATGATTCACCTCTGAATGTGTATAATCCAATCCAGGTAATGGGAGTCACCACCAAGGGACTGGATTGTAGAGGGTGGGGCAGAGGAAGAATTGAGTTTTTGATTTTCTGCATTTCTACATTATGTGGATTCTTACACCACATGTATGCACCCAAACCCTCAGATGACACACCTGAGAGAGGAAGTTTTGCATGGCTTCCTGAGCTCGGGTAGAGATGTATATGAGCAGCTGGGTACAGGGGCTTCACCTGGAGGAGGAAGCATCAAAGAAGCTGAGGGTCAATATAAATCAGTGTTCAAGTACCTTCTTATAAAACTAAATCCTTTCTGAACTCAACCAGACATAGCTCTTGATAAGGTACAGCCTCATCCTCTCATTCATCTGAACTTTCAGAGAAGATCCTTTTACCACCAAGAAGATTTCATTAACTGAACTCTCTGTGAGTTCAGCTTTCAGGCTATTGATGACATGCTTCTTGCAAAGACTTTGCTCACGCAACCCACTCTCTCCCTACCACTGCCTCCCTCTGAGAGATCTGAAAACCTTCAGAAATAGTTTAAAAACACAAATTTCTGACTGAAAATCTGTAAGCTACCATAGACAGGGCGTGTGCCTGGCAGGCACAGATCCTGATGCCTCACCTTCCTCCTGACTCTCATCTTCCTGGTACGGACCCAGAAGCAGATGGAAATGAAAGTGGGAACCATATTCCACCCGTGTCCGGTGCCTTAGCAGCCACTCCTTCCAGAACCCTGTGAGAGCCAAGTGGATTGAACAAAATGTGGAAGCCTGTGCCAATGAACCTTGAACCATTAATTATGCTCTACTGTTTCCAACTGTAATTCATAGGTCTTAATTACATTTACTTTCAAAGTAATTAAAGAGTTTACATAGCAATATGTCTACAGTCAATAACAAGGGCACATTCGTAATTTGATTATTAGTTACTTTATGAGAGGCACATAAACTCATATAAAAATAACCTCAGGTAATATGCTTGGCAAGAGTGCTCCTCCTACCATACTTTGAATGACTGAGAGGATGCCCTGCATGCAGAACCGAGGACAGGTGTGACAGAATGGACACCGCTCAGAAATCATGCTTTTCAATATTGCCTTTTTCAGCCTCAACAAACATTTGCTTACTGGTTCAGATGCAACCCTCCACCCCTACCTCTACCAAAGACTGTTTACCACAAAAGTGCAAAATGATGAGAACTCTATGGAGTTTGAGGTGACAATATCAATATCTAGCAAAATTACAGATGATTTGATGCTTTAACTCAGAAATACTACTACTAGAAATGTATCATCCAACTTGTATTTACACATATACAAAAAGATATGTACAAAGCTATTCATTGAAGTACTATTGATTTCATATTATAGCACTATGCATAGCACGAAAGAGCTAAAAATTGTAATTTGACAGACATACTTTGGAAGCATTAAACAAATGTCCAGCAATAGGGAACTTAAAAAAACACTGTCGTATATCCACACAACAGACATTTATACAATTGTAAAAGGAAGAGTGAAGAAGCACTCTGTATTTTGATGTGAAAACTTCTTAAAGGCGGATAAATAAGATATATCACTGAATCTGCAAAAAGAAGAAAAATGGGGCAAGGGCAAGAGATACTTCTCCATGTATGACTGTGTTGTTTTGATTTTTGAATCATGAATTTACTATTTGTTCAAAAAATGTTAATGACAACATAGTATTTCATTAAAGACTTTTTTTTTTTACTTTTTAGAGCTGCACCTGTGACATATGGAAGTTCCCAGCCTAGCGGTCAAATTGGAGCTACAGCTGCTGGCCTATGCCATTGCCATAGCAACACAGTATCTGAGTAGCATCTGCAAACTACACCACAGCTCACAGTAACGCCAGATCCTTAACCCAGTGAGTGAAGCCAGGGATCAAATCTGCATCCTCATGGATACTAGTCAGGCTCCTTACTGCTGAGCCACAGTTGTGGGAATTTTCATTTTTAATATTAATGAAACTCAGCCTATTAATTCTTTCTTTCATTGATCATGCCTTTGGTGTTGTATCTAAAAAGTCATTACCAAATCCAAGGTCATTTAAATTTTTTCCTGTGCTATCTTCTAGGAATTTTACTGTTTGCGTTTTACATTTGGGTGTCTGATCCACTTTTTTGTTGTTTTTTATTTTTTATTTGTTTAGGGCCGCACCCATGGCATATGGAAGTTACCAGGTTAGAGGTTAAATCGGGGCTACAGCTGCTGGCCTGCACCACAGCCACAGCAACACAGGATCCAAGCCACGTTTGCAACCTACACTATAGTTCACGGAAATGCTGGATCCTTAACCCACTGAACGTGGCCGGGAATCAATCCCGTATCCTCCTGGATACTGGTTGGATTTGTTTCTGCTGTGCCACAATGGGAACTCCTTAATTTTTATTTAATTTATTTTAATGTATTATTTACTGAAATATAGTTTCTATATTATATAAGTTAGCAGGCATATAATATAATATAACCATTTATAGTTATAAAATATTAGCTATATTCCCTATGCTTTATAATACATCCTTGTAGCTTACTTTATACATAATGGTTTGTACCTCTTGGTTCCCTATCCCTATCTTGCCACTCCTCCCTTCCCTCTCCCCACTGGTAACTCTAGTTTGTTCTCTATAAGAGTATGTGATCCATTTTGAGTTAATTTTTGTGAAAGCTGTAAGGCCTCTGTCGAGATTCTTTTTTTTTTTTTTTAACATGTGGATGTCATTTTTCCAGCACCATCTGTTGAAAAGACTATTTTTCTCCATTGTTTTGCCTTTTCTCTTTTGTCAGATATCAATTGGCTATATTGATGTGGATCTATTTGTGGGATCTCTATTCCATTCCATTGATGTAGTTGTCTGTTCCTTCACCAGTACAGCACTGTATTGAATACTGTAACTTTACAGTAAGTCTTGAAGTAGGTAGTGTCAGCACTCTAATTTATTCTTCTCCTTTAATTTTGTTTTGACTATTCTGAGTCTTTTTGCCTCTGCATATAAACTTTAGAATCAGTTTATCAAAAGCCACAATGTAACTTGCTGGATTTTGATTGGGATTATGTTGAATCTAGAGATTTCACTGGGGGAAAAAAATGACGTCTTGACAATATTGAGTCTTCTTATCTGTGAACAAGGAATAGTTCATTTATTTAGTTCTTTGATTTCTGTCATTGGAGTTCTGTACTTTTCCTCATGTAGACCTCCTACCTGCTTTATTAATACTTCATTTTGGAAGGGAGCAAATGTAAATGGTATTGTACTTTTAATTTCAAATTCCACTTGTTTCTTGCTGGCATGTAGGAAAGCATTTGACTTTTATATATTAACCTTGTATCATGCAACCTTTCTATAATCACTTATTAGTTCCAGGAAGATTTTTGTCAACTTTTTCAATTTTCTACATAGATAATCATGCCATCTGCAACACATATTGTTTTATGTTTTTCTTTTCAATCTGTATCACTTTTATTTCCTTTTCTTATATTACAGCATTAGCTAGGACTTCCAGTACAATGTTGAAAGCAGTGATGAAAGGGAACATCCTTGCTTTGTTCCTGATATTAGTGAGAAAGCTTTCAGTTTCTCACCGCTAAGTGTGATGTCTACAGGTGTTTCTGTCAATAGTCTTTATCAGGTTGAGGAAGTTCATCCCTATGCCTAGTTTACTGAGGTTTTTTTTTTTTTCCTCCTGAATATGTGTTGGATTTTGTCAAATGCTTTTTCTACATCTATTGATATAATCATGTGATTTTTCTTCTTTATCCTGCTGATGTGATAGACTATGTTAATTGATTTTCAAATGTTGAACCAGCCTTGCATACCTGGAATAATATATACAATATACACATTGTTGTGGTGTATAATTCTTTTTATGCATTGTTGGATTCAATTTAGTAATATTCTATTGAATATTTTTGTACCTATACTGCGAGAGATATTGGTCTGTAGTTTTCTTTTCTTATAATGCCATTACCTGGTTTTGGTATTAGGATAATGCTGGACCCATAGAATGAGTTAGGAGGTATTCCCTCTGCTTTTATCTTCTGAAAGAGATTATAGAGAACTGGTATAATTTCTGCCTTAAATGTTTGGTGGAATTCATTAGTGAATTCATCTGGACATGATATTTTCAGTGTTGGAAAGTTATTAATTATTGATTCAATTTCTTTAATATATGCAGATCTATTTAGATTATTTCTTATGTGAGTTTTGGCAGATTGTGTCTTTCAAAAAATCAGTCCATTTTATCTAAGTTATCAAATTTGTGAGCATAGAGTTGTTCAAAGTATTCCTTGATTACCCTTTTCATATTCATTAAAAGGATAATCAAAGATTATTACACTTGGTAATGACATCCCCGCTCTCATTCCTGGTGTTGGTGTCCTCTATCATTTTTTCTAAGCCTGACAAGTTCATCACTTTTATTGATCTTTTCAAAGAATCAGTTTTCACTTTCATTGATTTTTCTTTAGTAACTTCCTGTTTTCAATTTCATTGATTTCTGCTCTAATTTCCATTATTTCTTTTCTTCTGCTTACTTTGGATTTAATTCACTCTTCTTTTGCAAGGTGGAAGCTTAAATGATTTATTTTAGATCAAACCTCTGTTTTCATCATTACTACAAATTTTATAAGTTGTTTTTTCATTTTTTTTTCCATGTACAGCATGGGGACCAAGTTACACATACATGTATACATATTTTTTCCTCCCATTGTTGTGTTGCAATATAAGTATCTAGACATAGTTCCTAATGCTACACAGCAGGATCTCATTATAAATCCATTCCAAGATCAATAGTTTGCATCCATTAACCCCAAGTTCCTGATCCCTCCCATTCCCTCCCTCTCCCCCCAGGCAGCCACAAGTCTATTCTCCAAGTCTATGATTTTCTTTTCTGTGGAAACATTCATTTATGGTGTGTATTAGAGTCCAGTTAAAAGTGATATCATAGGGTATCTGTCTTTCTCTTTATGACTTACTTCATTCAGGATGAGAGTCTCTAGTTCCATCCATGTTGTTGCAAATGGCATTAGGTCGTTCTTTTTCATGGCTAAGTATTATTCCATTGTGTATATATACCACATCTTCCTAATCCAATCATCTGTTGATGGAGTGTTTCACTTTCATTTAGTTCAACCTATTTTAAGATTTCTTTTGAGGTTTTCTCCTTTGACTCATACATTTTTTCTTTTTTAGATGTGTGTCTCTAAATATTTTGAGGGTTTCCAGCTATCTTTCTGTTATTGATTTTTAGTTCAATTCCATTGTGGTCTAAATGTAGATGTTATATGATTTCTTTTTTTTTTAAAACTGGATCACATTTTCAAGTTCACCACCACTAGACCTACCTTACAAGAAATTCTAAAGGAACTTCTTCGCATTGATAAGAAAGGATGCTAACCAACAACATGAAAACATATAAATATATAAAATTCACTGGTAAAGGTAAATATATAATCAAATTCAGAATACTCTATACTGTAATGGTGATGTGTAAATCACTTTTATCTCAAGAATAAAAGTTAAAAAACAATATTAAAAAATACCAGAGTTCCCGTCGTGGCTCAGTGGTTAACAAATCCAACGAGGAACCATGAGGCTGTGGGTTTGATCCCTGGCCTTGCTCAGTGGGTTAAGGATCCAGCATTGCTGTGAGCTGTGGTGTAGGTCGCAGATGTGGCTTGGATCCTGAGTTGCTGTGGCTCTGGTGTAGGCCAGTGGCTACAGCTCTGATTAGACCCCTAGCCTGGGAACCTTCATATGCCACAGGTGTGGCCCTAAAAGGACAAAAAAAAAAAAAAAAAAAAAAAAAAAAAAAGGACAGACAGGTGGCCAACAAGTACATGAAAAGATATTCAATATCACTAATCATCAAGGAAATGAAAACCATGAAGAGATATGACCTCACATCTGTTAGAATGGCTATCATCAAAATGAGAGATAACAGGAGTTCCCGTCGTGGCGCAGTGGTTAACGAATCCGACTAGGAACCATGAGGTTGCGGGTTCGGTCCCTGCCCTTGCTCAGTGGGTTAAGGTTCCGGCATTGCCGTGAGCTGTGGTGTAGGTCGCAGACGCGGCTCGGATCCCGCGTTGCTGTGGCTCTGGCGTAGGCCGGTGGCTACAGCTCCGATTCAACCCCTAGCCTGGGAACCTCCATATGCCGCGGGAGCGGCCCAAGAAATAGCAAAAAAAGCCAAAAAAAAAAAAAAAAAAAAAAAAAAGAAAAAAAAATGAGAGATAACAAATGTGTGGGTGAGGTTGTAGAGAAAAGAGAACCCTATGTGCTGTTGGTTGTAATGTAAATTGGTGCATCCACTGTAGGAAAAGGTGTGAAAATCCCTCAAAAAATTAAAAATAGAACTACCATATAATCCTGCAATCCCACTTCTGGGATTACATATGTATACACCAGGAGGAAGCAAAACTATCTTAAAAAAAAAAAAAACACAACATAATTATATTTTATTTTAATACACAACCCAAACAAAACACCATAGTAAACTGATGGCGTAAACACATGATGTTTCATTTGCAATGCATAACAACTGGTTAACATCCTCAGTCATAAGTGAATTCTTAGAAACCAGTTAACACAGACACTGATATTCCAAGGGAAATGAGGGGAATGAAATAATACAGGTGACCAATAAAGATTAAGCATACATGAGGATGACTGAGTTGAACAATAACAGTGAAAAGCAATTTCTTCATTATCTCATATTGCCAAATATTGAAAATCTAATATTTCTATAGGAACTAGACCCTCATAAACAAACACTGGGGAACAAGACTGATGAGGACCTATCTACACATTTGGGGGAAATCTGTAGATTGATCTCAAAATATAATTTTGGATAGCCTTAGTCCTGGCAGTTCTATTTCATTGAAACTATTTCAACAAGCTAGTTGGACAAAACCACTATCTTGAAGAGATATCCCCACCCCCATGTTCATTCACAAATAGTCTGGACGTGGAAACAACCTAAGATGGATGGATGAGTGGATGATATGTGTGTGTGTACCATTCTATCATATTCCACTATATACATATATACACATATATATAAAGGGATATTGTAGAATCGTGGTTGCCAGGGGCTGAAGTATAGGGATAACAAGGAGATATTGGTCAAAGGGTACAAACTTGCAGTTATAAGATGAATAAGTTCTGTGTATTTAATGTACAGCATAGTGACTATACTGTATTATACCAATACTGTATTATAAATTTGAACGTGGACAAGAGAGTATCTTAAATGTTTTCACCACACCACACACACACAAAATTGTTTTAATTATGTGATGTGATGAATTTCTTAACTAACATGACTGTGGTGATCATTTTACAACACACACACATATTAAATCACCACGCTATATATCTTAAACATACACAATGTTATAAGTCAATTATAGTCAGTAAATCTTGGAGAAAAATAAGTACAAAAATTTAAAGGGGAGAAGGAAGGTGAGGTTACTTCTACATAAGGTGAAAGGCAGAATCACATAGTGTCACCACTGGAAGCGTTTTCTTGATCTATTCAGGAATTTTAAGTTGGCATCCCAGTGCACTATGTTCATTCTCCAATATGTTTTCTTTGGCCAACACGTGGTTTTTGTTTTGTTTTAACTAACCCAACAGAATATTTATAAAGTTCTGAAATCCCAGGCTGGCTGGAAAGATGGGAAGATTTGACAAAGCAGAATCCATATTCCAAGCTACCAATTGGCGACAGGGATTTAACAGCAGGGGACCTCTTTAGACCTTCATCTCCTGCCACAGCTTCCGGTTCCAATTCCGCAGAGCCAAAGTTTCCCCTGTGTTTCACAGCTACCAGTCATCAAAATTAACAGATCCTGAGAGTTTAATCCCCTTTTCAACTATAAGGAAAACAAGGATCGGAGAGGCAAAAGAAATTGCCTAAAATCAGAGTCCGTTGTAAACAAAGTGGGGAGCTCCAGAGTCTCCCTGCAGATGGGGGGTGGGGGACTCAACAGGCATCGCCTTTGAATGGCCAAGGACTCGAGCATCGCAGGTTTTAGTCAGGACTTCAGGGTCGGAGTTTTGAGCGGAGCAAGCTGCTCCCGGGTTCCAACTTCTTCCGAGGCGGGGGCGGGGGGGGCGGGGGGACTCCTCCCCTCAACTCCAAAGGCTCCCTCTGAACTAGTCATCCATCCCCAGCACCAGCTCCTGGAATGATGCACCCCGGGCTCCTCCTGAAGGAGTCAGGGTGTAGCAGGAGCGGATTCTGTCACTGAACTCCCTGGAAGACAGAATGCTTGGCGCTCTCTCTCTGCCGAACCCCGTGGGGCCCCACGTAGGGGTGCAGAGGGCTCTGCGGGTTCCTCGGAATCGCAACATCTAAACTCGGCTACTGGGGTCCCATTCACACAAGGGTACCAGGGCTTAGAAATCCTCTAGAAGTGTCAACTCCACGGCCTGGGGACCCGCACCAACGCAGCTAGAGTTCGGTGCGCCCGGCGCCCTGGGAGCACCAGGTGCGGGAGCTGAGCGCCCACCCTCCGCCTCTGCTCAGAGGCTGGCGGAGACCCTGGGGGCGGAGCCCAGTGCGGGGTGGGCGCACCCGGCAGGGCCCCAGACGCTGGGAGGAGCTGCGCGGGCAGAGCGCCAACTCTAGCAGGAACCGGGAGACAGCGACGCGCCCGGGAAGCGAAGCGCGCCGGGCGAGGAAGAGGGAAGCCTCCTATGTAGCGCTAGTCCAGGTCCCCAAGGTCGCCGGGCAGCCGAGCGCGCCTGGGAGGAAGTGCGGAAGCCGGTAAGTGCAGATCTCCTGGGCACCAGTGGTGGGGTTCGGGGAGCCGCTCTTTTCTCGGGAGCATTAGAGCCACTTTTCCTCCCGCCACTCTCTGGATGAGCCCGGGCTGGCTCGGAGTAGTGGAGTGCGTGCCGGGAGATCAGGCCGGGGACCGTAGCCTGGCACTGGGCAGTGCGGCCACGGACGGAGGGAGCCCGCGGGCGGGCGCCAAACTGCGGCGGAGGGCGCCTTCTGAAAAGGTGAGCAGAAAAGGGGAGATGTCTTCGGGAAAATTCCCGCCCACCGTCTCCTCCCTCCACCCAGTTTTCTTCTCGTCTGGAGGCTCCACATGCTTTGCTTCTCGAGCCTGAATTTCTGATTCCCGCCCCTGCCAGGGCAGCGCCTCCAGGGACCAGGCGGCCGCACCGGGTGGTTAATAAGGTTTAGATGAGGGACGAGGTTCCTGGAGAGGTTTGGTCGAGGGCAGGAAGTGTCCCACATGATGGGGCCAGGACCTGCCCCAGCCCGGGCACACGCCCTCTCCTCGCGGTCCCGGGACTGAAGAGCAGCCAAGCGCAGAAACCGAAAGGGCTTCTCCGTCTCGGGCTGAGCAATGTCTGCGGAGATTCGGGCCTCGCGTAAGAGAGGTGACCCAAAAAGAGGACACCCCAGCTGCGGTCTTGAACCTCCCCTGGGGTACACAGACGGCGGGCGCACCGCAGATTGGAGTGTCCCCACCACCCTGAGACTGGGACGGCAGTCTCTGCCCTTCATTCCCCCTCTCTTCTCACAGGGCTGGGCCACACCTACTGTCCAGTTTGGTCTGCTTCTTGCCACCAGCATCCCGCTGTCCCGACACTTGGAGTCCTTTCCAGGTGTGCTAAGGGGGTGGGTGGTTAGTGTCTGGACGACTAAGGCCCCCATTCCAAGGGTGTTGGTGTCTGGATTCTTTTTCCAGCCCCTCAGATTCCTCCAACCAACTATGCCCTATCTCCTGAGTGCTCAGAACTTCAGAAACCATATTTCCTCTCCAATGGGCATCTGGAAGCACGAGGAATATGCAAAAGACTTGGGCTAGAAGGGGCAGTTCAGCCCTCAGCATCTCCAGGGTCCTCCCTGACACTCTCCTTGCACCCTCCCTTGGGTGGCTTTTTCCAGTTCAGCCAGGTCTCCAAGCAGCCACCACTTTCAGAGGAGCCACCCAGACTTTAATGACAAGTTGTGGGACCTCCCAATCAAGGCTAATTCTAGAAGGGCATAGAGGGCTTTTTTCTGGAGCTGGTTCTTAAAGCATGGGAAGCAGCAGAATTCCCTCCTACCCACAGGCCCAGCCACCTGCAGAACTCTGGTCAGGATCCTCATTCATTCATTCGACAGATTCTTATCCAGACTCCATTCTGTGCTAGGCCCTGAGCTCAACAACAGGAATTTGGTTTACAGGAAAACTGGGATTCAGAAAGCAGAAATCACTGGCCCAGGCTGACTCAGCCTGTGCATGTGAAAAATGGTGCTGTCCAAGTCTGTGGACCGGCCGGGACAGAGGGAGCAGTGCAGTGCTTTGGGGGAAAGACCCTGCTATCTTCCAGTCCTCTGGCTTCATTGTCCCTGGCCAGCAGATGGCCCAACATTGTGCCTGTCATGAAGGACTGGGCCAGCTGCATGGAGCAGTGTAGGGAATCTTCCAGAAGACCTCTGTGGGGGCTGATGGGGAAGCGGGGTGACTGGACAGTCAAACTGGCCCTGGCTCCTGGGAAAAGGGCAAAGATACGTATTCTTCTTGGGTGTCTCTGGGTCGTCCATTCCATCCTATACCCAGTCCCTCCCAACAACCAATTGAAGATTTCTCAATTTCCAGATCTCATAAGTCCTCCCTGCTGCACCCTGAGCAGTTCTATCTGTGGGTAGGCCCTAGGCCCTGAGTCTGGTTGGCCTATATCTGGGGGGACCATGGGAGGATGCTACTGGGCCTTCAGCTGTATTTTGTCCGCTGGCTGTATCTCCCTCCAGGATCCAGGATGTCGTGTTGAATCCCCAAGGATGTGGGCATGGTGCTGGGATCTCTGACCTCAAGAGAGCAGAAGGTCTGGAGCCCCAGCTCAGAGTGCTCAAGCCCTGGAGACCCCCAAACACCACTCACCAACAAGCTCTGCCATGGCAGCCCAAAATGGAAATGCTAGTTTTGCCAGCAACTTCAATCCACCCCAAGACCACGCCTCCTCCCTCTCCTTCAACTTCAGTTACGGCGATTACGAGCTCCCTCTGGATGAGGATGAGGATATGACCACGACTCAGACCTTCTTCGCAGCCAAGATCGTAATTGGAGTGGCACTGGTGGGCATCATGCTGATTTGTGGCATTGGCAACTTCGTCTTTATTGTTGCTCTTGCCCGCTACAAGAAGCTGCGCAACCTCACCAACCTGCTCATCGCTAACCTGGCCATCTCTGACTTCCTGGTGGCCATCGTCTGCTGCCCCTTCGAGATGGACTACTACGTGGTGCGCCAGCTCTCCTGGGAGCATGGCCACGTGCTCTGTGCCTCTGTCAACTACCTGCGTACCGTCTCGCTCTATGTCTCCACCAATGCCCTGCTGGCCATCGCCATTGACAGGTAAGGATGCTGGGCAGGGGGAGGGTAAGATGGGGGTGGGCCAGGCTGCCCCTTCCCTCATTTCAGCTCTGGCAGCTGGCATAACTCCAGATTCAGATGCTTGCTGATCTGTCAGACAAGAGGTGACCTGGTTTCTCCAGCTGTGGCTCATGTTCTCCCAAATGTGGGCACAAGTGACGCTCCTGAGTCATGCCCCCCCACACACACCGTGTCTGCTTCAGACACAAGCATGTCACATAACCGTGAGTGGCACCAAACACAGAAACAAAAGCAGCACGTTCAGGCAGGTTACTACTCAGAAGCCATGTTACACAGGTTAACTAAGGCAGCTTCCAGTCAAGATGGCACATGTGAAGTTCTTCCGGTAACCGCTCTCCAGATCAAGACACAGGACAGATACATCCCCTAGAAAGCTTCCTCGTGCCCCTTGCCAGTCAACCCACCCACCTCAGGCAAACATTGATCTGATTTCTATCATCATAGTTTAACATTGCCTGTTCTTTAACTTCATAAAAATCGCAGTATGTACTCTTTGTTTCTGGTGACTTTGTTGCAGAGCTGATTTTAAAATAAGATTGCAGGGTTTGGTTGCAAAAAAAGGAAAGGACATTCTTACCTTTCTTTTTTGTATATATCCATGTGCTCATTTGCATATATTTACATGCGATGCTCTAGAAGTCCTTGATCTATTGTAAACATGTAAAGTAAAATTTCTAATAACAGCTTCAGACAAATCTGACACGTTTTATTTATGTAAACAGTTGTAGGCCAGCATTGGACCACCAGCAGCTCTGTGTGAGGGGGTGATTGGTGTCACATCTTCTTGGTCCATCATTGTGGGTTATGCTGAAATGCTTTTCTTTCTTCTTTCTTCTTTTTTTTTTTTCTTTTTAGGGCCACATCCCTGGCATATGGAAGTTCCTGGGCTAGGGATTGAATCAGAGCTGAAGCTGCCAGCCTAAGCCACAGCCACAGCAACGCCAGATCTGAGCTGCATCTGTAACCTACACTGCAGCTCACGGCAACACCAGATCCTTAACCCACTGATCGAGGCCAGGGATCAAACCCGAATCCTCATGGCTACAGTTGGGTTCTTAACCCACTGAGCCACAGCAGAAACTCCTGAAATGCTCTCTTTTTCCTTTTTTTTGTCTTTTGTCCTTTTAGGACTGCACCCGAGGTATATGGAGGTTCCCAGGCTAGGGGTCTAATTGGAGCTACAGTCACTGTCCTATGCCACAGCCACAGCAACGCCAGATCCCAGCTGCATCTGCGACCTACACCACAGCTCACGGCAACGCTGGATCCCTAACTCACTGAGCGTGGCCAGGGATAGAACCTGCAACCTCATGATTCCTAGTTGGATTCATTTCCACTGTGCCACAACGGGAACTCCTGAAACCCTTTTCAATGATATATTTTTAATCATATTTTTTTCCTCTTTTATCTTCCTCCTTTCAACTCCAGTTTTTCCCTCATTCTCAGTGCTGCCAGTTTATTGTTCTGCTTAATCAACCAGTTGATCATTTTTCACTTTTGATAATATAATACACATCCAGATGTAAGAGACATTTTCCTTTTTATAATCTAATTCCTGTAGGAAGAACAAGTCTGTTACCCCAACTGTAAGGTGCTTCTACCAGCCAACTGCACAAAATTCCCCAGGAAAAAATGATACAAAGTGTCTTTGATGCAATGGACAAAGTCAGATTCCTGGGCCCCACCCCAGCTCTACTTGAAGGAGGCATCTGCATTTTACCCAGTTCCTGAGTGATTCTGATGTTTATGCAAGTGAAACTTATCACTGTTCTCATCCCTTTTGTTCCATTGAAACTTTTGTCTTTGTAATGTAGTTGTGGGTTTTTTTCTTTTTCTTTCTTCTTCTTCTTTTTTTTTTTTTTTTGGTAGCACAAGAGGTTCTTACAAAGCAATCACCCTGTTACAACACAACAAGTGGTTCCTTTTCTACCCCAAACCAGCTCTGCCTCTGTCACCTTCCAACTCAGTCACCAGTTCCACCATCTCCCAGTCACCCAACCAGGAAAAACTACCATCATCCTTATTCTTGCCCTCTCTTCCGCTCCCGCACCCCTTGTGTGCAGTCCTTTATCAAGTTCCAGCAATTGTCCCTCCAGCCTCATCCCTTGGCAAGTCATGGCTGGACCATCATAATGCTCTTCTCACCTGTCTCTTCGCCCCCTCAGGACCGCCTGACTGTCCCCTGAAATCCATTGTCATCCATATTAAGCATCAGAATATCACCATTGTAGAGTCTTTCTAGCATGTTTCATTCCTTACAAAAACTCCAAAAGTTCTGGTGCCTATAGAACACACACCAAATCCCAAGTCTAGCACTGCAGAGCCTTTATCGTCTTATGCCAACCTGTCTTCCAATCCAAGGCTGTGTATGAAGACTGTATATGAGTTTTTCCAAAGGTCATTGTATTTTAAGTACAACAACCATGTCTTCTATCTTTCTGTTTCCATAGTGCTTAGCATGGAGCCTTACACCTGTGTCTTAGTTTGGTTTACTCTCCGAATAGACTCTGAGACTAGGATTCATGTGCAGGCAGCATCCAGGAAGCTCCTATGGGAGATAGGAAGTGAGGCAGGCTGGGAAGATTGTCAGTACAGGCTGGGAAGATTGAACAAGGTCCCTCTGTGGGCAATTGAGGCTTATTCCTGCTGCGGACCTCTGGCAGCTGGTGTAGATCACGCCTCAGAGTTTTCCCAGGAGTGGGAGGGGAGGGAGCTCGGATATTTATACACTGACTCTCCTTAGTCATTTGTGAGGGCCACTCTGGGATTTCTATGCAGGTTACCAAGAGGACTCTGGGAGCCAAAGAAATGCAGGTGTTAGCAGATGGGAGTCGAGAGGTATGCACTCTGAAGTGATGAGAGCAAAGGGTCAAGAGCAGGGCACCGACAGCATCTGCTCCAATCTCATAGATCCACATATTACTGGTCCTACTGTGTGCCCAACTCCTGTGTTTGGAAACAAAGCAATAGGAGGCATAGCCTTTGACCTCAAGGAGCTTTTCTTCCACACAGAAGCTAGAATAATCAAGAGATAAGTCAAGAGTAACTCGGAGGAAAACGTGATCACTATGTTAGTGATACAGTCTGGGAATGCTTCATGAGGAAGGTGTTAAGATTTGAGTGTGCTACTTCTGATCACCTCCTATTCACCCACTGATGGAGGCAGGATGCTCTGGCCCTAAGAGTAGTAGATGCACACACAGCACCCAAAACTAGGATGATGAGACTGACAGCAGTTGGTTGGTCTCATATACTCCCAGCCCAGGGGAGGAGAACACTGCACATCCAGCAGCGCCACGTGGGGGGCTGCACTCAAAAGTACAGTGAGCCAGGAGGGGCTGTGGGAAGCAATGGTGACGAGAGGATGCGGTGACCCTTGGCTTCTATGGAAGGATATGATTGGCTTGTGTGAGTAATTTTGCCAACTGGCAGGGAGGTGAAACCCATTAGGGAGGCAGCTGTTTCCACTGATAGAGGAGCTGGCAGGACAGCAGCCTTTCCCACTGGGTGGAGGGGTGTGTCTGGTGAGAACAGTGGAACTCACGGCTAGGCTTTGGGGACCCTGTAGGACTCAAAGATGTCAAAGCAGGATATGGAATTTCAGCCCTTACAATCGGGACCCTAATAAATAGTATCTCTCTTTCTCAATTTCAAACCAATTGAAAAATAGGGGAAAATGATAAGAAAGCTGGATGGCTAAACCCTTACTTTTGTTGAGATGACACTAATATTAAATAATGGGCTTAGGAGTTCCTGCTGTGCCACAACAGAATCAGCAGTGTCTCTGCAGCGCCAGGGCACAGTGGGTTAAAGGACCTGGCATCGCCATAGCTGCAGCTAGGTCACAGTTTCGCTCAGATCTGATCCCTGGCCCAGGAACTCCATATGCTGAGGGGTGGCCAAAATAAAATAAAATGAAATAGCATGCTTATATCTGTGGGCGTGGGGATCATATCATACTCAGAATTATATAAACCTGCAAACCCTGACCAGCATGGGAGAAGCATAGACCTCCCTGTGCACTTTGTTTCCTCCTGGGTAAAATACTCCTGTCCTGCTATGTAGAAACATCAAAAGAGCTTTCTACTGCCGTTTCCAGATGCCGCAGCAAGAAGGAGAGCAAGGCTCATGTGCAAAGGGCCTGGAAGGGATGCTATTTGAAGTCACATAGACCCCAGAAGGAGAGTGTTGACCTCAAGAAACACACATCCAAGCAGATAGATGGCAACAAAGACCTTGCAGGTGTCCCTCTTGCCAGTGAAGGAGTTCTGGGAAAAGATGGGTTTAAACAGAGTGTTATAAGTTCCACCCTGCTTTATGTATATCTACCTTCTCAGAAAGAATATTTCAGAAAGCCTGGGAGGTTGTCTGTAAAGTTATTTTATCTCCATTTCACAGATGAAGAAACTAAGTCCCAGGAGCATAAACGACTTATCCAAGGATTCAGGTGCACAGCTGAAATCCAGGGCCTCTGAGTTACTCCTAGGCCAGTGTTCCCTCTTTTATGATTTGATGACCACTCTGAATTTTGGAGCATCCTATAGGATGAGGAAGAGGTTACTGCATGAAAAGGAATTAAAATTTAAGAGTTGACAGCAGAATAAGCAGGGGTGTGGAATTTCTCTTTGGTATTGGTTACTGGGATACTTTTCATGCCAGAACCTGATTGAGAGAGCACTACTCAGCCTTGACTTGGTTCTGCATTTTATAAAAACTTTGGATTCAGTATGGTAGGCAGAATAATGACACCCACCCCCCAAGATATCCACATCCTAATCCCTGGAATATGTTGTGCCTAAAGGGAATTAAGATAGCAAGTGGATTTCAGGTTGCTAATTAGCTGATCATAAAATAAGGATATTATACTGGATTATTTGGGTGGGCCTAATGTAATCACAAAGGTCCTTAAATGTGCAAGAGGGAGGCAGAAGTGTCAGTGTCAGGGTGTCAGAGTGATGTGATATGGGAGGAGCTTGGCTGGTTATTGGTGGCTTTGAACACGGAAGGTGGCCATAAGCCAAGGAATGCAGACACCCCTAGACAAGAAACAAGCAAACCAGATTCTCCCCTCTGAGCCTCCAGAAAGGAACATACCCCTGCCTACACCTTGAGTTTAGCCCAGTGAGACACATCAGACTTCTGACCTCCAAAACTGTAAGATAATAAATTTGTGTTAACTGATTGAATTTGTAGTTATTTGTTACAGCAGCAGCAGGAAGCTGATACACTCAGGCATCACCGAGTGATGGTGATTGTGAGATGTCCCTGCCCCAGTGAAAGATGGGCCAGCCCATTTGTTTCAGCCTCCAGCCTGTGAGCCTTGTGCCACCCAAGCAAGTCATGCAGGTTAATTTGGAAAAGCTGGGTCCCGTGGATGGGTGAAGAATTCCAGGAACTCCTAATCATTACTATCCAGCAAGGTTGAAGCCAGTGGTTGGGATGGGATCCAACTTTATCTCAGGCCTTCTGAAAGCTGCAAGCTGGCAAGAGCCATGCTGCATGGGATATCCTAATTGAATTCTATGTGTCTGAGCTGCCAGCAGGCAAGGGGCAGGGAAGAGTAGATAAAGCAGGCTTGTGACAGAAATATTGCCAGGACCAGAGAGAAATAATATGGCAGAAGGCCTTCTTGGTCAAGTCAAAAACTTGACCAAAGGGTCTAGTTACAAAAGGAGGGTTAGTTGGATAGAATTTTTTTAGGTGGATTCCTGCTTTTGATTACAACCTGATTTAAGCTCCAGGTATGAGGTACATGTTCATTTTCAAGGTTGAATTGTTTCTTCCCTGCTCCTATGCCTCTTCTCTTCCTATACCTTCCTCCACCCCATAAAATGCACAGGAATGGGAGTTCCCATGGCAGCTCAGTGGTAATAAACCTGACTAGTATCCAAGAGGACTTGGCTTTGATCCCTGGCCTCGCTTACTGGATGAAGAATCAGGCATTGCCATGCGTGTGCTGTAGGTTTCAGACGTGGATTGGATCTGGCATTGCTGTGGCTGCGGTACAGGCCAGCAGCTACAGCTCCGATTTGACCCCTAGCCTGGGAACTTACATACGCTGCATGTGCAGCCCTAAAAAAAAAAAATGCACAGGAATAATTCCAGGACACTAAGGCCTAAATAGGCGCTGATAAGTTTCTCTGGAAAGAAGGTATTCGACCCACACAGATGAGCTCATTCCCCTCTAATGGCTCCAACCTCTTTCCTAGGCAGTGTGGCTCATGGAAAGAGCAGGATAAAGGCATTAGGCTATGTGCTGCTTTATGGTGTCCGGACAACTTTACACACCTTCTCATCAGAACATGAGACAGCCCAGGGACATGAGTAGGAAAATTTTGCATCAGGACCTGGGGTTCTATTCCCTGCACAAAATGATCTCACTAGATTCCCCGGACTCAACCTTGAGCCCACCACTACCCTCCTGCTCTGTAATGAGGGATGACACCAGGAGGTAGAGAGAGAAAGACCTAGTCCACAGCCCTTCTTTCACCTCTGCACCATGAGATATTTGTTTTGTTTTGTTTTTTAAATTTTATTGGAGTTGACTTACAGTGTTGTATTAGTTTCAGGTGTACAGCAAAGTGATTCAGATATATATTTTTTTCTTTCCCATATAGACTATTGACTAGATTTCTCTGTGCTATACAGTAGGTCCTTGTTAATTCTTTATTTTATATACAGTAGTGTATATATGTTATTTCCATCCTCCTAACTTATCCCTTCCCACCATGGTTTCCCCTAACACCAGGAGACATTTTGATTGAAGAGTTTTGAAAGAATTATGTTCTTAGACAGAACAGCAAGCTCCAAAGCCAAGGTGGTCCCAATAGGACTCATAATCATGATAGGCCACATGGTTTTATTGAACACTTAGTACATTCCAAGCATTGCACAAACATTATCATAGCAGCCCTCCAAGGCAGGGTCATTTTTACTCTATGTTGCATTTGAGGAAATGAATTTCAGGGAGACTGAGTGATTCACTCAAGACCCCAAGGCCAATCAAGCGAAAAGCCAGGATTTATCATTTTTGACAGAAAGCCTCTGCTGTTTCCACTAAACCACTTCTCTATTCCAAATGCCAAATGATGTTGCTAAAATGAGGTGAAGCATGTTGGGGCTGGAGGACTCATTGTGCCATTTTTGTCTGCTATTGTGGGTCTTTGGGTTAGTTAAAAACTAGTAATGATTCCAAGCACACATCGTTGTTATTGACGACTTCCCTCCCCCACCAGATACCTTGCAATCGTTCACCCCTTAAAACCACGGATGAATTATCAAACAGCCTCCCTCCTGATCGCTTTGGTCTGGATGGTGTCCATTCTCATCGCCATCCCATCAGCCTACTTCGCGACAGAAACTGTCCTCTTTATCGTCAAAAGCCAGGAAAAGATCTTCTGCGGCCAGATCTGGCCAGTGGACCAGCAGCTCTACTATAAATCCTACTTCCTCTTCATCTTCGGCATCGAGTTCCTGGGCCCCGTGGTCGCCATGACCCTGTGCTACGCCAGGATCTCCCGCGAACTCTGGTTCAAGGCGGTGCCTGGCTTCCAGACCGAGCAGATCCGGAAGCGACTGCGGCGACGCCGGAAGACGGTCCTGGTGCTCATGGGCATCCTCTTGGCCTACGTGCTGTGCTGGGCGCCCTTCTACGGCTTCGCCATCGTCCGTGACTTCTTTCCCACCGTGTTCGTGAAGGAGAAGCACTACCTCACAGCCTTCTACGTGGTCGAGTGCATCGCCATGAGCAACAGCATGATCAACACCGTGTGCTTCGTGACGGTCAAGAACAACACGGTCAACTGCTTCAAGAAGATGCTGCTGCTCCACTGGCGGCCCTCCCACCGCGGGAGCAAGTCCAGCATGGACCATGACCTCAAAACCAGCAGTCTGCCAGCCACCGAAGAAGTGGATTGTATCAGACTGAAGTGATGATGGAAGATCCAGAAGCCAGTACTTGGAGCGTAGTTCAGCAATGATCAAGTTCACAGGCTTCATGGGGAAAGGGCAACTGTGTCCGCACTTCACTGCTCTCGAGGAGCTAGATGCTTCTGGAGTCCTTAAGATACAGTGAACCCAGACACAAACCACAGCAGGTGGCATTTACTTATATCTATTCAACACCTACTGTGTGCACAACCACACCATTGAGAATGGACAAGGACAACAAAACCTGACATTTACTGGTTACCTACTGTGTGCAAAAATATTTAAATAGCAAAATGAAAAAGCAGAAGCCATTGGAGTCACCAAGCTATATCCAGATATCTAGGTGGTCAGACAGAGGCCACAGATGGTTATAGCGGCCTCATTATTCCTCTTTCCTCGTTGTGTATCTTGTCAGTTTAGGAAAGTCAAAAGGCTGCAGAATACAGCACTTAGACACAATGGAAGTCAAAGGATAAGTTCATGCCATCGCATTGAGCTTTCCCACCCAACTCTTATCACGTCCCTAGAATGTTCTCTAGGATTCTGACTGCCAGAAAATAATTTGCTCATAACCAAGTCATTGGTTATCTATAATGGTGTGATTTCAAAGGAAAGAACCAAAAAAGTCTCTTTTCCACTGATGCTTGAAAGCTCATCATCCTTTTGAGTGAAGACAGAGGATCCCGAAATGAGAAACACATCCAATTCCTGATACCTCAGTGTAAAGGATTTCAGGAGCTCTAGGTCAGGAAGGAAGTGGACAAAGCAACAGTGGAGTTTGCCACTGTTAGTGAGCATAATCTCTGTGGCCATTTTGCTAAGAGCTGAACCACTTTTCTGGAACACACCCTCTTGTGCAAAGATGAGGTCTACTTGGAACCCAAAGATCTGGGTTCAAGTCCTAACTCATATGACCTAGATGTTTACTCTCTTAGTTTACTCATCTCAGTTTTGTTCTGTGAAACAGGGACGATGAAAATATCTTCTCTGCCTCCTTACAGTACTGTCGGGAAAGCCCACTGAGGTCAAAGTTTGTGACAGTGCTTTTCAACTATACAAGTGATAAGACTGGATAAGGGATATTGAACAATTTGTTTGGACCCCAACCACTGTGACTTATTATAGAGAAATACTCCCACTTATTCACTCTTATTCTTTAGACCAGTGATCCCTGAACTCTTCACAGGGTGGCCCATCTACATCAGGGCAAAAAAGAAACCCTAGTCCTGGGTTATAATCAGGAAGATTCAACCTCAGCGTCTCAATGACACACACACACACACACACACACACACACACACACACACACACACACACACATGCTGTCAAGACTTTTAGTATCCCTCTAGTCATAACCGTATTGACAATCTTCCCTGCATGTTGAAATTTCACTGTTGGACTAAAAACACCAACAATTAAATATACACACCCCAAACAGCACACCCCAAGGCTGCCTCAATCTGTTTGTGTTATCACATATCTCTGGTAATTGTGTATACTTGTCCTTATTTCTTCCTGATTCTTGTTGAAAGAGACAATGCACAGAGTAACTGATTTGGGATTGACCCAAATGGCCCACATTTGGACAATTCCTGCTTTTCTGTAGAGAAGACATTATTTAGTTGTTTGCTTGTGTGTGAGTGTGTGTGTGCTTAATCGTTGGCGTTTTTAATCCAACAGTGAAATTTCAAACAACGTTTTCCTCTATCACCACTCAACAGACTCACCTTCAGCCCAGTCATTGTAGTACTCTCAGAAAATACAAACTCACTTTAACATTAGGCTAAGCAAAATTATTTATAAATTCTGATTTTACAAAATTACCACAAAGCATCCTAAAGCCAAACAAGCAAATATTTGGGGTTATCTGAATTTTCACAAATATAATAACTGCATTTTTTTATGGCCGTACCCATGGCATATGGATGTTCCCAGGCCAGAAATTGAGTCCAAGCCACAGCTGCTGGATCCTCTAACCCACTGCATAGGGCAGGGGATTGGACCTGTTCCTCTATGGAGACCTGAGCTGCAGTCGGATCCTTAATCCACTACACCACAGCAGGAACTCCTGGTAACTGCATTTTTATTTATTACCCCTGTCCTGATTCTCTTCCTAATGATTCTTAAGAGTGGACAGTTACCAAGTGTATCCATCACAGGAATTTAGCCCCTTTTTCCTTTATACTAAAATTTACCATCCTCCTTTCATTTATATTTAACTGAAACACTTTTGTAAATATCAGTGTGATGTGTGACTTTCCAGTGAATTAAATCATTATGTTGTTGTCAAATGAAACAATTAACATTTGGAATCTTAACCACACTGTTCAAGCATTTTCCCCGCAAATCTTCTACCTGTTAGTATATTTAGATATAAATGAAGTAATAGCTGTCTAGTTCAACCATGAAATAAAAAAGGAGGTTCTTGAAGGCATTTTTAGAACAGTGGCAGCCTGTACCAGCAACCAGCCTCATCTTGGTTACATCCCTCAAGCTGATAGCCCAGGAGGCATACTCATGCATGCAAATCAGAGTCATAAATCCATGCTCGTGTTGCTCCTTCATTTTACTTTTTTTATCGGAGTATAGTTGACCTTCAAGATATGTTAGTTTCAGGTGTACAGCAAAGTAAATCAATTACACATATACATATATCCATTCCTTTTCAGAGTCTGTTCCCATATAGGCTATTACGCAGTACTGAGGAGATTTCTCCGTGCTATCCAGTAGGTCCTTGTTTCCATCTATTTTATATATAGTGGTGTGTATATGTCAATCCCCACCTCCAAATTGACACCTCCCCACCCATTTCCCCTTTGGTAACCACAAGTTTGGTTTCAAAATCTTTGAATCTGTTTGTTTTGTAAGTTCTTTTGTATCATTTTTATTAGATTCCATATACTAGTGATCTCACGGTATTTGTCTTTCTCTATACGACTTATTTCACTTAGTATGATAATTTCTAGGTCCATCCAGGTTGCTGCAGATGGCATTATTTCGTTCTTTTTATGGCTGAGTAATATTACATTGTATATGTGTGTCACATCATCTTTATCCAGTCCTCCGTGGATGGACATTTAAGATGCTTCCATGTCTTGGATTTTGTAAATAGTGCTGCAGTGAACATAGGAATGCATGTATCTTTTCAAATTATGGTTTTCTCCAGTTATAGACCCAGGAGTGGGATTGCTGGATCATATGGTAGTTCTATATTTAGTTTTTTAAGGAGCCTCCATACTGTTCTCCACAGTGGCTGTACCAATTTACATTCCCACCAACAGTGTAGGAGGGTTCCCTTATCTCTACAACCTCTCCAGCATTTATTGTTTGTAGACTTTTTTGATGATGGCCATTCTGAATCATGTGAGGTGATACCTCATTGTAGTTTTGATTTGCATTTCTCTAATAATTAGTGATGTTGACCATCTTTTCATATACTTTTTGGCCATCTGTCTGTCTTCTTTGGGGAAATGTCTTTAGATCGTCTGACCATTTTTTAATTGTTTGGGCTTTTTTTTTTTTTTGGTACAAAGCTGTATGAGATGTTTGTATTTTGTGGAGATTAGTCCTTTGTCAGTAGCTTCATTTGCAAGATTTTCTGCCATTCTATGGATTTTCTTTTCCTTTTTTATGGTTTCCTTTGCTGTGCAAAAGCCTTTAAGTTTAATTAGGTCCCATATGTTTGTTTTTGTTTATTTTCATAAGGAGATGGATCAAAAAAGATATTGCTGCAATTTATGTCAAAGAGTGTTCTGCCTATGTTCTCTTCTAAGAGTTTTATAGTATCTGATCTTATGTTCAGGTCTTTAATCCATTTTGAGTCTATTTTTGTGTATGACTTTAGAGTGTTCCAATTTCATCCTTTTACATGTAGCTGTACAGTTTTCCCAGAACCCCTTATTGAAGAGAATGACTTCTCCATTGTATATTCTTGTCCCCTTTGTCATAGATTAATTGACTGTATGCATGTGGATTTATTTTTAGGCTTTCTATGCTGTTCCACTGATCTATATTTCTGTTTTTGTGCCAGTACCATACCCCTTCATTTTAAAATCATCTTGCTTGTTTAATGAAAACTACTGTTTGCATGGAAATTGTTAATTCACCTAACTAGTGTTAAAGTAATAAATTAATTGCTCTGTGTTTACCCTTTTTTTTTGTTTGTTTGTTTTTTGTTTTCGGGGCTGCACCCTCAGCATATGGAAGTTCCCAGTCTAGGTGCTGAATTGGAGCTACAGCTGCCAAATTATGCCACAGCCACAGCAATGTGGGATCTGAGCTGCCTGTGTCTGTAACCTAAACCACAACTCATGGCAATGCTGGATCCTTAACCCACTGAGTGAGGCCAGGGATCAATACATACATACTGGTCAGGTTCATTACCGCTGAGCCACAATGGGAACTCCCTACCATTTTTTTAAAACTAATTAATGCTAAGCTTAAGATACTTTTAACGTGCTGAGATATATAAACATTTATATATACTATTATGTATTGAGGAGTTCTCGTCGTGGCTCAGTGGTTAACGAATCCGAATAGGAACCACGAGGTTGTGGGTTTGATCCCTGGCTTGCTCAGTGGGTTAAGGATCCGGCGTTGCCATGAGCTGTGGTGCAGGTCGCAGACGCAGCTCAGATCCCACGTTGCTGTGGCTCTGGTGTAGGCCGGTGGCTACAGCTCCGATTAGACCCCTAGCCTGGGAACCTCCATATGCTGAGGGAGCGGCTCAAGAAAATGCAAAAAGACAAAAAAAAAAAAAAAAGCTATGTTTAAGTTTGCTTCTCCATCTTCCAATGCTCCAGGGGCCCACGAAGCTTTGATCGATGATAATCAGCAAGAAGTTACATTCTCCCTGTACACCCAAGTGTAGCGTCAGCCAACACTGCACATATAACCACAATGAAGAAAGAGAAGATTGGGGGCTGGGATGGGGAGAAAAGAGGAAAAGAAATTGTCGCACTTGAAACGTGTGATTAAAGATAGGCGTTGTCGGAAGTTCCGGTAGTGGCTCAGCAGAAACAAATCAGACTAGTATCCATGAGGACATAGGTTCAATCCCTGGTCTTGCTCAGTGGGGTTAGGGATCCTGTGTTGTCGTGAGCTACAGTGTAGGTCGCAGACTCAGCTCAGATCTGGCATTGCTATGGCTGTGGCATAGGCGGGCAGCTGCAGCTCCTATTTGGCCCCTGGCTTGGAAACCTCCATATGCTACAGGTGCGGCCTTTAAAAAACAAGACAAAAACAAAAAATTGGCATTGTCATACAGGAGCCAGATCCAGATATTCTGCAATAGGGCTCAAAACAATAAGGAGAAACCAGTACGTCTTTGACATGGATACTGCAGGAAAATACAGTTGATATAGAATATGTAGCCCTTAATATTGGCAGCTTTGATACTTATGACTTTATGAACAATCGCAAAGACTCATGATGAGACCGTTTGTTATTTTCGAGGTCCAATTTCCCATCTTGGACACTAGTGACGAGGCCTAGCCAATCACATGGCAGCTGCATTTCAATGGACTTTCTTGTTCTTTACTCAACATTGCATCACTAGTTGCTCTCAAATAATGAGAGACTATTATCTCTCAGTTTAAAAATGTATGTACCCCTTAAAAACTTATATATAGCCCCTAAAAGAAAACCAATGGTAAGAGTTCCTGTCCTGGCTCAGTGGTTAACGAATCCGACTAGGAACCATGAGGTTGCGGGTTCAATCCCTGACCTGCTCAGTGAGTTTAGGATCCTGAGTTGCCGTGAGCTGTGGCGTAGGTCACAGACGTGGCTCGGATCGCACATCGTGTAGACCGGCAACTACAGCTCCGACTAGACCCCTAGCCTGGGAACCTCTGTATGCCGTGGGAGCGGCTCAAGAAAAGGCAAAAAGAAAAAAAGAAAACCAATGGTTTTTTGGTGGTGGAAGCTGGTGCTAGTGTTAAAAGTGAAGAAAGAAACAAAAATATTATTAGGTGAGAAGTTAAGGATCCTTTGAGAAAATGATAGTTCTTAACCAGAGAGTAGAAGTTTGGATAAATTTAAAGAATATAATGACATGCTTGCTTATTCCAACCCATGAATGAATTGAATAGAAGTTTTATCGAGACAGAAAAAGTGATTCCCAATGCTTTCAGCAAATGCTCCAGCCCGTGGGAAAAAATGCATTTCATGCAAGAAATTATATGCTGCAGCGTTGATTATATAATTGGTTATTTCCAAAAGTCGAGGATGAATCCTTCATGAATGTCAAGGCTCTATCTTTTCTGTGTCTCGGTTAAACTTTCAATACTTTGATATTTTGATGAAGTAGATTGATACCTGGTTGGAAGAATATTGATTAAAGTATCTGTGTTAAGCTAAAGGTTTTATCCTTTACTTGACTGAAACTAGAGAAGGCAACATTGTTACAGGCTGGACCACTGAATGGAAGATGGAGTGTACAGGACACTCTTGGATGAATCTCTTTTCCTTCAAGCTCATTGTTTGAGCTACATTAGCTAAGAGAAGTTCACAAAAGGCTTCAAGCCTGTTGTGATGTACTCAGATTGTACGCCTGAAGTCCCGCACTTTAATGTTATGTCAGCAAATGGTTATTGTATCATGTAGAGGCAGCTGTGAACTCTGGAAATTAGTTCTCCACTTTCTCTTCCTCCTCATTACCATCACCGCCATCTACCGTCTGTGGAGAGTTGTGGCTGTGTCAAGGGAAAAAAGCAGGAGTTCCCGTCGTGGCGCAGTGGTTAACGAATCCGACTAGGAACCATGAGGTTGCGGGTTCGATCCCTGCCCTTGCTCAGTGGGTTAAGGATCCGGCGTTGCCGTGAGCTGTGGTGTAGGTTGCAGATGCGGCTCGGACCCCGTGTTGCTGTGGCTCTGGCATAGGCTGGAGGCTGTGGCTCCGATTCGACCCTTAGCCTGGGAACCTCCATATGCCGAGGGAGCGGCCCAAGAAATAGCAAAAAGACAAAAAAAAAAAAAAAAAAAAAGGAAAAAAGCAGAAAATTGGGAGGTCCATAGCGGACCCAGGAAAGCGCTGCCATGCACAGCTATACTATTTTCACAATAGCATTTTTGTTTGCCACTGCTTTCCAGATCTCTGAGCATCTCTTAATTAAGGGGTGACCCCAGCTTCTGCCCATGGTTATTATAGCATCATAGAAACACATGGTGTTGATATTTCTGGTTCTCAGATTACTCCACCTGAGCCTTTGCTCCAAGCAGGAGTTTAGCTAAAAATATCTCCTAACATTGGGTTTAGAAACCCAGTGAAGTAGCTCTGAATGAACCTTCTATTCCCCCAGTGTGGCACGCTGAATAATGACCCCCCTAAATATGTCCACATCCTAATCCCCAGCACCTGTCAATGTGTAATCTTATGGCAGAGGGAACTTGGAGTGATTACGTTAAACATTTTGAGGTGAGGAGCTAATTTCATATTTTGGGGGGTGGGCCCCAAATAATCACAAGCATCCTTATAAGAGGAAGACAAGGAGGACAAAGTCAGAAAAAGGAGATGTGATGACGAAAGCAGAGGTTGGCAAGATGTGCTTTGAAGATGAAGGAGCTACAAGCCAAGGAATGCAGACATCTTCCAAAAGTTGGAAAAAGACAGCAAAACAAATGCTCCCCTAGAGTCTCCAGAAGGAATGCAATCCTGCTGACCCCTTGATTTTAGCCTCACAAATTCTTTTCAGACTTCTGATCTCCAAAACTCGAAGAGAATACATTTGTGCTGTTTTAAGCTACTAAGTTTGTGTTGATTTTTTATAGCAATGACAGGAAACTAGTACACCAAGATACCAATTCCACTACTTTCTTTGAGCCTGAATAATCAAGAGAACTTTGGTCCTCCCCAAATTATATGACTCTGGCTGGATATTTATACTCCAGTACACATGGTGAGGACAGCATCTGAAAGGTGTGTAACAGGCTGTCCAGAAAAGGACAGAAAATACTGCCACTTAAGGCAGGATAGAGGTCAAGTTTAGGGAGAGCAATAAAAGCAGAGGGACCAAGGCAGAGTCCAAGGGGTCAGACCGCAAACAGCACTGATGTGCTCAGCTCCTCAATCAGTCAAGGCTCGATCTCTGTCCCTGATTTGTACATCAACAGTGTGGGGGTTGTTTGCCACAGAAAGAGGTCAAAGGTTATGAGAAAATCCTACCTTAGACTGAATTGGACCCCTAGCCTTGGAACCTCCATATGCTGCGGGTGCAGCCCTAAAAAGACACACACACACACACACACACACACACACACACAAATTTAGCATTTAGGATAATTCACAAATGAAAATCTGAGAATAATGACGATTGATACTATATAGAAAAGAGGCTGTCCATGAAAAACAGAATCCAGCTGCCTATGATCCCAAAATTGTCATCCATAGGGTCAGTCTCCAAGCACAGAGCAGGTCAGAGAAGGGCAGAGAAGGCCAGAAAGAGAATCGGAGTGGGCAAAGAGTACAAGCAGACCCTTCATTTCTTCTGCAACCATGACAGCTTCAGACTTGGGCTCTCCTTGCCTCCTTACAGGGGGTTTCTCTTTAGTCCTTCGCGAGATGTCCACTTGACAATAGCCAAGGCAGCACAGTTCCCACAGTGCTGTTCCAACTACTCAGCTGTGAGTGAGACCCACTCCTGGGTGATGGAAACCTGGCACTTCTCTGATGCTAGGAGTTACTGGGAACTTATGGACAGAGAACAAGGGAGGCACGTGTCCCCTCAGGAAGCTGCCCTTGGAGACGCGGGCAGGTGGGACAGAAGCAAAAGGGAGGAAGGCCACAGGACTAAAAAGTTCAAGCCAGGGAGTTCCCATTGTGTCTCAGTGGAAGTAAATCTGGCTAGTATCCATGAGGACCAGGTTCGATCCCTGGCCTTGCTCAGGGGGTTAAGGATCCAGTGTTGCCGTGAGCTGTGGTGTAGGTTGCAGACGCGGCTCGGATCCTGCGCTGCTGTGGCTCTGGCGTAGGCTGGCAGCTACAGCTCCGATTAGACCCCTAGCCTGGGAAGCTCCATATGCCACGGGAACGGCTCTAGAAATGGCAAAAAGACAAAAAACAAAAACAAAAACAAAAAACTATCCTGCCCTGAGTACGAACGTGTTTCCCTCCCTGCTTCTCGTATTTTTAATGCCTTCCTCTCCTTTCTTTCTAGGTTTATTTATGTCATCCATCCCTTTTTGTTGTCACCTAGTCCCAATTTCTTGTTCTTTGCCAGCTTTTAGTGACTTTAAAAATGTGGTTGCCATAACAACTCTTCTAAAACTCATGGCTGGCTGAATTATTTAGCAGTTGGCATAACCTACCTTGAAACAACATCCTGATAAGACGGAAGGCGTGGTCTTCTATCTTATGTTAACGCTGAGACTCAGGGTCCGGAACTAACACACTCACCCCCAGCAGGCAGGCACACACATTAGCTCATTTAACCCTTCACCTACACTCTGAGGGATGAATCGCTATTAGTGCTGTTTCATAGATGAGGTAACTAAGGCTCAGAGAGGTTGAATAACTTGCCCCAGGTCGTACTGCTAGTGAGGATTCAGAAATGGGGCAGGAACTCAGATCTGTCTGGGTATAAAGCACATGCTATTAAGCAGGAAATCAAAAGTCTCCCATATAAATTACTTCAAAGACCCACCCCCAGTGAAGACACAACTATGAGAGATTGTGATGCAGACTGCTAGGAGACCCTGCTCCTGGCATCTGCCCCTCTTCCTCCATGAGAGGTCTGGGGTCTTTACTAAATGATAATTCTCTTTAGGGGTCATGGCTGGTTGAAGCTGATGTGCCTCTGATTATCTTCCTTCCCGAGAACCTGAAGTGTTAACTAGAATGTCCTCTTGGGCTTCAAACTCTGAGTTGCCCCATTATTGTAATCAGATCAGAATCCGACCCCAAGACCAGAGTTCCGGTGTAAGTAGTTGATTAAAAAATAGTGAGTTCTTGGAGTTCCCGTCGTGGCGCAGTGGTTAACGAATCCGACTAGGAACCATGAGGTTGCAGGTTCGGTCCCTGCCCTTGCTCAGTGGGTTAACGATCCGGCGTTGCCGTGAACTGTGGTGTAGGTTGCAGACGCGGCTCGGATCCTGCGTTGCTGTGGCTCTGGCGTAGGCCGGTGGCTACAGCTCCGATTCAACCCCTAGCCTGGGAACTTCCATATGCCGCGGCAGCGGCCCAAGAAATAGCAACAACAACAACAAAAAAGACAAAAGACAAAAAGACAAAAAAAAAAAAAAAATAGTGAGTTCTGGAGTTCCTGTTGTGGCTCAGTGGAAATGAACCCAACTAGTATCCAAGAGGATGTAGGTTCAATCCCTGGCCTTGCAGACTAGATTAAGAATCTGGCATTGCCATAAGCTGTGGTGTGGGTCTCAGATGCGGCTCCCATCTGGCATTGCTGTGAATGTGGCTGTGGCTGTGGCCAGCAGCTGTAGCTCCAATTAGACCCCTGTCCTGGGAACTTCCATATAGGCAAGATTCAGCCCTAAAGACACACAAAAAAAACCAACAGGTTCAATCCCTGGCCTTGCTCAGTGGGTTAAGGATCTGGCTTTGCTGCAAGCTGCGGCGTAGTTCACCAACTCAGCTCAGATCCGGTGTTGCCCTGGCTGTATCGTAGGCTGGAAACTGCAGCTCTAATTTGACTCCTGGCCCGGGGAATATGCATATACCACAGGTGCAGCCCTAAAAAGGAAAAAAAAAATAGGGATTTCCTTGGAGTTCTCTGGTGGTCTAGAGTTCCTTAATAAATTACATAATTAATTAAGGGGAAACAAGTAAGAGAGTGAGGGAAGCAGGATATGGAAGAGGAAGAAGCCAAGTAAGGGGACATGTCAGGTGGAGCCCCAGGCTCAGCCTGATCCCATGGGGTGATAACACCCTCAGACTCTGTCCACGCTGGGGAGCTGAGCCTCTGTCCTCCCACACCTGTCCTTGGCAAGGAAGGGAAGAGTTTGGGGAAAGGGCAAAAAAAAAAACCCAGGCCCCTCTAGATCTCTTTTGGACAAGGCAACTCCACCACCCAAGACAATCTTCAAAGGGCATAGGTGCCAGTGTTGGCAGCAAACCCCATAGCAGCTAAGGGTGCTCATGGGAACTGGGCAGAGGGGGTCTCAGGGGTCTGGGCAGCACAGCAATGTCCACACCATACCCTGGCTTCTCTCCTGGAACCAAGAGCCATTACTGCTCCACTTAAGGGCGACAGACATCCCGACCCTCCTGATGCTGTTGCTTGGTCCCCCAGGCAGTTCTGAGGATGAGCTGGTTGGTTTTCCAGCCCTGGCACAGGCTTTCTCCAGCTCCTCTCAGTTCTCTGTCCGTCCTGCCGAATGTCTGTGACATGAGAGGGAGGGATAAAAGCAATAGTTGAAAGGAAGCACTTTCCTCTCCTCTGATTTCTGTCCTTTCTCCAGCTTCCCTGTGGATTCTGTATAGATCTGCCCCTCATCTTTGCCTTATGCTTCAGAACAAGACTGAATGAATGAATAGCCAGAGCTGTTGGAAGCAGCCTTCCTGATGCGGCGACTTGAGCCCCAGGCTCAGTGGGCACTAGGCTCCCCTGGCCAGACCTTTTCAAACTCAACCCAACAGTCAGCCATGGTGCCTTTGTTTTTTTATTTCGTTTTGTTTTATTTTGTTGCCAACCTGCTCTATTCTAAGAACATAAGAAAGAACTTCTGTTTTCTCCAGGGAACCAGGAGGGATGGGGATGGGGTTATCCTGAAAGAGGTAAACTGAGACAGAAATGGAGCAGGGCCTCTATCTGCTCCTCATCCTCCCACTGCCTCTGTCCGTACTGGGGTCATTTCCAAACTACAAAATCAAAAAGGCATGGCCTATTAAAGAGCATTATCTGGGGCAGTTTGGGGATCTCTCATCTGTTCCTCAAAACATGCACACACAGGAGTTCCCATGTGGCTCGGCAGGTTAAGGATCCATCGGTGTGACTGCAGTGGCTCAGATCGCTGCTGTGGGGCAGGTTTGATCCCTGGCAGAAACGTCCACATGGTGTGGACATGGCCAAACACACACACACACACACACACACACACACACACATACACACACACACCCCTACCTGGGTACAGATTGGATAAATGCCAAATACTTCTGCCCTGATTGCATGCTGAAACTAAATCCATGTGTGATATTTGAGTTTCTTCATAGGGAAATTGGGTCCAGAAAGGCAAACTCTCCTGTGCAAAGTCACAGAATGGTTGGTGGTGGACTGTGCTCTAGAACCCACGTCTCCTGGTCCCCAGGCTAAGGTCTTCACACACTGGGCCATCTACACACCTACCCCCATGACAGCTTGTTTCAGAAGGTCCCCATGCAATTAATGCACGATGTACAGAGGGTGTATTAAATATATGGGGGTGTAGGTGGGCATAAGACTGTGTAGTTGCACATGGTGTGTGGGAGTGATAAGTATATTATTGTGCGGATGGTTTCATTTTGGTGAGCCGTGCTTTTGGGGTCGGATGTCTGCATGTTTGGCGTGGAAAGTTTTTGTAAACTTGTTTTGGAGATAGTAGGAAGGTACTTGGTGTTTTGGTTGATATACAATATTAGGTTGTTATAATTGATAGTGGCATGGCTTGACCAGGGAATAGTTTAATTGGAATTTCAGCTTTGGGTGCTGATGGTGGAGTTAGTCTCCTTCCTTGCGTCTTAGGGAGGTGGTGTCCTCCTTCTCTGGTTTACAAGACCGGAGTATTTGATATACTACAAAGACTCTTCATTTTAGGAGGTTGTTTTCAATGATGCTGGTTGCTGGCGTGCGTACTAGAATAATTAGAAAGTATAGAATTGGTGCTAGTTGTCGGATAATGATGAAGGGGTGTTCTACAGGTTGTCTCCAATTCACGTTACTGTGAGGAGGTCCCCTACTAGTATTCAGAATGGACATTGGCTCAGTGGTCGGAATGTTATGCTTCGTTGTTTGGATGTGTGTAGTATGGGCACGAGTACTAGGATTAGGATTGAGGATACCGGAGCTAGTACGCCTCCTAGTTTATTAGAGATTGAGCATAGGATTGCAGAGGCAACCAGGAAGTATCATTCTGGTTTAATATGGGGTGGTGTATTTAGTGGGTTTGCTGGGGTATAGTTGTCAGGGTCTCCTAGTAAATCTGGTGAGAATAGTACTAGAATCTGTAGGACTAGACTTAGGAATAAAGCTCCTAGGATGTCTTTAATGATGTGGTATGGATGGAATGGGATTTTATCTGTATCGGACGAGATTCCTGTGGGATTGTTAGATCCGGTCTCATGGAGGAATAGTAAGGGTACGGCTGCAAGGGCAGTGATGATGAAGGGTAGAATAAAGTGGAAGGCAAAGAATCATGTGAGGGTTACTTTGTCAATGGAGAAGCCTCCTCAGATTCATTCCACAAGGTCTGTTCGGATGTATGGGATTGCTGAGAGTAAGTTTGTGATGACTGTTGCTCTTCAAAATGGTATTTGTCCTCAGGGTAGTACATAGCCTATAAAAGCTGTTGCTATGACTGTAAATAGTAGGATGACTCTGACATTTCGTCTCTCTATGAACATGTAGGATCCATAGTATAGGCCTCGCCCTACATGAATGAATAGGCAGATGAAGAATATTGATGCTCCGTTTGCGTGTAGGTAGCGGATGATTCATCCGTAATTCACGTCTCGGCAGATATGTGTTACTGATGAAAAGGCAGCTGTTGTATCTGATGTGTAGTGTATTGCTGGGAATAGGCCTGTTAGGATTTGTTAAGATTAGGCAGCTGCCTAGGTGGGAGCCGAAGTTTCATCATGATGAGACGTTTGATGGGGCTGGAAGGTCAATGAATGCATTGTTGATCATTTTTATTAGTGGGCGTGATTTTCGGATGTTGGTCATTAGTGTTCTTGCAGTTGAAGTACAACGAGGATTTTTCATGTCGTTGGTCGTGGTTAGATTCCATGTGAGAATAATGACAATATACATTGCATTTATTTTAAGCACTACTTTTGTTATTAGTTTTGTTGGATTTTCCTCAAAACCTTCTATTTATGGGGGTTTGGATTAATTGTGAGGGGTGGAGTTGGTTGCGATATTGTTTTGAATTTTGATGGATCTTTCTTGGGTTTAATGGTCTTTTTAATTTATCTGGGAGGTATGTTAGTGGTATTTGGGTATGCAACTGCTATGGCTACTGAGATGTACCTTGAGGTTTGACTTTCTGACAAAACTGTTTTGGGGGTGTTTGTTTCTGTCTTGATGATAGAATTTTGTATGGTTTATTATGCTTTAAAGGAAGAGGAAGTGGAGATTGTTTTCAAGTTTAATGGACTTGGGGATTGGGTGATTTATGATACTGGTGATTCTGGGTTTTTTAGTGAGGAAGCTTTGGGGACTGCTGCTTTATATAGTTACGGTACTTGATTAGTTATTGTTACTGGGCGATCATTACTCATTGGGGTTGTTGTTATTATGGAGATTACTCGTGGTAATTAAATAGTGTTGTACCAGTTATAATGGTGATGAGGAATGAGAGAAAGCATAGTTTGATTAGACCTTTTTGGTCGGATACTATAGTTGATATTTTTATTTGAACGTGGGAGGTCGTTTTTGGTAGAATGGTTTTTTTTTTTTGTCTTTTGTCTTTTTTGTTGTTGTTGTTGCTATTCCTTGGGCCGCTCCCACGGCATATGGAGGTTCCCAGGCTAGGGGTTGAATCGGGGCACCGGCCTACGCCAGAGCCACAGCAATGCGGGATCCGAGCCGCATCTGCAACCTACACCACAGCTCACGGCAACGCCGGATCGTTAACCCACTGAGCAAGGGCAGGGACCGAACTCACAACCTCATGTTTCCTAGTCGGATTCGTTAACCACTGCGCCACGACGGGAACTCCCTGGTAGAATGATTTCTAATCAAATTAAGTCTAGGAGTGATGATGCAGATTTTTGGCTTGCTGAGAGGTTTAAGTATGTTGGTAGGTGGTGTATGACAGAGGGGTAATAGCCCAGTATATTGGAGAATTTCTATGACTGTGATGAATACTTGAATTTTGAGTACGTGTAGCGTTGTTTAGTTCGAGTGCCAGCATAAAGCCCATAATAGTTACAATTAAGGCTGTTAGTTTTAGGTAATAGGGTATTGTTATGTGTGGTACTGTCATCGGTGGGATATTGTTGGAGATAAGGAAGCCGGCCAGGACGCTTCCAACTAGGAGGTATTTAATGGAGTTAATTAATAGGGGTTATTTTCGTTAATTAGGACTAAGGGTGAGAAGCGTGGTTGTCCTAGAAGTGCGAAGAAAATGATTTGGGTGCTATAGACAGCTGTTAGGGATGTGGCAACGAGTGTTATTAGTAGGGCTCAGGCGTTTGTATACGATGTATTTGCTGTTTCAATAATTAGGTCTTTTGAGTAAAATCCTGTGAGATAGGGTATTCCTGTTAATGCTAGGTTTCCAACAATTAGTGCTATTGTAGTAAATGGCATTGCTTTGTACAGTCTGCCCATCTCTCGGACGTCTTGCTCATCGTTGAGGCTGTGGATAATGGATCCGGAGCACATGAACAATTTGGCTTTAGAGAATGCGTGTGTGCAGATATGGAGGAATGCTAGATAGGGCTGGTTGATGCCAATTGTTGCTATTATTAGGCCCAGTTGGCTTGAAGTTGAGAAAGCTACAATTTTTTTGATATCATTTTGGGTAAGGGCGCATAGTGCTATGAAAAGGGTAGTAATGGCCCCTAGGCATAGTGTCATTGTTTGGATAAGTTTGCTGTTTTCTATTAGTGGGTAAAAGCGAATTAGTAGGAATACACCTGCTACCACTATTGTGCTTGGGTGGAGTAATGCTGATACTGGGGTGGGACCCTCTGTTGCTGAAGGCAGTCATGGGTGTAGTCCAAATTGGGCTGATTTTCCTGCTGCAGCTAGGAGTAACACTATTAGTGGTATGTCTGGGCAGTTACTGTTTAGTACGAAGATTTGTTGGACGTCTCATGCATTTGAGTGGGACAGAAATCATGCTATTGATAGGACAAATCCGATGTCTCTGATACGGTTATATAGGATTGCCTGTAGTGAGGCTGTGTTGGCATCTGTTGGTCCGTGCCACCATCGGATTAGTAGGAAGGATATAATTCCTACCCCCTTCCAGCCAATGAAAAGTTGGAATAAATTGTTAGCGGTGACGAGGATTATTATAGTAATGACGAATAATAGTAGGTACTTGAAGAATCGGTTAATAAAAGGGTCTGAGTGTATATATCATATGGAGAATTCTATAATCGACCATGTGACAAATAATGCTACTGGAATGCATATTATTGAGAAGTCATCTATCTTGAAGCAAAGTGACAGTTCTACAGTTTGGAGGGTCATTCAGTGTCAGTTTGAGATGATTATTTCTTGACCTGTGTGGATGAATATTAATATTGGGATTAGGCTAATAGTGAAGGCGTAGGATATGTTGGTTTTTACATAATGGGGATATCGGTTGGTTTTGTAGATGTTAGAGATGTATATTATGATTGGTATTGTGGGAATAGCTAGTGTGGTTAGTGTGAGTGAGGCATATAGGTTTATTACTTTTATTTGGAGTTGCACCACTTCTTTGGCTCCTAAGACTGACGGATAACTGCTATCCTTTAGAAGTTGAAAAAGCCGCATTGTTAGATGTGGAGGCATGAGTTAGCAGTTCTTGCATACTTTTTCAGTATATAAGAATATTTCATTTTCTGTTACTAGATTCACAATCATTGGATTGTCTTAAACTATCTACAATATAGGGGCCCTAAAATCGTCTTAGGGTTCAGGGTTAGTAGTAATAGTGATAGGAGGTGGAGGGCTATAAGAGCATTTTCTCGTGTGAAGGATGGTTTGATGTTATTGTATATTGATGTTATTGTATATTGAAAGTGTGTATACTTTCCTCGTTGGGTTGTAATTAGCATATACAGAGAGTATAGAACTGTGATTAGCATATTGAGTCCTATGAGGATGATGGTGATATTAGATCAGGAGAATGATGCTGTGATGATGAAGAGCTCTCCAATTAGGTTAATGGTTGGGGGTAGAGCTAGGTTTGCGAGGCTTGCTTGCTATTAATCATCATGTTGCCGTAAGTGGTAGAAATGTCTGTAGGCCCCGGGCTAGGATCATGGTTCGACTATGTACGTGCTCGTAGTTGGTGTTTGCGAAGCAGAATAGTATAGACAATGTTAAGCCGTGGGCAATTATTAGGGCTGTTGCCTCTATAAAGCTTCATGGGGTTTGGATTAGGCTTGCTACAATTACAAGTGCTATATGACTTACTGATGAGTGAGTGATTGGGGATTTCAGGTTGATTTGACCTAAGAAGATTGAGCTGGTTATGATTATGCCCCACAGGGAGAGTGTTAAAAATGGGTAGGCTATGAAGCTTGTTAGTGGGTTGAGAATGGCAGTCACCTGCAGTATGCCGTAGCCTCCAAGTTTTAATAGGACGGCTGCAAGTACTATTGAGCCTGCGATACGGGCTTCCACATGGGCTTTGGGTAATCAAAGATGAAGTCCGTATAGTGGTATTTTTACTATGAAGGCTATAATACATGCTAATCATATGAAGATATTTGATCAGGTGTTAGGCAGTGCGTGAATTCAGTTAATGTATGATTAAGAAGTTTAGTGAGCCCATGGTGTTTTGGATATAAACTAACGTTACTAGAAGTGGGAGGGATCCTGCTAGCATGTAGAACAGAAAGTATAATCCTGCGTTAAGTCATTCTGTTTGGCTTCCTCAGCGTGTGATGATAATTAGTGTGGGTACTAATGTTGCTTCAAATAGGGTGTAAATAAGATTAGTTCGGTGGCAGGAAAGGTTATTACTAAGAATAGTGGCAGTAGCACTAGTATTATAGTTTTTTTCGGGTTGATGTCTCTTTTGCTAGGTGTGATTGGCTGGCTAAGAGGCGTAAGAGGAAGTAGCCATGTAGTTAGGACTAGTAGGGGTGCTGACAGCCAGTCGGAGAAAAATGTCAGGGAGAGGTTGAGACTATTGTTGTTTAACTGATTGAGTAGGGATGGGCTGATTAGGCTAGTTAGGAGGCTGTATGTTGTTAGGTTGATTCAGATCATGTTGTGTTTTGATCTTCATGTGAGGGGTAATACTATTATTGTTGGGATGATCACCTTTTTTTTTTTTTTTTTTTTTTTTTTTTTTTGCTATTTCTTGGGCCGCTCCTGCGGCATATGGAGGTTCCCAGGCTAGGGGTCGAATCGGAGCTGTAGCCACTGGCCTACGCCAGAGCCACAGCAACGCGGGATCCGAGCCGCGTCTGCAACCTACACCACAGCTCACGGCAACGCCGGATCGTTAACCCACTGAGCAAGGGCAGGGACCGAACCCACAACCTCATGGTTCCTAGTCGGATTCCTTAACCACTGCGCCACGACGGGAACTCCCTGGGATGATCATCTTTAGCACTGTAGGAGATTTAGGTTTTGAACATAGTCGGTGCCGTACGTATTTGAACCTATCACTCGTAGCGATAGGCCAAGTGCGGCTTCACAGGCTGCAAATACTAGTAGGATAATGGGTATTGCGCTGGCCAGGGTGAAGTGTGTATTTAAGATGATTAGGGTTGATATAATAAAAAGTGATAATATTATTCCTTCTAGACATAGTAGTGAAGATATCAGGTGGGATTGGTATATTGGTAGTCCTACGAGGGCAACTATGAATGCTACGATAATGTTTATGCATACTAATGGCACCTGATAATTATGAAGTAACTCATAGTCCAATGAGTCGAAATCATTTGTTTTGTTTTAAACTAATTACCATATTCAGTTCACTCTAGGCCTTTTTGAGTCCATTCGTAGGCTAGGCTTGCTGCTAGTAGTGCTATTGTGAGCATAGTGCTATTGTGAGCATAGTTTTGAAGTTATCTTTTTGAGATGCTCGTGGTAGGGGTAGGTGGAGGGCGATCTCTAAGTCGAAAAAAAGGAATGTGATGGCTACCAGAAAGAATTTTATTGAAAATGGAAGGCGTGACGATCTTATAGGATCGAATCCACATTCAGATGGGCTCGTTTTTTCTGAGTATGTGTTTAATTGGGGTAATTAGAATGTGATTAATACAAGGAAGGAGGCTAAAGTCACGTTTGTAAGTAAGGTCAGTATGATATTTATTATTCTTTTTCGGGTTTTCCTGAAATTAACTGATTGGAAGTCAGTTGTACTCCTTGATACTAAAAGCATAGGAACCTCATCAATAGATGGACATGTAGAGAAATAATCGTCCTACATCTATGAAATGTCAATACCAGGCTGCAGCTTCAAAGCCGAAGTGGTGGCTAGATGTGAAGTGGAATTTTAACTGTCGTAGGAAACAGACTGCCAGGAAGGTGGATCCAGTGATTACGTGTGGTCCGTGGAATCCTGTGGCCACGAAGAAAGTTGAGCCATATACCCCATCAGAAATTGTAAAAGTTGCCTCATAGTATTCTGAGGCTGGAAGTAGGGTAAAGTATACCCCCAGTGCAGTGGTAATGAAGAGTGCTTGGAGCATATGTTTGTGGTCTCCCTCCACGAGACTGTGGTGGGCTCAGGTAATAGATACTCCCGAGGCAAGTAGGATTAAGGTGTTTAATAGCGGCACTTCTAGTGGATTTAGTGGGCGAATGCCTGTTGGTCAGCAACCCCCTAGTTCGGGTGTAGGTGCAAGGCTAGAGTGGTAGAAAGCTCAGGAGAATCCGGCGAAGAATAGGACTTCAGAGATAGTAAATAGAAGTATGCTATATCATCGTCCTTTTTGAACCACTGGTGTGTGGTGGCCTTGGAAATTGCTCTCTCGGATGATATCCCGTCATCATTGACACATGGTTAGAGTATTGGTTAATAGTCCTAAAGATGATAGGAATATCGAGTTGAAGTGAAATCACATGATTAGGCCTGATGTTATTAGAAGGGCCGATAGAGCCCCTGTAAGGGGCCATGGGCTTGGGTTGACTATACGGTATGCGTGCATTTGGTGGGTCATTATGTGCTGTCCTGTAGGTATAGGCTTACCGGTACTATAAATACACAGGCTTGGATCGGGGCTGTGGCAAATTCAAAGATGGTTAATAAGATGAGAATAGTAAATGTGATGAGGGCTGTTGCAGTGCTGATGCTGAGTAGTGCTAAAGTGGCTCCCCCAGTTAGGTGAATCAGTAAATGTCCTGCTGTGATGTTAGCTGTTAGTCGAATGGCCAGGGCTACTGGTTGAATAAATAGACTAATGGTTTCGGTAATTACTAGTATCAGAATCAGTGGGGCTGGCGTTCCTTGCGGTAGAAAATGGGCCAAGGATGCTTTAGTTTTGTGACGAAATCCCATGAATACAGTTGCTGATCACAGGGGATTGCTGTACCTAGGTTTATTGATAGTTGTGTTGCAGGTGTAAATGAGTGTGGTAGTAGACCTAGAATATTTGTTGAGCCAATAACTATAATGAGAGATATAAGTATGAGTGCTCAGATTTGGCCCTTTTGATTGTGAATGGCTATCATTTGTTTAGATATGAGTTGAATTAGTCATTGTGGAATAGAGATCATACGATTATTAATTAGTCGTTTAGGTGCTGGAAATAGTAGGCTGGGACATACGATTAGAATGACAATGGGAAGTCCTGTTATCGTAGGGGTAATGCAAGAGGCAAATAAATTTTCATTCCTTTTGTTTCTCAAGGGGTATTTTGCTTTTGTCCTTTAGATTCAGTTGGCTCTGGGCTCATGGGGTAAGTAGAGTTTGAGACTTTTGATTGAAATAAGATGAAGAGAACTATGATTATGGATAAAGTCGTAATGAATCATGTCGCTGTATCTAGTTGTGGCATACCATTAAGGGAAGGTTTAACTCCCAGTCTCTAACTTAAAAGGTTAGCGCTGATTATCTTCTCAATGAACCTGTTATACTGATGTTGATCATTTTTCGAAATACTTTCGTGGAACTAGTTCCAGTACCATGGGCATGAAGCTGTGGTTTGATCCTCAGATTTCTGAGCATTGCCCACAGTAAAGACCAGGCCGTGTCGACATTAGAGCTGTCTGATTTAATCGTCCTGGGGTAGCATCTGTTTTTAGGCCTAGCGATGGACCGGCTCATGAGTGTACGTCGTCCTCGGAAGAGCCCACCATTCGAATTGTCATCTCTGTTGGTAAGACTACTCGATTGTCTGCTTCTAATAGTCATATTTCTCCGGGCTTCAGGTCGGATGTGGGGATTATATTTGCGTCAAAGGTCAGGTCTTCGTAATCTGTATACTCATAGCTTCAGTATCATTGATGCCCTATTGTTTTTATGGTTAAGGATAGGTTATTAATTTCATCCATTATATAGAGAATTCGCAGGGATGGCAGGGCAATTAAAATTAAAATAATAGCTGGTAAGATTGTTCAGATTGTTTCTACTTCTCAGGCATCTACGGTGCTGGTGTGTGTTAGTTTTGTTGTTAATATGAGTGCGATATAATACTAGCAAGCTAATTAAGAAAACGATTATTAGTGTATGGTTGTGAAAGTGTAAAAGTTCTATGATGGGTGAAGTAGTGTCTTGAAAGCCTAATTGGAAGGGGTAAGCCATAGAGATATATAGGGTTCTCACCTATAATTTAACTTCAACAAAGTTACGTAATGTTTTACTAATATCTCAGTTATCGAGAAAGACATAATGGTTCCGGCATTGGCTTGAAACTGGTGGAAGAGGGTTCGATTCCTTCCTTTCTCACAACTATTTCAAGTTTCTATAGGTTACTTCTTCAAATGTGTGATAAGGCGGTGGGCATCCGTGCAGTCATTCTAGGTTAGTATTCGTTAGTTCAACTGAAGATGCTTATCATTTTGATGCAAATGCTTCTCAGATTATGGAAATTATTAATATAACCACTGTTAGTGAGATGAATGAGCCTATTGAGGAGATAGTCTTTCATGCTGTGCATGCGTCAGGGTAATCGGAGTATCGTCGAAGCTTTCCAGACAGGCCTAGAAAGTGCTGTGGGAAGAAGGTTATGTTGACTCCTACAAATATAATTACAAAATGGACTTTTGCTCATGCCGAGTTAAGTGTGTATCCAGAGAATAGGGGGAATCAGTGCACAAAGCCCCCTATACTGGCCAATACTTCCCCCATGGATAGTACATGATGGAAGTGTGCAGATACGTAGTACGTATCATGTAGTACGATGTCTAGAGATGAATTGGCTAGTACAATGCCAGTAAGGCCTCCTACAGTGAAAAGGAAGATGAAACCTAGAGCCTATAATATTGCTGGTGACCATTTAATATTTCCATCGCGAAGGGTGGCTAGTCAGCTAAATACTTTTACTCCAGTTGGAATGGCAATAATTATTGTGGCAGATGTGAAGTATGCTCGAGTGTCTACATCTAAACCCACAGTGGACATGTGGTGGGCCCATATGATAAAGCCTCAGAATCCTATGGACATTATAGCTCACACCATACCCATGTATCCAAAAGGTTCTTTTTTTCCTGAGTAGTAAGTTACGATGTGTGAGATTATTCCGAATCCAGGTAAGATAAGGATATAAACTTTGGGGTGTCCAAAGAATCAGAACAAGTGCTGGTACAGGATAGGGTCCCCTCCACCTGCTGGGTCAAAGAAAGTTGTGTTAAGGTTGCGGTCTGTTAGTAGCAGAGTAATTCCAGCTGCTAGGACGGGTAGCGATAGGAGAAGCAATACAGCCGTGATTAGTACTGATCAAATGAACAGGAGTGTCTGGTATTAAGATATTGCTGGTGGTTTTATGTTGATAACGGTGGTGATAAAATTGATGGCACCTAAAATTGATGATACTCCTGCAAGGTGCAGAGAGAAGATTGTCAAGTCGACGGAAGCTCCTGCGTGAGCTAGGTTTCTAGCTAGAGGTGGATACGCAGTTCATCCAGTACCTGCCCCAGCTTCCACTACTGAAGATGCAAGCAGTAGCAGGAAAGATGGTGGGAGCAGTCAAAAACTCACTGTTCATGCGTGGGAAGGCTATGTCAGGTGCTCCAGTTATTAGGGGTACTAGTCAGTTACTGAACCCTCCAATCAGGATGGGTATTACCATGAAAAAGATTATTACGAAGGCGTGGGCCGTGCTGATTACATTATAGATCTGATCATCGCCAAGTAGGGCCCCGGGTTGACCGAATTCAGCACGAATTAGCAGGCTTAAAGCAGTGCCCACCATCCCTGCTCAAACACTGAATAATAGATACAGGGTGCCAATATCTTTGTGGTTTATTGAGAACAATCAACGATTTATGAACGCAGGTAAAATGGCCAAGTAAGCATTAGACTGTAAATCTGAAGACAGAGGTCGAATCCTCTTTTTACCAAGTCCTGTGGTGAAATATCATATTGAATTGCAAATTCAAAGAAGCAGCTTCGATTCTGCCAGGACTTCTCCTGCCTTTTTTTTTTTTTTTTTTCCTGCGGCAGGAGAAGTAGATTGAAGCCAGTTGACTAGGGTATTTAGCTGTTAACTAAAAGTTTCGTGGGTGTGTAATCCCACCAATCTAGTGAGGGTTTAGCTGAATTAAAGTGTTTGATTTGCATTCACTTGATGTAGCATGAAGTCCTGCAGTCCTTAGTTACCAGGAATTAAGTATTGTATACTTACTTCGAGCTTTGAAGGCTCTTGGTCTGTGTTAGCCTAAATTCTCAGTTTAGTGCTGAGAGGGCTGATGTTAAGGGTAGGATTAGTGTTGATAGTACAGTTATCGTAGGGAGTAGTTTTATTCGTTTTGTATGTTGAAATTGTCATTTTATTTTTATGTTATTGGTGGATGGGAATATGGTTAGTGATGAGGAATAGGTTAGTCGTATGTAGAGGTAGAGGTTCAGCAGTGCCACTGTGGCTATGAGTGTTGGTATAATAATACGTTCGTTTTTTGTCATTTCTTGAATAATTATTCATTTTGGCATAAATCCTGGTAATGGGGGTAAGGCCTCCTATTGATAGCAGGGTTACTAGTACTAGGCTTGTCATGATGGGTGTTTTGTTTCATGTGTGTGATAGGGATAGTGTTGTGGTAGTTGAGCTGTGAGTTAGGACTACGAACATTGTTAGTGTTATTATAATATAGATCAATAGATTTAGGAGTGTCATTGTTGTGTGATATGGTAGGACTGCTGTTATTCATCCCATATGTGAGATTGACGAGTATGCTATGATTTTTCGTAGTTGAGTTTGATTTAATCCGCCTCATCCCCCCCCCACTAAAATCGACAGCATGGCTGCAGTTCCTATTAGGTTAAGATTAATTGACCGTGAGATTTGGTAGAGTATTGATAGTGGGGCTAGTTTTTGTCATGTTAGTAGGCCTGCTCATAATGAGATGCCTTGGGTGACTTCTGGCACTCAAAAGTGGAAGGGCGATAGTCCTGGTATTATAGCCAGGGCTATACTTATTATTGTTGCTGCTGTCGGGTTAAATATTTTTGTAACAGTTCATCGGCTGGAGTATAGTAAGTTGATGATAATAGCTATTATTAGTAGTATGGAGGCTGTGGCTTGGGTTAGGAAGTATTTTGTGGCTGCTTCTATAGCTCGTGGGTTGATGTTTTTTATTAATACAGGAATTATTGCTAGTAAATTTATTTCAAATCCAATCCAGATGAGTAGTCACTGTGAGCTAATCATCACGAGTATGTTCCAGATACAACGGTTGTGATGTGGATGGTGGAGATAATGGGACTTACTAGTATGGGAAGGATATGAAGCAGCATTTTCAGGGTATGGGCCCGATAGCTTAATTTAGCTGACCTCACTGTAGAATATGGTGTATTTTGGTAGCACGGAGGATTCTGAATTCTCAGGTGTAGGTTCGAGTCCTGTTGTTCTAGAAATAAGAGGGTTCGAACCTCTATTCTTGACTCTTATCAAAGTAACTCTTTTGTCAGACATATTTCTATGTCTGTGGGGGAATGCTTGCTGTCATGATAGGTAGTGAGACATATCATATGCACAGGGCTAGTATTAGTGGTAGGAAGCTTTTTCATAGTAGGTGTATTAATTGATCACATCGGAAACGTGGGTAGGATGCTCGGATTCATAGGAAGGTAATTGTTAGCACGAGTGTTTTTTTTTTGGTCTTTTTTTTTTTTTTTTTTTTTTTTGCTATTTTTTGGGCCGCTCCCACGGCATATGGAGGTTCCCAGGCTAGGGGTCGAATCGGAGCTGTAGCCACTGGCCTACGCCAGAGCCACAGCAACGCTGGATCCGAGCCGCGTCTGCAACCTACACCACAGCTCACGGCAACGCCGGATCGTTAACCCACTGAGCAAGTGCAGGGATCGAACTCGCAACCTCATGGTTCCTAGTCGGATTCGTTAACCACTGCGCCACGACGGGAACTCCAGCACGAGTGTTTTTAGGACGAAGTTGACATAGTTCTGATGTGTTAGGTTGTGGAATGCTCCTAAGAATAGGATTGCTGTGAATGCATTTATTATAACGATGTTGGAGTTACTCTGCTATAGAATATGGCAAAAGGTCCAGCTGTGTATTCTACGTTGAAGCCAGATAACGAGTTTGGATTCTCCTTCTGTAAGGTCAAATGGGGCTTCAGTTGGTTTCTGCTAGGGTCGAGGTAAATCATATCATGGCTAGGGGTCAGGATGTGAAGATTATTCAGATTCGTTCTTGTGTTGTGATTAGGGTAGATAGAGTGTAGGAACCATTTGTTAGAAGTACTGATAATAAGATAATTGCTAGTGTTACTTCATATGAAATTGTTTGGGCTACCGCTCGTAGGGCTCCGATGAGTGCATATTTTGAATTGGATGCTCATTCTGATCATAGGATGGAATACACTGCTAGACTTGATATAGCTAGTATGAATAATACTCCTAAGTTTATGTCGATTAGAGGGTTTGGTATTGGTAATGGAATTCATATCGTTAGTGCTAAGATTAGGGCACCACAGTAGTGACCCAAGCGACAGCAGTGACAATGCCAGATCCTTAACCACAGGGAACTCCAGACCCAGTTGGGTTTTTTTATATCTCTCTTGCTCCCTGGTATGTTTGCAACAAAAGGTAACAGACGGGTAGAGGGCCCTTGGTTGGGTGAAAATTCTGCAAAGTTGAGTGATGGTTATGGAGAGTTCAGTGAGAGTGAAACTGCAGGATTCGTTTTGGGACTTAGTCCGCATAGGTTCTTCTGTCTTGGTGCAGAAAGAATTCAGTGAAAGTCAGTGGCAGGAAAGGACTTATTCACATAGGATGCTTGTGAGCAATATAAGCAGATGTGTCAGGGTGTGCTCCCTGGAGAACTCAGCGGGCTACAGCTTTATAAGCAAAGGAAAAGCAGGGATTGGGAGAAGGCCACCTTCTTCCTCATTCGTGAGTAGATGTCAAACTTCCATCATCAGCTCCTCCTCCAGGTCAGGCCAGGAGGTCTTCTTGTCCCTACATGTCAGCTTGGACTGTCATGATGCAATGGAAATGAGCAAAAATCTCTGAAGTTTCAGTATAATGTCACTGTATTCACTATAGTTTTGTGTGTAGTGTGTGCAGAAAAACATATCCTAGGAATCATTAACTTACGGGCCTTACTGGGCAGGATGTGGGTCTCATTCCAACATTATTTTGTTGGTTTGGGGGCATGTCCCAATGCTTCGGTTGTATGGTTTTGTGGCCGAGCAAACCTGCTTTGTTGAGTGATCATTAACTTACAGGGGTCTCCCATACTTCTTTTTCCCCTACTTATAATGCCCTAGTGAGATCAACCTATTTAGTCATGTACTTTGGCTCTTTACTTTCTTCGCTGTCATGAGCAGCTGCTTATGTACAACAGATGTGCTCAGAGCAGGCAGGTCCAGACCCAAGAGTAACCTACCCGCCCCCCACAGTGAGCCATCTTGGGGATGCTATCAAAAGGCCAGGCCCACTGACCAGGAAGAAAAGAGGGAAGGAATACTGAAATAACAGCCAATACTTGTGAAAATGTACTATGTGCCAGAAGCTAATAATCTAAGTTCTTTACAAGTACTAACTCATTTTATCCTCGCAATACTGTGGGGTGGGCACTATTACTACCCCCACTTCATGGATGAGGCAACTGAAGCACAGAAAGGTTAAGGAACTTGCCCAAAGCCACAAAGTCACACAGCCGGTAAATGATAAGTCAGGAGTCAAACTCAGGGGCTCTCCCAATTAAAATGTCAAAGATGACAAACCATCTCTCCTTCTTGGGTTTGATAAAGTGGCGGTGGAAGGGGATTCCAGCACCAGATTCAGCCCCTTTCAGGACAATTTTCTTTTTTCTTTTTTTTTTTTGCTTTTTAAGGCTGCACCCGTGGCATATGGACGTTCCCAGGCTAGGGGTCGAATCGGAGCTGCAGCTGCCGTCCATAGCCACAGCCACAGCCACGTTGGATCTGAGCCACATCTTCAACCAACAACACAGCTCATGGCGACACTGGATCCTTAACCCCCCGAGCGAGTCCAGGGATGGAACCCGCATCCTCACGGTTACTAGTCAGATTCATTTCTGCTGCACCTCAATGCATACTCTCCCGGGATGAAATTTAGTTCCTAGTCCCTGAGGTAAGAAGACTCAGGAACAATTATATAACTTCAGCCCCCATCCCCTTCCTTCCCAAGGGTGCACCCTTCCCTGTGCCCCAGCTTCAGCAGCCCGCCTGCCCCTGTCTTCAATGGATTCTTGGCGCCAGTTCCTCCCCCTGCCTTCCCTAGAAATTCACTTCTCAGATAATAATATTACAAATACAAAGGTCAACTATAACAGAAAAAATAAAAATCTTAAAATAGGAAAAAAAAAAAAAAGCCAAAAAATGTTTTTTTGGCTGCGCCCATGGCATGCAGAAGTTCCCAGGCCAAGGATTGAACCCAAGCCACAGGAGTAACTCAAGCTACAGCAGTGACAACACTGAGTCCTTAACTGCTAGGCCATCAGGAAACGCCAACAAATAAATTTCTGATGAGTGACAGTAGGTGTTTGTTACTGAGCAAGCGTTTTGCCTATTTTTCTCACTTATCTCCATTTTATAGAGGAGGAAGCTGAGCAAGAGGTTGAGTGTTTTGTTCAAGGTCACAAAGCTAGTGATTGCTGGGAGTTCCCGTCATGGCTCCAGCAGTAATGAACCCAACCAATATCCATGAGGATGTGGGTTCGATCCTTGGCCTTGCTCAGTGGATTAAGGATCCAGCATTGCTGTGGCTGTGGTGTAGGCCAGCAGCTGCAGCTCCAATTCTACCCCTAGCCTGGGAACTTCCATATGATGTGGGTGTGGCCCTAAAAAGACAGGGAAAAAAAGAAAAAAAGCTAGTGACTGCTGGGCCAGGATTCCACCCAGATGTGTCTCATTCCAAAGCCTTGTGCCTCACTAGTGTCCCCCTGCTGCCCTCTGCTGGACATGTGGCAGCACTGCCCTATTGTGCTGGGTACCAAGTTTTACCTAGGGCACAGCACTCAGCTAAACCCCAAGAGGTTTCATCTGATGAGGTAGGGAGGCAGAAAGAGAAGTTCTGGTTCTCAAAGCCACTGCAGAGCCCCTCAAATTGCCTCAGCCAAAACTATATGTATTCTTTTGCTACGAAGAATACGATTGGGATAATTGGTGAAATCTGAATAAGTTTACGTAATAGTAAAGGGGCATGATGTGTACAACTTTCAAACAATTCAAACAATTTTTAAAAGTGTGTGTATGGGAGTTCCCTGGTAGCCTAGTGGTTAAAGATCCAGTGCTGTCACTACCTTGACTCAGAACACTGCTGTGACTCAGGACACTGCTGTGGGGTGGGTTTGATCCCTGGCCCAGGAACTGCTGTGTACCATGGGTACCACCAAAAAAAAGTGTGTGTGTGTGTGCGCACACGTGCACACATGTAGAGATACTAAATAAATGTAGTAAAATGTTAATATTTGTGGAGTTGGGGTAAAGTAGAGAATTATTTATACTACCCTTTTTTTTCTTTTGTATTTTTAGGGCCACACCCGAGGCATATGGAGGTTCCCAGACCAGAGGTTGAATCAGAGCTGTAGCTGCTGGCCTACGCCACAGCCACAGCAACACAGGATCCGAGCCAGCCGTGTCTACAACATACATCACAGCTCACAGCAACACCAGATCCTTAACCCGCTGAGCCAAGTCAGGGTTTGAACCTGCATCCTCATGGATCCTAGTTGGGTTCATTAACCACTGAGCCACAGTGGGAACTCCTCTTTATACTATCTTATAAATTTTCTGGTAAGTCTGAAATTATTTCAAATAAAAAGGTAAACAATTACACCTTCAGGAAGTGCCCCAGGTCCCTGGGACTCTGGTAACCAAAAGATCCATGGGAGATTGCAAATTTATCCACCATGTGGGTCCCTCCCTGGCTCCTCTTCAGGACGACAATCATGACAACCCTGGTAGGTAGGGAGTATAGGGACCCTTGAGATGACAGGAGGAAAAAGCTCCCTTTGAGCAGCTTCAGGGTCTTCAGTTCACAGGACTCCTTCCTGGGCACCCCTCCCCCAGTATACACACATATTCACAACCAGAGGCAATGATAGAGGATTTCAAAAAGGATAGGCTTGTGTGTGTCCAGACACTGGTCAGCATAGCGAAGGGGTGAAAGGCATCTCTTGTGAGGAAGGATTGAGGAGAACAGAATGAGGAGCTTGGGAAGAGAAGGCTGGGTTGTGAGGGGAGGAGCTAGCTGGGGGCACATGAGAAGAATTACAGGCAGTTTCCCTTGTGGCTCAGCGGGTTACAAACTCAACTAGTATCCATGAGGATGCAGGTTCGAACCCTGGTCTCACTCAGTGGGTTAAGGATCTGTCATTGCCTTGAGCTATGGTGTAGGTCGCAGATGTGGCTCAGATCCTGCATTTCTGTGGCTGTAGTATAGGTGGGCAGCTGCAGCTCTGATTCAACCCCTAGCCTGGGAACTTCCACATGCTGTGGGAGTGGCCATAAAAAGCAAAAAAAAAAAAAAAAAAAAAAAAAAAAGGAAGAAGAAAAAAGAAATGTATAGACATTTGTCAAAGCAAAAGGGATGCGGACTCAGTCCGAGAAGCCAGACAGGATGAATACTGAGTGGAGGTACCAGGAGGCACACACCTTTCTATACCGTGGCTTGTGGTGTGGAATGACACTCCAGTGATTTCACCAGAAGGCTCACCTCAGGACACCCTGAGCCTCTCCCCTGGGGACATTCGAGTGTGCGTGGGGAGGAGGAGTCCGAGAGGGGTGGACTCAGTGAGGGGAGTTTCAACCACTGCTTCTCCACCTGAGCTGTTTGCTGAAAGTCTCCCAGGAAATGTTTTTAAGAGGCCCACATCAGAGATTCTGATGTATTTGGCCTGGGGTGCTGCCTGGGCATTGAGATTTTTCAGAGTCCCTCAAGCGAGTCTAGTGTATGGCTAAGTCTGAGAACCAATGGCTTGGAATGTACTGCCTCTAAGGCTCTTTGACCTCAGAGAAATTGGGACACATGGGCAAGATCAGAGGGCCCATCTCTGTTACAGAAATGAATGGCTTTGGAGTTCCTGTCATAGTACAGCAGAAACAAATCCAACTGAGAACCATGAGGCTGCAGGTTTGATCCCTGGCTTCACTCAGTGGGTTAAGGATCCAGCGTTGCATGAGCTGTGGTGTAGGTTGCAGACAGAGCTCAAATCTGGTTGCAGTGGCTGTGGTGTAGGCTGGCAGGTGTAGCTCCATATGCCACGGGTGCGGCCCTAAAAAGCAAAAAAAAAAAAAAAAAGGGAGTTCCTGTTGTGGCGCAGTGGTTAACGAATCCGACTAGGAACCATGAGGTTGCGGGTTCGATCCCTGCCCTTGCTCAGTGGGTTAACGATCCGGTGTTGCTGTGAGCTGTGGTGTAGGTTGCAGACGCGGCTCAGATCCCGCGTTGCTGTGGCTCTGGCGTAGGCCGGTGGCTACAGCTCCGATTCGACCCCTAGCCTGGGAACATCCATATGCTGCGGGAGCGGCCCAATAAATAGCAACAACAACAACAACAACAAAAAGAAAAAAAAAAAGAAAGAAAGAAAGAAAGAAAAAGAAAAAAGAAAGAAATGAATGGCTTCAATTACTCCAGTCAAATGGATATCAGAATTATTTACCGGAGTTCCCGTCGTGGCGCAGTGGTTAACGAATCCGACTAGGAACCATGAGGTTGCGGGTTCGGTCCCTGCCCTTGCTCAGTGGGTTAACGATCCGGCGTTGCCATGAGCTGTGGTGTAGGTTGCAGATGCGGCTCGGATCCCGCGTTGCTGTGGCTCTGGCGTAGGCCGGTGGCTACAGCTCCGATTGGACCCCTAGTCTGGGAACCTCCATATGCCGCGGGAGCGGCCCAAGAAACAGCAACAACAACAACAACAACAACAAAAGACAAAAAATAAAAATAAAAAAAAAGAATTATTTACCATGCACCTAGTTTCAGTCTGATGGACTTTTTTTTTTTTTTTTTCTTCATGCTATCCGGCAGCATGAAGAAGTTCCTGGGCCAGGGATCAAATCTGCATGCACCACAACGGTGACAATGCTGGGAGTTCTCATTGTGGCTCATCAGTAATGAACCCAACTAGTATTGATGAGGACATGAGTTCGATCCCTGGTCTCACTCAGTGGGTTAAGGATCTGGCATTGCTATGAGCTGTGGCATGAGTCGCAGATGTGGCTCAGATCTGGCGTTGCTGTGGCTGTGGTGTAGGCCGGTGGCTACAGCTCTGATTAGACCCCTAGCATGGGAACTTCCATATACCGTGGATACACCCCTAAAAAGCAAAAAAAAAAGGTGACAACGCCATATCTTTAACCTCCAGGCCATCAGGGAATTCCTGATGGAAGAGCTTTTGACCCTAAAAATGTGCTTTCTTGTTAAAATCGAGAAGACACATAAAGGGAAGTGGAGGCCCAGTTTTGCTGCATTTGAGGGCTCCTGGGGGTTGGCTGCTTTTGGAATTTTCCTTTGGTAAATATGGGAAGGTGATGGGTTTGGTTTAGTTTGTCATGGGGGGGGGCTACGAGAGGGCAGGGCCTCAGCATGGGGTCAGAGGGGACGGCCTGGGGGACCTCAGTAACAAGCTCGACCTGGACCTGAGGCCACAGGAAGGTGCCAGGCAGAGAAAGCTCACCCCAGCGATGGTGTGAGGAATGAATGAGCAGGGGCAACCAGGCTGCAGGGAGCGGCTGGCACTCAGCATGAATCTGAAGGACACTGAGAAGGGAGACCCGGCAGTTCTGGTTACTGATGAGATCACTCCTAGTCACCGGCTTGTGGTGAAAGAACACTGGATGGAGCAGGTGCAGGAGGAGGGCCTGGTCTGGATCTGGCCATGCAAAGTCCACACAAAGAGGCTCCGCAGACCCACATGGTTACAGGTGTGGATGTGGGAATCACGGGGATAGTGCAGTGACCAAGGTGTTGAGAGTGGCCGAGAACACCCAGGAGAGCACTCGGTGGGGCAGAGAGTGGAGGCAGAAGACTAAGGGCCGGCCAGAGGAGACCCAGAAAGGCAGCAGGAGGAAAGCCTGGTGAGCTTGGCGATGGCCAAGGGCAGAGGAAGTCTCTAGAAGCAGAGAGTGGTTGGCAGCATCCTGGGAAGTGATGCTGGTTCCATACCATCAACCCCACACGTCTCACACCAAGTCAGCTCTCCCCCCATCAAAAAACCACAGACGATCTAGAATTGAGCAGATGTTTATTTGTGGAATAGGAGGATTCAGGTGTATAAATAAGGTGACTATTTCCCAGCGTACAGTATATCATGTTCTGACGTTGCATTGAAAAAGAATCTACAGGTATTGTTCAATACTGATCAGGCAGTGCACAGAGAAAAGGTCAGCGCTGGCAAAAACACATGGTTTTAGCGAAATGCCAAAGGCAGGGACAGGGCAACCTGAGGGCGGCACAGACACTGCAGGGGCTGCTTTTGACTACCTGGTACTCCCCAGTGGGGCCGGGGAGGCCATATCTAGGTTTCGGGAAAATGTCTCACTAAGCGGATCTTCAGAGTGAACAGAAGTGAGGAGGCGCCTCACTCACCCAACACCCCCGGGGTTCCTTCCCCAGAATCTTCAACAGAGGGGCCTCGTCTCTAACACTTTGGCCTCCCACTCCTGTCTTGGGAAGTATGAAACATCTGAAAAAAATTAAAACTTGGTATCAGCATCAACTCCAGAAGATAATCCACAATCCAGGAGCGCTGAATCTCCCTGGATGGGCTTCTGAGCCCCGTTTCTGGTCCCCACGGAGAGAGATGCAGGGGGCTGGCCTCCGCCAGTGACAGGACTCGCCTATCCTCTGCCTGTGCTCCTCCTGCTGCCATCCCCAAGGCTTCTCGACAGTGCTCTGCCTGGACAATACTGCCTGCATCCTGCCCCTGACTCCAAGCCTTTGGTTTTATTGGCCCTGACGTCTGCTAAGCTCTCTTCCCTTGTTATCAGCTCCCAGATACCCAGCCAGTGTGACATAAGGCAGCCACACAGTGCTGTGTGTGAAAGATTTAAGTGAAAACAGCACTCGCAAAACACCTTATATAATAGAATATGTACGTATCTTCTTAACCCTTTTTCTATGCTGGTGATTCCTGGCACAAAGCCAGCAAAACCAGCGCCTGATCCTGACAGAGGTGACAAAAGAGAGCTCCAGCAGCCGAGGACCCAGACTGCGCTGTGGAGGATGTCAGCAAACCCTGTCACCCGGGACAGGGTCACCAGGCGGCTCCACCCAACTAAAGCTCTGAGTGCCACATAAAGGGAGCCCCGGGAGACTGCAGAGAGCTCAGGAGAGCTCTGCAGAGGCATCTTCAAGACCAAGGCCCAGAGGATCCCTGCCTCCAGCTCAGAGCCATTTTCACTACAGTTAAAAAGCAGCTGGTCCATCAGATGAAACGATGAGGGAGGTGCTAGCCTGGCAAGCACCAGTCCTGAAGGGCGAGAGGGCAAGCCCAGGCTCAGCCATTGCAGCAGCTTACTCCACCCCCACAACCATGTTCCTGGTTCCCATCCTACTTATTCATCAACTAACCAAAGGAAGAGACCATCAGTTAAACACAGGGGGCCTTTGGGCCGGATCTTCATTCCCCACCAACACTCAGGAAACAGGCCACAGTCAAGCCAGTGGTTCTAATCATTACTATTCTCTTGGCTTTAGAACTCCATGGATCCCGTCAATGCCATTCCTTCAAAGCGAAGAACGCTCCACACCTCACACACACTTTCCCCAAATCCGGTTTCCATTTGAAAAATGAAAAGAAATATTTGTCACTCAATCCAGTGCCTAGTCTCCATTCACAAATCACATGTGGCCCTTCGCTATCCTAGAATCCAACAGAAACTCCCCCGTATCACCTATCCTCACCGGGTCCCCTGCATCTATCCTGTTAACACTTGTAGGAAAGCAAGAAACACAAAGCCTGGCGGGTACGGACATGAGCGAGAGTGTCCGGGCTCTCCTTCTGTGTTACCAGCCACTACAGAGACGCTTTCTCTCTCCCACTCTTCTTGGGCCCTGTGGTGCCTGCTCATTCAGAGAACAGCTGCAGCTTCCTAAGCTGTGTGCACAGAGCACAGTTCTTGGCAGAGGGGGACAAGGGGTCCAGACCAAGGCACAGATAGGCCCTCGCTGCTCAAGGAGTGGAGTGGGGGCAACAATGGGGCAAAAGGAAAGGGGCTCCTTCCTTTGGAAAGTCTCGACGAGGGCCAGCAGGGTGCAGGCAAACCGTTCCTACTGAAACCTCCATACCCTCTTCCCTTTTGTCAGGCTGGCTCTCTGAACAAAGAAGGAAGTACCCAGATGCTACAGGTAGGGGCTAAAGTTGCACTGCTTCTCTCAGAAGGAGGGTGCACTTGCTTTCTAGACTTCGTACACCCAGGCTGTGTGAAGGGCAAGGGCAGCACAGTGGCCAAGACCCAGTCTCTGGCATTATACTAACTTGGGTTCCAATTACCAGTGAGTTCCATAAAAACAGCTACCATTTACTGAGTGCTTACTACACGCCAGGCACTGTGCCAAATGTTTATGGCATATTATTTCATAAAACCCTCACAACTACCCCACAAGGGAGGTGCTATTATCAGAGCCAACAGGGTTGGAACTGCATCTAGTACCCTGTCCAAACCTAGGGCTCTTGGATCTCAAAGTCTGTCTTCTTAACCATTCAGTGCCCTCAGCGTGTCACAGTGCTTCCTTTTCCTCACATATAAAATGGGGATAATACCTAATCAAAGGTTGGTTTTTTGGGATTAAAAGGGATAATGTATGGAAATCCTTAGCACTGTGCCTGGCACATATTAAGCACTATTACTATTATTTCAATTATTACTAATAAACTGCTGGTAACTTAATGACTCAAAAATAAAAAAGAGGAGTTCCTGTTGTGGCGCAGTGGAAATGAATCCGACTAGTAACCATGATGGTGCAGGTTCGATCCCTGGCCTCGCTCAGTGGGTTAAGGATCCAGCATTGCCAGAAGCTGCGGTGTAGGTCACAGACACAGCTCAGATCCTGAATTGCTGCGGCTGTGTTGTAGGCCAGTGGCTATAGCTCCGATTTGACACCTAGCCTGGGAACCTCCATATCCCACAGATGTGACCCTAAAAAAAAAAAAAAAGACAAAGACAAAAAAATCAAAAAATAAATAGGAGATTCAACAGATGAGCATTTGGTAGAAGCGGGGAGGAGGAGGACAGGGTTTTCAAAGAGCCCATGGATTTGAAAGCCACTGGCCATAAAACCCTAGATTTTACAAAGTCTGGGCCTCTATTTTCATAAACCATCCACAGGTTCTAAAACCTCAACACTTTCACACCCAAAGTACGCCTCTCCCCAGCTACCCTCCCAGCCAAAATCCCTGCCTTTGAAAACATGGTGCACATATGACAGGTTGAAAGCCTTACTCTATCAAGAGGCGGCCCTGAGGAAGAAGAGCCTCTATGCACCTGAGAGCCCAGGTGAGTAAGGTCACTGCTGGTCAACCTGAAAGGGGGGACGGTGCTGGGAGGAAGAGAAAGATGGGGCCTCCTTCAAATAGAAGCAGGCAGTCAGCAGCAGGGACTCCAATTCCTGGCTGAGAATGGGCCCCACCTTCTGCAGGGAACATGGGTGAGCAGAGCCCGCACCAAGAGGATGTGGGCCTAGAAGGGCCCTTCAGTTATGCTCAGTCATCACCACTTGGCCCAGGCCCAGCACCCTATGGAGGCCCCCAGCCAACACGGGAAACCAAGTCAGGAAGTGGGAGCGGGTGATCTCTTCAAAAAGTGCAAGGTGGGCAACTTCGTGAAGGGTAATCAAGCGGAAAGGAAGTTTGTTTTGACCGAGACAAAGACGGAATACTGGGGCTCTGCCCAGGAATCAGACCCTCTTCAGGGAGCTGCTGGTTTGTTCCAGCCACTTGTTCAGAGGCCCTGCTATGGACAAGCACAGTGAGTCGGCCCATGGTTAGTTGTCATGCGCGGTGTGTACGACAGTCCCCTGGGCAGTCTCCCTGCCCAGACTGTGGAAGGCCAGGAACCCTGGGCCTGAGGGAAACTGCCCCTCCCCTCCCCCCTCTCCTAGGTACAAAGACAAAAAGTCATGGTGCCTAAGATACCAGTGACACAGAAGCGGTGCCACCTTTAGTAGAGTGACATAGATCGGCTTCCTTGGAAACTGACCTCGGGAGGGCTTCTTATGCAACAAGGCCACTGCCGTCCAGTTTCTCAAGCGATGACGTTCTTGGCCGAATCTGTCACACACCCCAAACCTGGTGGCATCAGGGATGCTCCCAAGCCTGCTGGCGGCTCACTGACAGTTTGAAGATCTGAACTCACAGATCCATTCAAATCAGCCTCCAGCCAGCTCAGCAACTAGCTCACTCAAATCAAAGAGTCTGTTCAGTCTCCCTTAAAATATATTTTTGAAATCATCTTGCATAATATAAGTTACAGGATAAAAAGTCCAGTGGGGAAAAATAAATCCCATAAAATGGTTTCCAAGTCCACCTGCGGAAGGTTAAAAGTTAAATTCTGCCCCTTCTGAAAGAGACACTAGTTTCAAACATACATTATAGAATTGTACACCACTAACTGGAAATACACCTTAAATACAGTTCAACTACAGCTCCTAAAATGCTCAGAGTATGAAACAGGCAGAACGTAATAAACATAATAAGACCCAGGCTGCCTTCCAGGGTTTCACTTTCAGGAGCAAAACATAAACATGTATTTTTTCGATGCTGAGAGCAGTTATGAGTGTAGCATGTGGCTGCAAAGGGAAAAGGCTCGGGTGTTCTACAAGCAAGACCTCAGCAGGGGGGGCACCCAGGCCCAGCCCCTGCAGATGCTCCCTGGTTCTGTGACACCCTTGTTCATCAGCTGCTTATGTCACCGAGCAGGAGCCAACAGCAACTTAAGCTCCAAACCTGGCACGCATGTCAGGCCTCCTAAGCTTGCTGGAAGGAGGCTGCGCTTTCCCAAATGTGACGGGGCCATGGTGATGTGGCCTCGTCCCAGCTGAGATGGGGAAAGTCTGGACTCCACCTGGTGACCTGGGGTGGGGGGCGGGGAGATGCTGTCCCCTCTGGCCCTTGGTTTCCTCACCTGTAAGGTGCCTCTCACCCCAAGGACCTCAGAAGGCTGCCATGAAAATGTATAGGATTTAAATTGGCAAAGAAAACAAAACCTCTAAATCAGGACTGCACAATACATATGATTACCAAAAAAAGTGAGAAACATAGAACCATGCATGGAAGTGAGGCACTGAATCCACAGAAAGGGAGGACACACAACTTGTCATATTTTATTTCTGGCCAAAAAAAAAAAGATTCGAAGCAAATTGTTATGCCACTCATCAAGACTTGCACAGGTGTGTGTTACAACAGTCTCTGGAAACTTGTCTGTACCGTGCAAGATCTTCAATAAATGGGAGTAAGAAAAACAATGTGTGAAAAACAATGTGTGGCAAAGACACAAGGAGCATCTGTCTCCTGGCTTCTCCACTATGAAATCCCCCTTACTTCACCAGCAAGCATGTGAGGAAGTCAGAAGAAAACAAAACCCCAGCTGACCCTCTGGCCTTCTTGCAGGTAGCTCCACTGCCCCCCCTCAGCTCCCTGAACCCCCAGGCGGACTATTCAAGGTGGCTCTCTGCTGCTACGTCCCAGCCGAGACTACTTGCTCCCCAGGACCCCCTCATCTGCCCACAGTGGGGCAACAGGAGAGGTGCCATTCTATCTCTGACTTGAGGAACCAGGTTCATTCTTCAATCAGAAAACTAGATTTGTTACTAATCACCTGCACGGTTTATGACTGACTGCTAAGGACAAGCATTTAGAAAAGGCCTGAAAACACTTGATTTTTCAACGCCGGGGACACAGCCCAACACCCACAGCAGCCTCTGGTACATGTGCTCGCTCAGCCAGAACCACAGAACACTGGGATTAGAAGACAGCTCAGAAAAGAGGACCCACGGGGTGACACGTCCTGCCCAGTCACACAACCAGGGTCAAAACCCCGCGTAAAAACACACAAGGGGGCTTTGGGCTGGAAAAGAGACGCCATGAACTACAATAGACATGAAAGTGCAGAAGAAAGAAGCAGCCACACATGGAAGGTCACAACTGTGAGCTGACAGTCAAGAGGGGTCTGGCTGTGCTGTACACTCTAGGGATCTGGGCCGACTGTGTGCTTCCAAGGAGGCAGTGGGGCTGGCCAACAAAGCAGAGCAGCACCAGACCACAGTGCTGTGGAGCAAGCTGTGACTGCCATTTGGCAACGAGGACCACCGTGGCACAGAATAAGGGAACATGTTTGGGCACGAAGCATGCCCTCCTCTACTCTCTGGCTCATTGTCCTGACAAAGAACAGATACTCCAACATTCCACCTCGCTTCTCTAACTCAAAGGAAAAAAAAATAAATAAATCACAGTTTAAAAGAAAGAAGGTCCCCCTGTAACATACAAATGACATTGAAACTGATCACATTACATAACAAGTATACATCGGCTCCTCAGAAGATTCAAAACCTCTCATCCGGTTGGGAGACCCAGAGTCGTAAGCAGGGCTTTGTGGCTTCAGTGAGGAAGTCATGGTACAATTGAAATCACTAAGAAATAAGTGATTTTTAAAACACACACACACAGATCCACACTTGCCTCAAGAGTCATATAAATACAACACAGCAGCTACATGGATGGTCAAGCCAGGCCAAGGGTGTGGGTGAGTGAACGAGGAGCCCCCTGTTCCCTGCCTAACGGGGAGGCCCCCAGAAAGGATTCGGCAGCAATGAGTCTACAGCACAAATGTGAACAGCATCATCCCTGAAAAGACCCAGTTAGCCAGACCGCCCTCCAGGAGCCACCTGAACCGAAAACCTGTGGGAAAGGGCCCAGGTACAGTACATTCTACTGCATATACTTGCAATAGTACAGTGTTACTTTCTCCCCAGACTATTACTATTTTTCATGCTTTCTGAAAAAAATAAAAACTGAAACCTTCTTTCAGTCCGTGATGAATTAAGGTGAACCCATGTCATAAAGCAGCGCTCATACACCACAGGATTTCATGGACAGAACTCTTATCTGATTAATAAGCTTTCACTCCTCTAGCCTACAGAAGGCAAACCTCCTGAAGCTCCGGGCGGGGGGGGGGGGGGGGGGGGGATTATCCAGAAGCCCAGGGAAAGCGCTTCCGGTAGTGAAGACATCCAAGCCGTGCACCTCTTCCCTGCTGGGGCTCAGCTATGAAGACAGCTGGGGGGCGAGAGGGAGCAGGGGGCCAAACTGGACAAACCTCCACTCTGATCAAGTCCAGAAACGGAAACTTCAGCTTGGGAGCTGGAGCACCAGGCAGGCTCACCAGAGCTGGGCAACACTGTCTTCCAGGTTGCTATAAATTCCTGGTTAAAAAAAACCCAAATGGTTTTACCCCAATGACTTCTTTCCAATCCCAAAGTTGTAGTTTACTCACAACCCACACTGTAAGCACATAGACTGTATACAGATTTTTTTTTTTAAATCCACAAATAAAAAACACTATTTAAAAAAAAAAGTCAGTGAGTTGAAGCCTTGTCTTCATCTGAGTTATACCAGTGGGACCTGCCTTGGAGCCCTGCCCTCAGTCCTGTCCCTGCTCTCCCAGCCCTGGGTGGCCCTACTCATCCTCCGTGGCAGCTGTCAGCATCCCCTTGTCCATCAGGTGAGACCTGAGTGTGTTGAAGATGTGGAGCTGCTGATCAGGCCGCAAGGTCAGGAACTGCTGAACCAGCTTGCTTGGGTTCGGGCCCCTGGAGGAAGATGTGAAGAAACAGCACTGAGTGAGGCCCAGCAGTTCTGAGGGCCTGATTATGCAAGTCGCTGTTCCCCCTCTGGGTTCTCTACTAATGGAGGGTTAGGAGGTCTGAGCGAATCCATAAAAAATAGCACCTTAGGGAGTTCCCTGCAGCAGCCTGGATCACTGCTGTGGCAAGGGTTAGATCCCTGGTTTGGGAACTTCCACATGCCACAGGTACAGCCAAAATTAAACTTCAATTAAATTAAATTAAATTAAAATACAATCAGCACCTGAAAACTGCACTCATATTTAGGATGCTTTTCACTCAAACTGAGGAGCTAGAATTCTAGAATTTTACCACACTTAAAAATCCACCAACTTGGTTCAGGTGGAAAGGTACTGCACCTGATAAAACTGGCGATATACACATTGACAAAGGTGGCCATCAGATACTGGCAGTCAAAGCGATCCATGATGCCTCCGTGTCCAGGAATGGTATTGGCAAAGTCCTGTTAGAAGAAGGGAAGGACTGGTGAGCCTGGCCTCGGCCAAGATCAAAGCCTGGCCCATGGTCCCACCTCAGTTCCCAGATACTGGCCTGAGTAGCTGAGGGCAACAGAAAATGAAAAGTATTAGTGGTTAAAGCTATAATGGTATACAATCTTATTAAATTACGAAGTGTTTCTTTTTAGGAAACCTACAAGAAAATGTCCACCTACAGGTGAATAGATTAAGATGTGGTATATATACACAATGAATACTACTCAGCCATAAAAAAGAACAAAAGAATGGCATTGGCAGCAACATGGATGGAACTAGAGATTCTTGTACGAAGTGAAGTTAAGTCAGAAAGAGAAAGACAAATAGCATGTGATATCACTTATATCTGGAATCTAATATATGGCACAAATAAACCTTTCCACAGAAAAGAAACTCACGAACTTGGAGAACAGACTTGTGGTTGCCAAGGAAGGGGGGGGGGGAAAGAGGGGTGGACTGGGAATCTGGGGTTAAAAGATATAAACTATTGCCTTTGGAATGGATAAGAAATGAGATCCTGCTGTATATCTCTGGGAACTATGTCTAGTTACTTATGATGGAAGATAATGTGAGGAAAAGAATGTATATATGTCTGTGTGACTGGGTCACTTTGCTGTACAGTAGAAAACTGACAGAACACTGTAAACCAATGACAATGGAAAAAATAAAAAACATTTAAAAATGTTTAAAAAGAAACATACAAGATATATGAACCAATAAACTGAAAATCCAAATACTGAATTTTCTTGGAAACACTGTATTCCCCCTTTAATATACCTAAGTTCCATGCAGGGGTAAAGAAGCGCACACATGGAAAGCAGGGTTCATAGCCTGGTATTTTGAAGGGGGTAATGGTTGATGGGGTGGGAAGGCAGAAGTCGGTAAAAAGGGGTCTGGCTGGGAAACAATGAGAGGAACAGAGAAAAGGGTTTTCCTACTTTGATTTTAAAGGCTCGCTTGAATCCACTAGCGAAGAACCCTCCAAAGGGCCCGATGAGTGAGGCAAAAGTGGAGAGGGCGATGCTGTGAATCTGGAAGGGGTACATCCGGACTGTTTTCTGAAAAAGAATAAGTGAGGTCAGTCAAGATGCCTGCAAGCCCAGGCTTATTTCCTGTTAACATTTTTAAAAAAACAATAAAAAAAACAAAAGACTCTGGAGTTTCTTGGTGGCTTAGTGGTTAAGGATCTGGCATTGTCACTGCTATGGCTCAGGTCACTGCTGTGGCACGAGTTTGATCCTTGGCCCAGTAACTTCCACACGCGGCAGGAAAAAACAAAAAAACAAAAAAAAAACAACTTTAATGAAACTCTATTTCCCCTCCCCCCCCAAAAAAAATTTAGTAAGAAGACTGGTTTGGGGATTTTTGTTTGTTCTTGGTAAATCTCTAATATCTGGCTTAATAGAAAACATTAAGATACTATGTATTCATCTACTAAAATATGATGTTTTAGTTGAAGTGTATGAGGAAAATCCCCTTACAGGGATATATGGTTTAAAAAAAAGGAAGAGTATTTTACATACTATCTTTTCAGATAATTATAGGTATTCTTTGATACACCAGAACTTGACTAGTGGTAGATTTCTAAAAACTTGGTACAATGTGGAACCTGAAATCCTATCAAGGACTGTTCTGTACTCTTACATTAAAAGCCATTGGTCTATCTTGCACTTTGAATGGATCTTTTACCCCTGCATGACTATGTGATACCATGCACTGACCATTTCAAAAATACTGGCTCACTGAGTTATGTAAATCTTCCAAACATAGACACATTTCGCCGTACAATGTCAAAACGACTTATGTTAAAATCACCGCAGAAAAAAAAAGAAGAAATAAAAACCATAAAAAAAAAAAAAATCACTGCAGAGCTCATCAGGAACGCCTTTAAGTATTAAGAAGCTGTCAAACTCACAGTGGCAGGTACACACTTTCTAAAATTCTAATTTTTACTTGAAAGCCAAATTCTATCACTGGTAACAATTACTGTCAGTTGTTTTTTATGTGACAGACTCGTTTCATTCCTCTTCAAGAAAAATGTCTGCCAAAACCACAAATCTGAAAGACTATAGTGTGTTGGCTCTTTTCAAGTAAAATTATGTCCCCATTAAAAAGTGAGTTCAGGAGTTCCCATCGTGGCACAGTGGTTAACGAATCTGACTAGGAACCATGAGGTTGCAGGTTCGTTCCCTGGCCTTGCTCAGTGGGTTAAGGATAAGGCACTGCTGTGAGCTGTGGTGTAGGTTGCGGACATGGCTCGGATCTGGCATTGCTGTGGCTGTGGTGTAGGCTGGTGGCTACAGCTCCAACTCCACCCCTAGCCTGGGAACCTCCATATGCCTCGGGAGCGGCCCTGGAAAAGGCAAAACGACAAAAAAAAAAAAAAAGTGAGTTCAGCTCATAGCTCAAAACCGGTGCGCACACTCTTCCTGTAAGTAAGCACTGTCCTTCAGGATTTAGCAGAAGCCTTTTATGTACACTTTCCATTTGGGTACACAGAGCATTACAAAGTGTGTCTTCAAGGGTCAAGATTTAATAAAACTAATAATTTTACTGTCTCATTGAAGACAGTCTTAAGATGAGCTGGCTTGGTTTTCCTGCTAGTGTATGGCATGATGACTCTAGGGACAGGCCAGTTTGGTGCCACCCCTTCACTCATGCCAGCAGGTGTACGCACCACTGCTTGTGCACCATCACACAATGCTGACAAAGTGAAAAAGGCAGATGATGTCAATACATTATGAAGAAAATCACCGTGCTCTCATAGGCCCCTTGAGGGTTGCAGGATGCCCCAAGGATCCAGAAGCACACTTCAGATCCCTGGTCTCAAGGACCTCAAGGGGGAGCGAATGCCTCCTCCTGCCCTCCCCCTGAACTGACTTGAATGAATCTCCATCCTGGGCTTTGGGGAGGGAAGAAGCTGGTTTGTTTTTGTTTTCCCTTTTGGCCACCCCGGGGCATATGGAGTTCCCCGGGCAGGGATCAGATTCCAGTGGCAACTGTGACCTATGCTGCAGGCAAGGCCAGATCCTTAAGCTACTTTGCCAGGCTGGGGATCAAACCTGCATCCCAGCGCTCCAGAGACACCACCAACCCTGTTGCGCCACAGTGGGAGCTCCAAGAAGCTAGATTTTGTGAGGGAAGGCAGTGGTGGAGAGAGGGCTCTCTCTTCGTAGCCACTCCCAACTGCAGATCATTTGCCCCATGTGAGCAGCACATACCCAGCCAATGAGCGACTGGATGACCCCAGGAATGTTGTACTCCTGCAGGCGAAACAGATCCGAGGGCTCACAGTCCACGGTGAAGCTGTTGGTATCATTGTTGTACTCCACAGGGCAGACAAAGCATCTGTACCCGGACATCACGTAGGACAGCTGCAGAGGAGAACAGAGAGACAGAGGAGCCAAGTTCTAGCCATCCTGCCTGGGCAGCAGACACCCAGCTGGCCAGGCCCCTCGCCGTGCACAAACTACAAGCTTTGCACTAAATCAGATGTCCATGTTTTACCACAGGTGCATTTTAGCTGAATTTGGAAGAAAAAATTGAAAAAGAGGCTCACGGCCCACTGAGGCTCCCACATGTGCTCAACCAACCAGGTCTTGAATAAATCTAGTCAAGACCTGAAGGAATTTGGGCAAAGAACCACAGAAGTTTCACCCCATTTGGAGTCCATTTTTCTCAGGATCTCTTCATTCAAAATGGCAGGGGTGGGGCAGGGGGGGGCACAGTGAGAGAGAGACACCAGGAGGGAAGAAGACTGCAGAGCAGTAAGTATGGGAGTCAGCACTGAGGCAGCTGGTCAATTCTGAAAAAGGCAGAGCCTGACCTGAGGGTCAGAAGCAGGGAACGGAGCTCCAGAAAGGCCGGAAGATCCCGCACCTCCAGGCAAGGCGCACTTGTAGGAAAATCAATCTGAGTTGGAAAGACATTCCAGCCTCACCCTACTCTCAGGTAAAATTTCAATGCATGGACAAGAATGCCACCTCCTGGAGTTCCTGTTGTGGCTCAGTGGTAATGAACCCACTAGTATCCGTGAGGATGCAGGTTTGATCTCTAGCCCCACTCAGTGGGTTAAGGATCCAGCATTGCTGTGAGCTGTGGTGCAGGTCACAGACACAGCTCGGATCCTGCATTGCTGTGGCTGTAACTGTGGCCGGCAGCTACAGATCCAATGTGACCCCTACCCTGGGAACTTCCATATGCTGCAGATGCAACCATAAAAAAAAAAAAAAAAAGGAGTTCCCGTCGTGGCGCAGTGGTTAATGAATCCGACTGGGAACCATGAGGTTTCGGGTTCGATCCCTGCCCTTGCTCAGTGGGTTAACGATCCGGCGTTGCCGTGAGCTGTGGTGTAGGTTGCAGACGCGGCTCGGATCCCGAGTTGCTGTGGCCCTGACGTAGGCCAGTGGCTACAGCTCCGATTCGACCCCTAGCCTGGGAACCTCCATATGCCGCGGGAGCGGCCCAAGAAATAGCAAAATGACCCAAAAAAAAAAAAAAAAAAAAAAAAAGAATGCCACTTCCTGTGTGTCACCAGGCCTCAGGATGAGAGGAATACAAGGTGTGCCTGACCCCTGCCCCTCTACTGCCCAGACCCTGCTTAAAACTGGCAGATAAGGGACAGCTGGCACTGCCCATGCTGTGTTCATGCCTCACTACAGGGCAGGTTACCATTCAGCAGGACAGAGTCCTTGGCCTTGGGAAAACCCGCTCTCTAGCCCTGGGTGGGCTTTGAAGGTGGGTGGGAGGCCTCCGCCCATCTCCCACCCAGCTGGGAGCCACCACCTACCAGAAGGCCAAAGACCACAGTAGCAAAGCAACCCCCAATGAAGCCTTCCCAGGTCTTCTTCGGGGACAGCTGTGGACAAAGAGCAAGTTCTTAACAAAAGGTGTTTTCATAACTCTGGCTTTGGGAATAATGATTGCTAAAAAATCTTTCTCCTTTTAAAAATCTCATTCAACTAACTGCTTCGCCTTCTAAAATATGCCCATGATTGGTTTCCCTGTTTCCTGCCTGAGAGCACTTTGTTTTCATTCTGTTTCAATCAATCAAATAATTATATTATAAAAGAGTATACTAAATAAATGACACCACTCACAGTCAGATCAAAGCCTCAAAAGTGTGACTACACAGTCTATAAAAACAATTTCTCTACTAGCTCTTTTGTTTTTCCTATGATTGGTTATCATGTCTTCCTGTGGCTTTCTGCTTGAATTGAATTTATTACTGGTGTTTCTCCAGGACGATGTGAAGATGTATACACCACCTACATCTCGTCTCTGCCTCCCAAGCTGATCTACTCATGTAAAGGCACCACCCTTCCCTCACAGCGGTGGTCCATATAAGGCGGATCCATTTACCTTGATGAGTGGGGTCCGACCAAAAAAGAAGCCAAACATATAGGCCATGATGTCATTACAGATCACACAAGAGATGGGGACGATGAACCTAAGAAATAAACCGAAGAATCAACACTACCAAGATGATAATACCTCAGGAGTCCACCAGACAGTGCCATTCATAAATTTCAGGACCAAAATAATGCATAAGTACTTATTGCCCATGCAGAAGTAAGTTTAAAAGAAATAAAATATTACATGAGCCATAACTAGTACCCGGCACATAGTGCCTTCAAATGTATACTAAATGACTTACTGACTAAATGGAGGTGGTATTCTATAAAGTGTCATTTGTTCTTTTTTCATTATAAAGTAATATAAAATTTTAAACTGTAAAAGAAAGAAAAAATAAAACGTTCCTTGATAGGGCTGTTTGCCCCACTCCTATCTCTATTCTCCAATGTAACCACTTCTACTCGCTTCTGACTTCTCTTCTTCTAGTAGTTACCTCCATGTCCTAAGTAATACATCTCTCTATTTCATAATTTACCACACTTTTTTTGTCTTCTTTTTTCTTTTTTTTTTTTTTTTTTTGTCTTTTTGTCTTTTGTTGTTGTTGTTGTTGCTATCTCTCTTGGGCCGCTTCCGCGGCATATGGAGGTTCCCAGGCTAGGGGTTGAATCGGAGCTGTAGCCACCGGCCTACGCCAGAGCCACAGCAACTCGGGATCCGAGCCGCGTCTGCAACCTACACCACAGCTCACGGCAACGCCGGATCGTTAACCCACTGAGCAAGGGCAGGGACCGAACCCGCGACCTCATGGTTCCTAGTCGGATTCGTTAACCACTGCGCCACGACGGGAACTCCCATGTCTTCTTTTTTCTTGAGCTGCTCCTGTGGCATATGGAGGTTCCCAGGCTAGGGGTCGAATCGGAGCTGTAGCCACAGGCCTACGCCAGAGCCACGGCAACACGGGATCCGAGCCACATCTGTGACCCACACCACAGCTCACAGCAACGCCGGATCCTGAACCCACTGAGCAAGGCCAGGGAACGAACCCACAACCTCATGGTTCCTAGTCGGATCTGTTAACCACTGTGCCACGACGGGAACTCCTACCACACTTTTTTTAAACTGTTTATTACTAGGCTCTAGTAAGCCCTGCATTTCCCCAGGACAACAGTGAGGGCAAGACCACAGCACCTAAGTACATACAGCCAGATTTCTTCTCTGCCTCCTTCTGCTGGTGGTCTGGTCATCCCCATCAAGAAAAAGGGGAACAGAAGAAAGGGTGGGGGGAAAAACTGTAATTGCAATGTATACATGTAAGGATAACCTGACCCCCTTGCTGTACAGTGGGAAAATAAAAAAAAAAAGAAAAAAAAAGAAAAAGGGGACAGTTTCCACATGTCTCCTTTCTTCACTCTCCACTCTCTGACACTTTTTTTTTAAGTCTCTATTACAGTTTAACATAATATACAAAAATCTTGATTTTTTTTATATTAGAGTAGCCCTTCGACTCTAGGCAATACTTTCTGACTTCCTGTTTGTTAAGAGAGAGGTTTAGAGTATCTGCCTATATCCACCCAACCACCTCATTTACTTTGTTGAGGCTTCTAGCACATACTCTTTGCTCTACAGCTATAGTTAACTCTTATAGGTTGAGTTTGAAAACCAGTAACCAGAGGCTTGGATCAGATTCCCTCTAGAACCAAGTGGTGTATCTGGCCCTAAAGACAAGGACTTAGCCTGAGCCCCTGTTTAGAATTACCTAACAAGAGGGAGTTCCTGCGGTGGTGCAATAGTAACAAAACTGACTAGCATCCATGAGGACGCAGGTTCGATCCCTGGCCTCACTCAGTGGGTTAAGGATCCAGCATTGCTGTGGTAAAAGCCGCAGAGGTGTCTTAGGTCCCCAGAGGCTGTGGCTGTGGTGTAGGCCAGCAGCTGCAGCTCTAATTCGACCCCTAGCCTGGGATCTTCCATATGCCATGGGCAAGGCCCTAAAAAGACCAAAGGAAAAAAAAATTACCTAACAAGAACTCTGAAAGAGCAGGAGAGTGTGTCTGCCTGGGCCATCAGCACTGTTTAAACATAACAATGCCCAAGGCTAACATTTAGATAGCTAATCTCTGTTCTAACTATTTTACATGTTTTTCATTAATTTATTTCTCAGGCAGTGGCCATTACCTTATCTTCATTCCAAGATCTGGAAAAAGAGGCATAGTCTAATATCTTACCCAATACTTTAGTATTTCATATATGCTAGGAGATACCTTCACTGCTTCACTATAATCACAGCTTCTTTGTCAGCCCACTGACTTCTATCAATGGTGATAGATTTCCTGCTGAAACCATGGCATTTCTGGAATAAAATCTACTAACTATATCATTCTTTTGACACATTGCCATCATTCTTTTGACAACTTGCTATTCTAAATAACATATTTAGAATGATTTATCTATGGGAGTTCCCGTTGTGGTTCAATGGTAACAAGCCCAACTAGTATCCATGAGGATGCAGGTTTGATCCCTGGCCTCACTCAGTGGGTTAAGGATCTGGCATTGCTGTGAGCTATGATGTAGGTCGCAGATGGGTTTGGATCCTGTGTTGCTGTGGTGGTTATGGCATAGGCCTGTGGCTATAGCTCCAATTCAAACCCTAGCCTGGGAACTTCCATATGTCATACCTGTGTCCCTAAAAAGGCACGAAAAAAAAAATTGTGGAGTTCCCATCGTGGCGCAGTGGTTAACAAATCCAACTAGGAATCATGAGGTTGCAGGTTCGATCCCTGGCCTTGCTCAGCAGGTCGAGGATCTGGAGTTGCCGTGAGCTGTGGTGTAGGTTGCAGGCACGGCTCAGATGCTGGGTTGCTGTGGCTCTGGCGTAGGCTGGTGGCTACAGCTCCAATTCAACCCCTAGCCTGGGAACCTCCATATGCCGCAGGAGCGGCCCTAGAAAAGGCAAAAAGACAAAAAAAAAAAAAAGAATGATTTCTCTATATTCATAAAAAAATTCAGTTTATCATTCCTCTTTCTCCTTCCCTATGCTTTTTTCAGCTTTAACAGTTTTAGAGAAAACTCAACTGATGTCACAGGTCATTTTTTCCAGGTGTGGATCCTTATGCAATTTTCAAAGTTCTTTCTGTTTTTGATCTAGTCAAGTTTTCTTCTTTATGACTTTTAGTCACTGACCTCTTGCCAGGAAATCATGATTCTTTTCCTTCTAGATTTTCAAATTTGTTGCCATACAGTTGCACTGTCTTTGATTCTTTAAATATCCCTATATACCTTAGTCTATAATGGTGGTTCTCAAAGTGTAGGTCCTCACCAGCAGCATAAGCATCAGTTGGGAAAGTACTAGAAACTCAAGTTATCAGGCCCCACCTGACATCTACTGAAGCAGAAACTCAGGAGTGGGGGGTCAGCAATCTGTGCAGTAACCAGGCCTGTGGGGTATGCCGATGTAGCTCAGGTGAGAGCCCCTGGCTTGGACAGTAATCAGGATTTCTGAGCCCACCTATTCAAAAGAACACCCGCAAAATAAAAGGAAGACCACCCCTCACTGACATCACTCACCAGATCATGCCTTCAAACAGGTTGTGGATAACGAGATGCGACTGGGTTACAACAATCAGTAATGTTACATGGGTCCAGCCAAACTGCAAAAAGAAGATGAGGAATAAAGTGTATCAGTTTACCCTGGAACAGTTAATACCAAATAGGAAATTGCTGAGAAACAGGTAGGAGAGAGACTTGTTTCCGTACCTATCTTACTGGAAGTGAAAAGGTATACCTACTCCTGGGCATCTATCCAGAGTAAACCATGACTCGAAAAGTTACATACACCCCAATGTTCGTTGCAGCACTATACACAATAGCCAAGACATGGAAGCAACCTAAATGCCTATGGACAGAGGAGTGGAAAAAGAAGATATGGTACATATACGCAATGGACTACTACTCATCCATAAAAAGGAACGAAATAATGGCATTACAGCAACACAGATGGACCTAGAAATTATCATGCTAAGCGAAGTTAGACAGACACAAATGTCATATGTTCTCCCTTATATGTGGAAATTTAGAAAAGGATACAATGAACTTCTTTGTAGAATAGATACTAACTCGCAGACTTTGAAAAACTTATGGTTACCAAAGGAGATAGATTGGGGGTGGGGGGAATGTGCTGGGGGTTTGGGATGGAAATTCTATAAAACTGGGTTATGATGATCATTGTTCAATTATAAATATAATAAAATTTATTGAGTTAAAAAAAAAAAAGAAAAGGTATAGAACAGGCCTCTAGGATTGACCATGTTTCCTAGCTATAGGTCCCATCAAAAGCAGAGCCCACATGGCTCACTAGTTGGTCCTTCTATGCTCCAAAAGCCCAGGTACTTGTGTTTTCTTAGTAAGTTTTTTGTTTTTTGCTTTTGCTTGGGACACTCAGAGAGGGTATGTTCTCAAGTTGAGGGAGTACATAGCAGGTAGGATATCTGTGGGCAACGCCTGAAGCTTCACCTTGAGTCTTACTGACCTCAGGCCACCCTGAGGTCCAGTAGAGAGATTGCTTAGGGTGTAAATGATGTAACAGTGATTGGCTCAGTGAGGATGCCTCCTTCATCCTCTAGGTTCTAGATGCACAAGAACAGACTACATTCCAGGGCTGATTTATCACAGAAAGGATAAGGGGCCTGTGGAATTTCTGCATAATTTCATATATGCCAGGAATTGTGACAATGACGCACAGATCTCCCTTACCATGTAAAATTGCAGTCGATAATGCTTCTTGACCAGACTCAGCACAAACATGCAGAATCCTAGATTGAGGACAAAGAGCAAAAATAAATCACATTCCGCATTTATCTTTGTCCTAGTCTTTAGCTGTGTTAAGCGGTCCTTTGCTAATTTCCTGGCAGCCGTTAACCAGGGCACAAATCCACAGCCCCAGGGAATAAAACCTTCGAGACAATCAGAGGAAGGCAGTATTTTAAAATCTTGAAGACTACACAGAACTTAGGACACAGTTCACCCAATAGAAATGCTTTTGATCTTAGAGTAGGGGCAAACAATGGTCAGGCCAGCTGTCTGTTTTTATAAACAAATTTTATTGGAACACAGCCACACCTATTTGTGTACATATTGTCTAGGGCTGCTTCTTTGCAGCAGAACTGAGGTGCTGCAACAGAGACCCTCTGACCACCCCCCTGCAAAAAAAAACCTATAATATTTATTATCTGGACCTTTAAGAAAAAGTTTGCTGACCTCTGTCCTCAAACATAGAGGTCTGGCAGAGGGACCTACCTGGTATGGGGCCAAGGCCATCCTTGCATCTCTCTCCCACTGGGCCGTATGACCAAAATCCCGGGTAAAAAAGAGACGTTTACCCCTAAGTGTCCCTCAAAAAAAGAGCACATTCCTGTTGGAGACCCTGGCCTCCCTATGTGGGGCTGCTCCTAAGCTCTGAGGCGGGCTCTCTGACTTTCCCCAACCCTGCAGCCTATTTTAATAGCCAGGTGCCATTCACAGAGCCAAGGGTTGCTAGCAAGCTGATGAAAAATAGGTCAGGCTGAAATTTAGGTCAGAATAAACTTCTCATATGCCTCAAAAGGGCTTTGCGGGCAACCATGAAGAACACTCACATTACTAGACCTCTTGCACAGTCTTGAGTTTTAGATTGACAGAGCACTTAAACTGTTTGTCAAGATCAAATCCTCACGGTAACTCTGCTGTTTTGGCTCTACATTACAGGAGAGCTAACTGAGACTCAAAGAGTAAGCTCCTAGCTCCTCTGAAGTCACAGGTCTTTTTAGCCCAAATCAGTAAAATTTCCACTAAACTGCAAAGCCCCTTTTTATGCCCGAGTTCCTGGGTGGTTTTTATTTCGATCAGAATCTCTGCCAGCAAGGAAGGTCAGCAAACTCCAGCCCTACAACTACATGAGCCCCTTATTTCATTTCTCTTAGTAAAGAATTGCTATGGCTCGTGGAAGGCAAAGCCCTCGGCTCTCTCTGCTCCCCTGTGTGGTCAGAGTTCATGTCATCAAAACCTTACACCAACCAAGAAATGCCCCAACTTCAATTCAGCAGACTTGCAAAAACAAGACAGGGACAAGAAGTGGTGAGCCACTTAATGCATACCTGTTAGATAAAGGGTAAAGGAGATGAATCGGTGGTATTTACTGAGAATCCGCAAAGGCTCCTCTCTCTGGACTAGGGTGAAGAAGTAATCTGTCACTGTTTCACCATAGAAGAAATAATTTACACACAGTAGAAAGTACCTGTAAAAGAAGACTGGTCACTGCCAAGGGCCCCTCCTTTAGAGTGAGACCGGCAAAAAGCCCTGGGCACCAGAGGAGCAGACCACCCGACCCTGAGATCCCTGGGGCAGCTCGCAGAGAGGGGCAAGCAGACCACAGTCCCCTATTCCCTGGTGACACTGAAGGTGAGACGTTTATCTAGAAATGTGTGGCTTGGGAGTTCCATTGTGGCTCAGCAGTAACAAACTCAACTAGTATCCATGAGGTTGTGGGTTCAATCCCTGGCCTTGCTCAGTGGGTTAAGGATCTGGAGTTGCTGTGAGCTGTGGTGTAGGTTGCAGACGCAGCTCAGATCCCGAGTTGCCGTGGCTGTGGTATAGGCCAGCATCTAAAGCTCTGATTCGACCCTTAGCCTGGGAACTTCCATGTGCCACATGTGTGACTCTAAAAAGCAAAAAAAAAAAAAAAAAAAAAAAAAAGAACAGAAATGCATGGTTTTCATTTACTCTCCATTTATCACAAACTTGGGACTCAGATTCTGCCCCTTTGTTTCCTAGAACTAACTAGACACTCAAACCATAAGACAACCCCTGGAACACACCTTATCCTGCCTCCCCAGCCTTACTTCCATATGCTTCCTGACAGGAACCCTGCACACTCATCAAAATCTCTCTGGCTTTGCAGCCTACCTGTGCAGCTCCCTTCTTCTCCCTGCCTGCAACATCCTCTTACCCAGTTTTTCACTCGTTGCCCAAATACCATTTTCTTCCCATAAACTTGCACAACCTAACATGATGTCTGCCGCCTTTGCATTTATTTCTACAGTACAAAATATTTGCTCTTTTCACTAAACAATGAATTGGGCTTCATCTCAGACTGTCTCCCTCTCTGATACCTACCTCTGACACAGAATCTTCCACTAGCAATAACTTTCATGTTTTATGAACTTTCTCCTCAACTGGAGCTTTAGGGAGGAGCAGCCATGGCTCGTATACCTTGCAGCCACACTGTTGTGTCCACATATGGGGACAAGTGGCCCACTTTAAATACTCAATGAGGAGTTCCCGTTGTGGCTCAGCAGTAACAAATCCAACTAGTATCCACGAGGATGCCGGTTCATTCCCTGACCCCGCTCAGTGGGTTAAGGATCCGGCACTGCCATCAGCTGTGATGTAGGTCACAGATGTGCCTTGGATCTGGCATTGCTATGGCTGTTGCATAGGCCAGCAGCTGCAGCTCTGATTTGATCCCTAGCCTAGGAACTTCCATATGCCTCAGGTGTGCCCTTAAAAAGACAAAAAAAAACACACACACACACACACACACACAAAAAAACCACTCAAAACACGCAACAAGGATCTAGACAGAAAAGAGGACAAAGAGCTTTTATCTCCCTTTTTTTTTTCTTTAAATTGTGGAAGTTCAGAGTTCCCCTTGTGGCTCAGTAATTAACAAATCTGACTAGGAACCATGAGGATTCGGGTTCAATCCCTGGCCTTGCTCAGTAGGTTAGGGATTTGGCGTTGCCGTGAGCTGTGGTGTAGGTCACAGACGCGGCTCGGATACCGTGTTGCTGTGGCTCTGGAATTGGACCCCTAGCCTAAGAACTTCCATATGCCGCAGGAACGGCTCTAGAAAAGGCAAAAAGACAAAAAAAAAAAAAAGTAAATTGTGGAAGTTCAAGAACTCCCATGCTGGGTTTATCTTCTGTTACATGAAAAACATTACCACAGTCAGGGATCAGACATCCTGAGTATATTAACAAAATTCAAAATACTGCTTCCTAGCTATAGAGGAGCCACAGAGAGACCTACATCTTAACCCCCAAAGGCCTGGTGAAGACTGCAAGACAGCTTGTGTGGCTGTGTGATGAGGAAGCATCTCTGAGAAGGATGTGTCCAGCCTAAGTCCAGGCATGTCAGCTCCCTTGGCCATGACCCAGTTGCTGGGGCCCCAAACACTACTCTCCAGCTAGCTAAGTGGTAGAATCAATGCCCAAGTCCCAGCACAGCAGGGTGAAAGTGGCCTGCATTTGCCCCAAGGCTTCTCAGGACTACGAGTGTTCTGCCCATGTGTCACCAACAGAAGAGTGTGACCCATACAGCAGAGAGCTTCTGATCAGAAAGGGGCCTCAGTCATCCCCTGTGTTACAGGCCTTCCTTCTGGATTTTTTTGTTGTTTTCTTGGGAGGGGTTTTTGTTCCCCCCAGGCTGTGCTTCTGTTTTTGCTTCAAGACAGTCAAGCCCTTTCCTAGTCTAAGGAAGAGAAAGCAGAGCTTCTCTGGAGCCCAGATGCCCTGCATTCAGTCTCTCCTGGCCACCAGCACCCCAGGAGCCTCCGACGACTGACCTGACTGGGTAGGAATCCTTTGAACCATCCATTTATTTGTTTGTTTTTCTTTTTGCAACCACACCTGTGGCATATGGACATCCCTGGTACAAGGGTCGAATCAGAGCTGCAGCTTGCAGCAACACCGGATCCTTAACCCACTGGGCAAGGCCAGAGATTGAACCTGCATCCTCATGGACACTGTCAGGTTCTTAACCCATGGAGCCACAGCAGAGACTCCCTCAACCACCTGTTTTAAGGATGAGGAAGCCAAGTCCCAGGGATAGCAACATCAACACTGACAACTCCCAGATAACTCCTATGGGATGCTAGGATGCTAAAGGACCAAAATATATAGATCAGAGCTCCCATCCTGGCTCAGTGGTAACGAACCCAACTAGAGTCCATGAGGATATGGGTTCCACCCCTGGCCTCACTCAGTGTGTTAACGATCTTGTGTTGCTGTGGCTGTGGTGTAGGCCCGCAGCTACAGCTCTGGCTGTACACACACACACACAGATCTAGAAAAGGGGGGAGGGGTGGATTGTGCAGAGTCTAAGGAATCTAAATACCAAGATAAACACGGTCACAGATGCAGCCAGTCTGGTGTCTTCTGAGAAAGAATCCAGACTCTGGGTGGTACCAAACCACTCCTCATAGGCCAGCCACACAGCCAGGCCTATGCAATACTTGGATCTCAGAGGTGCTGTGTAGGTCCATGGCCATCACCCCCTTACTACCACTATGACTATAAATACCTACAACAAAGCACCAGTCCAAATCTGTTAAGGGTCCCTGTGGGGCTTGAGAGCTTACCAGCTGAGCGTTCTGAACCAGGGCAGGTCATAGGAGTGGTAGACATTGTAGCCGATGGTGATAATCTCATGGAAACACTTAATCTGAACACACATCACCTGCAGGACACAAAAGAATTAGAATACTTCTACCCAGTTCTTAAGATCTTTGGAAACAGAAACCAGCAGGTCATGGGCCTTTAAGACAAACCATCATGTTTAGGAAGAATGTCAGTCCTACAGTGATTCTGCTCTCCTCCTCCCCTCGCACCAGCCCACAGGGCAATGAAGCCCTTTACGTCACATGGAGTGGATCCAATTTCTCACAAGACGTACATGCTTCTGAAACTTCAATTAACATTTTATTGCAGAACCTCCCAGGACTAAATCTCATTAACTTTTGACTCTGTATAGAAATACATACTTGAAATGTCTCAACTGCTCCGTTCAGCAGTCAGCTGTTTGACATCTGACCCTGTCCATGACAGTGGGGAGACTAAGAGAAAAGCACTGTGGACTGGGATTTCTTAACAAAAAGTCCTAAGCCTGTGAAGGAGGCCCCAGGAAAACAAGAAACAAAACCAAGAGTTACACAGAATCATAGCAAGGGTCCCAGTTTAATCAAACAGCTAAAGCAATAAGATAACATTTTTACGTGAAGAGACGTCTTTAACCACACACAACTGGCCCCCTGCCAATGGCCCTCCAGTTGGCTCCCGGAAGGTGAGAATCGCAGCTATTCCAGGGCAAATGTAGTCTGAGGAGCCTGGACCCCAAGTGAATCCCCGAACCAACCCAATACCTGGCACTTAAAATGACCAGCCCTGTAGAAAAAAACTGAAGGCAAAACCAAAACAACATACAAACAAGCACTTACAATCATCATTAAAACCATTGGTCCCAGGTAAATGATGATGAAGAAAAATGCAATCATGGCCAAAGTCAGGATGCCTCTCACCCACCAGTTCTTCCATCTAAGTTAGAGGGGAGGGGAGGGAGAAATCATGTTAGGAACCCAAAAAGAAGTGAAGCACAAACCCAAGGGGATGGTTGTTCCTGGGATGAGACGTCCTGAGGTCAATTCTTTCTAAGAGTACCCCCTTCACCTTGACATGAGCGCTAACCATAGGCTGGCGGGAGCAGGGCCACCAGAGACATCACCTCATCCACACTAAACTCACAGGTGCTCCAAGGCCCACATAAAAATACACCAGCTTATGTTTTAACAAAAGAATCAGGAGTACCCATCGTGGTGCAGCGGAAATGAATCCGACTAGGAACCATGAGGTTTGATCCCTGGCCTCGCTCAGTGGGTTAAGGATCCTGCATTGCCGTGAGCTGTGGTGTAGGTCGCAGACACGGCTTGGATCTGGAGTTGCTGTGGCTGTGGTATAGGCCAGTGGCCATGGCTCCAATTAGACCCCTAGCCTGGAAACCTCCACATGCCGAGGGTGTGGCCCTAAAAGGACAAAAGACAAAAACAAACAAACAAACAAAAAAACCCCAAAGGAATCAGACAAGAGTCCTGAGGGCAATGTAGTGCCTACTACTTCTGTATCTACTTGGATGGCTTCTATGGGCGTCTCAGGAAAAAACTATGAACATTCTTCCTGAGGCACCATCCTACACTGCCCGACCCCTGCACTGTTATGGTGCCAACAGTATTAAATGCAGCAGTAATATCAGCTATCACACATGCGCACCTGGCACTTTTATAAGGATTTTTTTTTTTTTTAGGGCCACACCTGCAGCATGTGGAGGTTCCCAGGCTAGGGTTCAAATCAGAGCTGTAGCTGCCGGCCGACACCACAGCCACAGCAACTCAGGACCTGATCCGCATCTGGATCGACACCACAGCTCAGGGCAACGCTGGATCCTTAACCCACTGAACAAGGCCAGGGATCGAACCTGTGTGCTCATGGATATTAGCTGGGTTTGTTAACCACTGAGCCATGATGGCAACTCCTATAAGAGCTTTATATGCATTGATCAATTCAACCCTCCACACTACTAGCTTGTACAGGTGAGGAAACGGATGCACAGTTCATACAGCTGTAAGTGCTTAAGCTGGGATTTGAAACCTGAGAACCACTGCACATACGATCTTTCAATGGGACAAATGGGGATGGGGGGAATGGGGACATGCACAGGAATACATTATTTTTATTTTTATTTTGCTTTTTAGGGCCACACCCATGGCATATGGAGGTCCCCAAGATAGGGGTCCAGTTGGAGCTAGAGCTGCCAGCCTACGCCGCAGCCGAAGCAGCATCAGATCTGAGCTGTGTCTGCCACCTACACCACAGCTCACGGCAACCCCAGATCCTTAACCCACTGAGTGAGGCCAGGGATCAAACCCACCACCTCACGGTTCCTAGTCAGATTCATTTCTGCTGCACCACGCCAAGAACTCCCACAGGAATACTTTTAGATAATGTTTTCAAGTCTTGCAGTTTGTCTTTTTAATCTGCCTGCAGAGCTGGTGTCAGAAAGCCCAGAGTCTCAAGAGACCAAAATTTTAACCTTGGATTCACCCAAGTTGAGATGTTTCTCAATTCTCATAGGAGAATTTAAGGAATGTCCACAATGGATGTGTGTGGGAGAGGGAAAGCTGAACTCTGAACTAGAAACTCGGGCTCCTTGGTGGAAAGCAGCCTGCCCATTCATCACAAAGCCCAAAGACCATTTATTGTCATGTGCTGTGTCAGCAACCACCCCAATGTCCACGTTCTCCTTCTCCTCAGAAAGCACCTCCCAGCCAGCCTACAGCACGGATCGGGGGGCAGATCCAGCCAGGAGGTGCTCAAAGTCACTGTTAAGCACCAGAGGACATTCACTGGAGCCCAGGCAAAGGCAGGGGAGGTCAGTGAGGTGGGCAGGCCTCCCCGCGTCTTCCATGGCACCTGGAGACAGGACAAGCCCCTCAGCGAGCACCTGCATCATTAAGCCAGACTACCTTGAAGACAAGTTGGAAAGGGCCCGGTTGAGGACCTCTGGGGTGTCGTCTGCAGAAGTTGGTTGGGTGACAGCTTCCACTCGGCTCTCACTGTCGGATGCAGTCTCTCCATCGACCTTTGCTTCTGACTCCAACTCCTGCAGAGCAGAAAAACAGATGAGGAAAAGGTAAAAAACGCTGAGTAGGATCCTGGGTAGAGACACCCAAAAAGACCCATCCACCTTTGAAAATCCCTCTCCATACTGTGAGCAGCTCCTGCTCTGCCACAGCAAATGGTGGCCTCTCAGAGCCACCGGGACCACCAGCGGCTCTGGCCAGGCTCTCTCAGGGGGAGCTGGGTATGCCAGCTATTGCCCCCTGCAACAAGGCTCCCCAAAGCACTATCTCCAGACTTCGCCAGCATGGAAGCCGTACAGGACCACTAACTCGAGTCCATGCTTCACCAGGACTGGTGAAGGGCACTGCCTTCTCCCTGCCACCAGGCCCAGGTGTCAGTAAACACATAGACGTCACTCACAGAGTGGCCACCAGGCCCCAGCCACAGAACGAAATGCCGCAGGAACTCACCCTGCTCCCCAGCCTGTGTGGAGGGATCAGGGCCATGCCAGCAACAGGCTCTCCATTCAAAGCACCAAGGAGCAAGCTGCTCCACATCCTCCTACTCAGAGCTTTAATTTCTTAGAAGAGTTTAGAATAGCTTCTGTGAGAAAAGGTGGAGGAGAAATCAAACCTCATGGATTAGAGTAAAAATACTACCTAGTATTTGAATAGCCCGTCATAGTTTTGAGAGCATTTCCCACGCCTGTGAACACCTGAGCAGTTCTGGGAGGAAGGGAAGACAGAAAGATCCCAATTTACAAATGAAGAAACAGGCACTCTGAGAAATGCAATGGCTCGCCCCCCCATCTCCTATTAACCAGATTTCTGACTTCAATGTGTTCATCCCACTGGATTTCCTTTTATTTAAGCATCTTGGAATCCATTTTATTCTTTAGGAAGAAATTCAGAACAAAGTAAACTGGAAATTTTGCAAAAGGATATTTCACCAAATCTTCAAATATTTCAGTACATACATGCGCAAACACAAAACGTGCTTTTTTCAAACTGAACTAACAATTTGAATCTTCCTGGTGGTTAATAAATATATGAAACTGAGTACCATGTCACATGTTTCTTGATCATTTGGATATCACCTTTTGTGAAGTATCTGTCAAGTTACTGGCCAGGAGTTCCCGTTGTGGCTCAGTGGTTAACAAACACGACTAGTATCCACGAGGATGTGGGTTCAATCCCTGGCCTTGCTCAGTGGGTTAAGGATCTAGCATTGCCATGAGCTGTGGTGTAGGTCGCAGATGAGGCTCAGATCTGGAGTTGCTGTGGCTGTGGTGTAGGCTGGCAGCAGGAGCTCAGATTCGACCCTTAGCCTGGGAACTTCCATATGCTGTGGGTGTGGCCCTAAAAAGACAAAAGAAAAAAAAAAAAAAAAAGTCACTGGCCAGTTTCCTACCGAGTTTTCTTGCCTTCCTTTTCATTAATTTGTAGGCGTTTTTTACACATTCCAGATTTAAGCACTTTTTGTCCCTAATATGTTCCCTCAGCCTTCTCTAAGCCTCACTGCCACCTCAGTCATTCCCTCTCCTACAATCAAACCTTCTCCCTCCCTCTCAGCACTGACCAGAGGGATCTTGATGGGAGCATTTGTAATTGTCTATTGCCCCCATTGACCCTAAGCTCCCTAAAGACAGGAGTATGACAACCTTTTCTCCTGATATCCTAATGCCTGGCACACAGATACCTACACAAAATACTAATATCTGGAAGGATAGCGGGAAGAAAAGAATTAATTCCAAGTGTGGTAAAGATACCCAGCTCGTGCCCTCATGGAGACAGCTGTTTCTAAATTAACTAACAACAGTGATAACATCATTCAACAGAGGCCTTAGATGTTACAAGGCTGCTGATACAGGGCGCACTTGGTAAAGAACTTCTAGAGGTGGCCTTGGCAGTCAGATCTGAGAAAAGAGCCCCAGCTTCCAAGACGGAGTCCCTGCTCCTGCCTCTGCCACTGCTGAACCTGTGGCTCTGGACAGGTCACCCAAGTGCTACACTCCAGTGTCTTCACCGAATAAAAGGGACCAAGAAAGGACCCTCTTTACCTGGTAGGGGTTCCCTAGAAAGAGAACCAAACCCTCACCCGGAGCCACACAAACTCTGAAACACAGCAACACCTCTGGGATTTTAAGTCAACACACTCGGGTGTCAACTTAAAAAATATGCACAACTTAAACATTGAGGGTTAAGTTTTACTTGGGGCAAAGTGAGGACTACAGCCCGGGAGACAGTAATTCAGACAGCTCTGAAATACTGCTCCAAAGAGGTAGGGGGAAATGTCAGTATATATGCGATTTCAGTGAAGGGGGAGGTCCATGGAACGAAGCACATATTTTGCAGAAGTAGTCTCATGAAGGTTACTGTTAGTCACGAAAAGTCACCATGAACAATTTTACTGCTTTTCTAGATATGAGGAGATGCAAGAATTGGGCTCATGAAATCTCCTGAAAACATCTATCTGATGACCTTCTCTCAGTTTTCCCAGAGCACAGAGGGTCTCCCTCCTGATCTCCACCCTGAGCTCCTTTCAGGGGGTCTTGAGGGTCAGCAGCTACAGCATCTCATAGTTCAATTCTTGCAGGGGTAGATGGCAAGTGCCCATCTCTAGTTCACAGGACTCCTGGATGGTCAAAAAGGATTACTTACATTGGACTGAGTGAACTGGCAAATATGGTTATAATTTTCATGGTTTCTATCTGACATAGTACTGGCTTTTAATCTGCATTTTCCAGACACAAAGAAATTCTTCCCCTCAAGCTAATTATGACTTAACAGCAACTGGTAAATTATACCTTTGGAAGCAACATTGAAATATTTATCTTTTCTTTCTACCTAATCCCTCCAGAGATTGGAAACTCTTAGCTTGCCAGCAGCTTTGTCAGATAAATTTCCTACAGGAATCTCAAGGTATTTGGGGGACTCTGAAAGAACTGGGTAACTTTGGAGGAATTCACCTAAATATGTAATATAAAATCTGACATGCCCTTGGCATGTCTTTCCTAGCCACAAGAGGCCTTTAAAAACTCAAACTTTTATAAGAGATTTCTTATAAAAGTTCTAGCAACTTTACCAAACTCGTTGATGAGCTCTAACAGTTTTTTGGTTGGAGTTCCTGTCGTGGCACAGTGGTTAACGAATCTGACCAGAAACCATGAGGTTGTGGGTTCGATCCCTGGCCTCGCTCAGTGGGTTAAGGATTGCTGTGAGCTGTGGTGTAGGCGACAGATGCAGCTCGGATCTGGCATTGCTGACTGGCGTATGCTGGCAGCAACAGTTCCGATTAGACCCCTAGCCTGGGAACCTCCATATGCCATGGGTGCGACCCTAGAAAAGATAAAAAAACTAAAAACAGTTTTCTGGTAGTATCTTTAGGATTTTTCCAGATATAGTATCATGTTATCTGCAAACAGTGATAGTTCACTTCTTTTCCAATTTGAATTCCTTTTATTTCTTTCTTCTCTGATTGCTGTAGCTAGGACTTCCAAAACTATGTTGAGTAACAGTGGTGAAAGTAGACATCCTTGTCTTGTTCCTGATCTTAGAGAAGAATACTTTCAATTTTTCACCATTGAGAATGATGTTAGCTGTGAGTTTGGCATATATGGATTTCATGATGTTGAGGTAGGTTCCCTCTATGCCCACTACTTTCTGAAGAACTTTTATCAGAAATGGGAGTTGAATTTTGTCAGGAGCTTTTTCTGCATTTATATGAAAGCCCAGAAATAAATCCAAGCACCTATGGTCAACTAATCTATGACGAAGCAAGAATACACAATGGAGGAAAGATACTCTTCAATAAGTGGTGCTAGGAAAACTAGACACCTACATGTAAAAATTAGAACACTAACACCATACACAAAAGTAAACTCAAAATGGATTAAACACCTAAAAGTAAGGCCAGATATATAAGCTCCTAGAGGAAAACATAGACAAGAATACTCTTTAAGGAGTTTCCATCGTGGCTCAGTGGTTAACGAATCCGACCAGGAACCATGAGGTTGTGGGTTCGATCCCTGGCCTCACTCAGTGGGTTAAGGATCTGGCGTTGCCGTGAGCTGCGGTGTAGGTTGCAGATGCGGCTCGGATCCTGCTTTGCTGTGGCTCTGGCATAGGCCAGCAGCTACAGCTCCAATTCAACCCCTAGCCTGGGAACCTCCATATGCTGCAGAAGTGGCCCTAGAAAAGACCAAAAAAAAAAGAATACTCTTTGACATAAATCACAGCAACATCTTGTTTGATCCACCTCCTAGAATGACAATAAAAACAAAAATAAATTAATGGGACCTAATTAAACACAAACGCTTTTGCACAGCAAAAGAAACCATTAAAAACATGAAAAGATAACCCACAGAATGGGAGAAAATCTTGGCAAAAGATGCGACCTACAAGGGCCTAATCTCCCAAATATACAAACAACTCACACAACTAAACAACAACAACAAAAACTCAATCAAAAAATGGGCAGAAGACCTAAATAGATATTTCTCCAAAGAAGACATGAGATAGCCAGTAGGCACATGAAAAAATGCTCAACCTCACTAATTATTAGACAAATGCAAATCAAAACTACAATGAGGTACCACCTCATACTGGTCAGAATGGCCATCATTAATAAGCATACAAATAACAAATGCTGGAGAGGGTGTAGAGAAAAGGGAACCCTCCTACACTGCAGGTGGGAGTGTACACTGGTATAACCACTATGGAAAACAGTATGGAGGTTCCTCAGAAAACTAAATACAGAACTACCATATGATCCAGCAATCCCACTCCTGGGCACATATCTGGACAAAACTATGATTCAAAAAGATACATGCACCCCTATGTTCATTGCAGCACTCACTATTCACAATAGCCAAGACATAGAAACAACCCAAATGTCCACTGACAGATGAATGGATTAAGAAGATGTGGTACTTATGCACAATGGAATACTTTCAGCCATGAAAAAAAACAAAATTAGGAGTTCTCCTGTGGCGTAGAGGGTTAAGTAGTCACTGCAGTGGCTTGGGTCTCTGCTGTGGTGCAGGTTCGATCCCTGGCCCAGGAACTTCCACATGCCATGGATGCAGCCAAAAAAAAATTTTGGAGTTCCCGTTGTGGCACAGTGGTTAACAAATCCAACTAGGAACCATGAGGTTGTGGGTTCAATCCCTGGCCTTGCTCAGTGGGTTAAGGATCCGGCATTGCCGCGAGCTGTGGTGTAGGTTGTGACGCGGCTCGGATCCCGCATTGCTGTGGCTCTGGCGTAGGCCGACGGCTAAGGCTCCGATTAGACCCCCAGCCTGGGAATCTCCTTATGCCGTGGGAGTGGGCCTAGAAAAGGAAAAAAGACCAAAAAAAAAAAATAATAATAATAATAATGCCATTTGCGGAAACGTGGATGGAATTAGAGATTCTCATACAAGTGAAATAGAAAGAGAAAGACAAATACCATATGATATCACTTATATCTGGAATCTAATACATGGCACAAATGAACCTTTCCACAGAAAAGAAACTCATGGACTTGAAGAACAGACCTGTGGTTGCCAAGGGGAAGGGAGGAGGAAGTAGGATGGACTTGGGAGTTTGGGGTTAATAGATGCAAACTCTTACATTTAGAATGGCTAAGTAATGAGGTCCTACTGTATAGCACAGGGATCTATATCCAATCTCTTGGGGCAGAACATGATGGAAGATAGTACGAGAAAAAGAAAGTATATATAGAGAGACGTATGACTCGGTCACTATGCTATACAGCAGAAATTGACAACACTGTTAATCAAATATACTCTAATAAATATAAAATTAAATTTTAAAAAAGTTCTAGCAAAGCCATTTTTTTTAGAAAAGTCTATATAACCAATCATATTTATCATGAAGCCAAGTATACTGAGATTAGACTTAATTTGCAAACAAATTAGTCTTAGTTTGGCTATATTTGATACAGATAAGAATAATTTTAAAGAGAAAGAGATGTTTCAATGGACACCTTTAATCTGTTAATCTAATTCTGTAGAGATTAGAATTACACTGAGACTCAATTCCCAGAAAGTTCTTTGCTATTATGTTATACAGGTGCCAGGTTTAACTGAGCTTCTACAAGGACATTTTAAGCTTGTTTCTAAAGCTTATCTCAGTAATATACCTTTGGATGATCATATGCCCCAGGACCTGCAACCAGGGCATTATACATACTGGGAAAAGACATAAAGGACTATTTCCAAGCCAGATGAAAAGGCCCTCACCCAGTACTCTTAACTAGCTCATGTGCAGCAAAACTAAAGGAAACTGACTCTTGGATTCATATTTCCCACTTTAAAAAAGAACCTGTACCAGACTTGTCTATAGAGAGGGCTGCTGACCTCAAAATCATCTTAAAACAATGCTCACATAGAGAAACTGCACCAGGAAAAGAACACATCAGAAGACAGCTGGCCCAAGGTGCTGGACCTGGTTCGTATGATGATTTACAGTGTTTTCTTGATTTCCTGAACTTCTGCATACAAAGCAAATGTTTTTCTATCGTGGGCATGATCCTATACTAATTTTTTTTAAAATCCAATTGTTGGGCCTGTGACAATGGATTCACAGTACTTCTGGGTCTAGTACTTCTGGGTTACCTTGGTGGGTTTCTTCCTTCCAAAGCTCTGATTGGATAGCCTGTAGGAAATTCATTTCATTACTAGGTGGGATTTTCTCATCTGGCCAATTAATAATACCTGCTATGATTCTGATCATAAATATGAATTTCTTTTAGGGTCAAATTCAGTCAGAACAATGAGCTAAGTTTTAATCAAAAATCATACATAACCTCCATCTTATTAGAGGGGAACCTTCCACAACTGTGGGATGAATTTATATGATTAACACTAGGCTATAGCCATTTAAGTTTAAAGGCTCCCCTATGTTGGGAACAATTAAATCATACTAATAATGATCAGCCTAGCAACATTAGGAAACTAGACTGGGTGCCTTATGAACAATGCCTACATTTTATTACCCTTAGAAATAGTGATTGGTATGGAATAGACTGGGTCAGACAACAGGAGAATCACTGGGTTGCACCTAATGGAACTCACTGGGTTTGCGGTACTGATTTATGGCTTTGGCTTCTACCAATATGGATAGGAGGATGTACTCTAGGATTCCCTTGGTTCAAGGAATATATGTAACAATTTAAAGATGACCCCAGAGTTCCCATTGTGATTAAGAACCCGCAATAGTCTCTGTGAGGATGCAGGTTCAATCCCTGGCCTCAGTGGCTTAAGGATCCGGCATTGCCACAAGCTGCAGCATAGTTTGCAAATGCAGCTCAGATCCAGAGTTGCTGTGGCTGTAGCAGAGGCTGGCAGCTGCAGCTCTGATTCAACCTCTAGCCCAGGAACTTCCATATGCTGCAAGTGAGGCTGTAAAAAGGAGGGGAAAAAAAAAGGAAAGATCCCAACCAATCTACCATATGAACCTGATGGGTCAAGAGATATGCATTTTGCTAGTACTTAATTTAGCGGCTATTTTTGTACCTTCAATAGGATTAGAGGGTGTAATAAGCCATACCAGGCCTTAATGAAATTCACTGAACAAAAGACTTTAAATGATAGTAACCAGGTTATTAGCCTACTGAATTGTGAGGTCTCTATGCTGCTTTAAAAGTGACAGGTTTTCTTTTTTTTTTTTTTGCTTTTTAGGGCCTCACTCATGGCATATGGAAGCTCCCAGGCTGGGGGTCGAATCAGAGCTGCAGCTGCCAGCCTACACCACAGTCATAGCAACATGAGATATGAGCCGCATCTGCAACCCACACCACAGCTCACTGAGCGAGGCCAGGGATCAATCCCGAATCCTCATAGATACTAGTCTGATTCGTTTCCATTGCACCACAAAGGGAACTCCCCTGGCTCCCTATTCTTGACACCTTCTAAAACTGGTTTGGCATAGGAAGTGCTTGGCTTAAATATTTACTTATAACTCTGTTAATGTTATTAGCTATATTGTTTATATTTTGCCTGTTTTACAAAATTGTTTCTTGTATTTCCAAATGTGTAACTGAGCCTCCAACAAAAATGATGACTAGTTCCCGTCGTGGCGCAGTGGTTAATGAATCCGACTAAGAACCATGAGGTTGTGGGTTCGATCCCTGCCCTTGCTCAGTGGGTTAAGGATCTGGTGTTGCCGTGAGCTGTGGTGTAGGTCACAGACGCGGCTCAGATCGCACGTTGCTGTGGCTGTGGCGTAGGCTGGCAGCTACAGCTCCTATTAGACCCCTAGCCTGGGAACCTCCATATGCCGCGGGAGCGGCCCAAGAAATGGCAAAAAAAAAAAAAAAAAAAAAAAATGATGACCAGGGGACTTGAAGAAATTGATCAAATACTAATTCTTTACCAGATTAATGACTGTAATAGTGTAACTCTAGATACGGGAAGATGCAACAAGAGAGAATATTTTCCTCAACCATAACAGACTAGTAAGACAGGTGGTCCAGAGACTTTTGGCTACTTACTGTTAATAAGGCCTAGTCCAGTAATAGCACATCGTGTGGACTATCAGTGAAATCTTCGCCAGACCTTGGATGAGCTTCTCTAGCACCACAGGACGAATTGGTCATGAAATGCCTCCCAAAACTATGGTCAAATTTATGACTATGGGGGAGCCCTGTAAAATGGAGAATTAGCCCTTGCCATCTGCCTCTACACGGACTGAATTATGAGCCACTGCAGCTGCCGACTCTCAATGCCCCCAAAAGGAGCCCCCAAAAGGAGACTGGGAGCAAGGTGTTTTGTGCGCTGGAAAAGTGGCAGAACAGGCCTTCAAATAGTTAGATAATTTCAGGAGATTTTATGAGCCCAATTCTTTTATCTCCTCATATCTAGAAAAGCAGTAAAATCCTTCATGGTGACATCTGCCTCTCAAGACTGGAGGCAAAATTCTGTGCTTGGTTGCATGCACTTTCCCCTCTGTGGAACTTCAAGGTCTCTCCAACGAGATAAACTCAAAAAGCCTCTGGCCAGGATAAAAATTATCAAACCCTCATCACCCCTTCTGTCCCACTACAAGTGTTTCAGAGTTCTCAAGCCCCTCCTGAGCAATCTGGCCTACTCCTTCCTGTCCCTACTAGGAAAGGTATTTGGCCCATGCCTCACCCCACCCCTATAGGGGAATTATATGATCCCAACCAACCAGCAAGCATAGAGACCTCTCCTCTCTCTTTTGTCCCTGAGCTATAAAAACAGACACAACCAAGCAAGCGTGTGGAGTCAGCGGTCCCTGATCATCAGGAAGTTGTCCTGATGCACTAGCAGCATTTCTTCTTATCTCAATAAACTTATTTTTCTTTTCACTCTGCTCTGAGTCTGGAAATTCTCCTTCCAACCTGTGCACGAACCACCACATTTTGGTGGCCCATAAAGGGAGCTTACTGGGGGGGTTCTCTCCCCCACCTTTCTCCCTTCTCTCTTTCTGGAACCCTCTGTGAACAGGTGAGTAGCTATAGAAGCAACTGAAGAACTCTGGCCAGGGTTACACTCTGGTGTGTTCTGAATGCTCACTATGCCTTAGTAACTGCCACCCAAACAGGTGAAAGTTCCTCTTTTCTATTTCCTCTCGGCTGAGGACCAAGCCAACTAAAATGCATGGGCACGGGTCAGGCAATAAAGCCATCAGGGCAGTCTGCCGCTTGAAGACTCCCATGCAAGGATAAGGGGGTCATGGAACGGACCAGGCTATCAGAGCATCTGCTCCGCATTAAGACAACTTCCGTGCAATGTGAGGCACATAGTGGTTAAAGCAAAACACAGAGCCCACTGTTCCTTGGCCACCACCTCCCTGATAGGACTACAAGGTAGAATCCCCAGCCTACTCTCTTCCTGTTACTTTCACTCTGTCTTCCTCTGCCCAGAAAGGCTTTGAAGGACACCACCGCTCCTGTGTCATCCTGAGAAGTCCTTCTACGTCCCAGCAGATCTCCTAATGGTGAGTTAATGCCTGGCTGGCTCCCAGGAATTCCCCCGCCCTGTCCAAGGGTCATTTCTCTGGCCACCTATGCTGGTCAGATGCAACCATGGAGACGGGTGGACTTTGTGCCTTCGTCACATGGAGACGTCACTGAGACAAAAAGGGATGCTTTTTTTGCCAGCCAGTGACTCTCAGCACCCCTATTCTATGGCATATAGCCTAAGAATGTGTTCTGGTACATCCCGGGAGCCTCCCACAGATGCTCCCCTTGGCTGTGTCCTCAAGAATTGGAAGGAGTTCCCGTCGTGGCGTAGTGGTTAACAAATCCGACTGGGAACCATGGGGTTGCGGGTTCGATCCCTGCCCTTGCTCAGTGGGTTAAGGATCTGGCATTGCCGTGAGCTGTGGTGTGGGTCGCAGATGCGGCTCGGGTCCCGCGTTGCTGTGGCTCTGGCGTAGGCCAGGGGCTGCAGCTCCAATTAGACCCCTGCCTAGGAACCTCAATATGCCTCGGGAGCGGCCCTAGAAAAGGCAAAAAAAAAAAAAAGAATTGGAAGGAATGTGACAAGGAAAGGACTCCAAGGTAACTTATATCCAGGCCTTCATGACCCTCAGCCAAAATCTGGGCTTAAGGGACTCCTGCCGCATGTGTCTCTCTGTTGCTGCTCTACTGCTTCATCCCCCTCCTTCCCTCTGTCTACCAGATATTCCGTTTGACCTTTCCTGTCCTCATCTCACCAGTCTCCTCCTCAACCCTCTGCTCCCCAACCCCTACCTCCTTAATGGGGGTAGGGCGTGGGAGGACAAATGAACAAACAAAAATGGGTTTTATACAGCTGTACCTAATTCTTGGCTGAAACTTTTGAATGGGAATCATGAGGTCTCTGCTTTATGTGTTTGTACGTATCTGTATGTGTTATGGGTGTATGGCATTGCCAAATTAATTCGTAAAAGAGCTCTACTTAATTAGCTTAAAGGAAATTAAGTGCTTACATAAATTCTCAAAAATACAGAAGGTAATCGGCCAGAAATAATTTTAGGTTCATGTGAACTGGGAAGTATTCAGTATTAAATTAATACCTGGTATTAAAGTTTTCAGATCTAAGTAATACAGACTTTATTTTAGAGTCATCAGCATTAAGCATAATAACCTTTATTGTACCTAGGTTACACTAGATAAGATCTGTTGATTATTTGGTAGATTAAATTACAGGGGAGGGAGTTCCCGTTTTGGCACAGCAGAAATGAATTCGACTAGTAACCATGAGGACACAGGTTCAATCCCTGGCCTTGCTCAGTGGGTTAACGATCTGGCGTTGCCGTGAGCTGTGGTGTGGGTCGCAGATGCGGCTCGGATCCCACTTTGCTGTGGCTGTGGTGTAGGCCAGCAGCTGCAGCTCTAATTTGACTCCTAGCCTGGGAACTTCCATATGCCATGGGTACAGCCCTAAAAAGCAAAAAAAAAAAAAAAAAAAAAAAAAAATTACAGGAGTTCCTGTCGTGGCTCAGCAGAAACAAATCTGACTAGCATCCATAAGGACATAGGTTTGATCCCTGGCCTTGCTCAGTGAATTAAGGATCCGGATTGCCGTGAGCTGTGGTGTAGGTCACAGACAGGGCTTGGATCTAGCATTGAGGCTGTGGTACAGGCCAGTGGCTACAGCTCCAATTCAACCCCTAGCCTGGGAACTTCCGTGTACGGTGGGTGCAGCCCTGAAAAAAAAAAAAAAAAAAAAAAAAAAAGACACACACGCACACACAAATTACAGGGGAAACACAGTCAAATGAAAGGTAAAAACAACAAAATCTTCATATGTGCCAGGATTATGGCACATATAAAGTGCATTTTAATTCTACCAAAAAAAAAAATTAACCCCTCATTGTTGCCATCCTGATGCTCCAGCAGCATAGCAACCGTCTGCTCCTAAATCAGAGAATTAAGACAGGTAAACAATAGCTGTGAATTAAACAGTCAGGGCTATAGGAAATCCAAGATGGCCGATAGGTTCTTCCCAGCTCCATGGCAAATCCAATAATGAAAAAGAAATGGTTAGAAAATGTGTTTTCCATTTGGAATATACATTTTACAATCCTAATTTGTCTATATCTGGTAAAAATGAGGGTAATTGGAAAGAAAAAAATTGTTTAATCAAATGTTTTCCTATTATTGCCATGATCCTATGTGAATTTTAGAAATCAATCCAAATTGTTGGGTTGTAGTCAATTACTTGCAACTAGTACTGCTGATTTACCTTGGTGGGGTCTTCTGTCCAAGGCTCTTAGGAGCGGGCCCTTTGGAAATTTATTGGAAAAAATAATTCTGTTCAAGCCACTGTTGATATAACTAGGTGGGATTCCCCTCACCTGGTCAATTAATAATATCTGCTCTGACCCTGGCCATAAACATACTTTCTTCTAAAGTGACTCAAGCTCAATCAGAGCGACAAGCAAGACTTCAGCCAAGAGATAATTAACTTTCCACAACTATGGGATAGATTTATGTGGTTAACAACAGACTACAGTAATTTAAATTCAAAGACTCCCTTATGTTGGGAACAATTAAACCATCTAGGGATAACCAGCCTAGTAACACTAGGAAATTGGGGTGAATGCTTTATGAACAAATCCAGTATGTAATTTCCCTTAAAGAACAGACTAAGCCAGATGATCTGGGGATATACTGGGCTCCACTTGGTGAAAGCTCCTGACTTAAATTCTTATTTATGACTACTAATACTGCTAACTATATTATTTTTATTAACTGTTTTACTAAACTATTTCTTGTATTGTCAAATGTATAACTGAGTCTCTGATAAAATAACGTAGTCACATATGAGATAATAATTGTAACAGCATAGGTCTAGATATGAGAAGAAACAAGTGGGAATATTTTGCTAGACCATAGGAGACTAGTAAAACAGGTGGTCCAGAAATTTTTGGCTACTGTTTATAAGGCCAAGTCCAGTAGTAGCACACTGAGTGGCCTGTCAACGAAATCTTCACCAGAACTGGTAATGAGCATTCCTAGCGCCATGGGACGAAATGGACATCAAATGCCTCCCAAACTATGGTCAAATTTATAACCATGAGGAGGCCATGACAACTGGAAATTGGCACTTGTCATCTGCCTCTACAAGGATTAAATTTTGAACAGCTACAGCTGCTGAACTTCAACACTCCCTGAAAGGAGTTCAGGATGGAAATCAGGAATAAGGCACTCTGTTCTGGGAAAAACTGGCAAAACCAGCCTTCAGATAGTTAGATGTTTTCAGGTAAAGGATTTGAGCCCAAATTCTTGCATCTTCTTATACCTAGAAAAGCACTAAAATCATTAACAGTGGCATCTGCTTCAGCCATTAAGGAGAGAAGCGAAATAGAAAGGAAGAATGGAGTAGCTATGGTTCAGACATCCAAGGTAATACTAGGTAATATTGTGGGAGTAATTTTAGGCAAGTCCTTGTATTGTCAGGAACTTAAGGTTTATGTACTTAAACCTGGTCAGACTTGATACCACCATTCATTCTCAAAGCAGCATCAGCTGGCAGCTGGGAACTGCAACCTTACATTTTCAAGGTCTCCTCTTGTAACTATTAATAAAAAATTTTTTTTTTGTTTTAGATTATACATTAACAGAAAGAGGGGACACATGTATAATAACCAATAGCTCGTGTTAATTATGTGTTAATACCACAACAAATGTTACAACGTTTCTCTAAGTAGAAAAAACTACTCAACTGGCTACCTGACTACAAGTCTCCTGGAAATTCCAGGTCCAGACTGGGCTTCACATTTATTCTCCTGAAAAGAAATGAAATCGATTTTGTCTATAAATGTTGAGGTTGTCACTCCTCCAACTGGGGTCATTACATCTACATCAATAATAGTGGGCTAACAGAGGATATGACCATGCCAGCTGGTTCTGTTCCTTCAGACAGAATAACCCAAGCACTGATTCTGTCTGGACTATAATAAAAACTGTTGGAGTTCCCATATCATGGCTCAGAGGAAATGAATCTGACTAGTAACCATGAGGACACAGGTTCAATCCCTGGCCTTGCTCAGTGGGTTAAGGATCTGGCGTTGCCGTGAGCTGTGGTGTAGGTTGAAGGCACAGCTCAGATCCTGAGTTGCTGTGGCTATAGAGTAGGCCGGCGGCTACAGCTCTGAGTCGACCCTAGCCTGAGAATCTCCATATGCCACAGGTGTGGCCCTAAAAAGAGACAAAAAATTAAAAAATTGTTACCAAGCATAACTTGGTTCTTACCCTGCTTGGGCCCCCAGTTAACAATAATTCTTTTACTGATCTTTGCCCTTGACTTTATTTTATTTATTTATTTTTTTTTTTTTGCCTTTTTTAGGATCATACCTCGGCATATGCAAGTTCCCAGGCTAGGGGTTATATCGGAGCTACAGCTGCTGGCCTATGTCCCAGCCACAGCATTGCTGGATCCAAGCCAAGTCTGTAACCCACATCACAGCTAGTGGCAATGCCAGATCCTTAACCCACTGAGCAAGGCCAGGGATGGAACCAGTGTCCTCACAGATACTAGTCAAGTTTGTTACCACTGAGCCGCAACAGGAACTCCTGACCTCGACTTTTTTTTTTTTTTTTTTTTTGTCTTTTGTCTTTTTTGTTGTTGTTGTTGTTGTTGCTATTTCTTGGGCCGCTCCCGCGGCATATGGAGGTTCCCAGGCTAGGGGTCTAATCGAAGCTGTAGCCACTGGCCTACGCCAGAGCCACAGCAACACAGGATCCAAGCCGCGTCTGCAACCTACACCACAGCTCACGGCAATGCCGGATCGTTAACCCACTGAGTAAGGGCAGGGACCGAACCCTCAACCTCATGGTTCCTAGTCGGATTCGTTAACCACTGCTCCACGACAGGAACTCCTGACCTCGACTTTTTAATCTGCTTGTTAAGTTAGTTTCTTCCAGAATACAGCAAAGTTGTCTCCAAATGGTAATTCAACAGGGATTCTAGCCCATAATGCCACACCTAACAATGTTGGAACAAGCAGCCAATATTGTTCCTGGAGCCACACCTCCCTCTTCATACCCTGACAGGGAGCAGGCAGATGGAACCCAGGGCCCTACAATGCCCCTGTGCAGCAGGAAGCAGCCAGAGGAGTTGTCAGTCCTTTTCTCTTAAACTCTGGGTTCCCAAACACCAAAGAGGAAAATAGGCAGGTAGTTAGACATGAGGGGCCAAAGACTTGACCCTTGAGAAAAAGAGGAGGGAATGTGGGACTTCAAGGCCTCTCCAACAAGTTAAAACTCCACCTCTGGCCAGGATAAAAATTATCAAACCCTCATCACCCCTTCTGTCCCACTGCAATTGTTACAGAGTTCTCAAGCCCCTCCTGAGCAATCTGGCCTACTCCTTCCTGTCCCTACTAGGAAAGGTATTTGGCCCACTCCTGACCCAGACCCTACAGGGACATTATATGTCACAACCAACCAGCAAGCATAAAGACCTCTCCTCTCTCCTTTGTCCCTGGGCTATAAAAGCAGACACAACCAAGCAAGCGTGTGGAGTCAGCGGTCCCTGATCATCAGGAAGTTGTCCTGCTGTACTAGCACACTGTTTCTTAACTCAATAAACTTATTTTTCTTTTCACTCTGCTCTGAGTCTGGAAATTCTCCTTCCAACCTGTGCACGAACCACATTTTGGTGGCCCATAAAGGGAGCTTACTGGGGGGGTTCTCTCCCCCACCTTTCTCCCTTCTCTCTTTCTGGAACCCTCTGTGAACAGCTGGGCCACTAGCTTTCCAGTCTTTATGTTAACATTGTCACCCACACCCCATTTGCTACCATTAGGAATACAGCTAACGATTCCAATGCCGTAGGATTATCTAGATCTGACCCCTAAGGGGCTTTGGAACACAAGTACCAGGGCCCCATCAAAGCCAAAGGAACTGAGCTGAGCACAGCAGGCAAGAGGGCGCGCGCGCGCGCGCGCGCGCGCGCGTGTGTGTGTGTGTGTGTGTGTGCGTGCGCGCGCGCGCGCGCGCGCACAAACAGAAGCCCCAGCACAGGTTATTTTTAACTTAGCCATCCGGTTGTCAAGGAAACTCACAAAGGGTGCTGCTTCCCCAGGCTAGGGAGGGCAGGACAGAACCCAGGCAGAGCCCCTACAGGCGGGGTGGGGGTAGGGAGCTCCAGCTCTACTCTCTCTAAACCTTGCAGATCCTTTTATGAACATTAGCCCAGGCACTGCCATCTTCTTCCTTGCTAGAAAGAGAGGCCGTGAAGAGAGGTATCCTTGAGGCAAGAAGTGGTAAAAGGAGATAGAGAAGTATTGCAAAGATACTGTGACTGATGTTACTGTTAAGACATCAGGGGGCCTGGGATTAAAAAACTAAGTAAACACCTCGAAGAAACAAGCCTGAAGATTATCATCAGGTGTTACCTTTCTTTAAGCAATTCCAGGGTCCTGGGCCTCACCCCAAGCCACCCAATTCGATAAGCATCCTCAGAGCACGTGATAAACATCTACACAGACAACCATTCTCTCACAAGCTGAAAACAGGGCCAAGAAAGCAGAAGGGCAAACCCCTGTGCAAGACCACAGCCTGGGCAGACAAGGATCCGCCCAGCTCCCAGGCATCCCCCTCCTCCATTCTTTTTTTCTTTTCAATCCAAGGGTGGCCAGAGGCTGAGTAGATCACATCCTATCTCTCATATTCTATCTCAATGACCGCCCATCCTCCCACAGTCCCTGCAGCCATTTCCCAAGTGGGTTGTGGTGCTGGTGTAAACAGGAAATGAGAGCATTGCTTTAAAAGGGGAAAAAAAAAGCTCTCTCTGAGGCCTCCTTCCTTCTGGTTCACTTATAGGGGAAGGCAGAAGCACTTAGGCTGATAGATACAAGAAGTGTCTTGGGTACCAAGCTCATTAACAGTAAGGACTGCCCTATTCATCTCTGTTTGCTTGTGAGCTCCTTGCCTAGAATATGGTAAAAGCTCAAGGTGTTTTGTTTATTTGTTTGCTTGTTTTGTCTTTTTTTAGGGCTGAACCCGCAGCATATGGAAGTTCCCAGGCTAGGGGATGAATCGAAGCTGTAGCCAACAGCCTATGCCACAGCCACAGCCACAGCCACATGAGATCTGAGCTGAATCTGCAACCTACACCACAGCTCACGGCAACGCCGGATCGTTAACCCACTGAGCAAGGGTAGGGACCGAACCCGCAACCTCACCGTTCCTAGTCGGATTCGTTAACCACTGCGCCACGACGGGAACCCCTGTTTCATTTGTTAAAAAACAAAATTCAAAACTAAATACATTTTAAAGATCTTACTAGCTTTATTCAATGATCATGAATCAGGTAGCATCCAATCTAGCAGACAGAAATGAGCTCCCAGGAGCTGCACAAAATGAAAGACTTTTATAGACAGAAAGGAGTAGAAACAGGAAGTTACACTAGCAAAAAAGTAGACTTGTTATTGCAAAATTACTTTGCTTCAAAGGATAGCAGGGGTCCATCAGGCGGCTTATAAATAGTGCTGATGAGGTGACTCCTGACTGGTTAAGGATTCCATTTCTGTGGTGCAGCAGGTTAGGGATCCAGCCTTGTCTCTGTGGCAGCGCCAGTTAAGGATCCTGCATTGCCTGGGAACTTCCATATGCCACGAATGTGGACCCCCCCTCCCCCCAAAAAAAGATTCCATTTCTGGGAGAGCCAAACTGTAATTAAATCTTGGTTTGATGATGTGGAGCTTAAGCGACTCCATTTTGGGCCTACTGTCTTGTTTTTAACACCCTGAACCTCCATTGCTCTTTGGCCTGTGCAGACCTAATGAATGAGGAGGCTGTCTTCCCCAATAATACAGACTTTATAACCATGCTTTAGCACTCAGATATGAATTCTAGAGTGTATCCTATCAGACTGCTGGTGTAGCTGCCCTCAATGCATTTCCAGGCTGCCTCTCCCCCAGAGAACTCTATCAGGTGTTGACAACTCAGAAGGTTGAAGGAAGCCTGAGCCAAGAATAGACAGAGCCAGTGAACTGTGCACAGCCCGAGAGGGTCCTCAGGCTCAGTGCCCGCTCAAGGATGTCGGGGCACAGGCTGTAAACATCTGCCCCAGCTGTTCTCAGAGCACTGACTCCAGGAAGACAATAGGACAGCTCAGTACTAAGGCCCTCCGAGTAGGTATTCTGAAGCCTGAGAAAGAGGTGAGGCGGGAAGAAATCTACCCAGAGGCTTCCACAGGTAGGGTAGGAAATCCAAGTTACCACAGTGCTTTGATATATGGAGAGTGGGAGCTGTGTTCACACAGCCCAAGCTACTGGTGACATCTGCATGCTACTGTTGGGGCTCAGGGCAGACTACCCCAAAATATGCCACAAGGACATTGATTATTTTGAATTAAAGTTACTTAAGAAACCACCAATGTGGAGTTCCCATCGTGGCTCAGCAGTAACAAACCTGACTGGTATCCATGACAATGAGGGTTTGATCCCCAGCCTCATTCAGTGGGTTAAGGATCTGGTACTGCTGTGAGCTCTGGTGTAGGTCACAGACACAGCTCGCATCTGGTGTTGCTGTGGCTGTGGTGTAGGCCAGCAGCTGCAGCTCCAATTCGACCCCTGGCCTGGGAAATGCCACATACCATAGGTGCAGCCCTAAAAAGACAAAACAAAAAAATTAAATAAAAGGTTATTTTTAAAAGGCAGGAAATAAACCTCTCATGTGAAAGGTGCACTCCTGCATCTGGAGGGAGGACACCCTCAGAGCCAGAGATGGGGAATTCAGGCTGTGAAGCCTGTATAAAAACACCTCATTACTTTTTTAATTTACGACCCCAAGCCCAAACTCTATTGAGATTCTTCACTAATTGGGCACCCAAAACCTAAGGTGCTCTGACATATCAATTCTTTCCAGACTGTTTGTCTAAAAAGTGTAAGAGCTGCCTATGTTGGCCACCTTTTAGGTCCTCTTTCTATGGGACCTCCATGCTCATGAATTAAAATGTGTTTCTTTTTCTATGAATCTGTCTTCATTATCAGTCCAGCCACAAGAACTCAAGAGGAATAGAGGGGGAAATTTTCCTCCTCCCTCACAATAGTAATTTTTAGTTTAGCCTTCTTATGCGTTTGCATTTTTAGTTGATATTCTGCAGCATGTCCAAACTTTGTGCATCAGAACCACTTAGTTCTACTGTCTTTTTCCTTTCATAAATTCTAAACGTTTTTCAACTAGGCACATTATATGTTAATGCAGCATGGTCTTTGAATACTAAAAAGAAACACTGACCTGCCAATGTTTTCTTTTTGTTCCACAACTATAGTCACTAAGCTCAACAAATTCCTCCTGAAACCACAGGCCTGGATCAGACTGCTGGGCCAGTTGCTAATCTCTATAGCTGACTTAGCACCACTCGACCTCCTGACCCCTTGATGTCTAGGAACAGCTAAGTCTGACAGCTACCAGGAGTTTATAACCAAGTCACACAGGAAAGTTGTGCCTTCGGGCTCTGCTTTCTTTATTACCGCTGGGGCAGTCCATTTTGCCAGACTGCCAGGAACCCCCATAATGGATTAACATGACTTTACTGCATCTCATGGGAACTACAGAAATCCAAGACAAGGAGCCCAGCTCCAGAGACTTCATCTGCTGAGGAGAGAGCACCCAACCAGGATTTGGACAATTTCCACAGAAGCCTAGAGAAGGGAGGGAGATGAAGAAATGGAGTGAAAGAGTCAAGAGGGTCCCACAGAGGAGGCTGGGGCTAAGCTGGGCCTCAGGGGACAAGAGTGCTGTGCCCCCAGGCCTCATACCAATGTAGCCAGCCTCCAGGCTGGTTGCAGCCTGCAGGACCCATGCCACCAGAGATGCTCCCAGGAACTCAGGGACCACTGTCACCAGGTCCTCTCTCACCTCCTCTGAGACTTGTGCAGAGTGAGGCAAAAGCTCCCCCACTGCTCCCCACGGCCCTGTCAGCCCACCCTGAGACACACACAGTCTTCCTGCATTGGGGACAATTTGGCCACACTGGGGAAGAAAAGTGACCAGGGGTACCAGGAAGTCAGGGAGGCAGAAGACTAAGGCAAAGAGCATGGAACTCAGATCCAATCCAATAAGGTTCAAAGTCTAATCTGAATTTCAGGCCTTTTTGTTTATCCTGGTGAAACAGGAGCTAAAGCTTCTGATAATCCAGAAAGCCCACTTCCAGAAATGTATACAAGTAGCCAGCTGGTCACTGCATGGTCAGGCCTTTAATCACAGCCTACTGAGCAGTCCCACTACCTCAAACCCCCACCAGGCTATCACAGTAGCAGGTCTGTGAAAAATGCATAACCATTTCTAAAAATCCTTTAGGAATACCACAGTTTAGCTCTTTCAACTTCTTTAATAATAATAATTTTAAAAAATCCTCTTATAATCAGTATTAAAAATGTAAACATGCCAATAGAAAAATCAGCAAAAGAGAAAGCAATGTGCCCAATACAAATAACCGGTATACTTATTTAACTTCATTAGTCATCAATGACACAAAAAATAAAATGGCCATGACAAACAATTTTTCTCACATCAGACTGAATGAATAGATTAAAAGAACAGTCTCTGTGGACCACAGTTGTCAAAAACCAGTACTCATATGGTACTCAAGGAATGAAAATTATTTCTGAGAGGCAATTTGGAAATATGTACAAAAAGCCTTTAAATGGTTCACATCTTCTCTAACAGTCATTCCATATTGAGCCACTACCCTAAGTGAATATCTAGAGAAACACATAATTTATAAGGATGCTTACCACAGCATTAGTTATAGGAAGAAACAAGCTATCCGTCCAGCAACAGAAGATTCTGCCATGATCTATTTAACAAAGACAGGGAGAGATGCCAGGCAGAGCCTTTTTTAATAAAAACCATAAGAAAAAGATCAGCAGGACATGATGAAAATGTTAACAGCAGTTATATGCTGGGTAGTAAAATTGAGGCAATTTACTTTCTTTTTTTTTTTTTTTTTTTTGGTCTTTTTGCCATTTCTTGGGCTGCTCAACGAGGCATATGGAGGTTCCCAGGTTAGGGGTCTAATTGGAGTTGTTGCCACCGGCCTACACCAGAGCCACAGCAACTCGGGATCTGAGCAGCATCTGTGACCTACACCACAGCTCACGGCAACACCGGATCCTTAACTCACTGAGCAAGGCCAGGGTTGGAACCCGCAACCTCATGGTTCCTAGTCGGATTTACTAACCACTGCGCCACGACGGGAATTCCGGCAATTTACATTTTTTATACCTTTACTATCATCTCCACATCTTCCACAAAATGAGTATTGGTTCCCATAATTTTAAAAGTACAAAATGGATATACCTAAGCCTCTCACTCCTCTGTGCTAAAAAAAAAACACCATCACTGGCTTCTCCCAAACTCTCTGGCAGGGCCTTAGGGCCTCCCTATTGCACTCTGAGATCCCTGACACATTCTCCATCCATCCTTCCAGGCACATTCCTGATCCTCCTGCTCAAATGTCACCACCCCTGTACCATGGCCTTTCCTCTGCCCCACCCAGGCAGTGCTAGACACCTCAGAATGATGAGTGCGCCCTGGAGTCACACACAGATGAACACACCAGGCAATGAGTCTTCAAAGCAACTGGAAGAACCAGCCCTAAGATCAGCTTCCACAACCACGTCACCTGTGCTGAACCCATCAAAGCCAACAGAGATTAGTGGAGGACAAAAGCTGGAGTCCTAAGCCAATTTCCCTGAAAAGGAAAGGCCCTGAAAAAAAAAAAAAAAAAAAATCTCAAACCATCCTGGTTTTCTATCCCCTTTTTGATCCCCAGGGCACTAAAATCGTTGTTTCTTCAACTTCAGATGGTGAATCCCTGCAGTGTTTTGGATACCTTAAGACTAATGAGAAATAGAAGATGATGTTGGGACGCCAAACCCCATCATCCGCATAGCTGTGCCGTGAGATTAGGAAACGAGTCTAACCACAGCTCCCCAGACTCAAGCAAGACTCTCCAGAATGATAAGATGTCACTGTCTCTGATGAAAAGTCCCCAGGAGAGGCTATAGCTGTGGAGGAAATGGCTCTTTTGTCAGTTCTCAAAACAGCTACTCCCAGGGGCACTTTTTCAACAGACTGCTATGTGCAAATTGAAAAGTCTCTGCACAGAGAATTCTGTGGAACAGTCAGGAGACAGAAATGGCAACTGTTCAAGAGAAAACTGGGTATTTGGCTGACACTCCTGTAAAAGAACAAAGCTTACGCGGCCATTGCTTCCCTCTCCCAAAACCATATAGGAGGGGACAGACATCAGCCCAAACACAGCGCAGACAGGACAGTGGTGGGAGATTCCATTCAAAGTAGCCAAAAGCCAGCAATGAAGGAGGTCCCTGGGCTTCTACAAACACCCTCACACTTAATGTGAGAGGCACCACAAACCTGCAATAGAAGGGAATAGAGAAGGTTTATATCCTGGGAGTTTAACCCATGGCAAAAAATGACCAGAGGCAATGAGAAGGCGATCCAGCCAGTCTCCACAGGTAACATGACGACACTATTTCTCAACTTTATCTGTTAGTTATTTTTCCCCCAAGGACCTCTTATTTGAAGAATGCATTTACTAATTACTGATTTGTTTCTCAAAGATAACTGCCTCATTGCACATCCTCTTTAGGCCCTTTGAGCAGGACACTTGGGTTTCCATGCCAGACCTGCCAGTAGCCATGCCACCCCCAGCAAGCTACTGGTCCAGCATCTAAGAAACACACATTTCTGCTACAATAGCAGGAAGGGGGCGCATGAACAATAACTCTTCTCCAAAGTCGTCTTGTTAAAGCTGCACCATTTCTGGCTATTACCACACAATTCTGTAAGAATTGGAGGTCATCACTGTGCCATTCTACTGAGAGATTAAAAGATATAAATTAGATGATGAGGGATGGGGGAACTGGGCCTGGTTGTTCCTCTATCATTAGAAAAGTGGTACTGGATATGCCTCCTGGGAAATACTAGGATGCAGGGACTTTTCTACATATTATTCCTTTGTTCGCCAAACATTTATGTACAACACCATCCAAAGATGCTGAAGGCCTGTGCCTCAAGGTTCTCTCACTGCCTGCACTGAACCCTCAGCCCCTTCTTCCTCATCCCAAACCTGTAAAACAGCCTCCCTTTCCTTGCTGCCTCACTGTTAATCAATCAGCTGCCTGCCATCACTGCAGGAGACTCTTGGCCACCACTGGTCTCCTCTACTCTCTGCCCTCATTTTCCCCCACCTTTTCTTTCTCACTGCCTTCCAGATCTCCTGCCAATTTTCAATAGGCATCTTCAGGCCTCTGGAAATGCTTGGAGATCACTGGTTGCACCAACATCTATTCTTTTTTTTTTTTTTTTAACTATTATAATAGGAATCCTAGTGCTTAGCCAAGAACATGGTCATTTCCCAACTTAAGATGCAACCGGGCAAGGACATGTGACAGAGTCTGATCAAAGAGCTGTAAGCAGAAACAGTGCATTTTCTAGGAAATGTCCTTACAGGAAAGGAGCAGGCCTCTTCTCCTGCCCTTCTTCCTGATTTCTGAAATAGGCTATGACAGCTAGAATTCCAGCAACCATCTTGTACTAGAGGTAAAAGTCACAGACTCAGGATGGTGGAACAGCAAGAGAAGGAACCTGAGTCCTTGGCACTATGAAGCTGCTGGAATGCTGACCTCTAGCCTTCTCTTATGTGAGGGTAATGTATCTCCATCTTATTTAACCATTTTTGGTTTTTTGGTCACCTGAAGTTAAACAGGGCAAGGGATAAGTCTTGGCACAGAAGCCTGAGATTTTGCAATAATGTTCAAGGAAATAATATATAGAGATTAAAAATAGCATAAGAAAGAGCTTAGCAAGTCCATAAATTAACAAATATGTATAAAGGTTTACTGTTCAAAAAAAACCCTTAGGTCCCATCACTTTCTGAGACACCGTCTTTCATAAAATGATGTTTGAGTCATTGTGGGGAAACATAGGGGCAGAGGATAAACCATGTTTACTTCCTACTCTACTTGACATCTCCATGGTACTCGACACAGACCTTTTCTTTCTAACCAAAAACTTGTTCTCTCAGACTTCAGTAGCATACGACACTCTCCTTAACTGGCCTCCTTCCCTGCCTCCTCTCCTCCATTAACCGGCTCCGACCCATCACAGGTACCTCTTGCTTACCAAGAGCAGAAGCCCAGAATTCACGGTTTTCATCAACCAAGAGGAACCATTTATATCTCTCGCCACACACAGAAAACAACAACAGTGTTGCAACTACCTGCTTCTAATGCTGTAAGATCAGCTCCGTCCCTCCAAACTTCTTGTTCAGGAGGATGGACTGAGCCATTGCCTTTTGACCTCAATATCCCACTGAAATGAATGTCAATGAGTATGGTAAGGAATAAAACCACGGCTTTGGACAGAAATACTAGAGGACAGAGATCATCAGTGCATGGGTTTTCAACAAAATTTCTAGATGACAAAAGAGACTAAAGAGCTAAGACAGATGGAATAAAATAGGAGGGGAAAAAATGCAGTCAAGAGTATATTTAGGGGAGTTCCCGTTGTGGTGCAGTGGTTAACGCATCCGACTAGGAACCATGAGGTTGCGGGTTCCAACCCTGGCCTTGCTCAGTGGGTTAAGGATCCGGCGAAGACGCAGCTCGGATCCTGCATTGCTGTGACTCTGGCACAGGCCAGCGGCTACAGCTCCAATTGGACCCCTAGCCTGGGAACCTCCGTATGCTGTGGGTTCAGCCTTAGAAAAGACAAAAGAAAAAAAAAGAAAAAAAGAATATTTAGATGAAAAGGGAGTTCTGTGGTGGCCTAATGGTTAAAGATTTGGCATTGTCACTTCTATGGCTCAGGTTGGAAGCCTGTCCTGGGACCTGCTGCATGCTATGGGTATGGCCCCAAATAAAAATACATAAATAAATGGAGGAGGAGGGGTTGGGAGGAAGAGGAAGGGAGAGGAGGAAAGGGAAGAGGAGGAGGAGGAGAAGGAGAAGAAGAAGAAAGGCTCCAGGCAAAACAGGAGTCCTCTGCCCTCTGCGACCATGGAGGAGCTCTGGACTGAGGTCTGACATGAGGGGGTGGATAAGACATGGGGGGTTCTGCTCTCCGCCACTCAATTTTAAGTGAGGCCTATCAGGCAGCATTTAATGAAATCCAAGCGCAGAGGTCAGGCCAATTTCCACTCAGGAGATGTGAGCCAAGATTCCTGTGACTCCCCACAGTCTCTCCTCGTCTGAATAGGGAAGCTTCTTATACTCACCTTCATCCTGACCCTCTTCTACAACTATACTTGAAGGGGCAAGGGAGGACAAAAAGATAATAACCCTCTCATGCATAGTTGCCAGACCCAAGGAGAAGACTACTGGACATCAAAAGGCCATGCGAACGATGAGCCACACACAACGCCTGGTGACTGGACAGAGCTCTGTGCTGCCTGCCATGGGAGGAAGTGATGAGCTCTGCAAGCCGGAAGAGGAGGCTGGATCAAGCAAGAAAACCCTGCAAACCCTCCCCAGCTCATGTTTTCCTGGAAATACATAGATGGATTAATACACATGCTTCACAGAATGCACATGATCCTCCTCATGATATTTTCAGTCAATGTTTATAGAGGGGGGAAACATGTGTATTTAGCCCCAAAGATCCATTCAGAATTTTTTTTTTTTTTTTAGGGCCACACCCACAGCATATGGAAGTTCCCAGGGGAGGGGTCGGATCGGAGCTGCAGCTGTGGGCCTACACCACAGCCACAGCAACCTGAGATCCAATGCTGCATTTGCAACCTACACCACAGTTGACGGCAACACAGGATCCTTAACCAACTGAGCGAGGCCAGGGATCAATCAAACCCGCATTGTCATGGATCCTAGTCGGAAGGGAATTTCTTTTTTTTTATTATTATTATTTTTGGTTGTACTCACAGCCTGTGGAAGTTCCCAGGCCAAGGATCAAAGCTAAGCTTCAGCAGCAGCTACAGTGACAACGCTGGATCCTGAACTCACTGCTGCATAAGAGAACTCCCCATTCAGCATTTTTAACAGAACAATGCACTGGGGAAATTTTTGAGTTACATTTCAAACAACACTGGGAGAACATCAGAATCACTACACATTTTGAATAGTACATTGGGTTCCAAAAGAGATGTGTGGTCTCCAAAGGTACTGATATTTTGAGAGTCATACTGGCAGCACACGCCTTGTCAGGATAAAAAGCTTTCCTTTTAAAAAATGGCCTAACAGAGATCATATAGCATCACATGAAGAACAATTTAATGCAGCAGCCAAGAATAAAACAAAGCTTCACCCCGCAGTTTTTCATCCCAAAGCACGGCCCACCATGGTCCATAGGAAGGTGAAAGCTTGCCAGTTCAGGAAGACCTACAGCAGGACCAAAACAAAGATAACCTGATTGCCCAGTCTGATGACCCACCTGATGTGAACCTCATCAAGTGAGTGACCTATAAGGTATCCTCCAAACTAAGACTCTTAAGGGCAAAAGAGTGTGTCACCCTAGTCATCACCCAATTCATCCACACCCATCAACAATGACTGTTTCAGCCATTCCCTTCCCTGGTGAGTAATTCATTCATTAAAGAGCAGTTCTTAAAATTTTTTATCTTAGAACTTCTTCACATTTTTAAAAAATTTTTGTTATTTCCCCAATACAATTTTCTTTTTCTACTATACAGCATGGTGACCCAGTTACACATACATGTACACATTCTTTTTTCTCACATTATCAGCTTCCATCATAAGTGACTAGACATAGTTCCCAGTGCTACACGGCAGCATCTCATTGCTAATCCATTCCAAAGGCAATAGTCTGCATCTATCAACCCCAAGCTCCCAGTCCATCCCAATCCCTCCCCCTCCCCCTTGGCAACCACAAATCTATTCTCCAAGTCCATGATTTTCTTTTCTGCAGAAAGGTTCATTTGTGCCACATATCAGATTCCAGATATAAGTGACATCATATGGTATTTGTCTTTCTCTTTCTGACTGACTTCACTCAGTATGAGAGTCTCTAGTTCCATCCATGTTGCTGCACACATTCTTAATTATTGAGGACTTCAATAGTTGTTTAGGTAGGTCCTATCTACCAACATTTGCCATTATTAGAAATTAAAACTGAGATTTCTAAAATATAAGAATACACAAATATGGAGGATCCTCAAAAAATTAAACACAGATATACCTATGACCCAGCAATTCCACTTCAGAATATATTGCCTGAGAATTGAAAGCAGAAACTCCAACAGGTACTCGTAAACCCATGTTTTTTGGGGTATTTTGGCCGCACCCACAGCATGTGGAAGTTCCCAAGCCAGGAACTGACCCAAGCTTCCGCAGTAACAACACCAGAACCTTAACCCACTGTGCCATTAGAGAAGTCCTGTACACCCATGTTTATAGCAGCATAATTCACAGTTTGGGTTGTTTGCAGTGTGGGGCTACAACAAAGGACACTGCTTTTAATATTCTAGACCTTGTCTTTTAGTGACCCTATGTACAGATTTCACCTAGGAGTGGAACAACAAGGTTGTAAGGTCTCTGGAGTTCCTGTCATGGCACAGCGGAAACAAATCCGACTAGGAACCATGAGGTTGCAGGTTTGATCCCTGGCCTTGCTCAGTGGATTAAAGATCCAGCGTTGCTGTAAGCTGTGGTGTAGGTCGCAGACGAGGCTCAGATCCCGAGTTGCTGTGGCTCTGGTGTAGGCTGGCAGCTACAGCTCCGATTAGACCCCTAGCCCGGGAACCTCCACATGCCACGGAAGCGGCCCTAGAAAAGGCAGAAAGACAAAAAAAGAAAAAAAAGAAAAAAAAATACACAATATCTGGTTGTCTGTGATGGTAGTAGCATTTATGGTTACTGTCTCATTGTTTTTCTTTTCTTTCTTTCTCTTTTTTTTTTTTAAGCTGTGGTCACAGCATGTGGAAGTTCCCAGGCCAAGGATCAAACCTGCACCACACCTGTAACCACAGCCACAGTAGTGACAACATCAGAGCCTTAACCCACTGAGCCACAAGGGAATTCTGGTTATTGCCTCATTCTAATTAATCCAAAAAAGGTGTGAAAATATTAATACTCTAGCATCCCTTTTCCAATTATTCTATTAAAAGAAACGTCTAATCAACTACTCGGTAAAGTTTATAGAGGAAAGGCATAATAATGCCTCAGAACAACTCCATTCTAAGCCCATTGTTCAAATGAGAAAACTCAAGCAAATTAATGGTAGAGCCATGTTATAAACTAATCGGTCCAACTCCAGACTCTGTGCTTATAACCACTGGGCCAAAACGTCTCTCTTAATATCAAGAAAGATATTGGGAGTTCCCATTGTGGCACAGTGGAAACGAATCTGACTAGTATCCATGAGGATATGGGTTCAATCCCTGGCCTCATTCAGTGGGTTGGAGATCCAGAGCTGCTGTAAGCTGTGATGTAGGTCACAGATGAAGCTTGGATCCCAAGTTGCCGTGGCTGTGGTGGAGGCTGGCAGCGGCAGCTCCGATTCGACCCCTAGCCTGGGAACTTCCATATGCTGCAGGTGTGGCCAAAAAAAGAGAAAAAAAAAAGACCAAGAAACAGTATTCCTTTCTGGGGAGAGACCCCAAGGTCAAATACTTTCATGCAGTTGTGGTGACTACAAATTTATTGCAGGAATAAAATATATTATCTGTATCAAAAGCTTAAACAATGTACATCCCCTTTTGAGGTGGCAGTTCTAAACATAAATCTAAGGATATGCATGTGCAGAAAGATTTCGTTTTCCCATTTTTTAAAACAGGGGTGTTTCCTACAACTTGCTTTCAACAGCAAAAAACTTAAAAACAATTTAAATGCCTGACTGGTTCAATAAGTTAATGAAATGAAACAACATACAATCATTAAAAATGATAATGGGTTAAAATGTTTAAAGATCTGAACAATGTTTGAGGCATATTCTTAAGTTAAAAAAATGCAAAGTTCCTGCTGTGGCACAACAGGATTGGTCTCTGGAAAGCTGGGATGAAGGTTTGATCCCCGACCTGGCACAGTGGGTTAAGGATCCTGTGTTACCATAGCTGTGGTGTAAGCTGCAACTGTGGCCTGGATCTAATCCCTGGCCCAGAAATTCCATGTGCCACAGGACAGCCAAAAAAAGAAAAGAAAAAAAAAAAAGGGTTTTGGAGTTCCCGTCATGGCGCAGTGGTTAACGAATCCGACTAGGAACCATGAGGTTGCAGGTTTGGTCCCTGCCCTTGCTCAGTGGGTTAACGATCCGGCGTTGCCGTGAGCGGTGGTGTAGGTTTCAGACGCGGCTCGGATCCCACGTTGCTGTGGCTTTTGTGTAGGCCAGCAGCTACAGCTCCGATTCAACCCCTAGCCTGGGAACCTCCATATGCCGAGGGAGCGGCCCAAGAAATAGCAACAACAACAAAAGACAAAAGACAAAAGACAAAAAGACAAAAAAAAAAAAAAGGGTTTTAGGGAGTTCCCATTGTGGCTCAGCGGGTTATGAACCCAACTAGTATCCATGAACCCAACTAGTATCCATGAGGATTCAGGTTTGATCCCTGACCTCACTCAGTGGGTTAAGGATCTGGCATTGCCACAAGCTGCTGTATAAGTTACAGGTTCAGCTCAGATCCCACATCACTGTGGCTGTGGTGTAGGCCAGCAGCTGCAGCTCTAATCCCAGCCCTAACCCGGGAACTTCCATGTGCCACAAATGTGGCATTTTAAAAAACAAAAAAAGGGAGTGGGGGGGCAGTTAACAGTACACATAGTACAGAAATATGCAGTGTGTATAAAAAGAAAAGTTAACAGTGTGGTTATCTGAGTGACAGAATTATGGTGGTAACTTCTTCGGTGCTTTTATAATGAATATCTTTTTTTTTTTTTTTTCTATTTCTTCCATAATAAAAAAAAAAAAAAAGTTTGAAATACTGGTTTGCAAAGAATCTTTATGAACCTTAACAATGTGGGAAAATGCTCCTGACAGCATAAAAAGGTAAGCTATCACCTAGGAGTTTTATGGTGTCATGTCTTATATTAAAGTCTTTGCCATTTTGGGTTTATTTTTGTGTGGAGTGTTTTGACTTCACTGACTTACATGGAGCTGTCCACCTTTCCCAGCACCACTTGCTGAAGATGAAGAGACTGTCTTTTCTCTATTGTACATTCTTGTTTTTTGTTGAAGATTAACTGACTGTAGGGGTGTGGGGTTTTTTCTGGGTTCTTTATTCTATTCCATTGATCCATATGTCTGTTTTTGGTGCCAGTACCACACTGGGTTTTTTTGTTTGTTTATGGCACCACCCAAGACACATGGAAGTTCCTGGGCCAGGGATTGAATCTGAGCCACAGCTGCAAACTATGCCATAGGTGCAGCAACACTGGATCTTTTAACCCATTGTACTTGGCTAGGGAGCAAACCCCTGCTTCTGCAGCAACCCAAGCCGCTGTAGTTAGTTAGGTTCTTAACCCACTGTGCCATGGGAGGAACTCAGTACCATGCTGATTTGATTATAGTAACGTTGTAGTACTATCTGATGTCTGGAAGGGTTATACCTCCAGCTTCCTTCTTTTTGCCCAGGTTTCCTTTGGCAGTTCTGGTCTTGTGTGGTTCCATATAAATTTTAGGATTATTTATTCTAGTTCTGTGGAAAATGTCATGGGTAATTTAATAGAGAACATAGGCAAAACATTCTCTGACACAAATTGTAGCAATACATTCTTAGGTCAGTCTCCCCAGGCAACCGAAATAAAAGTAAAAATAAACAAATGGGACCTAATCAAACTTATAAGCTTTTTCATAGCAAAACAAACCATAAGCAAAATGAAAAGATTACCTATGAATGGGAGAAAATAGTTGCAAAGGATGCAAGAAACTAGGGTTTAATCTCCAAAATACTCAAACAGCTCAATACCAAAAAAGCAAACAACCCAATCAAAAAATGGGCAGGAGTTCCCATTGTGGCTCAGTGAGTTAAGGACCCAATGCATCTCTGAGGATGTGGGTTCGATCCCTGGCCTCACTCAGTTGGTTAAGGGTTCAGCATTGCTACAAGACGCAGCAAAGTTCAGAGATCTGGCTCAGATCCCACATTGCTGTGGCCATGACACAAACCCCAGCTGCAGTTCCAATTTGACCCCTAGACTGGGAACTTCCATATGCCACAGGTGTGGTCTGAAAAATGGGAAATTAAAAAAAAAAAAAAAAAAAAAAAGTCTACAAACAATAAATGCTGAAGAGTATGTGGAGAAAAAAGGAACACTCCTACATTGTTAGTAGGAATGTAAATTGGTGCAACCACTATGGAGGACAGTATGGTGCTTCCTTAAAAAACTAAAAATAGAACTACCATACGATCCAGCAATCCCACTCTTCAATGTATCTCTGGAAAAGACAAAAGCTCTAATTCAAAAAGATATAGGTACCCCAGTGTTCGCTGCAGCACTATTTACAATAGCCAAGACATAGAAGCAATCTAAGTACCCACTGACAGATGAATGGATAAAGAAAAGGTGGTATATCTATAAATGGAATATTACTCAGCCATTCAAAATGATAAAATGCCATTTGCAGCAACATGGATGGAACTAGACATTATCATACTAAATGAAGTAAGTCAGAGAAAGAAAAATATCACTTACATGTGAAATCTTAAAAAATGACACAGGAGTTCCTGTTATGGCTCATTGGTTAAAGAATCCGACCAGGAACCATGAGGTTTCAGGTTCTATCCCTGGCCTCACTTAGTGGGTTAAGGATCTGGCATTGCCGTGAGCTGTGGTGTAGGTCACAGACACGGTGCAGATCTGGCGTTGCTGTGGCTCTGGTGTAGGCCGGCGGCTACAGCTCCATTTAGACCCCTAGCCTGGGAACCTCCACATGCCATGGGTGCAGCCCTAAAAAGACAAAAAAAATAATAATAATAAATAAATGATACAAATGAACTTATTTACAAAACAGAAACAGACTGACAGAAAACAAACTACAGTTGCCAACAGGGAAGGCAGGAGGGGAGGGATAAAAACAAAGTTTGGGACTAACAGATACACGCTATTATATACAAAATAGATAAACAACAAGAACCTACTGAATAGAACTGGGAACTATATCCAATATCTTATAACGACCTATAATAGAAAAGAATCTGAAAAAAAGAAGTGAATAACTCTTCTGTATACCTAAAAGTAACACAACATTGTAAATCAACCATACTTCAATTTTTAAAAAGGCAAGCTATCTGATCATGCAAAGTAGCTATTACAACCATGCGTAGCAACATGCACGGGAGGGATATGCAATTGAACAATGTTCATTTCTTTTTTTTTTTTTTTTTTTTTGTCTTTTGTCTTTTTGTCTTTTGTTGTTGTTGTTGCTATTTCTTGGGCCGCTCCCTCGGCATATGGAGGTTCCCAGGCTAGGGGTTGAATCGGAGCTGTAGCCACCGGCCTATACCAGAGGCACAGCAACGCAGGATCCGAGCCGCGTCTGCAACCTACACCACAGCTCACGGCAACGCCGTATCCTTAACCCACTGAGCAAGGGCAGGGACCGAACCCGCAACCTCATGGTTCCTAGTCGGATTCGTTAACCACTGCGCCACGACGGGAACTCCAACAATGTTCATTTCTGAATGATACTATAAATGGATTTTATCCTCATATGCACCCATTTCTGTGATTTCCACAATACAAACATGCCTGATGAAGTACTGAGATGGGGAAGATCTAAAATGGATTCTGAGAAAACAGAATTTAAATAGGGAGAGGTGGCAAGAGGGGTGACAGAAAATGAGCACATTTCCTAGGATTAGAAATGGTAAGAGCCAAGATCCATGTCACAGAGGCACCAAGCAGGAAGAGGGACTAGTTAAGAAACAAGGCCAGAGGTTCCCTTGTGGTACAGCAGGTTAAGGATCTGGCATTGCCACAGCTGTAGCACAGGCTCAATCCCTGGCCCAGGAAAAATTTCCATGTGCTCTGGATGAGGCAAAGGAAAAGAAAAAAAAAAAAAAAAAAGAAAGCAAGAGAGAGACAAGGCCATTAAAGGGCCAAATTTAAGAGATCTGAAAAACAGGTCAGAATTTTTTTTTTCCCTTTGGCAACTCATGGGGAAGATTCAAAGCTACATGAAGAAAGGCCAGGCCAGAGTTCCAGTCACTGTTGTGACTCAGCGGTAATGAACCCAACTAGTATCCATAAGGACGCTGCTTCAATCCTTGGCCTTGCTCAGTAGGTTAAAGGATGCAGTGTTGGTGTGAACTATAGTATAGGTCAAACACGCAGCTTAGATCCTGAGTTGCTCAATTAGAAGAGTTCACAACAGTTCAGGCATCAAGCCCTGAACTATCTAAAATATGCAAAAGCAACAGATAAGGAATCCAGGTAATACCTGGTGAGAATCTGTGGCTTGGACTGGATGTGGGAGCAGAGACATGGGGACTAACGGATTTTAAGCTGGAGCAGAGCAGGCAGGAGGAAAATCACCACCTAAAATGAGAAAAGTCATTTTGATCATATTGGCTCCTCCAATCCAAGAGCATGGTATGTCTTTCCATCTATTTGTGTCATCTTTGATTTCTTTCATCAGTGACTTATAGTTTGCAGAGTACAGGTCTTTTGTCTCTTTAGGTAGGTGTACTCCTAGGTATTTTATTCTTTTGGATGCGATGGGAAACGGGATTGCTTCCCCAATTTCTCTTTCTGATCTTTCATTGTTAGTATATAGAAATGCAGTCAATTTCTGCATATTAATTTTGTATCCTGCAACTTTGCCAAATTCGTGGATGAGCTCTAACAGTTTTCTGGTAAAGTCTTTAGGGTTCTCTAGATATAGTATCATGTCATCTACAAATAGTGATAGTTTTACTCCTTCCTTTCCAATTTGGATTCCTTTTATTTCTATTTCTTCTCTGACTGTTGTGGCTAGGACTTCCAAAACTATGTTGAACAGTAGTGGCAAGAGCAGACATCCTTGTCTTATTCCTGATCTCAGCGGGAATTCTTTCAACTTTTTACCTTTGAGAATGATGTTAGCTGTGGGTTTTGTCACATATAGCCTTTATTATGTTGAGGTAGGTTCCCTCTATGCCCACTTTCTGAAGGGTTTTTATCAGAAATGGGTGTTGGATTTTGTCAAAGGCTTTTTCTGTGTCTATTGAGATGATCATATGGTTTTTATTCTTGAGTTTGTTAATGTGGTGTGTCACACTGATGGATTTGTGGGTATTGAAGAATGCTTGCATCCCTGGGATAAATCCCACTTGATGCTATCAAATTACCAAGGACATTTTTCACAGAACTCGAGCAAAATATTTTCAAGTTTGTTTGGAAGCACAAAAGACCCAGAATAGCCAAAGACATCCTGAACAAGAAAAATGGAGCTGGAGGAATCAGGCTCCCGGACTTCAGACTATACTACAAAGCAACAGTCATCAAAACCATATGGTACTAGCACAAAGACAGAAATATAAATCAGTGGAACAGGATAGAAGCCCAGAATTAAACCCACACACCTACAGCCAACTAATCTATGACAAAGGAGGCAAGAATATACAAGGGAGAAAAGACAGCCTCTTCCATCAGTGGCGCTGGAAAAACTGGACAGCCACATGGAAAAGAATGAAATTAGAATACTCCCTTACCATACACAAACATCAACTCAAAATGGATTAAAGACCTAGATATAACACCAGACACTATCAAACTCTTAGAGGAAAACATAGGCCAAACACTCTCCGACATAAACAAAAGCAACATCTTCTCAGATCCACTTCTTACAGTAATGACAGGAAAAACGAAAATTAACAAATGGGACCTAATTAAACTTAAAAGTTTCTGCACAGCAAAGGAAACCCTAAACAAAACAAAAAGACAATCCACAGAATGGGGGAAAATCTTTGCAAATGAATCAACTGACAAGGGATTCATCTCCAAAATCTATAAACACCTTCTGTAGCTCAATACCAAAAAAAAACAAACAACCCCATCAAAAAATGGGCAGAAGATCTAAACAGACAATTCTCCAAAGACGACATACACATGGCCAAAAAACACATGAAAAGATGTTCAACATCACTCATTATTAGAGAAATGCAAATCAAAACAACTATGAGGTACCACCTTACACCAGCCAGAATGGCCATCATCAAAAAGTCTACAAACAGTAAGTGCTGGAGAGGGTGTGAAGAAAAAGGAACCCTGTTACACTGTTGGTGGGAATGTAAATTCCCACAGTATGGAGATTCCTCAGAAAACTAAAAATAGAACTCCCATTTGATCCAGCAATCCCACTCCTGGGCATCTATCCAGAGAAAACTATGACTCGAAAAGACACATGTACTCTGATGTTCACTGCAGCACTATTTGCAATAGTCAAGACATGAAAACAACCTAAATGTCCATCAACAGAGGTTGGATAAGGAAGATGTGGTACATAGAAACAATGGAATATTACTCAACCATTAAAAGGAATGAAATACCAGCATTTTTAGCAACATGGATGGACTTAGAAATTATCATGCTAAGTGAATTCAGTCAGACAGTGAGACACCAACATCAACTGCTATCACTGACATGTGGAATCCGAAAAAAAAAGGACACAATGAACTTCTTTGCCGAACAGATACTGACTCACAGACTTTGAAAAACTTATGGCTTCCAAAGGAGACAGTTTGTGGGGTGAGGGGATGCACTAGGGGTGTGGGATGGAAATCCTATAAAATTGGATTGTGATGATCATTGTACAACTATAAATGTAATAAATTCATTGAGTAATAAAAAAATTAAGCAAATAAATAAAATGAGAAAAGTCAGACTTGAGACAAAGTAAGCTTGTGTTGACTGAGGGACACACACCTAGGAATTTCGAGCATATCACTGAAACCACAGGACTAGCAGGACACAGACTATGGGGACCAGGCTCTGAGAGTCACCCACTGAGGGATCCAGGTCAGTGATAGATGTCCTCTCAAGAATGTTGCCAGTAAATCCTCGGTATCAAGGGCCCTTTCAAAAGCCCAGCAAAGTCTTCACAGAGAAGCCCAGGCTGGCTCTATGGGGACTCTGATAGGAAAGGCTTGCTCCCAAAGGGCAAGAAGTCAAAAAGGACAGTTCAAGTCCTTCTGTACCAACAGTGGTGCTCCTGAACACTATAACCTGGCAGAGGAAAATGAGGAAGGCTTTTGTAGTGTACACTTTACACCTTTCAAATTCTCAACCATGCACATACCCCAAACATCCAGGCAAAATAACATAATAGGAGTTCCCAGCGTGGCGCAGTGGTTAACGAATCCGACTAGGAACCATGAGGTTGCAGGTTCGGTCCCTGCCCTTGCTCAGTGGGTTAAGGATCTGGCGTTGCCGTGAGCTGTGGTGTAGGTTGCAGACGAGGCTCGGATCCCTAGTTGCTGTGGCTCTGGCATAGGCCGGTGGCTACAGGTCCCATTCGACCCCTAGCCTGGGAACTTTCGTATGCTGCAGGAGCAGCCCAAGAAATAGCAAAAAGACCAAAAAAAAAAAAATAATAATAATAATAAAGTTTAACTTTCTTTAAAAGGTCACTCAACTGAGTGGGCCCTATGCCATGCCCATGTTTGAGGCAAACAGCATAAGAACAAAGATCAGGGACTAGCAGGGTGAGCTGCCCAGTAGGGACCAGGTCTGCCCTGGCTGGCGCTGCACTTCCCCGTCCCCGCCTCCACCCCCTGCCAAGGCCAGCAAGCCTTGAAAGGCAAGAACCCCACCCTAGGCCAGGGACAAATCAGTATTCCTTCAAGGAGAGCCTGGCAAAATGACAGTCAAGAGTCAGGGTCACTGGGAGTTCTCGTCGTGGCACAGCAGAAATAAATCCGACTAGGAACAATGAGATTCAGGTTTGATCCCTGGCCTCGCTCAGTGGCTTAAGGATCTGGCCTTGCCATGAGCTGTGATGCAGATGCAGCCGGATCCTGCATTGCTGTGGCTATGGTGCAGGCTGGCAGCTATTGCTGCAATTCGACCCCTAGCCTGGGAACCTCCATATGCCATGGGTGTAGCCCTAAAAACCAAAAAAAAAAAAAAAAAAAAGAGTCAGGATCTTTATTCCAAACCAGAGATAATCTGTAAGTGAAAAGCTGTACTCTATTACCCCCAGCAACCCAACAGGAAGGCAGGGGAGGCTGTCACAGCACAGGCAGCAGGTTAAGGAACTGTATGCAGAAGAGTAACTCTGCAAGACCTCTGGATCCACCTATGTGGATCCTAGAAAAGACAGCAGAGTGTCCAAATCAGAAATACTGATGCTCAGTATTTTTTCAAACAGCATAAAAGGCAATTATCTGCACTGTGAAATTAATTACAAGAGTTATTTCAAAAGCTTCCCAGACACATTCAAGAGTATATGATTTCTACAGAGTTCCTGCTGTGGGTCAGCCGGTTAAGAACCCAACATAATGTCCATGAGGATGTGAGTTTGATCCCATGCCTTGCTCAGTGGTTTAAGGATTCAGAAGCTGCAACACAGGTCACAGATGCAGCTCGGGCCCAGTGTTGCTGTGGCGCTGGCCTGCAGCTCCAATTAGACCCTGGCCTGGGAACTTCCATATGCCTCAGGTGCAGCTATTTAAAAAAAAAAAAAAAAAAAAAAAAAACTGGCTCTGACAAAAGAAAATTATTTCTTCAAATCAGTGGAAAAAAGAATGGATTATCTGGAGCCAAAATTGACATGAACCCTGAACATTTTCCTCATGAGCAGAGACCCCTGCCCTCCTCTCAGAACTACCAAGACTGTATACAGCAGACCTTGGATTCAATGAATGTCCTAAAGTGTGTTGAATACTGAATGACTGATTCTTGCTAAAACAAAGTTCTAATACTGAGTCATTGACCAGAAAGTATTTATTCTGAGCAGCCTTACATGCAGTCTAGAGTGAAGAACCTATACCTTACTGGGAATTCCTTTCAAGGATACCCAAGTGGCTGCTCCCAGAAGTGGACTTGAAATATATAAATCCTCACTTTCCCAATAAACGGGAAAACTTGACCTAACCAAATTTTCTACCAAAAAAAAAAAATTTCTCAGCTTTTCCACATTCACTGAGAAGGGATTTTATGTGAATACATACACACACACACACACACACACACACATATATACATACACATACACTTAAAAGATTTTGCTATTTTTTTTTGATTTTGTAGTCATATAAGAAAAATATGTGATATTTGGGCATTTTTTCCTATCAAAGTCAATCATTGCAGAAGCTTTCACTATCTGTAAATTAAATCTGTGTCCTTGAAGACAATATTCATTAGTGAAAACAAATTAGAAAACCTTCATACTATTAACCACTCTGCATCTAACCAGCTGTGTTACCTTGAGCAAGAAAACTCTGGGCTTCGGGCATCCTCTGCTATAAAAAAAGGACCCCTTGGAGTCTCCACAGCTCTAGGACGCAGGTTCCACCCCAGACTGGCAGAGCTCATTAAAAGAGCCCCTGTTGAAATTTTCATTGTGGCTCAGCAGTAACAAACCCAGCTGGTATCCATGAAGAGGTGGGTTCGATCCCTGACCTTGCTCAGTGGGTTAAAGATAGCATTGTCCTGAGCTATGGTGTAGGTCAAAGACTCAGCTCAGATGCAGCATTGCTGTGGCTGTGGGATAGGCCAGAAGTTACAGTTCTAATTTGACCCTTAGCCTGAAACTTCCTACCATATGCCACATGTGCAGCCCTAAAAAAAAAAAAAAAAAAAAATCCTGAAACTGTGTTCAGATCTGATCCCTGGCCTGGGAATTCCATATGCCTTGGGATGGTCAAAAAATAAAAAATAAGGACTCTTATAATCCCTTCTAGTTCTAACATCTGAAGAGAATAACAATAGTTTAAAAGATGTTAAATGCTAATGAAATATCACAAATTTATGCAAACACAAAACATTTTAAACAAAATTAGCTTTCTAAAAAAAACTAATTATGTCATAAAATGGGAAGTAAAACAGCTCTGAGTTTTTAAAATAAAATTATACTGTTTGGCGTTCTTGTCGTGGCTCAGCAGTTAATGAATCTGACTAGCATCCATGAGGATCCAGGTTTGATCCCTGGCCTCGTTCAATGGGTTAAGGATCTGGCACTGCCATGAGCTGTGGTATAGGTCGCAGATGCAGCTCAGATCCCGAGTGGCTATGGCATGGGCCAGCAGCTACAGCTCCAATTAGACCCCTAGCCCAGAAATCTCCATATGTCACTGCTGCGGCCCTTAAAAAAAAAAAAAAAAAGGCAAAAACAAAAAAACCTTTCGTCTCCTCTTCCTATTTAAGTCTAAGAACCAATGTTGAGGTTTGCTGACTTTTTTCAACACCCAAACCATTTTTCAATGCAAAAGAAAAAAGTTTTTAAAAATACAACATTTCTCCTACATCTGAAGTAGTTACAGCTCTGAAAACAAGATTTTATTATTTCAGTAGTTCACTCTTAAAGTCTATTAGAAAACCATATTTAATGACTCACCATTGTTCTAAAATACAGCTAGTGTATAAAGAGAAGATAACTGCATGTAGCAACATTCCTTCTACAGTTAACATTTGACTGTTATTCCAAGCACTGAAAAATTCAGCAACAAAATGAACTGAAAAGATAGGTCATAGAAGGTTAAGCCCTGTCTATAAAACTTTCCTTAAAAGGTAATAAATAGGAAAAGCCTACTCCAAACTTATTAACTTCAATATTTACTCATCTTCCAAGAGTGGAAGGTGAATATTAAAGTCTTTTTTTCTATGAAACTATATTTCAACCAGAAACAACACTAGCTAACATATTGTTACAATGTGACAATGCCTGCCCTACATTTGTAACATGCATACTCATTTAATCCACATGAATATCCTCTGAGCACATGCTATTTTTTAATCACCGCAGCTGTTTTAGAGATGGACAGAGGGTTTTACACAAGTTAAGCGACTTGCTGCTCAAAGGTACATAGCTTCTCCTTGGCAGAGTCCAGGCTCAAAAGAGATCTACTCTTAAAACCATAGTCTTCAGTTCAACTTTAAACTCCCCTTTCTAAATGATGTCACTATTTCCTCTCCATACTGGTGTCATCAATCTAGAAAGGAAGCCTTGAAATGAGTAAAGCTCTAGTTTAAATAACACTCCAGCATCTAGGTAGACCAGAAAAATCCTTCATTCTAACCTCCAAAACGAAGTCTCATGAAGTGCCAACCCAAACATAAATTTTAAGATCTTGATCTTTTGGCCCACATTCCATTCTTTTCTTTCCTAAACTCCATTAGGAAAACATGGATGGGTGGGAAGCTTAAATTCCAAGTTTCTTGTTTGGCAACAATATTGTGCTTTGGGACTTTAAAATTATAAGCATGTACAGTGGGAAAATAAAAAAAAAAAATTATAAGCATGGTTCCCAGAGGAAAACATTTCCTTTATTAGCAATTGGCTTTGACAATTCCATTCTAGGATGCTAAATATAACAAAATACCTTCTGACTTTTACAATAAACACATTCCCCAGATTACTTTGAAACTAACCATTGTCTGTTTATTTACAGGACATTTTGCAACAAGTTAAGCAACTGTAACTTTTTTTTTAAATCTTTCAAATTTGTTCCAGTTCTTTTAATGAATTGATCTGACATTGTTTTCTGAATTCTTCTATTATGAAATAAGAAAGTTCCCATTTCACCATGTATTTCCCTAAAAGATATCCATTTTATTATTTCTAATTTTCTTAAATCGTAACCCAAGAATACCAGCAAAGATTTCTGACAGGAAGTTTTTCATACTGTAGAAAAGCCTAATTTTAAAACTTTAAACACATTCATCAAAGACAAATAAAACATTCTGCAGTTCTTAAAATGTATCTTTATTATTAAAAATCCCATGCGTGATAATTCAGAAATAGTCAGTGAGAGGCCAACTGCCTTGTTCTGGGCTAATGGACTACATCAGGCTTTTAACAGAATGCAGTAGCTACTGTGTTTAGGGAACAACAAGCACTTAGTGCACCTCAGAGCCCCAGGCATTCTGTCATCACATAAACAGTGTAAGCACAGTTGTAAATAAATAAATAAATAATAAGGTACCTTTAGTTGGATAGCTCCTCTTACCCTCCCTACCTAAAACAAGGAACAGGGAAGTATTTAAGGATGAATTGGCAGTTTTGTCTTCGAGAGATGGATCCAAGTAGTTGGGTGGGGAGGGTAGAAAATTTATGTTTCACCTCATAACCTCATGAGTTTTGGGTGTGTAGGTTTGCTTGTTTTTACCATGAAGTATGTCTAATTTTTACAAATAGCTTTTCAAAAATATGGCCCACTAGTTAACCATGCTTTCTTTTTTCTCCCTCTTCTCATACCTTCTAAAAACCATGAAGTCTCAGTCAACATCAAGTCTGATCTCTCTGAAAAGTTCTTGCTTTTTCACTTTTTAAAGTTTTATTGAAGTACAGTTGATTTACAATGTTGTGATAATTTCTGCTCTACAGCAAAGTGATTCAGTTATTCATGTAAGCTCTTAAACAGGGCTACACAGTCTCCAGAATATCTGGAAACCCCCCAACAGGCATATACAGGCTAGGGACAGAGCTCTTCCAGGCCAAACAAGGACATTTAATAGGAATATTAGAGACTTCCAAGTACATTGTCTCTGTAAGTGACTCCTTTTTTTTTTTTTTTTTTTTTTTGGTCTTTTTGCTATTTCTTGGGCCGCTCCCGCGGCATATGAAGGTTCCCAGGCTAGGGGTTGAATCGGAGCTGTAGCCACCGGCCCACGCCAGAGCCACAGCAACACAGGATCCGAGCCGCGTCTGCAACCTACACCACAGCTCACGGCAACGCCGGATCGTTAACCCACTGAGGAAGGGCAGGGACCGAACCCGCAACCTCATGGTTCCTAGTCGGATTCGTTAAGTGACTCCTAAACTTGCACCCAAGCCCTAAATTTTCTCCAAAACATATTCTAAAAATCATTATGGAGAGTTTTAAACAAAACTGTTTAAAATCCCTTTTCTTTCACCCAAAACAGTCCTTCCAGTGTAATTGCTCTCTTGACACCCTGACACTAAATCTTGTGCTTTTCTTCCTTCCTGCCATCTCCCTAGTGTTCCTTTCCTCCAGTTATCAAAAACAAAAAGCTCAGGAATGGTACTATACGCCGGGTGTAGGGCAACAAGGATGGGTGGGAACAGCTGTCCCAGCCAAATAATTCAGGTGGAAATGTGATGGCAGATCTTCCAATTATCCAAGACAAGGAATAAATTCGGATTGTTGGGAGAAACGCTCTGGTGTTTAATGCAACATAGGGACCAAAGAAAACATCTGTAGGTCACCAGTTGGCAACCTGTGAGTTAACCAGTCTCTCTCATTCTGGTCCACGCTCCCTCAGTCCATTCTACACATCACTGTCAGATCAGTTTACCAAAAGCACTGCTCCTGATCACTGCTAACTCCAGGCTGGAAATACTACCACGAAGTTTATACTGTCATTCAACGTCCAAAGTAACAACCACTCACCTTTCTCAAGTCCCCTACCTTTTACTTCAATCAAAGGAGTCCAGCCCCTCATCCCTCACCCAGCTATGTCCCTGCCAAGATGGCCTCTTTTCTACCCTCCTCTTCTACCCCATCAACGCCCACATTTGAAGCAAGATACAAGCCTTCTATTGGGAAAATACACACGAGTTAAAGAAACGTCTCTGCTTAAAATCAAGAGATTTAACCTAAAGCTAACAGAAGGGATCCAAACTTCCGAACAAGCAAATCCCATGGCCTTGTCTTGATACACCCCCCCCCAAGATCCAAGAAACATTTTAATGGAGAGCAGAGGTCACGCTCAGAGGAGTCTTTGCGGGGTCTCCACGTCTTCACACCCAGGAAGGCCTTGGGGAGGTGGAGGGCTGGTGGGGTACCCTCACCAGCCCTGGGAGGCAGGTGGACGTGCGCAACCCCTCGCGCGCTCCTTCCCGCGCCCCAGAGATACTACCCCCAACCGGACTCCAGAGCCAGGTCCCCGGGACCCCGACCTGCTGAACCCTGGCGCGCGCACAGCGGGGCTCCGCAACCGAGGACCCTCCGCGCCGACCAGGCCAGGGGGCGCCGGCGGCCGCTCCAAAGAGTCAGATGGAGAGATGACCCCTCTGCGCGCTCCCCTCACGGACCTCCGGGGGACGCCGCTGCCCAGCCGCGCCCACCCGATGCCCAAGCTGCCGCTACCTTGTCCTCGGGCGGTGCGTCCGGGTCGTGGACCATCCTCTGCCTTAGTTCCGTCATGCTGGAGACACCGGTGCTAGGTCGCCGCGAGCGAGTACCGCAGCCGCTGGGGCCGGCAGCTCAGCGCTCCAGCCCCGCCTCGGCTGAGCAGCGCGCGGCTCCGCAGCGGCTCCCAGGCCCCACGGCAGCCCGGCCTGCAGTCCTGGAACTCGGCCCCGCCCGGTGCTGCAGCCGCCCTTTCACCCGGGCTGAGCGCAATCAGCCTCCTCAGCCCTGGCCCGCTAGCTCCTTCTCTCGGGAGGGCCCCGGAACCAGCGCGCAGGCGCACCGCCGCCATCATGGCCACAGAGATCCACCAATGGCGCGAACCCGTCAGAGAGGAGGGGCGCTGGGGGCGGGGCAAGCAGAGCGGGATGGAGGGGGCGTGCCCTGGATAGCAACATGACGGGGCGTGGAAAGGCGTGCGCGTCCGAGAGAGACTAGCCAATGGGAGCTCAAGAGCTGGTACCCTAGGTCCTAGAGGTAACAGGTAGCTAGGGGCCGTGGGTGGCAGCTCCCAGGCTCCAGCCTGTCTTGTGCTTGCTCACCTCGGCTCCCTGTCCTCTGTAGCCGGGGCTCTTCCCTTGCACAGTTAAGTAGTTAGGACCTGAGGGGAAAAGCCTGGGAAATCCACCTGTGTTAGAGAAGGAGCTCAAGCCAAACTTTAACCTGCCTCGCCTTGCCAAATTATCTTCTACCACTTACTGAGCGTTAATTATATGCTGGGCATTATACTATGTGATCTTTTTAATTTATCCCATTTAATCTGCACAACACTTGGAAGTGGATATGATTTCCATTTTATAGATAAGACTTCACAATTATTCAGCTTTCTTTTCTGTCATCTGTACTATTGAAAGACCTTTTTTGGACAGGAATACTGACTACTTTGTTCACATCCTGATCCCCTATGTACCTGACATACCTGTTCAATAGATTTAAAGTTTCTCCTAAAGGAAAATGATTTAGCCAAGGTCTCATGGCTAAAAAGTGTCCACTGAGAATCAGAACACAGATTTGTTTGCGCCTACTCTAACCACTGTACTGATTCCTGCCCTTCCTAAATTCATTGTTAATATCTGTTACTCAAGCATTGCCTTCAGCGGTTTCTGTTTACTGCCTTGTAAATGATATAAAACAACTTTAAAATGGGGTCTCTTCCCTTAAGCATATTGTTGTTGAAGAGAGAAATATGCACACACGGGAGCTGCAATTTTGTATTGACAATTTTGACGTGCGCCGTGGGGTTTGGGAAATTAGTGAGAATTCTGACAAGGGCATTGTATTTTCTTGTCTTCTATGAAAGTATATTCAGAAAGCACAGTTTAACTACCAGGGTTTATAACTCCCTACAGTTTGGCCCAAACCTTTTATCCATTGCACTCAGCCCTCACGAGCTAATGGAGCTCAGGCCAGGTACAATTCTGAAGTCACTACTGTAGTAAACAGGGATCAGGTGTTCAGACTTCTGGAAGTAAAAGCTTTAGAGCCTCTCCCTCAAATACAGACAGAAATTAAAAGTAAAATATCCCCCACACATGCCTCCAGCCAGAAAGAGGATTTTGTTCTTTTACATTATCTTACACCTCCTCCTCTACCCCTGATTTTTGTCTTCTATTCCTCATAATAGCTCTTCCCTCTAGGGTCATTTCTCCCAGGCTTGTGACATGTCTTGTATATGGTGCTTTCCTTGCATTCCTTCCACTATTTTTAAATTAGTGCAGGTAATAGACATAAGAATTTTAGTCCCTGGAGCGTGCAGGCTGACTGCAAGCTCAGCATGTGGGCAAATATTGCCGTAATTATTATCATTCTATAATAATAATTTAAAAACCTCCCACCTTCTTCTTTATTTGAAAACTGCATTGGTACAAGTGACCAGAAATTTCTTTGGTTCCCTGAATAGTGTTTTTCCTCTCTTAGAGGGGAAGAATTCTTGGAACAATACATTCTTTTTAAAATTTTCTTGATCTGCTTTTTCTCATCCTACATATTGCCTTTCTAGTGCTTAGTCTAAGTGTTCTCAGATAGCTAAAACTTCTAATTCAGTTTAATGAGATGACATGCAAAATGGAATTGAGAATGGGCTATGCAGAATTGTCTCATTTCTTAAAGTTTAAAAAATGTAGGAGTTCCCACAGTGATGCAGTGGTGTTAAGGATCCAGTGTTGTCTCTGCAACAGCGAGTTCTATCTCCAGCCTGATCTCGAGTTGCCACAGCTGCGTGGGTTACAGGTACTGCTCAGATTCAATCCCTAACACAAGAAATTTCACATGCTGCAGGTGTGACCAAAAAAGAAAAAATAAATTGCAAAACCTGCACTCCCACACACTTGTAGACCTGTTATACACACAGTCCATCTAAACTAAAATTTCAGTCTTTTCTCTGGCAAACCACAGGGCTTACTTTTTCAAACTAATAATCTACATGGAGGCGCAGGTGGCTTTAAGAAAAAATATTCATCAATTGATCACACATGCCAAAACAGTGCTTTTCTGTCCTGACTATTTATTAGAATTCACTGGGAAGCTTCTAAAACTTCCAATGGAGGACCCATCCTAGACCAACTAAATAAGAACCTCTAAAGATGGCCATTAGAGGAAACAGGTTTTTTTGTTTTGGTTTAAGCTCCCCAGGATAGTCATGTGCAGCTAGGATTGAGACTCACTTTAATATATCTCCTTGCAAAGAAATTTTCCAAAAAATATATTAAAGAGTTTATAGCATTTATGTTTCCCAACACGCAGTAACATTTTCTTTTTTTTTTTTTTTTTTTTTGTCTTTTTGCTATTTCTTGGGCCGCTCCCGCGGCATATGGAGGTTCCCAGGCTAGGGGTCGAATCGGAGCTGTAGCCACTGGCCTACGCCAGAGCCACAGCAACGCGGGATCCGAGCCGCGTCTGCAACCTACACCACAGCTCACGGCAACGCCGGATCGTTAACCCACTGAGCAAGGGCAGGGATCGAACCCGCAACCTCATGGTTCCTAGTCGGATTTGTTAACCACTGCGCCACGACGGGAACTCCAACATTTTCTGATCAACAATATATGCTTGATAAAGAAAGTGTTGGAAATGCAGAATATACTGTTAATATGTATATCATTGCCTTTTATTCTATTTTATGTGTACCATACACTCAGATATAATAATTTTAGAAAATTGGGATTCTTGTTTATACTACTTCATAACCCAACTTTTTAACATTAAATGCCCTTTGAGAATGGTACTTGAAAGGCTGTATAACATTTCGTCTTATAGATTTTTTACCACAATTTACCTAACAAAGACCGTATTGCTAGACCTCAAGATTATTTCCAATTTCAGAGGAATTGTTAATAATTCTATAAGAAACATTCTTAAACAAGACTTATCTTGGTAAATACCTCTGATTATTTCTCTAGGAAAAAAATCCAGAGTTCCCATAGTGGCTCACTGGAAACGAATCCAACTAGTACCCATGAAAACACGGATTCACACCTGGCCTTGCTAGGTGGGTTAAGGATCCAGTGTTGCCTTGAGCTGTGGTGTAGGTTGTAGACGCGGCTCAGATCCCACGTAGCTGTGACTGTGGCATGGGCCAGCAGCTACAGCTCCTATTTGACCCCCAGCCTGGGAACCTCCATATGCAGTGGGTGCAGCCCTAAAAAGACAAAAAAAAAAAAAAAATGTGTTGAATTTTTTTGTCAAAGAATAAAATTCTAGGCTTTGCATACACATTTCCAAATTCCCACCAAAAAAATTAGTTCATGAAAAATTAGTTCATGAATCTTCAGTTCATGAAAGTGCCTACTGCTTACATCCTTCCTAAGAAGTAGGTGTTAATACCATTTTAATTTATTTAGTAGGTTAAAATTCTATCTCCCTTTATATTCCTTTGCTTATTAATATTCCTAACCATTTTTCATACATTTACTAAGACTGGACCTTCAGCACTGGAAGCCAGAGACCTCTGGCTTTCTGTTTAGATGCACAGAGTTCCCTTTTAATCAGTTTGAAATGAGTTCTCTGTCATGGAGACAAAGTATACTAACACAAGTTTGTTTGTTTGTTTTTTGTGTTTTTGCCTTTTCTTGAGTTGCTCCTGCAGCATATGGAGGTTCCCAGGCTAGGGGTCCAATCGGAGCTGTAGCCACCAGCCTACGCCAGAGCCACAGCAACGCGGGTCTGCAACCTACACCACAGCTCACGGCAACGCTGGATCCTTAACCCACTGAGCAAGACCAGGGAGGGAACCCGCAACCTCACAGTTCCTAGTCGGATTCGTTAACCACTGAGCCAAGACAGGAACTCCCTAACCCAAGTTTTGAGGCACACCAAAGTCTTAAAAACTTTTGTAGTCATTCCTCATGGTTTTGGTTTTTTTTAAGATTTTTTTTTTATTATTATTATTGTAGTTGATCCTTACGGGTTTTTTGTTTGTTTTTTGTTTTCTTTTTATGGCTGGAAGTTCCCGGACTAGGGGTTGAATCTGAGCTGCAGCTGAGACCTGCAGCACAGCAACACCAGATCTGAGGTACATCTGCAGCCTACACTGTAGCTTGCAGCAATGCCAGATCCTTATCCCACTGAGCAAGACCAGGGATCAAACACATCCTCAGAGAGACAGTGTCATGTTCTTAACCTGCTGAGCCACAAAAGGAACTCCCTTAGGTTTTATTTATTTATTTTACTTTTGTGTTAAGAAACCCACAGCAAGATCTCTTAAATATTTAGCAAAATACTATTCAATATCTTATTGGATTTACATTTATTTGAATTTTAATTATTGAATCTATCTTGAATCTATTTTGGTGAATAGTTATTAGGAAGAGTTTATTCCTTTCTAGAAGGTTAACCAATTGTTTCATCATAATTTAATTTATTCTTTTTTTTTTTTTCTGTCATTTTAGGGCCACACCCACAGCACATGGAGGTTCCCAGGCTAGGGGTCAAATAGGAGCTGTAGCTGCTGGCCTATGCCACAGCCACAGCAATTCGGGAGATGAGCTGTGTCTGTGACCTACACCACAGCTCATAGCAATGCGGAATCCCTGACTCACTGAGCTAGGCCAAGGATTGAACCCAAAACCTTATGGTTACTAGTCGGGTTTGTTAACCACTGAGCCACAATGGGAATGCCTTCATTCTTTTTCTCACTGATCAAAATAGCAAATGCTTTACCAGATGCTAAATTGATCCTCTTAAAATAGAAATTGTCTCATGTCAAATGCCTTATTTTGATAACTTTCCCTTTCACTTATGGAGGGTTTGTAAAGTGCTTTAAGATTTCATTCTTGTCTCTCTTTGCAACTTCAACTTATACCACTCTTTCCATCGTTTAGTGTGTTTCAGATTCATCAATCTTTGAGTTCTATTACATCGATAAAATTGGGGAAAATATTTATAAAAAAACTTTGAGGAGTTCCTTTGTGGTGCAGTGGATTAAGGATCTGGTATTGGCACTGCTGCTGCTCAGGTCACTGGTGTGGTGCTGACTTGCTTCCTGGCTTAGGAATTTCTGCATGCCATGGGCATGGCAAAAAAGTTAATAAAATAAAAAATAAATTAAAAAATGTAAAACTCCAACAAAATTTTGAATTATAAAAGAAACTGCTATCTGAACACCATCTAAGAATGCTGTCCTTTTTACATGTTATACTTTCAGCCTAGAATACTCTTTCTTCCGCCCTTCAAACAGAAAGTTTCTACCTTCTCGAAAAGGCCTTCTCTGACCACAGATCAGAGCCACTCTTAGGTCATTTCACCTGATCAAGTGTATTGTTGGTACCACATGGGTGAAGTTTAATTGCCATTTAAAACGCCTTTAAATGGAGAACACTTTGATTTGGCATTAAACCAAAATGTTAGTATGCAAGCACAAAGCACAGAAAGAGAGTAGCAGAGTATACATTTGTTATTAGTGAAGCAAATGTTCCTCACTGGAGGAATGAATATATTCCACAATTTTAGCAAAGGAACTGAGACACTAAAGGGACCTAGAAAGAAAAGTGCCCACAAATGGATACAACTCTTCTATTAAAATGTTTGCAAAAGGATAGTTGATCACACATAAATGAGTGGTAGGGACTTGGACTAAATTCCAGAGACAACATAGCACCCTTAGGAATGCTGCATCATCTCCACCTTTGACAGCAAAGATGATGTATGGAAAAACAGGAGTATCTGCAATTGAGTGGGAAACTGAATGTGAAGAAAAATTAGGAATGCTTTAACAAATAGATACATAACATGTATATTATGGGCAAGAATGATATATGATACAATTTTAGGGGGGGGTCTTTTTAGGTTAGGGCTGCACCTGAAGCATATGGAAGTTCCCAGGCTAGGAGCTAAATGAGAGCTGTAGCTGCTGGCCTACACCACAGCCACAGCAATGCCAGATACATGCCACGTCTGTGACCTACACCTTAGCTCATGGCAACGCCAGATCTTTAACCCACTGAGCAAGGCTAGGGATCGAACCCAAGTCATGGATACTAGTCAGATTCGTTACTGATGAGCCACTACAGGAAATCCATGATATAAATGTTTCTAAAAGTAAAAAATTCTTGGAGTTCCCATCCTGGCAGCGGAAACAAATCTGACTGCAATCCATGAGGATGCAGGTTTGATCCCTGGCCTCACTCAGTGGGTTAAGGATCTTGTATTGCCATAAGCTGTGGTGTACGTCGAAGATGTGGCTTGGATCCCACATTGCTATGGCTGTGGTGTGGGCCAGGAGCTATAGCTCCGATTCGACTTCTAGCCTGGGAACCGCCATATGCCACAGGTGTGGCCCTAAAAAAGCAAAAAAAAATTTTTTTTAAGTCAAAAATTCTTCCAATAATTACAAAATAGAAATTCTATATGATAAATCATATGACAGTTTGACATTTTATTTTCTTTCTTGTGCTACATAAAATAATGGGGTATCTTAAAACTGAAGGTATCTTAAGTTCAATGAAATAGATCCATTTAATAGAAATGCTAGAGGGAGATAATAGAAAAAGGCAATTTTCAAAGTCATAATGGTTAAAAATATTCTAGACATGATGATATGCATGAATCTTCTGACTGAGGAACACAAAATTCCCTGAACAGGATAAATAAAACTAAATCCATACCTAGATATATGGTAGAAAAACTAAAGAATTCTATAGACCAATGTAAAATTTTAGAAGCAACTAAAGAGAAATGCTGTAAACAAGAGCAAAAAAGAAACAAAGGGGGATATTTACAATAGGGAAATGATTAATACATGATGTGTTCCTTTTAATCAATAAGAAAAAGACAGTTTAATAGAAAAATATAAGCATGTAATGGTCAAATATGTGACAGGAGCTCCCACTGTGCTTCAGCGGGTTAAGAACCCGACTAGTATCCATGAGGATGTGGGTTCAGTCCTTGGTCTCAGTGGGTTAAGATCCTGCATTGGTGCAAGCTGTGGCATAGGTTGCAGGTGCATCTCAGATCTGGCATGGCTGTGGCTGTGGTGTAGGTCAGCAGCTGTAGCTCCTATTCAATCCCTAGTATGGAAACTTCCATATGCCACAGGTGTGGCCCTAAAAAGAAAAAAAGAAATATATGAAAGCTATCTAACCTGTACCAATCATTTAATGTGCAAATTGCATATTAAATATTGACTTTTTCACACAAATGAGCACAATTTCTTTAAAAATGAGGTTGCTAATACCCACAGAAAAATTAGGGGAGATGAGCAGGCTCATTGTCCTGGCTATAACATAAATTGAAATCTTTTAGAAGTCAGTTTAGTAACACATTCATCAAAATTTTCATGTATATGCTCTTTGATCCAGCAATACTACCTCAAAGACTTGCCCGAATTACAAGAAATTGGTAAATCTTTTTTTAAAGAGATGATGATGTAGAAAAGAAGTACGTGGCATAAAATTAAACATACTTTGTTAAGTATTTTGCATAAGTGTTTACAGTATAAACCGTTTTTTTGTTTTTTGTTTTCAGGGCCGCGCCCGAGGCATAGGGAAGTTCCCAGGCTGCGGGTAGAATACGAGCTACAGCTGCTGGCCTATGCCACAGCAACTCCAGATCCAAGCCGCGTCTGTGACCTACACCACAGCTCACGGCAACGCCTGATCCTTAACTCACTGAGCAAGGCCAGGGATCGAGCCGCAACCTCAGGGTTCCTAATCGGATTGTTTCCACTGCGCTACTAGGGGAACTCCCTGAATTTTGTTTTTATTTAATTATTTATTTATTTTTGTCTTTTCTAGGGCAGCTCCCGCGGCACATGGAGGTTCCCAGGCTAGGGGTCCAATCGGAGCTGTAGCCACCAGCCTACTACTCCAGAGCCACAGCAACTCAGAATCTCAGCCGCATCTGCAACCTATACCACAGCTCACAGCAACGCCGGATCCTTAACCCGCTGAGCAAGGCCAGGGTTCGAACCCGCAACCTCATGGTTCCTAGTCGGATTCGTTAACCACTGCGCCACGACGGGAACTCCTGAATTTTGTTTTTAAAAGTACATTTGTACAAAAAAAAAAAGCTTAGAAAGTTGTATGCAGTAAACGATAGTTTGGTGTGTGTGTGGTGGGGGAGGCGATGGCAGTGGGGAGCCACGATAACTGTTTTCTTTTAATCATAACTGTACATCTCTTTATTGTTCACTTTTAGGAACGCTTCTATAATTGCTACTCTATAATAGCAGGGGGAAAAAAGTGCATATTTAAAGTAGCTATACTCTTTAGGCGCATGGTGGCTCTTCCTCCTAGAAGGCTGGATTTCCGTTTCACCTTCACTTTCAAGGCTGTAAATGTCCCATCCCTCAAGCGGGAAATTGATGAGGCACCACAAAGCCACCTCAACGACCCCCCCCCAAGCCTAGGCCTGACCTTCACACTTGCCCCGACTTGTCTAACGTCCGGGCGCCGGAACACGACAAAAAGGCGGGGAGCCCCGCAGGATGCCTATCAGCAGGCCCTCGTTAGGCGCAAGATTCCTGCCCCGCCCCTACGCCCACACTCTCCAATGGATGTTCGGGGTGGGACGGGCTTCATGTGGAGCAGGGACACGATTGGCTCCGCAGCCTCTCCGCCCAGGCAGTGGGCGGGGCAGCGTGGTGACGTAGCCATGAAGGGCGTGGGGGCGTAGCGCGCGCTCGCAGACGCGGCTGTATTAAACCGCTGCAGGCGCGGCCGGCTGGCAGTGTGCGTCCTCCGGTTCAGGCTCTGTTGTGGTGTTTTCCTGCTCTCTCTCAACTTCTGAAGCCTAAGCCGGCTACTCCTTCCTTCTTTCTTCCACCTGTAGCCGCGTCGTTGTGATTCCACCACCATGTTCGAGGCGCGCCTGGTCCAGGGCTCTATCCTGAAGAAGGTGCTGGAAGCGCTTAAAGACCTCATCAACGAGGCCTGCTGGGACATCAGCTCCAGCGGCGTGAACCTGCAGAGCATGGACTCGTCTCATGTCTCTTTGGTGCAGCTCACCCTGCGCTCCGAGGGCTTCGACACGTACCGCTGCGACCGCAATTTGGCCATGGGCGTGAACCTCACCAGGTGAGTCCCGAAGCCGCAGACTGTCGGGCCCGCGGACACCCCTACCTCCGCTCTTGGCGGGAGCGCCCATAAGGCGGGCCCTTATTGGCTGGCGTGGGATATCTGCACCTTTCTTATTGGCCTGTGGCGCGGGGCGGGGGGGCGGGACCAGTAGCAGAGCGCGCGGTTCGGAAAGCCCGCGCTGACTGCAGCGCGAACCGGCTGTTTCCGCGCCAAAGTCACAAAGCAAGTGGTGGCGGGAAAACGACGGGCTTCTTCGCGGTGCCAGGAAAAGATTGTTGCGGAGCCCTTGGTTATTAATTGCAGGCGCCTTTAGATGAGCCGCTTTATAATTTGCCCTACTTCTGTCGCCGTGATATGGACAATAGCTTACTTTTTTACCGCAAAGTTGCAGTGAACATCCTAAGATCCTGGATTTGAGGAAAAATTTCTCCAGGAAGGACAGTGGTTTTAAACTTTTTGATCACTACCTTTCCTAGTACATACACATGTTTAAGTTTTAAAGCTTGTGAAAAGTGTTTACCCGTGCTACACTCAATATAATAGACTGGTGCTTCAGTGGGTACATTAAAATCTAAGATCGTCGCGGCCCAATAATTTACTTCACCCACCAAAGGGATTTGTACTTTCTAAAATACTGGTCTTTTTTTTAATATCCCGAAGCGAAATTGCACATTGTGGGGTGTGGGCTTTTTCGTATAAGTATAAATACTGGCAGATTGCATTCCAAAACGGCTGGACTCTCTTACATCTTCCTGCAGTACGTTTCCCAAACTCGCCAATTCGACACGTGGTCCAGTGGTTAAAAGTGGTAACTCATGGTTTTAATTGAGTTAGAAAGCTAACGATCTTGAGAAGATGGTGTCGATTTTAAACTCTTGTCTCCTGTGTTCCAGCATGTCCAAAATACTAAAATGTGCTGGCAATGAAGACATCATTACGCTAAGGGCAGAAGATAATGCAGACACCTTGGCACTAGTGTTTGAAGCTCCAAGTAAGTTACACCCTTCTGAGTTAATGCTAGAGGAGATTAGAATGCAGTGTCTTTATTTCCCAAAGCTGAGAGAAATTTAAGATAGTTTGTGGTAATTGTAAAATTTATCACAATTATAAACCTACATGTTTTTCTTCATCGTTTGCTTTCTTTTGGTAGATCAGGAAAAGGTTTCAGACTATGAAATGAAGTTAATGGATTTAGATGTTGAGCAACTTGGAATTCCAGTGAGTATCAAAGTTTCTGATTGAGCATACTACATACAGTCATGATAGTTACATAAAATATATTAATATAATAAAGCCTACTTCCTAAAAGAGCTTTTTCTGTATATCTGCTCATGTATGTTCCAAATCCGAGTATTTAGACTGATATAAATGATGGTATTCTGCAATGGCTCATTGTTTTGAATTGATTGCTGCCACATGCATATTTGCATTAACCTAATTGACTCTCTTCTTTTTATTCCTACAATGCTTAATTTTTTATTGAGTACATTTTAAAGCTACTTTAGCAGAAATTCATTATGCTTTGGTTTATCAACATTAAATGAGAGAAGAGGGTTTGGATGTTTAATATGCCTAGTAATTGTATTTTCTTGTTTTGTTTTTCAAAAAAATGACGGCCTGTTAGCACCGTCATTGTGTGTGTGCTATACCCTAATGTTCTCTTGATTTAACCCTGTAGATCATTTAAGGGGAGGCTCTTGTTCCCTGGACAGTGCATTTACTATAAAAGTTCAAGTTCTTATTTGTTTCCTTTGATTATTTTTATAACATTCTTGTTCTATAACTGTGTTTACGTTTTGAGTGGTTAGAGTATGTTAAGAAATTACACAAAGTGATATTTCAAAATAATTAGAAAACCTTAAATTCTCTTGTTTAAATGCTGAGTCTTCAGACAGTAAGGGTGCCAAATCTTTCATTTCCATTCATTGAACTTAAGTTTCCTTGTTTCATAGGAACAAGAGTACAGCTGTGTAGTAAAGATGCCTTCTGGTGAATTTGCACGTATATGCCGAGATCTCAGTCACATTGGAGATGCTGTTGTAATTTCCTGTGCAAAAGATGGAGTGAAATTTTCTGCAAGTGGAGAACTCGGAAATGGAAATATTAAGTTGTCACAAACGAGTAATGTTGATAAAGAGGAGGAAGCAGTAAGTAATTTCTAAGTAAACACAGTACTTTGAAAAGTAACTTTATGCTGCTGTAACAAGATTCCATAGACTAAGTGGCTTATAAACAACAAAAATTTATTTCTTACAGTTATGGAGACTAGGAAACTGGCAGATTTTGGTTTCTGAACCGCTTCTTGGTTCACAGATAGCAGCCTTCTGTGAAAAGGGGCAAGAGAGAGCTTTGTGGTCATTTGTAAGGATATTCACGAAGGCTCTGCCTGCTTAACCCTAAGTATCTCCCAAAGGCCCCACCTCAAACAGCATTACATTCATTACATTGGGGATTTGGTTTTAATGTGAATTTGGCAGGGGAAGGGGGGATGGGATGGGACATGACCGTCTGTGGCAAGGTAATTGCTAAAATTAAAGAAAACTCTAAAGAAAAATAGTCAAAATTTGCATTTCCAAGTAACTAATTTGTGAGAACTTGAAAGACTTGATGTCTTAAGGTGGTTTATAAATGCCATCTAAATTGTGAGAAGGGAATGCAAATTCAGTGCAACCTTTATAAACTATAGAACAATGGGTTTGTGTATCAAACCCAAACATAGAATAGGATTGGGAAGCTATATATATCCGAATATTGTGGAAAATTTGATTTAAAACAAACAAACTGGGGAGTTTCCATTGTGGTTCAGTGGTTAATGAACCCAACTAGTATTCATGAGGATGCAAGTTCGATCCCTGGCCTTGCTCAGTGGGTTAAGGATTCAACGTTGCCATGAGCTGTGGTGTAGGTCACAGACACAACTTTGATCCCCAGTTGCTGTGGCATAGGCTGGCAGCTGTAGCTCTGATTCGACCCCTAGCCTGGGAACTTCCATGTGCCACAGGTGCAGCCCTAAAAAGACCAAAAAAAAACCCAAAACAAAAAATCTGTATTTGCTATTTTTACCAAGTAAGGACTTTAAAATATACTCATAAATAGTAATAAAATAATATAAAAAAGTATAGTAATAAAAATGCAGAGGCTAATTCTTTTTCTTCTAAATTACATTTCAGTCTTGCCAATCTTCATTTTTGTTCTTGCAGACATTAGTTCACCTGTAACTATTTTGGTATTATTTTGTAGTATAAACATTTTATAACATCTTAAAAATTATGATTTAAGGGACTTTTCAGTGTTCCTATTTCCTTGGTTACTTCAATTTGTTTGAATCAAGATTTTAATAGGGCTGTATATTACAATTCAAAGCATGAATTTTGCCTATGCATCCCTTATGTCAATGTTTCCCTACCCCATATTTTCTGGTAGGTAACAGCTCTGGATGCTTGATGATATTCAAGGCATTATCTGTTGGGGGTGGGAGAGCAAGAATATTTATAGATGGTAGTGTGTATCTCTGGCAGGAGTCAGGAGATTCCTAGATATCTTCTTATGTTTTAGCTGGTTTATGTATTAGAAATATTTCCATAAAGAGAAGCTTTCTCTTATCAGATAATTTGGCTACCTGAGCTACAGTGTAAATAGGAAAGGAAGGCTAAACACTTTCTTTTGCTTTATTTACCAGTCTTCAAAATTAGTTTCATAGCACCCTCTAAAGTAGCCAATAAGGAAGGGTGGTTGTTTTTATTTACTTTTTGGCCATGACTGAGGCATGTGGAAGTTCCTAGGCCCAGGGCTTGGACCCACGCCACAGCAGTGACTGGAGCCACACAGTGACAAACACAGGTGCTCGCCTGCTGAGCCACAAGGGAACTCCTATTTTGTTTTAAAATGTAATTATAAATGGATGGGTTGCAGCTTTCTTGATATTTTTCAATTTGATGAAGTTTGTTTTCTCCCTTAGGTTACCATAGAGATGAATGAACCAGTTCAGCTAACTTTTGCACTGAGGTACCTGAACTTCTTTACAAAAGCCACTCCACTCTCTCCTACAGTCACACTCAGTATGTCTGCAGATGTACCCCTTGGTAAGATAATGTATTTGTTGAGTCTTGTTTTGTAGGTAGTGTATGTGGTACTTCTCAGTAATTAACTATGTTCCTATTTTCTTTCAGTTGTAGAGTATAAAATTGCTGATATGGGACATTTAAAGTACTATTTGGCTCCCAAGATCGAAGATGAAGAAGGGTCTTAGACATTCTCAAATTCCAAGAAAATTAAACTAAGCTCTTTGAGAACTGCTTCGGTGATGCCAGCACATACTTAATTAAGTCTCTTCTTTGTACCTCTGAGTACATATGTAGATACTGTTTTCTGTAAATAACCTGTTTTTTTTTTTTCCTCCATTCTCTACAATTTAAGTCCAAAGTCAAATCTGGTCTTGTTAGCCTAGAAATACTCATTAATGATTTTTATAAACAAAAGGGTTTTGACTCTAAATACAGTTTTAAGTATTGTTTTCACTTTAAATAAAAGTCATTTGAATTTCAAGCATCCCAGGACAGTGCCTTCATTTGGACCACAATGGTTGCAAGTATCCTAGGGAAGTCACAATTCAAGCAACTTTTTCATGTAAATGTGTTTTTTTTTTTTTTTTTTCCAGTCAGCTTGTTATGAATTAGATATAGCAATAGAAAGTATTTAAAATACAGTAGGTGACAAAACACTTGCCAATCTTATTTTGGTATTTTGACTTGAGCTCAAGAAGTGCAAAGGGGAGAGTAGAACAAATCTTATATATTTTGTTGTCATTTTTGTTACTAACACTTTACAGAAGCTTAATGTACCTAAAAAGTTCTATGGGCTTTGTAAGACTAGCATTGTTATAGAGCAGTGTGTTTCTTTAGCCTAGGGCGCCTTGTACAGGAGTATTGGAAGTTTTTGTAGATGTGTGATAGGGCCCAAGGAGTGTGTTTGTGCAAAAATAATTTCTCTAGTGTAAGCCTCCTTTTGGAGGACTTAACTCCTTTTAAAGGATGAAGATGGCTTAAATTCCATAGGTGTTGAATTCAACCAAGAAAGTGAGAAGGCCTGGCAGTAATTGTGCTACAAGGTCACAAATTGGCATGCTGCATAATGAGAATTGCTTTATTGTTCTTTTTCTAGTGTATTTTGTGGTTTGGCGTATTATATGACTGGTTTTTGTTATATCTGCGCTGAGTTCTAGTTTCTGGATCCTCAAACTTCCTGTGCCCTCTGCAGTTTGTCTGGGGCATAGGGAAGGAGATTGGCTGCAAAGGGCCCAGATAAATGTTTTTGGAGTGATGGAAATATTTTTATCTGCACTATGGTGATAGTTCCAAAACTATATGCATTTGTCAAAACTAATCCAATTGTACTTTATTATATGTAAGTTATACTTTAATAAACCTTGACATTTTAAAAAACGATGTGTTGCCAATGTCCCCCATGGGCTGGCCTCTTACCCAAGTAAGGCCTGGAGGAGAGAGAAACACAAGAAGTGGGGTGCGGTATAGAAGGGCAGAAACGGCCCCAGGGGGAAGGCGGCCAGCCCTGGGCTTAACGGTGTGCTGACAGTTCCGGGCTTTTGGCACCTTTGCCGGCTAGGCTTCCGCCTCCCGAGGGCGACACTGACGGCGCCAGAGGGGCGCGAAAGAAACACGTAGTCGGCTAGCCCTGGGCCTGACTGTGACCCAGGCGGCCCGACTGCCTAGGTTCCCACCGGGTGGAGGTAGTCAGCAGCCAGCTCAGGTTGCGGCGCCTCCTGAAACCCAACGTGGCGCGCTCCACCTCCGCAACTCGTTGCTTTCTGCGGGCCAATCACTCGACCGTAGGCCGGAAGCCGGAACGAGACGGCGTCGCTCCTGGTGACGCCACGCCTGGCACGCCAACTTCCCGTATGCCGTTTCCGGCGCCCCGCTTGTCGGAGGCGGGGCGGCAGTTGGGGGAAGTGTGCCATGAGGCTTCGGGCGCGCTTTCTGCCAACCGTGAGCGAGCTTTTGGCGCGGGGCTCCGGTAAGGCCTGCGGTAAGGCGTGCGTACGGCTGGCAGGGAGCGGAAGTGCCCGCTTGAGGCTCGCGGCGTGGTGGAGACTGCGCTCCCCGCTGACATCCAGCCCTGAGTCCTTGCTGTGGAGCGTTCGCCCGCCTGAGGCAGGGCTGGCTTCTTTCCAAAAACCGGTTTTTGTTTTCCGTCTAAATTCGCCTCGGTTCTGTCTCTTGCTGGCTCGGTCTGGGCGGGCAGGGAAGTAGCGTGTGTGGAGGCGAGCAGGCACTGTGTTGAGTGCTTTGCTGTTGCTCTTAACATTTCTTGCTACTACATTCAAGTGCTGAGGAAGTGTTGGGCTTGCGGTGGGACTGGTAAAAAAAGCTTGCTGGGAACTTGACCTAGTACTTGGAAAACGTTGATTTATTTACGTTTGCCTTTCGCTTCTTTGCCACCAATGAGAATTCGTCTCCCCTGTCCTTCACGTCCTGCATTTCTTTATGTTTTGATGAGGTGTATGAATAGTTAATGGAAGTGTATGTGAATTTCTTTTTTTAAACACTAATACAAATCAAACGTGATAAATGCCCTCAAAACCCCCACATACTGGTAGTCTGGACTTTTAAGTTTTATGGAATTAAATTTAGATCATCTTGTAATTGGGTTCTCAACATTTAAAAACCTAGTGATTGACGCAGTTTGATCCAGCCGTTTTAGAAAAGCCAATAGGTTAGCATACTTTCTTTTTCAATACTTGATTTCTTCGACAGCATGTAATTATTAAAAAGGAACGTGAGCATTTAGCACCAATTCCTTTATAATGCTAGTTTAGGTTGACTGCAGGTCACTTAAAACAGCTCATTAAAAAACATAAAATAAAAAAATCCCAGCTCATTAATATCCGGTATTAAGTATATATAAGGCACTTAAAAAAGCACCTGTCAAGCTAACACCAGGTAGTTGTTAGCTGCTATTATAATGACGATTGTTTGCAATATGTCATACCAAAGGAAGGGTGGTCTTTTATGTTTTATGGGTTTTTTTTTTTTTTTTAAGTGTTGCCCTTTTTGAAATAGTTTTCTTTTTTAAAGATATGTTTCACTTTTAGAAATCAAATAGCTTCATGATCAAAGTAGATTTACTTGTTTCATTAACATTGTGATTTTTGTAGAGGAAAAGTACACAAATGTGTTTTTCTTTTTAGGGCCACACCTGCAGCATATGGAAGTTCCCAGGCTAAGGATCGAATTGGAGTTGCAGCTGCCGGCCTACAAGGGATTAGAGCCGTATCTGCAACCTATGCCGAAGCCTGTGGCAATGCCAGATCCTTAACCCATTGATTGAGGCCAGGGATCGAACCTGCATCCTCACAGACACTGTGTTGGGTTCTTATCCCACTGAGCTACAATGGAAACTACCTTTTTTCTTTTTTTTCTTTTTTTGGACTCTCCTTCAGCATTTGGAAGTTCCTGGGCCACAGCATCGACCCAAGCCACTGCAGTGACAACCCACTGCACTACAAGAGAACTCCCAAATGTTTTTCAAGGTAAATGTCAGTGTTTTTTAGTCTTTTATTTTTTTTTATTTGCTTTTCAGGGCTGTACCTGTAACCTATGGAAGTTTCCAGGCTAGGGGTCAAATTGGAGCTACTCCTGCTGGCCTATACCACAGCTCACAGCAATGCCAGATCCTTAACCTACTGAGAGAGGTCAGGGATTGAACCCTGCCCTTCATGGATACCAGTCAGGTTCATAATCTGCTGAGCCCCAACGGGAACTCCCTAGTCTTATTTTTTAAACTGGTGACATAGTAATCATGATTTCATTACTATGGTCAGCTTTGAACAAAATCCAGATATTTATTCAGGGTTTTTTGTTTGTTTGTTTTTTGGTTTGTTTATTTTTTTTTAATGAAGCTGTAGAAGTAACCTGGAAAGTGAAAATGATTTTCAGTGCTTGGGATAGAACAGAGAGGCAGGCAAATCAGAGGGCACTGGTAGAATACTGGTAGTCAATAGCTTATCCCAATTTACAACAAGAATCCTTACCAATCTTTTGCGTTAATAGGGTATTATCTATCAGAGGGAACAGGCAAAATGTTGATGTGAATGTATTCTATTCCCCACCCTCTCCCCTCTCTCCTTGACGAATAAGAGGATCCCTTAAGTATATGCTCCCCTTGCTTTTTCTAGAAGCAGGGACAGGGACAGGCAATACTCTACTATAGCAGAATGGTTGAAAATGTGGCCTTTGATGTCAGATGGACTTGGACTTAAGTCACCACTCTTTCACCTATTCTCTGTGTGACTTTGAAAAATTTAGGAGGCAGAAAAACATTGGTGGCAAAGTAAACATGAGGTCCGGTCCTTGGCATATGTCTTGACTCTTTCTCTACTAGGACACAGCAGAGTAGATGTGTAAGAGTATCTTTTCACTTTGTCAGAGGAATATCAGGTTCTAAGAGCAATGAAGCCTAAATAGCCAGTTGTTAGTATGACACTGCAGCCCAAACTGCAGTACACATAGCAAACATTGTTATCACCTGCAGATAGTAATGCTTTTCTTTGTTTTCAGAGTGTAGCTGTGTCAACGTGTTATGATGCCGTCTCGTACCAACCTGACTACTGGAATCCCCAGTAGTAAAGTGAAATACTCAAGGCTCTCCAGTACAGACGATGGCTACATTGACCTTCAGGTAAATGCAGAAGGGAGCTGATGAGATTGGCTTGCTCTTTTTCTGCTGAATTAGCAGAAAGACCTTCCAGGTGGAGCTTTTGCTAAGCATTCCTAGCAAGAAAGGAACTCAGCTCTGAGACTCTTTCAGCCATATCCTGCAGAAGGAGGGACCATAGCAGAGCAGTTTCCAACCAATATAAATATTGTCTATTCTAAGAAATTTTAGTTGTAACGCCAGAGACCAGGAGGGACAAATTTTACTTAGTTTGTCTGGAAGTAATCAGATTGATTGTTGTTAAGTAGAATTTTTTTAAGGATTATGTCATTAGTTTATTTACACTTTAGTCAAAACCAGTTCATCTTTTAAGGGAGAAACTAACTGCTAAAGCCAGCAGATTGTGGGACTCTTCCTTCTTTCCTGATGTCATGAGATCCAATTTATTAAAGGTATTCTTTGTGGCAAACAGTAAGTAAAACAAATAGTATTTATTAAGTTTATGTTTTACCCTGATCACTGTTTATAAAATACTTAATAATGTAGCATAGTCTGCCCACTTCTCCTTAGAATAGAATATTCTATTTTGGAACCGGGACCAAGGAGGAAGTAGTAAGAACCCATCCTTATATTTATTTTTTTTAATTTTTAAATTTTTTTTTGGTCTTTTCAGGGCTGCACCCCGTGGCATATCCCAGGCTAGGGGTCTAATCAGAGTTCAGCTGCTGGCCTACACCACAGCCAGCAATGCCAGATCCGAGCTGCGTCTACAACCTACACCATAGCTCATGGCAACACCGGATCCTGAACCCACTGAGCAAGGCCAGGGAATGAACCCGCAACCTCATGGTTCCTAGTCGGATTTGTTAACCACTGCGCCACGACGGGAACTCCAGGAGAGAGTTTTTTTTGTTTTTGTTTTTTGTTTTTTTTTTGTCTTTTGCCATTTGTTGGGCCACTCCTGCGGCATATGGAGGTTCCCAGGCTAGGGGTCGAATAGGAGCTGTGACACCAGCCTATGCCAGAGCCACAGCAACGCGGGATCCGAGCCGCATCTGCGACCTACACCACAGCTCACGGCAACGCCGGATCGTTAACCCACTGAGCAAGGGCAGGGATCGAACCCGCAACCTCATGGTTCCTAGTCGGATTTGTTAACCACTGCGCCACGACGGGAACTCCGAGAGTTTTTTTTAAGTATGTCTGGGAAGCTTCTAGCTGGCTAGGCCAGACAGCCATGAGCCAAACCTTAGAAGTTTGTCTTTGAATCTTAACCTTGAATTGAACTTGTTAATAAGGCAGATTTCTTGCCTGTGGGGAAAGCAACTAATGCCTTAGAAAAAGTTGTTTCTAAAACCTTTGACCATATGTTGACTTAATTTTGAATACCAGAAATCATTTATTTTCTTTCCTACTTTTCCAGAGCATGATATTCACTGTTAATCCTTATAGATTAGCACAGCCTTTCATGTGCCAAGCACTTAATAGATATGTCTAATCAATGAATGACGATAAAGTGTCTTTTCTTTTTGTAAGAAAATAATTTTTTTTCCTTTTTGGCTGCACCCACTGCATATGGAAGTTGCTGGGCCAGGGATTGAATCCTCACTGAAGCTGCAACCTATGCAACAGTTGGGGCAACTCAGGATCCTTAACCCACTGCACTGGGCTGGGGATCAGACCCACACTGCTACAGAGACAATGCTAGATCCTTAACCCACTGTGGCATAGCAGGAACTCCAAGAAAATAATTTTTTATGGTACAGCGAATGGTCTGTGGAATGAGACCAGAGCTAGAAAGTATAACATATTGCTGGGCTTCCCTCCCTTCATTTACTGTTAGAGCAATAATTAGAGCCTCATCTCTTGCCTATCTATTTCCTTCCTTTCCCAGAGCTGCACTGGGGGACTTGTGGTAGAACTTACTTCAGGACACACCAAGCATCTACATTGGTTCTTCTTATCCTCCCAGCCTTGGTATATTCATAATACTCTTCTTTGTCTTTTTGTTTCTCTTCCAGTTTAAGAAAAGCCCTCCTAAGATCCCATATAAGGCCATTGCGCTTGCTACAGTGCTGTTTTTGATTGGCGCCTTTCTCATTATCATAGGCTCCCTCCTGCTGGCAGGCTATATCAGCAAAGGGGTAAGCTGAAGGGTTTGTGTGAATGCCATGAGATGTTTAAAATGTGAGCCAGGACTCTCTTGTTTTATATTCACATCTAGTATAGCAGATTCTAACAGAAAAGAGTTTTCTTTTAGATTTTGTTTTCTGATAAGACGTTTCTTCCTTTGAGCCACAACAAACTTCTGCAGTTTATGAATTAATGCAGTTTTTGAGGTGGGTGTGACAGGTAGACAGATTTTCCCTCTGAGATGTTAGGAAGTTTTCCCACCATCAATTTGGAACAGCAAAGCCGAGCCTGGCGTTCAGAATTCCTGACTGGTAAAGGCTATAACTGGGATAGAATGCTATTATTGTAACTTTGCAGTGCCACTGACATGCTGCTGTAGTGTTTGGGGAGAGAAGCAATGAGGCTTGTATAGGTTTGGGGCCACTGACCAAAGCAGGACTTTTGGCTCATGGAATAGATCTTAAATTGCATTTGATTGGAGTTCCTGCTGAGCTTCAATATGATACCGTAGAAACCTAAAGTTGGGGGGATTGTATACAGATGCTTATACATAGCATCTAAGTTGTTCTGAACTAATATTGATTGTAGTTTGCATCCGTTCTTCAAGATGCACCAGGCCGGAGGACAGTGGTCATATTGCTCTGCAGAAGGAATACAGCCAAGAGCTAAAACTGTGGCATTATCCTTAGAATTGGGAATAGTAGCATTGAGACAATAAACGGCTGCATGGCTTTTGAGAAGTGTATCTGATTTGCTATTTAAAACTATTATGTGACTACCAAAGGCTTACTTGTTGTAGTCTTAAGTTTGAACATCTAACTTTAGGACTATGCTTTCAGTTAACTTTCACTGTAGCATTGTTAATCTCAGGGATATAATCAGGAGTCTATTTTTTTAAAATTAATTACATTTATAGTTGTACAGGAGTCTATTTTTAAAAAACATTTTTTCTTATACTTGATTTACAATGTTGTGTCAGTTTCTGCTGTACAGTGAAGTGACCCAGTTATACTTTATTATTATTTTCCACCATGGTCTATCCCAAAAGGCTGGATGTAGCTCCCTGTGCTATGCAGTAGGAACTCATTGCTTATCCATTCTGAATAGGAGTCTATTAATGTTACACAGATTGAGTGGATGTGAGAATCACGTGCAACACATATTACTTCATCTTGTGTAGTTTATGAAAGACTACTTTAAGAATGAAGGTATTAAGAAAATCATTTAATAGATTGGAGTTTTTTCGCTTGTTTTTGTTTTTTTGCTTTTTAGGGCCATATCCACAGCATATGGTGGTTCCCAGGCTAGGGCTCGAATTGGAGTTATAGCTGTTAGCTTATGCCACAGGCACAGCAACATGGGATCTGAACCTCATCTGCGACCTACACCACAGCTCACAGCAACACCGGATCCCTGACTCACTGAGCAAGGCCAGGAATCAAACCTGCATCCTCATGGATACTAGTGTGATTCATTTCTGCTGTGCCACAACAAGAACTCCACTCCTGTATTTTTTAAAGCTGACCCAAGTAGCCTTTGATAGCTTTCTCACTTTCTGACTTACCAAGTTATCCCAGGCCCATCTATACATTTCCTGCTCCCCAACTTGTAAATGGCCACTTCTCTAAGGAGCCCTGGTTTCTTTATGAAAAGGAGATTTAGAGATCACAAACTGGGCATTAATGGTGATCACTGCCATTGGTTTTCACTGTTTCTAGACTTTTTCAGAGACAGATTTAGGAACATAAGTATCTTTTAGAAAACAAGGGAAGATAGTTGAATATATAGATATTTCCAAGGCAGATTTAAGATTAGAGTTTGAACTTAATTTCTTTGATTTTTAGGTGTGTATATCTATCCTTTTTTTTTTTTTTTGTCTTTTTTTTTTTAGCTATTTCTTGGGCCACTCCTGCGGCATATGGAGGTTCCCAGGCTAGGGGTCGAATCGGAGCTGTAGCCACCGGCCTATGCCAGAGCCACAGCAATGCGGGATCCGAGCCGTGTCTGCAACCTACACCACAGCTCACAGCAACGCCGAATCGTTAACCCACTTGAGCAAGGGCAGGGACCGAACCCGCAACCTCATGGTTCCTAGTCGGATTCGTTAACCATTGCGCCACGACGGGAACTCTGTGTATATCTATCCTAATGATATTGACGTAATTACTTATATGCCTTATTCTATGTTATAACATTATACATATAGTAGTTTCAAAATAACAGTATTAATGTTAGGTAAAAGAAGGCTGGATGCACTGTAAGTTTTCTTTGCAGTTGTTTTAATCCTTATCATGTATCCCATTAGGGGTATACATTGAAATCCTGCAAAAAGTAAAAGAAGCAGAAAAGTAGAAAATGTAAGAAATTCTTTTATGGTGCAACCGATTTAGAATCCAGTGTTGTCACTGCAGTGGCTTGGGTTGCTTCTGTGGCGTGGGTTTGATCAAAAAACTTATACATTCTGTAGGCACCACCTCCCCCCAACAAAAGCAAAATAATATAATAGAAATACAGGAGTTCCCATCGTGGCGCAGTGGTTAATGAATCTGACTAGGAACCATGAGGTTGCGGGTTTGATCCCTGGCCTTGCTCAGTGGGTTAACGATCTGGCATTGCCATGAGCTGTGGTGTAGGTTGCAGAGGTGGCTCGGATCCCACGTTGCTGTGGCTCTGGCGTAGGCTGGCAGCTACAGCTCCAGTTAGACCCCTAGCCTGGGAACCTCCGTAAGCTGCAGGAGCGGCCCAAGAAATGGCAAAAAGACAAAAAAAAAAAAAAAAAAAAAAGAAATACACACACAGTGGGTTAAGGATCCGGCATTGCCATAGCTTACATTGCAGCTGCGGCTCAGATTTGCTCCCTGGCCTCGGAACTTCTGTATGCTGTGGATGGGGCTTTAAAAAGAAAAAAGAAAAGAAATAGCACCAAATATGTCAATTCTTAAAGTTTTAGACTTTATTCTTTTTAATGTTCAAATAGGCCAAGTTCTCTTCCTTTGGCTTTAAGCTTGTGTTTCTGGAGTCATTGTGTGCTATCTGGGGCTGCTTGCTTTACATGTCTCACCTCATTTAGTTTTCACGGTAACCATATGAGGTAAATAATTTTTTTTTGTTTTTTGTTTTTTTTTTTTGGTTTTTTTTGCCTGTACCCACAGCATATAGAACTTCCAGAGCTAGAGATTGAACCTGTGCCTTAAGCAGGACCCAGGCAGCTACAGTGACCATGTCAGATCCTTAACCCACTGCACTACAAGAGAACTCCCAGTAATCCTATTTCTGTTTGTGAATGAAGCAGCCAAAATTACATTGATTAGATAGCCTATACATTGTGCAGATAGTCCTGCTAGAAGATTTTTAGATTGGGTGTAAGTCTTTAGGGAAATCTTCCTTAGCTTAGAAACAATGGGAAAAATCAGAAGGAAAAGAAGGGTAAATTTAACTATAAACATTTAAAACTGCACCCAAAAAGGGAGTTCCCTTCGTGGCTCAACAGTAATGAGCCCGGCTAATATCCACGAGGACACGGGTTCGATCCCTGGCCTTGCTCAGTGGGTTGGGGATCTGGCATTGCTGTGGTTGTGGTGTAGGCCAACAACTGCAGCTCCATTTCGACCCCTAGTTGTGGGAACTTCTGCAGGTGTGGCCTTAAAAAGCAAAAAAAACCCAAAAAAAACTACACTCCAAAAAAGCAAGACTGACAAAGCAATTTCATGAAGGTGGATCTATTCATTAAGAGCACTTATTGAGCCTCTATTGTATGTTGGACACAGCTGGGGATAACAAGGATGAACAAAGTCCTTGCCCTTGTAGAACTCCCTCCAAAGTTGAAGCCCTACTGATAAAGAGACTAAACACCTTTCCTCCCTCTTTGACCTGTGAATTGTGCTCTTGGGAATATATACTAAGGAAATAATCTGGAAGGCCAAGCAGAACCCTGAACTTTATTGTGGTATTCTGTACAGTTATAAAAAGTGAGACACAACCAAAGTATCCAGCTTTCTGGGGGCTGGATATGTAAAATTGTGGTATATCCATTATAGTGGAATGTTACACATCATTAGCTGACATGTATACTATTATAGGTGTACCACCTAATGACTTGATATTTCTGTGCATTGGGAAATGATCACCACAATAAGTCTAGTTGTCCTCCATCACTACAAATAGCTATAATTTTTTTTTTCTGGTGATGAAACGTTTAAGATCTACTCTCTCAGCAACTTTCAAATATGCAGTACAGAATTACTATGTCACCACTCTGTACATTGTCCCTAGAACTTATTTTATAACTGGAAGTTTGGACCTTTTGACCAGCCATTTCACCTACCTCCCATTCTCCCAGTTAAGAGCTGTTAATAATATTTTGGCAATTCTTTGTTATAATAAGAGAGAAAAACAAGGTGCAGAGTATGTATTTACAACTAAAAACTTTAAGGAAGAGTAGAGGGAAATAAGCCAAAGTAACTATGGATGAACATGGATAATTTCTTTATAATTTTTAGTACTTCGCAGTTTTTCTGAAGTTTATAAGGAGGAAAAAAAGATGTAAACCTTTTCCCTTGGTAGTGTACTACCCAAAGAAAGTGCTCTGAAAGGTATAAGATCACTGGTCTGTGGATTGAGCCTATAGCTTTATTTTTGCCTTTATAACTTGCATGGTACTAATGTGTTTGCCTCCTTCTGCCACCAGGGGGCAGACCGGGCTGTTCCTGTCCTGATCATTGGCATCCTGGTGTTCCTGCCAGGATTCTACCACCTGCGCATTGCCTACTATGCATCCAAAGGCTACCGGGGTTACTCTTATGATGACATTCCAGACTTTGATGACTGACATCCACCTCAGCCCTGAGGAGAAGAGTCACAGATGAGACTGAGCCTGACTTTATGACATTGAGCAGAAACTATGTCTAGGAACTAAGGATTTCTGCAACTGGCAGATGTTTAACAAAACAGTGGCCAGATTTTAATGGGTCTGTCCTAAAGATGTTAATTGAATTTACAACTAGCTCATTAGGATAGTCTCTAATTTTCATCTCCTGGCCCTGAGACAAATTTTTCCATATGCATATGTATCACGAAGAGTAGCAGTGTTAATTGCATGAGAAAGCGGGAGGTTATTCTTCAGCTTTTGCTGCCACCATCATTTTTAGAGTTAAGCATTTCTTTCAACTAGTCCTCAATGTCAGTATGTTCTTGTGGCAAATGGAAGAATGCAGTATGTCAGATTTCTTGTTACTAAGTAATTTCTTTTGAAAATAGATCTAAGTGTCTTATCCCCATACTCATCATGGCAAAATCAAATATCAGTGTGGGTGCATCTGTAATTTTTTTACTTGATTTTTTTTTTTAACTCAATGCATTTTTTTTTTAACTCAATGAATTTATCACTTTACTTGCTTTCTTATTAACAGCAACTAGGAATTTTTAAAACCTCAGACCAAAGTTTCAAAATGTAAACACTTTGTTCACCAATCCTTGGCCCCATCTCTGATGTGGTTCACTGATAGCTTGGCCAGTGTATAGTTCGGATCATTCTGTCCTTTGTAGATAAAGATGTTCTGTATATCATACCTTTAAGGACTGGATTTTTGGCTGTTTCCTAAGGGAAAATATAGATAAGTGGTTATTATTTAGAGTTTATAACCTGACGTTAGCATCTTGTGTTATGATGACATTGTGCTGAAGATTGTAAGCATTGGCCTGGATCTCTAGAGGATTAGACTGCCTTAGTTTGATTGGTTTCCTAGCTTGCAAAAAGTGACTAATATTCAGAAGAAATTAAAATGTCGAAATCTAAATCCTAGACTTTTAACATACTTCAGAAAACATGTTAATGATTATATTATATCACTGATCCCCCCAGTACCTAGGACTCCCTCCTCATTTTTTGACGACTGGCATTGTATGTTAGAATGCTTTTCATTCATTTGGGGAGGGGTGTGGGGTTTTTTTTTTTTGTCTTTTTGGGGCTGCACTCATGATATATGGAGGTTCCAGACTAGAGGTAATCAGAGCTATAGCTGCCAGCCTACGCCAGGGCCACAGCAACTCGGAATCACAACCCACATCACAGTTCGTGGCAACGCCAGATCCTTAACCTACTGAGCAAGGCCAGGGATCGGGAACCTGCGTTGTCATGTATGCTAGTCAGGTTTGCTAACCGCTGAACCACAACGGAAACTCCTCATTCATTCTTTTAATCTAAAGTTATGGACTTGGATGACTGGAAGTCTGGAAGGGCCATCTGAGATTTGGAGGGCTATAGGTAAAACAAGTTTATGGAGGAAGATTAGTTGAGCTTTGGATGTGTTAAATTTAGATGTCTACTTGACGTGCAAGTGGAGATGTTGAGTAGGCAATTGCAGTGTACAGTTTGGAGTTCAGGAAGGGGGTCTAGGCTATTAGAAATTTGGGAGTCAGTGTTGGGGTAATAAGAGCCACGGGGCTGGATGAGATTGCCCATGGAGTGAGTACAAATGGAGAAAAACAGGCTAGGGCTCAGGAAATGAGGGACAAGGAGACGGTGACTTGAAACAGCTACCACGTTTAGGTGCGTTTGGTGATGGGAAGGTAGGCTGGAAAGTTGAGTAGTCTAATTAAAGTTCTTGGACCTTGATGTTGAAGTTATGAGGAAATATATAAAGCTTTATCTTGGGCGGTGTTTGCAAAGCAAAGCTCAGACCAGAAGGTTTTGGCCAAACCAAATTATTCGGTCCTTTTTTTAAGGGTAATAACGCTGCTAGTAAGGGGGAAAAATCAAAATAGAATGGTATGTGGGGGTGGCTCAGCAGCTTAAAAGATCTGTTATCACTTCTGTGGCTTGGGTCATTGCTGTCACGGGTTTGATCCCTGGCCCAGGAACTTCCACATGCCATGCATGTGGCCAAAATAAGGGGGGTGGGCGTTGTAAATAGCTCAGTCCCAAGGTTGTATATGCCCTTCTGGAAATGTTCTAAGCACGTATCTATATCCTTTTTCAAAAAAGGAAAAAACTCAGGAGTTCCCATTGTGGCTCAGCGGAAATGAACCCAACTAGGATCCATGAAGATGCGGGTTCCATCCTTGGCCTTTCTCAGGGGGTTAAGAACCTGGCATTGCCATGAGCTGTGGTATAGGTCGAAGAGGCAGCTTTGATCTGGCATTGCTGTGACTGTGGCATAGGCTGGCAGCTGCAGATCCAGCTCCAATTTGACCCCTAGCCTGGGAACTTTCATATGCTATAGGAGTGGCCCTAAAAAGGAAAAAAACTCCCATTGTATATTTGTACAATTTTTTCTCACTTACTCTATTTAGTGTATCTTTCCATATCCATGGAGATGGCCACATTCTAATGTACATCACACGTGTAGTTTTCCATGTGTGTGCAGTTGTAGAGTCTGAAGAGCAGAGACCATAAAGCCTCTTGGATGTCCCCTGAGGAATGTTTTATTTGAACATTCAGGTTTATAATCTCATTCCTGTTAGGAATGTTATAGAAGTATGGTTTATTAGGCCAAAATCAGACTCCTTGTAACTGCATTTTTTTCCTGGTCGTAAAATATTTATTAAGGTATTCTTTAGGGAATATAGTGAGTATAAAATTTAGGGTCACAATGTGAAGTAATATTCTAGTGCTTTATAGAAAGCATCGAAACCTCCATGATAATGGTGTCTTTCTTGAACCCATTGCCAGATGTTTTGGCAAGCACTTTCATGACATACTCTGTTTCATTTTAATCCCTGGAAAAACCCTGAGTTGGCTAATATTCTTAACTAATAAGCTGACATTTGGGACTTCCATTTGGGCAAAGCCCAAATTTCTCTTACAAAAATGAAAGCTAAATGCCTTTAGGGGCTGGGCAAGTAAAGAAATGGAAGGTAGAGGGATGAACAGGATTAGTGGGGACCAAGGTCAATTGCCAAATGTGTATTTTACCTAAAAGCAGCCCTAAATAGTTGCGCAGACCGCGTGCCCTAGCTTGATATTTGCAACAATTTTGTCTCTCACTATTCATTTCCAAGGCTAAAACTCCTCCCCAGTTGCATCAGCTGTTCTATATATGGTAGTTTCAGGTCCATTCATTCTGGACGAGCCTCACTGGGTCATCGTGCCAGACATATATTGATTGCTTCCTTTCTGCCAAGAATTTTTAGGTGCTGAAAGTACAGAAAGAAAAGGCTTGGTCATTGGGGAGCAGAGCAAGCTAGTGACCACGGGTACTGGCCAACATTTTGTTTTAAAAGTGGGAAAGTGGAGTTCCCGTCGTGGCGCAGTGGTTAACGAATCCAACTAGGAACCATGAGGTTGCGGGTTCGGTCCCTGCCCTTGCTCAGTGGGTTAAGGATCCAGCGTTGCCGTGAGCTGTGGTGTAGGTTGCAGACGCGGCTCGGATCCCTCGTTGCTGTGGCTCTGGCATAGGCCGGTGGCTACAGCTCCGATTCAACCCCTAGCCCGGGAACCTCCATATGCCGCGGGAGCGGCCCAAGAAATAGCAACAACAACAACAACAAAAGACAAAAAAAAAAAAAAGGGGAAGTTCACATGATTTGGGACCTTTCTTGAAAAATGAATAGATTTTTTTCTTACTGAGGGGCAGCCAGCTGGAACAAAGTAGCAGTGAAGCAGCTTTGAGCACAGTTCTCCAGTTGACTGCAGTCCCCACCACTGTTCAGTTACTTTTTGTTTGAAACCCACTAGTTTTCTTCATTAAAGTCAAAGAGTGTGTCTTACAGTCCCACTAGGTCTAGCACAGTGCTCGTTTGGCTTTATTTTTTTGCTATTCAGGGCTGCATATGGAAGTTCCCTGGCTAGGGGCTGAATTGGAGCTGTAGCTGCCGGTTTGCACCACAGCCACAGCAACACAAGATCCGAACTGCATCTTCAACCTGCACCACAGCTCACAGCAACGCCGGATTCTTAACCCACTGAGCGAGGCCAGGAATCAAACCCATGTCTCATGGATACTAGTTGGATTTGTTACTGCTGAGCCACAGTGGGAACTCCATTTAGGTTTATTGAATGAAGTACCAAGCTCAGAGTGCATTTCTCTCCCAGGACGCATTGTTCTTTTGAGGTCCAGACAGATGGACTGGTGCCATTTGATTCAGACTTTTCCTAAATGCCTCTCTGTTACAGCCCAGCTATCCTGTAGACAGATTTGGTGCTACCTGCTGAGTCAAGTCTGCCTGGCACCCTCTGCTCAGGCCAGTGAACCCAGTTCATAACGACCTGCGAGTTCCCTCCAGGGCCATGCAGTGTCTCTGCTGGTTGGCACAGAGGTACATCCATTACTGGTGTGGTGAGGGGAGCTGGTAGAGGGACAAGAGCAGCCTTGACCTTGCTAACCTTCAAAGGATCGTAAATCGACTCAATTGCCTTGCTCTGTCATCTGAATTCCCCTCCTGAGGCTTCTTTCTTAGCTTTGGTCCCAGAGGCCCCTGGCCTCATGCTGTTAGTTCAGTCATGGTTCAGTGTCAGGGTGGGAAAGGCACAGACTGAGTCAAATAGCTACAAGGCGTTGTGCACATCACCTATCTTGGGATAAACCCGTTCCTACCCCACAGGGTAACTGGGAGGATTAAATAAGACAGTGGGAGGGTGCTTCGCAAAGACCTTGGCACCCCAGTGAATGGCTGCTGTTTGAGAGAGTGAAGAAGGTCATTCCTTGGCTTAAGGGGTAGTGTCTTGGGTGAGGCTCAGGAGGAGGGGAAAGAGCCCATCTCTTATCCCTTGGGCCAACCTGAAGAACTTGCTGTTCACAGCAGAACTAACCTGGAGCCAGGGGTCAAAGCCAGCACAGCAGCCGGCCTGGACAAGGCAGGGCTCCCTGCCCTGCAGACTGCTTGTGTGGGGTATGAGGGGGTCTCCAGCCCGGGCCCTGCTTGAGGGGGAGGGAAGGACCAACACACCTGTTGGCACCCATCCCTTCCTGCCTTGCCCCTTGCTATTTAGAGCGTGGCCTATGGACCAGCAGCATCAACAGCATCCCAGAGCTTGTTGGGTCCGCAGAATCTTAGGCCTGCCCTAGACAGCTAAGCCAGAACCTGCATTCTGACAAGACTCCCAGGGGGTCCATGGCTTTTCAGTATCTTTGAAACTCTGATCTGGGGGCCCTGTGCTTCAGCCCATCTCCTCCCTTTAGGACTGGACCTCCTCTGGTAGTGCCAGTGGCTAGGGGTGGGGGCACCCAGAAGGTCAGCTCCTCTTCCATCCACCGTTGTTCTCCAGTTAACAGTAACCCCCTGGGTCTTGAGGAAGCTTCATAGAAATGGTGCTGAAACAATGCAGGAAAGCTTTGTGAAAATGCATTTTTGTGAGGAGTGAAAAATCAAAACAGAAGTCCCACTTACGGAGAGGGCTCATGGCAAGAGTGGGAGCACGCTAGGTGCTCTGAAGGCCAGGGAAAGGGACAGTGTGTCCTTCATGACCCAATGAGAGACAGTATGTTTTCTCTTGGTTTGTGTGGGAGGCTGACCCAGTGGCTCAGGAATTTACCCTGAACACTGAGGTGCTCCCTTTCCTCCTTGTCTCTGGGTCTCTGACACCTCAGTTCTTTTTTTTTTTTTTTCTCCCTTCCTCGCCCATGGCATGTGGAAGTTCCTTGGCCAGGGACCAAACTTGAGCCACAGTAGTGACATTACTGAATCCTTAGCCCCAGGCCACCAGGGAACTCCTTGAATTCTACTTTTAAGTTTATTTATGAAATATTTTGAGGCACCTGTTATAAACATCTGCTAGGCATCAAAAAGGAATAGTCCACTTACTCTCGAAGTTTGCAACTTAGGGAGAAAGAGATCCATAACCTGAACCAACTAAACAAATATAATAAATAATATTAATAAAGGAGTAATTTAGAAAATATTTGCCAAGGGGACTAGAGAGGGAAAGAGGCTCAGCAGGCTCTGAAAAAGCCTGGCTAAGACAAGACTCAAGCTCAGCCAAGGGCAGGTGGGAGGGAAACTTGGGCTGGCCCCAGAGTGGTCATGGGTGCTGTGGTCAGGCCGTCAGGCTGGGCATTGGGAAAGTTCAGGATTAAGGTTGCCAAGGTGACATGGTCCTTGGTGGTGATCAGCTAAAGAATGAGGAAAAATGGTAGTTTACTTTTAAATTTTGTTTTATTTTCTCAAAATGATCAATGCATATATACTTTAAAATGTCAAATGGTTCCACCAGGCTTGTCATGAAAATCAGTGGTCCTCACAACCCTTCCACCCATGTTCCCCAAGAGATGGTCATGTGCAGTTCTTCCAACTGAGGCTTTTTGTATTGACTTTGATGTTCCCACATGAAATATTTATATTACCGCTTCACAATGTTTCAGTACTAAGCCTAATGGATTTTATCTAGTGAAAGATGGAGATTTTGCTCTCCCAACAGAGCTCTGTGCCTGTGGAGCGGCCTTTGACTCTGGGATTCCCTGTGGAAAACACCCAACACCCATGGGCAATAACTTTATTTTATCTTGCTTTTTAGGGCCACACCTGTGGCATATGGAAGTTTCCAGGCTAGGGAGTTGAATCGGAGCTACAGTTGCCAGCCCAGGCCACAGCCACAGCAATGCAGGATCTGAGCTGCATCTGTGACCTAAACCACAGCTCACAGCAACGCCAGATCCTTAACCCACTGAGTGAGGCCAGGGAACGCAACCACAACCTCATGGTTCCTAGTTGGATTAGTTTCTGCTGTGCCATGACAGGAACTCCAATGGTCAGTAACTTTAGATCCTCCTGAGACTCATCTTTTCCAGACAGGGCTTGTCACCCACATATGGGGACCAGGTTGACAGAGAAGACTGGGGTCTTAGCCTCTAGTACACAGAGTTTTTATTTAACTCCTTGCTCTCAGTATGTTGCTCCCACCTCTACTGTAAATGCTATCTCCAACCTCTCAGTCAAAAACTCTGATTTCAGAGTTCCCGTTGTGGCTCAGTGAGTTAAGAACCTGACTAGTATCCGGGAGGATATGGTTAGATCCCTGGTCTCACTCAGTGGGTTAAGGATCTGGTGTTGCCATGAGCTGTGGTGTAGGTCGCAGACATGGCTCAGATCCCATGTGGCTGTGGCTGTGGCTGTGGCGTAGGCCAGCAGCTGCAGCTCCCCTTCAGCCTCTACCCTGGGAACCTCTGTATGCTGTGGGTGCAGCCCTAAAAAGGCAAAAAACAAAATGAACAAGCAAAAACTCTCTGATTTCAAAAACCTCCCCAAAGAACAAGCTTCCAGGTTTCTTCCAGGCATGGGAGTGATATGTTGCTTGTTGCTCAGAGTTGGAGAGGTGAGATAAAGTCTAGCATTTTAATTTTTTTACTTTTTATTGAAGTAAGTATACATATAGAAAAGTACACAAATCCAAAGCTTGAGGTATTTTTACAAAGTGAACACATGAAGTTTAATTCTTTTTTTCTTTTTCTTTTTCTTTTTTTTTTTTTTTTTCCATCTTTTAACTTTTCTAGGGCCACTCCTGTGGCTATGGAGGTTCCCAGGCTAGGAGTCTAATCGGGGCTGTAGCCGCTGGGCTACACCAGAGCCAAAGCAATGCCAGATCTGAGCCGAGTCTGCAACCTACACCACAGCTCACGGCAACGCCGGATCCTTAACCCACTGAGCAAGGCCAGGGATCGAACCCATAACCTCATGGTTCCTAGTTGGATTCGTTAACCACTGAGCCACGAAAGGAAGTCCTAATTCTTTCTTTCTCTTTTTTTAAGGTCCGCACCCATAGCATATAGAGGTTCCCAGGCTAGGGGTCGAATCAGAACTATAGTTGTCAGTCTAAGGCACACCCATAGCAACTTGGGATCCAAGCTGCATCTGCAACCTACACAACAGCTCATGACAACGCTGAATCACCAACCCACTGAGCAAAGCCAGGGATCGAACCTGCATCTCATGGATACTAGCGGATTTGTTTCCACTGCGCCATAACGGGAACTCCAAGTCTAATTCTTAAATAGACTTTTAGCCAGCCCACTTATATATGCTTCCTCTCTAACCCACTTTAGAGGTACTCTGAGTTTAGGGGAGGGTTGTGTACTAGAAAACGATGTTGCTCCTCTGCCTTTCCCTCTGTGATCAGGGTTCATCATTGTTCTCTAGTAATTGGGAATAAGGTCAGAGTGGAAGAGTCTGCCCAGTCTTTTGACACTGAGCAGATGAGCTGCTCGCCCAGGACCGCCTGGGGTCCTGTCTAAGGTATGTATTGGCCCTGAATGAAAGGATTCTAGTTGTCAGTATGACAGCAAAGTAACACAAATGTTTTTCCTTTTTGTGCCATGAATGGGAGGAAAAGTCAGTTATGTCTTCTCCCTGAGCCCTATCTTCTTCCTCTTGCCTCACCCAGTTCTTGTGCTTGGTTCTATTTTCTTATCCCTTGTTCCTACTCTCCTGCAGGGACCCCCACCACAGCTGTTTGCTGGTACACACGTTCCCTTCCCCCCCACCCCCGAACCCTTCCAGGGCCTAGATTCTGCTGTGTTCCCATCACCCCCATTCAGATGAGTTTGGTGTCCTCAACAGTGTCAGTGAACTTGCTGCTTAACCTCCATTTACCAGTGCTCCTCCTTGGTCATTAGACCTGGTTCCTAGACCTTTGCTCACACTTCTGACTTGGCCAAATGAGGAGGTACAGGCACCCAGTCACTTACTGACTTGTATCAGCAGGGCTCAATAAATACGTTCTATGACACTTTCAAAACAGGAATGGCTCCCCCCCTTCTTGAAACATATCTCCCGTGGAAAATTTTGCTTTTTTTCTTTTTTTCTTTTTAGGGCTGCACCTGTGACATATGGACATTCCCAGGCTAAAGTCGAGTTGGAGCTGCAGCTGCAGGCCTACGCCACAGCCACAGCAATGCCAGATCCAAGCCGCATCTTCGAACTTCAATGCACCTTGATGCACCATTGGATCCTTTAACCCACTGAGTAAGGCCAGGGATTGAACCCATATCCTCCTGAATACTAGTCATGTTCTTAACCCACTGAGCCACAATGGGAACTCCATTTTTTTTTTAAGGGAAATTGAATTAGAACTAATTTTGTCTGGAGTTCTCATTGTGGCACAGCGGAAACGAATCTGACTAGCTAGCAACCATGAGGTTGCAGGTTCATCCCTGGCCTCGCTCAGGGGTTTAAGGATCCTGTGTTGCTGTGACTGGCAGTTACATCTCTGATTTGACCCCTAGCCTGGGAACCTCCATATGCCATGGTGCAGCCCTAAAATAAAAAAAAATTTAAAAAAAAATTTTGTCTGAAGAATTTTTTTTTTTAAGAATTTATTTATTTTTTTGGGTCTTTTTGCTATTTCTTTGGGCCGCTCCCGCGGCATATGGAGGTTCCCAGGCTAGGGGTCGAATCAGAGCTGTAGCCACCGGCCTACGCCAGGGCCACAGCAACACGGGATCCGAGCCACGTCTGCAGGCTACACCACAGCTCACGGCAACGCCGGATCCTTAACCCACTGAGCAAGGGCAGGGACCAAACCCACAACCTCATGGTTCCTAGTCGGATTCGTTAACCACTGCGCCACGACGGGAACTCCTTTTTTTTTTTTTTTAAAGAACGTCCTGTTGCTCTGTGAGATCCTGGAGTGTGGAGAGCTAGATCTAGCAAAGATTGATTCCTGAGGTTCCAAACCCATAATTGACAGTCTGGAGAGAGGGTAGAAGGCGGCAGTGGGTCAAAGGCATGGTTGTCTGTGGTCTAAGAAGGAGCTAGCTCCATGTTAAAATCACTCTGGAAACAGCCAAGACTGTGATAGTATCTCTGATCATCTGGGTTCAGCCTGGGGTTTTCCTATTACCTGGTCAATTTTCAGGCTTTGAAAAATAATTTATTTAAATATGGAATTTTACTAAATAAAAGATTAAAGACCTCCTTTATAAACAGTATGCCCTTGTATTCTTCGGGAAAAATTCAAATATAAAAATATGTAGATACTTTAAAAAATCTTTTTATGATGATATATAATACACATACAGAAAAGTGCATAGGCCATAAATGTATGGTTTAAATAATTATCATGAAAGTGAAAACTCGAGGAAGCATCTCTCAAGCCAAGAATCATGACTAAGGCATCCTGGAGAAATGGAGCAATACAGGCAGTGTGGCAAGAGGCAACACAGCAGGCATGGCTCTAGAACTGCCTGGCTTCTTTATGGCTGGTTCGTTGTAATAAGAAGGGCCCTGGGAGAAGAAACAGGTGGGTGAGATGTTTTTGTTTGTTTGTTTGGGGGTCTTTTTAGCGCCACACCCACCTAAGTTCCCAAGCTAGGAGTCAAATTGGAGCTGCAACTGCCAGCCCACAGCACAGCCACAGCAGCACTGAATCCGAACCACATCTGCAAACAACACTGCAGCTCATGGCAATGCCAGATCCTTAACCCACTGAACAAGGCCAGGGATCGAATCTGCAGCCACACAGACTGTCAGGTTCTTAACCCACTAAGCCACAACAAAAGCTCCAGGAAACTTCGTTTTCGATCAAGCTCATCAAACTCCTCTGACGCTAGACAAAAACAGACTCCTTTGGGTAAAGATGAGAAGAGGCACTGGGCTCATGAAAAGATTCAGGAGCACAAAAGAAAATGGATCAGGAGAAGCAGGGTAGAGATGCTTCCAGAAACAGGGAAAGATTGTACAAAAAAAAGTCATGATGGTGGTGAGGTTAGAGGGAAACTTGGAGTCAGGGAGTACAACTTTCAGGTGAAACCAGGATTCACAGGTAGACACGTAGAGAAGAGAAAATTAGGTACAAATTTATGTGAGAGTTTAATAAGGGAAATGAAATGTATTATTAAAAATATAAATGGGAGTTCCTGTTGTGGCTCAGCAGAAACAAATCTGACTAGTATCCATGAGAATGTGGGTTTGATCACTGGCCTTGCTCAGTGGGTTGAGGATCTGGTGTTGCTGTGAGCTGTGGCCGGCAGCTGTAGCTCTAGCCTGGGGAACTTCCGTATGCCATGAGTGCAGCCCTAAAAAGAAAAAAAGAAAAAATATATATATATAATTGACTCAGGAAGAAATGAAAAACCTGAATAAACCCACCAACTAGAGAGTAGGAAAAGTGTTCTCAAAGGTCCTGGAGTTCCTTGGTGATCTAGCAGTTAAGGACCTGGCGTTGTCACTGCTGTGATGCAGGTTTGATCCCTAGCCCGGGAACTCCTCATGTTACAAGTGCAGCCAAAAAAAAAAAAGTCTTATTTCCCCAAGTTTTCAGACCCAGATGGACAATAGTGTGGAAAATTTTTATCAAAATCTTTAAGAAAGATAGGAGTTCCTATTGTGTTTCATTGGTAATGAACTCGACTAGTATCCATGAGGATGCGGGTTTGATCCTGGGCTCACTCAGTGGGTTAAGGATCCAGCGTTGCTGTGAGTTGCCGTCTAGTGCACAGATGTGGCTTGGGTCCCGAGTTGCAGCTGTTGTTCCTATTTGACCCCTAGCCTGGAAACTTCCATATGCTGCGTGTGGGGCCCTTAAAAAAAGCGCCCACCAATCTCATTTATGAATGTGTATTTTTAAATGTAAATAAATTATAAGATCAAATCCAGCTGTAGATTAAAACAAATATGCCAAGTCAAAGGTTTACTGAGAAAATCCATTGTGTACCTCATTACCTTAATAGGTTAAAGAATAAAAATCATATGACCCTCTTGATAGATGCCAAAAAGGCATTAGATAAAATTTACCATCTATTCCTGATTTAATAACACAAGAAAATAAAACACTTTTGTCAACTTCAAATAGAATATGTAGAATCAAAGCAAATGCTAGAGAGTAAAATACCAGATGCATTCTCGTTCAAATCAGGAACAAGGTAAATGTGCTCGCTAACATTTGCCATTCTGGCTAAAGCAAAACAGGCACAAATCTCAGCTCACAGACCCCAGTTTACAAGAATTAGAGTTCTCTGATGGCCTAGTGGGTTGAGGCTCCTGCATTCTCACCGCTGTGGCTCTGGTTGCTGCTGTGCAGTGTAGGTTCAATCCCTGGCCCAGGAATTCCCACATACTGCCTGTGTGGCAAAAAAGAAAAAAAAAATACAAAAAAAACCCCAAGAGAGAACCTGAAATAAACATTGCAACTCTCATTAAAAAAAAAAAAAAAAAAAAAAAAAGAATTAGACGTTCTAGTTTTTTTCCCCATGCTTTTTAAAAAATTCCATTGAATTTCAGTCATGAGTCATCATTCTACCAGATGACAGAAATTTACCCTTGGTCATTACGAGAGTGTTCCCCTTCCTGCCAGGTTTGCCATCTCAGCTGGAGGGTACCCATTTGTGTCCGGGCTTCCAGGGAGGGGAAGGATCTGGCCCTTCTGTGTCCACAGTGGCATTCACTGCAGTGTACTCTGTCTTGTCTAAACCTCAGGTGCTGGTCACACATGTAGCTGTGGTGTTGCTTGTTCTTGGCAGCACATTTTCTTTAGTTCTGTCTCTCAGCACATTCTACACCCCATTTGGGCATGTGAGGGCATTAGGTGACTCTTGTGCATATCCAAGGTTCTTCACTGCCTTTGGGTTCCTCCTGGACACTTGTCAAATTATTCTGCTGCTTCTACCACCCTGCTGGGGTGTGTGGGAATTGTATGGATGTCTCCAGTCCAGCTATGCAGCTCTCCCTGTAGCCTAAACAGGTGTTATGACCTTGCCACTTCCTAGGCTCTACTTAGAAAAAGGGCCTGAGTCCTTTCTGATTCTGATTTCCCAGTCTATCATGGATACCTCCTTTTTTTTTTTTAAGGGCCATACCAAGTTCCCAGGCTAGGGGTTGAATCAGAGCTACAGCTGCTGGCCTACACTCAGCCACAGCAATGTGGAATCCAAGCCACATCTGTGACCTACACCACAGCTCACAGCAACACTGGATCCTTAACCCACTGAATGAGGCCAGGGATTGAACCCACACCCTCACGGGTACTAGTTGGGTTCATTTCTGCTGTGCCACAATGGGAACTCCAGTCAAAAATACCTCTTGTTCTCCCACTGGCAGCTCTCCTCTTGCATCCCGCACCCTCCACTTATGGCAGCGCTTGGGCTTCTGAGGGAGGGGAGCTGGATGGTTGCATGGACATCCTGAAGTTTTGAACCTATTTGCTTCCCTTAACTCTCTTCTCTCAATCTAGAGCCTTTTATTTAATCTAAAGAAACATTAAAGTACATTAACTAAGGAGTTAATCTAAACATCAAAGAAAGTGGAGTTCTCTTGTGGCCTAGACGGTTAAGGATCTGGCACTGTCACTGCAGCATCTTGAGTCACTACTGTGGCATGGGTTTGATCCCTTGCTCAGGAACTTCCACATGCTGCAGACAAGGCCAAAAAGAAAAAAAAAAAAAAATCAAATAACGTGTAGTGAAGTTTTACTTCTAACTGTCATGAACTAATATATTTGGTTTAAACTGTGTTTAGGGAGATGAGTCTGCCAATTATGCCTTTGGATATTGTGGCAACAATAAATTGCTGTAAAAGTTTCTAAATGCTTGCTTTCAATATTTATTTTGAACTCATCATGGTCCTCCCGTGGTCCAGAAGCCACACTGAGTAACCTGATGCAAAGCCTCAGTCACATCTGCTCTTCTAAATATGATAAAGACATTCGAAATTAAAAATTCCAGGAACTTGACTTCCTTTTCCTAAGCATTCTGCTGTGTCATTCTTTCTCTAAGCCAGGATGTGAAGAACACCCTAACTGCTGGAAAGAAGTGGTAATGAGGTCGCAGAAAATAGAGGAAATGAAAATTTTATCTGTTAACACAGCAAGTTTCACTCTTGCTGCAGAAATAAGCAGTATAGGAGTTCCCAATGTGACGCAGCAAAAACGAATCTGACTAGCATCCATGAGGTTACAGGTTCAATCCCTGTCCTCTTTTCAGTGGGTTAAGGATCTGGCATTGCTGTGAGCTGTGGTATAGGTTGCAGACACAGCTCAGATCCCACATTGCTGTGGCTGTGGTGTAGGCTGGCACCTGCAGCTCTGATTCTACCTCTAGCCTGGGAACTTCCATATGCCCCAGGTGCTGCCCTAAAAAGAAAAAAAAAAAAAAAAGAAGTATAAAGTTGGCTTTTTTAAAAAAATTAAGAGTACGAGAGACTAATAATTTGTAAATAAAAAGATTGCAACCTCCGAAAAACAAGAGTTACTTTTGGTCATACCCATGGCATGTGAAAGTTCTTGAGCCAGGGATCGAACCCATGCCACAGCAGTGACCTGAGCCTCTGCAGTGACAATGCCAGATCCTTAACCTGCTACACCACAAGGGAACTCCCCCAAAATGAGATTTTTAATAAGTTCAATAGGATGGATGGTTATAAAAAATATCAAAATCGGAGTTCCCATTGTGGCGCAGTGGTTAACGAATCCGACTAGGAACCATGAGGTTGCGGGTTCGGTCCCTGCCCTTGCTCAGTGGGTTAACGATCCGGCGTTGCCGTGAGCTGTGGTGTAGGTTGCAGACGTGGCTCGGATCCCGCGTTGCTGTGGCTCTGGCGTAGGCCGGTGGCTACAGCTCCGATTCAACCCCTAGCCTGGGAACCTCCATATGCCGCAGGAGCGGCCCAAGAAATAGCAACAACAACAACAACAACAACAACAACAACAACAACAACAACAAAATATCAAAATCAAAAGCCCTTCTACTATACTAGAATAATGATTAGAAAGCATAATAAAATAAGGGTCTCATTCACACCAACTATGAAACTAAATACTTGTAGATCAAATTAGTAAGAAGTTATGCAATATATCTGAAGAAAATAATAAAACCTTACTGAGATACTTTAAAGATTTTTGTGAACTAGCACAAGTCTATACATTGCAAAGAGATGTAAATTTGGAATTCCTGTTGTGGCTCAGCTATAACGAACCTGATTAGTATCCATGAGGATGCCAGTTGGATCTCTGGCCTTGCTCAGTGGGTTAAGGATCTGGCATTGCTCTGAGCTGTGGTGTAGATCGCAGACTCAGCTCAGATTCCGCATTGCTGTGGTTGTGGTGTAGGCCAGCAGCTGCAGCTGCAATTCCACCCCTTGCCTGGGAACTTGCATATGCCCAGGTGTGGTCCTAAAAAGCTAAAAGAAAAAAAGAGAGAGAGAGAAAAGGAAAAATAGGATGTAAATTTGTCTACAAGTATAATCCCGTTGTAATCAAAATTGTATAGGAGGGGTAAGCTGGACTTGAAAAAGTGATTCTCAAATGTGTCTAGAAAGTAAGGGCATGATAATAATCAGAAAAAAATTAAAAGGAGAATCTTGAAGGAGTACTTATCCTCTTTGATATTAAATGGCTTTGTCTGCACAGATACAAAAAGGGAAATGAGTGGAATGAAAGGCTATCCAAAAATAAGCTTAAATACCAATAAAAAATTTCGTATGATAAATGGGCAATTAAAATCATGAGAGAAAGAATGGAATGTTTAGTAAACAGTGTTAGAGCAACTTATTTCACAACTGTGTCCAGTGCTCCTATCCTGTGTGGGTGGTACTTCCTTGTGCCTTCAGGCTGGGTGTTCCTATGTTACTTAGGTTGGCCAGAAATGTGAGTTTGAGTGATGAGTCACTTCTGAGAAAATGATTTAAGAGACGGTGCACAATTTCCCTCGTTTTCACTTGCTCTGCCTTGGTCCTGCAGTGAAACTCATGCACAGCAGAGCCCCTAAATGACCCACAGTGTGAAAGAGAAATAAACCTTTGTTGTTTGAAGCAAAGGTTTCTGTTGTGCAACATAATCCAGCCTACCCTGATACAATCTCTATCACACACTTAACACTCATCAGAAAAAAAACAATTCGAACCAATGTACTAGGAATGCAAATAACTAATGTTTTCCGATCCTATCTCTGCTTCTAAAGGGGGTGTTAAGGAGAAGGAATGGCTTATCCCAAAGAATAAAGTGCTACTGCTGTGGCTCCAATCACTGATGTTGCTCTGGTTGCTGCTATGGTACGGGTTGGACCCCTGGCCCAAGAATTCCTGGAGTTCCCATCATGGCGCAGTGGAAACGAATCTGACTAGGAACCACAAGGTTGCGGGTTTGATACCTGGCCTCACACAGTGGGTTAAGGATCCAGTGTTGCCGTGAGCTGTGGTGTAGTTTGCAGACGCTACTCGGATCCCGAGTCGCAATAGCTGTTGTGTAGGCTGGTGGCTACAGCTCCGATTAGACCCCTAGCTTGGAAATGTCCATATGCCACGGGTGTGGCCCTAAAAAGCAAAGCAAAAAAAAAAAAAAAAAAAAAAAAAAAGACAAAAATATTTCCTGCATGACACAGGTGTGGCAAAAAACCCCACCCCCCAAAAAAAGAATAAAGTGCTCTATGCAAGACCAGCTACATAATAAAGTGCAAAATGAAAATTCAGGGTCCCTTGTTTAAAATTTATTTAAAATGTCAAGATGGTGAGAGCAGAGAGTAGGGTCCTTCTAAGAGTGGGTCTGTGTGCAACTATACAGGTTGCACACCTGTAAAGCTGGTTCTGGCCGTATTATAATCTTCTTGCTGCATCCTCTTTTTCTCCTGGTACAATTTCCTCATTACTCTGCCTCAGATTATTCTTCCACAGGGCAGTGAGGATGATGCCTGTGGTTCATTCATGAAGTCCTTTTATTTATTTTTATTTTATTTTATTTTATTTTTTGCTTTTTAGGTATACACCCGAGGCATATGAAAGTTCCCAGGCTAGGGGTCAAATCAGAGCTACAGCCACCAGCCTATGCCATATCCACAGCAATGCCAGATACAAGCCATGTCTGTAACCTACACCACAGCTCACAGCAACACTGGGTCCTTAATCCACTGATCTAGGCCAGGGATGGAACCTGCATTCTCATGTATCCTAGTCAGGTTCCTTACTGCTGGGCCACATTGGGAACTCCTCATTTATGAAGTCTTTACGCGGTCACCTTCTCAGTTAGGCTAACTTCATCCCCCATGCTCCTTATCCCTTATTCTGATTTATTTTTCTCCTTTCATACTTTCCACAATCCATCATGGTATATGTTTACTCATTTATTTATGTGTATCACCCCTACTAGAATGTAATCCATAAGTACACATGTTTTTGTCTGTTTTGGTCACTACCGCATCCTCAACAGCTAGGACAGTGCTTATCATATAGTGACTGCTCAGTAAATACCTATTGAAAGGGTGAATAATAGGAGTTCTCATTGTAGCTCAGTGGGTTATGAACCCGACTAGTATCCATGAGGATGTGGGTTCGATCCTTGGCCTTGCTGGTGGGATAAGGATCTGGTGGTGTTGTAAGCTGTGGTGTAGGTTGCAGACTCGGCTTGGATCCCATGTTGCTGTGGTGTAGGATGGCAGCTGTAGCTCTAATTCAACCCCTAGCCTGGGAAGTTCCATATGCTCCAGGTATGGCCCTGAAAAGCCAAAAAAGAAAGAAAAGAAAAAAAAAAAAGAAAGGGTGAATAAATGACTTTTAAAAGTATCAGTAAGAGGATATGTATAAGTTCTCCCATACTACAGTGGGTTAAGAATCCGACTGCAGTGGCCTGGGTTGCTATGGAGGTGCAGGTTCAATCCCCGGCCCAGCATGTTGGGTTAAAAGGTCCAGCATCGCCACCACTGTGGGGCAGGCTGTAGCTGTGATGCTGTAGCTATGGCTTAGATTCAATCCCTGGCCCAGGAACCTCCATATGCTGTAGGTGTGGCCATAAAAGTTTTTTAAAAAGAAGAGGAGAATATGTAACAGGCATCCACACATCAGTGGGTCCATCTACTCAACAGTATTTAATGATTGTGTCTCAAATCACGTTCTCCCTGGGGAGTTGACAACTGAGCTACAGCATTCCCCATACAAGGACAGAGCTGGGGGCTTGGGCCATTGCTGGAGTCCTGACAGTAACAGGTTCGGAGTTTTTTTCTTTCTTTCTTTCTTTTCTTTTCTTTTCTTTTTTTCTTTTTTTTTGCCACACCCACAGCATATGGAAATCCCCAGGCCAGGGACGGAATCTGAGCCTCAGCGGCCACTTACTACTCGGCTTTGGCAATGCTGGATCCTTAACTTGTTGCGCCACAGCAGGAACCCCATGACAGTAATTGTGAAATCAGTTATGACACAGAATGTCATGAGGCTGGGGCCCTATAGGGAAAAAATTCTTTTAAAAAAAAATCAATTTTACTGGGATATAATTTACCATAAAATGCACTTACTTGATGCACTTAGATTACGTATACACTCACATTCTACATTGTTTTATTGTGGTAAAAATATATAACACTAAATTTACCATCTTAAACCATTTTTTTTGGCCGTCCCACATGCAGAAGTTCCCAGGGCCTGAGATTGAACCCATGCCACAACAGTGACCCAGGCCACTGCAGTGACAATGCTGGATACTTAATGTACTGCGCCACAAGGGAACTCACACATAATCATTTTTAAATGTACAGTTCAGTAATGTTAAATATATTCACTTTTTCTTTTTCTTTTTCTTTTTCTTTTTTTTTTCCTTTTAGAACCTCACCTGCGGCATATGGAAGCTCCTAGGCTATTTGGAGTTGCAGCTGTTGGCCTACACAACAGCCACAACAACAGGGGATCCAAGCTGCGTCTTTGATCCACACCACAGCTTGTGGCAATGGCAGAATCCTTAACCCACTGTGTGAGGCCAGGGATTGAAACCACATCTTCACGGATACAAGTCAGTTTCTTAACTGAGCTGCAGAGGGAACCCCTATATTCGCATTGTTGTGTGACAGAGCTCTGGAACCCTTTCACTTTGCAAAACTGAAACTCTACCCATTAAACATGAATTCCCTCTACTCCAGAGGAAAATTTTCCTTTTAATTCACCTTTATAAATGGAGCATTCAGAATGCATGAACTCCTTAAAATAATATTAAAATAGTGCCACCTCCAGAAAGAGTCAATGAATCATTCAAGACTCCTATGTGTGCACATTAAAAAAAAAAAAAAATCCAGGAGTTCCCTGGTGGCTCAGTGGGTTAAGGATCTAGCATTGCCACTGTTGTGGCTCAGGTTACTGCTGTGGCATGGGTTCAGTTCCTGACTGGGGAATTTCTACATGCCTCAGGTGTGGCCAAAAAAGAAAAAAAAAAAGAATCCAACTTAAATCAATTAAATAGTAAAAGGGAGCTTAAGGACTCCTATGAAAAATAGCCTTCTATCCAGGGCTCAAAGACGGGACAAGGCCTAGCTTCCCTTTTTTCACATTTCAGCTCTGCCTCCTGGTGTTGCTTCCCTTTCCAGTCTGGTGGGAGCAGCACCAGTCAACCCTTTCTTCCTGGCCCTTCTGAGAAAGAGGCTCTTCCTTCCTGGAAATCCAAGCAGATGCCTCCTCCGGGCCCCATTAGATCAGTTTGGGTTTCCTACCCAAGCTGGACCTAATCTGAGGAACAGTCTGTTGACTGTCTTAAACCAATTAGGGTCCATGTGGATGCTTGGGTAGGGTCTGTCCTCCCCATGCTGCTGGGCTGGGGGTGGGAGAGTAATGACATAATTAAGAAAAATCAGGTGCAGGTGATAAAGGGGACTGGCTGCTGGGATGGCCTCATGATGATGTCATCTTTGCTATGTATTTTCTTTCTATCTTCCTTTCTTTTTTTTTTTTTTTTTTTTGCCTTTTCTAGGGCTGCTCCTGTGGCATATGGATATTCCCAGGCTAGGGGTCTAATTGGAGCTGTAGCTGCAGGCCTAGGCCAGAGCCACAGCAACGCGGGATCCGAGCCACATCTGCGACCTACATCACAGCTCACGGCAACACTGGATCCTTAACTCACTGAGCAAGGCCAGGGATCAAACCCCACAACCTCATCTTTCCTAGTCAGATTCATTAACCACTGTGCCACAACGGGAACCCCACTTTTTTTTTTTTTTTTTTTTGGCTTTTTAGGGCCACACCCATGGCTATGGAAGTTCTGAGGCTACGGGTTGAATCGGAACTACAGTGGCCGGCCTACACCACAGCCACAGCAATGCCAGATCCAAGGCACACCTGAGATCTACACCACAGCTCGTGCCAACGCTGCATCTTTCACCCACTGAGCGAGGTCAGGGATTGAACCCGCGTCCTCATGGATACTAGTTGGATTCGTTTCCACTGTGCCACTGCAGGAAATCCCTTTATTGTATTTCCTTTTCTTCTTCTTCTTCTTTTTTTTTTTGGGGGGTCATACCTGTGGTACATGGAAGTTCCTAGGCCAAGGGTTGAATTGGAGCTGTAGCTGAGGCCTATGCCATAGCCATGGCAACACCTGGCCCCAGTAACCTGGGCCATCAGTCCCCAAAGGAGGCTGGAACAAGGTATTTAGGAAACGTTGGCTCATGTTCTTATAGACTCATGACCTGCAAAGAAAAAGGCTCCTCCCTGACAACTTCAGGTAGAAAAATTTAAGGGAGGAATTCCCATCATGGCTCAGTGATAACAAACCCTAGCTAGTATCCTTGAGGGCGTGGGTTTGATCCCTGGCCTCACTCAGTGGATTAAGGATCCGGCATTGCTGAGAGCTGCGGTGCAGTTTGCAGAAACAGCTCGTATCTGGTATTGCTGTGGCTGTGGCACAGGCCAGCAGCTACAGCTCCAATTCAACCCCTAGCCTGGGAACTTCCATATGCCGCAGTAGTGGCCCTAAAAAGACAGAAAAAAAGAAAAAGAAAAAAATTTCAGAGAGAGTTCTGCTTGGCCAGTGTGGAGCATGTGTCCATCCCTGCAACGTCCTCACGGATCTAGAAAAGGGGGGATCTGCCAATTCCCCGGAAACACATGTTAGAACGTGGGTATGCATTTCCTAAATGATAAGGGTACTATTCTGGTCAGAAACAATAAATAGTAACTGCACTTGTGAGAATATAGGTTTGGCTGCAAGTGATAGAAACCAAAAATAATACCACCTTAAACAGACAGAGGAGCTCTCCTGTGGCACAGGGGGCTAAGGATCCAGTGTTGCCACTGCTATGGAGCCAGTTCAAATCCCTGACTCAGGAACTTTTGCACACTGTGGGGGCAGCAAAAACAAAAACAACCTCCCCCCAAAAAAACCAAAACAGAAATTGTCTTTTCTTTTTCTTTCTTTCTTTCTTTTTTTTTTTTTTTTTTTTTTTGCTTTTTAGGGCCACACCTACAGCATATGGAGATTCCCAGGCTAGGGGTCGAATCAGAGCTATAGCTGCTGGCCTATGCCACAACCACAGCAATGCCAGATCTGAGCCTTGTCTGCAACCTACAGCACAGCTCACGGTAATGCCGGATCCTTAACCCACTGAGCGAGGCCAGGGATCGAACCCGCAACCACATGGTTTCTAGTCGGATTAATTTCCGCTGCGCTATGTCAGGAATTCCAGAGGTCATCTTTTCTTTCATAAAAAGGTCCAAGGGTATAGCATCTCAGCTCTATCATACTGCCAGAAGCTCTGGCTCCTTCTCTCTTGCTCTGCCCTTCCTGCTCTGCTGCTTCTAATGGCATGACTCAGTGTGGCTCCCCAGCCCTCTGCATTCCAGTCACTGTGTGGAGGAAGAGGAGGAAGAGGAGGAAGGGGAGATCACACTCCTGAATGAGGACAATCTAAGGGAAGCTGGGCAGAGCTGACTTTATTCTTGACAGCCATATGCCCAATTTAGAAATTGTTATTCTGCTCTGGGGAGTACCTGTTGTGGCCCAGCAGGTTAAGAACCTGACTGGTATCCACGAGAATGTGGGTTCGATCCCTGGCCACACTCAGTGGGTTGGGGATTCTGAGGTGCCATGAGCTGTGGTGTAGTTCGCACATGCGGCTCAGATCTGGTATCGCTGAGGCTGTGGGTAGCACAGCAGCTGTAGCTCTGATTCAACCCCTAGCCTGGGAACTTCCATATGCGGCATGTGTAGCCCTAAAAAATAAACAAATAGATGAAAATTAAAGTGATGTTTCTCAGTCATATCCTACAACGGCTTCTTATAAAGAGGTGCTAGTAGCTGTGACAGGAAGTCAGGGTTCCACAGTCAAACACATTTGGGAAATGCTGGGCTAAATGCTAGGTGTTTTTTTTTTAATCACATGACTTCTGCGATGCACTCCTGGACACTCTGACGCTCCTGGGGGGACACAGATCACACTTAGTGACACCTCCAGGAAGAGTGTTTTCAGGACACCAGTTAGAAAATATTTTCTGCAAGGATCCTCTCCTCCAGCTCCCTCATTGGCAATTTTCCGTTGTAGCTCCTACGTTTGCAAAGACATCTACTACCCATATAGTCATTTTTCTGTGTGTTGCTACTAAAACTTTTGCTGTAGGCCCCAAGCTGGGTCAGCTCTGCAGAGGTGGAGAGGCCTGAGTCCCCACAGTCCCAAAGGCAGGGAGGCGGGGGGCTGACTAGATTGATTTGACTGCAGTCAAGTGCCTCCAGAGCTGGTTAGTGTCAAATGATGACAAACAAGGAAGATAAAATTTGACTATGCAGCAGGCACTGAGGAGCCCTTGAAGGTTTTTGAGCAGGAAGGTGATACAGTTAAATTTGCATTTTAGCAAGATTATTGCATGGTAGTAGGTATGACAAATTGGGGATAGGAAGAGGGCAGGTACCAAGTCCACTGGTACCAGGCCCAAAGATTTCTTCAGCAGGTTTGGCAGGTTAGGAGGGATTTGAAGATATGTGGCCATGGGGCCACAGCCCTTTAAAAATGTCCTCAGACATAAACAACAAGGTCTTACTATATAGCACAGGGAACTGTATTCATTATCCGGTGATAAACCATAATGGAAACAAATATGGAAAAGAATATATATAACTGAGTCACTTTGCTGTACAGTAGAAATTAACACAACGTTGTAAATAAACTATACTTCAACAAATTTATTTTTATTTTTATTTTATTTTTTTTGATCTTTTTTTAGGGCTGCACCTGTGGCATATGGAGGTTCCCAGGCTAGGGTCGAATCAGAGCTGTCACCATCCTATGCCAGAGCCATAGCATCACAGGATCCGAGCCGCGTCTGCAACCTACACCACAGCTCACAGCAATGCCAGATCCTTAACCCACTAAGCGAGGCCAGGGATCAAACCTGCAACCTCATGGTTCCTAGTTGGATTCTTTTCCGCTGCGCTGCAAGGGAAACTCCAACAAATTTTTTTTTTTAAAAAAAGAATGTCCCAGGAATTCCCATCGTGGTGCAGCGGAAATGAATCCAACTAGGAACCATGAGGTTGTGGGTTTGATCCCTGGCCTCACGCAGTGGGTTAAGGGTCTGGTGTTGCCATGAGCTGTGGTGTAGGTTGCAGATGCAGCTTGGATCCTGTGTTGCTATGGCCAGTAGCTCCAATTGGACCCCTAGCCTGGGAACCTTCATCTGGGGCCCTAAAAAGCAAAAAAAAAAAAAAAAAAAAAGAATGTCCTGGAGTTCCCATTGTGGATCAGCTGTAATGAACCTGACTAGTAGCCATGAGAACATGGGTTCGATCCCTGGCCTTGCTCATTGGGTTAAGGATCTGGCGGTGTAGGTCGCAGACAAGACTCAGATCTGGCATTGCTGTGGCTGTTGTGTAGGCTGGCAACAATGGATCCTTAACCCACTGAGAAAGGCCAGGGTTTGAACCTCCATCCTTGGGGACACTATTTTGGGTTCTTAATCCTGAGCCACAACAGAACTCCTAGTCTTTTATTAAAAAAACAAACAGGAGGAGTTCCTGTCATGGCGCAGTGGTTAACGAATCCGACTAGGAACCATGAGGTTGCGGGTTCGGTCCCTGCCCTTGCTCAGTGGGTTAACGATCCGGTGTTGCCTTGAGCTGTGGTGTAGGTTGCAGACGCGGCTTGGATCCCGTGTTGCTGTGGCTCTGGCGTGGGCTGGCAGCTACAGCTCCGATTAGACCTCTAGCCTGGGAACCTCCATATGCCGTGGGAGCAGCCCAAGAAATAGCAAAAAGCCAAAAAAAAAAAAAAAAAAAAAAAAAAACCAAACAAAAAACTTTCTTTTTGGGCAAATGATGCAAGTTCATTTTAGGGAAACCAGAACATATTAGGTAAGTGGGAAGTTCCCGTCATGGCAAAGCAGAAACGAATCTGACTAGGAACCATGAGATCTCGGGTTCGACCCCTGGCCTTGCTTAGTGGGTTAAGGATCTGGTGTTGCTGTGAGCTGTGGTGTAGGTCGAAGACATAGCTCGGATCCTGTATTGCTGTGGCTGTGGCATCAGCTGGCAACTGTACCTCTGATTCAACCCCTAGCCTGGGCACCTCCATATGCTGCAGGTGTGGCCCTAAAAAAAAAAAAAAAAAAAAGAATATATTAGTTGAGCATAAAGGGAAAAAACATCTACCTGCTATCTCACCATATGTAAGGAAATACTCATATGTTTAACACCTCTTTATATTTTTTCTTTTTTTTTTTTTTGCCTTTTCTAGGGCAGCTCCTGCGGCATATGGAGGTTCCCAGGCTAGGGGTCTAATCAGAGCTGTTACCACCAGCCCACAGCCACAGCAACGCAGGATCCGAGCCGCGTCTGCAACTTACACCACGGCTCACGGCAACGCCGGATCCTTAACCCACTGAGCAAGGCCAGGGACCGAACCTGCAACCTCATGGTTCCTAGTCGGATTCATTAACTACTGCGCCACGACGGGAACTCCATATATTTTTTCTTATATCTCTTTCTCTAAATGCACATATTGGTATCTCTACTCGTCTTGCTGTCTAGATCTATCACTGTAATTTTAAATCTTACATCCTTATGTGTATATTCATGTCCCAGTCTTTCTCCAGTTCCCCAGCGCCACATATTGACATCTGCTTCTGCATCTGCTGTGTGTTTGTACGTTCTTGGCTTGCTCCTGCCCTACATTAAGCGCACATAGTCTAGTGATGCATACTTCCTGAGCGAGACAGTCCCTAATGACTGGAATAAATATAGCCAGCTATAATCCACTTCCAACTTTTACCATCCAAGTTTTACCAGGCATCTAAGGATATAATCCTCAGATTTTTGAGTACCACCTGACAACCACTCCATTGTCGTTCACCTGGAAACAGGGCATTGTCAGCGCCTAACAAACAAGTAAAAACAAACAAACAGAAAATCCCATACATCTTCTGAGAAGCCTATTTCCTTTCCTCTGCCGCAGTTGCTCCAGAGCAAGCACTACCAACAGTAAGAACAAACAAAACCTGCCAGGTTCTCTGCCCAAGAGGAAAAAAAATCCTTTTATGCAAATATTTGTTAAGTCTTCTCTCACTGAATAATTAAATACTACTTTCCAGTTACACCTGGATGAGTGAAGCCACTGTGGTGGAAGAGTGCCAGCTGTCCTCTGCCACAGCCCTTGGCCTCAGGGCACATGGAACAGGGGTGTGACTGAGTAGGTGCTGGGCTCTGCTTTCACACAGATTCCTGGGTGGGGGGGTGTCAAGACAACTTCTTCAGGGTTTTCTTCCTTCAGTTTTCTTCTTTCCCTTTATCACTTCCCCACTTCTTCCTGGAATCACTTCCAGACAAGCTACCTGTTCCCAGAACCTCTTTTTTTTTTTTTAATTTTAATTTTTTGTCTTTTGTCTTTTTTTTTTTTTTTTTTGTCTTTGTCTTTTTGACATTTCTTGGGCCGCTCCTGTGGCATATGGAGGTTCCCAGGCTAGGGGTCCAATCGGAGCCGTAGCTGCCGGCCTACGCCACAGCCACAGCAATGTAGGATCGGAGCCAAGTCTGCAGCCTATACCACAGCTCATGGCAACACTGGATCATTAACCCACTGAGCAAGGCAAGGGATCAAACCCTCGTCCTCATGGACACTGGTCAGGTTTGTTACTGCTGAGCCACGATAGAAACTCCTGCTTCCCAGTCTTGCCTTTTCTGGGATGCTCCAGAACTCTCCAAGGACAAAGAATCATTTCACATCCTCCATCAGGGAAGGCAGCATCCTCCAAGGAAGAATGACTTGCCAACAGAGTAGCCCAGGGCCAGTCCCAGCCCAGTCCGCATGGAGGCTTGCCAGGTTGGCAATGATGTGTCACCTTCTTGATTTACCGGCCATGACTCACCTGACCATGACTTAGCAAGGCTGTGAAATTTCTCAGTCTGAGCCAGTGTGGGTGTGTGGGCAGAACAGAGCAGGGGGTTAGGGCTGAGGCCTGAGCAGAATGCCAATGCTGGGACATTTTGTGGGCTGCTTCTACTACTCAGTGGCCTCTCTCCACCCTTGCTCACTTTGGCTCCTGCTTTTCTGGTCCTCACTGGGATGGGGTTTCCAATGCAACCCACACCCCCATCACAGTAGGCCCACCTCCAACGTAGCTCCCAGCTGATCTTCAGCTGTGGTATCTGGCATAGCATGGGCATGATCCGCACCCCAAGAAGCAGTGAGTCACAGTCTATGTGGTCCAGTCTGTGGGCTGGTCACTCCCTGTCCTTCATGTCAGAGTCCTGCTCCAGAACCCAGTCATTAGACAGGCCCTGGCTTTTACCCAATTTTTCCAGAAGTATCCCCACATGAGTCCAGGGAGCCTGAGAAGCTGGTGGCAGTCGGGGACTCTGTTCTGGCCTCCTGGCCTCCTCTAGGTCCAGGCAAGCCGTCCATATCACCTGCCTCTTCCCTGCCTGCTGGCCTCTGGGAAATTATCAGATCAACTTTGCTGCCCCAAACAATTGGGGCCATTGGTAAAAATGACACACTGCTAAGGGAGGTAGATCAGGGAAATCAAAGACACAGAGATTTCTCTGTTCCAGTCCCCGCAAAAGCATCAGCCTGATTGCTCCTGAATCTGAGATGTTCCCGCCTTTAGCAACATAGGTCATGGCATTCATGGATCATTCTAATTTATTAGGAAATTATCACTTATAATGAAACCAAACATGCTTTCCTATATGTTCCATCATATCACACGTTTATTGTATATTTGTATTTCTTTCACAACATGAAACACCTTTTCTCTAAATTTTTAAATTTATTGCTATAAAATTGTGCCTTTTTTTTTTTTCTTTTTATGGCCACACCCGCAGCATATGGAAGTTCCCAGACTAGGGAACAGCCACAGCAACTCAGGATCTGAGCCCTCATCCGCAGCCTACAACACAGCTCGCGGCAATGCCGGATCCTTAACCCAATGAGCAAGGCCAGGGATCAAACCCCCATTTTCACAGATACCATGTCATGTTCTTAATCTGCTGAGCCACAGTGGGAACTCCATATTTTTTATCTATTCAAATATTCATAGTTTATTCTTATCATCATTGTTCAAATGTTATTTCTGTTTTCCATGGTTTTCTTTGATAACACTTTTCAAACATGTCTATTTTATTGGTTTTCCTCCAACTAATTAGCATTTGGTTTTATTTGGGGGTTCTATTTGTTTTCATTTTTTATATTTCTATTTTTATCTTTAGATATTTCTACTAATACTCCTTTAGATTTATTTTTCTATTCACTTGCTAATAACTTCTTAGGTGGAAAACTTAATTCATCTAAAGCCAGTCTTTCTGGGGAGTTCCAATCATGGCTCAGTGGTTAACAAACCCAACTAGTATCCATGAGGATGCAGGTTTGATCCCTGGCCTCACTCAGTGGGTTAAGGATCCGGTGATGCCGTGAGCTGTGGTGTGGGTTGCAGAAGCAGCTCGGATCCCACATTGTCATGGCTGTGGTGTAGGCCAGCAGATGCAGCTCTGATTCTACCCCTAGTTTGGGAACTTTCATATGCCAAGGGTGTGGCCCTCAAAAGACAAAAAGACAAAAAAATAAATAATAAATCCAGTCCTTCTGGTTTTATCATCAGTGCATTTGTGGGCATATGTTTTCCTGACTACTACTGCCACACTCCAAGATGCTAACTTGTAGCTATTTATTTATTTATCTTTCTTTTTGGGCCACACCCACAGCATATGGGTGTTCCCAGGCTAGGGGTCAAACCAGAGCTGTAGCCTCACTGGCCTACACCACAGCCACAGCCACCAGATCCAAGCCTCATCTGCAGCGTACATCACAGCTCATGGCAACGCTGGATCCTTAACCAAATGAGCAAGGCCAGGGATCGAACTTGTGTCCTCATGGATGCTAGTCAGATTCATTTCCACTGAGCCACAACAGGAACTCCTGTTTATTGTTTATTTCTGAATAGTTTATGAAAATTTCTTTTGGAAACACGAATCATTTAGAAAGCTTTTTAATGGGTTCCCCTGGTGGCCTAGTGGGTTAAGGATCCAGTGTTGTTATTGCTGTGGCTCTGCTCACTGCTGTGGTGTGGGTTAGATCCCTGGCATGGGAACTTCTGAACATCACAGGTGCAGCCAAAAAAAATTTAAAACTTTTCTAAAAATTTCCAAGTTAACAAAACTTCAGCTAAATTTTTATTATTTTTTAAATTTTATTGCATGGTGGCCAGAGAACACAGCCCATATGACTTTTCACTTTTTGTAACTCTCTTCCACCTGTCTCAAGTCTGTTCTCTGATCCCCCCTCAAAGAAACTTTAGTTCCTCTTTCACAGGATGCTCCAGAAAACATGTGCCAGCAGTTACTGAGGAGACCCTGCAGAGAGAGGGGGTGTAGTCCGCCCCTGGAGCCTCCTGCATCTTAAGCTATTCAACTGCCCCAACCTTCTGTCCCCAACCCCCATTTCACCCCCATTTCATCTCTGTCCCCATGTGTTGAGACAGGAGAGGACAACCTGCTCTAACACAGTCATTCACACCAGGACCTGTGGCTGGCTCACAGGGTCCTGGTGTTTGTCTCTGGAGATGTTTGAATCCCCAAGAAATCAACACAGCACTCATCAGACAGCAGGGAGCTGGGGCCTCCTCTCATTTGCCCAGAAAACTGCACTTTTCTTTTTCTTTTTTTTTGTCTTTTTGCTATTTCTTGGGCTGCCCCTGCGGCATGTGGAGGTTCCCAGGCTAGGGGTCGAATCGGAGCTGTAGCCACTGGCCTACGCCAGAGCCACAGCAACGCAGGATCCGAGCCTCGTCTGCAACCTACACCACAGCTCACGGCAACGCCGGATCGTTAACCCACTGAGCAAGGGCAGGGACCGAACCCGCAACCTCATGGTTCCTAGTCGGACTCGTTAACCACTGCGCCACAACGGGAACTCCCACTTTTCTTAACGTGTTTCAAAGGTAGCTTTGTCTTTTCCATGGCGGTGAACACCAGCCCTATAGATATTAATAGGTGATATCAGTGGAGTTCCCATCATGGCTCAGTGGTTAACGAACCTGTCTAGTACCCATGAGGTTGCGGGTTCGATCCCTGGCCTTGCCCAGTGGGTTGAGGATCCGGCGTTGCTGTGAGCTGTGGTGTAGGTTGCAGACGCGGCTCAGATCCCATATTGCTGTGGCTGTGGCATAGGGTGGCAGCTACAGCTCGGATTCAATCCCTAGCCTGGAAACAAATCTCCATATGCCTCGGTTGTGGCCCTAAAAAGACCAAAAAAAAAAAAAAAAAAAAGGCGATATCAGAAAAAGTGTCATTTGGGGATTGCTGAATTAAACAAAGAGAACAGACTACTATGAGTACCTCAGAGCCTCTGTATTTTCTAGGGCATTAATTGACTTTATCAGAGGAGGGGAGAGCATGGTTGTGTGGCCCAAACTAATCTGGAAAGCAGCCTTTCTGTGGGACACAGATTTTAATGATCCATAACATAGACTGCCTGCTCTTGCTATTTGCAAATGTGCTCCTAAAAATTCTCTTATTTGTCTCGGTCAAATTTTGTCTGGGTCAAATTTTATCTAGTCCAATGGTTAGAGCCAGTCTTTCACTCCACCCTCAGGGTACTCGTATCTTGAGTCTACAATCCAGTGTGTGTGCTACCCCTCTGGGATTCTTACTGTGGGCACATCAGATCAGCCTGCCACATATGTTCTCATGCGACCCACAGACAAGCCCTTGGGAAGGACAGGACCAAGGACAGAGCCTTGCGGTGTGCCACTGGAAATAGGGAGGACACACACATTTCACTGGTATTTGGCAAAGGCTGCCTAAGAAGCACTTCTCAAGTTCCTTATGCAGGTGAATCACATGGGACTGTTACTTAAAGGGGGGGAATCCCATTCAAAAAATTTGGAATAGGGTCTGATATTATGCTTTTCCATCAAGCTCCCAGGCGATACTAATGCTGCCAGCCCTGGGACTACATTTTGAGTAGTGAGGTACCATGTTAAGAAAGTTTTTTCGGTTTGTTTTTTGTTTTTTTGTTGCTTCTTAGGGCCACAACTGTGGCAAATCAGAGCTGCAGCCTTTGGCTTACACCACAGCCACAGCAACACAGGATCCGAGCCATGTCTGCGACTACACCACAGCTCACAGCAATGCCAGATCCTTAACCCGCTGAGTAAGGCCAGGGATCGAACTTGCATCCTCATGGATGCTAGTCGGATTTGTTTCCCCTGAGCCACAATGGGAACTCCCTGAAGTATTCTAAAGGCTACATTTGTGCTCAGTGGGAAAGAGTGCGATGCTCTATTAGTAATGTTTGCCATGGATGGAGAAGGGAGCCATGAATAATGACATCTTTGCCCCCCAGCTTGCTATGCTAAAAATGATGGATTATTCAAGAGTAGAGGAAAAAAAATTATTCATAACTAAGAATGTTAAACAAGCATGAAAATGGATGTCTATATATTCTAGATGGTATACATTCCAAGATACATTCTTATATTTTATATATATATGTGTGCGTATATATGCGAGAGTGTGTGTGTGTATATATATATTTGTGTGTGTGTGTATATATATATATATATATATATTTTTTTTTTTACACCCACGGCATATGGAGGTTCCCAGGCTAGGGTTCTAATCGGAAGTACAGCTGCTGGCCTACTCCACAGCCACAGCAACACGGGATCCAAGCCACGACCTACACCACAGCTCATGGCAATGCCAGATCCTTAACCCACTGCGTGAGGCCAGGGATCAAACCCTCAACCTCATGGTTCCCAGTCGGATTCGTTTCTGCTGCGCCACAATGGGAACTCCTAATTTTTATATTTTTAAAAAGGCAAGATTGGAGTTTCTTTTGTGGCTCAGTGGGTTGAGAACCCAATATAGTGTCCGTGAGGATGTGGGTTCAATCCATGGCCTTGCTCAGTGTGGGTTAAGGATCCGGTGTTGTTGCAAGTTTCGGAGTAGGTTGCAGATGTGGTTCAGATCTGGTGTTGCTGTGGCTGTTGTGGAGGCCAGCAGCTGCAGCTCCAATTTTACCCCTAGCCTGAGAACTTCTGTGTGCTGCAAGTGCAGCTGTTGTTTTTGTTTTTGTTTTTAAGGCAAGGTTTGAGTAAATTAGTCATTTACTCTAACAATACCAAGAGTTGATAAAGCTATAGAAATTTCTTACACTGCTGGTAAGAATATAAACACTACTGGCATCATTAAGGTTGAAGGCATGTGTACTCTGTAATCCAGTAATTTCCCTTCTGTGTACACACGAGAGAAACAAGCACCAAAACCCATGGACAAGAATGTTCACAGCAGGGTTGCATTTAATAACCTCCAACTGAAAACAACTCGAATATCTCTCAAAAGGAAAATATAAGAACGCGGTAAGTTTCTTTTTTCGCTTGTTTTGCTTTTATGGTAAATTTCTAATGAAATACTACCCAGTAATAAAAATGACAAGACTACAGCTATATGGAAATGAAGATCTCGAAATATTGATTGAAAGAAAAAGACACAAAAGATAACACATGCGTGGTTTCCTTTTATAAATTTCAAAAAAAAAACAGGAAAAACTATGTCAGTTAGGGATATATATGAAGGCGCTGAAACTTTTTGTTTTACTTATATTCTTTTCTTTTCTTTTTTTTTTAAAGGCAAGGAAATAACTATCGCAAATGTTAGACTCAGGGGCACCTACAAGAATGAGACGATTATGACCAGGGAGGACCACACCAGGAGCTTTGAGGAGGAACTTCTCATTTTTATTACTTCATCTCTGGGTGTTGGTGAGGGCCCCCCCACTGCTTTTTAGGGCTGCACTGCGGCATATGGAAGTTCTCAGGCTAGAGGATCAGAGCTATAGCTGCCAGCCTGCACGCACCACAGCCACAGCAGCTCAGAATCCAAGCTGCATCTGTGACCTACACCATAGCTCACGGCAATGCTGGATCCCCGACCCACTGGGCGAGGCCAGGGATTGAACCCGAATCCTCATAGATACTAGTCAGATTCATTTCCACTGTGCACAATGGGAACTCTCAGTGAGTTTTTTTTTTTTTTCCAATTAAACTCTACATGCAAGGTTTTTTGTTTCTTGTTTTTCTATATGCTATATATCACATGCTGTGTTTAACAAACTCATATGTATATGAACATGCATGATTGTTTCCAGAGAATTTGGGGGAAGGAGACACAGAGAACTGCTAATCACGATTACCCTGTAGAGAACTGGGGGTTGGAGCATCCAGATGACAGGTTTGCTTTTCATTTTATTTCTTTAGTTCAGATTGTTTTAACCAATTCTTTCTATTAAAAACAGTTAATTAAAACCCAGTATTTCTGGAGTTGACATCGTGGCACAGCAGAAACGAATCCAACTAGAAACCATGAGGTTGAGGGTTCGATCCATGGCTTCTCTCAGTGGGTTAAGGATCCAGCGTTGCCATGAGCTGTGGTGTAGGTGGCGGACGTGGCTCGGATCTGGCGTTGCTGTGACTCTGGCTTAGGCCGGCGGCTACAGCTCCGATTCGACCCCTGGTCTGGGAACCTCCATATGCCGCGGGTGCGGCTCTAAAAAGACAAAAAACAAAAACAAAAAAACCCAATATTTCCAATTAGACCCCTCACCTGGAAACCTCTATATGCCGCGGATGCAGCCCTAAAAAGACGAAACAAACAAACGAACAACCAACCAAATCCAATATTTCTCTTTGCCTGCCTCTCCCCCATCTTCGCAATTAAAAAATAACATAATTCTACTTATACCCAGAGCCTGTCACAGACATGATTCTATTCACCAATCTCTAATCTCCTTTATATCTGGGCCTGGACAGTGTGGGGCGGGGGGGGGGGGTCCCCCGGTTCCCTGTCGCCTTGACGTTAGACAAGACCATTGACTTGTTCTCGCTAATGAAATGTGAGTAGACGTGACATATGCCACATCTGGGAGAAGCAACTAAAGGTCAGTCCCTGTTCTCCGTTTTCCTCTCCCTACACCCCTGACTAAGTGGATCTGAATATAGGCCTTTCCACATATCTCTGTTAAGTTTGCTTTTACTTGTTCAGTCCATTGTTGTAGCCCATGGGAATTGCCCTAAAACTTGCTGTTTTCATCAATGTACTATCCTCTTCAAGCTTTGAGTCATTTATAATTTGATTGACATTTCTTCTATTTTCATTCCAAGCCATTGATTGCCAATAGATTGAATAGGCAAGCTCCATGGGGCACTTTTTTTTTTAATTTTTTTATTTTCCCACTGTACAGCAAGGGGGTCAGGTTATCCTTACATGTATACATTACAATTACATTTTTCCCCCACCATTTGTTCTGTTGCAACATGAGTATCTAGACAAAGTTCTCAATGCTATTCAGCAGGATCTCCTTGTAAATCTATTCTAAGTTGTGTCTGATAAGCCCAAGCTCCCGATCCCTCCCACTCCCTCCCCCTCCCATCAGGCAGCCACAAGTCTTTTCTACAAGTCCATGATTTTCTTTTCTGTGGAAAGGTTCATTTGTGCCATATATTAGATTCTAGATATAAGTGATATCATATGGTATTTGTCTTTGTCTTTCTGGCTCATTTCACTCAGTATGATATTCTCTAGTTCCATCCATGTTGTTGCAAATGGCATTATGTCATCCTTTTTTATGGCTGAGTAGTATTCCATCGTATATATATACCACATCTTCCAAATCCAATTATCTGTCGATGGACATTTGGGTTGTTTCCCATGGGGCACTTTTAAAGAGTACAGATGTGAGACATCTCTAACAGAAAATTTACACAATTTCTTTCTTCCTCTCTCTCTTTCTCTCTCTCCCTCCCTCTTTCTTTCTTTCTTTCTTTCTTTCTTTCTTTCTTTCTTTCTTTCTTTCTTTCTTTCTTCCTTCCTTCCTTCCTTCCTTCCTTCCTTCCTTCCTTCCTTCCTTCCTTCCTTCCTTTCTTTCTTTCTTTCTTTCTTTCTTTCTTTCTTTCTTTCTTTCTCTCTCTCTTTCTTTCTCTCTCTTTTTCTCTCCTTCTTCCCTCTCTTTCTTTCCTTTTAGGGTCAAACATGCGGCATATGGAAGTTTCCAGGCAAGGGGTTGAATCAGAGCTGCAGCTGCCAGCCTATACCACAGCCACAGCAACACAGGATCCAAGCCATGTCTGTGACCTACACCACAGCTCATGGCAATGCTGAGCGAGACCAGGAATTGAATTGCATCCTCATGGATGCTAGTTGGGTTTGTTTTTGCTGAGCCACAACGGGAACTCCCACAGTTTCTTAATTATGTGCACAAGGGTATTTCAAATTCGGAAAGCTTATTACCATACAAAAGTATTGGGATTTGGCTTTTACTGGGGAAATTATGTAATATTTTTTAATGAATGCTGATTTTATTGATTAAGCTAGAATCCCTGCTGAAATTCCCTCTTTTAGGCAGGAAGACAATTTTTCCAACCCTCAGGATTTAAGGAACAACCTTATAAGGCATCACATAAAGTCTAATCATCATTTGGTTCAATTGTGTTTTTTCTTTTATTGTGTAATTATATAAAAAGATATATCTTTGAGCTTCCACTGTGGTGCAACAGGATTGGCAGCGTCTCTGGAGCGCTGGGATGCAGGTTTAATCCCTGGCCCAGCACAGTGAGTTAAGGACCTGGCATTGCTGCAGCTTCGGTGTAGATCCCAACTGCAGCTTGGATATGATCCCAGGCCTGGGAACTCAAATAGAAAGATGGATAGATAGAAAGATAGATAGATAGAGCTTATCTCTCAGTCTAGTTGTCGTCATCACCCTTCAAGAAGGTCCTCGTGGTAATCACCTGCTTGTATTCATACCCCTGTGTCATCCCCTTTCATCTTGAAACAAGGCCGACCTCTGTGATCAACAGAATAGCGCAGAAGTGCTACGTGTGTGTCTTCCAAGGCCAGCTCACAAAAGGCCTCATGGCTTTGGCTTTGGCCTTGACCTCTTATGCTGCCTGCTCTGGGAGAAGCCAGCCTCCGTGCCATGAGCTGTTCATCAGCTTCCTGGAGAAACCAAGTGGAGAGGAACCAACTCACCAGCCAGGAGTGTGAGCCTTAGCCAAGTCTTTTGGTCACTGCAGTCCTGGCTGACATCTGACAGTGACTCAGAAGATATCCTAAGCCCCAAACACCCAGCCCGGCCACTCCCCAGTCCCTGCATAGCAGAGTCTATGGGAGATGAAGTTAATCACGTCAGCCACTAAATACAGAATATTTGTTACACAGTGATAGTAACTAATGGGCAAATCCTGGAGCTCATGGCATTAATCAATAGTTAAGTTTGAAGATGTGACAGCGGTCGTGCCACAAAGAGATGGAAAGGTAGGTTAGGGACAAGACCTGCTTATCAGACTTACCAGAAAAATTCTCCCAGCAGCTTTTCTGACCAAATCCTGGGACTTCCCACTTCATGTGGGGGAGGAGAGGGGAGCAGGCTCGTTCTGCCCCTAGAACATATTCAGTTCAATTCATAAGAAATTTAGCGAGCATCTGCTAAAATTTAGTATCAGGCCCTGTGTGAGGTTCTGAAACTTCAAGGACAAAACACTGGTTTTCGGAGTTCCCATCATGGCTCAGTGGTTAACGAATCTGACTGGGAACCATGAGGTTGCGGGTTTGATCCCTGGCCTTGCTCAGTGGGTTAAGGATCCAGTGTTGCTTTGAGCTGTGGTGTAGGTCACAGATGTGGTTTGGACCTGGTGTTGCTGTGGCTGTGGTGTAGGCCTGGAGCTACAGCTCTGATTAGACCCCTAGCCTGGGGACCTCCATATGCTGCGGGTGCGGCCCTAGAAAAGACAAAAAGACAAAAACAAAACGAAAAACCCCACTGCTTTTCCTCCAAGAGCCCACATCTTAGCAGGAAAGGCAGCCTCTCATACAACTAATAACCGGGTAGTGAAACAGACCTTCCTGGTATGCTGTGATAATGGGGCAAGGAGCACAGAAATAATGGGGACACACAGGTGGTGAGGCCTTGGGGAAAAAGCCAGATAAATGAGAATGCAAGGGTAGAAAAAAAGCATTCATTCTAGGTAGAGAGGGCAGGCAGCATGAATTATCATCCTGTCAGATGAGTCTGGGGACTGGAAGGTTGGGGGTGGAGCCAGCCTGGGAGGGGCCTTAAAGGCCGTGCTAAGGAATACGGACTGTCTTCTGCAGGGAGAGAAGGGTAAGTGATGGGAGGTGGTATTAGGAGCAAGACATGTGGGTATTCAAAAGTTTCTAGCTGGACCAAAGTGGATCCTAGTAGTTTTACAAAAAGGCACCTCTGGGGAGTTCCTGTTGTGGCTCAGCAGAAACGAATCCAACAGGTATCCATGAGGATGTGGGTTCAATCCCTGGCCTCCCTCCGAAGGTTGGGGATCCAGGTGCCCATGTGCTGTGGTGTAGGTCACAGATGCGGCTTAGATCCTGAGTTGCTGTGGCTGTGGTGTAGGTTGAAAATGTGGCTCAGATCCCTCATTGCTGTGGCTGTGGCATAGGCCAGCAGCTGTAGCTCTGAATCCACCCCTCGCCTGGGAACTTCCACATGCTGTGGTTGAAGCCCAGAAGAGGGAGAAAAAAAAAAAAAAAAAAGAAACAGCAACAACAACAACAAAAAACCAACCATACAAACAAAAACACCAATAAGGCACTCTGAGGAAAATGTGGAGAAAATGAATCGGGGACCATGGTTGTGAGCTACTGTTTAGGCCTGAGCTGACGCTGCTCTGAGTTTGGGTAGCAGTTGTAGAAACGGCAAGGAGGGGACGGAGTCAAGAGTCCTTTTAGGAGTTCCCGGTGTGGCTCAGTGGTTAACGAATCCGACTAAGAACCATGAGGTTGTGGGTTCGATCCCTGGCCTTGCTCAGTGGGTTAAGGATCCGGCATTGCCGTGAGCTGTGGTGTAGGTCACAGATGGCGGCTCGGATCCCACGTTGCTGTGGCTGTGGCGTAGGCCGGCGGCTACAGCTCGGATTCGACCCCTAGCCTGGGAACCTCCATATGCTGTGGAAGCGGCCCAAGAAATGGCAAAAAACAAAAAGACAAAACAAAAAACAAAAAACACCCAAAAGAGTCCTTTTAAAGCTGGAGGAAACCACATACCATGTCAGTAACTTCCAGCTTCCATTCTTAGTTTGTAGGGTTAAAAATGGTAAATCCCGAAGAAGGTCTAAGATAACCCTGTCTTAAATCTGGTTGCCTAGAAGCAGAGCCTGAGGCAGGACTTTGCGGGTACAGTGGGTTATTCGGGGAGTGCTCCCAGGAGAAGGAGAGTGAGGGAGCAGAAAGGTGCAAGAGGAAGAAGCTGAAAAGCATGTGGCTTTGTGTGGAATCTAGCCTTAGTATGATCCCAAATAGAGCTCTGTAGCATGAACAGCACCACAGCATTGGTCTCACCTTGAGACAAGAGGGCCAGCCTTTTCTATAACAGTGTCAGGGCAAGTTCCCAGGTAAGGGGACCCCAGTCACCCTCGAACAATTCTCTGAGGAGAAGGTTGTAAGTAAGTAGCTGTAAGTTACTAGCAACCAACATTCACATCTGCTGGGGTTGGCCAAGCACCAGGCAGGTGTCAGGAGCGGAACTGTGTCTCTGCCCTGATATTCATATGTTGAAGTCCTAATGCCCAGGACCTCAAAAGGTGACAGTATTTGGAGAAGGGACCTTGAAAGAGGTGATTAAATTAAAATGAGGCCATTAGGGTGGGCCCTAAGCCCATCTGACTGGTGTTCTCATAAGAAGAGGAGATTAGGGAGTTCCCTGGTGGCCCTGTGGATTATAGTCCAGCATTGTCACTTCTGTGATACGGGTTCAGTTGCTGGTCTGCGAACTTCTGCATGCCATGGGTGCAGCCAAAAAAAAAAAAAAAGAGGCGCTTAGAACACCTAGACCCCAGGGGTGCACATGCACAGAGAAAAGGCCATGCAAGGATACGGTGCAAAAGCGGCCATCTGCAAGCCAAGGCGGAAAGGCGTCAGAGGAAAACAACCCTACTGATGCCTTAACCTTGGACTCCCTAGCCTCCAGAGCGGTAAGAAAATACATTCCTGTTGTTGAAGTCACCCAGTGTGTCGTATTTGTGTGGCAGCTCCAGCAAACTAACATGGTAGATAAACAGGACAAAGGTGGCCATGGAAACACCCCCCCCCACCTTCATTTACGCTCTTCGCCCAGCCATCTCTCCCACCCCAAAGCACTTTACTTAATTCTCTCTTCTCTCTTTAAATTTGGAACAACAGCACTAATTACAAGAACCAGCTGCTCTCCTGGTTGCACTATTAGCTGCCTGTCCCAGGCAGGAGCCAAGCAGCTTTCTGAGTCTCCTTTCAACCGTTTTGACGTCTCAGTGGAAACAGCACAACCTGGCTAGAGATTTATGGTCCTTTAATTGAAATGAGTAATAAACCACGAGGTAATTCCATGTGTTGCTCGATTTCAGCCCTTCACCTGCCATCAACACCCAGTTCTGACAACGAAGGGGGATTTGTGTGGTCCTGCCCCATATACGAAGAACTAAAGAACTGTTTCCAAGATCTCCACTGAAGAGCAGATCAGAAAGGTAGGCAGAGTTGGCTAAACTTTCTGAGATGAGATTTTAATTTATGTGATCATCATTAAGGCTAATATTTATTGACAGCTAATTTTCCTTCCAATGCTAGATTTTTCCTGTTACAACAGTAACTGTGTCAGTCTAGCTTCCATGTAACAATGGCAAGTCTTTAGCCTCCTAATTTGCTGAAACAATGAGTTTCCAAGCAGTGGGCACCATGTCTGGAAAGTTTGTCATTTAGGGCTTTATAGGTTTGGATAAGGACGTTGACTTTGTCTCTAGGTGAGATCAGGAGAGTATATTCATTTGCTCAGGCTTCCATAACAAAGTACCACAGATGGGGTGACTTAAGCAACAGAAACTGATTTTCTCACAGCCTGAGATTAAGGTGTCAGCAGGGTTTCTTCTGAGGCCTCTCTCCTTGGCTTTAGAGGGTCTTCTCTCTGTGGCTTCATATGATCTTCCTTCTGTAGATGTCTGTGTCCAAATTTCCTCTTTTTTCAAGGACACAATTCCATTGGATTCAGGCCCACACTAATGACCTCATTTTAACTGGATTACCTTCTTTTCTTTCTTTCTTTTTTTCTTTTTGTGGCCACCTGGCAGAAACGCAGCTCCCATGCCAGGGATCAGATTGGAGCTGCAGTCGCAAGCTATGCTACAGCTGTGACAACCCTGGATCCCTTTTTTTCTCTCTGTCATTTTAGGGCTGCACTCGCAGCCTATGGACGTTCCCAGGCTAGGGGTTGAATTGGAGTTACAGCTGCCGGCCTTACACCATAGCCACAGCTACACCAGATCCAACCCATGTTTGAAACCTACACTGCACCTCACGGCAACACCAGATCCTTAACCCACTGAGTGGGTCCAGGGATTGAATCCACATCTTCATGGATACTAGTGGGGTTCATTACCATTGAGCCGCAATAGGAACTCCAACACTGGATTCTTTAACCCACTACACCAGGCCAGGGGTTGAACCTGTGTCCCGGCCCTGCAGAGATGCCACTGATCCCATTGTGCCACTTTAATTACCACTTTAAAGGTCCTATCTCCCAATACAGTTGCATTCTGAGGTATTGGAGGTGAGGGCTTCAACATATGAATTTTCAAGGGTCGTGATTCAGCCCCTAACAGAGGGTTTGAACAGGACAGGGATGGCATCCGATTTTTTTTGAGACCAATCTGGCTGTTGTGTGGGGAACAAGCTGTAGGAAAGGAAGTGTGGTGAGGAATCAGTCAGGAGGCAGCTCCATTATTGGAAGGAAAGAAAAGGATGTCTTGTCTAGGGTAGTAGCAGTGGAGGTGGTGAGAAGGGATCAGATCCTGAAAAAAAAAAAATATATATATACATATATATATGTATATTTTGCTTTTTAGGGCCACACCTGCAGCATATGGAGGTGCCCAGGCTAGGGGTCGAATCAGAGCTACGGCTGCTGGCCTACACCACAGTCACAGCAACATCTGATGCAAGTCTCATCTTTGACCTACACCATAGCTCATAGCAATGCCGGATCCTTAACTCACTGAGCGAGGCCAGGGATCAAACCGGCAACCTCATGGTTCCTAGTCCGATTTGTTTCTGCTACACCACAACGGGAACTCTTAGATCCTGAACATATTTTGAAGGTAGAGCTGAGAGGATTTGCTGATGGACTGAACATATGGTGTGAGGAAAAGAGAAAACCTTGAGAGGCTCTCAGCAGTGGGAGAGGTCACACTGCGTAGGTCACAGACCTAAAGCTCTCCCACTGCCCAGACTTTGAAATTTATCAGACAGCAAGGATTGCCCACATGACTATTAAAATACATATTCTGAACCGATCTGAACTTGGTGTTCGAAGAGTAGTGAAGAGGGAAAAATCACTGGGCCTAAGAAAAAGAAAACTGGCAAGAGAAAATGAACGAGGAGACGTAGAAAGCACATAACTGGAAATGAGCACAGTGCCAGAAGACGCTGTGTTTCCTTCCATTACGTGGAGTTCTCTGGTTGCAAACTTGAACGGCTTAAACAAGAAAGGGCATCTGTCTTGGGCATCTGGCTAAATTCATTCATGCCAAATCAGGCCCTCCAGGATTTTTCAACAGAAGATGTTTAAGGATCTTATATTAGTATGCTAAGAACAATGACCACATAAAACAAACCAAGACTAGGAATAAATAATTTTGAAGTCACACACTTTTTTTTTAGGGCCCCACCTGCATTATGTGGAAGTTCCCAGGCTAAGGATCAAATCAGAGCTGCAGTTGCTGGCCTACGCCACAGCCGCAGCAATGTGGGATCTCAGCTGTATCTTGGACCTATGCCGAAGTTGTGGCAATGCTGGATTCTTAACCCACTGAGCAAGTCCAGGGATTGAACCCTAATCCTCATGGATACTAGTCAGGTTCTTAACCTGCTGAGTGACAATGGGAACTCTGGAATAAATAATTTTGAGTAAAAGTCAAGTCTAACACTTTATAGCCTCACTAAACATAACTGCAAATAATATATTTAAAAAACCCCCAGAAAAACCCTACCTCAGGGAAGAGGTAAAATTGTTATTATATGCAGATGACATGATACTACATATATACATAACTAATAATTTCACACTAAAACCACTAGAACTGATAAAAGAATTTGGCAAGGTAGCAGGATATAAGATTAACATGCAGAAATATGCTGCATTTCTTTACACTAAAAATGAAATATCAGAAAGGGAAAGTAAAAAGATTCCCTTTTAACACCACATCAAAAAAAATAAAATACTTAGGAATAAACCTGATTGAGAAGGTGAAAGATTTATATGCTGAGCACTAGAAAACATTAATAAAGGAAATCGAGGATGACTCAAAAAAATGGAAAGATAATATAGAACAGTGGAACAGGATAGAAAGCCCAGAATTAAACCCACACACCTACAGCCAACTAATCTATGACAAAGGAGGCAAGAATATACAAGGGAGAAAAGACAGCCTCTTCCATAAGTGGCGCTGGGAAAACTGGACAGCCACATGGAAAAGAATGAAATTAGAACACTCCCTAACACCATACACAAACATCAACTCAAAATGGATTAGAGACCTAGATATAAGACCAGACACTATCAAACTCTTAGAGGAAAACAGAGGCCAAATACTCTCTGACATAAACGACAGCAACATCTTCTCGGATCCACCTCCTAGAGTATTGACAATAAAAACAAAAATAAACAAATGGGACCTAATCAAACTTCAAAGTTTCTGCACAGCAAAGGAAACCCTAAACAAAACAAAAAGACAATCCACAGAATGGGGGAAAATCTTTGCAAATGAATCAACTGACAAGGGATTCATCTCCAAAATTTATAAACACCTTCTGCAACTCCATACCAAAACACAAACAACCTCGTCAAAAAATGGGCAGAAGATCTAAACAGACAGTTCTCCAAAGAAGACATACAGATGGCCAAGAAACACTTGAAAAGATGTTCAACATCACTCATTAGAGAAATGCAAATCAAAACCACGATGAGGTACCACCTTACACCAGCCAGAATGGCCATCATCAAAAAGTCTACAAACAATAAGTGATGAAGAGGGTGTGGAGAAAAGGTAACCTATTACGCTATTGGTGGAATTGTAAACTGGTGCAACCACTGTGGAAAACAGTATGGCGATTCCTCAGAAAAGTACAAATAGAACTCCCATTTGACCCAGCAATCCCACTCCTGGGCATCTATCCAGAGAAAACCATGAATCGAAAAGACACCTGTACTCCAATGTTCATTGCAGCACTACTTGCAATAGCCAACACATGGAAACAACCTAAATGTCCATCAACAGAGGAGTGGATCAAGAAGATGTGGTACATATATGCAATGGAATAATAGCCATTAAAAGGGATGAAATACCGGCATTTTTAGCAACATGGATGGACCTAGAAATTATCATGCTAAGTGAAGTCAGTCAGACAATGCGACACCAACATCAAATGCTTTCACTGACATGTGGAATATGAAAAAAGGGCACAATGAACTTCTTTGTAGAACAGATACTGACTCACAGACTTTGAAACACTTATGGTTTCCAAAGGAGACAGTTTGTGGGGTGAGGGGATGCGCGGGGGGTGTGGGATAGAAATCCATAAAATTGGATTGTGATGATCATTGTACAACAATAAATGTAATAAATTAAAAAAAGAAAAAGAAGAAAGAAAAATAAAAACCACAGCTGTTTAGAAAATTAAAATGAAAAGATTATACATCAAAATTTATGCAATAAGGCCAAAACTGTATTCATAGGAAAATTCATATCTTACAACATTTTCAAATTTAATAAAACATAATGAAAATAAATTAACTAACTCACGACCTTAAGATAACAGCAATGAAGTAGAATCGGAAAGCAAAAGAAATCGATCAGTTAAAAACATTAATAAATTAGAACACTAAATATACTTTTCATTTATATTTATGTTAATTTTTTTGGCCTTTGCCCACAGCACAGAAATTCACAGGCCACAGATCAAACTCACACCACAGCAGTGACAACACCAGATCCTTAACCCTCTACACTACCAGGGAATTTTTAAAGCAGGATCAAACTTTGCCACTGTTGGATAATATTTATTATGATAGCATCATAACTTTCAGGGATTCTGTCAGGAGTGATACAACACAAGGTCATCTAGATTATTTGATTATCATTTACCTCACACTTGTAACCTGAATTAAGTGTAGTGACTTTGTTGGAGCCACAGAAATTTTTTATTAAAAAATAAATCATGAACTTTTATTAAATACACTTTTTAAAATTGTAATTTAATTTAATTTTTACTGTACCCACAGCATGCAAAATTCCCAAGTCAGGAATCAAACCCAAGACACAGTGGTAATCTGAGCCTTATCAGTGACATTACCAAATTCTTAACCACTAGGCCATAAGGGAACTCTAAGCAAACTTTAAAAATATGAATTATTTGGAAAGATGGATGCAATGGACTAGTGCCCAGGAAGTATATCATTGGAAGTGATCATATCCAGGAGTTCCCATTGTGGCTCATTGGTAATGAACTCGACTAGTACCCATGAGGATACGGGCTTGATCCCCGCCTTGCTCAGTGGGTTACGGATCTGGCATTGCTGTGAGCTGCATTTTAGGTCGCAGACGTGGCTCAGATCATGCATCACTGTGGCTGTGGCATAGGCAGGCAGCTACAGCTCTCATTCCACCCCTAGTCTAGGAACTTCCGTATGCCACAGGTGCAGCCCTAAAAAGACAAAAAAAAAAAAAAAAAAGTGCTTACATCCAAGATTTTAGGAATTAAAGAATTTGAAGAACTTTGGGGAATTAGAAAGGTATTCATAGATTCAGAGAAGAACAAAAAAAGTTGAAGGTTTGAAAGGACTAGCATATTCAACAAAATCACCTAAAAGAACAGGGACAGATTGTTCAATAAATCATATCTGAGTAACTGATTTGTAATTGAAGAGGAAAATAATTTCTCTTTTCACATAATTCACCAAAAATCAATTTATAGTATATTGCATGACTTCTCTAGGGCTGATTTTTTAAAAAACTATTAATTGTAGAAAAATGCACATAACATGAAATTTATCATCTTAACCATTTTAACGTGTGCAGTTTATTAGTATTAAATAGATTCACATTTTTTGGTATCTAATCTCAAAACTCTTTTTTTTTTTTTTTTTTTTTTTTTTTTGTCTTTGTCTTTTTGCCATTTCTAGGGCTGCTCCCTCAGCATATGGAGGTTCCCAGGCTAGGAGTCCAATCGGAGCTATAGCCTCAGGCCTACGCCAGAGCCACAGCAACACAGGATCCAAGCCGCGTCTGCAGCCTACACCACAGCTCATGGCAATGCCGGATCCTTAACCCGCTGAGCGAGGCCAGCGATCAAACCCTCAACCTCGTGGTTCCTAGTCGGATTCATTAACCACTGAGCTACGATGGAAACTCCCTAATCTCCAAAACTCTTTCACTTTTCAAAACACTAAGTCTCTACTCATTTAACATCTCCCCATTCCCTCTTCCCCTTAGCCCCTGACAACCACCATTCTACTTTCTCTTTTGATGAATTTGACTACTGTTGGTACTGCTAAGTGGAAATATACAGTATCTTTATATGATTGGTTTATTTCATTTATTATAATGTCCTCAATATTTATCAATGCTATAGTATGTGCCAGAATTATCTTGCTTTTTAAGGCTGAATAATATTCCATGTAGGGAGTTCCCTTCACGGCTCAGTGGTAAGGATCCCAACTAGTATCCATGAGGACATGGCTCGATCCCTGGCCTGGCTCAGTGGGTTAAGGATCCGGCATTGCCGTGAGCTGTGGTGTAGGTTACAGACATGTCTCAGATCTGGTGCTGCTGTGGCTGTGGCATAGGCTGGCAGCTACAGCTGCAATTTGACCCTTAGCCAGGGAACTTTCATATGCCACAGGTGCGTCTCTAAAAAGACACAAAAAAAATTCTGTTATATACATATATACCATATTTTTTATTTTATTTTTATATTTAATGATTTTTATTTTTTTCCATTATAGCTGGTTTACAGTGTTCTGTCAATTTTCTGCTGTACAGCAGGGTGACCCAGTCATACATACACATATACATTCCTTTTTCTCACATTATCATGCTCCATCATAAGTGACTAAATATAGTTCCCAGTGCTATATAGCAGGATCTCATTACTTATCCATTCCAAAGGCAATAGTTTGCATCTATCAACCCCAAATTCCCAATCCATCCCACTCCCTACCACTCCTCCTTGGCAACCACAAGTCTGTTCTCCAGGTCCACAATTTTCTTTTCTGTGGAAAGGTTCATTTGTGCCATATATTAGATTCCTGATATAAGTGATAGCATATGACATTTATCTTTCTCTTTCTGACTTACCTGACTCAGTATGAGAGTCTCTAGTTCCATCCATGTTGCTGCAAATGGCATTATTTTGTTCTTTTTTATGGCTGAGTAGTATTCCATTGTGTATATATATCACATCTTCTTGATCCATTCATCTGTCATTGGACATTTAGGTTGTTTCCATGTCTTGGCTATTGTGAATAGTGCTGCAGTGAACATGTGGGTGCATGTGATTTTTTCTTTCTTTCTTTTATTTTTTCCTATTTGCCTTTTTCTGGGGCCACTTCCACGGCACATGGAGGTTCCCAGGCTAGGTGTCTAACCAGAGTTGTTGCTGACAGCCTGCGCCAGAGCCACAGCAAGGCGGGATCTGAGCCGCGTCAGTGACCTACACCATAGCTCACCGCACCACTGGATCCTTAACCTGACGCTGAGCAAGGTCAGGGATGGAGCCCGCAACCTCTGGTTCCTAGTCAGATTCGTTAACCACTGAGCCATGATGGGAACTCCATGTGTCTTTTTCAAGGAAAGTTTTGTCCGGATATATGCCCATATTTTGTTTATTCATTTATTCATCCATGGACACTTGCGTTGCTTCTACATCTTGATATAGCAGTCTATTTATATACAAGATCATTTTAAGTTACTAGTGTCTTTCTCTCTCTCTTTTTTTTTTTTTCCTTTTGTCTTTTCTAGGGCTGCACCCGTGGCATATGGAGGTTCCCAGGCTAGGGGTCTAATCCGAGCTGTAGCTTCTGGACTACACTAGAGCCACAACAATGCGGGATCCAAGCCACATCTTTGACCTACACCGCAGCTCGTGACAATGCTGGATTCATTTTTTTTTTTTGTCTTTTGTCTTTTGTCTTTTTGTTGTTGTTGTTGTTGTTGTTGCTATTTCTTGGGCCGCTCCCGCGGCATATGGAGGTTCCCAGGCTAGGGGTTGAATCGGAGCTGTAGCCACCGGCCTATGCCAGAGCCACAGCAACGCAGGATCCGAGCCGCGTCTGCAACCTACACCACAGCTCACGGCAACACCGGATCGTTAACCCACTGAGCAAGGGCAGGGACCGAACCCGCAACCTCATGGTTCCTAGTCGGATTCGTTAACCACTGCGCCACGACGGGAACTCCAATGCTGGATTCTCAACCCACTGAGTGAGGCCAGGGATTGAACCCAAAACATGGTTCCTGGTCGGATTCATTAACCACTATGCCACGACAGGAACGTCAAGTTGTTAGTCTCTTAATTGAAAACGTGTTTCCAGTATCTTCTTTTTGTACCCTCCTTATGATTGCTGGTTTTTTTTTTTTTTTTTTTTTTTTTTTCTTTTTAGGGCAGTACCTATGGCATAAGAAAGTTCACTGGCTAGGGGTTGAATCAGAGCTGCAGCTGCCGGTCTATGCCACAGCCATAGCAACACCAGATCTGAGCTGCATCTGCGAGCTACACAACAGCTCATGGCAACACCAGATCCTTAACCCACTGAGCGAGGCCCAGGATCAAACCCATGTCCTCATGGATACTAGTTGGTTTTGTAACCTGCTGAACCATAACGAGGACTCCTGCTGGTTTTGATATCATATTACTGCATGGATGATTTCCTAACTTTACTGTATGTTTGCCTTAATTGGTGAGCTTTCCCATTTCATAATTTCCTTTTTTCTTGTTGTGGCCTTTTTTTTTCTGCCTTGAGAAGTTCCTTTAGCATTTGGTGGTGCTGAATTGTCCTAGCTTTTTCTTGTCTATAAAGTTTTTGATTTGTCTGTAGAGTCAGAATGAGAGCCTTGATGGGTAGAGAATTCTTGGTTGCAGGTTGTCCCTTTTCATCAATTTAAATATATTATACTGCTCCCTCCGGCCTGCAGATTTTCTGCTGAAAAATCAGCTGATAACCTTTTTGGGGTTCCCTTGTATGTTATTTGTTGCTTTTGCCATTTGCTTTTAATATTTTCTCTCTCTTTTTTTTTTTTTTTTTTTTTTTTGTCTTTTGTCTTTTGTTGTTGTTGTTGCTATTTCTTGGGCCACTCCCGAGGCATAGGGAGGTTCCCAGGCTAGGGGTTGAATCGGAGCTGTAGCCACCGGTCTACGCCAGAGCCACAGCAACGCGGGATACGAGCCGCTTCTGCAACCTACACCACAGCTCACGGCAACGCCAGATTGTCAACCCACTGAGCAAGGGCAGGGACCAAACCCGCAACCTCATGGTTCCTAGTTGGATTCGTTAACCACTGCGCCACGACGGTAACTCCTCTCTTCATCTTTAAATTTGGTCAGTTCAAGGGAGTTCCCATTGTGGCTCAGTGGTTAAAAAACCCATGAGGATGTGGGTTTGATCCTTGGCCTCACTCACTGGGCTAAGTATCCAGTGTTGCCATGAGCTGTGTTGTAGGTCGCAGATGCAACTCAGATCCTGTGTTGCTATGGCTGTGGCATAGGCTGGCAGCTGTGGCTCCAATTGAACCCCTAGCCTGGGAACTTCCATATACCACAGGTGCATGACTAAAAGGGAAAAAAATTTTTTGATCAGTTTAATTAATATGTATCTTAGTGTGTTCCTCCTCGGTTTTTCCTGTATGGGACTTTCTGTGCTTCCTGGGCTTTGGCGACTTTCCTTTCCCATGTTAGGGATGTTTTCAGCTGCTACTTCTTCAAATATTTTCTCAGATGCTCTCTCTCTCTCTCTTCTCCTTCTGGGACCCCTATAATGTGAATATTGGTGCATTTAATGTTGTCCCAGAGTTCTCTTAGACTGTCCTCAATTTTTTTTGTTCTTTTTTCTTCATTCTGTTCCACAGCAGTGATTTCTACCAATCTGCCTTCCAGCTCACTTATTTGTTCTTCTGCCTCATTTATTCTGCTATTGATTCCTTCTAGTGTACTTTTCATTTCAGTTATTGTATTGTTCATCTCTGTTTGTTCCTTAAATCTTCTAGTTGTTTGTTAAACATCTTCTTGGTCTGTGCCTCCAGTCTTTTCCTGAGACCTTGGATCATCTTTACTATCATTACTCAGAGTAAATAAAGACTGCCTATCTCTCTTTAACGTAGATGTTCTTCTGGGGTTTTATTACCTTGTTCCTTCCTCTGGAACATATTTCTCTGCTACCTCATTTTGTCTAACTTTCCGTGTTTATGATCTTTGTTCTGCAGGCTGCAGGACTGTAGTACCTCTTGCTACTGATGTCTACCCCCTGGTGAGTGAGATTGGTCCAGGAGCTTGTGCAGGCCTCCTGGTAGGAAAGACTGGTACCTGCCCATTGGTAGGTGGACCTGGGTCTTGTTCCTCTGACGTGATCTGGATCGTGTCAAGGGATGTATTTAGAGGTGGCTGTGTACTTGGGATGACTTTAGGCAGCCTGTCTGCTCATTGGTAGGGCTGGATTCCCACCCTGTTAGTTATTTGGCCCAAGGTGTCCCAGCATTGGAGCCTACAGGCTGTTGGGTGGGGCCAAGTCTTGGGCCAAAATAGTGACCTCTGGGAGAGCTGATGCTGATGAATATTCCCTGGGTCCCCCATTGTCGTTGCCCCCGCAGTGAGCCAGAGCTGACCCCCACCTTTGCAGGAGACCCTCCAAGACCCACAAGTGTGTCTGGCCCAGGCTTCTATGGAGTCACTGCTTTGCCTGGATCCCAGTGCATGTGAAACTTTGTGTGTGCCCTCCAAGTGTGGAGTCTTTGTTCAGCCAGTCTTGTGGAGCACCTGCACTCAAACCTCACTCGACTTTAAAGCCAGATTCTCTGGGGCTCCTCCTCTCAGTGCCAGGCCTCCAGGGTGGGGAGCCTGATTTGGGGCTCAGAACTCTCACTCCTGTGGGACAAACTCTGAGATATAATTATTTTCCAGTTTGTGAGTCCCCCTTCTGATGGGGATGGGATTTAATTATATTGCAAAAGTGCTGTCCTGTCTTGTTGTGGCTTCTTCTTTGTCTTTAAATGTAGAATATATTTTTTGGTAGGTTCCAGTCTTTTTTGTCAATGTTTGTTCAGCAGTGAGTTGTGATTTTGGTGTTTTCATGAGAGGAGGTGAGCTCAAGTCCTATTCCACCATCTTGTCGGCTTCTACACTTTGGATAATATAAATAATGCAACCATGAACATGGGTGTAATATTTCTTCAAAATCCTGTGTTCAATTCTTTTGGTTATTTGCCAAGAAGTGGAATTACTGGATCCCACAGTAATTCTATTTCTATTTTTTTTTTGAGGAACTACCATACAATTTTTCATTGTGGTGGCACCCTTTTACATTTCTTTTGACTTGTTATTTTGTTTTTTTCTTGAAGTTACAGCCATCCTAATGGATATAAAGTAGCATCTTATTGTGCTTTTGATTTGCCTTTCCCTAATGGCCAGTGATATTGAGTATCTTTTCATGTGCTTAATAGCTGTTTGTATATCTTCTTTGGAGAATTGTCTATTCCAGTCCTTTGCCCATTTTCAAACAGGATTTTTTGTTGTTGAGTTGTATGAGGTCCCTCTATATTATGGATATTAATCCTTAACAAATAATGTGGTTTGCAGACATTTTTTCCATTCTGTAGGTTGCCATATCCCTCTGTTGATTGTGTCCTTTGATGTAGAAAAATTTTTAATTTTGATGAAGTCCAACTTTTTCTATTTTTTCTTGTTTTGCTGATGCATTTTGTGTCATTTCCAATTAATCATGCTTGAATCCAATGTCATGAAGTTTTCCCCTATGTTTTCTATGAAGAGTTTTATAGTTTTAGATAAACTATTTTATAGTTTATATTTAGATCTTTGATCCTTTTTGAGCTCATTTTGTGTATGGTGTTAGGTGAGGGTCTAACTTCTTCTTCTTCTTCTTCTTTTTCTTCTTCATCTTTTTGCATATGGATATGCAATTTTCCCAACCACAATTTGTTGAAAAGGCTGTTCTTGGCCCCCATGTCAAAAATCATTTGACCTTATATATGTGGCTATTGGCATAAGACCTTATTTTTCTAGGACATTACAGCTGGCTTCCTCCAGGGTGAATGATCCAAGATGACACAAGCCAAACAGCAGAAGCCATCCACCATCATTTCTGCGATATTCTATTCATTACCCAGGTCACCCCATGCACTCTGTTGAATGTGGGAGGGGACTGCACAGGACCTGGACATGGGGATCACTGGGGACAAACTCAGAAGCTGAATACCATATTACATAAACAAAAATATGAGCTAACATGACTGTAGTGCTTATTTTGAGCAATGCACTGTCCTAATGTATTAAACCATTTGATTATTCCTATAAGGTAAATAATTATTATTTTACTTGTGAGGAAACTGAAACACAGAGAAGTTCAACGACTGGCCCAAGGCTCCACAGCTAGAAGGAATGGAGGCAGAAGTTGAACTCAAGTGACCTGGTGCCAGAGTCCTGCTGTTATCCAGGATATACCACTGTCTCAGTGGGCATTTAATTGATGGGCATTAAAACAATAAGGCTTGAATCAAAAGGGTTAGAAAGAAGATAAGAGAAACTTAAAAGCAGAGCAGGAAAAAAAAGTAGGGGGTATGGGAGAGAAAGCCAGGGAAAATAAAAGGAGAAAGTAGATCCACAAAAGGGTGATGGTTTAAAATGGAAGCCATAGAGAGCAAAAAGAAAAAAACAAGACTATAGCTTAAGAGTTTTAAAAAGCATAATCAGGGGAGAAGCACAAAGCTAAAGCACATGGAAAGAAGGTTTACAATAACATAAAAGAAACTGAAACTAAACCCATGCATAAAAAGATAATCAGTGAATAGGTTAAAAAGTACAGAGGGTGGAAAAATCTTACTTGTGGCAACTGAGAGGCGGAAGAGGGTTTTTAGGACACTTCAATCTCCTAGCCTGTCCTAAAATAGGCAGGATAGCCTCAGGCGCCCTCCGCATCTGCAGCCTCCATTCTCTGTGGCTGCCAGTCCCCTGAGCTGGGCCCCTTGTTTTAACCTCAGGAGGCCTAGGGCAGAGTTTTCTAGAACACTACTTCTTAAAATTGGGTCTTTGAACCAGCAACATCCCATCACTGTAGCTTGTTAGAAATGCAGAGTCAGAGTTCCCATTGTGGCTCAGTGGTAACGAACCAGATTAGTATCCATGAGGACATGGGTTCTATCCCCGGCCTTGCTCAGTGGGTTAAGGATTTGTCATTGCGTGAGCTGTAGTGTAGGTCACAGATGTAGCTCGGATCTGGCATTGCTGTGGCTGTGGTGTAGGCCAGAAGCTGCAGCTCTGATTCGACTCCTAGCATGGGAATTTTCTCATGCCATGGTGTGGCCCTAAAAAGGCCAAAAATTTTTTAAAAAGAAAAGAAATGAAGAGTCTCATGCCCACTGACTCAGCCACCTAAAACCAGGATATAGCAAACAGCTTATATATATATATAGAAACTACATGTATAGGAGTTCCCATCATGGCTTAGTGGTTAACGAGTCTGACTAGGAACCATGAGGTTGCGGGTTTGACCCATGGCCTTGCTCAGTGGGTTGGGGATCCGGCGTTACCCATGAGCTGTGGTGTAGGTTGCAGACATGGCTCGGATCCCGTATTGCTATGGCTCTGGCGAAGGCTGGTGGCTACAGCTCCGATTCAACCCCTAGCCTGGGAACCTTCATATGCTGTGGGAGCAGCCCTAGAAATGGCAAAAATACAAAAAAAAAAAAGAAAAAAAAGAAAGAAAAAGAAAATACATGTATATAGTTATAATTATATAGCAAATGATTGTGATATAGCAAATTTGTCAAAATAGCATTACAAAATAGCAAATAATTACAAAATAGCAAAATGACCTTTTTTTCCTTAAAAAAATATTAGAGGTATAGTTTTCTCCCACATCTACTCCTTCTCCTCTCAGTTCTCTTTTCTTCCCTGGAGATAGCTGCTGATAGAAAGTTGGTATGTTTCTTTCCCTGAATTTTATTTACAGCTTTATTATAAATGATAGAATAAATAAACACGGAATTGCCTGAGTGTATTTCCGTGTTTATTTACATAGTTTGATTCTCTATGTACCTTTCTGCAACTTGCCTCTAACTCAGCACTGAATCTTAAAGGTTTATCTGTGTTGACATGTATAGGCTGAGTTCACTTATTTTAATGGGTGTATATTATTCCTTTGGTTTAATATTGTGAAATGCATTTATTAGTTCTCCTATTAAGTAACATTTGGGCTGTTTCCAATTTGCTGCTATTACAAAAAAAGAAATGCTGAAGTGAACATTTGCAGACCTATATGCACACATGCGAGTTTCACAAATGCAAATACCCGGAAGAGGATTTTCTGGGTTGCCTGTAATTAGATTTTTTTTTTTTTCAATTTTTAGGGCCACACCACGGCATATGGAAATTCCCAGGCTAGGGGTTGAATAGGAGCTGCAGCTGCTGACTTATGCCACAGCCACAGCAAAATGGGATCCGAGTCACCTCTGTGATCTATACCACAGCTCATGGCAATGCCAGATCCTTAACCCACTGAGCAAGGCCAGGGATTGAACCTGCATCCTCATGGATCCTAGTGGGGTTCTTTACTGCTGAAGCAAGATGGGAACTCCCCGGATATTTATATTTACTGGATATTGCCAATTGCTTTCCAAATAATTGAGCCAATCTACTCCTGTCAACCATTTGTGAGAGTTTCTCTATATTCAAGCCCTTACCCACACTCGATTGTGTTGGTGTTTAGACACCGTGTGTTAGCTAACCAAATACCTGTTCTGCCTGGTCCACCTCTATTATAGATGCTGGAAAACTAAATGCCTTCTCTTCTCCCTTTCCTTTGGGGTGGCCAGGTAACATAGTTCTGGACACTATCTCTCATGTTTTCTTAAAGAAAAAGTTAGAAACAAAATTGACAATATATCAGCGTTTGTCAAGAATTGATTGTAGGTACGTAAGTCCTGAGTTATACCATTCTCTGTTCTTTTTTGATGTTTGAAAAGTTTACTGAAGGGTTTTAAAGCTTTTCCTTTTCTGAAAAAGAGGGTTGGTTCATTAGTTTTGTTCTTTCTTCCCTGATTTTGGCTTTTAAACTGGGGGAGATCCCTGAAGGCACACCAGCCACCCTGTAATCACGTGGTTGAGCTACTGAACTGGCATCCACAGTTGCTTACCTCCAGGCTTCTCCAGACTTCTTATTATGTGAGAAAAAGAATTTCCTAGGTTCCTTTTGTGGCTCAGCTGTTAATGAACCCAAATAGTATCCATGAGGATGCAGGTTGGATCCCTGGCCTTGCTCAGTGGGTTAAGGATCCAGTGTTGCCATGAGCTGTGGTGTAGGTTGCAGATGCAGTTTGGATCCCATGTTTCTGTGGCTGTGGTATAGGCAACCAGTTGTATCTCCGATTTGACCCTTAACCTGGGAAACTCCATATGCCTCGGGTGCATATGGAGGCAAAAACAAAAACAAAAGCAGAATTTCCCATTTGTTGGTCACAATTACAGTCATCCCTCCATATCTGTGGGGGACTTGGGTCCAGGATCCCCTTACATGACAAAATTGGAGTTCCTGTCATGGCTCAGTAGTTAATGAATCTGACTAGGAACCACGAGATTGCGGGTTCAACCCCTGGCCTCGCTCAGTGGGTTAAGGATCCAGTGTTGCTGTGAGCTGTGGTGTAGGTTGAAGATGCGGCTTGCATCCCAAGTTGCTGTGGCTCTGGTGTAGGCTGGCTGCTATAGCTCCAATTGAACCCTTAGCCTGGGAACCTCCATATGCTGTTGATATGGCACTAGAAAAATACGGCACTAGAAAAGACAAAAAGACAAATAAATAAATAAATTAATTAATTAATTAAAAAAGCCCTTGTATAACAAAATCCGCAGAGGCCCAAGTCCTTGTATGCAGTGGTGTGGTACAGCCCTCCTCGTCATTGGGTACCACATTGGCAGGTTCAACCAACCATTCCATCTGCAACTTAGTGTTCTTAAATCTTCTCTTACTTGTAGCCTAATGCATTCCTGAGAAATATAGCCAAGCTTGCTAATTTTTGCTACTCTGAAGGATGTAAATGGCATCTCATCATGTTTTAATTTGCATTTCACTGCTTATGAAGATGTTGAGCTTCTTTTTATAAGTTTCAAGTGTTAATTCACCATAGAAATCATTCTTTGCCCATTTTCCTTTTGGCTTGTTTGTCCTTTCCTCATTAATTGTAGGTTTAAAAAATATTTTGGGGCATTTTCCCATGGTGCAGTGGATTAAAGATCTGACATAGTCACTGCAGCAGCTTGGGTTTCTGCTGTGGTATGCGTTTGATTCCTGGCCAAGGAACTTCCACATACTTCAGGCACAGCCAAAAACAAACAAACAAACAAAATATTTTGGATACCAAACCTTTCTCAATTATATACATTACCAATATCATCTTCAAATTTGTAGATTTTTCTTTCCAGTTTTACTCAGAAATAACTGACATACACCACTGCATAAGTTCAAAGGGTACAGCATGGTGGTTTGATTTACATGCTTTGTGAAATGATTAGCACAGTAGGCTCAGCTAACACCCATTATTGCAGCCTTTTCACTTTGTTGATGGATTTCCATGATGACACAAAAGGTTCTTATATGTCTATACAAAAGTTTAAATTTTGGGGGAGGGGGTGGGATGAACTAGGAGTTTGGGATTAGTAGATGCAAACTATTCTATATAGAATGGATAAGCAATGAGGTCCTACTGTATAGCACAGGGAATTACATCCAATATCTTGGGATAGACCATAATGGAAGATAACATAAGAAAAGGAATATATCTAATTATATATTTATATATCTCTGTGTATTAATACATGACTGGGTCACTTTGTCGTACAGCAGAAATTGGCAAAACATTGTAGATCAACTATACTTTAATAAAAAATAAATACATATGAAAGCAAAGCTGAAAAAAGTTTGAAATTTTAATTTAGGAATTTTTTTTTTAATTTTTTGGCCGTCTCATGGCATACGGAGTTCCCAGGCTAGGGATCAGATCTGAGCCACAGTTGCCACCTAAGCCACAGCTGTAGCTGTGCTGCATTTCCTTAACCCACTGTGCCAGGCTAGGGATCAAACCCATGCCCCAGTGCTCCCAAGATGCCAGAGATCCCATGACGCCACAGTGGAAACTCCAAATTTTAATGTAGTTGAATTTGACAATATTGAATCTCACTAAGAGTTCTTCCTGGGAGGTCCCGTCGTGGCGCAGTGGTTAACGAATCCGACTAGGAACCATGAGGTTGAGGGTTTGGTCCCTGCCCTTGCTCAGTGGGTTAACAATCCGGCGTTGCTGTGAGCTGTGGTGTAGGTTGCAGATGTGGCTCGGATCCCGTGTTGCTGTGGCTCTGGCGTAGGCTGGTGGCTACAGCTCCAATTTGACCCCTAGCCTGGGAACCTCCATATGCCGAGGGAGCGGCCCAAGAAATAGCAAAAAGACCAAAAAAAAAAAAGGAGTTCTTCCTGGAGTTGCCGTCATGGATCAGTGGTTAACGAATCTGACTAGGAACCATGAGGTTGCTGGTTTGATCCCTGGCCTTGCTCAGTGGGTTAAGGATCCGGCGTTGCTGTGAGCTGTGGTGTAGGTCAGAAATGGCTCAGATCCCACATTGCTGTGGCTCTGGCGTAGGCGGGCAGCTGTACCTCTGATTGGACCCCTAGCCTGGGAATCTCCATATGCTGCAGGTGAGGCCATAGAAAAGACCAAAACAAAACAAAACAAAACAAAAAAAAGACTTCTTCCCTAACTATAAGGCAGAAAATGTAATCCTCCAATATATTCTTCTGAAAGTTTTACTTTTAATATTTAATTTTAATTACTTTAATAATTAATTTTAATATTTGAGCCTTTAATCTACTAGGACTTCATTTTGAGTGTGATATGAGCGAGGGATCAGATTGGTGCCTTATTCTATCTGGATAACCAATTGTCCCAGTCACATTATTTGAAAAGTCTATTCCTTTTCCTATATATTTGAAACTCCATCAGTCATATGTACTAAAGTGGGTAGCCCCAAATATGACTCCCAATGAACCTGCCTGTTGGTACTCAGGTTCTTGTGTAGTCCTCTCCCAGTGTGTGAGCTGGACATAGGCACTCACTTTGAATAGATGGGATAGAGCAACAGCGAGGGTATGTCACTTTTGAGATTAGATTATTATAAGAAGTTCGTGATTTCCATTGTGAGTTTTCTCTCTTCAGTACTCACTCTGGGGGAAGCCAATTGCTGTGTTATGTGAGCTGCCCTCTCTATGGATTGACTCATATGGTGAAGAGCAGAAGCCTCTTGTGTTAATGAGGTCAGAGGTGGATTTTCCTCCCTTCATGAACTATAGCTCGGCCAATAATTGCCTATAGCCACATAAGGACCCTGAGCCAGAACTACTCTGTCACTCATGGACTCAAATCCTCAGAAAGTGTTCGAGATAATAAATGCTTATTGTTATAAGCTGCTAAAATGTAGGATAACTTGTTACACAGCATTACCTAATTGATACACATACCAATTCCACATATGTGAAATTCTTCTGGATTTTCCCCAATTATATTATCTGCAGATAATGACATATTTATTTTGATTTAATTTTATTATTATTATTATTATTTTGGTCTTTTTGCCTTTTCCAGGGCTGCTCCCATGGCATATGGAGGTTCCCAGGCTAGGGGTCTAATCAGAGCTGCCAGCCTACACCAGAGCCACAGCAATGCGGGATCCCCTGCGACCTACACCACAGCTCATGGGCAATGCCAGATCCCCCACCCACTGAACAAGGCCAGGGATCAAACCTGCAACCTCATGGTTCCTAATCAGATTCCTTAGCCACTGAGCCATGACAGGAACTCTATTGACAGGTTTTTTTTTTTTTAATACTTTTTGTTGTTGTTGTTGTTTATTTGTTTTCTTTCCAATCCATTTACTATTCTTTTTCTTTAAAACTTTACTGTGAAAAGATGTACTGACAGAGGCCGTCCTTGTTTCTATCTTTAAAAGTAATACTTCTAACATTTCACCATTGAGAATGAGGTGTATTTGATTTGTTCTGCTTTGGTTTTCTGGAGGGGAGGTTTGTTTGTTTGTTTATGGAAAAATTCTTAACAAAAAACAGGTTAAAGTAGTCAAGTAATTCTCTTCTGTTTTTTTTTTTTTTTAAATCTTTTTAGGGCTGCACCCATTGGCATATGGAGGTTCCCAGGCTAAGGATCGAATTGAAGCTGTAGCTGCCGGCCTACACCATAGCCACAGCCATGGCAGATCTTTAATGCACTGAGTAAGACCAGGGATTGAACCTGCATCCTCATGGATGCTAGTCAGATTTGTTTCCACTGAGCCACAACGGGAACTCCTCTCTTCTGTTTTTAGTGTGCTGAGTGTGCCCCATTCATATCTTAGAGCTTCCGGATGCCTGGGCCCACGTTCAAATACCAATCAGCCTCCTTGGGCCTGAGGCCTCCCTTTATTCCCACCCTCCCCCGCCCCCAAAATCCCCAAACCCTAGAAAGGCTGCTCTGCCCCAGTGAAGAGAAGTCTAGCTGTGCTGCGGAATCAGTTCCAGGATCAGTACTCAAGCAAAGACTTTTTCTTAGGAACTGGACTAGACTCCCTCACCCCACTGGTGGGATCATTCTGAAGATCTGCTTTGGGGAACCCAAAAGAAGACTAAGTGTTTTCATAAAATGTTTGTTGAATTTGATATTTATTTTCTGGATATATTGAGATGATTTTTGCTTTTTTCATCTGTAGCTGAGTAAATTATATTGCTATTTTCTAATGGCCAAGTGATATCCTTTTCTTCCTGGGACAAACACTCCTTGGTAATATTGTTTTCTATATTGTTGCATTTGATTAGCCTGCAGTTTATTTATAATTGTGATGAAATAGGAGGGAAAGGGCAGGGCGCAACCTTTAAAAGCATGACATAGCTATTGCAGACAAGACAAAAACTGATAAGAACTGATTAGGCCCAAGATGGCAGAAGATGGGACTTCCAGGGGACCTTGAACCTCATTATACACTCATTGTAATACATTAGCATCTAAATGACAGACCCACAGGTGCCATGACAGTTCTGAGGCTGACCATAAAAGTCCAAAAAGTGGGTAGAGGCCCAATTCCTGGAAATCCCTACCCCATTCCCGAAATAGTTGGAATAATCCTCCCACTCATTAGCCTGTGGAATTAACCAGCTCATAAAAACTAACCACCCTATACTTAGGGGCCTCTCACCTTCTGAATGTGTATCTCCCTAAATAAACCTGTTTTCCCACTTAGTTCTCGGGGCAGAGCCCTCTTGCTTGCCTACTTGTATCCTTCACAAACATTCTATATTAACAAATCTACTTCTTGGCTATCACTTTGCTTCCTTGAATTCCTTCTGTGCTGAGACATAAAGAACCTGAGCCTCGGTACCTTCTGACACCAGGTGAGTGATTTTAATTAAAAGACAATGGGTTCAAGTCCCAGCCTGTGGATTCAGGTCCCAACCAGAGTTTTGGCTGAATCCCAGTCCCAGCTGAGGTACAACTGGGTTCAAGTTCCAATCTGAACTGTGAGGTTTCAGCTATATCCATATAAATGAAACTGAACTATCAGTTACTTTCTTTCGCTGTCTTTTCTGGTTTGGTGTCAGGGGTACACCAGCAGTGACTGGTGACTAGCCTCATACAAATTGTTGAATCTTTGAGTTTGGGTAAGAAAGAGATTTTCTGATCCGTAAAAATGATAAAGTGCTGGTGAGGCCATCTGGGCTTGGTTGTAATAGGGAAGAAACTTTGAATTCTGTTACAAGTTAGTCACTAAAGGGATGTTTTAGCTTGATTCCTGCCTCCCCCCCCCCCCTTTTAGGGCCTCACCTGCAGCATATGAAATTCCCAGGCTAGGGGTCAAATCAGAGCTGCAGCTGCTGGCCTACACCACAGCCACAGCAGTGGCAGATCAGAGCTGTGTCTTCGACCTACACTATAGCTCACGGCAAAGCCAGATCCTTTAATACACTGAGCAAGGCCAGGGATCGAACCTGCATCCCCATGGATACTAGTCGGGTTCTTAAGCAGCTGAGCCACCACAGGAACTCTGCCTGTAAGCTAAATTATAAATAATGGCCCATCTCTGGGAACTCTACCTCCCAGATAATGAGCCTTAAGCTAAAATACCTTTGTTTAGCTCACAGAAAACAGGCCTACCTGTGAATGACTATGGGAAAGAAGAAATTAACACATTCACACATTCCCTCTGGAGACTGATCAGAACCAGGAAGTGTTTGACTTTACTCCATCCCTTTTAGTATAAAATAATTTTATATCAAATTATGAATTCTAACTCAGGCAAGATGCTTCTTTGACACATGAGTCCACCATCTTCTTGGTCTGCCAACTTTTTGAATAAAGTCACTGTTATTTACCCCAACAATTCGTCTTTCAATTTATTGGCCTGTCATGTGGCAAGCAGTATGAACTTGGACTCAGTAACATGGTGAAATAGTTTTGTGCCTAGAATTCTTTATTTGGATTCAATTTCTTTCTTTACTTCTTTTCTTTTTTGTCTTTTTTTTTTTTTCTTTCTGCTTTTTAGGGCTGCACCCACGGCATATGGAAGTTCCCAGGCTAGGAGTTGAATCAGAGCTGTAGCGGCTGGCCACAGTCATAGCCACAGCAATGCAGGGTCCATGCCTCATCTGTGACCTATACCACAGCTCACGGCAACACTGGACCTTTGACTCACTGAATGAGGCCAGGGATCAAACCTACATCCTCACTGATACTGGTCAAGTTCATTACTGCTGAGTCACAATGGGAACAGGTTCTTTTTTTTTTTTTTTGCCACACCCTTAGCATATGGAAGTTCCTGGGCCAGGGATGAAATTCGAGCTGGAGCTGCAATGTAGGTTCCAGCTGCAGCAATGATAGATCCTTAAGCCAGTGTGCTGGGCCTGAGATCAAAGAAGCACTTCCACAGAGACAAGACCGATCATTAACCCACTGTACCACAACAGGAGCTCTGGCTTTCTATTTCTTTGTTTTTTTTTTTTTTTTTTTTTTTGTCTTTTGTCTTTATAGGGCCGCACCTGTGGCATATGGAGGTTCCCAGGCTAGGGGTCTAATCGGCTGCCAGTCTACACCACAGCCACAGCAATGCCGGATCCTTAACCCACTGAGCGAGGCCAGGGATGGAACCCGAAACCTCATGGTTCCTAGTCAGATTCGTTTCCACTCCGCCACCACAAGAACTCAGGTTTTCCATTTCTTGAACAATTTTTGGTAATTGATGTTTTTTCAAGGTAATTGTCCACTCTATGTCATTTTTCAAATGTGTAGTTTAACATACAGAACTCTCTGAGTTTTAGAAGTAGAACTGCTCATCTCTCCTCCCTTGCAGGGTTGAGCAGACACAGAAAGGTCGCCAAGAAAAAATATGCGTGGGCGTTCCCGTCGTGGCACAAGGGAAACAATCTGACCAGGAGCCATGAGGTTTCGGGTTCAATCACTGCCCTCACTCAGTGGGATAAGGATCTGGCATTGCTGTGAGCTGTGGTGTAGGTCACAGATGAGGCTCAGATCTGGCGTGGCTGTGGCTATGGTGTAGGCTGGTAGCTACAGCTCTGATTAGACCCCTAGCCTGGGAACCTCCATGTGCCATGGTTGCACCCCTAAAAAAAAAAAAAAAAAAGATGCTTGTATTCATTTTGAGATATGCTTCAAAAACACATGGAGAATGGAGTTCCCACAGTGATGCAACAGGATTGCTGGCCTCTCTGGAATGCAGGTTCAACCCCTGGCCCTGCTCAGCAGACTAAGGGTCCAGTGTTGCACAGCTATGGTGTAGGTTGCAACTGGGGCTTGGAACTGATCTCTGGCTGGAGAACTCCATATGCTGAGGGGCAGCCACAAAAACAAACAAACAAACAAAAACAAAGAAAAAAGACATGGGGAAGGAGATGCTAATTTCTCAAGTACTCCTAGTTATATTTGTTAAAGACGTTTCATTGTAATTTTTAAAAACCTCATTAAATGCCACATTCTGAATATGCAGGGTGAATAGGGCCAGCAGGCTAGGTGGGAGCAACAAAGGTGACTTCAGGTAAAGGTAAACACCAACTGGGCAAAGAGGAGATTTTTCTGGCATGACGATAAGGCAAGATGCTTACTTGGGAAAGAGGCCAAGGCCACATGATGGAGACCTAGAGGCCAAGTCAAGGAGGTAGAACCCCATAGTTACCTGGTCTCCCACTTTTTGCCAAAAGCACCATTTTGGAGAGAATTGCAGGGCAGGAGAAGGGAAAAGACTCAGACCTTTTCTTACTAGCTTTTAGGCCCTATTTATTTTATTCTATTTATTTATTTATTTTTGTCTTTTTAGGGCTGCACGCATGTTAGATGGAAGTTTCCAGGCTAGGGGTCAAATTAGAGCTGCAGCTGCTGGCCTACACCACAGCCACAGCAATGCCAAATCCAGGCCATGTCTTTGACTTACACCACAGCTCATGGCTACGTGGGATTCTTAACCCACTGAGTGAGGCCAGGGATCAAACCCTAATCCTTCTGGGTACTATTCCAGTTTGTTGAGCCACAGTGGGAACTCCCTTAAGCCCTATTTTAAAATAGCTTAGAGGTGAATGAGAGATAAGGATAAAGAGAGATGGGGGAGAGGCTGGATCAGTAAAGGCATTGTCCCCAGAGCATCTGAGTCTTAAGTGTGACTAGGGTGGGGAAAGCCTAAAATCAATGGGAGAATTTGGCCTGGGTGTTGGGAGGAAAGGGCATGAATGTAGCCTTGGGACAAGAATGCACAGGAGGTTGGGGAAATCCAGTGTTTTGCAGCTGTGTGACCTTGAGCATGTTACTCAATTCACCTAGTCTTGGATACCAGAATAAGGTCTCTGATTTTTCAACTGAGTTCCATTCAATTTTAAACTCCTTTGGCTTAGCCATTGAGATCTGGGGGATCAGTGGGGTGGGTGGAAACTGCAGGGTCCCAAGTCCCTGCTTCAGTCTCAGTTGCACCCCATTTTATCTCCCTTGTGTGCAGGTACCCGAACAAGAGCCTTGTGTTTTCAAAGCCAAAAGTTTCTTAGTTTTAAAAAATTAAAATAGTTAAGAGTTCCCACTGTGGCACAGTGGGTTAAGAATTTAACCAAAGTGGGTCAGGTCACTGTGGAGGTGTGGGTTTGATTCCTGGCTTGGCACAGTGGGTTAAAAGATCTGGTACTGCTGCGGCTGTGGTGTAGTCGCAGCTGTGGCTTGGATTCAATCCCTGACCTGGGAACTTCCCTATGCTGCGGGTGCAGCCATTAAAAAAAAAAAAAGAAAAAAAGGAGTTCCCACTGTGGCACAATGGGATCAGCAGTGTCTCTGGAGTGCTGGAACACAAATTCAATTCCCAGCTCAGTAAAGTGAGTTAAAGGATCCAGTGTTGTGGCAGGTGCAGCCTAGGCTCAGATCTGATCTCCAGGAACTCCATATACCTTGGGGCGGCAAAAGAAAAAAAAAATTAAAATAATAAAAAGGGGAGTTCCCGACGTGGTGCAGTGGTTAACAAGTCCGGACTAGGAACCGTGAGGTTTTGGGTGTCGTCCCTGGCTCTGCTCAGTGGGTTAATGATCCAGCATTGCCGTGAGCTGTGGTGTAGGTAGAAGACTTGGCTCAGATCTGGCGTTGCTGTGGCTGTGATGTAGGCCAGCAGCTACAGCTCCGATTCAGTCCCTAGCCTGGGGACCTCCACATGCTGTGAGTATGGCCCTAGAAAAGACAACAAATAAAAAATAAATAAATGAAATAAATAAATAAAAAAGAACTACCATGAATATTCCTCAACCACTGGGATTTTTAAAACAGTGAAACATAGCATTCTAGAAAAATAAATGCATGATTATATGCAAAATGGACTAGAGAGAGGAGAAACTAGAATCTTGGCTCTCATGGAATGGTCTGTAGACCAGGAACATCAGCATCACCTGGAAGTTTTTTTTTTTTTTTTTTTTTTTTGGTCTTTTTGCCATCTCTTGGGCCGCTCCCGCGGCACATGGAGGTTCCCAGGCTAGGGGTCTAATTGGAGTTGTAGCCACCGGCCTGCACCACAACCACAGCAACTCGGGATCCGAGCCGCATCTGCGACCAACACCACAGCTCACAGCAACGCCGGATCCTTAACCCACTGAGCAAGGGCAGGGATTGCACCTGCAACCTCATGGTTCCTAGTTGGATTCGTTAACCACTGCGCCACGACGGGAACTCCCACCTGGAAGTTTTTAAGAGAGGATCTTGAGCCCTGATTCTGACCTACTGAATCGGAATTTACATTTTGACTTTAGATGATTTAGATATACCTCAAGCCCGTGTTAATGAGGGCCCAAATCCAGGGCTTCAGATTCAAGAAGGAGCAATAAATGAATGAGGAGTACATTGTGGGACTGTTTATTTGTTTGTTTTCCTATCTTTTTTTAGGTCTGCACCCTTGCCATATGGAAGTTCCCAGACTAGGGGTTGAATCAGAGCTGTAGCTTCCAGCCAGAGCAACACAGGATTGGAGACACGTCTGTGACCCATACCACAGCTCAAGGCATTGCCAGGATACCTAACACACTGGGCAAGGCCAGCAATCGAAACCACATCCTCATGGATACTAGTTAGGTTCATTACCACTGCGCCACCATGGGAACTCTTGTGCGGGACTGTTGAGCAGCAGAAAGACCCCACTCCTCATGCGGGGAGGTGGGGGGAGTGGGAAGGAACCTCAGGTCCAGCCCTGAAGATAGTGGTCATATGAGAACAGAGGCATTGCCAGGACTTTTGACTCTTCAAAAGAAGCATGAAATCCAGATGCCAGTTTTAGTCTCCTGACTTTGACAACCAATTTTTAAAATTGTGCCTGCTTTTGAGAAATTTAAAAAAAACCTGAAAAGAGAATAGTAAAACAAACTCATTTTCTTCTAACCCTGGGTGGGACTTTGGGGGAAGGAAGGGTAGGCTAGGGCTGCCTTCCTGATTCTGAGAGGGATGCCTGTGAGAATTGTTAATAAGAAAGGCTAAAAGGAAGGTAGGCCAGCCTGGGGGGAATATGTCTGGTCCTTTTTCTGGCATTGAGGCAGAATATTAACTCAGGTAGTTAGTGTGGGAACATGAGCTTTGATGCTTTCTTTGATATGGCTATTGATTAACATTCGTGAAGAAAAAGGCGAAGAAACCAAGAAACTTCTGGGACATTTCTACCCCTAAGGCCCTTATTGGACAAGGACTGATAAAGGCAACTGGGCAAGGCCAATAGAGAAAACCACATCTTTCTGGACCCCATGTTGGTACCCCCTCATCTTTAAGGGATAAGAACCCCTATTAAGACAATAGAGAGAGGGGGGCTCTTCTCCCCCCTCCCAGGTGTCCTGGCAGCTGTTTGCTTTCTTGTAATAAAGACTTTGCTTGCTTGCTGCCCGTGTGTTCTCGAAGTTCCTTCTTTGGCTGAGTGAACAAGAACCTGGATCCCAGTAACATCTTTCTGGCATCAGCATGAGGAGTGACTTACAGGCTGTGTGGCTCCAGGGCCCAGCTCTTCTCCATGTCCAAAGGTGGGAATACCAGCTAGCCCTAAAAAAGATTGAGGAAGGTTGGTATAGTGGTACCCTGAGCTGCCCCCCAGAGGATGATGGGAATTGTGTTGCAGAAACTTGGTCTCTGTACACTGATGCCAAATTGAATCTTGGAGACAGTTTTGAGTGAAGGAGAGGAGAAAAGCTCTATTGCTTTGCCAGACAAAGGAGGACACAGTGGGTTAACACCTTGAAAAACTATGTGGGCTGCCTAGGAAGAGTTGGTGAGGAGTTTTATAGCAATGGTTCAAGGGTGGGGTTGCTGATAGGGATCAGGGTGGGTAGGGCCTGCATTCCTTTAATCTGACCTCAAGTGGTTTTCTGATGGGCTCCTGTGGTTCTGGAGGTTATCAAACTGTGACCTTCTCTATGGAATGAAGAATGCTTCATCAAGTATTTAACCTCTTCCATTTTGTTGGGGGGTTTAGGTCCTGCAGAAGAACTCAAAGGTATTGTTATGTGTATCCCTTGGGGTGAACCAGGACCCTGCCCACAGGCTGCACTGGTATTTCTTGTCTCCGCATCCCCTCCCTTCCATGATTAGCAGGGGCTTAAAGTTGTCTTGTAGAGCTCAGGGAAGGTCTTGCAAGTTGAAGCTTATTCCCTAAAAACAAGAAATGGGGGACACAGAAAGGCTTTCATGTCCAGAACCCCAGTTCTGCTCGCTTTCAGTTGAGGTGTTAAGATACCACCTCATGGGAGTTCCTGTTTTGGTTCAGCGGTAATGAAACCTACTAGTATCCATGAGGACAAGGTTCAAGCCCTGACCTCACTGAGAGGGTTAAAGATCCGGTGTTGCCACGAGCTATGGTATAGGTCGAAGATGTGGCTTGGATCTCTTACTGCTGTAGCTGTGGTATAGACTGGTAGCTACAGCTCGGATTCGGATTCGACCTCTAGCCTGGAAACTTCGATACGCCTTGGATGTGGCAAAAAAACAAACAAACAAACAAACAAAAAGAAACACCTCCTGAGTGACTTGGATGGAGCTGTTCCTGGGTGGGAGTGTAACTGAGCAGGGCCCTGTAGGGATTTTGGACACACAAGCCTTTCTGTGTCCTCTGTTTCTTGTTTTTTTTTGTTTTTTTGTTTTTTTGTCTTTTGCCTTTTCCAGGGCCGCTCCCATGGCATATGGAGGTTCCCAGGCTAGGGGTCTAATCGGAGCTGCAGTTGCCAGCCTATGCCAGAGCCACAGCAACGCCGGATCCGAGACGGAGACGCACCTGCGACCTACACCACAGCTCACGGCAACACCCCACTGTTGGGCAAGGCCAGGGACGGAACCTGCAACCTCATGGTTCCTGGTCGGATTCGTTAACCACTGAGCCATGACGGGAACTCCTCTGTTTCTTGTTTTTAAGAAATAAGCTTCAGCCTCCATGACCTTCCCTGAGTTCCAAAGGGCAGCTGCTAATTAGAGAAGGGAGGGGATGCAGAGACCAGAGAGGAGCAGTCAAGAGACCATAGTGTAGCCTTGGGGCCGGGTCCTGGTTCCTCCTCAAGGAATATCCATATCTTTGAGTCCTGCTGCAGAACTAACACCCCCCCCCACCCCCACAAATGGAAAAACTACTTGATGAAGCATTCTTCATTCCCAAAAGAAAGGGGGACCATCAGAACCAGTCCTGGGGCCACTGAACACCAGCTTTGAAAGACAATGTAAGTTTGCCTTTACCCTGATCCTTATCTATGGCCCTATTTTCCACTCCCCAAACTATAGAGCCACCTCCTAATCTCTCTCAACAGGGGCTCAGTCTTTAAGGCATTTGCTGGCTGTGGCCCCCTTTGCCTGGTAAAGCAATAAAGCGATCTTTTTCTCTTTCACCCAAACCTCTGTCGCTGTGCTTCTATTTGGCAATGGCGATGGAAGTCTAGTTTCAGCAACAGGAGAAATTTCCCCTACACCCAGCCTTATGTTAGTGCTTCAGTCTTCCCAGCTTCTGTCAAGCCCTCAGGCAGAGGGTCATACTCTTGGTGTGCAGGAATCTGTAGGAGCACAATGAAAAGGCAAGGTCCATGGGAGCACTGACAGCATCTGCTATTCAGTTGTTTATTTGAGGAAGTTCTTTTTACTTACCTGTGCCCCAAATGTGTATACAAATGAAAATACCAGGTCAACTGGGGAAAAGGGCACAGGGATGCTGTGGAGACTTTCATCATGGAGCGTTTTACCTTTTTAATTTTGAACCAGGTGAATGTATGATTTATTTTTAACCTGTCCAATGAAAGAATAGAATTTTTTTTTTTTTTTTTTTTTTGTCTTTTTGCCATTTCTTGGGCCGCTCCGGCGGCATATGGAGGTTCCCAGGCTAGGGGTCGAATCGGAGCTGTAGCCACAGGCCTACGCCAGAGCCACAGCAACGCGGAATCCGAGCCGCTTCTGTAACCTAGTAACGCGGGATCCGAGCCACATCTGCAACCTACACCACAGCTCACGGCAACGCCGGATCGTTAACCCACTGAGCAAGGGCAGGGACCGAACCCGCAACCTCATGGTTCCTAGTCAGATTCGTTAACCACTGCGCCATGACGGGAACTCCTAGGCCATGCATTTTATTTCTGTATAGACATTAGGGTCACCAAACCCCCTGTTAGGTTTGCCAAGGGAGGAACATGCAAGGCCAAGTTAGTAAAGGAAAAGAGATTTATTAAGGCATCAGAGGGGCATGCGCTGAGCTCAAGATGGCACCAGCTCTGACTGTGAGGAGATGCTCGGCTTATAAAGGATCTGTGGTGGGAATCTGTGGCTGGAGTTCATGGCAGGAACTTGTGGCAGGAACGATGAAGGAGGAGGGAAAAGTTAAGAGAGGGATGGGGGGTCGCGTCCCATGACAGAGGGCAGTTAATCCTTGTAGGAGGTTAATCTATGCAGGCAGTTGTTTTCTTCAGGCCACTGTTTCTTGCTGCCCAACTTGAGCATCCACATTCTGGGAGAGGGTGTCCCCAGGTCTCCAAGGTGAACAGCCACATTTGGGGTGTGCATGGAGGGTGTCTGTCTCCATCCTCCTGGGAAGCTATCATTCAAGCCTTTTGGGTTTTTTTTGTTTGTTTTTTATTTTTTTCCACTGTACAGCATGGGAACCAGGTTCCGCATACATGTATACATACTTTTCCCTCCCATTGTTGTGTTGTGATGTAAGTATCTAGACATAGTTGTCAAGGCTACACAGCAGGATCTCATTGTAAATCCATTCCAAGAGCAATAGTTTGCATTCGTTAACCCCAAGCTCCCCATCCCTCCCACTCCCTCCTTCTCCCTCTGGACAGCCACAACGCTATTCTCCAAGTATATGATTTTCTTTTCTGTGGAAATGTTCATTTGTGCCATATATTAGATTCCAGTTATAAGTGATAGCATACAGTATTTGTTTTTCTCTTTCTGACTTCACTCAGTATGAGAGTCTCTAGTTCCATCCATGTTGCTGCAAATGGCATTATTTTGTTCTTTTTATGGCTGAGTAGTATTCCTTTGTGTATATATACCAGGTCTTCCTAATCCAATCATCTGTCAATGGACATTTGTGTTGTTTCCATGTCTTGGCTATTGTGACTAGTACTGCAATGTCATGCGGGGGCCTCTGTCCTTTTTAAGGAAAGTTTTGTCCAGATATATTCCCAGGAGTGGATTGTGGGTCATATTATAGTTCTATGTATAGATTTCTAAGTACCTCCATACTGTTTTCCATAGTGGTTATACCAGTGTACACTCCCACCAACAGTGCAGGAGGGTTCCCTTTTATCCACACCCCATCTAGCATTTGTTATTTGTGGACTTAGTAATGATGCCCATTCTGACTGGTGTGAGGTGGTATCTCATGGTGCATTTCTCTAATAATAAGGGATGTTGAACATTTTTTTTCATGTGCTTGTTGGCCATCTGCATATCTTTCTTGGAGAAATGTCTAGTCAGGTCTTTTGCCCATTTTTCCATTGGGTTGTTGGCTTTTTTGCTGTTGAGTTGTATAAGTTGCTTATAAATCCTAGAGATTAAGCCCTTCTCAGTTGCATCTCCTTTGAAGCTATTTTCTCCCATTCTGTAAGTTGTCTTTTTGCTTTCTTTCTTTCTTTCTTTCTTTCTTTCTTTCTTTCTTTCTTTCTTTCTTTCTTTCTTTCTTTCTTTTTTTTTTTTTTTTGTCTTTTTGCCATTTCTAGGGCCACTCCTACGGCATATGGAAGTTCCCAGGCTAGGGGTTGAATTGGAGCTGTAGCTGCAGGCCTACGCCAGAGGCACAGCAATGCCAGATCCGAGGCGCGTCTGCAACTTAACACCACAGCTCACGGTAACGCCGGATCCTTAACCCACTGAGCAAGGCCAGGGACCAAACCCACAACCCTATGGTTCCTAGTCGAATTTGTTAACCACTGAGCCACTCCATCTTTTTGTTTTCTTTTTGGTTTCCTTTGCTGTGCAAAAGCTTGTCAGTTCGATTAGGTCCCATTGGTTTATTTTTGCTCTTATTTCTGTTGCCTTGGGAGACTGACCTGAGAAAATATTTATGAAGTTGATGTCAGAGAATGTTTTGCTTATGTTCTCTTCCAGGAGTTTGATGGTGTCTTGTCTTCTATTTAAGTCTTTCAGGCCTTTGGAGTTTATTTTTGTGCATGGCGTGAGGGTGTGTTGTAGTTTCATTGATTTGCATGTAGCTGTCCAGGTTTCCCAGCAATTCTTGCTGAATAGACTGTCTTTTTCCCATTTGATGTTCTTGCCTCCTTTGTCAAACATTAGTTGACCCTAGGTGTCGGGGTTTATTTCTGGGTTCTCTATTCTGTTCCATTGGTCTGTCTGTCTGTTTTGGTACCAGTACCATACTGTCTTGATGACGGTGGCTTTGTAATATTGCCTGCAATCTGGGAGAGTTATGCCTCCTGCTTGGTTTTTGTTCCTCAGGATTGCTTTGGCAATTCTGGGTCGTTTGTGGTTCCGTATAACTTTTTGGATTGTTTGATCTAGTTCTGTGAAAAATGTCATGGGGAATTTGATAGGGATGGCATTGAATCTGTAGATTGCTTTGGGTAGTATGGCCATTTTTACAGTATTAATTTTTCCAATCTAGGAACATGGAATATGTTTCCATTTCTTTACATCTTCTTTAATTTCCTTGGTTAATGCTTTATGGTTCTCGGCATGTAAGTCCTTTACCTCCTTGGTCAGGTGTATTCTATTCCCAGGTAATTGATTTTTGGGGGGTGCAATTTTAAAAGGTATTGTATTTTTGTATTCCTTTTCTAATATTTCATTGTTAGTATACAGAAAAGCGACTGATTTCTGCACGTTAATCTTACATCCTGCTACTTTGGGGAATTTGTTGATCAGTTCAAGTAGTTTTTGGGTTGAGTCCTTAGGGTTTTCTTTGTATAGTATCATGTCGTCTGCACACAGGGACAGTTTTATCTCTTCTCTTCCTATTTGGATGCCTTTTATTTCTTTTGTTTGTCTAATTGCTGTGTCTAGGACTTCCGAAACTCTGTTGAATAGCAGTGGTGAGAGTGGGCATCCCTGTCTTGTTCCAGATTTGAGCGAGGAGGCTTTCAGCTTTTCTCCATTGAGTATTATATTTGCTGTGGGTTTGTCATAAATGGCTTTTATTATGTTCAGGAATGTTCCCTCTACAGCCACTTTGGTGAGAGTTTTTATCATAAATGGATGTTGGACTTTGCCAAATGCATTTTTCTGCATCTATTGAGGTGATCATATAGTACTTGACTTTTCTTTTGTTAATGTGGTGTATGACGTTGATTGATTCGCATATGTTGAACCATCCTTGTGAACCTGGGGTGAACCCCACCTGGCCATGGTGTACGATCTTTTTGATATGTTGTTGGATTCGGTTGGCTAAAATTTTGTTGAGAATTTTCGCGTCTATATTCATCAAAGATATTGGCCGATAGTTTTCTTTTTTAGTGGTATCTTTGTCTAGTTTTGGAATTAGGGTGATGGTGGCATCATAGAATGTCTTTGGGGAGTGTTCCTTTTTTTTTTTTTTTTTTTTTTGTCCTTTTGCTATTTCTTGGGCCGCTCCCGCGGCATATGGAGGTTCCCAGGCTAGGGGTCTAATCGGAGCCGTAGCCACCAGCCTACACCAGAGCCACAGCAATGCGGGATGCGAGCCGCGTCTGCAACCTACACCACAGCTCGCAGCAACGCCGGATCGTTAACCCGCTGAGCAAGGGCAGGGACTGAACCCGCAACCTCATGGTTCCTAGTCGGATTCGTTAACCACTGCGCCATGACGGGAACTCCGGGAGTGTTCCTTTTGAAAAAGTTTAAGGAGGATGGGCACCAGGTCCTCTATATGTTTGGTAGAATTTGCCTGTGAAGCCATCTGGTCCTGGGCTTTTATTTGTAAGAGGTGTTTTTATGACATATTCAATTTCATTTCTAGTGATTGGTCTGTTCAGTTGGTCTATTCTTGATTCAGTTTTGGCAGGCTATAAGCTTCCAGAAAGTTGTCCATTTCTTCCAGATTGTCTAATTTGTTGGCATATAGTTGTTCATAGTATTCTCTTATGGTTTTTTGTATTTCTGCAGTATCCGCAGTGATTTCTCCTTTTTCATTTCTCAATTTGTTTATTTGGGTTTTTTCTCTCCTCTTCTTAGTGAGTCTAGCCAGGGGTTTGTCAATTTTGTTTACCTTTTCAAAGAACCAGCTCTTGGTTTTATTAATTTTCTCTATTGTTTTCTGAGTCTCTATTTTATTGATTTCCTCTTTGATCTTTATGATTTCCTTCCTTCTGCTGACTTTAGATCTTTTTTGTTCTTTTTCTAATTCATTTAGGCGGTGAGTTAAGTTGTCAATTTGAAATCTTTCTTCTTATTTATTTATTTATTTGTCTTTTTGTCATTTCTTTTTTTTTTTTTTTTTTTTTTTTGTCTTTTGTCTTTTTGTCTTTTGTTGTTGTTGTTGTTGCTATTTCTTGGGCCGCTCCTGCAGCATATGGAGGTTCCCAGGCTAGGGGTTGAATCGGAGCTGTAGCCACCGGCCTACGCCAGAGCCACAGCAACGCGGGATCCGAGCTGCGTCTGCAACCTACACCACAGCTCACGGCAACGCCGGATCGTTAACCCACTGAGCAAGGGCAGGGACCGAACCCGCAACCTCATGGTTCCTAGTCGGATTCGTTAACCACTGCGCCACGACGGGAACTCCCTTTTTGTCATTTCTAAGGTGCTCCTGTGGCATATGGAGGTTCCCAGGCTAGGGATCAAATTGAAGCTGTAGCCGCGGGCCTATACCACAGCCACAGCAATGCGGGATCCAAGCCGCATGTGCAACCTACACCACAGCTCATGGCAACGCCAGATCCTTAACCCACTGAGCAAGGGCAGGGACCGAACCCAAAATCTCATGGCTCCTAGTTTAATTCGTTAACCACTGAGCCACAACAGGAACTCCCTTTCTTCTTTTTTTGAGGAAGGCCTGTATTGCTATGAATTTCCCTCTGAGCACTGCTTTTGTGGTGTCTCATAAATTTTGAGTGGTTTTGCCTTCATTATTTTTTGTCTCGAGGTATTTTTTAATTTCCTTGATTTCCTCATTGACCCATTGGGCTTTTTAGTAGCATGTTGTTTAGTCTCCATGTAGTAAGCTTTTTCTCATTTCTTTTCCTGTGGTTGATTTCTGGTTTCATACCATTTTGGTCAGAGAAGATACTTGAAATAATTTCTATGCTCCTAAATTTGTTGAGGTTTGCTTTTGTGCCCCAAGATGTGATCCATTCTTGAGAATGTTCCATAAGCACTTGTGAAGAATGTGTATTCTGATTTTTTTGGATGTAATGTCCTGAAGATGTCAATTAAGTCTAACTTTTCTATTGTTTCCTTTAGGATCTCTGTTGCTTTATTGGTTTTCTGGTCTAGAGGATTTGTCCATTGATGTGAGTGGGGTATTAAAGTCTCCTACTATGATTGTATTCCCATCAATCTCTCCCTTTATGTCTGTTAATATTTGTAGTATGTATCTGGGTGCTCCTATATTTGGGGCATATATGTTGACAATAGTAATGTCCTCTTCTTGAACGGATCCTTTAATCATTAGTGTCCTTCTTTGTCTTTCTTTATGGCCTTCATTCTAAAGTCTATTTCATCTGATATGAATATTACAACTCCTGCTTTCCTGTCATTTCCATTGGCATGAAATATTTTTTCCTACCCCCTCACTTTCAATCTATATGTGTTCTTTGTCCTAAGGTGAGTTTCTTGTAGGCAGCAGATTGAAGGTTTTTGCTTTTTTATCCAATCAGCCACTCTGTGTCTTTTGGTTGGAGCATTCAGTCCATTGACATTTAAGGTGATAATTGATAGGTGATTATTTGTTGCCATTTTAAACCTCGTTTTCCAGTTGATTCTATGATTCTCCATTCTTCCTTTCTTTTTTTGGTTGGATGGTCTCCAATTATTTTCTGCTGGAGGGTTTTTCTTTTCATTTTTTGTGAATGTAGTGTTTGGTTTTGATTTGTGGTTGCAGTGTTTTTTAAGTATGTTAACCCCTTCCTATAATTACGTATTTTAGCCTGATAGTCCTGTAGGTTCAAACGTTTCATTACCATACTAAAATTTAAAAAAAAAGAAAATTGAAAAAAGAATCTATTTATTTCCTTTACTTCCCTTGCCCACATTTTATGATTTTGATGTCTTTTTTTCTTTTTAATTTTATTTTGTTTTATTTTATTATTTATTTATTTATTTATTTATTTTTGTCTTTTTTTTTGCTATTTCTTGGGCCACCCCTGCGGCATATGGAGGTTCCCAGGCTAGGGGGGAATCAGAGCCATAGCCACCGGCCTACGCCAGAGCCACAGCAACGCGGGATCCGAGTCGCGTCTGCAACCTACACCACAGCTCACGGCAACGCCGGATCGTTAACCCACTGAGCAAGGGCAGGGACCGAACCTGCAACCTCATGGTTCCTAGTCGGATTCGTTAACCACTGCGCCACGACGGGAACTCCTATTTTGTTTTAAACATGTTCATGATTAGATCTGTATGCTGGCTTATTTGAGTGACTGCTTTCTGATTGTGGTTTCCTCCATCCTAGTTCTTCCTCTCCTTTTATTTATTTATTTATTTATTCGATTTAGAGAAGCCCTTTCAATATTTTTTTTAGAATGGTGTCACAAAACATGTTTCTACAATATTTTCTTAGCCTCTTTGCTGAAAACTCCATCTTGTCCTGCTTTACTTTACCCCATCTTCCTGCTTGAAAAACAGTCACAGTGCTGGTAAATGCCTTAAGCTTAAGAACAAAGACCTAAAGGCATAAGTTATTCATAGGGTCAGCTGAATGAGGACATAATGCATTGGTCTAGGCACGCTGGACCTGTGCATACTGGCACGCCCTTTGCACAAGCATGATATATGCTCTAAAGAATAAGAGAAAGAGGAATCTCATGGCCAAGTGGTTTATGAGCAGTTGTTACCAGAATGTGCATCAGCAAAGAGAACCAAGATGCAAACCTAGGCATGCAGGGTTGCCACAGATAGGCATGCCGCAGATAGGCATTCTGTTTGCAGAAGCACAGTGAGGATTCTCTGCCAAGCTTCCTCAAATGTTAATGATTGTTAAATGCCTAAAGGTCAGAGTAAAAGCTTAACCATCTACCAGCTATGTGACTTTTAAAATAATAAAAGAACTTATAAAATAATTTAAAAAACCCTATATCCTCCTCCTACAGCCCCCTCCTCACTTGCCATAATCCTAAAGAGCACAATAAAAGCAGTGTGCTTTCTTGAGGCAGTGCTCTTGGTCCCTGAGAGACTGAGTCCCCTGGTTCCCACCTTTACTTAAAGTAAATGTCTCTGTGTTTTGTTTTATGTTAACTTTTTTCCTTAAGTTTCACAGCACCCATTCTTCAGCCCCATCCTGCTGAACTGGTCTCTCAAAGTGGCGCCCAACCTGGGGCAGGCATGAAGAACGAAGGACCATGACGACAGCGGATTTTTATTCACTGGAAGTGCTGTGGAGCCCTGAGAAGAAGGGAGGAATTTTGCATGGCCACGCTAAAGAAATCCTGCAGATATTTGTTGCTGATTGAGCTTGAGTAACATTAAAAGAAAACATTTATGGCCTGGGTCAGAGCAGGTATTGACCAGATGAGAGCATCCCACCTAGTAACATCAATTAAGAGCCTTGGAGGGAAGAAACACCAAGGTAAATCAGAAGTAAAACAAATAAGCATATGAGTCAAGTGTGACAGTCTTGGGATAGTGGGTACTTTTTTTTTTTTTTTTTTTTTTTTGCTTTTCAGGGCTGCACCTGCAGCATATGAAGGTTCCCAGGCTAGGGGTCTAATTGGAACTGTAGCTACCTGCCTATGCCACAGCCATAGCAACTCAGGATCAGAGCCACATCTGCAACATACACCACAGCTCATGGCAATGCTGGATCCTTAACCCACTGAGCGAGGCCAGGGATTGAATCCACAACCTCATGGTTCCTAGTTGGATTCATTTCTGCAGCACCATGATGGGAACTCCAGCTTAGAGTATTTTCTTAATAATTCAGTTAAACTTTACAAATGTAACATATCAGCAAAGAACTGTTTGGGAAGTGAGTTTTAGACAGTAAATACTAACCTCATGAATAGGTTAGAATATGAATCAAAACGATCTTTTTCTTTAAAAATTACCCTCATTTTAACCAAATATAGCCAAATTAAGACTCTAGAAAGTATACCCCAAATGGAAAGCACATTCTGTAACCATTTCTTTTTCATTCTTGGGTTTGCCAGGGAGCCAGGAAGAAGCAAGCGGCCATCTTGGATTTCCCATAGCCCTGACTGATTCACAGCTATCATTTACCTACCTTAACTTATCTTGACTTCTCTGATTTAGGAGCAGACTGTTACTATTGCTTCAAGGGCATCAGGATGGCAAAAGTCTGACAATGAGGGGTTAATTTTTTGTGCCATAATCTTTATAGATTTTGTTTTTACTTTTCATTTGACGATGTTTCCCTTATAATTTACACTTAGGGAGTTTGTAAAAAAAATACAAGGAAAAGTTTAAAAATACCTGGTCAAATAGAATCATAAATTATTTTAACATTACTTATTCATTCAACCAAAGTAACAAAGGATTTCAAAAGCAAATACACATTAAAGGCACAGAAATTCACATACTCTGTTATCAAAAACAGCATTTTAAGAATACCTTCTTTTAACAGAGAGACCAAATCCAAATTCAAATTTTGCACCAGCTTACTTCTAAAATTAGTTCATTGAAATTTTAAACTTAGTCAGTCCCGACCATGCACAAAATTCTTTTCTCAGTGTCCACTTACTACAAACCTTACATCACGTTCTGTATCCACATTATTCTGTCCCTTATCTTTGCATTCAAAGTAACAAGCTATAAGACGGACTTACTTTCTGTTCCCTTAATAAAATGCAATTCCATTCCTCCTTCCTTCTTTGCTGAAAACATACATCTTACTTTTCTGAAGCAAACATGGACTGTCTTTTAATTTCTAAAAGCATGTGCTTTCTTGTACAGAACATCTCAGGATGACACCGAACATAGCAATTAATAGTCTTTTTTTGCAGTTCCCGTCGTGGCTCAGTGGTTGGCGAATCCGACGACTAGGAACCATGAGATTGCGGGTTCAATCCCTGGCCTTGCTCAGTGGGTTAAGGATCCGGCGTTGCCATGGGATGTGGTGTAGGTTGCAGATGTGGCTCGGATCCCACGTTGCTGTGGCTCTGGCGTAGGCCGTCGGCTACAGCTCTGATTGGAACCCTAGCCTGGGTACCTCCAAATGCCATGGGAGTGGCCCTAGAAATGGCAAAAAGACAAAAAAAAAAAAAAAATAGTCTTTTTTTTTTTTTTTTTTTTTTTTTTTTTTTTTTTGTCTTTTTAGGGCTGCACCCATAGTATAGAGGTGCAGGTCTGGTGTATAGATCAGACATGGAAAGGTGACATGGACCTGGTTGTGCCTAAGACTCTATTAGCAAATTCCTTCAGGGGCGTGTATTGGGGTTGAAAGGCATATGTGGATGAGTCTTTTAACTCAGATTGAATGGGAGCATGAGGTTGAACTATGGAATGGGTGGAGGTATCCCATTCTCTGGGTTCAACAATGGAGGTTGGGAGAGATAGCTTATCAGGTTCTGGATGAGCAAGAAGGAGGAGAAGGGAGGGGTCAGCAAAAGAGATAGGAGTAAGAAGCATAAGGGAGGCCCTGGATTTAGATAAAATGTCTCTGCTGAGAAGAGAGTTGGGCACCTGAGTAATATCAGGAAAGAATGGCTAAAGGGTGTTCCTGATATGGTGCAATTTAGAGGGGGTGTTGTTAAGGGTTTGGATATTAGGCCATCAACCCCCACAATAGAGATTTGAGAGGGGTGCATGGGGCCTGTAAATTCAGGTAGTGCAGAGTAAGTCACCCCTGTGTCAATAAGAAAAGAGATTGGTTTACCTGCAACTAGCAGCATAACCCAGGGCTCCGATGGAGTGATAGGCCTGGGGCTGAGGAGACCAGCATCCTCAGTCCTCTGCAGCCAGACCAAGGTGGCTCGGCTGGTTGAGGTTCAATGATTCGGGTCTCTCCACAGGGAAGGATGTGGCTCTCCCCTGAGGGGGCTGGTCACAGTTGACCTTGCTGTGGCCTCTCCTGTGGCATCTGTAACATGGGCCTGGTCGGGCTCGGTGGGGCCTTGGGGAAGTTGTTTCTGTGAGGGAGATTATAGTTTGGGAGCCCTGAATGGCAGTTGGCAGCATTTGGTATCTAGCCTGATCTCTTTTTAATTTTTGGCTTGTAGCCTCTTCATCCCAATTATTACAGACCTTGAAGGCGAGGCTCAAGGGATCCTGTTGTGGGGTTTGAGGGCCTTCCTCCAATTTTTGTAGTTTGCATCTTACGTCAGGTGCAGATTGAGAGATGAAGTGAGTATTTAAGAAAAGGTTTTCTTCTACTGAGGAAAGGTCTAAATTTGTTTATTTTTGGAGAGTCTCTGTTGAGGGAGAAAAAAAGAGGGCAGGGTTTTCATCTGGGCCGAGGGCGGAGGAGAGGATGATTGTGAGCTGGTGGGAGAGCCGGCTGCACAGAGAGGGTTGCCCGGGGAGGAGGAGGAGCAGGATCAAAGGATGAGATATCAGAAACAGAGGGAGGCGGTTGTGCATCTTTTGAATGAAGAAGAATTTGAAAGGTGGAGCAAGACAAACAGGGTTGGGAGTGGAGGGTAAACAAGGCCTGAATTAGGGAACTTGGGACCACTTGCCATAGTGGCAACAAAAGTTATTGAGGTAACACAAGACATTAAAATCACAAGTGCCATTTTGGGGCCATCGAGAGCCATTATCCAATCTGTATTTTGTCCAAGCAGTATTACAAATTTAATAATGTTTTTTTTTTTTTTGGTCTTTTTGTCATTTTGGGGGCCGCTCCCATGGCACATGGAGGTTCCCAGGCTAGGGGTCAAATCGGAGCTGCAGCTGCTGGCCTACGCCAGAGCCACAGCAATGCCAGATCCGAGCTGCGTCTGTGACCTACACCACAGCTCACGGCAACACCGGATCCTTAACCCACTGAGCAAGACCAGGGATCGAACCCACCACCTCATGGTACTTAGTCGGATTTGTTAACCACTGAGCCAAGATGGGAACTCCCTAAATGATTTTTATTTTTTCCATTATAGCTGGTTTACAGTGTTCTGCCCATTTTCTACTGTACAGCAAGATGACCCAGTTACTCATACATGGATCGATTCTCTTTCTTACATTATCATGCTCCATCCTAAGTGACTAGACATAGTTCCCAGTGCTATACAGCAGGATCTCATTGCTTATCCATTTCAAAGGCAATAGTTTGCATCTACTAACCCCAAATTCCCAATCCATCCCACTCCCTCCCTGCCGCCTTGGCAACCACAAGTCTGTTCTCTAGGTCCACGATTTTCTTTTCTGTGGAAAGGTTCATTTGTGCCATATATTAGATTCCAGATATAAGTGATAGCATATGGTATTTGTCTTTCTCTTTCTCTTTTTTTTTTTTTTTTTTTGTCTTTTTGCTATTTCTTGGGCCGCTCCTGCAGCATATGGAGGTTCCCAGGCTAGGGGTCTAATCGGAGCTGCAGCCACAGGCCTACGCCAGAGCCACAGCAACGCGGGATCCGAGCTGGGTCTGCAACCTACACCACAGCTCACGGCAACACCGGATCGTTAACCCACTGAGCAAGGGCAGGGACCGAACCCACAACCTCATGGTTCCTAGTCGGATTCGTTAACCACTGTGCCACGACGGGAACTCCCCGTCTTTCTCTTTCTGACTTACTTCACTTAGTTATGAGAATCTCTAGTTCCATCCATGTTGCTGCAAATGGCATTATTTTGTTCTTTTTTATGGCTGAGTAGTATTCCATTGTGTGTATATATCACATCTTCTTGATCCATTCCTCTGTCATTGGACATTTAGGTTGTTTCCATGTCTTGGCTATTGCGAATAGTGCTGCAATGACATGTGGGTGCCTGTGTCTTTTTCAAGGAAAGTATTGTCTGCATATGTGCCCAAGAGTGGGATTGCTGGGTCATATGGTAGTTTTATGTGTAGTTTTCTAAGGTACCTCTATACGGTTTTCCATAGTGGCTCTATCAGCTTGCAGTCCCACCAACAGTGCAGGAGGGTTCTGTTTTCTCCACATCCCCTCCAGCATTCATTATTTGTATGCTTATTAATGATGCCCATTCTGACTGGTGTGAGGTGGTACCTCATGGTAGGTTTGATGTGCATTTCTCTAGTAATTAGTGATGTTGAGCATTTTTTCATGTGCTTGTTCACCATCTGTTGTTATTACAAATTTAAAATGCTTGGACCTAATGTCTCCTCTTAATCCGAGAGTATCTAGAGTTTGAAAGAGGCAGCCAAGAGGCATGTTGCCAGAGGAGTGGAGGAAGGGTTCCCCATGAAGAGAAGGAAAGAGAGGACTAAAAGGGGACAGAGAATAAGTAAGGGACCACCTTTAGGAGTGCTACTCCTCAGGCTGGGCGTCCCCATGGTCGCCCAGGAATAGTGGACCTGTGAAGAGAGTGAGGTTGTGCTCCGATGTGGGTATCCTCGGATCAGAGGAAACAGGGCCGAGAGGCTGTGGAGTCTTCTGACCTAGTGCTAGGGTTTGTCTGAAAGGGTTGCACTCTGATGTGTCAGAGGAACCGGGGCCCTGTGGCTGTGCTGATGGAAGACCCGGAAAGGTGGCAATTACTCACTCAAGAATTAGGAGGCCAGTGTTAGATGTAGAGTTGGTAATGGAAAGGTGAATTCCTGGTTAGGCATTCCTCCCTGTGTGGGCTTGAGAGGGTTGGCAGGGAGGAGCCTAGATCAGATATCCAAACCTGGGTGGGATCCAGAGCTTAGCCCAGGAAGAGCTGCCTCTACCTGCTGCTGCTCTCTGGGTTGCAAACCCAGGAGTTTTGGGCACCGCTGACCTGCTACCCGTTCTCTTGCCATTCCCTCCTGGTTTTCAGCAACAAATATTAGGGTTGTTGAGGGAGGAACATGCAAGGCCAAGTTAGTAAAGGAAAAGAGATTTATTAAGGCATCTGAGGGGCATGCGCTGAGCTCAAGATGGCACCAGCTCTGACTGTGAGGAGATGCTCGGCTTATAAAGGATCTGTGGTGGGAATCTGTGGCTGGAGTTCATGGCAGGGACAATAAAGGAGGAAGGGAGGAAGGTCAAGGGAGGGGTAGTGGGTGGAGTCCCATGACAGAGGGCAGTTAATCCTTGCAGGAGGTTAATCTATGCAGGCAGTTGTTTTCTGCAGGCCACTGTTTCTTGCTGGCCAACTTGAGCATCCATATTCCAGGAGAGGGTGAACAGCCATATTTGGGGGGATGGGAGAGGTGTCTGTCTCCATCCTCCTGGGAACCTGTCGCCCATGAGAGGTGCTTTGAGGGAAGCCAAACACAGTTGCCAACATTCTTCCTAAAGTGTGTAAGTGTTGACTATTATGGATCATCCTTCCTTAATATTGAGTGGCGTCTCTAGGATGCCAATTCAAAAAGTGTAACTGCCAAGCAGTTCCCTAGTGGCTCATTCACTTAAGTATCCAACATTGTCACTGCTGTGGCATAGGTTGGATCCCTGGCCCAGGAACTTCTACATGCCACACAGACAAGGCCAAAAAACAAACAAAAAGCAACTGCCTTTCCTAAACAGCCAACCCAATCTTGAAAAAGAACAAAGCTGAAGAATTTATACTTCCTGATTTCAAAACTTACTGCAAAGCTACAGTAATCAAAACAGTGTGATACTGGCATGAAGACTGACATATAGACCAACAGAATAGAATGAAGAGCCCAGAAATACATTCTCAAGTCTATGGTTCATTGATTTTCAACAAGGATGCCAAGACCATTTAATGGAAAAAGGACAGACAGTCTTTTCAATAGACAGTGTTGAGAAAACTGGGTAGCCACATTCAGAAGAATCAAGTTGGACCCCCTACCTTGCAACCATATACAAAAAAATTACTCAAGATGGATCAAAGACCTAAATATAAGAACTAAAACTAGAGGAAAACATAGGGGAAAATCTTCATGAAATTGCTGTTTATAGCAGCATTATTCAAAATAACCAAAAAGTAGAGGCAACCCAAGGTGTCCATTGATGGATGAATGGATAAACAAAATGATAATTTTTTTTTTTTTTTTTTGTCTTTTGTCCTTTGAGGGCAGCACCCATGGCATATGGTGGTTCCCAGGCTAGGGGTCTAATAGGAACTCTTGCTGCTGGCCTACACCTGAGCCACAGCAATGCCGGATCTGAGCCACGTCTGCAACCTACACCACAGCTCACAGTGACGTCAGATCCTTAACCCACTGAGCGAGGCTGGGGATGGAACCCGAAACCTCATGGTTCCTAGTTGGGATTCGTTTCTGCTGCGCCACAATAGGAACTCCCAAAATGATAAACTTTATGAATTTTTTTAAAAAAGCGATTTCCCTGGAGTTCCCGTTGTGGCTCAGTGGTTAACAAATCCAACTAGGAACCATGAGGTTGTGGGTTCGATCCCGGCCTTGCTCAGTGGGTTAAGGATCCAGCATTACTGTGAGCTGTGGTATAGGTTGCAGATGTGGCTCGGATCCCGCGTTGCTGTGCCTCTGGCGTAGGCCAGTGGCTACAGCTCCGATTCGACCCCTAGCCTGGGAACCTCCATATGCCGCTGAAGCGGCCCCAAAAATGGCAAAAAAAACAAACAAAAAAAAAAGCGATTTCCCTGCATCATTGATAATGGGACCAAAAAACAAGGCTTCTGGATATTGTGCGTTAAGAGGGAAACAACAGCACATTTCTGATTCTTGCCAAAAATATTTAACCCATAGCTAATCATGAGGGAACATCAGCAAATCCAAGTTATGGGACATTCTGCAGAATAAGTGACCCCAACTCTTCAAACACATCTACATCATGAAAGACAAAAAAAAAAAAAAAAAAGAGTTCCCATTGTGGCGCATCGGAAACAGATCCGACCAGGAAACTTGAGGTTGTGGGTTCGATCCTTGGCCTCTCTCAGTGGGTTAAGGATCTGGCATTGCTGTGAGCTGTGGTGTAGGTTGCAGACGCTGCTCTGATCTGATATTGCTCTGGCTGTGGTATAGGCTGGCAGCTGTAGCTCTGATTTGAACCCTAGCCTGGGAATCTCCATATGCTGTGGGTTCAGCCCTAAAAAGCCAAAAAAAAAAAAAAAAAAAAATATATATATATATATATATATATATATATATATATATATATATATATAAAATAAAGAGCCAAGAGACTCCTGCAGATTAAAAGATTAAAGAGGCATGACAGCTAAATGCAACATGTGACCCTGAGTTGGATTCAGGATTGAAAAGAAGAATATACACAAAAGACATTACTGGGACAATTAGAGAAAGTTAAATATAGACTGAATGTTAGAGATCAGTACAATAACAATGTTAGATTTCCTGAGAGTGGTACTGTGTTTGTGTAGAATGGTTTTTTTTGTTTTTGTTTGTTTTGTTTTGTTTTGTTTTGCTTTTTAGGGCCACACCTGCAGCATGTGGAGGTTCCCAGGCTAGGGGTCTAGTTGGAGTTACAGCTGCCGGCCTACGCCACGGCCACAACAGCACCAGATCCAAGTCTTGTCTGCGACCTGCACCACAGCTCATGGCAATGCTGGATCCTTAACCCACTGAGTGAGGCCAGGGATCAAACCCGCAACGTTATGGTTCCTGGTCGGATTCATTTCCACTGCGCCATGACGGGAACTTCCCTGTGTAGAATGTTTTTGTTCATAGGACATTTGTGGTGGAGTGTTTTGAAGTGAAATGTCCTGATGTCTGCAGTAACTCCCAAATGGTTCAGTCAAGGGAAGCATCAGAGAATGAAAGAGAGGAGGTTCAGCTGGAGAACCCAGTTAAAGGATTTATGAGTGCTTATTGTACCTTTCTTGTAACTCTTCCCGAGGTTTTGAAATTTTCTTTTTTTTTTTTGTGGGGGGACCCTCAGCATGTAGAGGTTCCCAGGCTAGGGGTCTAATCGGAGCTGCAGCTGACAGCCTGCACCACAGCCACAACAACACCAGATCTGAGCCACAATTGTGACCTACACCACAGCTCACGGCAATGCCAGATCCTTAACCCACTGAATGAAGCCAGGGATCAAACCTGCATCCTCATGGACACTAGTCAGATTCGTTTCCACTGAGCCATGACGGGAACTCCTTGAAATTTTCAAAATAAAAACTAGGGGATTAAAAACAAAATAAAAACAAAATTGGGGTTTAAAAAGGTGCAGACTACCCTGGGGTCACAAATGTGCCCAGCCGTGGGCTCAAGGAAGGCAGGCACCTCATCTCTGGGTTTTCTCAGTGGGAGCAGAGGGGAGCAGAAAAGTCCAGGTTTATTTGCTGTTGCAGTGGAACCTACAGGGAGTGAGCCAGAAGCCAAAGATAGGCACTGAGGTGGGTTGTGCCTGTGGGGCCAAGAATGGTGAGTCAAGGAAAGAGGTACAAGAATATGATTTCCAGGCCCGATGCTTGGCTGCCACCCCATCACGGTGCCTAACAGTCTACCATAGAGAGGCATTGCTTTACTCTCCCAATAAGTTCATATTAACTCATTAAACCATGGAAGTCCCATTGTGGCGCAGTGGAAACGAATCCAGCTAGGAACCACAAGGTTGTGGGTTTGATCCCTGGCCTCGCTCTGTGGGTTGAGGATCTGGTGTTGCCATGAGCTGAGGTATGGGTCACAGAGGCAGCTCAGATCCTGCATTGCTGTGGCTGTGGCGTAGGCAGGCAGCTGTAGCTCCAGTTTGCCCCCTAGCCTGGAAACTTCCATATGCCACGAGTGTGGCCCCAAAAGGCAAAAAAATAAATAATAAATACATAAATAAAAATAAGTAAATAAATAAATAAAGCAGTAGCATCTACTATTGGGATATAAAGACAGACAAGACTCATGTGGTCCCTCAGCCTCAGAGCTCAGAGGCCAGTTTTGAAGACAGACAAGGAAATGGTCTGATAAGAGATTTGAAAAGACCTCTGAGCCTGGGCTGGTGAGCTGGGTAGCTGGCAAAGATTCCCCAGAGGAAAGTAACTGGCAATTTGGGGAGTAAGACAAACTAGCTGAGTGTTAGAGGAGATGAGGGTGTTAAAAATGAAGAGAGAAAGGAATTACCATCGTGGCTCAGTGGAAATGAGCCTGACTAGTATCCATGAGGATGCACGTTTGATTCCTGGCATCACTCAATGGATTAAGGATCCAGCGTTGCCATGAGATGTGGTGGTGTAGGTTGTGAGCTGTGGTGTAGTTTGAAGATATGCTTGGATCCCATGTTGCTGTGGCATAGGCTGGCAGCTGTAGCTCTGATTTGATCCAAAGCCTGGGAACTTCCATATGCTGCAGGCATGGCCCTAAAAAGCCAAAAAAAAAAAAAAAAAAAAAAAAAGAGAGAGAGAGAGAGAAGTGAGTGGCATCAATTCAAATGTGCTTTCTTCCAGGGGAGCGTTCAGACAGATTTCTTCAAATCCCAGCCCTTTCCCCTTCAATGCTGTGCAGCTCTGAGCAAGTTACTGAACCTCTCTGGGCTCTGGTATCTCAGAGTAAAAAGGGAGAAAATAATGTTTCCTTCTACTGTGAAGGTGAGAAAAATATGGTGCAAGGAGCACCTGGCACCTGGTAGACACACACAAATGTTAACACGGCTCTCTCTTCTCTTCTCCACCATTCCATGTGTGATTGAATTTGCCCCTCCCCATGTCTTCTCACAAGCCTTTCAGGAATGGTTAAAATTTTAAAGATAGTATTGATGGAGTTTCCCGAATTCAACTGCTATCCATGGGGATGCAGGTTCTATCCCTGGCCTCACTCAGTGGGTTGAGGATCCAGCGTTACCATGAGCTGTGGTGTAGGTCACAGATGTGGCTCAGATCCTGTATTGCTGTGGCTGTGGTGTACGCTGGCAACTCTAGCTCTGATTCCTAGCCTGGGAATTCCATATGCTGCACCTTTGGCCCTAAAAAGAGCCAAAAAAAAAAAAAAAAAAAAGGTAGTCTCAATGAACCTTGTAAACATTATGGGAAGGAAAGAAGCAAGTCACAAAAGACTTCATGATTCCATTTATACAGTGTCCAAAATAGGCAAATCCATAAAGACAGAAAGATTAGTGGTTGCCTAGAGCCGAAAGAAAGAGTTGGAAGGAAATGGAGAATGGCTGCTAAGATAGTGATGAAAATGATCAAAAATTCATTGTGGTCATGAATGCACAAGCTCCGTAAAACACTAGAACTCATTAAGTACACTCAATAAAGCTTTTTTTTAAAATATAAAATGACCAACAGGGAGTTCCTCAGTGGCCTAGCAGTTAAGGACTTGGCATTGACACTGCTGTGTCTTGGGTTTGCTCCCTGGCCCAGGAACTCCTGCATGCCACAGGTATGGCCAACAAAATATAAAGAAATAAAATAAAATCAAGTGACCAACTAGTAACTTAAATATGGAAATTTGTGCTATGTGCTTATAGACAATTAGTAAATGATTTTAATTTTCATATGTCACTCGCTTGGCTTCTCTGTGCTTTTGCTTCCAGTGGTCTACATCTATATTCTCTTTAGAAGACTGCATGGGTTACTGGAAAGCCTCTACTAAAAGCACAGAGAGGACAGGAGCTTATGTCTTGACAAGTGCTGGGGTATGAGCACCCAGCTCCCTTGCCTTGGGCTATAATTTATGCTCCAGAACTTCCCTATGAGATTTTGACTCTTAGGTGATACATCGCATTATAGACAAGCCAAGAAACTCATGGCATGCTGCAAAGGATTAACCTGAGTACTGTGACTTGGGTTCAGTCCCTGGCCGGGAACTTCCACATGCCAAAGGTGTGGACAAAATATAAATAAATAAATTAAGTAAGACAGATGAATCCTTGGGTTCCAACCCAGATTTTCTAACTCATGAGCTCTGGAGGTGGGGTCAGCAATCTGCATTTTGTCAAACCTTTCTCTTCTGTGTATATCCAAAAGAACTCACAGCAGGATCTTAAAGAGATTTTGCATACCCATGTTCATGGCAGCACTACTCACAATTGCCAAGAGATAGAAGCGACATAAATGCCCATTGACAGAGAAATGGATAAAGACAATACGGTATATACATAAAGTCGAATAACACACAGCCTTAAAAAGAAGAAGGAGGGGTTCCCATTGTGGCTCAGCAGGTTAAGAACCTGACATAATATCCATGAGGATGGAGGTTCGTACTTGGCCTCGCTCAGTGGGCTAAGATGTTGCTGCAAGCTGTGGCAAATGTTTGGAGCAGCTTAGTTCCTGCATTGCTGTGGCTGTGGTGCAGGCCAGCAGCTGTAGCTCTGATCCGACCCCTAGCCTGGGAACTTCCATATGCCCTGGGTGCAGCCCTAAAAAGCCAAAAAAAAAAAAAAAAAAAAAAGGAAATCCTGTCACATGCTATAATGCTAATGACCCTTGAGGACATTAAGTAATGCGAAATACACCAGCTACAAAGGTTAAGTACTGCATGATTCCACTAATGTGAAGTTTCTAAAGTAGTAAAAAAATCGATCATAGAAGCAAGGTGAAAACGGCTGGGGGTGGAGGGAATTAGTGTTTAAAGGGGAGAGTTTTAGCTTTGCAAGATGAAAAGGTTCTAGAGAAACTTCAAAACAATGTGAATAGGAGCTCACTTCGTGGCATATCAGAAACAAATCCAACAAGTATCCATGAGGATTCGGGTTCGAGCAGTGGCTTTGCTCAGTGGGTCAGGGATCCAGTGTTGCCGTGAGCTGTGGTGTAGGTCAGAGACACAGCTCAGATCTCACACTGCTGTGGTTGTGGTGTAGGCTGGCAGCTGTAGCTCCGAAGTGAATATACTTAACACTACTGAACTGTATATTTTAAAATTGTTAAGGTGGTACATTTAATGATATATTTCTTTAACCACAATAAATAAAAGGAGTCACAGAAGTTTCCACTGTGGTGCAGTAGGTTAAGGATCTGGCATTATCTCGGCAGTGGTTCAGGTCACAGGTTCAACCCCAGGCCTGGTACAGTGGGTTAAGGATCCAGTGTCACCACAGCTGTGGTGTAGGTCCCAGCTATAGCTCAGATTCCATCCCTGACCCAGGAACTTCTATATGCCACGGATGTGACCGTAAAAAAGGAGTTACAGAATAACTCCCCAAACCACACTGAGGACTAAGATGCCGGCGGACCTGTTGTCCATGCCACAATCACGGTATTGCAAATGAGGAAGCTGCTGCCACAGCTGCCACATCCAGAGCCCTAACCCCTGAGCCATGTTCACGCCAGCAGGTCGATCTTTGAGTCTTGCCTCTCCTCCTTGTGGTTCAGCTCCCACGCATAAGCTTACGTGCGCATTTTGATGGGTGGAAGCTTTAGTTTGCAGCCTACCCTGTCCAGGGAAATGTGCTGGAAAACCAATCCCAGTATCAACCATAACTATCCAACAACCTCTCTCTAGTCATGTGCCAAAACCACATTTTCAGGTATTCCCAATTCAAGGGTAAATCCTGAATAGTTTACAGTTAATGGGTTTCAAACACTGCAACTAATTAGAGGGTTCAATGCAACATAGATTGCTGGCTCCAGCTTATGAGTTAGAAAGACTGGGATTTGTCTTTTTATTTATTTATTTATTTATTTTTATTTTGTTCACACCAATGGCATGTGAAAGTCCCCGGTCCAGGGACTGTCCCAAATCACAGCAGTCACCCAAGCCCTTGCAGTGATGGCACCAGATCCTTAACCCGCTGTGCCACAAGAGAACTCCGGATTTGTCTTTTTAAAGAATTCCCAAATATGTAATCAATAAGGACCAACTGTATAGAACAGAGAACTCTACTCAATATATTCTAATAACCTATATGGGAAAAAAATCTGAGAAAGGATGGATATATGTATACATATATAACTGAATCACTTTGCTGTACACCTGAAACTAACACAATATCTACTCCACTATAAGATAAAAAAATTAAAAAATTCTAAGTTGGAGTTCTTGTCATGGCTCAGAAGTAAGAACCCCAGCTATGATTCATGAGGGCGCAGGTTTAATCCCTGGCCACACTCAGTGACTTAAAGGATCTGGTTTGTGGTGAGCTGGGCTGTAGGTCTAAGACACAGCTCAGATCAAGAGTTGCCCTAGCCTGGGAACTTCCACATGCCATGGATGCGGCCCTAAAAAGACAAAAAAAAAAAAAAAAAAAAAAAAAATCCCAGCTGATGCTGGTAGCTTAGGTATTACCCTTAGAGAATCTTTGGTCTAAGCCATTGTTTCCTAACCTTTGTCATCCCCCCTCCGCCCCACCCCATCTAGACAAATGAATGTGGCTATTTGGCTGTGACAGGCTCAGGTCTACTCAGCCTATCTGGGGGCTTTCACAACCAACATCTTGACCTACTTGTCAAGGACAAGCCCACCTTGTCAGTGATTCCTTGGGGTGGGCTGATTAGCTGAGAGGAGACTTTAGGTTCTAATTATGGCCACTGGAAAACAGTTGCTTGCTCTTAACCAGATGCATAGGGAAAATAGTCGCTCTTGGAGTTCTCCTGTGAGAGCAGATCCAGGATTTGTCATTGTCATGGCACTGGTTGGGTCATTGCTGTAGCATGGGTCCCATCCCTGGACATGGAACTTCTTTATGCCAAGGGTAGGGCCAAAAAAAAAAAAAAAAATAGTCCCTCTTCTTCAGTTGGGCATTACTGGGAATGCGTGCTACACCTGGATCCATGTTGCAGGCATGAGTTCCACTGATATGATGATGAGAAGGGAAAGATGGAAAGAATGTAGATCCTTGAGGATGTCACCAAGCGAGGAGTGAAACCTAAACCCACCCTCACCTCTGGACTTCTTGTTAGCAGACAGAATACATTTTCCTTCCATTACAGTCTCTATTCCCAGCACATAAAGAGGACTCAGCATTCTTTGCTATTTTTCAGCCAAAAGTAATCTAAGTTATGCGCATTTCAAACCGCTCTTTTATTTTTATTAGTTTGCTTTTTAGGGCTGCAATGTGACATACGGAAGTTCCCAGGCTGGAGTCCATTTGAAGCTGTGGCTGCTGGCCCACCTCATAGCCACAGAAACCCAGGATCTCAGCCACATCTTTGACCTACATCAGCCTGCAGCAATACCAGATCCTTAACCCACCGAGAGAAGCCAGGGATGGAACCCGAGACCTCGTGGACACTAGTTGGCTTCATAACCCACTGAGACACAGTGGGAACTCCCCTCCAACTGCCTTTGATTCAGATTTCATGAACAATTTTTCCTATCTTTGGTAGTTTTCTACATCATGAAATAAAATGATTGCACGACACTTGTGCTGAAATGTAGTTAACAATCCCTCTTATTCAATATGTAGGAGAGTTCCCAATTTTTATTATGATAAATCACGTTATAATAGACCTCCTTGTCCACAAATCTTTGCATGTCTTCATGACTATTTACCTAGGACAAAATTCTGCGGATAGACTTTTGTAAGATTAACAAGTAAGCACTCTTTGGCAGTCCGTGTGCAGCTCAGGGGCTTAAGGATCTGGCATTGTCACTGCTGTGGCTCAGGTCGCTGCTGTGGTGCTGGCTTGATTCCTGGCCCAGGCACTTCTGCATGCCCCAGGTTCGGACAAAAAGCGCGGAAAAAGCACTTTGTGAAGTTTTACTGTTTATATTGCTAAGGTTTCCAGAAAGGTTGTACCAATTTAACCCTCCCATCAAGAGTGTGGGAGGCTTTTCCCTTCCTCACACCCTCACCACCACTGGGTGTTCCAGGGGCTCCTGAGCTGGAGGAGCCTCTGCAGACTCCTCCCTGGGGCTTTATCCTCTGCATCTGCACACTCTCCTCCTAGATGGTCCTGCTGAATCCACTGGCTTATGATGTCACCTCGCACTGATGAGTCCTAAGTGTGGATCTCCAGCCCAGTCCTCCTCTCTGAGCCCACGTAAATGAGTCTGAATCAACGGTTCCCTCTTGAGATGTCACAGGCAGAAGTCTCCAAGCCTATGCTCCACCGCAGCCTTCCTCCACTCATCCCCTGTCTGTGGAGAGCCCCTCACCTACCTGACTGCCCAGGCTCCAAACCCAAAAGCCTTCCTTGATTCCTGCCTTTCCTTTATGCTTCATATGCAGCCCATTAGCAAGTCCTGTCATTTATTCTTCTAAGGATATTTTGAATCTGTCTCCTTATCTCCATTTCTACTGTTCTCACCCCAGGGACAATTCATCATCTTTCATTTGCTTCAACCTTTTTTTTTTTTTTTTGTCTTTTTTTTTTTTGTCTTTTTGCCTTTTCCAGGGCCACTCCTGCGGCATATGGAGGTTCCTAGGCTAGGGGTCGAATCTGAGCTGTAGCCACCGGCCTATGTCACAGCCACAGCAATGTGGGATCTGAGACACATCTTTGATCTACACCACAGCTCACAGCCACAGGGGATCCTTAACCCACTGAGCAAGGCCAGGGATCGAACCCACAACCTCATGGTTCCTAGTCGGATTCATTAACCACTGCGCCACGATGGGAACTCCTGTTTCAACCTTTTTAAAAAAAAAACCCTAATAATTCCTCTGGTTTCCTCTATTTCTGTCTGACTGCCTATCTGTCTGTCTGCCTTCCTTCCTTCCTTCCTTCCTTTGTTTCCTCCTTCCTCCCTCCCTCCCTTTCTTTATTATTATTCCTTTTTGGCTGCCCCTGGCCCATGGAGTTCCTGGGCCAGGAGTCAGATCCGAGCAGCAGTTGTGAGCTCCAGCTCCAGCAGCAGCGATGCCAGCTCCCTTAACCTGCTGTGCCGGGCTGGGATCAAACCTGTGTCCTGGTGCTACAGAGATGCCACCGATCCCACTGTGCCACAGCAAGAACTCCACCATTTTCCATCGGAACTCCTGTAACTCCTCCCTGTTCTATTTGCTTTACACTTGATCCCTCCAGTCCATTATCTACGTGGCAACAGAATGACCTTATTAACACAGAAAGGAGATCCTGTTATTCCCCTGCTCATGGCCCCTAATGACTTCCTAGCATACTTGGAAGGCCTGCTCCATCTGGCTCTCTCATGACCTCTTCCTCAGTCTCACCACATCGCATTCCGCCTCTTGCCTTCCATGTCCCAGTCGCCCCAACTGGTTTCTTTCTTTTCCCTTTTTCTCTTTTTGGCTGTGCTTGAGGCATGTGGACCTTCCTGGGATTGAACCCATGCCACAGCAGGAAACAGAGCCACAGCGGTGACAATGAGGCTGGATCACTTTTTTTGGGGGGGGGGTATATTTTTTGCTTTTCATTGTTGCATTTGCAACCTATGGAAGTTCCTTGCCTAGTGGTTGAATCAGAACTGAAGCTATGGGCACATGCCACAGCCAGAGCAACACAGGATCTGAGCCACGTCTGAGACCTACACCACAGCTCTCAGCAATGCTGAATCCTCAACCCACTGAGCAAGGCCAGGGATCAAAGCCACATCTTCATGGATACTGGTCAGATTTCTTCATTGCTGCCGAGCTGCAATGGAAACTCTGGACCCGCCCGATCCTTAACCTGGCATTTATGTATTTGCTGGTTGCCATCTCATGTCTTCAAACACAAGTCCGCTGGGTACCAGCAGCCCCGTCAAGCATTGAAGATACAATTATGACTCTTCTGACCTCTCATATTTCCTTGTACGTAGGCTTCTTGGGGCAGGTGAGGTGAATTTCTTATCCATTATTTTGTCTGTGATGTCTAGCCTAGTGCCTGCCAGGTACCATGTGACCAGTGAAACCTGGCCGTATTAACTTCTCTCAGATGAGGGAGTGGGGCAGCCAAGACTCAGAGCCCAAAGGACCCGGATTCCAAGTGACCTTATATAACTGGAGACCTTATCACCCACAAAAGAGGAGGAAATGTAATATAGACATAGACGGAGTGTAAACATAGTGCAGGGAAAGAAAGAGTGTGTGGATATTATGCCTCAAAACCAATTGTTGGCTCAGTTGCATAACTAGATCAGGCCTCTTGTTCTAATATGGACTTTGCATTTGTTAAGGACTAGGAACACCTTTTACAGAAAACATGGTCACGGTAATCATATCATTTAATCTTTCTACCTACCCGGGTGATGGATGGAACAGACAGAATGACCTTGAGTTTGCACGATAGGACACCTCCATGTCGTTTGGTGAAATGGTTTCCCCAAGGTCGTCCAGTAAGGCAGAGACAGGCCAGGGACAAACTGCTTCCTTTCTCTGAGGCTCCGTGACTTGTATGGCACATGTGTTCTAGGACAAATGGACTATTCAAAACTAAACCTTCACGTCCTGCAGAATACATGCACGTCACTGATACCGAAAGTGCACACTCCTGGAGACAATAACGTGGACCGATTCACCTCTTGGGCCTGACCGTCTTACCCAGAACTCATTCTAGACCAGGGCTTCATCGCTGCTTTCTTCTGGAGATGGACCATGTTCTTTAAAATGGGGAACACCCAGAGTGCCCGTTGTGGCTCAGTGGGTTAAGAACCCGAGTAGTTTCCATGAGGATGCAGGTTTGATCCCTGGCCCCACTCAGTGAGTTAAGGATCCGGTGCTGCCTCAGGCTGCAACGTAGGTCCCAGATGGGCTGGGATCCTGAGTTGCTGTGGCTGTGGTGTGGGCTGGCAGCAGCGGCTCCGATTCAACCGCTAGCCTGAGAACTTCCTTATGCCTCGGATGTGGCCCCAAAAAGATTAAAGAAAAAGTAAAATTCCAAGTAGATGCTGGTAGCTTAAGTATTACTTTTGAGAATCATTGCTTTAACTCATTGTTTCCTAACCTTTGTCACCCCCTCCCCCGCCCCACCCCATCTAGACAAATGAATGTGGCTATTTGGCTGTGACAGGCTCAGGTCTACTCAGCCTATCTGGGGGCTTTCACAACCAACATCTTGACCTACTTGTCAAGGACAAGCCCACCTTGTCAGTGATTCCTTGGGGTGGGCTGATTAGCTGAGAGGAGACTTTAGGTTCTAATTATGGCCACTGGAAAACAGTTGCTTGCTCTTAACCAGATGCATAGGGAAAATAGTCGCTCTTGGAGTTCTCCTGTGAGAGCAGATCCAGGATTTGTCATTGTCATGGCACTGGTTGGGTCATTGCTGTAGCATGGGTCCCATCCCTGGACACGGAACTTCTTTATGCCAAGGGTAGGGCAGAAAAAAAAAATAGTCCCTCTTCTTCAGTTGGGCATTATTGTGAATGGATGCTACATCAGGAATCATGCTGTAAGCATGAGTTCCGCTGATAATGATGATAAGGTGGGGTGGAAAGCTGGAAATAATGTGGGGTCCTTGAAGATGTCACTAAGCGAGTAGTGAAACCTAAACCCACCCTCACCTCTGGACTTCTTGTTAGCAGACAGAATACATTTTCCTTCCATTATAGTCTCTATTCCCAGCACATAAAGAGGACTCAGCATTCTTTGCTATCTTTCAGCCAAAAGTAATCTAAATTATGTGCATTTCAAACCGCTCTTTTATTTTTTTTAGTTTGCTTTTGAGGGCTGCAATGTGACATACGGAAGTTCCCAGGCTGGGGTCCATTTGAAGCTGCGGCTGCTGGCCTACCTCATAGCCACAGCAACCCAGGATCTCAGCCACATCTTCGACCTACACCGGCCTGGAGCAATACCAGATCCTTAACCCACCGAGTGAAGCCAGGGATGGAACCCGAGACCTCCTGGACACTAGTTGGCTTCATAACCCACTGAGACACAGCGGGAACTCCCCTCCAACTGCCTTTGATTCAGATTTCATGAACAAATTTTCCTGTCTTTGGTAGTTTTCTACATCATGAAATAAAATGATTGCATGACACTTGTGCTGAAATGTAGTTAACAATCCCTCTTATTCAATATGTAGGAGAGTTCCCAATTTTTATTATGATAAATCACGTTATAATAGACCTCCTTGTCCACAAATCTTTGCATGTCTTCATGACTATTTACCTAGGACAAAATTCTGTGGATAGACTTTTGTAAGATTAACAAGTAAGCACTCTTTGGCAGTCCGTGTGCAGCTCAGGGGCTTAAGGATCTGGCATTGTCACTGCTGTGGCTCAGGTCGCTGCTGTGGTGCTGGCTTGATTCCTGGCCCAGGCACTTCTGCATGCCCCAGGTTCGGACAAAAAGCGCGGAAAAAGCACTTTGTGAAGTTTTACTGTTTATATTGCTAAGGTTTCCAGAAAGGTTGTACCAATTTAACCCTCCCATCAAGAGTGTGGGAGGCTTTTCCCTTCCTTACACCCTCACCACCACTGGGTGTTCCAGAGGCTCCTGAGCTGGAGGAGCCTCTGCAGACTCCTCCCTGGGGCTTTATCCTCTGCATCTGCACACTCTCCTCCTAGATGGTCCTGCTGAATCCACTGGCTTATGATGTCACCTCGCACTGATGAGTCCTAAGTGTGGATCTCCAGCCCAGTCCTCCTCTCTGAGCCCACGTAAATGAGTCTGGATGCAGCTATCCACCGGTTCCCTCTTGAGATGTCACAGGCAGAAGTCTCCAAGCCTGTCCTCCACCGCAGCCTTCCTCTGCTCATCCCCTGTCTGTGGAGAGCCCCTCACCTACCTGGCTGCCCAGGCTCCAAACCCAAAAGCCTTCCTTGATTCCCACCTTTGCTTTCTGTTCCTTTATGCTCCATGTGCAGCCCATTAGTAAGCCCTGTCATTTGATCTTCTATGGATATTTTGAATCTGTCTCCTTATCTCCATTTCTCCTGTTCTCAACCCAGGCCAAGTCATCACCTTCCATTTGTTTCAGCTTTTTTTTGAAAAAATCCCTAAGTATACCTTCTGCTTTTCTTTCTTTCATTCCCTTTCTCTCTCTCTCTCTCTTTTCTTTCTTTCCTTCTTTTGTTCTTCTGTTTTCTGGCTGCCCCTGGCACATGGAGTCCCTGGGCCAGGAGTCAGATCCAAGCTGCAGTTGTGAGCTCCACCTCAGCAGCAGCGATGCCAGCTCCCTTAACCTGCTGTGCCGGGCTGGGATCAAACCTGTGTCCTGGTGCTACAGAGATGCCACCGATCCCACTGTGCCACAGCAAGAACTCCACCATTTTCCATCGGAACTCCTGTAACTCCTCCCTGTTCTATTTGCTTTACACTTGATCCCTCCAGTCCATTATCTACGTGGCAACAGAATGACCTTATTAACACAGAAAGGAGATCCTGTTATTCCCCTGCTCATGGCCCCTAATGACTTCCTAGCATACTTGGAAGGCCTGCTCCATCTGGCTCTCTCATGACCTCTTCCTCAGTCTCACCACATCGCATTCCGCCTCTTGCCTTCCATGTCCCAGTCGCCCCAACTGGTTTCTTTCTTTTCCCTTTTTCTCTTTTTGGCTGTGCTTGAGGCATGTGGACCTTCCTGGGATTGAACCCATGCCACAGCAGGAAACAGAGCCACAGCGGTGACAATGAGGCTGGATCACTTTTTTTGGGGGGGGGGGTATATTTTTTGCTTTTCATTGTTGCATTTGCAACCTATGGAAGTTCCTTGCCTAGTGGTTGAATCAGAACTGAAGCTGTGGGCACATGCCACAGCCAGAGCAACACAGGATCTGAGCCACGTCTGAGACCTACACCACAGCTCTCAGCAATGCTGAATCCTCAACCCACTGAGCAAGGCCAGGGATCAAAGCCACATCTTCATGGATACTAGTCGGATTCATTTGTTGCTGCAGAGCCACGAAGGGAACTCTGGACCCGCCCGATCCTTAACCTGGCATTTATGTATTTGCTGGTTGCCATCTCATGTCTTCAAACACAAGTCCGCTGGGTACCAGCAGCCCCGTCAAGCATTGAGGATACAATTATGACTCTTCTGACCTCTCATATTTCCTTGTACGTAGGCTTCTTGGGGCAGGTGAGGTGAATTTCTTATCCATTATTTTGTCTGTGATGTCTAGCCTAGTGCCTGCCAGGTACCATGTGACCAGTGAAACCTGGCCGTATTAACTTCTCTCAGATGAGGGAGTGGGGCAGCCAAGACTCAGAGCCCAAAGGACCCGAATTCCAAGTGACCTTATATAACTGGAGACCTTATCACCCACAAAAGAGGAGGAAATGTAATATAGACGGAGTGAAAACATAGTGCAGGGAAAGAAAGAGTGTGTGGATATTATGCCTCAAAACCAATTGTTGGCTCAGTTGCATAACTAGATCAGGCCTCTTGTTCCAATATGGACTTTGCATTTGTTAAGGACTAGGAACACCTTTTACAGAAAACATGGTCACGGTAATCATATCATTTAATCTTTCTACCTACCCGGGTGATGGATGGAACAGACAGAATGACCTTGAGTTTGCACGATAGGACACCTCCATGTCGTTTGGTGAAATGGTTTCCCCAAGGTCGTCCAGTAAGGCAGAGACAGGCCAGGGACGAACTGCTTCCTTTCTCTGAGGCTCCGTGACTTGTATGGCACATGTGTTCTAGGACAAATGGACTATTCAAAACTAAACCTTCACGTCCTGCAGAATACATGCACGTCACTGATACCGAAAGTGCACACTCCTGGAGACAATAACGTGGACCGATTCACCTCTTGGGCCTGACCGTCTTACCCAGAACTCATTCTAGACCAGGGCTTCATCGCTGCTTTCTTCCGGAGATGGACCATGTTCTTTAAAATGGGGAACACCCAGAGTGCCCGTTGTGGCTCGGTGGGTTAAGAACCCGAGTAGTTTCCATGAGGATGCAGGTTTGATTCCTGGCCCCACTCAGTGAGTTAAGGATCCGGTGCTGCCTCAGGCTGCAACGTAGGTCCCAGATGGGCTGGGATCCTGAGTTGCTGTGGCTGTGGTGTGGGCTGGCAGCAGCGGCTCCGATTCAGCCGCTAGCCTGAGAACTTCCTTATGCCTCGGATGTGGCCCCAAAAAGATTAAAGAAAAAGTAAAATTCCAAGTAGATGCTGGTAGCTTAAGTATTACCCCTAGAGAATCTTTGGTCTAAGCCATTGTTTCCTAACCTTTGTCACCCCCTCCCCCGCCCCACCCCATCTAGACAAATGAATGTGGCTATTTGGCTGTGACAGGCTCAGGTCTACTCAGCCTATCTGGGGGCTTTTGCGACCAACATCTTGACCTACTTGTCAAGGACAAGCCCACCTTGTCAGTGATTCCTTGGGGTGGGCTGATTAGCTGAGAGGAGACTTTAGGTTCTAATTATGGCCACTGGAAAACAGTTGCTTGCTCTTAACCAGATGCATAGGGAAAATAGTCGCTCTTGGAGTTCTCCTGTGAGAGCAGATCCAGGATTTGTCATTGTCACAGCACTGGTTGGGTCACTGCTGTGGCATGGGTCCCATCCCTGGCCACAGAACTTCTTTATGCCAAGGGTAGGGCCAAAAAAAAAAAAAAAATAGTCCCTCTTCTTCAGTTGGGCATTACTGGGAATGCATGCTACACCTGGATCCATGCTGCAGGCATGAGTTCCACTGATACGATGATGAGAAGGCAAAGCTGGAAATAATGTGGGGTCCTTGAAAATGTCACTGAGCGAGTAGTGAAACCTAAACCCACCCTCACCTCTGGACTTCTTGTTAGCAGACAGAATACATTTTCCTTCCATTACAGTCTCTATTCCCAGCACATAAAGAGGACTCAGCATTCTTTGCTATTTTTCAGCCAAAAGTAATCTAAGTTATGCGCATTTCAAACCGCTCTTTTATTTTTATTAGTTTGCTTTTTAGGGCTGCAATGTGACATACGGAAGTTCCCAGGCTGGAGTCCATTTGAAGCTGCGGCTGCTGGCCCACCTCATAGCCACAGCAACCCAGGATCTCAGCCACATCTTCGACCTACATCGGCCTGGAGCAATACCAGATCCTTAACCCACCGAGTGAAGCCAGGGATGGAACCCGAAACCTCGTGGACACTAGTTGGCTTCATAACCCACTGAGACACAGCGGGAACTCCCCTCCAACTGCCTTTGATTCAGACTTCATGAACAATTTTTCCTGTCTTTGGTAGTTTTCTACATCATGAAATAAAATGATTGCACGACACTTGTGCTGAAATGTAGTTAACAATCCCTCTTATTCAATATGTAGGAGAGTTCCCAATTTTTATTATGATAAATCACGTTATAATAGACCTCCTTGTCCACAAATCTTTGCATGTCTTCATGACTATTTACCTAGGACAAAATTCTGTGGATAGACTTTTGTAAGATTAACAAGTAAGCACTCTTTGGCAGTCCGTGTGCAGCTCAGGGGCTTAAGGATCTGGCATTGTCACTGCTGTGGCTCAGGTCGCTGCTGTGGTGCTGGCTTGATTCCTGGCCCAGGCACTTCTGCATGCCCCAGCTTCGGACAAAAAGCGGCGGAGTGGGGGGGGAGCAGTTTGTGAAGTTTTACTGTTTATATTGCTAAGGTTTCCAGAAAGGTTGTACCAATTTAACCCTCCCATCAAGAGTGTGGGAGGCTTTTCCCTTCCTCACACCCTCACCACCACTGGGTGTTCCAGGGGCTCCTGAGCTGGAGGAGCCTCTGCAGACTCCTCCCTGGGGCTTTATCCTCTGCATCTGCACACTCTCCTCCTAGATGGTCCTGCTGAATCCACTGGCTTATGATGTCACCTCGCACTGATGAGTCCTAAGTGTGGATCTCCAGCCCAGTCCTCCTCTCTGAGCCCACGTACATGAGTCTGAATCAACGGTTCCCTCTTGAGATGTCACAGGCAGAAGTCTCCAAGCCTGTGCTCCACCGCAGCCTTCCTCCACTCATCCCCTGTCTGTGGAGAGCCCCTCACCTACCTGACTGCCCAGGCTCCAAACCCAAAAGCCTTCCTTGATTCCTGCCTTTCCTTTATGCTTCATATGCAGCCCATTAGCAAGTCCTGTCATTTATTCTTCTAAGGATATTTTGAATCTGTCTCCTTATCTCCATTTCTACTGTTCTCACCCCAGGGACAATTCATCATCTTTCATTTGCTTCAACCTTTTTTTTTTTTTTTTGTCTTTTTTTTTTTTGTCTTTTTGCCTTTTCCAGGGCCACTCCTGCGGCATATGGAGGTTCCTAGGCTAGGGGTCGAATCTGAGCTGTAGCCACCGGCCTATGTCACAGCCACAGCAATGTGGGATCTGAGACACATCTTTGATCTACACCACAGCTCACAGCCACAGGGGATCCTTAACCCACTGAGCAAGGCCAGGGATCGAACCCACAACCTCATGGTTCCTAGTCGGATTCATTAACCACTGCGCCACGACGGGAACTCCTGTTTCAACCTTTTTTAAAAAAAAATCCCTAATAATTCCTTCTGGTTTCCTGTATTTCTGTCTGACTCCCTATCTGTCTGTCTGCCTTCCTTCCTTCCTTCTTTTGTTTCTTCCTTCCTCCCTCCCTCCCTTTCTTTATTATTATTCCTTTTTGGCTGCCCCTGGCCCATGGAGTTCCTGGGCCAGGAGTCAGATCCGAGCAGCAGTTGTGAGCTCCAGCTCCAGCAGCAGCGATGCCAGCTCCCTTAACCTGCTGTGCCGGGCTGGGATCAAACCTGTGTCCTGGTGCTACAGAGATGCCACCGATCCCACTGTGCCACAGCAAGAACTCCACCATTTTCCATCGGAACTCCTGTAACTCCTCCCTGTTCTATTTGCTTTACACTTGATCCCTCCAGTCCATTATCTACGTGGCAACAGAATGACCTTATTAACACAGAAAGGAGATCCTGTTATTCCCCTGCTCATGGCCCCTAATGACTTCCTAGCATACTTGGAAGGCCTGCTCCATCTGGCTCTCTCATGACCTCTTCCTCAGTCTCACCACATCGCATTCCGCCTCTTGCCTTCCATGTCCCAGTCGCCCCAACTGGTTTCTTTCTTTTCCCTTTTTCTCTTTTTGGCTGTGCTTGAGGCATGTGGACCTTCCTGGGATTGAACCCATGCCACAGCAGGAAACAGAGCCACAGCGGTGACAATGAGGCTGGATCACTTTTTTTTTTTTTTTTTTTTTTGGTATATTTTTTGCTTTTCATTGTCGCATTTGCAACCTATGGAAGTTCCTTGCCTAGTGGTTGAATCAGAACTGAAGCTGTGGGCACATGCCACAGCCAGAGCAACACAGGATCTGAGCCACGTCTGGAACCTACACCACAGCTCTCAGCAATGCTGAGCAAGGCCAGGGGTCAAAGCCACATCTTCATGGATACTAGTCGGATTCATTTGTTGCTGCAGAGCCACGAAGGGAACTCTGGACCCGCCCGATCCTTAACCTGGCATTTATGTATTTGCTGGTTGCCATCTCATGTCTTCAAACAAAAGTCCGCTGGGTACCAGCAGCCCCGTCAAGCATTGAGGATACAATTATGACTCTTCTGACCTCTCATATTTCCTGGTACATAGGCTTCTTGGGGCAGGTGAGGTGAATTTCTTATCCATTATTTTGTCTGTGATGTCTAGCCTAGTACCTGCCAGGTACCATGTGACCAGTGATACCTGGCCGTACTAACTTCTCTCAGATGAGGGAGTGGGGCAGCCAAGACTCAGAGCCCAAAGGACCCGAATTCCAAGTGACCTTATATAACTGGAGACCTTATCACCCACAAAAGAGGAGGAAATGTAATATAGACATAGACGGAGTGTAAACATAGTGCAGGGAAAGAAAGAGTGTGTGGATATTATGCCTCAAAACCAATTGTTGGCTCAGTTGCATAACTAGATCAGGCCTCTTGTTCTAATATGGACTTTGCATTTGTTAAGGACTAGGAACACCTTTTACAGAAAACGTGGTCACGGTAATCATACCATTTAATCTTTCTACCTACCCGGGTGATGGATGGAACAGACAGAATGACCTTGAGTTTGCACGATAGGACACCTCCATGTCGTTTGGTGAAATGGTTTCCCCAAGGTCGTCCAGTAAGGCAGAGACAGGCCAGGGACGAACTGCTTCCTTTCTCTGAGGCTCCGTGACTTGTATGGCACATGTGTTCTAGGACAAATGGACTATTCAAAACTAAACCTTCACGTCCTGCAGAATACATGCACGTCACTGATACCGAAAGTGCACACTCCTGGAGACAATAACGTGGACCGATTCACCTCTTGGGCCTGACCGTCTTACCCAGAACTCATTCTAGACCAGGGCTTCATCGCTGCTTTCTTCTGGAGATGGACCATGTTCTTTAAAATGGGGAACACCCAGAGTGCCCGTTGTGGCTCAGTGGGTTAAGAACCCGAGTAGTTTCCATGAGGATGCAGGTTTGATCCCTGGTCTCACTCACTGGGTTACGGATCAGATGCTGCCTCAAGCGGAAACATAGGCTGCAGATGGGGCTGGGATCCTGAGTTGCTGTGCCTGTTTTGTGGGCTGCCAGGTGTGGCTCTAATTCAATCCCAAGGCTGGGAACTTCCATGTGCCGCAGGTACAGCCATAAAATAAATTAATTAATTAATAAAATGGGGAACCCCCAATTTATTGGCTATAAATCTTTTGAATGTATTTTTTCTAAGTCTAATTGTTGCATTTACTTATTAAAGGCTCTTCATAGTACACATATATACAAATGCACTTATCTAAGCGTGCCTCTTAATGAAATCTCACCAAGTGATCATGCCCACCTGCCTAGCACCCAGATGAAATCAAAGAACATGACCAGTTCCTCAAAAGACACCTTGCCCTTCCTTTTAATCGCTCTTCCCCCATAGGGCGATGGCATCCTGAATTTGAACAGCTTGTATGAGTTTTGCCTATTTTCTATTTTGTTTAATTTGTGATGCATTTTTATTCTTTTTCCATTTTTTTCACCAAAGACTAAGTGTGTCCATGAGGGTCTAGTTTCAAAGGACTCCTTTATTGTTTAAAATTATATATACATATATATTTTTTTTCTCTCCCCCCCCCCACCGCCCCCATCATTCAAGGCCTTTTGTGTTTTACCTCTAAATTATGTTTCTCTCTCAGCTTTTTTTTTTTTGGTATTTTTGGGGTCACACCCATGGCATATGGAGACTCCCTGGTTAGGAGTCAAATTGGAGCTACCGCTGCCAGCCTACACCATAGCACAGCAATGCGGGACCCGAGCCATGTCTGCAACCTACACCACAGCTCACAGCACCGCTGGATCCTTAACCCACTGAGCAAGGCCAGGGATTGAACCTGCATCCTCACTGATGCTAGTCAGATTTGTTTCCATTGATCCATGATGTAAACTTCTCTCTCTTAGCTTCTAATTCCCCAGAAGCCTGGGAGTTATTCCTGAGTCTTTCTCCCCCTTCATATCTCACCTTCCATCAGTGGTCAGTCCCTATTGGTTCAATCCAACAGATGAAATCATTAAGTATTTACTGAGCATCTATTTTGTGGCAGACGCAATGTGGGCCACACCCGTTTTCATAGGTCAAGATCTCTGCTATGGAGAAGCTTAAAGTGAGGCATGGGAGTAAGACAGAAAAACAAATCATTGCAATATAATTCCATTATAAATACTAGGTAATACCCCAGGGTATACTTACACAAGCTGAGGGGTTCAAGGAGGTTTCCAGGAGAGGCCAAGGTGAGACTTAAAGAATGAACAAGGGTGGTCCAGATAAAAGAGTTAGGTATCCATGAAAAAGGAACAGCAAACCCTAAGGGGCTTTTGAGGGAAAAAAGTATGAGACACAACTACACTCTCCTCCCCCTACCCTCTCCCCTGTATTTGAAGCGGGGGAAGGAAAGGGAGTTTGAGAAGACGACAGAAAAACCACCAACAGAAGAAACCAGTGGGAAATGCAGCAACAAAACCAAGGAAGGAGTGCTGTGCCAAATGCCTCCAGAAACTTCTAGTAAAATGCATGCAGACAAGATCCCCCGGATCCTGCAATTTGGAGAGAATGCCTAATTTACCTGGACAGTTTCAGAGGAACTGGTCATCCTGACTGGTGTGAAGTGGTACCTCATTGTATTTTTGATTTGCATTCTCTAATAATTACTGATGTTGAGCATTTTTTCATGTGTCTGTTGGCCATCTGTATGTCTTCTTTGGAGATATGTCTATTCAGGTCTTCTGCCTACTTTTCAATTGGGTGGTTTGTTTTCTTGCTGTTGCTATGAATTTGAATATTTTGGAGATTAAGCCCTTGTTGGTTGTATCATTTGAAACTATTTTCTCCCATTTCATAGGTCGTGTATATACATATATTTTTAATGTTTTCCTTTGCTGTGCAAAAGCTTGTAAGTTCAATTAGGATCCATTGGTTTATTTTTGTTTTTATTTCTGTTGCTTTGGGAGAATGACCTAAGAAAACATTTGTATGGTTCATGTCAGAGAATATTTTGCCTGTGTTCTCTTCTAGGAGTTTTATGGTGTCTTGTCTTATGTTTAAGTCTTTAAACTATTTTGAATTTATTTTTGTGCATGGTGTAAGGGTGTGTTCTAGTTTCCTTGATTTACATGCAGCTGTCCAGTTTTCCCAGCACCCCTTGCTGAATAGACTGTCTTTTTCCCATTTTATGGTCTTGCCTCCTTTGTCAAACATTAGTTGACCCTAGGGTTTATTTCTGGGTTCTCTATTCTGTTCCATTGGTCTGTCTGTCTGTTTTGGTACCAGCACCACACTGTCTTGATGACTGTGGCTTTGTAATATTGCCTGCAATCTGGGAGAGTTATGCCTCCTCCTTGGTTTTTGTTCCTCAGGATTGCTTTGGCAATTCTGGGTCGTTTGTGGTTCCGTATAACTTTTTGGATTGTTTGTTCTAGTTCTGTGAAAAATGTCATGGGGAATTTGATAGGGATGGCATTGAATCTGTAGATTGCTTTGGGTAGTATGGCCATTTTAAGGATATTAATTGTTCCAGTCTAGGAGCATGGAATATGTTTCCATTTCTTTGAATCCTCTTTAATTTTCTTGATTAACATTTTGTAGTTCTCAGCATACAAGTCTTTCATATCCTTAGTCAGGTTTATTCCTAGGTATTTAATTTTGGGGGGTGTGATTTTAAAAGGTATTGTATTTTTGTATTCCTTTTCTAATATTTCATTGTTAGTATACAGAAATGCAACCAATTTCTGAATTGTGTGTGTGTGTGTGTGTGTGTGTGTGTGTCTTTGTCTTTTCTAGGGCTGCACCCACAGTGCATAGATGTTCCCGGGCTAGGGGTCTAACTGGAGCTGTAACTGCCAGCCTACATCACAGCCACAGCAACGCCACATCCAAGCCGTGTCTGCGACCTTCACCACAGCTCACAGCAACGCCAGATCCTAACCCACTGAGCGAGGCCAGGGATCAAACCTGCAACCTCATGATTACTAGTTGGATTCGCTAACCACTAAACCAGGATGGGAACGTCTCTGAATGTTAATCTTGTATCCTGCTACTTACTTTGCTGAATTCATTGATCAGTTTGAGTAGTTTTTGTGTGGAAGGAGTCCTTAGGGTTTTCTATATAAAGTATCATGTCATCTGCACAAAGTAAGTTTTACGACCCCTCTTGCAATTTGGATACTTTTATTTCTTTTGTTTGTCCAAATGTTGTTGCTAGGACTTCCAATACTGTGTTGAATTAAAGTGGTGAGAGTGGACATCCTTGTCTTGTTCCAGATTTGGGTGGGAAAGCTTTCAGCTTTTCTCCATTGAGTATTATATTGGCTGTGGGTTTGTAATAAACGGCTTTATGTTAGGTATGTTCCCTCTATATCCACTTTGGTAAGAATTTTTTATTATGAATGGATATTGGATTTTGTCAAATGCATTTTCTGCATCTTTTGAGATGATCATGTGGTTTTTGACATTTCTTTTGTTAATGTGGTATATGGTGTTGATTTATTTGCATATGTTGAACCATCCTTGTGAACTTGGGTTGAATCCCACTTTTGATGGTGTATAATCTTTTTTATATGTTGTTGGTTTCAGTTGGCTAAAATTTTGTTGAGAATTCGTGTGTTTATATCCATCAAAAATATTGGCCTGTAATTTTCTTTTTTTGGTATTAACTTTGTCTGGTTTTGATATTGGGGTGATGGTAGCTTCAAAGAATGTCTTTGGGTATAAGTTTTTCTTTGTATGTTTAGTAGAATTCGCTGGACCATCTGCTTTGTCCTGGACTTTTGTTTGTAAGGAATGTTTTTATTATAAATTCAATTTTATTTCTAGGATCGGTCTGTTCAATTGATCTATTTCTTCTTGATTCAGTTTTGGCAGGCTGTATGTCTCTAGAAAGTTGTCCATTTCTTCTAGGTTGTCAGATTCGTTGGTACATAGTTGTTCATAGTATTCTTCATGGTTTTTTGCATTTCTGCAGTTTCCGTTGAGAGTTTTCCTTTTTTATTCTTATTTTGTTTGAGTTCTTTCTCTCCTCTTCTTGGTGAGTATGGCCAGAGGTTTGTCAATTTTGTTTACTTTTTCAAAGAAACACCTCTTTGTTTTATTTATTTTTTTCTATTGTTTTTCGAATCTCTATTTTATTGATTTCCCCTGTGATCTTTATGATTTTCTCCCTTTTGCTTCTTTAGGTTTTGTTGTTCTTCTTTTTCTAATTCTGTTAGGTGGTAGGTTAAGTTGTTGAGTTAAGATTTTTTTTTTTTCTTTTCAGAGGAAGGCCTGTATTGCTGTGAACTTTCTTCTAAGAACTGCTTTTGTGGCATTACATAGATTTTGAATGGTTGTATTTTCATTATCATCTTTCTTTATATTTGCTTTTGCCTCTTTAGGGCCTGTTCCCATGGCATATGGAGGTTCTCAGGCTAGGGGTCTATTTGGATCTACAGCTGCCAGTCTATGCCACAGGCACAGCAACACCAGATCTGAACTGCATCTTTGACCTACACCACAGCTCATTGTAATGCTGGATCCATAACCCACTGAGCAGGGCCAGGGATAGAACCTGCGTCCTCGTGGATACTAGTCAGATTCATTTCTGCTGAGCCATGAAGGAAACTCCCTTGAGGTATTTTTTAATTTCCTTTTTATTTCCTCATTGATCCATTGGTTTTTTAGAAGCATGTTTTTTAGTCTCCATGTAGTCAAATTTTTCTCCTTTCTTTTCCTGTGATTGATTTCTAGTTTCATGCCATTGTGGTCAGAGAAGATACTTGAAATAATTTCTACACTGTTAAATTTGTTGAGATTAGTTTTGTGCCCCAGGATGTGGTCAATCCTTGAGAATGTTCCATGTACACTTGAAAAGAATGTACATCTAATTTTCTTTTCATGTAATGTCCTGAAAATGTCAATTAAGTCTAAATTTCTATTGTGTCATTTAGGATCTCTGTTGTCTTACTGATTTTATGTGAGTGGGCTGTTAAAATCTCCTACTGTTATTGTATTCCCATCAATTTCTTCTTTTATGTCTGTTAGTATTTGTTGTATATATCTGGGTGCTCCTATATTAGGGGGCATCTATATTGATGATTTTAATATCCTCTTCTTGAATGGATCTCTTTATTATTAAATAGTGTCCTTTATCTTCCTTTTTTTTTTCTTTTTTTTTTTTTTTTTTTTTTTTTTTTTTTTTTTAAGAGCTGCACCTGCAGCATAAGGAGGTTCCCAGGCTAGGGGTCAACTCAGAGGTACACCTGCTGGCCCATGCCATAGTCATAGCAACACAGGATCTGAGCAGCATCTATGACCTAAACCACAGCTCACAGCAACACCAGATCCTTAACTCACTGAGCGAGGCCAGGGATTGAACCTGTAACCTCGTGGTTACTAGTCAGGTTCATTAACCACTTAGCCATGACGAGAATTCCTTCTGCCTTCATTTTAAAGTCTATTTTTTGTTTTGAATTTGCTATGACTATTGCAGTTCCTGCTTTCCTGTCTTTTCCATTGGCATGAAATATCTTTTTCCATCCCCTCACTTTCAATTTATGTGTGTCCTTTGCCTTAAGGTGAGTCTCTTATAGACAGTGTATTGTTGCAAGCTCTTTTTTTTTTTTTTTTTTTAATCCACTCTACCACACTATGTCTTTTGATTGGAGCATTCAGTCCATTGACATTTAAGGTAATTATTGATAAATATATATTCATTGCCATTTTAAACCCTGTTTCCCGGTTGATTCTATGTTTCTCCTTTGTTCTGTTTTTTGTTAGTTGGATGATTTCATTTTATTTTATGCTTGTGTCTTCTTGTTAGTTTTTGTGAATGTAATATTTGGTTTTGATTTGTCATTGCCCTGTTTTTCAAGTATATTAAACCCTTCCTTTATCTGCCTGCTTTATCCTGATAGTCATATAGGTGCAAATGCTTTCTTAAAAAAATAAAAAAAGAGCTTAGATTTTCTTACTTTCCTTCCCCACATTTTATGATTTTGAAGTCCTTTTTCTACATCATCATCTTTTTGCTGCTCCTTGTGCTTATCATCACTTTTACAATAGTTTTTTTTTTCTTTTAGATCTGTATACTGGCTTATTTAAGTGATTACTTTCCATTTGTGATTTCCTCCATCCTATTGCTTCTTACTTCTTTTTTATTTAGAGGAGCCCTTTCAGTACTTCTTTTAGAATGGGTTTAGTATTGTTGTACTCTTTCAATTTTTGAGAAGTTTTTTATTTCTCCTATTTTAAAAGATATTCTTGCTGGGTAGAGTATTCTAGGCTGCAAATTTTTCCCTTTTAGAACTTTGAATTTAGTTTGCCACTGTCTTCTGGCCTGTAGTGTTTCTGTAGAGAAATCAGCTGATAACCTTGTGGGACTTCCCTTATAATCAATGCTTTGTTTTTCTCTTGCTGCCTTTAGAATCCTGTCTTTACTTTTGCCATTTTTATTATAATATTTCCTGATGTGGGCCTGTTTGGGTTCAACTTGTTTGGGGCCCTCTGTGCTTCCTGTATCTTGATATCTGTGTCCTTTAGTTTTGGAAAGTTTTCAGCCATAATTTCTTCAATATATTTTCAACCCCCTTTTTCTTTTCCTTCTGGAATCACTATTATGCACAGATTTGCCTGCTTTATAATATCCCACAGATCTCTTACATTGCTTTCGTGTTTTTTTTTTTTTTCATTTGTTTTTCTATCTGCTGTCCTGATTGGGTGATTTCCATTATTCTATTTTCCAAGTAACTAATTCTTTCCTCTGCATTATTCATTCTGCTCTTCAGTGACTTTAACTCACCTTGCTTCTCTGCAGATGAATTTTCTAATATTTCTTGGCTCTTCCTTATATTTTCTAGTTACTTTCTAAAGTAATCTGCATTACTGTTCATATTCACTCTTTTTTTTTTTTTTTTTTTTTTTGGTCTTTTTGTCTTTTAGGGCTGCACCTGCGGCCTAAAGGAGGTTCCCAGGCTAGGGGTCCATTTGAGCTATAGCCACTGGCCTATGCCACAGCCACAGCAATTTGGGATCAGAGCTGTGTCTATGACCTACACCACAGCTCACAGCAATGCCAGATCCTTAACCCATGAGCGAGGCCAGGGATCAAACCTGCATCCTCATGGATGCTAGTTGGGTTCACTAACTGCTGAGCCATGACGGGATCTCCATACTTTTCATATCCTCTCTTAATTCCTTCATATTCACTCTTAATTCCTGCAGATTTTCACTATGTCCTTTTTGAACTTGGTGTCTGTTAGACTTCAGAGATCTGTTTCATTGTTTGCTCCTTCAGGTGAATTCTCCTGTTCTTTTAACTGGGTATGGTTCCTGAGCTTCTTTTGCTTATATTTTTCTTGTTCTGTGAGTTTAGGGAAAACAACTACTGTAGTCTTGGAGGGCTATTTGTATGCATGAGCACCCCTGGGTATTTCGTGAGGGCTTACTAGTTATTTTTAGGGTGCTGTGCTTCCAGGGAAATGGAAGCAATGGGTAGGGCTTGTAGCCCGTGCCTGGTTGCTGGGCCCTTGACCACTGGCAAGGACCTACAGGAAGGTGGTGTAGGCTGCTCCTATCTGTAGGCCCCTGGGAGGTAACAGAGGTCTTCAGAGAGGAGTAGACAGTGCCCAGAGTGACTGGCCATAGCAGCAGCAGGGCAGGTGTGGTCCCAGGGGAGTGACAGCAACAACTGGTGGTGCTCAGTTGTAGTGCCCTTCTCTTTGCTGACCTATGAGGTGGCTGGGGCTGCAGGTAGTACCTGTGTATGGGTCCCTAGTGATGGTGAGCCATGACCACCACTGGTGTCTGAGATGATTGCTGTTGTTTGCCCTCTCCACCTTTAGACCATGCGAGAGTCTCTGCATCACACTTAGCCCCCCACTGCCCTTAGCCTGAGCAAAAGTTTCTCTGCCATCCAGAGCCTGCACCAGAGGCACCCTGTGCAAGTGGTGCCTTGCCACCCATAGCCTGCACCAGAGGTGCTCCACCCTATGAGAGGTTGAGCGCTTGTGCAGGGAAAGATAGTCCTATGGTGGTCTGCCCCTCCTCCTCTCACCCTCCCCAACAATGGCACCATGCTGAGCTTTTTTCTGTGACTTTGAGGTCCCTCCATCTTTGTTGATCTCTCCATCAGTTAGGTGACTTCCCAGGGTGTGGGTTCCTGAATCTTTAACAGCTCCCTCTAAGGAGTGCTCGTCTTGTCCTAATTCCTTTTCTCTCTCTCTTTTTTCTTTTTGTTCTACCCAGGTATGTGGAGGGTTTCTTGCCCTTTTTGGAGGTTTAAGGTCTTTTGCCAGCCTTCAGTAGATGTTCTGTGTGAATCATTCAGCATGTAGGCGTTTTTTTTTGTTTTGTTTTGTTTTGTTTTGGCTATTTCTTTGGGCTGTTCCCACAGCATATGGAGGTTCCCAGGCTAGGGGTTGAATCGGAGCTGTAGCCACCGGCCTACGCCAGGGCCACAGCAACGCGGGATCTGAGCCGCGTCTGTGACCTACACCACAGCTCACGGCAACGCCTGGTCCTTAACCCACTGAGCAAGGGCGGGTTCCTAATCGGATTCGTTAACCACTGCGCCACAACGGGAACTCCTTTTTTTGGTTTTTTGATGTGTTTGTTGGAGAAGGTTGAGTGCCATGTCTTACTCCTCCACCATCTTGATCCCGAGAGCAGGATTTAGGAGTCGGCAGTGCTGAGATGCAGAGGAGGCCCTCCATCCAAGAGAGGGTGGGAGGTCTTGGGGCTCTTTAGTCCAGAAGCTGGAAGGAGGGGTCCCTCAAGAGCTGAAGGAATTGTGGTTAAGAAGAGGTGGGGGACTGCTCCTGAACCCCCCCTTCTTGGAAGCAGGAAGCAAGTGGGGTATGGACCAACAGGGAATTTGAGTTGACAGCAGAGGTTGGGTAAGAGAGGTCACTTGAGCATCCTTGTGCATAGATCCCTCCAGCATGTGTTTGTCAAGTAGATGCCCAGAACTTGTGTTCTGAGTTAAGCATGTGTGCATTTAAACAGATATTTTAACAGATATACGTGCATTTAAACAGACAGATACTGCCAAATCATATTCTAAAAAGGGTAGATGAACTTAGATTTCCACAGATTTTGAGAGGATCTGTTTCCCTTTGCCTTCACCAATCCTGGATGTTATTAGTCTTTGTCAATCTGATAGGTATAAAATGATACAATGATGCCTAAATTTTTGTTCCTTTTAGGTGAATAAAGGCCCCAGACCTCAGAGAGGGACTGGGTTGTGTTCTGTCGTGATCAACCACTGAGCCCAAGTCCCTCCAGGCCTCAGGCCAGCTCTTTCACGCCTGCTTACTGCCTGGACCCCCTATCTCTCCACCAAGCCCAGCCCTCCTGCTGGGGCAACCTTAGCCTCTTCTTATCTTCTTGTGGTGACTCCTCCTTGCAGATTTCCCACCTGCACTCCCAGCCCCTCCTTGTAACTTGAGGGCACTGCTGCCTGACTGCTGGTAACCACAGCTATGTCTCTCTTGGTGGCCAGCCTGGTGGTCATGAGGTCATTTTATTGTATGTCTATACATACAATGTTTGTTTGTTTGTTTTTGCTTTTTAGGGCCATACTTGCAGCATATTGAAGTTCCCAGGCTAGGGGTCAAATCAGATCTGCAACTGCCGGCCTACACCACAGCCACAGAAACACAGAATCCAAGCCATGTCTGTGACCTACATTATAGCTCTCAGCAATGCCGGATCCTTAACCCATTGAGCAAGGCCAGAGATCGTACACAAGTCCTCATGGATACCAGTCCAGTTGGCATTCTGATGAGCCACAATGCCAACTCTGATACATAGAATATTTTTTGCTCTTAAAAAGGAATGGAATTCTGATATGTGCTACAATCAAGAGGATTCTTGAAGACCTTAGGTTAAGTGAAAGAAGTCAGGTACAAAAGGGCAAATATTGTATGATTCCTCTTACATGGCGTACCTAGGATAGGCAAATTCACAGACAGAAAATAGAATACGTATGAGATTCCTTTTTTTTTTTTTTAAAAGTGCTGCACTTTCAGCATCTGGAAGTTCCCAGGCCAGGGGTTGAATTGGCCCTGTAGCTTCTGGCCTACACCAGAGCCACAGCAATGCCAGATCTGAGCCGCATCTGTGACCTACACCACAGCTCACAGCAATGCAGGGTCCTTAACCCACTGAGCAGGGCCAGGGATTGAAATTGCAACCTAATGTATATTAATGGGTTCTTAACTTGCTGAGCCACAATGGGAACTCCAAGAACAGTTTTTACAGATGAACATTTGCAATCAGTTCGATGACAGGAGACACTAACTTTAAATAAGCAAAATCTGCCCCCCCATTCTATTCTTCTAATTAGTAGCCCTGTATTACAAAAATATTAGATCTTATTATTATTATTATTATTTGAATTTCTTCAATAAAAATTTTGTGGAGACTTGTTTTCTTTTATTATATAAGCACCTATATATTCTCAGTTTTGCCTCTTGGCCCACAAAACCTAGCATATTCATTATCAGGCATCTTACGCTTCTGGCCTACGCTCTTCTGACCTCACTTCCAGACTACGGAGATATATTGGAAATAAATATTGTAAAGAAAAGCACTGTGTGAAGATGGCATAGCCCCGAGCTACAATTACCTCTCAAAAATAACACAGCCTGGAAATGACAGAAATTTCAATCAAATTATTCAGGTCACAAAACGTTCTCGTTAAATCTGCTGCTTTAGTTTAGAGAAGTTAAGGGGGTGGGGAGGTTAAAATCCTGCTTGTATCAGCCCTAACAGGAAAGGAAAATGAATAGGAAATAAAAGGAGAGGGAGATGAATAGGAACATATTCATGTATTTTTTGAATTAATGATGAATTTATGATAAAAATAATTATAAAAAAATAAGGATGTATTCAAGCACCAAATAAGTACTTTATATTAACAATCTCCTGGAGCTCTGGCTATGGTGCAATGGGATCTGCGGCATCTTGCAAGAGCTGGGACTCGGGTTCAATCCCCAGCCTGGCCCAGTGGGCTAAAGGTTCTGGTATTGACGCAGCAGCAGCTTAAATTGAGACTCTGGCTCTGATCTGACCCCTGGCCTGATCCCTGGCTCGGGAGCTCCATATGAAGCAGGGAAGCCAAAAATGAAAAAACAGTCTGTTTTAATCCTCACAAAAACTGTGGCAAGGCTGAAGTCAGGCTTGGCCAACTCCAGTCTGTCAGCAATAAAAAGTAGTACTTTGTCCAAAACATAAAAAATAAGGAAGAAAAGTAGCTGGAGACAACAGTGATAGGTCTTGAATGCTGTCCTGGGAAACAGTCTATATTCTGTTTCTTTTTACCCAGTTGTTCTGTAGACGAGGAGGTCCTGAAGAATCTCTAGGATGGGTGTGAAATGGTCAGATCTGTGTTTCGAGGTGGTTACAAGGATGCTTTGGGAGATAAGTCTTAGGTCAAGAGACCAAAGAGAAGCTTTTTCAACAGTCTAAAGAAGAAGAAGTGATGATGGATGGTCTGGGATGATGGACACAGAGAAAAGAATTCCAGATACACTTCCCTACTCCAACTTGTCATGGGTGATAGAGGGGAGATGGGTGCTGAGGGCCAAGCATCATTGATTTCAAAGTTTCTGGTGGCAAAAGGTGAGAAGTCAGATCAAAAACAAGTTTGTGGGAGGAGAATAATGAGTTGAATAGTGGAGATGCCATATTTAAGATTCCTGGATAAATATCCAGGGAGGTTATCTAGGGGACAAGTAGAACTGTGTGCCTAGAAGTTCAAAAAGATGTCGGTCTGGTCTGGAGAGAGCCATCTGGGGAACATGAGGAGATGGCTGACCTTTGGAGAAGCAGTGGGCTGGGAGTGCGGGGAAGATGGAGAGAAAGGAGATATTAAGGAAAACTAATATTTTTAGAGGTAAGCATGGGGTAACTCTTACATCACTGAGAGGGAAGTGGTGGGGGTGGGGTGGGGGGGGGACAACATGTAAGACCCAGGGGTATTATCGGTGGAAAAGAGTTTCAAGAAGGAGGCAGAAGTCAATGGAATGTTACAGAGCCATCAAGGAAGAAAAGAACTGTAATCAGGCAATTGGATTTGGCAAGTAGAAGGTCACTGGTGACGTCTGAGAAAGCAGAGTGACAGCACCTGAGGAGTGATGGGGAAGACAAGGAAGGAAGAAAGGCAGGAAGGCGGGGAGGCCAGGGCAGGGGACGTTTTTTCAGGATAGAGGAAATCTGTAAACATATAGGGAGGGAGAGGGAGACTTTGAGAATGCAACAGTTAGCTCCCCTTTTCTATCTGAGACTTGTTGAGCAGAACACTTAGTACTCCCCCTGCTCCCCCCTCAAAAGCTTGGCTGGAAAAGGCTCTTTCTGGTGTAAGAGAATGGTGGGGGGATGTTGGATGGACAGGGCAGTGTGGATTTTTCTTTAGGTGCTGGTCACAGAATCTTTGTCCCTTATTTTCTCCATCTGTAATGAAGATCAAAACACCTGGCCTTCTAGGGTGTATTGAATTTTACAAGCCAACACTTGTTTTTTTTTGTTTTTTTGTTTTTTTTTTTTTGTCTTTTTGCCTTTTTTAGGGCCGCTTCCGCGGCACATGGAGGTTCCCAAGCTAGGGGGTCGAATTGGAGCTGTAGCCACCGGCCTATCCCAGAGCCAGAGCAATGCGGGATCCCAGCCAAGTCTGCGACCTACACCACAGCTCACGGCAACGCCGGATCCTTAACCCACTGAGCAAGGCCAGGGATGGAACCTGCAACCTCATGGTTCCTAGTCGGGTTTGTTAACCACTGCGCCACTATGGGAAATCCCACTTGTATTTTAAGAAAGTATAAGTTATTAGGGACGTAAATAGGATGACACATTATTGATTTTTAAAAACTTGGGCCACACCTCTCTATTTTATAAAATTCCCACAGTTGCTGGTCACTCTTCTTCCTCTTCATTGATATCTGAGATGATCATATCTAGTCCTCTGGACTGTGTAAACTGGTCAGAAAATTCTGATGGTAAAACCTGCTCCTCCCCCTGTAAAGTCAGACACGGCCCGCCATTCTTTAATTCTCTCAACAGCTGCATAAGGAACTAATTAGTTATTATTAGATTGTAATAGTAATATTACAGTGGTTTCAAGATGGAAGGTGCTATGAGAGTGCTAATTATTAGGTTTTTGTTTATTTGTTTGTCTGACGATGTGTTCAGGCTTTAGCAGTGGCTCGCAAAGTGTGAACCCCAGACAAAAGCAACAAGATCACTTGAGAATTGTCAGAAAAGGGAAATCCGGAGCCTCACTTCTACGCCTCTGGCCTCAGAAGCCCTGGGGGTGGGACCCAGCCACGTGCATCTAGAGGTGGTCAAAGTGAGGCTGCAAAGAGCCCAGGATTGAGGGCCAGGGATTTACCTGCAGCCTTTTCGCTCAGCTGCCCTTAGCCAGCGGCACCACTTGGGGGCTTTTTAGAAATGCAGAATCTCGGGCTGCACCTCGACCCAACTAGATCAGAACCCTCACTTAAACACGACCCCCAGGGGAGTCTGAGTAGCCTCGGTCCGTTGCTGAATCTGTATCACGTAATGAGGACCTCTTCCTCAGTTAAGTTAAAAGACCTGACAGCCTAACTGGAGAAACGGTGAAAGTGTCTTAAGATATTCAATGCACTGAGCCCAAGGCGCCGCAAATGGCTTGATGATCTCCACGGAGCGATGACGGGGCTCGGTGTCAGGCTGGGTAAAAAGTGGGTACCAAGAAGGGGAGATTCCCTGCGAGCTCTCTGCATTCCAGGTGGGTCCCCAGGAGCGGGTGTGACTGGAAGACACGCGGAGGGGGGCGATTTCCACGCGGCGGGGGGGGGGGGCGGGGAATAAAAGGACACTGACGGGGCGCCGAGGACGACGCGGGGGATCCCGGCGGGGCCCCATCGGCTCACCCAGCGCGGAGGGCAAGGGGATGCAGCCCCTCCCTCGCGGGAGACCAGAGGGCGGGGGTCCGGCGCAGAGTGGGAGGTGGGTCCAGGCCGGCGCGGGGGCGGGCGACTCCGCTGCTCCCCGCCCCCGGCCCGCCCCTCCGCGGCGCCATTTTGCAGGCGGCTGTCGCGGGTACCGGAGGCGGCGGCGGGCACTGCGGAGCCGAGAGGCGGCGGCAGGACCGGAGCCCGGCGAGCTGTAGCCAGGTGAGAGTGGGGTCCCGTGCCCCACGCCGGGCCCGCGGGCCGCACCTGCCAAGCCAGACCGTGAGGGTTCCGCGGCGCCCACGAGGCCGGCCAGGCACGGCCCCCGCGCGCTGTCACCGGACCTGCGGCACGGCCTGCGCCCCCACACTTCGGCCAGTCTCTCGGGTCCCCGCACCCGCGGACCACCCTGGCCGCGGGGCCCGGGGATGTTCAGCGACCGCTAGCCCCTGCTGCCCCGCCGGGCCCTGGGGCGCTGACTCCTGCTCGCCGCCCAAGCCCCTAGGCGCTCGGGCCCTGAGGCCGCGCGGCGGGGAGGCGAGCGGGGTCCCCCAGCCCTGAGACCCGGCCGCCGACGCGGTCTCCTCGGCCCTCAGGCGGCGCGGCCTGGGGTCGCTCTCCTGTCGACCCTCGGCAGGAGGTGCGCTCGGGCATCTCCGTGCCCCCCGGATGCAGGGCCATCAAGGGGGGAGGCGGAGGGGGGGTGTCTTTTACATTTTTGCTTTCTTCTCTCCTACAATGGCTGCGCCAAGTAATTTTAGGAGTTGCTACTCTGACTCCAGGGCCTTTCTCTCTGGCCAGCCCCCCGGGGGTCGCGGGTCCGCCTTGTTGCCACCTTCCTGGAAAGGGAAATTGACATTTTCGAGCGTGACTAGTTTGTGGGCGCAGAAATTTCTCCTTCCTTTGATGAGACGTCCCTTTGGATGGGTAGTTGACAGGAATTCGGCCTAGGCTAGGGTTTTAAGCATGACTTGTGAGAAATTCTCGATTGTCAGTGCAAAGGGTAAATGAGGGCGACTGCAGGTGGAAGAAAGTCACCCATAAGGGATTTCTGGGTCTGAGGCATTAGCAGTCGCTGCTACTTTTAGTCTTGCGGTTCTGGGAGGAGAGGGGAAGGGGAAGATGCTGTCCCTGATGATGTTTGGGTGTCTGTGTGCAGACATGGTTGGGCAATGTGAGGACATGGCTGGGAGTCCTGAGACCTTCTGGTTTGAGCTGACATTGATTGGCATGTGACCTCCCTCACCAGTCTTTCCCTCTCTGAAGCTGAAGGCTAGAATTAGGGGTGGTTGAAAAATTTTAATTTTTATGTATTTTTCTTTCGAAGGTGTTGGGCTGAGGCCTCGCGCTTTCAGTTGTCTGTACCTGCCTTTTCACTTTGCCTCTGACTTTGCCGTGCAGGTGTTTAATCTGGTGAGATTTATAAAGGGCTTTTTCGGCTCAGAAATTTTGATTTCTCTGTTGCGTTATGGCTACTCTATCAGGGTCACTAGTGAATTTTTCACTACGGGTCTCTTCACGCACCCAATAGCTTTTGGGCACCCCCCCTTTAATAAGACCAGCAGTGGGCGTGTAAAGTGTAAGCCCTCTTGGTGCATCTCTTAGTTAAAAGGGGGTAAGTGTGTCCAGCTATCTGTTTCACCTGACTGCCTGAACATGAGCGGTCTGCTTCCTAGACTATATCCTTTGTCAAAATGGTAACCTGCTTTTTTCTTTGAATACCAGGGCATTTCTGTTTTGGTTTCTTTGCTTGGAGTGGCAGGTGGTTTATTTTTTTTTTGTTTTGTTTTAAAGAAACTAGGTATTTCAAGAACTTTTCATGTTAGTAGTCTTCCCTGCCCTCACATTTGGATGGCAGTTGTGTTTTCTGACTGTGGCATAGCCAATTAAGTTGATTTTTAATATTGGTTAGGATGTTTCAAAAATGCTTATGAAGGTACCTGGCTAAAATATTGAAGAAGGTTTTTTGTTTTTTGCTTTTTAGGGCCGCTACCGCAGCAGATGGAGGTTCCCAGGCTAGGGGTCTAATCGGAGCCTACAGCTACCAGCCACAGGAACACAGGATCTGAGCCGCATCTGCAACCTACACCACAGCTCACGGCAACTCGGGATCTATAATACACTGAGTGAGGCCAGGGATTGAACCCCCAACCTCATGGTTCCTAGGTGGATTCATTTCCTCTGTGCCACGACGGGAACTCCTGGAGAGGGTTTTGATAGGTTTCATGCCACACCATTTGGCATTGCAGAAATGAGTTTGATGTACCAAAAGCAAACTCTGTAAGTACATCTGCTAATTAGCCACAGGTACCGTCGATCTGAACATTGTTGACTAAAACCCAGTCTTTTGCCCTCAAGTAGCCTAAAGTCTAGTTTGCTGGATATTGGAAATCCTGCGTTGGCTATTACCATCCTCTTGAGTGTCTCCAGAGACAAACCTGGGATCCATTGGGGGATTCATTTCTGGCACTGCAGGTGGCTTAAAGAATTTTCCCATTATGGTTAAGGGAGTTAAAAGTCAGCAGTCATAATTTGCAATTATATAGTGCTTTGTACTTGTAAATGAAAGGTTTTTAAACATTTATTTTTATTTAATCCTCTTAGGCTTTTTTAATTTAAACCTTTTGCAGTCCTTCCCTGACCTGTTTCCTGGCCTTACCTAAAAAACTCCCCATACACTAGTCTGTTCCCAATGCCAGGTAACCTCATTAATTCATTTTCACTCCCTGCTGTTCTTCCATTTATTCTCTCTTCAAAGGGTCCAAGTCTGGGCTTTCTTTCATTCTTTTGCTGGCGGCATTCCCATTTTAGGTTAAGCTCTTGACTTAGTACTGAGGCATTTAAACGGACCCTTTATTTTTCTCCCTGGCTTTGCTGTTTCTGGCCTGTTATTTTGTCACTGGTTCTAGATTGTTGGCTCTCCAATAATTGAAGTCTACTTGTAGCTTATGCTTTTCACAGGCCTTCTCACATTTAATACATTTATTGATGGCCAGCTGTATGCCAGGTAATGTTCTTGGTGGTCTAGATGCTGCATGAATATTTCCTGCCCTCCTTGAGCTCACTGTGTGGACTTTGTGCTTCGAAGAATCTGGCAGGGTTGGGGGTATTAAGTGTTGGAGTGGGAGCTGAAATTTTAGGAAAGGTAGAACTGGAAGCTGTGAGTCATCTTTGAATGAAAATGTGAAGGAAGTGAGTCATGTGGATTTCTGGGGAAGAGCATTCTCAGTGGAGGAAACTGCAGGTGCAAAGGTCCTGAGGCAGGAAGAAGGGAATGATTTTGAGGTCAGAGAATTGAATTGGGCCATGTGGTACCAAGAAGGGCCTGTAGATTTTACTTTGAGGGAGGATGGAAGCTGTTGGAGAGTTTTGAATAGAGGAGGCATAGGAATGGGCTGGTTGTTGATGTGTGAGAATAGACTGAAGTCAGAGCTAGCAGGGTAGGGCTGCAGGGCAACCAGCTAGTACAAGGCTGAATATAGTGTGTCAGACCAGGGTGATTGAGTGGAGGTGGGGTGGTGGCGAGAAGTGGCTGGACTGAGAGGTAGGGCTGAAGAGATTGCTGATAGACTAGATGGGGGTGAGCAAGAGAGTTGAGGGCAGTGGCAAGGTTTCTGGCCTGAGCACCTAGAAGGCTAGTAGGTGGACTTCCTTTCCCCAGGAGGAGTTTAGGGCGTGTTAGGTTGCCATGCCAACCTGAAGCAACTAAATACCGTGGTAATGAGGGGGTGGTTGTTTGGGGGAGGTCTTCCATAGATATGTAAATCTTCTTGGGAACATCTCATTGTCCTTTGTCCCTTTGACCTCAGGCAGGTAGGTTCCTGACCTCAGGTCTAGGTGGACTCTAAGACCCTCCTTGAAAATTTTCCCCACAAAGGAGACCGAGTTCCACCTACTCATTGTTTCATAACCATTTCTTGTTATGCAAGCCTAGAATCTAAAGGTAGCACAGAAAGCCTAACTTTGGACTCATCAAAAATGACCTCTTGCAAGTTCCTACATCCTAGGAAGTGTGTATGATTTGCATATACACTCTATACAGAAATATCTAAGTATTCAAGTGTAATAGATGCAGTGGTGAATGGTGTATAATCTCACAGAGGATTATACTTAGGACTTAAGTCAAGTATTCTCACTGCCTGAGAATTTTTCAGCAGTTTAAGAGTGCAGCTCCCGGCCTCTTCCTGTGTTGGCTATGATATTGACTCCAGTTCTTCCTTAATCATCGTTTGTCAGTTTCCTCCTTCAGTGAGGAGGTGAATGTTGCGTTACACCTCCGCTTGCTTGGCTGCCACAAACCAAGGCTTTTTCTGGTCTGCAATCCAGAAAGCCTTCTTCATTCAATAGTTCTTTCCACGGGTTTTTTCCTGAAGCAGCTGATCCCTCAGTCTCCTTATTTCAGTTGCCCTAGGTGTCTGAATGAGTGCCCGGTGGAGGCTCACCCATCCGGATAGCTACTTCACTTTTATTTATATGCATGTGAATCTTATAGAGTTGAATCTTTCCATCTTCTAAGTTGAACTCAAGGGCAATTAAAAGATGTACTTCCCTCGGAGCCTCTCCAAGCAATAGAGGGGACCCAGAAAAGACTGGCCAGTCAGCTCCATGTGATAGGGTCAATGCAGTAATGATGGTGCTAATGGGCATCGGCTGTACTGAGCACTTTAGGTCATTACTATTAGTCCCAACATGGTTCTGGTCTACATCTTTTCAAGGAACTGGAGCTTGGTTAACTTTTCTGTTTGTATGTTTTTCTTTTTGACTGCTCCCCCCCCTCCGCCACATGTGGTAGTTCCTGGGCCAGGGGATCGAACCTGTGCCACAGCAGTGATAACTCTGGATCCTTAATCCACTATGCCACCAGGGAATTCTGATTAACTTTTTTTTTTTTTTTTTTTTTTGGTCTTTTTATGGCCGCACCCGGGGCATATGGAGGTTCCCAGGCTAGGGGTGAAATCAGAACTGTAGCTGCCAGCCTACACCAGAGCCACAGCAACGCAGAATCCAAGCTGCATCTATGACCTATAGCACAGCTCACGGCAAGGCTGGATCCTTAACACACTGAGCAAGGTCAGGGATTGAACCTGCATCCTCATGGATGCTAGTCAGGCTCATTAACAACTCCTAACTTTTCTAAGTTAACTCTTGAGTCTTGAAATCTCTCTCTCTCTTTTTTTTTTTTTTTTGCCTGTGTCCATGGCATGTGGAATTTCCTGGGGCCAGGGATCTAACCAGTGCCACAGCAGCGACCCAAACTGCTTTAGTGACAATACCAGATCCTTAACTTGCTATACCACAGAGGAACTCCTTGAATTTTTTAAAAATTATTTTAAAAATTTTTTATTAAAGTATTGTTTATTTACAATGTGACAATTTCTGCTATATGGCAGAGAGACTCAGTCATATATATACATTCTCTTTTTTTCTTTTTCAGTACTCTTTTCCATTATGGTCTATTCCAGGAGATTGGATATAATTCCCTGTGCTATTCAGTAGGACCTCATCCCTGGCCTTGCTCAGTGGGTTAAGGATCTGGCGTTGCCGTGAGCTGTGGTGTAGGTCTCAGACGCAGTTCAGATTCTGTGTTGCTGTGGCTCTGGCGTAGGCTGGTGGCTATACCTCCGATTAGACCCCTAGCCTGGGAACCTCCATATGCCGCAGGAGCGGCCCTAGAAAAGGCAAAAAGATTAAAAAAAAAAATAATAATAATAATAATATTGTTCTGTCTATAAACAAATCTTGTGATTCAGGCAGGTCTTTATTTAATAACTCTCATTAGTCTAGATTCTCCTTAACAAGTGGTCTGCAGATCACTTATTTATTGCTCTTTATTTTATTTTATTTTTATTTATTTTCTTTGCTTTTTAGGGCCGAATTCGTGGCATCTGGAGAATCCCAGGCTAGGGGTCCTATTGGAGCTATAGCTGCCGGCCTATGCCACAGCCACAGTAACATCAGAGCTGAACCTCGTCTGTGACCTACACCCACAGCTCACGGCAACACCAGAGCCTTAACCCAATGAGTGAGGCCAGGGATCGAACCCGCAACCTCATGGTTCCTAGTCAGATTCATTTCTGATGCGCCATAATGAGAACTCTTTGCCCTTTTATTTAAAAATATTTGCTATTTGGAATGATTTCCCTACTTCCTTCTTCCATATATACTATTTCTTTTTTTCTTTTTGTCTTTTTAGGGCCACACCCGCCGCTTATGGGGGTTCCCAGGCTACCAATCGGATTGGAGCTGTAGCTGCTGACCTATACCACAGTCACAGCAATGTCAGATCCAAGCCTCATCTGCGACCTACACCACAGCTCACAGCAATGCTGGATCCTTAGCCCACTGAGTGAGGCCAGAGATCGAACCCGTGTCCTCATGGATGCTAGTCAGATTCGTTTCCACTGAGCCACAAGGGGACCTCCTTTTTTTCTTTTAGCAATATATATATTTATTATTATATATATATATTTATTTATATATATAATTTATTTATTGAAGCACAGTTGATTTACAATGTTTTGTTAGTTTCAGATGTATAGCAAAGTGAATCAGTCTTTTTCAGATTCTTCTCTCTTATAGGTTGTTACAAAATATTGAGTATAGTTCCCTGTGCTATACATAGGTTCTTGGTGTTTTATTTATGATAGTGTGTATTTGTGAATTTCACATTCCTAAGTTGATCTCTGCTAACATCTGGTACTCATAAGTTTGTTTTCTATGAGTCTGTTTCTGTTTTGTATGTAAATTCATTTGTATCACTGTTTTTCTTTTTTTTTAAGATTCCACAAATGAGCAGTGTCATTTGTATGATTTTTTTTTTTAAAACTCCACAAATGAGCAATATCAAATGATATATGTCTTTCTCTGTTTTAAATCACAGATTCAATTTTAGTACTTGCATTTGGTCTGTGCATATTTTCTATTTTCTTCTGTTTCAGTCTTGGAAGATTGTACCTTTCTAAGAATTTGTCCATTTCTTCTAGGTTGTCCATTTTATTGGCATATAGTTGCTCGTAGTAGTCTCTTATGGTCCTTTGTATTTCTGTGGTGTTTGTTGTAACTTCTCCTTTTTCATTTCTAATTTTATTGATTTGGCCCTTTCCCCTTTTTCTTCTGATGAGTCTGGCTAAAGCTTTATCAATTTTGTTATCATTTCAAAGAATCAGATTTTACTTTCATTGATATTTTTATATTTTCTTAGTCTTTACTTCATTTATTTCTTTTTATTCTTTTATTTTTTTTCAGGGCTGCATCTGCGGCATATAGAAGTTCTCAGGCTGGCGGTCCAGTTGAAGCTGCAGCGTGGGATCTGAGCAGTGTCTGTGACCTACACCTCAGCTCATGGCAATGCTGGATCCTTAATCCACTGAGTGAGGCCAGGGATTGAACCTGAGTCCTCATGGGTACTAGTAGGGTTTGTTACTGCTGAGACACGACGGGAAATCCTCTACTTCATTTATTTCTGTTCTGATCTTTATGATTTCGTTCTTCTACTATGGGTTTGTTTGTTCTTTCTCTAGTTGCTTTAGGTGTAAGGTTGTTTATTTGAGATTTTTCTTGTTTCCTGAGGTAAGCTTGTATCACTATAAACTTCTCTCTTAGAATTACTTTTGCTGTGTCCCATAGGTTTTGGATCATCATGTTTTCATTTTCATTTGTCTCTAGGTGTTTTTTGATTTTCTGTTTGATTTTTTCACTGATCCATTGGTTGTTTAGAAGCATATTGGTTAACCTCCACGTGTTTGTGTTTTTTGCAGTTTTTTTCTTGTAGTTAATTTCTGTTCTCATAGTGTTGCTGTCAGAAATGATGCTTGATGTGAATCCAATTTTGTTAAATTTACTGAACATGTGATCTGTCTGGGAGAATGTTCATGTACACTTGAGAAGAATGTATATTCTGCTGCTTTCAGATGGAATGTTCTATAAATATCAATTAAGTCCATCTGCTCTATTGTATCATTTAAGGCCTGTGTTTCCTATTGATTTTCTGTCTGGATGATCTGTCTATTGCTGTAAGTGGGGTTAAAGTCCCTCCTATAATTGTGTTACTCTCTATCTCTCCTTTTATGGCTGTTAACATTTGCTTTACATGTTGAGGTGCACCTATGTTGGGTGCATATATACAATTGTTATAGCTTTTTCTTGGATTGAGTACTTGATTGTTATGTAATCCTTTGTCTCTTATAACAGTCTTTATTTTTTTAAAATTTTTTTTATTTTTTTGCTTTTTAGAGCTGCACTTGCAGCGTATGGAAGTTCTCAGGCTAGGGGTCAAATCAGAGCTATAGCTGCCGGCCTACACCACAGCCACAGCAATGTGGGATCTGAGCCACGTCTGAGACCTACACCATAGCTCACAGCAATGCCATATCCTTAACCCACTGAGTGAGGCCAGGGATCAAACCTGCATCCTCTTGGATCCTAGTCGTGTTCATTAACTGCTGAGCCATGAAGGGAATTCCCAGTTTTTATTGTATCATTGTTAAATTTTTGGCTGGCATGCAGAAGTTTCCACCTGGGATTGAACTGAGAGCCGCAGCAGTGACAACACCAAATCCTTAATCACTAGGCTATCAGGGAACCCTAAATGTTTATTTTAAAGTCTGTTTTGTCTGATATGAATATTGTTACTCCAGCTTTCTTTTGATTTCCATTTGCATAGAATACCTTTCCATCTCCTCACTTTCAGCCTGTATGTATCTCTAGATCTGAAGTGGGTCTTTTGTAGACATTATATATACAGTTCTTGCATTTGTATCCATTCTGTCTATACCTTTTGGTTGGAACATTTAATCCCTTTACATTTAAGGTAATTATCTATATGTATGTTCTTATTGTCATTTTGTTAATTATTTTGGATTTGTTTTTGTAGATCCTTTTTCTTTCCTTTGTTCTCTTGTGATTTGATGACTGTCTTTGATTTTTGATTCCTTTTTCTTTTTTGTGTATATATCTATTACAGATTTTTGGTTTGTGGTTACCATGAAGTTTTGACACAGCAGTCTACACACACACCCCACCCCACACAACTCCCCCCACATGACTGTGTTAAGTTGCTGATCTTTTGATTTCAAATATGTTTCAAATATCTTGTGTTTGTATTCTCTCACAATTACTGATTTTGGTATCATATTTGTGTGTGGATGATTTCCTACTTTCACTCCGTGTTTGCCTATACTGGTAAGCTTTCCATTTTGTAATTTTCTTGTTTTTGTTCACTTTTTCTGCCTATAGTGGTCCCTTTAGCATGTAAAGCTGGTTTGATGGTGCTGAATTCTTTCGCCTTTTGCTTTTTTGTAAAGCTTTTAATTTCTCTGTCAAATCTGAATGAGAGCCTTGCTGGGTAGCCAATTATTGGTTGTAGATTTTTCCTTTTCATCACTTTAAATATCTTGCTCATTCTTCTGGCCCAAAGGATTTGCTGAAAAATCACCTGATAATATTATGGGAATTCCTTTGCATGTTATTTGTTGCTTTCCCCTTGTTTTAATATTTTCTCATTATCTTCAATTTTTGTTTGATTAACATGTATCTTGACGTCTTCCTCCTTGGTTTATCTTGTGTGGGACTCTGCACTTCTTGGACTTAGATGGTTTCCTTTCCCATGTTAATGAAGTTTTCAGCTATTATGTCTTCAGGTATTTTCTCAGGTCCTTCCTCTTCTCCTTCTGGGACCCCTATAATGTGTTTGTATGTTTGATATTGTCCCAGGAGACTCTTAGACTGTCTTTATTTCTATCGGTCTTTTTTCTTTATTCTGTACTGTGGCGGTGATTTCTACCTTTCCACCATTTTGTCTTCTAGCTTACTTATTTGTTCTTTTGCCTTATTTATTCTGCTGTTGTCTCCTTCTAGTGTATTTTTCATTTCAGTTATTGTATTCTTTAACTCTGGTTCTTCTTTACATTTTCTTTTTGTCTTTTTAGGGCATATGGAAGTTCCCAGGTTAGGGGTTGAATTGGAGCTGCAGCTGCCGGGCTTTGCTATAGCTGCAGCAACACTAGATCTGAGCAGCTACACTACAGCTCACGGCAAGGCCGGATCTTAACCCACTGAATGAGGCCAGGGATTGAATCTGCATCCTCATGGGTACTAGTCAGTTTTGTTACCACTGAGCCACACTGAAAAGTCCAGTATTTTCTGATTCTTTTCTGCTCTGTCCATCCATTCTTTTCTCAAGTTCTTGGATCATCTTTATGATGATTACTCTGAACTCTTTCTTAGGTAGATTGCCTGTCTCTGCTTCACTTAGTTGTTATTCTGGAGTTTTATCTTCTTCTTTTGTCTGGAACTTACATCTCTGCTGTCTCATTTTGTCCAAATTTTTATTTGTATTTTTATGCATGTGGAATGTTGAGTTATATTTCTCCATCTTGGAGAAGTGGCCTTTTGTAAGGGATGTCCTGTGTGTCCCAGCAGTACACTCCCCCTCCTGTCACTCAGTTGTTGGAGGCCTTAGGGTAGGTTCTGTCCTGTGTCTGTGGACTCAGTTTTGCAGGCTGTGGGATTGTAGTTTTCTTGCTTCTGGTGTCTGCCTCCTGCTAAGTCAGGTTGGTCTAGTGGCTTGTGCAGGCTTCCTGGTGGTAGATAGGTAGTGTCTACCTATTGGTGGGTCCTGGCCCTCTGGTATAGTACTTTCTAATTTGCATAAAACAAGTATAAAGAAAGTATACTGCATGCAGTCTGTTTACCTTATAACTGACTGCCTATATTATTTATCTTAGTTAATGCTAGCCAAAATGTACTATCAAAGTAAAGTTATTTCTTCCTCTTATTTTTCTTGGTGGTCCTCCCCTAATTGTTGAGTTGGGGATCTAGGCTCCTTCTATCTTTTTTTTTTTTTTGGTCTTTTTGCCATTCCTTGGGCCACTCCCACGGCATATGGGGGTTCCCAGGCTAGGGGTCAAACCAGAGCTATAACCACCAGCCTACACCAGAGCCACAGCAATGCGGGATCTGAGGCGCATCTGCAACCTGCACTGAAGCTCACGGCAACGCTGGATCCTTAACCCACTGAGCAAGGCCAGGGATCAAACCCAGAACCTCATGGTTCCTAGTCGGGTTTGTTAACCACTGAGCCATGACAGGAACTTCCAGGCGCCTTCCATCTTAAACACAACTGACTTCAAAGTCTGGCTTCTAGGAGTTCTCATCATGGCGCAGCAGAAACGAATCTGACTAGGAACCATGAGGTTGCGGGTTCACCCCTGGCCTTGCTCAGTGGGTTAAGGATCCGGTGTTGCTGTGAGCTGTAGTGTAGGTCACAGATGAGGCTCAGATCTGGTGTGGCTGTGGCTGTGGAGCAGGCTGGCACCTGTAGCTGTGATTCGACCCCTAGCCTGGGAGCCTCCATATGCCACATGTGTGGCCCTAAAAAGACAAAAATAAATAAATAAATAAAGAAGCACCCCTCCCACAAAAAAAAAAAAAAAAAAAATCTGGCCTCGAAATTTGCTAGATTTTGGTAAATTTTGTGCATGAAAGTTTTTTTTTTTTTAAATGGCCCTATCTTGGAAGTAGTATTATTTTCTCTCAAAATCTGTTTGCCCTGTCCTAGCTGCATGGGGGCTGGGAAACAGTCCTTTTGTGTCTTCATGAGGAAAATGAAATAGCTCTGTCTGGTATGCTATCTAACCAAACTCTTTTTATTTTTAAGTTGATTCTCTCGAGTTTCTTAGTTAGACAGTCATAATAGCTGTAAATGTCTTTTTTTTTCTTCTTAAATACTTATTACACTGTAGAGTACTTACAGGCGAGATTTAAATAATAGCAGTCTTTCTTATTTTAAATATTCATTGGAATGCATTATTGTGTATAGTCTTTTTGCTTTTTAGGGCCGCACCTGTGTTATATGAAAGTTCCCAGGCTGGGGGTTAAATTGGAGCTACAGCTGCCAGCCTGCGCCACAGCCACAGCAATGCTGGATCCGAGCCGTGTCTGCGACCTACACCACAGCTCACGGCAATGCTGGATCCTTAATCCACTCAGCGAGGCCAGGGATTGAACCCCCACCCTCATGGATCCTAGTTAGGTTTGTTAACCACTGAGCCACGAAGTGAACTCCAGTGTATAGTCTTTAATGATACTAAAGCGTCTATCCTATTTTCAGTGTCTTTTTCACTAGATTGCAATATCACATATAGGGTTTTTTTGTTTGTTTTTTTTGGCCACCCCACAGCATATAAAATTCCCTGGTCAGGGATTAGATCTGAGCTGCAGTTGCTACTTAGACTGCAGCTGTAGCAAAGCTCAATCCGCAACCCTCTGCATTGGGTTGGGGATCCAGTTTGCATCCTAATGCTGCAGAGATGCTGCTGATTCCATTGCACCACGGTAGGAACTCCTGTACATAGTATTTTTAACGAACAAAGTTTGTTACTTTGACATTGACCCTGGAATTCTGTACCATATGAAAAAATTCTTGATAGAATCTGTCCTTGATTTTGTACTAATTCTTCAAATTGCGTTTCCCTGTTGATTTAAGGATGACTTCAAGTTTCTTGCCAGAAGGAATTATACAAGTTCTATCTTTTCTTCAGGTTCATCTCAAGGGCTTCTAATCTAGTCATGCTATCGTATTGTGCAGTGTTGGCATCTTTTGTGTCAGGGATTCTCACTCGAAGTGTTTGAAAATGTTCTCTCCCTTAGAGAAATTTTGCGGATTCTTGTTTCTCTTCCTTTATTTTTTCATCCCTGTGAAGATAAACTGAATATTGATTCTTTTTTCCCCCTTCCTGTTGAAGTTTTCCTTTTTGTACCTGCTTCTTGACACTCAGTATGAGTTGAGGCCCTGTATTTTTCCAGCAGGGATTCTGGATGTCATGGCAGCAGGAAGTTACTCTGAATCCTCTCAGAAGCCCCAGGATGTAAATGGTGTAGGGAGTCTTTTATTATTTCACTTAACCAATAAAAAGAGAGATGGAATCCAACTCACTTTTTCTAGGGTGATGCTCCAAAGTGGCTTCAGATTTCTTTCAATTTATTTTCACCTTTTATGTTATGTATTTACAGTTTTGATTCCTAAATAGGTGTCAGTCAACTCCTAAAATATGTTTTCCATACTTTTTTTTATGGCCTGTGGAAGTTTCCAGGTCAGGGGTTGAATCCCAGCCACTGCTATGACTGACACTACAGCTGCAGCAATGCCAGATCCTTTAATCCACAGTGCTGGGGATTGAACAGGTGCCTCCACAGTGACCCAAGCTGCTGCAGTCAGATTCATAGCCCACTGCTTCACAGTGGGTACTCCTTTCCAGACTTTGTTTTGACTGACTCACATTGATGTTTATGTGTCTGTGAGTTTCAAAAAAGTTTTACAGGAGTTCCCATCGTGGCTCAGCAGTAATGAACCTGACTAGTACCCATGAGGATGTGGGTTTGATCCCTCCCTGGCTTCACTCTGGGTTAAGGATCTGGCGTTGCTGTGAGCTGTGGTGTAGGTCGCAGATGCAGTTTGGATCCTGTGTTTCTGTGGCTGTGGCATAGGCTGGCAGCTACATCTCCAATTTGACCCCTAGCTTGGGAATTTCTGGTTCATGAAAAAAATCCTTTGTGACACCCCAAACAATTTTGTGATCTGGTCATGAAATACGTGGCCCTGAAGTAAGGCCTTTGAGTTTAGAAGTTTATTATTAGTATTATATTTCTTTTCAGGGCTGCACCCATGGCGTATGGAAGTTCTCAGGCTAGAGGTTAAAACGGAGATACAGCCTCTGGCCTACACCACAGCCACAGCAATGCAGGATCTGTGCTGTGTCTGCGACCTACACCACAGATCATGGCAACGAGGGATCATTAACCTACTGAGCAAGGCCAAGGATTGAACCTGCATCCTCACGGATCTTAGGTTCATTACCGCTGAGAACAATGGGAGCTCCTAAAAAGGTTATTTATTCATATAGTATGATAAAGGACCCACATGAAGTTCTATGGGAATGATAGGGGAGGTGCTTTTGACAGAATAACCTTAGAATAAAGCCTTATTGAGATATAATTCACGCAGCATAAAGTCTACCTTATATTTTAGTTTAGTTTAGTTTTATTTTTTATTTTATTTTTAGGGCCACACCTGGGAGTTCCCAGGCTAGGGGTTGAATCCATGCTGCAGGCACTAGTCTTTACTACAGCCATAGCAGTGCGGGATCCCAGAATCATCTGTGACCTATACCACAGCTTGTGGCCATGCTGGATCCTTCACCCACTGATTGAAGCCAGGGATCAAACCCACATCTTCATGAATACTAGTTGGGTTCTTAACCTGCTGAACCACAGTGGGAACTCCTAAAGTCTACCCTTTAAAAGGTATGCTTTAGTTGTTTTTAGTGTTGTGTAGCCATCACTGCTCTCTAATTTTAGGACATTTTTTTCACCCTCAAAAGAAGCCTTTTACCTACTAGCAGTCATTACTCATTCTTCCCTCCCTCCAGGCCTTGGCAGCTGCTAATCTGTACTCTATGGATTTGTCATATCTGGACATTTCATACAAATAGAATCATACAGTATGTGGTTTTCTGTGATTTTTTTTTTTTTTAATTTTAATTTTTAAAAATTTTTTCTTCGGGTTATACCCATGGCATAAGTAAGTTTCCAGGCTAGGGATCAAACTGGAGGTGCAGCTGCTTGCCTCTGCCACAGCTATAGCGATGTGGAATCCTAGCCATGTCTGCTATCTACACTGCAGCTCACAGGCAACGCTGGATCCTTAACCCATTGAGGGAGGCCAGACCTGCATCCTCATGGATACTGGTTGGGTTCGTTACTGCTGAGTCACAGTGGGAACTCTGTGATTTTTATTTAGCATAATGATTTTATGATTCATCCACATTGTTGTAAGTATTAGTGCCACATTTTATTTATCCACTGATCAGTTATTGGACTTTTACGTTGTTCATAGTTCTTTGTTTTTTTTTGTTTTGTTTTTTGTTTTGATTTTTAGGGCCACACTGGTGACATATGGAGGTTCCCAGACTAGGGGTTGAATTGAAGCTGTAGCCTCTGCCTTACACCACAGCCACAGCAATACCAGATCAGAGCCACGTCTGCAACCTACACCACAGCTCACAGCAACGCCAGATCCTTAACCTACTGAGCAAGGCCAGGAATCGAACCTGCATCCTCATGAATGCTAGTCAGATTTGTTTCTGCTGAGCCACTATAGGAACTCCCTGTCTGTAGATTTTAGCTATTATGAATAATGCTGCTGTGAACATATGTATACACATTTTTGTGTGATTATATTTTTAACTTTCTTGGGTAAATATCAAGGAGTAGAATTGCTGGATCATATGGTAATTCTACACTTAACAGTTTGAGGACCTGTCAGACTTTTCCAAAGTGGTTACTGTTCTAATTTCTCCACATGTGTTATTTATCTGACTTTGAGTATAGCCATCCCAGTGGGTGTGAAGTGCTATCTCATTGTGATTTTTATTTGCATTTTCCTAGTGATGTAGAACATCATTTCATATGCTAATTGTATGTCTTTGGAGAAATGTTCATTTAAATCTTTTGCTTGTTTTTTTTTTTTTTTTTTTTTTTGTCTTTTTTGTTGTTGTTGTTATTGTTGTTGTTGCTGCTATTTCTTGGGCCGCTCCCGCGGCATATGGAGGCTCCCAGGCTAGGGGTTGAATCGGAGCTGTAGCCACCGGCCTACGCCAGAGCCACAGCAATGCGGGATCCGAGCCATGTCTGCAACCTACACCACAGCTCACGGCAACGCCGGATCGTTAACCCACCGAGCAAGCGCAGGGACCAAACCCGCAACCTCACGGTTCCTAGTCGGATTTGTTAACCACTGCGCCACGACGGGAACTCCTGCTTGTTTTTTTAATTGGATTGTCTTTACTGTTGAGTTGTAAGATTTCTTTCTTTCTTTTTTTTTTTTTTTTTTTTTTTTTTGTCTTTTTGCCTTTTGTAGGGCCCCTCCCGTGGCATACGGAGGTTCCCAGGCTAGGGATGTAATTGGAGCTGTAGCCGCTGGCCTACACCAGACCCAGCAGCAACTTGGGATCTGAGCCACGTCTGCAACCTACACCACAGCTCACAGCAACACTGGATCTTCAACCCACTGAGCAAGGCCAGGGATCGAACCCGAAACCTCATGGTTCCTAGTTGGATTCGTTAACAACTGAGCCATGACGGGAACTCCAAGATTTCTTAATATACTTTACACACAAGTCCCTTATCTGATAAATAATTTGTAAATAACTTCCCATTTTATGGGTCGTCTTTTTACTTTCTTGCTGGTGCCTTTAGAAACTCCGAAGTTTTTAACTTTGATAAAGTCCCATTTATCTTTTGTGTTGGTTACCCTTTTGTTGCCATATCTAAGAAATCTTTGCCTATTCTAAGGTCACAGTTATTTATTCATGAGTTTTCCTGTGAGGGTTTTGTAGTTTATCTCATTTGAATCTTTGATTCTTTTTGTAAATGGTGTGAGGTAAGGTTCTAACTTCATTTCTTTACATGTAGATCTCCAGTTGTCCCAGCAGCAGTTTTTGAAAAGGTTATTCTTTCCTGGCACACTTGTCAAAAATCACCTGACAAATTTTAAGGTGTGTTTCTGAATTTGCAATTTTATTCTGCCTTACGTTTATGTACCAGTACTATACTATTTTAGTTACTACAGCTTTGTATTCAGTTTTGAAATTGGAAAGCATGATTCCTCCAATTTTGTTCTTTTTTAAGACTGTTTTAGCTTAGGTGCTTTGCATTTCCATCAGGATTTTGGGAACTATCAATTTTTGCCAAAAACAGAGGTGGCATTTTTTTTTTTTTCCTTTTTTTAAAGGAAGTTGGTGTGTGGAAGTTCCCAGGCTAGGGGTTAAATCGGAACTGCAGCTGAGGCCTATGCCAACAGAAACACAGAGAACGGAGCCACACCTGTAACTTTATGCTGTAGCTTGCAGCAGTGTGGTATCCTTAACCCATAGAGCAAGGCTAGGGATTGAACCCGCATCCTCAGAGATACTAGACAGGTTTGTTGCTGCTGAGCCACAATGGGAATTCCGAGAATTATGTATTTTTACCCGAAAAATTTCATGAGACAATATTTGTCTTCACTAGGAGCAATGCATTCTGATATTTTCCTCTATTCTAGTCTGCTTCATTCCATTCTTTTATTTTTTAGTTAAAAAATTTGCTGGCCCCAGCCCACTGAATTGATTTCTCTACTCCAGTGAGTTATTTTCTGATATTTGAAAAACATGCTTTGGCGTTCCCGTCGTGGCACAGTGGTTAACAAATCTGACTAGGAACCATGAGGTTGCGGGTTCGATCCCTGGCCTCGCTCAATGGGTTAAGGATCTGGCGTTGCTGTGAGCTGTGGTGTAGGTCGAAGACGTGGCTTGGATCCCGCGTTGCTGTGGCTCTGGTGTAGGCTGGTGGCTACAGCTCCGATTCGATCCCTAGCCTGGGAACCGCCATATGCTGAGGGAGTGGCCCTAGAAAAGGCAAAAGGACAAGAAAAAGAAAAAAAAAAGAAAAACCTGCTTCAAGTCAGGGTTCCTCAATCTTGACAGCAAATTGCAATCACCTGAGGAGCTTAAATTGCTGCCTGGTCTCCTTCCAGAGACTAGGGTGCAGTTTGATCAGAGTATAGCCTAAGCATAGGGGTTTTTAAAAAATCTCCTGGGTGAGGGGAATTCCCACGTGGCACAGCAGAAACGAATCCAACTAGGAATCATGAGGTTTCTGTTTGATCCCTGGCCTTGCTCAGTGGGTTAAGGATATGGAGTTGCTATGAGCTTTAGTGTAGGTCACAGCTGTGGCTGGATCCTTCCTTGCTGTGGCTGTGGCGTAGGCTGGCAGCTGTAGCTCCGATTCGACCCCTGGCCTGGGAAGCTCCATATGCTGCGAATGTGGTCCTAAAAAGCAAAAAACAAACGAACAAACAAAAAACCCCCAAAGAACTCCCAGGTGATTCCAGTGTTTAGCCAGGATTAAGGAACATTGCTATAAATGAAATGAAATGCAGATATTTACCACTTTTGAAGACTTTTCATAGTGGACTAAACATACTGTGAGATCCTCATGTGTGAAGCATCCATCAAGCCACTTTGGTGAAGAATGTATTAGAGAGGTCTGTGTGCCTTGTCTTATTTTGATCACCAATGTCATTCTTCCAAGAAATTATTTTGCTTTTGACTTCCTCCTGGTTGTATGTAGTTGTCTGTGGTCTATACAGAGAGCAGGGTAGAGTGGAGTCCCTGGAGAGTGTCTTTTACTGCTCAGGAATTTTTCTGTTTTGTCTTTTTGCTGTAGGAAATGGGGTGATTTGAGAAGAGTATGCAGGAAATTTGGAGCAATTTTAGGGATTATGATATGGAGAACATTGAAGCTGATGGTTAGAATTGCTCCTGTAGTGTATGAAGAACTCGGTCAGAATTCTGGAAGTAAGACTGGTGTCCTGTTTTAGAGATAGTAAGGAATAGGAGTTCCTGTTGTGGCTCAATGGTAACAAACCTAACTAGTATCCATGAGGATGCAGGTTCAATCCCTGGCCCAGATCAGTGGTTTAAGCATCTGGCATTGCTGTGGCTGTGAGTAAACTGGCAGTTGTAGCTCTTATTCGATCCCTATCCTGGGAACTTCCATATGCTGCAAGTGCAGCCCAAAAAGAAAAAAGAGAGAGGTTAAGGAATAATAGGGTTGTGGTAAAAACCCATACACAAAATAGCTTATTTTACTCATTGACTATCCTTTTTTTCTGGTTTAAGCTAAAATGTGTGTATGCACACACATACGTTATCTTATATGTGTTTTAATATGGAGATCATACAGAGATCTTTAAAATCTGTTTTATAAATTTGCAATGTGACTTAAGCCTATGACTAAATAAATAGTTCCTTAAGACATGTTTTTTAATAGCTCATTTGTGCTGAATGTATCATGTTTTATTTGACAAATCCTTGTATTGTTGGATGTTTAAGCTTATGAGTCATTTTTTTGCTGTGGTGAACATAAAACAATGGTGAACAGTTTTTATGAAAATCTTTTTGCATTTTTCTAATTTTTTTTTCCTCAAACTGTGTTTTTGGAAGGGAGGTCATTTATATTTTTAAGGCTCTGACACACCCATTACATATATGCCAAATATTTCTGCATCTGGGATAGGGAATTAATTAATATTATTTTTTATGGCTATACCTCCAGCATATGGAAATTCCCGGGAGAGGGATTGAATCTGAGTCACAGCGGTGACAATGCTGGATCCTTTAACTCACTGTGCTGGTCTGGGGATCAAACCCTTGCCTCTTCAGCTACTTGAGCCGTGGCAGTCAGTTTCTTGTCACTACACCACAGTGGGAACTCTGGGAATTATTGTTATATTTAAACTTAAAAAGTTGTTTAAACCAATTTGGATGAATAGTAGAACCATGTTTGTTTTGCTTTTCTTTAGTAAGTAATGAGTTTGAACACTTTTTTTTTTTTTTTTTTGTCTTTTTGCTATTTCTTGGGCCGCTCCTGAGGCATATGGAGGTTTCCAGGCTAGGGGTCGAATTGGAGCTGTAGCCACCGGCCTACGCCAGAGCCACAGCAACACGGGATCCGAGCCGCCATCTGCAACCTACACCACAGCTCACAGCAACGCCGGATCGTCAACCCACTGAGCAAGTGCAGGGACCAAACCCGCAACCTCATGGTTCCTAGTCGGATTCGTTAACCACTGCGCCACGACGGGAACTTCTGAACACTTTTTAATGAGTTATTTTTTTTGCTAATTTGTGTATTTTTTGGCTTCCTCATTTCTTTTACCAGTTTTTCTAGTCTTGTGTTTGTGTTTTTCATTGTGATTGATTGAATTTTAAACATCACAGATAAGATCTTTTATTTATCAGCATTAAAGTCTGAATTTTAGGAGTTCCCGTCATGGTTCAGTGGTTAACGAATCCGACTAGGAACCATGAGGTTGCAGGTTCCATTCCTGGCCTTGCTCAGTGGGTTACGGATCTGGCATTGCTGTGAGCTGTGGTGTAGGTCACAGACGTGGCTCTGATCTAGGATTGCTGTGGCTGTGGTGTAAGGCAGAGGCTACAGCTCCGATTGGACCCCTAGCCTGGGAATCTCCGTATGCCGCGGGAGCGGCCCTAGAAAAGGCAAAAAGACAAAAAAAAAAAAAAAAAAAAGTCTGAATTTTAAACACATTCTTGGACTGGGTGATCATATCCACCAGCTTGTTCGACTTTAACACCTGTCTCATCCCCAGTAGGTTTTCCAGAACTGCTATCTTCACTATGTATTTCCATGAGTTTTCCCAATTCAGACTTAGGCTTCTTCAGCATTTTTACTTTTCTAACAAAGCCTAGTCATGGAGCAGATAAATAGATTGGCAAGTCTTTTCAATATCCTTTCCAGGGCTGTCTGGAATCAATTTATTGACCATCTCTTTCAAGTCATTTTCACCTCTCAGGTCACGATTTCCATTACCTTGTTCTGGATTTGGCAGACCTGCTGGTGCTGGGCATAAGAGGTCTTCTGAATCTGATTGTTGCATTTTTTGGTAAAGCCTGCACAGACGAGGTGAAGCAAATAGCCGTCAGTAGTCTTGACATCAACATGAGCTTCAATCATGGTGTGCCATTACCTTTTTTTTTTTTTTTTTTTTTTTTTTTTTTGTCTTTTTGCTATTTCTTTGGGCCGCTCCCACGGCATATGGAGGTTCCCAGGCTAGGGGTCGAATCGGAGCTGTAGCCCCCAGCCTAAGCCAGAGCCACAGCAACGCAGGATCCAAGCTGCATCTGCGACCTACACCACAGCTCACGGCAACACTGGATCCTTAACCCACTGAGCAAGGGCAGGGTCCAAACCCGAAACCTCATGGTTCCTAGTCGGATTTGTTAACCACTGCGCCACGAGGGGAACTCCCCATTACTTTTTTAATTTATTTTTTTGGTTATTTCCCTCAACACACTTTTATTTTTTTTTCTACCACACAGCCTGGGGACCCAGTTACACATACATGTATACATAATTTTTTCTCCCATTGTCACACTGTGTTGTAAGTATCTAGACATAGTTCTTAGTGCAACACAGCAGGATCTCATTGTTAGTCCATTCCAAATGAAATAGTTTGCATCCATTAACCCCAAGGTCCCAATCCCTCTCACTCCCTCCCCCTCCCCCTGGGCAACCACAAGTCTATTCTCCAAGTCCATGATTTTCTTTTCTGTGGAAAGGTTCACTTGTGCTGTATATTAAATACCAGATATGAGTGCTATCATATGGTATTTGTCTTTCTCTTGCTGACTTCACTCAGTATGAGAGTCTCTAGTTTTATCCATGTTGCTGCAAATGGCATTATGTTGTTCTTTTTTATGGCTGAGTAGTATTCTATTGTGTACATATACCACATCTTCCTGATCCAGTCATCTATCAGTGGACATTTGGGTTATTTCCATGTCTTGGCTATTGTGAATAGCGCTGCATTAAACATGCAGGTGCATGTGTCTTTTTTTTTTTTTTTTTTTTTTTTTTGTCTTTTTGCCTTTTCTAGGGCCACTCCCATGGCATATGGAGATTCCCAGGCTAGGGGTCTAATCAGAGCTGTAGACACTGGCCTACGCCAGAGCCACAGCAACGAGGAATCCGAGCCACGTCTGCAACCTACACCACAGCTCACAGCAATGCCAGATCCGTAACCCACTGAGCAAGGCCAGGAATGGAACCTGCAACCTCATGGTTCCTAGTTGGATTCGTTAACCACTGTGCCACGACGGGAACTCCCATGTGTCTTTTTTAAGGAAAGTTTTGTCCAGATATGTGCCCAAGAGTGGAATGACTGGATCATATGGTAGTTCTATGTATAGATTTCTAAGTACCTCCATACTGTTCTCCATAGTGGTTGTACCAGCTTACATTCCCACCAACAGTGCAGGAGGGTTCCCTTTTCTCCACACTCCATCCAGCACTTGTTATTTGTGGACTTAGTAATGATGGCCATTCTGACTGGTGTGAGGTGATATCTCATGGTAGTTTTGATTTGCATTTCTCTAATAAGGGATGGTGAGCATTTTTTCATGTGCTTGTTGGCCATCTACATATCTTTCTTGGAGAAATGTCTAGTCAGGTCTTTTGCCCATTTTTCCATTGGGTTGTTGGCTTTTTTGCTGTTGAGTTGTATAAGTTGTTTGTATATCCTAGAGATTAAGCCCTTGTCAGTTGCATCCTTTGAAGTTATTTTCTCCCATTCTGTAAGTTTTCTTTTTGGTTTCTTTTGCTGTGCAAAAGCTTGTCAGTTTGATTAGGTCCCATTGGTTTATTTTTGCTCTTATTTCTGTTGCCTTGGGAGACTGACCTGAGAAAATATTTATGAAGTTGATGTCAGAGAATGTTTTGCTTATGTTCTCTTCCAGGAGTTTGATGGTGTCTTGTCTTCTATTTAAGTCTTTCAGGCCTTTGGAGTTTATTTTTGTGCATGGCGTGAGGGTGTGTTGTAGTTTCATTGATTTGCATGTAGCTGTCCAGGTTTCCCAGCAATTCTTGCTGAATAGACTGTCTTTTTCCCATTTGATGTTCTTGCCTCCTTTGTCAAACATTAGTTGACCCTAGGTGTCGGGGTTTATTTCTGGGTTCTCTATTCTGTTCCATTGGTCTGTCTGTCTGTTTTGGTACCAGTACCATACTGTCTTGATGACGGTGGCTTTGTAATATTGCCTGCAATCTGGGAGAGTTATGCCTCCTCCTTGGTTTTTGTTCCTCAGGATTGCTTTGGCAATTCTGGGTCGTTTGTGGTTCCTTCCGTATAACTTTTTGGATTGTTTGATCTAGTTCTGTGAAAAATGTCATGGGGAATTTGATAGGGATGGCATTGAATCTGTAGATTGCTTTGGGTAGTATGGCCATTTTAAGGATATTAATTGTTCCAATCTAGGAGCGTGGAATATCTTTCCATTTCTTTACATCTTCTTTAATTTCCTTGGTTAATGTTTTATGGTTCTCGGCATGTAAGTCCTTTACCTCCTTGGTCAGGTGTATTCTATTCCCAGGTAATTGATTTTTGGGGGGTGCAATTTTAAAAGGTATTGTATTTTTGTATTCCTTTTCTAATATTTCATTGTTAGTATACAGAAAAGCGACTGATTTCTGCACGTTAATCTTACATCCTGCTACTTTGGGGAATTTGTTGATCAGTTCAAGTAGTTTTTGGGTTGAGTCCTTAGGGTTTTCTTTGTATAGTATCATGTCGTCTGCACACAGGGACAGTTTTATCTCTTCTCTTCCTATTTGGATGCCTTTTATTTCTTTTGTTTGTCTAATTGCTGTGTCTAGGACTTCCGAAACTCTGTTGAATAGCAGTGGTGAGAGTGGGCATCCCTGTCTTGTTCCAGATTTGAGCGAGGAGGCTTTCAGCTTTTCTCCATTGAGTATTATATTTGCTGTGGGTTTGTCATAAATGGCTTTTATTATGTTCAGGAATGTTCCCTCTATACCCACTTCGGCGAGAGTTTTTTTTAATCATAAATGGATGTTGGACTTTGCCAAATGCGTTTTTCTGCATCTATTGAGATGATCATATGGTATTTGACTTTTCTTTTGTTAATGTGGTGTCTGACGTTGATTGATTCGCATATGTTGAACCATCCTTGTGAACCTGGGATGGGTCTGCCATTTTTTGACCATTGAGCACATTTTGTCACGGGTAAGATCCATGCCATGGAGTTTGGTCAGGCAGTTTTTGCCCTGCACATCTCAGCAATCAGCTTAAATTTTCTAAATGCAGCTTCATCATTCTGCAGATTAGCAAAGCTCACTTCAAACACATGACCCTTGAGGCCATTGGTTGTGATTTTGGTTCCTTGAGTTGTTGTGACTGTTTTTTTCCTAATATTTCTAATATTGAACATAGTTAGTGCTTTAATATCACACCAATTTTTCTTAGAAAATGGGTCACCCACTTTTTTCTTGGCTCTCTTTTTGCCACGTTTCGTAAGGTGCTTGTTCTTGCCAACCTCATTGTGATTTATAGCAGGTCTTTTTATATCCAGGATATTAGCACTTGTAAATGTTATAGATATTTTGCCCATTTTGTCCTTTAATTTTATGATATTGGTAACTACTATTTTTTTTTATTTGTAGATCATTTTTCTTGGGGTTTAGTTTTCAAAATAAAGATCTCATTTTTTTCAAAGGAAATGTTTTTCTCAAAGATGAATAATCTACCAGAACAATATTTTGTTTAAAATATTTTTAGATTTTAGGAGTTCCTGTCGTGGCTCAGTGGTTAACAAATCCGACTAGGAATCATGAGGTTGCGGGTTCGATCCCTGCCCTTGCTCAGTTGGTTAAGGATCCAGCATTGCCGTGAGCTGTGGTGTAGGTTTGCAGATGCAGCTCAGATCCCGAATTGCTGTGGCTCTGCATAGGCCGGTGGCTACAGCTCCAATTCGACCCCTAGCCTGGGAATCTCCATATGCCGCAGGAGCGGCCCAAGAAATGGCAAAAAGACAAAAAAATAAAATAAAATAAAATAAAAATAAAAAGTAAGATATTTTTAGATTTTAAATCTGCTTGTTTGGTAAAGAGTACTTAGGATAATCAGCTGAATTAAAAAGGAAAATTTGAACTTGATGATTTTCAACACCACGGTCTCAATAAATGGGAACTTTAAGTGATACAGTCTGGAAGTAGGGTGGACTTATTCTAAGCAGCCAAAAGGGGAAGCTAGATGTCATTTACAGACTTTCCACTCAAGTTTGTTTGTTTGTTTTGTCCAGGCCTGCAGCTGGTGGAAGTTCCCTAGGCCATTATTCAAACTCATACCACAGCAATTACCCAAGCCACAGCAGTGGCAATGCTGGATCCTTAACTGCTAGGCGGCCAGGGAACTCTATCCACTTAGGTTTTAAATATTAGGACTTTTGGTGTTTAGTTCTTGTCCCTTTAGGCATGTGTGATGTCCTTTTGTGTTAATGAAGCTCTTGTGCCTTTAATTCCTTACTTTTCCTCCAGCACTATTAAAAAAAGAAATTTGAGACTTTTGCATCATACTTTTCTTTTTTAATTGTTTTTTTACATCCGCACCTGCAGCATAATGAAAGTTCCCAGGGTAGGGGTTGAATTGGAGCTGCGGTACTGGCCTACACCACAGCCACAGCAAATGGGGATCCAAGCCACATCTGCAGCCTATACCATAGCTTATGGCAATGCTAGATCCTTAAACCACTGAGTGAGACCAGGGATACCAGTCGGGTTCTTAACCTGATGAGCCACAATAGGACCTCCCTTGTGTTATACTTTGATAATAGCCTTATGTGACTCTAATTATATTTTTTTTTTTTCAAAAAACTGTTTTCCATTTGTATCCCAGCTTTCTAGAAACACTCACCCAAACTAGATTTTAGGGCTCATTAGTCATGTTAACTTCTCTAGGTTGTGGTTGGGAACTTAATGAGTGAAGCAAGGGCTTGGAGTGAGCATGGAGATCACATTCTGTGTGATCCTGGAATTGTTTTCCTCACTGTAGTTTCTAATGAGAAATGAGTCTGGTCTGGGTTCTGGTTTTCTCCCTACCTGCCCTTGGAGGATTGGACCAAGAGATTTCTAAACCGTTTGTGTTCATTCTCTCATTCGCCTTTGTTGAGCACCATCTTTGGGCAGGGTGCTGGGTCAGACTCTGGGGCACAGATAGGCAAAAGCAGCCTGTCAGGGACTCTGGCGTGACTGTCTCCAGGTCTTAACTGGTTTTGAGTTCAAAATTTTGACCCCCAGAGTTTTAATCTGATCATTATCTAATTGTGATAATTCCTAGACATTTTGGAAAGGATTAGGAGGTTTTGGGTATATAAAACAGGCTTTTCAACTTGGTTGAGCTGGGCAATGCTCGTTCACAGTCTGCTAGGAAAAAGGGAACCATTTGTGTTAGCCAAGATTAAGTTGCTGTTACCAGTGATCATTGCCAGTGGATTGTGTTATTAACTTGGTCATTTTGGTAAATAGGCATTACTCAGGTAATTAGGTAGGTTGGCTAAACCCCTGTTTTTCCTGAATTAAGTGTTTATTATCCCATTTGTGAAATGGGATATTATCACTTATTTAGTGAAGGAAAGGCAACTTATTTTTCTTGAAAGACAGTTGCAACTTAAGTATGTGGACACATTTTTTTTTTAGTGACTTATTTTGCATAAATATTTATGAATTTTTAACTTATTTCTAACCACAAATAGAATACATGTTCACTAGTAATGTCTAAAACAAAACAAAACAAAAATAAATGACATCACCTTGTATCTGACACCCAGCAAGGATCACTTTAGTATTTAGGTAAGTGTCTAGACTGCTTGGCTTGCCAGTAAGTGTAGTTTTTTAATATAAAAAATGGAAATGCTCAGCCTTTTTTTTTTTTTTTTTTTTTTTTTACTTAGTAACAGATCATGCCTGTTTTCTCATGTCATCAACTAGTGTACTACAGAATGGCTTTGTAGTATTTTAACTTAAAAGTATTTTACTGTCATGATTTAGATTTATTTTACAACTCAATATAATTATACTCATGTAGTTGTTTTCTAGAGCAATGATTTTATTGGATATGCATTTTTTAAGAGACAAATGTTAAATATATTGAAATGATTTTGATCAAACACATCTAGAAAATGATGGTGACTGTTTTTCTGATCTTGGGACTTGGCAGAGGAACTTCCCCCAGCCCTTTTTTTGGTTGCACGTGGCTTGTGGAAGTTCATGGGCCAGGGATCAAACCCACACCACAGCAGTGATTAATATCCTTAATTTTTAAGGAGTTCATACAGATGAATAAGAAAAAAACCCAAACCTACTGAAAAAAGGGCAAAAGGCATTTATATAGTTCATAAGAGAATTATAGACATACGAACTAAAGGAATCAGGATTGAAACCAAATTTCATTCTTTGCATGTCAAATTTGCAGAAGTTTAAAAAAAAAATCTAGGAATGGCAAGTGTGGTTAACATAGTTTTCTTCTCTTGTGCTTTCTTTGTTAGCATGCCAGTTTTTTCAGAATAAATTGGGAAGATTAACTATTTCCCATTTCTTACCAGAAAGGTTAGGCTATAACTGGCCTGTGAATTTGTCCTGGTCTGGCATATTTCTTGAGCATAATTCTTTGCTTTTGCATTTTTCCCTATTGTTATTTGTACAGGGTCTCAAAAAATAGTTTTTTTTCTAAAAAAATATTGCTCATTTCATCTAGAATTTCAGGTATACACGTGCCTGAAAGTTAAGTCCTTTAAAAAATGCAAACTAAATGTAAAAGCATGGCAAGTATATAGTATTCTGTGTTTGCCCTTGCTTTCAGAAGATATTCTTTGTCATATTAAGCAAGTACATTTTAATTTTAATTGAAGAGGTTTGTTTTTGTTTTTTTAAATCGGGACTGAGTGTTTTGTCAGTCTTTTTTGGCATGACTGAATTGATATAATGATTTGGCTGCTTAGTTTCTTGCCTGTGAATGGGATTGGCCCTGGGGTTGTATCTTTCCTGCTTCTGAAGTGTTAACATCCCCTTTTAAGGAAACAGTAAAGTGCAAAAATGACAGTTCTGTATTACAATTTCCCTGCATATTTTTTGGTGACTGTTTTTTTCTGTGGGAAATTGAAGTCTGGAAACCAGACTTTGTACTGTTGCACACCCCAATTAAGAGACAAGAGAAGCACTGTGAATAGTTTCTTGTGAGTGCGGAGTGGCCTTTATTGGTGGAAGGTCAGGTGATGTGTCATTGTGTTCCAAGTGATGTTTCCTCTGAAATGCTCTCAAGAGCCTGGGCTTTGATCTCAGCTGTATAGCCTGTGTGCAAAGGGCAGGTTTTTCTATTTCCTGAGTACAGTGGGACCGACGAAGGGGAGGGCTGTTCCAGTGGTGCTGTGACGGAAGTTCAAGGATGCTCACGTGATAACTGAGTCTTATTTTTGTTTTGTGGTTTCTCCTGCTTGATTCTTTTCTCAAAGCTTCCTTTCTTTAAAATATATTTGCATTTCCCCGATGTTAGAATCTCTGACCCAAATCTGTGTTTTGATCTCTGATAGTTGTTCAGTGGAGTAAAAAGTGAGTCTTTCCAAACACTTATCTTACCTATCAGCTTTAAAAATACGTTCCAAAAATAAATATAGAGTCATAGTGCTTTTTATGATTTGTCTAAATGATATTTTGTTAATTTGCAACTTTGCCCTCAAAACCTTAAAAAAAATTTTTTTTAGCTTTTTAAAGGATTTTTGAAAGACGCGTACACATGTTGGAAAATAATTTCAACTCCTCACAGTTGGATAAAGCAGATTTTAAAAGTCATACAGCCTCTTATACCCCCTACAGTCAAGGCAGTTTGATGTTTATCCTTTCCTTTGTCATAAATATGTTAGTATAATTATACTTTTAATAAAAGTTGGATTATGCTATACATATTGTGCAACTTGCATTTTTCAAAGTACAAAATGTATGATTTGTTTCACCTAAGATAACATGTTCTTTTAAAGCTTTTCTTGCTACTTTTTCCCTGTTCTTTCCATTATTCCTCTTCTTGACTAATCTTCACTGATGGATGTCACATTTTGCCTCCTTTTCTTTCTCTCTTTTTTTTTTTTAAAGGGCTATACCCATGCACATGGAAGTTCCCAGGCTAGGGAACAAATTGGAGCTACAGCTGCCAGCCTATGCCATAGCTCATGACAATGCCAGATCACCGACCCACTGAGCGAGGCCAGGGATTGAACCCACATCCTCATGGATACTAGTCAGATTTGTTTCTTCTGTGCTACAGTCGGAACACTTGTGTCTCCTTTTTGACTATGTAAAATTTTAATAAACATAGCTTAAAATAGATTTTTGGTTATGAAAATCATTTGGGGAAGTAAGTTACCCTTTTTTTTTGCCTTGGATGCCAAATATGTTTTAGAAGGAGAAAACCATAATTTCTGTATTCATAGTCTAATCATGTAAAATGAGTAATATTTTTTACCCCAAATAGCAAAATGCCAGTGTTTAGTTTCTGAAGTTAAAAAAAATACAAGATTACTGGAGGACCTTTGAAAGCTGGACTGGTACTGCTGATGGCATTTGTGTGTTTATTCAGAGTCATCTGTGAGTGGCAATGCTAATTTGCCCTAGAACTGACCATGAAGTTGAAAGATTCATAGCCTAAATATATCCCAGTGAAGAACTTATTATCTGGCTAAATTGTAGTAATTTCATGTGTTTTTCTATATAATGGATGGAGGGCCAGGCTCATATCTGGTGTTGCACTGACTGTTCCAGAGACACTGCTGGGATCAGACTCTGGGTTTTTATTGTTTAATGCATGTGCAAGTACAAGAGTGTATAAAATACATTCATTTAATACACAATAAGATGAACAGCTGTATACCTATTGAAAACCAAGCTTTTTTAAAAATAGGTATGCAGATGTTCATCTTATTGTGTATTAAATGACCCAGCTTTTTTGGAAGCACCCTCCCAGTGTATTAACTCATTAATATGTTGGCGTTAAAAGAAGGTGATTTTTGAGTAATTAAGTTTTCTCTTTTGTTTTCCTCATAAATGCAGTTTATTCTAGCAGTGATATCGAAAGCAATGTAGAGTCATAATGAAAGGTGAAGGTTCCGCTGTCATAGTCCTGATGGATTCTACCCCCTGTACTTGTCACATCTCTTATAAGCTCTAGGACTTTTACCAGGATGCCTCACCCCTTCTGAGTTTTCTTAGCTGTAAAGTGTGGGCCCAGTGGTTCCTTAGGGTTGTTGTGATGATGTAATTTCACATGTATGATATACAGTACAATGCCTGGCACATAGAACTAAAATCTTTGAAACGTTTTTGAAAATTGAGGCCTTGTGCTAGGGAATATGGAGTTAGAAAAATTATCAAGAAAGCCCATTGGGGAGTTCCTTTCGTGGCGCAGAGGAAACAAATCCAACTAGGAACCATGAGGTTGCGGGTTCAATTCTGGCCTCACTCAGTGGGTTGAGGATCCGGTGTTGCCATGAGCTGTGGTGAGGTCACAGACTCAGCTCAGATCTGGTGATGTTGTGGCGTAGGCTGGTGGCTACAGCTCCAATTAGGCCTCTAGCCTGAGAACCTCCACATGCCGTGGGTGCAGCCCTAGAAAAGACAAAAAAAAAGAAAGCCCATTGGATACAAAATTGCTTTTTCCTGGTGTTCTAAAATACTGTCTTTCAAAATATTTTGTGTAAATGGAGAGCTAATTTTTAAGGGACTGAAGGTGCAATTTGTAATCCTGCCTAGGACCCTGGAGATACTTCTTTTAGAGGGAAGAAGTAATAGAGCAAGTTCTAGGACTTGGCATGGCCCAGTGAAAAGTAGACTGTAGTCATCAGTCATGTTGAGTGCCTCCTGCCAGGTTTATTATGACTTTTTATTTTTTAATTTTTTCTGCCTTTTTTAGAGCTGAACATGTGGCATATGTAAGTTCCCAGGCTAGAGGTTGAATTGGAGCTGCAGCAGTTAGCCTGTGCCACAGCCATAGTAACTCCAGGTCTGAGCCACGTCTGTGACTTAAACCATTGCTCACAACAATGCCGGATCCTTAATCCACTGAGAGAGGCCAGGGATTGAACCTGCATCCTCATGGGTACTAGTCAGGTTCGTTACTGCTGAGCTGCAACAGGAACTCCAATTTTAATTTTTTTTTTTTTTTATTTTTCTCTAGCTAGGTCTTGACTCCACTAACCAGGACTCCATGCGGTTTTGAGGTTGGACTTCAGCAGCACAAGGAAATGTAGCTGGGCAGCTTGTAGTGGAAAGCGGATGGACAGGTCTGCATCACACCATTTAGGTGCGTCTGAAACATGATCTTTGTTCTGCATTTTGTGCTGATGGTCCTTAAGTGGCAGACCTCATTCGTACTTGACTTTGCCCTTTGCAGATTTCAGCAAAGGTCTGAAGGCAATACTGGGAATACTTGTTAGGTTAATGCTAATGATAAGGTAATGAATTTCTTCAAGGCCAAATTTCACATAAGTAGATTAAACTAGAAAACTAACAGGTACGGTCTTGCCACTTATACTAATTACAAGGTAGGAGGTGAATATTTTCATTTTCCTTTATGTGCTTTTGCATTTTTTATCCACGAGCATTTGAGTACCTATTTCTGTTGGGGTTCTTGGTCAGGGTCACATATGTGAAGCCTGGGGGTAAAGATGTGGAAGACCTGTTCCTTCAATTTCATCAATTTAAGTATTGAGACTAAGCACAAATAGTTAAGTATTGAGACTAAGCACAAATATGTTACTAAGGAACATTCCTTTTTTTTTTTTTTTTTTTAAACTTTTTTTTCTACCATCTCCTGCATCCCAAAGCTTGATGGGTATTTTGGTTATTTAAAACTTTTTGCTGTTACAAATAATATAGCAGTGAAATTTCTTGTACATACTTTGGAGAGAATACCCCATAAGTAAAATTTCTAGCAATTAAATTGTTTGGCATAGTGCATAAGATTTTCCAGTTTTTAAATTTTGATAGATACTGGCAAATTGAGAATTTAGAAGCTGCAAGAACTTAAACTCTTGGAGTCCCCACTGTGGTGCAGCGGAAGTGAATCTGACTAGTAACCATGAAGTTGAAGGTTCCATCCGTGGACTTGCTCAGGGGGCTAAGGATTAGGCGCTGCCATGAGCTGTGGCATAGGTCGAAGATAAAGCTCAGATCCTGCGTTGCTGTGGCATAGGCTGGTGGCTATAGCTCCAATTCAACCCCTAGCCTGGGAACTGCCACGTGCCAAGGGTGTGGCCCTAAAAAGCAAAAGCAAAAAAAAAAAAAAAAAAAAAATTAGAAAAAGAATTTATACTCTTACAGATAAAACATTCTCTCACCTTTTTAGTCAAAACTAAATTTATTCGGTATGGTGGATGTAAAATTATGGTATTTTTATTTATTTACTTTTATAAGTAAATTCACTAGGTGTACAGTTATAAGAACTTTCAAAAATGTCGAGGGGATTGATCATTTTAAAACATTTTTCATTTTCTGATATAAGTCTGTGCTTGCTATTTAAAAATTAAATAAGACTTGGGAAAGAACAAAAATTAGGAAGAAGAAAATCTCCTTGCTCCTCTACTTAATGACACCATTGTGAACATTTTTGTGTATGGCTTTCATTTTTTTAGTTTTCTTTGTGTAGTTTTTTCCCTTAAGCCATCATCATTAAATTGTATGTGTTTTGTCATTGTTGTTGTTGTTAATGGCCAGACCTGCAGCCTGTGGAAGTTCCCAGGCTAGGGGTTGAATCAGAACTACAGCTGCTGACCTACACCGCAGCCACAGCAATGCCAGATCCAAGCTGTGTCTGAAATCTATACCACAGCTCACAGCAACACTAGATCCTTAACCCACATACATCCTCATGGATCAGCGGGTTGGTTAGCACTGCGCTACAACTGGAACTCCCTGTTTTCTTAGTAAATCATGAGGGAGATGAGGGCAAGTCAGTTTCTGTCTGGGGATATCTGCAAAATAAATGGTCTCCCAACTCCCAGTGTTTCGGTTACCGTGTTTATATTTCAATTCACAAATATCTTTCTCTGCTCTGTTTTTTCACAGAGTTTCTCTCAATTTCTGGTGGCTTATGGTGGACACTTGCCAAATGTACATGCTACTGCCACCTCAAATTCAACATGTCCATACCTCTTTCATAACTTGCTTTGTCAAGTACATTTCCTTACTTATTTTTAAAGGAGGGACATTCTTGTTTTCCTGGAGGTCATCTTTGATACCAAGTCTTAGATTTTCTTTTTCCTTTGAAGTTGCCCCCTCTATCCATCCCTCTTTTTCCTGTTCCTTCCACTGTCCCACTTGCCAAAATCAGTATACTTAGATTAACACAATAGCTTCTTAATCTCCTGTCTTGATTATCCGGTGGAGGATTCTTTGTACTCTCACTACCTGCCCAGAAGCTCATGTATCAGAGAGCTGTGTTGCATTCGCATTGGACTTCAAAGACTCTGGTGAGGGGTTTTCTTCCTCCATTTCCCACAGTGTTCCCTGGTTAGCCTGTTTTCATGCTTACCTCTGGGATCCATGGAGGCTTCTTGCTCAGGACTCTCCATCCTTCAAGGCTGGCCCCAAGTTCCACTTCCCAAGTCATTCATGACAGTTTCAAGCCCTGTTGAGTTCCTTTTTTTTCCTGAGCTTTCCTGCTGGGTTCCTTAGTTGCAGTCTGTCCAGTTAAATGGTAGATTGCTCTATTTCCACTCAGTGTTAGACCATTGTGGCAGTTCAGGAAGCTAGCCCAGCAGTTGTTTTTTTTTCTTTTTCCTTTCCTATTTTGGCTGCCCCACAGTATATGGAATTCTCAGGCCAGGAATCAGATCTGAGCTGCAGTTTCGACCTACACTACACCTGCAGCAATGCCAGATCCTTTAACCCACTCTGCCAGGCTGGGGATCGAACCTGTGTTCTAACACTGCAAAGATGCTACTGATCCTCTTGAGCCATAGCAGGAACTTCTAGCAATTGGTTTATTCTATTTTCTTTGAGACTTTAGTACAGATGCTAAAATATTAAGCTCTTACTTACTCAAAGAGAAGGGTTGATAGTATGTTTCATCATTGTTAGCAAGAGCATACAAGTGACAGTACACTGCACAGCTGAGAGTACCAGCTCTGTCCAGTTCTTGGAGCCTGGAGACTGGGTGCTGATTCAGGTGCATTTTATGTCTTTTTTTTTTTTTTTTTGTCTTTTTAGGGCTGCACCCGTGGCACATGGAGGTTCCCAGGCTAGGGGGTCTAATTGGAGCTGTAGCTGCTGGCCTACACCAGAGCCACAGCAATGCCAGATCCGAGCCACGTCTGCTACCTGAACCGCAGCTCATGGCAATGCTGGATCCTTAACCCACTGAGTAAGGCTAGGAATTGAACCTGCAACCTCATGGTTCCTAGTCAGATTTGTTTCCGCTGTGCCAAAATGGGAACTCCCAGGTGCATTTTAGAAGTTGATTGAACTACCACCGATGTGAAGGGACTTGGATATAAACTGGATCAAAAACTGAGCAAGGAGGGGAAATTTCTGTTTTATTGGAGGATGATTTCCAAGAGGCCTCACTGTGTCTGGTAATTGTGGTGTTTTCGGGTTACAGGCTCTGCATGCTGTTGACGTCAATGTCCTACTTTCCCATTACTAAACATGTTATATAAAAATGCTATGTTTATAGTTTGATCAGCAGCAACAAGAGAAGTAAATATTTACCGGAGAAATTGGGTAGTTTCAAAAACCTATATAAACACTGATGATTACAGAGCTTGCATAAGAAGGTAAGGAAGGAAGATGGAAGAGTTGTGTAATGGTTGTATGAAAGAGATTCCAAGCGTACTAGAACACCTCTGGCTTTTTCAGGTTTTAAAATCAGCGTGTTAGTATAGGATTAAGACCGGCTGCCTGTAAATTGTCTTAAGTTTGGTTGCTTGCTGACTTTCTGTTTGGTGTGGAAAAATCTCATCAATGCATTTGTCCCATTCCCTCTAATGATAATTCCTTTTAAATACGTGTGTTTTGTTTTATGTTTACCATGCAAAGCCAGAACCTGCAATTCAGCCCCTTTGGATTTGAATAGTGTTTACCCTTGGATGGACCTTGTGTTTTATTTAGATTTCTTATGCTGGTTCTGAGCTTCTCAAGAGCAGCCCCCGGCTCCCCTTTGTGCTCATTACCACATGGATTTCTGCTTTGGCTTTTTTTCACGTCTGTCTCTCTCCCTCCTCCCAGTCCTGTGAGTGTGAGAAATTAGGTTATGCCACCTGCTTCCCTCTGTCACAATGCAGGCTGCAAAGTTGATTATGTAGGATATGATGTAGGATTGGCTTTGGTCTTTGGACTAAGGTATATACCCATGCCTGGGTATATGTGTATTTGCGAAAAAGTGTCAAAACACACTCTTTGAATGGGATCTGATTGTAATTACCATGGTTGTATACTATAAAACAGCTAATACCCACTTTCTTTAGATGACTGATGCTGTCCATTACAGTTATAATGGGGGTCAAATGTGTAAAATTTTCTAGTAGCTACATTGAATAAAGTTAAAAACAGGTAAAATTTATTTTTTAGTAACATATTTTATAACCTGATATAAAAATATCATCACCTCATGTAATCCATATAAAAATGAGGTATTTACTGTTTTATTCATGGTAACTCTTTGAAGTCTGGTGTGTATTTTACACTTAGAGCACATCTTAATTGGACTGACCACATTGCTAGTGCTCAGCAGTCACATGGGGCAGGTGTCATTGGGTGGCACAGCTTAAGACCACATTGCTTTATGTACTACTGAGTTGTCAAGAAGTAAGCTTTTTGATTTGGGGGTATTTGATTTGGGTGTGTGTGTAGTATGTAATATGTAGTGTGTGTACTATGATATCTTCCATTCAAGGACTGCATAAATAAAATATAGTTTAGTGATGTTTCTGTCAAACTCCCCTTTCTCATTCTTTTTTTTCTGTCAAATAGGGGGGTTTCCCATTGCCCAGAAAATGTTTCTTAGCCAATTCTACAAGTAGATTGATCGCTAAGCAGTATTTCTAGATGTTAATCCATTTATTCCCTGGTTTGAGGAGAAAAACATTTATTTATTTATTTAGTTTTTGTAGGGCCGCACCTGTGGCATATGGAGGTTCCTAGGCTAGGGGTCAAATTGGAGTTGTAGCCACCAACCTACACCACAGCCACAGGAACGCAGGATCCGAGCCCAGTCTATGACCTACACCACAGCTCCCAGCAACACCGGATCCCCGCCCCACTGAACGAGGCCAGGGATTGAACCCACATTCTCATGGGTACTAGTTAGATTAGTTTCTGTTGCACCACAAGGGGAACTCTGCCCACAATATTCTAATACTGTATCTATACTTTAACCAACCAGTTTTCTATTTTTAGATATTAATATTTCCCTCTCCAGTTCTGGATTATTCTGAGCACTATTTTAGTGAACATTCCCATAATGAAAAAGTTGATCCTATTTTAATTGTTATGATAAATTCCTTAAGAGTAGAATTGTTGGGACGAAGGCTATGTTTATTTTTGGAGAATTTAATTGATGTTATTAAATGGCCATCTAGAAATGTTAAAGCCGCTTATTACTCCCTCTAGCAGTATATCCAAAGTGCTTGCCTGAATAAGGAACATTAAAAAATTGTTTAGTAATTATGATTGGAAGGAATTATAAATAATACATTTTATTTATGTTCTTTTGGATTTCTCACGTTTTTCATGAGAAAGCTTACACATGATTATATTCTCATCATAAATTTAGTGAGAAACATTAAAATAAAAAAGGAATCTTTTTAGTATTAGGAATTCTTATAGCTAAGAATACACCAGAGCCACAGCAATGCAGGATCTGAGCCGTGTCTGTGACCTATACCACAGATGATGGCAATGCCAGATCCTTAATCCACTGAGTGAGGCCGGGGATCGAACCTGTGTTCTCATGGATGCTGGTCAGATTTCGTTAACCACTGAGCCACGATGGGAACTCCTAAGTAGACTACTTTTAATTGTGTGTGGCTAAGTTTTCCTAAAGCTAGTATGCCAGAGAAGCTGCCTTCCTGACCTGGCAGCTCTGGATAAATTTTTGGGTATGCCCTTCCCTCTCTGAAATCTTATATTTTTCTAGCACACACTTAGAGAATCAAATAGATTCAGGAAATGTGGATTCCTTGCTACATGAACTCAAGAAGAGATACTTTTGGATAAAGAAGGCTACTACTTGGCATGAATTGTGGTCATTGTTTTTGGAGGGAATAGTGAAGAGAGGTAAACAATTTAATTTGCATTTTGAGAGGTCTGGAAAGGGTTTGCTGAAGAATTATTCATTTAAACAGCAATCTGAAGTATGAATAGGAATTCTCCAGATGGCATAGCATTCCAGATAGTGAGACTAGCAGGGTGTGTGCTCCAGACTCAATTCAGCAATGCCTGTCAGTTCTGAAGTTCACACTAATCTGTGGTACCACCCTCCCTTTACTTTTTTGCCATCCTCTGCCAATTTATTGGCCATTATGTGCCTTGTATGTTGGCTCCTGGCTTGCTGTGTTTCTTTCCACTGTGTCTTCTAACATCATCTCTAAGTGGTTTGGCTCGTCTAGCCTCCAAACCTTGCCCTCCCTTTACATTATCTTTTCCAAGCAGTTGTACTTCCAGTTCACTTCAGCTTTCCTGGGCCTTGCCATCTCCCAGATGGCACCTTGGAACCTTGAGCTTGGGGAGTAACCTGTCTGCACATACCCTGCCCTTCCTGGCTCTCCTTCGGTCTCCAGTGGCCTTGTTCCTTGGGCGCTTTGTGTTCTGTGGCTTCCTCTGGCCTTCCTGACCCATCTTACCTGCTGTAGACTCCAGGGAGTCGCAGGACTTTCATGTCACAGACATTTTGATTTTCTTATGTTCTGAACTTGCCAACTTTACTCAGTGGCACAGTCCTAATTAAGTAATTTTTCTGTGTTTTTTTGTTGCTCTCTGCTGGAAGAAATAAGATAACAGTGTGACTTTCTCCTTTATATATGTATAAGTTTTGGCCTCAGCTAGATCCTTGACTTTTTTTTTTTTTTTCCTTTTTGTCAGTCATTTTACTTATCCTTTTCCCAGATTTCATCCTTGGTTTCTTTCTACTTCACCATGACCTCTCTTCCTTAGTTCATTAAGAAAATAAGTCATCAGATAATAGCTCCCAACTTCCTGCTTCATTGAGTTGAGTAATAGTGACTATCTGTATACATTTCTGCCCACTTTATTCCACAGAGAACATGAGGCAATTACTACAGATGGTTTATCTGGACCTGTCGTAACAGATTTTAAAAGTTTTCCACTCAGAGTTATAGGAAAACTGCTTTTTGCTCCTGTTGGTGTACTTCGAACTTCTGATCTCTGTTTTATGGAGAGGTGTTTGTGTTTTCACAGAAGATATGATTTTAGAAGTGGCACAAGTCTTGGAGAGGTGCAGATTAAATAATCTCCCAAGATAACAGAGCTCATTCATGGCACTGTCTGGGATGGAATCGCCCATAGTGGCCTTTTCCATATTCAAAATAAAAATATTTAGATTTCTTTTCCCTTGGAGAGGGATGGGACTAGAGGTGAAGAATAGATCAAATTTATTTGTAATTAAAAAATAATTGAGGAGTTCCCTTTGTGGCGCAGTGGTTAACGAATCTGACTGGGAACCATGAGGTTGCGGGCTCGATCCCTGCCCTTGCTCAGTGGGTTAACGATCCGGCGTTGCCGTGAGCTGTGGTGTAGGTTGCAGACGCAGCTCGGATCCTGCCTTGCTGTGGCTCTGGCTTAGGCTGGGGGCTACAGCTCTGATTTGACCCCTAGCCTGGGAACCTCCATATGCTGTGGGAGCGGCCCAAGAAATGGCAAAAAGACCAAAATAAATAAATAAATTGATATATATGAGTCAGAATTCAAAAAGTACATGAAGACAGATGTGGACAGTAAGACTCCCTGCTGTCTGATCTGATTTCCCTCTCTGGAGGAAACTACTTTTACCAATTTTTGTGTGTGTTTTGTATATTCTTCTAGAGGTTCTTTGCTAAAACTTTGTTTTTAATTGGGAACTTTCAAATATAAAGAAATTGAAAGAATGGACCCTCATATGTCAGGTACTCAGATCTAATAAGTCTAAACATATTGTCTTTGCTTTAGGGTCGGTTTTTTGTTTTGTTTTGATTTTAAAATAAGAACGTAAAACATTTTAAATACCCTTTTTGTATTTAAAAAAGAGGTAATTTGCAGTCTAAAATTTTGCTTTTACATACTTTTTCCTATATCTATAAGCCCATGTACATTGTTGACTGAATGGTTTAAGATCTTTTTTTGTGTGTGTGTGTGCCATTTCTTGGGCCACTCCTGCGGCATGTGGAGGTTCCCAGGCTAGGGATTGAATCGGAGCTGTAGCCACCAGCCTACACCAGAGGGATCCGAGCCTTGTCTGCAACCTACACCACAGCTCACAGCAACGCCGGATCCTTAACCCACTGAGCAAGACCAGGGATCCAACCCGCAACCTCATGGTTCCGGGTCGAATTTGTTAACCGCTGAGCCATGACGGGAACTCCGAATGGTTTAAGATCTTAATAAAAGATCCCATGTTTATATATTCTTCAGCGTGCTTGCTCATTCAGGTATATTTTCAAGCCATGTTGATACAAGTGGCTAGAGTTCATTTGCTTTAAGTGCTCTGTTTTATTCTGCTGTTTAAATATACCAGAATTTAGTTTTATGTTCTCCTATTGATATGTTGGTTGTGTGCTGTGAAAATGGGGTTGAGTATTCTGAGAAGAGGCATTACTGGATCATAGTGCACACACATCTTCAACCTGCTCCATGTTCTCCCAAGTATTTGAATCAATTTACATTTATGGCAACAGTGGGAAAACTCCTGTTTATCCAAAGCCTTGCGAACACTTGGTGTTATTAAACTCTTTTATTTCTGCATTATCTGATAGGTATGAAATGATTTCTCATTTTAATAGGCATATGCCATGGTTTGTATATCCATTCACTAGTTAAAGGTGAATGTTTCCAGGTTAGGGCTATTGTAAATAAAGCCAGTCTAAACCTTTACGTATAGATTTTTGTTTGAGCAAAAGTGGTCATTTCTCTGGGTAGATACCTAGAAGTATATTGCTGGGTCTTAGAGTAAGTGCATGTGTTAACATTATGAGAAATGGCCAAACTATTTTCCAGAGTAGTTGTGCCGTTTTACCAACCCATCAGGAGTGTTTGAGAGTTCCAGTTTTTCTGTGCCTTTATTAGAACCTGGCAATATTGTATCTGTTTCTTTGTGTTTTGAGCCATTCTAATAGGAATGTCATATTTTTGAACCCAAAGAAATATAGAAAACAGATTTTATATATATATATATATATGTACATATATATATATATATATATATATATATATATATATATATAGTTTGTTTGTTTTGTTTTGGCTTTTGTCTTTTTAGTGCCACACCTGCGGCACATGGAGGTTCCCAGGCTAGGGGTCTAATCGGAGCTGTAGCTGCCGGCCTACACCACAGCCACAGCAGTGCCAGATTCAAGCTGCTCTGAGCCTTGTCTGCGACTTATACCACAGCTCATGGCAATGCCAGATCCTTAACCCAATGAGCAAGGCCAGGGATGGAACCTGCAACCTCATGGTTCCTAGTCAGATTTGTTTCTGCTGCGTCACGATGGGAACTCCATAAACAGATTATGTTTTTAAATGATTTAAAGTAATTAGTTTTTGCCTTCCTTTGACTTGCATGATCTTTTTCTTCCTTTAATTAAAAATGAAAGTATTGTGGAGTTCCATGTTGTGGCATAGCAGGTTAAAGATCTGGGGGGTGTCACTGCAGCTTCTCCAGTAGTTGCTGTGGGTGGGTTCCATCTCTGGTTGGAGAACTTACATGTCAAAGGAGCAGCTAAACAAAAACAAAATCAGAGGACTGAAGTTCCTGTCCTGGCTCAGTGGTTAACGGACCTGACTAGTAACCATGGTTCCATCCCAGGCCTTGGTCGCAGACACACCTCAGATCTGGCGTTGCTGTGGTAGGCCAGCAGCTACAGTTCTGATTTGACCCCTAGCCTGGGAACCTCTATGTCTGGGGTGCGGCCCTGAAAAGACAAAAAAAAAAAAAAAAAAAAAAAATCAAAGTACTGTGTTAGGGTACCCAAATAATGATAAAGAGATAGCATAGTATAGCATAACATTTGCAGGCTACTGCTGGAAAGCTTTGATAAATGTATTTTTCTTTTTTAAAAAATTTTTTTCTTATACTCGATTTATAATGTTCTGTCAATTTGTGTTGTACAGCAAAGTGACCAGTTTTATACACACACACACACACACACACACACATTCTTTTTCTCACATTATCCTCCATCATGATCCATTACAAGTGATTAGATATAGTCTCTTGTGCTATACAGCAGGACCTCATTGCTTATCCACTCCAAATGCAATAGTTTGTGTCTACTAATCCCAAACTCCCAGTTCATCCCACTCCCTCCCCCTCTCCCTTGGTAGCAGCAAGTCTCTTCTCCCTGTCCATGAGTCTGTTTCTCTTTCACAGATAGGTTTATTTAAAAATTTTTTTTTAACTTTTAATCTTTTTCTTTTTAGACCTTTATGACATTTTTATTACTTAAATAATTTATTACACTTATTGTAGTACAATGATCATCACAGTCCAATTTTACAGGATTTCCATCACACAACCCCAGCGCATCCCCCCACCCCCTGAACTGCCTCCTTTGGAAACCGTAAGTTTTTCAAAGTCTGTGAGTCAGTATCTCTTATGCAAAGACGTTCATTCTATCCTTTTTTCAGATTCCACATGTCTGTGAAAGCATTTGATGTTGGTGTCTCATGGTATGGCTGACTTCATTCAGCATGATAATTTCTAGGTCCATCCATGTTGCTGAAAATGCCGGTATTTTGTTCCTTTTAATGGCAGAGTAATATTCCATTGTGTATATGTACCACATCTTCTGGATCCACTCCTCTGTCGATGGACATTTAGGTTGTTTCCATGTCTTGGCTATTGCAAGTAGTCCTGCAATGAACATTGGAGTACAGGTGTCTTTGCGACTCATGGTTTTCTCTGGATAGATGCCCAGGAGTGGGATTGCTGGATCAAATGGGAGTTCTATTTTTAGTTTTCTGAGGAATCTTCATACTGTTTTGCACAGTGGTTGCACCAAGTTACATTTCCACCAACGGTGAAGGAGGGTTCCTTTTTCTCCACACCCTCTCCAGCCCTTATTGTTTGTAGACTTTTGGATGATGGCCATTCTGGCTGGTGTAAGGTGGTACCTCAGAGTGGTTTTGATTTGCATCTCTCTAATAATGAGTGATGTGGAACATCTTTTCATGTGTTTCTTGGCCATCCATATGTCTTCTTTGGAGAACTGTCTGTTTAGATCTTCTGCCCATTTTTTGATGGGGTTGTTTGTGTTTTGGTATGGAGTGGTAGGAGGTGTTTATAAATTTTGGAGATGAATCCCATGTCAGTTGATTCATTTGCAAAGATTTTCTCCCATTCTGTGGGTTGTCTTTTTGTGTTGTTTAGGGTTTCCTTTGCTGTGCAGAAACTTTAAAGTTTGATTAGGTCCCATTTGTTAATTTTTGTTTTTATTGTCATTACTCTAAGAGGTGAATCCGAGAAGATGTTGCTGTCGTTTATGTCAGAGAGTGTTTGGCCTCCGTTTTCCTCTAGGAGTTTGATAGTGTCTGGTGTTATATCTAGGTCTTTAATCCATTTTGAGTTGATGTTTGTGTATGGTGTTAGGGAGTGTTCTGATTTCATTCTTTTCCATGTGGCTGTCCAGTTCTCCCAGCGCCACTTATGGAAGAGGCTGTCTTTTCTCCCTTGTATATTCTTGCCTCCTTTGTCATAGATTAGTTGGCTGTAGGTGCATGGGTTTAATTCTGGGCTTTCTATGCTCTTCCACTGATCTATATTTCTGTCTTTGTGCCAGTACCATGCAGTTTTGAGGACTGTTGCTTTGTAGTATAGTCTGAAGTCCGGGAGTCTGATTCCTCCAGCTCCATTTTTCTTGTTCAGGATGTCTTTGGCTATTCTGGGTGTTTTGTGCTTCCAAACAAACGTTAAAATATTTTGTTTGAGTTCTGTGAAAAATGTCCTTGGTACTTTGATAGGGATTGCATTGAATCTGTAGATTGCCTTGGGAAGTATAGTCATTTTGATCATATTGGCTGTTCCGATCCAAGAGCATGGTATGTCTTTCCATCTATTTGTGTCATCTTTGATTTCTTTCATCAGTGTCATATATAGTTTTCAGAGTGCAGGTCTTTTGTCTCTTTAGGTAGGTTTACTCCTAGGTATTTTTATTCTTTTGGATGTGAGAGTAAACGGGATTGCTTCCCTAATTTCTCTTTCCGCTCTTTCATTGTTAGTGTGTAGAAATGCCGTTGATTTCTGTGTATTAATTTTGTATCCTGCGACTTTGCCAACTTCATGGATGAGCTCTAACAGTTTTCTGGTCGAGTCTTTAGGATGCTCTAGGTATAGTATCATGTCATCTGCAAATAGTGATAGTTTTACTCCTTCCTTTCCAATTTGGATTCCTTTTATTTCTATTTCTTCTCTGACTGTTGTGGCTAGGACTTGCGAAACTATGTTTGAGTAAAAGTGCTGAGAATGGGTATCCTTATTTTGTTCCAGATTTTAGTGGGAAGCTTTCAGCTTTTCTCCGTTGAGTATTCTTTTGGCTCTGGGTTTTGTCATAAATGGCTTTAGTTACGTTAAGGTATGTTCCCTCTATACCCACTTTGGTAAGAGTTTTTATCATGAATGGATGTTGGCCTTTGTCAAATACTTTTTCTGCATCTCTTGAGATGATCATGTGGTTTTTGACTTTTCTTTTGTTAATGTATGGTGTGATTGATTTGCACATGTTGAACCATCCTTGTGAACTTGGGTTGAATTCCACTTGGTGGTGGTGTATGGTCTTTTTTATATGTTGTTGTATTCAGTTTGCTAAAATTTTGCTGAGAATTTGTGTGGTACATTCATCAAAGATATTGATTGGTCTATAATTTTCTTTTTTCGGCAGTAACTTTGTCTGGTTTTGATATTAGGGTGATGGTGGCTTCATTGAATGTCTTTGGGAGTGTTCCTTCTTTTTCCACCTTTTAGAAAACTTTAAGAAGGATGGCTATATGTTCTTTGTTTTGTAGAATTTGCCTGTGAGGCCATCTACTAGGTCCTGAACTTCTGTTCGTAGGAAGTGTTTTTCTTACAAATTGAATTTCATTTCTGGTAATCAGTCTGTTCATTTGATCTGTTTCTTCTTAATTCTTTCTTGGTGGGCTATATGTCTCTAGAAAAGTTTTCAATTTCTTGTAGGATGTTAAATTCGTGGGATAATATTCTCCTGAGATTTTTTTATTTCTGTGGTATCTGTTGAGATTTCTCCTTTTTAGTTCTTATTTTGTTTATTTGAGTTTTCTCTACTCTTCTTGGTGAGTCTGGCCAGAGGTTTTGACAGTTTTGTTTACCCTTTCAAGAAATCAGCTCTTGGCTTTATTGATTTTTTTTTTTTTTTTTTTTTTTTTAGGGCTGCACCCACAGCATATGGAGGTTCCCAGGCTATGGGTTGAATCCGAGCTGCAGCTGCCGGCCTATACCACAGCCACAGCAATGCCAAATCAGACCTTCACCGCAGCTCATGGCAATGTTGGATCCTTAACCCACTGAGCAAAGCTAGGGATTAAACCTGCATCCTCATGGATGCTAGTCAGTTTTGTTTCCGCTGAGCCACAATGGGAACTCATTGTTTTTTGAATCTCTGTTTTATTGATTTCCTCTCTGATCTTTATGATTTCCTTCCTTTGCTGACTTTAGGTTTTGTTTGTTGTTCTTTTTCTAATTATTTCAGGTGTTGTGTTAAGTTGTTGATTTGAGGTTTTTCTTCTTTTCTGAGGAAGGCCTATTTCACTGTGAACTTCCTTCTAAGAACTGCTTTTGCAGCATCCCTTAGATTTTGAGTGGTTGTGTTTTCATTATCATTTGTCTTGAAGTATGTTTAAATTTCCCTTTTGATTTCCTCATTGACCCATTGGTTTTTTAGTAGCATGTTATTTAGTCTCCATGTACTTGGTTTTTTCTCTTTTTCTGTGGTTGATTTCTAGTTTCATGCCATTGTGGTCAGAGAAGTTACTTGAAATAATTTCTATACTCCTAAATGTGTTGAGGTTAGTTTTGTGCCCCAGGATGTGGCCAATTCTTGAGAATGTTCCATGGGCACTTGAAAACAATGTATATTCTGATTTTTTTGGGTATATAGTCCTGAAAATATCAATGAAGTCTATTGTGTCATTTAGGGTCTGTGTTGCCTCATTGATTTTCTGTCTAGAGGATCTATCTGTTGATGTAAGTGGGGTATTAAAGAATCCTATTATTGTGTTCCCTTCAGTGTCTCCTTTCACGTCTATTTGTATTTGTTGTATGTATTTGGGTGTGGTAAATATTTTTCTTTCTGCTGTCCTATGGTTATGGAATCTGATTTACTGGATGGACTTTTTTTGTTGTTGTTTTGTTTTATTTCTGCAAAGTATGGACTAAAACTTTACAGCAAAGCGTATTGAGTCCTCAGTTTAATGACATCATCCACCTGCTTGTGTAAAACGCTCTCTTTCCCAACTTTGAATAAGATTCATTTTGAGGATACCTGTTCCAGTAGTAAAACCACAAGTGCAAAAACCACAGACATAGGCCAGCACCCTTATTTTACAGAGCAAGACATTTGAAGCCCACTGGATAATGACTTTACTGCACTTACACCATCATACATAGTCTGTACCACCATGCATGGTCTATAGCATGGGCTTCTGGATTCTCAGTAAGTGCTGTTTTCCCCCCATCCCTTCTATTCTACTTCAGGGTATTGACCAGAATACATTGCAACATGAGTCTTGAGTTTGAAGGATGCAGTCTTTACGATGGATTTACTTTCAGAGTTGGATAAGCTTGTTTTTACTTTTATTAGTGAATTCTGGCATGTGCCATCAGCACACATTCCGAGTTGTGCTCTGAGGTTATGAATGAAAGGCCAGATTTAAGCTTCTGCCAGAGAAGCTAACTTAACAAGCCTTTGATAGTCAAGTTGCACAATGAATTTATCTCACACAAATGTGTACCCTTTATTGTGATGCTTCCAATTGGTCCCTCTAAAGAAAAATTATATTCAGCTAGGTTTGAAGTATGTGCTGATTTATTTCCTATTGAGAAGTTTGTGGTTATTCCAAATGTGTTGTCTTGCCTCTCTACACGTGGGTTGTGTGGGTTTGTGTGTGTGTGTGTGTGAGGTGGGTTGTTTTGTTTTTTTGAGGGGGTGTAGTTCTGTTCTAATATACCCAAATGTGAAATTGCTTCTTTCTCACATAATCTGACTCTTTTTTTTTTCCAATAGTTTCACCATTCCTAGGGTGTTGATTAATCTGTTCAAGGTTGGCTCAAGGTAGTTCCTGCAACCAGTGGGAGGAGCGAAAGGAGAGGACATGTTTACTTTAACTCACAGCCAGTTGGCCAAAAATAGTCACAAGGCCAAATCTGGCTGCAAGAGAGGCTGGGAAATGTTGCCTGAATTTAGTTGATTTTGTGCTCAGCTTAAAATCAATGCTTCTTACTAGTTATCAATTGAATGACAGAGGATTCATCTGGTAATCTAACACTTTCTTCTTTTCTTTTCTTTTCTTTTCTTTTCTTTTCTTTTCTTTTCTCTTCTCTTCTCTTCTCTTTTCTTTTCTTTTCTTTTCTTTTCTTCTTTTTTGCCACCCCTAGGCCTATGAAGTTCCCAGGCCAGGGATCAGATCTGAGCCTTAGTTGTGACCACAGCAGCGTAAAAACCAGATCCTTTAACCCACTGTGCTGGGGAGGCGATCAAACCTGTGTTCTGGCACTGCAGGGACACCACTGATTCCATTGCACCGTGGCAGGAACTCCTAATCTAATACTTAGAAGTAGAGAAGTTGCCACATAAATCAAAACAATACCTAGTCAGAAATCAGTTGATTATGAAGTTAAAATGTATTTTATAGTTCTATCTACTTTTCTGTATTAAATTTTCCAAAATATTAAAAAAATTGTAAGTTTTAAATTTCTTATCTTAGCTAGATGTCATTTAAATGTTACAGTACTAGAGGATACCACTAATATATTTGCTTTTAGTGTTTACAGAACCTCCCCCCCATCTTATTACAGAATTGGAGTAGATATTGTCAAGTTAGTAATTCTAAATTTCATTTGTTGTTTTACTCAGTTTTACAACAGTAGGGACACTGTTACATACTCAAATGTTGGTACGTAACATTTATTTAGAAAGGCAGAAACAGATAATAACCAAATACGTTAGGTTTAAAAAAATTGTTTGTTTGTCCCTAATAGGAAAATATAATTCAGAGTTACATCATTTAAATAGATGTTTTCAAATACTGCATTATTTCTGAAGAATAAATTATTTTTTTTCAGTATTTGGCCAAGTTTAACTTTTTGTTTGTTTTGCCTAATTTTTTGTCCTAAATTTACTAACCTTATGTAATTGCTAAGAATTGAGCTACTGCTAATTTTGCCTTCTAATACATTGGGAGGGACAAAACTAAGACATAAAGTTTTCTATAAAGTAAGACAGTTATAATCCCACTTTATGTAGATAACCACTTGCACATGTATGTATACATTATTTTAAAAGGGGCCCATCGTGTGATAATGCTAGTGCATGGGATAGTTTTTTTCCTGTGTTCATTTATGAATGGCTCCCTTTCTGAAGTATCTTATTCTGGCACCCCCACCTCTCCCCTACACCTTTTAACTTATTGTCTTGGTAAACGTATCCATTACCTGTCGATAATTCTCTTATTCTCCCTCTTCTGTTATTTGAACTTGAAAAAGTTTTTACTGTATGAGTTGGAACTTCCAGTACAGTCTTCTATAATGGAGGTCATCAAATTCCCTTCTGGTTTTGGCTTTAATGTGCCCTTTCTGGGTTTTTCAGCCTAAGTATCTCATTGGATTTTGGCACAAGATAGGGCTTCTTTCTTTCCTTCCTTCCTTCTTCCTTTCCCACATGCAGCTGAAGCATATGGAATTTCCCAGGCTAGGGATCAAATTGGAGCTGCAGCTGAGGCCTGTGTCACAGCAACACTCGGTTTGAGCCACATTTGTGACCTTCACCACAGCTTGCAGCAGAGCTGGATCCTTAACCCACTGAGTGAGGTCAGGGATTGAAGCCACATCCTAACAGAGACTGTTGGGTTCTTAACCTGATAAATCAAAATGGGAACTCCTCTTTAGACTATTTTGCTGCTTTTTTTGTTTACTTTTAAGGTTTTTTGTTTGTCTTTTTAGGGCTGCACCCACAGCACATGGAAGTTCCCAGGCTAGGGGTTGAATCGGAGCTGTGGCTGCCAACCTACACCACAGCCACAACAACATGGGATCCGAATTGCATCTGTGACCTACACTACAGCTCACGGCAACACCAGATCCTTTAACCCATAGAACGAGACCAGGGATCAAACCCGCATCCTCATGGGTACTAGTTGGGTTCATTACCACTGAGCCACAGTGGGAACTCTGATAAAAAATAAAATTAACATGAGATCAAGCTTGTGCTCATTACGCCTCTACCTTCTTGCCCCCTATCTTCTAGGAGACAGATATGTTTATAAAGTATTGGTCCTTCTTCTATATTGCTAACCACTGTAGACCTTATTTTAGTGAAATAATGTTCAGAACATAGAAGTTGACATAATATTTCTATTGTGAATTTTATAATTTAACAATGTATGCCTCCCTTTTCCCTTCTTAATACTTTCTGGCATGAATTCCATTATATCTGACATTTAAAAATAACAATAAAGCAGCATTAATGTTGCTTTATTATTATTATTACTTGTCCTCTTAGCATATGGAATTTCTCAGGCTAGGGATTGAATCAGAGCTTCAGCCGCTGGCCTGTGCCACAGCCATAGCAATGCCCGATCTCAGCTGCGTTCGAGACCTGTGCTGAAGCTTACAGCAGTGCTGGATCCTTAACCCACTAAGCAAGGCCAGGGATCACACCTGCATCCTCATGGATACTAGTCAGGTTCTTATCTGCTGAGCCACAATGGGAACTCCAGTGTTGCTTTATTTTTGTTTCACTTTGTTTAAGGTCAATCTTAGGCATTTTTTTTTGACATACCTGGAAATATTTTTAATTATAATTTAACTAATTTACAAGTTTAATTTTAGTCTGTAGTCTCTTTCAAATTTTAATAGTGCTTTCCTTTGAGTAAAAAAAATTAAAAACTTTCTCCAGTTGTCATAGCTAAGATTTAAAGGTATTTTTCCATTCCTATTTGTTTGGGAGAATGGCTTTAGCAACTTCTCATTTCCATGTTCAGTCTGCTTTGTTTTTAATTATATTTTAACATTAATTTGCATATGCTTAGAATAATTTGATGTATGCATTCAATTTTATAGCTAGTCTTATGTCTTGATGGTTTTGGTTGGCATACATAGTTGGCAGCCCTGTTAGTAGCCTCACTGAATTTTGCCTATTTTGTGGTTGGAATATAGCCTCAGGCTTTTTGCTTTTTCTCTTTCTCTCTCAGCCCATGAATATCTGAGATTAAAATTTTGGCTTTCACACATAAAGGCAACTTGTTTGGTTATAAAATTGTTTGAGAAACCTTTTCTTCACTTCAATATAGATCTATATTTTCTGGAAAATCTGGGGCTAATCTTGATTACTGCTCTTATTTAAGTAAACCAAACGTTTTCTTCTTCCTGGGTTTTTCTTTTTCTCTCTGTTTCTTTCTGCTACACCCTTTATGTCTTTATAGATTTGCCTACGTGGGGCATTTCCTATAAATGGAATCCTACAGCATGACTAGCTTCTTTGTTTTTTGTTTTCAAGTCCATTTAAAAAGCACTGGATTATTCATTTCTTGGCTCTGCTCTTTGCTTTTTTCCTCCATGGTTCTCATCTTTGAATTGTTATTTCTTTTCTGGACTTATCCTTGTTTCTAGGAGTTTCTCAAGCTTGTCCTCCACCTTTCAGTTTTCTGCTGTTTTCTTCAGTTTCACTTCTCTTTATTGCTTCTAAGCTAATTTTGTCTTTTTGTTTCCTCACAATTCTTTCCCATCCCAGTCTACTGTGTTCTTGGTCTTTGCCCATTTTCTTCATATAGTTGTCTGATCCTGTTTCCTCTTTTTGATGCACAGCTGTCTCTGTTTTTTTATTCTTTTCTTTTTTTTTCCAAATTGAATTTTTATTTTGCTTCCTGAAGTAGAACCTTTTTGAGGCTTGCATCTTCACAGAATATCCTGAGCACAGTTCTCATATGCAGGATACAGAAACTGGAGTGTTTTATCCGTAGGCTGTGCACTGAGTTAGCTCACCTTGGAGCAAGGGACTTACTGGGCGTGTTGATGTGATGGGTTGGTTGTGTCATGCATGACCTGTTCTGGGGACTGGTGCTTGTGAATCTCTTGTCCCCGAACAGTTAAGGTGCTTGGTTTCCAACTTTCTCCTCGCCTCCATTGTATCTCTTCCCCTGGTGGCATCCTCCTCTAATGCTTACTGCTGATTTCCTTAAGATTATTCTTGAATAAGTAACACTTAGAGCTGCTTTTCTCTAGGCCTTGTCCTGGTTCTTATTCTGCCTTTATCTCAGAAATCCCATCTTCCAAAATGTGCTTTGCTACTGGTAGATAAACCTTCTGCCTGGCTGTTTCTCCTCTGAGTTTCATGGTTTCTGTCTGGATTTGGGAAGTCCAGTCTGTTGTTGGGGAGGTGGAGGCAGGTATTTATCTTCAGGTGCCATTGCCCAGGTTTCTGGTAGGCCCTCACCTGGAGTCAGGACAAAGTCTGGCTGTAGCCGTGACTTCTTCCCTCTTACTGGTACTAGAGTGAAAGCATTGGTTTGCCCTTTTCTGTGTCTTCATGAGCGCTTCCCCTGTCTAGAGGGTCCTCTGCAGCTGGGCTCCAGCAGTTAGCTTTCAGTGTCACAGTTATTGTTGGCCCTGCCTGTCATTTAATGAAGAAGTCATACCCTCAGACCTATTTTTAATCTCTGAAAGTCTTTGAGCTTTGAAAACAGTTGTCTTTGGGCTTCTGACTGGGGAAATGAAAAATCACCAGGAAGTAAAACTAATCTCCCTTTTCACTACCCTGAAAGCAGTGTGGGTGGACTTGTTCGTCTGAATGGAATGATTTGGAAAGATAGGTTTTAATTTTCCTTATTTGTGTTGGTTTGAGATATATAATCCCAGCAGCTGCTTGGTTTCCACAATAGAGTATCCAGCCTGCCATTTAGAAACCTGCTCCAGATTGATGGTAAACAGACTGTACTAGAGACATGCAGTAACCGTGTGTAACCAGGTGGTGGCTGTTGTGTAATACAAAGTAGATAGCATTTCTGACTAGGTGGTGTGGTTATACAATTTTGGTGATCCTGTGTGGGTTATAAAAGCTGAAATTCCTTCAGCATCTGAAGCATCGCATGCTGAGCACCAGAGCGATCCTAGCCTTGAACAGACCCCAGTGCAGAATTGGTGGGTGGGGCACTGAATACAAAATATTTTTGAGGGATAAGGTAAGATTTCCTTCTGCAGGTAAGACCATTTCTTGGTACATAAGCTTTGCTTTGGAGAAATAGTGCCTGTGTCTGTGCATCTGGGTCCACAGTTGTCTTTTTACACGTGTGTGCATTTGTGACCTTGTGTTCTCCTGTCTGTGACTGTCCGTGTGTGTGGGTTTTTTTGGGCAGGTATATCGCTATGTGTGTGTATGTCTTTGTAAGTGAGTGAGGAGCCTATGGTTCAAATATACCCAGTTGGGTTATCAGAAAATCTCCAAAGTCTTTTGGTGCTGTCAGACATTATTTAAATATTAATACTGAACATTAGCATTTACGCCACTCTTAGAAGGCAGTGCCTGTCATTAAATATGTGAGGGTGACAATAAAAATATGATTTGCAACAATTAAAATGTTGGGTTCACTGTTTTTTCATGTACTCATGTACCTTATTCTCTGGGTAGATCCAGTCCTGAGACTTCCAAGGCCCTATGTGCTCTTTTATGCTTGCTTTCATACAGAATTTTAGGGGTTTGAGGAAAAGTAAATACTCAAGCAACAAGGAACTATATTAAACAAGTTTCAAGGAGAACTGTAGTCTTTTATAGCTGAATACATCTATTTTTAATCCTTTTAAGGTTTGGGGTTGTACAAATGTCTGATTTAGACAGCAAAAAGAGCAATACGTCTGTGACATAGGATTCTAAGTAACTGCAGTCTGTCTTGAATGTATGTGTTTTTATGGATTAGAAGGAACGTGCTCCTTTTTCAGAAAAAAAGATGTAGAGCATACTCACAGGTGTGAGGTATTAAGGGTCAGGGGAAATGTTCCCATTTATTAAAGGTCAAGGAAAAGCTATTTTCAATCACTGTGAACTTGGTTTTAGCCTGGAGAAGAATTACAGTGTCCCAGCCCCAGGTAATTGCAGTGCACTATTCAGTTATCAGGTAATCCATCAGGTGAAATTACAGAGCACTCCTTTCTTATCTTCGGAGAGACTGTGGGGAGGAGACAGAACTCTTGGTGAGCTAGATTAGGGGGCAGCAGGGGTGGAGAGGGGTGGGGTGGGGTTTGATGAAGAAAAAAGATATTGCAGAAGAGATTTGCAAATGGGATTTCTTCCAGACTGTAGGAAGAAAGCAGGTGGTTGGGAGAACTAAGGAAATGTGCACGCATTATACCTGGTAAGTTTTGCTGGAAATGTGTGCAGGAAATTAGGGAAAGGTGGAGCTTGTCCTGTCTCTGCAGGTGAGAGAAAGAAGTTTAGTTTTGGCACTTGGGACCGAGGAAGTGTGAGACATTCCAGAGAGGAATGGTATGGTTTGAAGTGTATTTCAGGGAGGAAGCTAATAATTCCATTGAGCTTGAGGCATTGAACTGCTTCTTCGAGCACATGTGAAGTGCCTTCTCTTCTCCAGCAGCAGTGGCAGTAGTAGCTAGAGGTGACAGATGAGTTATCAGCTGTGCTGGAAAGGGAGGATGATGGGGAGCTGGGGTGGTACCAAGGGGGCACCGGGTTGGCAGGGCAAAGTCATTCCCTGAAAGTTACTTGAGCGTGCGAGGCTGATGTTACGTTGGAAAGGTGGGGGAGGCACCAAATGGCAAAGGTCACTTGGAGATGTGGAAGACGTGAAGGTGGTCTTTCTTCCTATTCCTGATGGTAACTAGGGGCTTTCCTCCACTTCCTCCAAGATGACCTTCAGACATAACATCTCAGGCCTTTTCTGGCTGTTCATCGTCAGAGCCTTGTTCTGTTAGTCTGTGAGGGAATAGGCGCAGCTCTCATGCTCTCGATGATTGCTGTGTTTGCCACTTGCCCTTGGATTTTGTCCAAGCATATATCAACCTGTCTGTGCTTGGGTTTTCTTTTCTTTTCGTTTTTTTTTTTTTTTTTTTTTTTTATTTTGGCCCTGCCTGCAGCATGTGGAAGTTCCCAGGCCAGGAGTCGAACCTGTGCCACAAGCTGCTACAGTTACAACATCAGATCCTTAACCTACTGCGCCACAAGAGAGCTCCTCAGTTTTTTTAAACTCTAGAGATAATAACAACCCCTCTGGGAATTTTATATAAGGATCAAATGAAATCATGTTTATATCTTGGATATGGTAGGCAGTCAATTTTGCACATGTTTTATCTTGCCGTTAATATTCCAGATAAAATTAGCTTTTCAGTGGCCCCTGTACATTAAAAATAGTGTCAATACATTAAAAAGTATTTCAGTAAAAACACATCATTTGTATAAAAAGTGGTATATTAAATTACACAGTGGAAATAAATGCAATAAATTCTGCCTTGATTCTGCTTGAGTTTTCTCAAATATCTGTTTATATTTTCTTTTTTTTTCCTTTTTCTTTTTTTGTTTTTTGTCTTTTTAGGGCCACACCCACGGCATATGGAGGTTCCCAGGTTAGGGGTCTAATCAGAGGTGTAGCCACTGGCCTACACCACAGCCACAGCATTGTAGGATCCCAGCCGAGTCTGCGACCTACACCACAGCTCACGGCAACGCCGGATCCTTAACCCACTGAGCAAGGCCAGGGATTGAACCCACGACCTCATGGTTCCTAGTTGGATTCGTTAACCACTGAACCACGACGGAAACTCCATCAAATATCTGTTTATATTTTAATTCAGGCCCACAGGCTATACCTTTTGCTCCACTACCTCTCCCACACCGTCTCTCCTCTCCTGTCTCAGCCATATGGTTTCCTTGAATGAATCTGGAGGGCAGGGATTAAGTTTTGCTTTGGTGGTAGGACTAACTGGCCCATGGAAAAATGGCCAAGTTTTCTCCTAGTATTTAAATGCCTTTCACATGGTGGACGCATGGGGAGGTGGCCCAAGAAGCTGTTTGCCATGGAAACATGGAAGTGAAAGACAGCTAACTCAAGAATGCTTCTTTGAGTTCCCGTCCTGGCACAGCAGAAACGAATCTGACTAGGAACAACAGTGAGCTGTGGTGTAGGTTGCAGATGTGGCGTGGATCTTGTGTTACTGTGGCTGTGGCCAGCAGCTACAGCTCCAATTCAACATACATATGTGTATGTGCATTCCAGTTGCACATATATGTACATTCTTTTTCTCATATTATCTTCCATCAGGTCTATCACAAGCAATTGGATATAGTTCTCTGTGCTGTACAGCAGGACCTCATATCCAGAGCATATTCTTTAACATCTTTTGTTTCATTTTATCAGTTATATACATTTCATCTTGTGCTCCAAAAATATTTGCTTTCAATTAGGAATGGTATTCTCCATCCACCTCACCCCACAAGTGTTCCAGAAGTATTTGCTGTGTTTCTCTAATGGCTTTGTGTCCTCTCTGGTCCACTGTTGAGGACCTCATCTCCATTTTTAGGTGATTCCTAAGCAGCATTGGCTCTCAGGCCCTATCCTTCCTTGCAAGCAGGTTTCTTGCCAAGGATACCTCATAGGCCTCTGGGCTGCGGCTTCTCCTGCCACCTCCTGAGGTTCTCAGCAGGTGATTTGTGAGGTGGAACAGGCAGCCAACCCTATCTCCCCTTCAGAAATTCAGGTTTTACCTGACTTTTAAAAATTATCTTCTTAAGAGAATTAAGTCAACAAACCAAGACAGTGACAGAAGCTTATACTGCTCATTGGGGTGCTGCAGAGATTGTCTTAATTGCATTCACTGAAGTGGTTTGGCTTAGGGCTTTGGTTTTAAAGAAAGACCACACTAGGGGACCATGATTCTGGGTATTTCCTCCGTCATTGTGGTAAGGGGATGTTATGTTTTGTCAGAGTTGTCATCTTGTACCACTTGGCAAATATTTCTGTGAATGTGCTAGCTTCAGTTCAGCAAACAACCTGATTTAAATTGGGCACTTGAAATTTGCCTTTTGTATCACTTGGCAGAGTTTTAGTTTACATCACTGACTTGTAGGTTGTTTTTGACTGACCCACAATATAAAGTATTTTACCATAAAACTCTGGGTTACCATTATCATGTGAGATGTGCTCTGAATTTTTTTATTCTGCTAAAATTTCATTGTTCTACAAATTCTGGTTGAGATTCTAAGTTGATTTCATGGCTCACTAGTGGGTAGTGACTTGTAGTTTGAAGAATAAGAACAAGCATTCTTAAAGTGTTTTGGAAAAAGCTGTAGGATGATTTTTTTTCCTTCAGTTATACCCTGTGAGCATAACTGTAATCATAAGATCAAATAATAACCACTTCTTACAGGTTCATTTCATTACTGCTTAAATGGAATAATGATAGCTAGCTATGCTCAGTGTCAGAATTCTAAATGCCTCAAAATAAGACTCTATGTTTTAGGTACTCATTTAAGTCATTTCATTTCAAGGGAGTTTCACCATGTACAAGTTGAGGATAATTGTTCCAATAATCTGTCTTTTGGCTTGAATCAAAAGTGCTTAGGTCAAATGTCAGCATTTAACAGAATTTAATGGAGCAACTACAGTTCAACTATAATCCCCTAATGATGGGATTTAAAGCAGAGAGCCATAGATGACTTTTAAAATGTGCTGTATCATTGAATCTGACAATTCTTGTTTGTGTCTTGAGAAGCACCAGACTACCACTTGGCAAATTGAGGTTTTGAGTTTCCTTAGCCCATAGTTTTACTTCTTGGTCATATACTGTCACATGTCTAGATAGGTTTCTGCAAGTACAGAAAATAGCTTTATCCTACCCCAGGTTGCCCATCCAAAGTGTTGATCTGAGTACCACTAGCATCAGAACATTTGTACGTAAGTTCCCAGGTTCCAGTGCAGGTCTGCGGAATCAGAATTTGGGGAAAGGGATATTTTTTTAAAGTTGGTGGGGTTATGAGTATTAAATTTTTTTTTCTTCTAAAATCAGCTTTTCTGAGCCCTCGTTTACGTACAGTAAATGGATATGCATGCAAATGGAGACCCCAGCGTGTAGCTAAGATATGGACCATTTCTGTCACTCATTCCTTCCTCTGCCTTTGGGGTCCTTTCTTCCATCATTGCTACTGTAGGTTGCCACTGTGTGCTTCCTGCCACCAAAGATTAGATTTGCCTGTAGGGAATCGGGCAGCTTGTCTTGTGTCTTTCACTCTATATACTTACTCTTAGTGCAATTTCTCCATGTTTTTAGGTACCTCAGTAGTTGCTTCTTTCTAACTGTTGAGCATCTCTTTGTATGGACCCACCACTTGTTGATGGACCTTTCTTTGTCTAGCATTTGGGACTGGTATAATAAAAACAGTTTTGAATATTTTTCTACAGGTATTTATGTGGAAAAACATCTGTGTGTTTAGTCTTGGGCATATGAACCACTGAGTCTTATATACTTTTTTCTTTCTAATGCCTTGTGATTTTGGAGAACTGTAGGTTTTTGTATCTAGGTCAAGTGGTGGATTTGCTGTGCAGCTGTGTTTTCAATGAAGTACTCATTCAGTGCTATCTATTTGGTGTAAATGTGTGTCATCAACATTTGTTGAGTTCTGTTGTAAGAACTGGATATAAAGATGAAATGTACACAGGGTGGTCCTATTCTTTGGAGGACTCTTAGGATTAATTCGTTTAGCCATTGAATGCTTTGTTGTGTGCCAGGGACTGCTGGGTGCTCTTGATGAGAAGATGCATTTTCTTAGGATTTGATTGTGCTTCCAGGAAACACAAAAGATCTTGGGATTAGATGCCAGGAGCAGTTTGGCCCTTAAATCCTCTGCTTGGATGGTATCATCATACTACATACAGTGGCCATGGTAAGCCACTGTTGAAAGAGTTGACACTGATTCCTGGACAGGGGAGAAATGGTCAGATAAAATTCAGTGCAGAAGAAATGATCACTGACCAAACAGCAGATGGAATAAGCACTAATTAAGAGTTGTTATTCTGTATTTGTGCATGATTATTGGTAGCTAGATTGCTGGTGGATCAGTCATTAGGGAATTGAAGGACTTGTTTAAGATCTGAATATTTTACTTTTCTGTTTACTCCTGGCAGAATTTCCAAAATTGCTGTTTTCCCCCGCTGTGTCAGGCTTACATTTATTGAGTTTATTATTTTTTGAGTCTGTAATGATTTCTTGCTTGTTCTAAGGTAGTGATTTTTAACTCTGGTTGTAGGAGAGCTTTATAAAATCTAGGTGCTCAGGCTATATAGTCCTATTCAATAGACTCTCTGAGTGGGGAACCTAGACAGTAGTATTTTTAAGTAGTATTTTTCTTAGCTGGTTCCAACATGGAGTCACAGTTGAGGACCACTTCTTGGAGCAGCCTTGGTTATTGGTATGCTTCTTTTATTGTCATTTCCCTCCTTCACCTGCTAAATATCATTTACAAAATCTTGACTTTTCTCCATTCTCATTCTCTTCAGACAACAAAAATTACTTTCACTTTTAGACATGAGAAGTTTACTCCACACTGCCTTGTGACTGTAGAGCTTTATCCTGATCTCTTCACAGACAGAACTGAACTGCTTTGTGTCCCCTTGTTAAGGGGAACTGATCACTTCTCTGGATTTGATTCTGAACAGTGAGAAAAAACTAGGTGCTGATGTAGATACCATTAGGCTCTTAGGGGAGAAAGTGAGCATAGCTTTCATTGTCAAGTAACTTTAGTAATATAGGAATAAAAGGGAAAAAATAAGTCCTTTGCTGTCCCACCAAACATTTTGGTTAGCATTTTGGTGTGTGTATATGTGTGGCACACTTACACATAAGCAGCGGGTTATTGTTTTTTTGGTCTTTTTGCCTTTTCTAGGGCCGTTCCTGTAGCATATGGAGGTTCCCAGGCTAGGGGTCTAATCAGAGCTGCAGCCGTGTCTGCCACCTACACCACAGCTCATGGCAATGCCAGATCCTTAACCCACTGAGCAAGGCCAGGGATTGAACCCACAACCTCATCGTTGCTAGTCGGATTCGTTAACCCCTGAGCCATGATGGGAACTCCCAGCAGTGGGTAATTGTTGTACCTAGTGCTTTTTTTCTTTGTACAAATTGCCTTTAATTCTTTTCACTCATTGCATCATTTTAGAAAATTGACGTCTTTCTTATTATTTTCTATTATTTTTACTGAGATCTACCCTCTTAAACTTTTTAGTGAACAATAGTGTTATTAACTATAGACATGATATTGAACAGCAGATGTCTAGAACCTATTCATCTTGCATAATAAACTTCATACCTGCTTGCTGCAAAGCAACTCCCCACCAGCCCCTGTCAACCACCATCCTCCTCTGCTTCCATGAGTGACTGTTTCAGATACCTTATATAAGTGGAATCATGTAGTATTTGTCCTGTCACTGGCTTTCTTTACTAAATATGCTATTGTACTTTTTACATATGAAAAAGTCTGTTTCCTTATATAACACCAGGAAAACATTTTTTCCATGTCAATAAATAATTCTGTGCCATCTTTCTAACGGCTACAGTGGCATTCCTTTGTGTGAACATACCATAGTTTTTACTGTTCAATTCCCTAGTAGATATTAGATTTTTCTTGACATTTAGTCCTATTAACAGTGTTGACATGCATGATTTTGTAACTAAATGTTTATATGTTGTAATTACTGCCTTAGAATACATTCCTAGAAGTAGCATTTAGCCAGGACATACTAGAGGTGAGTGTGAATATTTATGATTGATGATACATATAACCAAATTGCCTTCTCATTAGCAAATTTATTTTTCAGTAGGAGTGTTTGTCTATTTCTCTACCACTTTACAGTAATGGTATTGTAGACAATGTAGGTTAAAAAAAGTGTACCTTATTTCAGTGTACTTTTGATTTTAAACAAGCCTTGAACATTGATTTTGCCATTTGTTTTTGTGGGGGAATGGGTAATTAGAAGCGCATATATTTTGCCCATTTTTATATTCAGGATTTTTGTTTCTGTTCATTGACTTGCAAGAGCCCTTCAAATAGTAAAGATGTCAACACATAATATCTTACCTATGCTTTATTTTGCCTTTTGATTTGGTTGGATTTTTGTCCGTATAGAAATCTAAAAAAATTTATATTGTAAAATCTGTTAGCCTCCATCTCTTTTTCATCTTTAATGATATGCTAAAAAAGGAGTCCACTACCCTACCCTAACATTATGTAATCATTTTGTGGCTTTGTTACTATTATTTTCTGTTTAGTTTTATCTTTTTTGGCTGCGCCTACAGCACATAGAAGTTCCCAGGTCAAGGATCGAACCTGTGCCACCGCAGTGACCCAAGCTGCTTCAGTGACAAGGCCAGATTCTTAACCAGCTGCACTGCAAGCAAACTCCTGTTACTATTTTTTTAACCATAGGTCTTACTTTTTCTGGATTTTCTTAGTAGTGAACGGGTTGTCTTGGCATGTTGTATTGAAAAATCCATACTTTATCTTAAGGTTTAAAGTGCTTCTCACATCACATATTTGTCAGTTTGTGGGCTTCCTGTTGTATGATCTATTTGTCTCTTTTTATACTTGTGTTAAATTCCTCTGTTGACCACAACTTTAGGGTCCCTATCTGATGAAGCATGTTCTTAATCTTCTGTCAAATGTTTGTGGCTACTTTTGCTTATTCTTCTATAGGAATTTTAGCAAGATCCTTTTCTCCTTCTTTAGGGTATTCATTGATTTTTAAAAAAAAATTAAATTTATATACTTTATGTTTATAGGAAAATATATACCCTATGGTATCTCTGTTACCCAAGAATATAATCGGTTTCTCTGGTTATTCAAATCTCTTTTATGGCTCTTAGTAATATATTATAGCTTTATTTGTAAAGGCCATGCTCATTTTTTGTTTAATTTACAAGTATTTAATGCTATTGTTGCCAGTGTAAACAGGATTCCTTCATCCTCTTATCTTTTGGGACTAGCAGACTTTTCTGTAAATATCAGGTTTTGTGGACCAGATGGCCTTTGCCATATGTTCTTCCTCAGTGTTCCTTCCTTTAAAAATGTGAAAGCTGGAGCTCCTGTCGTGACTCAGTGGAAACAAATCTGATTAGGAACCGTAAGGTTGTGGGTTTGATCCCTGGCCTCACTCAGTGGGTTAATGATCCAGCATTGCTGTGAGCTGTGGTGTAGGTTGCAGACACGGCTCGGATCTGGTATTGCTGTGGTGTAGGCCACCAGCTACAGCTCTAATTCAGCCCCTAGCCTGGGAGCCTCACAGCCCTTTAAAAAGCAAAATCATAATCATAATCATAATTAAATAAGTAAATAAAAATGTGAAAGCCTTTCATAGCCATTCATAGAGGACCACACCAAAGCAGGCCAGGCAGTGGTTTGCTAGCTTCTGATCTAGATGCTTACTGCAGGCATCTGGGAAGTGTTTGAATCAGTCCACACTGAAGGAGCTTTGCTCATGTGTTTGTACCTAGTCATCTACACATAGACTCTCTCCCATTTTCATATCTCTTTTTTGGTTTGTTTTCATTTTACCATGGCACCCAAGGCATGTGTAAGTTCTTGGGCCAGGGATTGAATCTGAGCCACAGCTGTGACCCATGGTGCAGCTGCAGCAACACCAGTTCCTTTAACCTCCTGTGCAGGACTGAGGATTAAACGCGCACCTCCACAGCAGCAAAAGTGGCTGTGGTCAGATTCCTAACCCACTTCACCACAGTGGGAACTCCTCATATCTCTTAATATTATGAAGTTATAATCCAGTCTTTTCCTTTCAAGCACTTCCCTTCATCTTTCTCTGTCAGTTGAATGATAGCAGTGATGTCGACAGCCTGGTTTGTCCTTGACATTAATATATCTGTTGTATGGTAGATATGTTTGATGTTGGTTATTAATTTCCTTTTCCAAGATTAAGTAAGAATTTTGAGTAAGAATGACTGTTACATTATATTAGGTACCTTTATTTTTTTAAGCATTATTTATTCATTCTACAAATTTGAGGAGCCTTTAATACAGGTGCCGAGTTCAACACTGGGGATACTGCCTCTAGTCCAACATCTGTCTGGCTAAGCAGGTAGACATTATCTTGCTGTATCATAACCATCTTTGTGGTTCCTGGACAGACATGTCGAGGTGTGGTGCTCAGAGGCAGCACCAGTGGGAGGTACCCCCAGGGGAAGGGGCAAAATGCAGGGTGCCTGTTTTGGAGAGACAGAATGTGCAAGGGCCTGAGGGCTAGAAGAGGTCACGTACCTCCAAGGAACTGAAAGCTGGAAACCCCAGCACAGGGAGGGGTCTTCACGGCAGACCCACAGCCTAGTTAAGGAATTTGGGTGTCATTCTCTGACTAATTGGGATGCTATCTAAGGGCATGGAAGTTTCTGTAGCATGGAGGTGCCTGCTGCAAACAAGCCATCAAGATGGAACGAGAAAATGAAACAAGAGGCTCTTGTGCTGCAGAGTGGCCAGAAGTACACAGATTTGGGAGTTCCTGGTCTGAGGAGGGTAGGCTTCAGCCTTGGAGAAAGGAGTTTGGACATCTCTACCCCTCAGAGCTCTATCAAAAATCGCAAGGAGGACGGAAACCACACAGCAAGTCATGTGGAGATGGTGCTTAAGGCCAGCTGGGCTGGACCCTGTTCACTCAGGAAGGTTGGCTGTAAAATGAGGATAGTTTTATGTTTTGTTTGTATAGACATTGTTAAGATGGGAATACTGATTAAAGTTTATTTATTTATTTATTTAGTTGCTTTTTAGGGCCACATCTGTGGCATATTGGAAGTTCCCAGGCTGGGGGTCGAATTGGGGCCACAACTGCCAGCCACAGCAACTCGGGATCTGAACCATGTCTGCGACCTACACCACTTCTCATGGCAATGCCGGATCCCCGACCTGCCGAACCCAGGCCAGGGATCGAACCTGCATCCATCCTCATGGATATTAGTCGGATTTGTTTCCGCTATGCCACAACAGGAACTTCCCTGATTAAAGTTTAAATCCCGCTCCACAATTTATAGCTCTGTGTGCTTTGGCAAGTTAATTAACTTCTCTGAAGCTCTGTTTCTGCTTTTGTGAAGATAGTGTGTAAATCAAGTAACACTGTGTTTACAAGGGAGAAATCATTGCCATTTATATAATGAGAGGTGACGTGTCTGACACACGTAAGTGCTTAGCTGGAAAATTGCTGTCATTACTATTGTTTTCATTATTGGAGAATCTGATCTTTTATTCCTCAGCCCCTCCTTTCCCCTTGTCATGTGATCAGGGGCAAGGTAGCATTGACCTTGCTTAATCTCTTTCTTTTGTAAGGAGTAGGAAGAGAGGTCTTGGGCACTGTGGGCAAACAGACTTTGCCCTGTTTCAGATTCCCTGGAGATTCTGCCTTTTGTTTTAACACAAATTCTAGCACACACTCTAAACTTCATCCCTCACCTCACTCTCTTTTATTTTTTGCTGCATTTGCTTTTTGGCCTTGGCATTTCCCCACACAAAAGTTCAGCTCAGTGCATAAAACACTTGATTTCAAATTGGTGCGTGGTTTCTGGCCTTGAGGCTGTCTTCATCACTCTTGAGTACTTGGCTGTCCAGGGCTCTGTTATTTTGGGACTTTTTTTTTTTTTTTTGGCTTTTCAGGGCCATACCCACAGCATATGGAGGATCCCAGGCTAGGGGGCTAATTGGAACTACCGCTGCTGGCCTGTGCCACAGCCACAGCAACGCAGGATCTGAGCCGTGTCTGTGACCTACATCATAGCTCACGGCAATGCTGTATCCTTAACCCACTGAGTGAGGCCAGGGATCAAACCAGCAACCTCATGATTCCTAGTCGATTCTATTTCCACTGCGCCATGACAGGAACAACTATTTTGGGACTTTTCAAGGATATGTTTCTGTTTTCCATGCTCACTGTCTTCTCCCCTTCTTCTTTTTCCCTCCATTTGTCCACCCTTCTCAGGCTTTGCAGCCCTTTCTCAGAGCTTCCTGCCTGGTACTTTCTTTGGCCCCCAAACCTCATGCTCCCTTGGGTCTCTGTCTTTAGGACTCTTTGAAGGCTGCTGTTCCATAAGAGACAGGCCAAGGGATGAATCTCTCATTGTAGCTTATGAGGGTCAGTTACATGTTTGCTAGAGAAATGGAACATGGAGTACTTGATGAAAAGAGGTCTTGTCAGGATGGAACTTGTCCACCTTTGTTCCTGGTGGTGGGGATAATGGGGCGGGTCGGCTGCTGCAGTTGATATAGATGCCTGAAACACAAGGATAAAATTAACCTTGTGGGGTAAATGTATCTCCATTAAAGTCCTGTCATTTTCCCCCCAAGTTAATGTGGATAAGTGTGGATTTGACAGTTCTGCTGATAGTGTGGCTGGATGTAGAACAAGGAGCTTATTGGTTCCTCTGAGTAGGACTGTGGCACATGGCATTGTAAGAATCTAAGAGTATTTTACTGTCATCTTTGCCTGTCCTACCTTCTGGAAGACACATACTCCTGGTCAAGGTAAACGTTTGTCAGGGCTACTTCAGGAAGATTTTGTATTTAGGTTTATTTGTTATCACATTGAAAAATTTTTTTTTTCAAGTCTTGGGAAGCTGATGGATAGCAGTAGCTAAATTATAGTGTAGAAGATTAATGGATTTGATTACATAAAAATGAAAACAATTCTAAATGATCATTCACAGAATTCATGAGCAAACAAAAACCTGGGATAAGATAGTTGTGTCAAACATAACAAAGAATTATTATCTGTCTTGTGCACTGTAGGGTGTTCAGCACTACTCCCAGCCTCCCCCGTTAATTACCGGTAGCTCCCCTCCCAGCTGTGATGACCAAAAATGCCTCCAGATAGTGGTAGGTGTCCTCTGAAGGAGTCCTCTGAAGGAAATATCTCTCCTCCTTGAGAGCAACTGCTTTAAAGAGACTTAGCTGTGATTTGAAGAAGAATGCAAAACATACTTGAACATTTTAAACCAAAAGAGCCACCTCAAAAAAATTTGATGTGTGCACTTAGATCTATTCTATTGAGGCAACCTGATGTTCTGGCCATATTTCTTTTATTGTTCCTTTTTGCCCTCTGGATATTGATCTCTCAAATTTTGTCTAATTTGTTCTTTTTTCTTATTTGTTTATATTTAAGTTTTCCCTCTGGCTCATCTAATGCATTTGTTGAATGAAAAGTGTCCCTAAGAGAATTCCTTAAACAGAAGGTTTCCTGCTTGTCTTTCCAAACTTCTTGCCGGTCTGCCTTCACAGTTGTAGGTTACCTTATATGCGTTATTCATTTTCTGTGGGAAGTGAATTTGTGCTAAGATCTGACGTCTTCTGATCTGAGTGCCAGTGAATGTTCTCTGTCTCTTTTCACCCCTACCTGCTCGTGGCATTTTTTTCTTTATTGTGAAAATTGTAGGAACACCAAAGCATGTTTTATTTTATGGGCGTCCATCTCGGGAGGGATTCTTAGTACCCTCTCATTCTTCAGGCCAAAAACCTCTGAATGCTCTTAATCTTTGGGTGGATCTCTTTTATTGTTCAAGTCATGAGTTACTTGTTTGAGATTGAGTTTTTAATTTTCTTCTGCTTCCCCCAAACTTAACTACACAGGTTTGAGTAGCTTCCTGCTTTTGACTCACTTCGATTTTCTCTTAGAAAGCATTGTGCAGAGCACTGTGCAGATTTTCTGAGATCCTCTGAGTATGTCAGATCCACGTTGGGGCTAATGGTTTTGATCCTCCTGCCCCTTTGTTATCTCTTATTCTTCCTTTCAGCCCCTCTTTGTGGGTTTGGATTTCCTTTTTAGGTTGATGTTGTCATTTGATTTGATTTCAAATATTTTGGCTTTGTTTTTTGTGTGGCATTCTAGCTCATTTAAAGCTTACCTTGCCACCTTCCTAGAATTCTGTGTGGCCATTTAATCCTCGGTTGGTTTTATCTCCTATTCTTTATGCTTTTGCATGTCTTTCCAGCATTTATTTGGGTACCTGTGGGGAATTCAGAATTATTTTAATATCATACAGTCATAGTAAATTGGCTGAGCTGTCTAGTATGATCACCACTAGTCGCAAGTGGCTATTTAAACTTAAATTCGGTGGAGTTAAAGTTTCAGTTTCTCTATTGCACTAGTCACATTTCAAACGCTCAATAGCCTGAGACCAGTGATGACTATATTGGACAAGACAGATGTAGAACATTTCCGCCATTGCAGAAAGTTCTCTTGGATCGTGCTGGGGCTATACGATAAATACCATAAAACCATAGTCTGATATTTTTGATGGTGCAGGTTTGTGGTCCCCTCTCCAGATGGCAGTTCAGAATCTGAATGACTACAAATGAAGGTGGATGGGTACTTGAACAGTATAATTAAGTAATGAGCTTGCTTTTTTTCTCTCTTTTCTTTTTTTTCTCTTTTTAGGGCTGTACCTGCATCATGTATAAGTTCCGAGGCTTCTGGTCGAATCGGAGCTATAGCTCCTGGCCTACACCACAGCCACAGCAATGCCAGATCTAAGCCGCATCTGTGATATATTCTGCATCTTGTGGCAAGACCAGATTCTTAACCCACTGAGTGAGGCCAGGGATTGAACCTGCATCCTCATGGATACTGGTCAGGTTCTTAACCTGCTGAACCACAATGGGAACTCCAGTAATGAGGTTTTTTGATGTTTGGCAATAACTTGTGCTCTGACATTCCCATGCAGGAAACATGGTGTCAGTGTGTCCTGTGCTGTTTGTGTACTTGACATGATTTGTCTGCTTTCTGTTTTTTTTTTTTTTTTAGGTGCTAAGAGATGGCACTTATGGGGCTCATCTCTGCCTGAGAATTGGGTGCTCCAAGCACTGGAAGAGCCAACTCTGATCCTGGACTGCTTGCTTGAACAAGCCTTAACTTCCAGCCACTTCAGTCCAAAGGCCAAGCTTCTCGTTTTCTCTTGATGATGGGTATTGGTAAGAACACTACGTCTAAATCCATGGAGGCCGGAAGTTCAGCTGAAGGCAAATATGAAGATGAAGCAAAGCACCCCACTTTCTTTACTCTTCCGGTAACAGCATTCCCTGTCCTTTCTTAAGTTACTCTAAAGCAGTTTCTTTATTGAATAGGATTAGTTTAATACTTCAGTTTTCACTGAAGGTTAAAGCATTTGAAAACCAAATGCTTTTCACGTGGGTCATCTGGGAACTCTGTTGGCTGACAATGGTTTTGGCCTGTTCCCCCGCCCTAGAGTCACCTGATGGGATTAACTCCAAGAAGGAAGAGTGCCTTTCTGTAAATGTTGTAAAACTGGCCCAGTGCTTACTGTGTGCTGGAGGATGTTAAAGTCTTAATTTTATCTCTCAAAATGTGTTCTTATAAAATAACCCGTGACCTGACTTCAGACTTGTCTTTCAAGATGAGAGAAAGAATGAATGACATTGTTCGGAACCCAGGTGTCCATGCCTTATATTATGGCAGTAGCGTCCAAGATAGAGGTATTTCACCTGAACAAGTGATATCAGTCAGATACACATTCATTATATTCAGTGCTATTATTTTTTCAGATTTATGTGTATAAAGTTACCTAAAGTGTTACTTTAGTATTTTTTGTCTTTTTTTTTTTAAGGGCTGCACCTGTGGCATATGAATGTTCCCAGGCTAGGGGTCCAATTGGAGCAGTAACCACCAGCCTACACCACAGCAGCGTCAGATTTGTGCTTTGTCTTCGACCTACACCACAGCTCATGGCAATGCTGGATCCTTAACCCACTGAGCGAGGCCAGGGATCGAACCTGCGTCCTCGTGGTATTAGTTGGATTTGTTACTGCTGAGCCACAAAAGGAACTCCTAAAGTAGTTTAAAAAGAAAAAAGCTCTTTAGGGGAAACTTGCCTCAGGTGTTTCTCCATTAATATTGGAAATGAGGTTAATGTCGAGAATACCATTCTAGGGTTCCTTAAAATATGGTCCTGGAATTTGCTTCATTACTGCAACATTACCAAGTAAGAAAGATGTGAACACAACATCTTTAAGCACATTAGTTGACCTGATTTACAGTCACATTTTGATTTTTACTCTGCAAATTTGGAGAGCTGTTCCAGTGACTTTACAACTGGCACTACTGTTCTCTTCCTATAAAGTAAAATTTTGAAACTGAATTTTCTGTTATACTGAAGGCTTAAGGTTGACCCAGATTCTCTAGAGGAAGAAACAAATTAGGTTTCCAATTTTAAATTAGAGCATGTTTGAAAAGTGAGACGTTCATGCCTAGGTGTTGACCTTTTTTTTTTTTTTTAATGGCTCCAGTCTCAGCATATGGAAGTTCCTGAGCCAGGGATTGAATTGAATCTGTGCTATAGTCTGTGCCACAGCTGTGGCAACACCAGATCCTTTAATCCACTGTGCCAGGCTGGAGATCAAACCTGCGCCTCTGCAGCGACCCAAGCTGCTGCAGTTGGATGCAGCAGGAGCTCCCGTGCCTGAGTGTTGACGTTTGCCCAGGAGACCACTCACCTTCACCTTCCTTCACCTGAGAGACAAAAACTCGTGTATACCCACCTGCCTTGTCATTACGGCCTGGAGTTTTAGGCTTATTTTAGCATTTGAATTATGGTATTGTAGCATTAGCAGTTAAATTCGCCAGCACATGTTATCAGTTTTTACATCCACTGCGGCTTCTTACATCTCTCTCCTTCCCTCTTTGTTAACTTTTCTTTTAAACTACACCAAGGGTCTATAAGGGGTCACTGCCTTTATCTTTGCACATCTGAAAATAACTATATTTTGCTCTCCACTCTCCCTCTTTTTTTTTCTTCTGCTTTTTAGGGCTGTACCCATGGCATATGGAAGTTCCCAGGCCAGGGGTTGAACTGGAACTGCAGCAGCCAGCCTACATCACAGCCACAGCAATGTGGGATCCAAGCCATGTCTGGGACCTACATCACAGCTCACAGCAATGCTAGATCCTTAAACCACTGATCGAGGGCAGGGATTGAACCCGAGTCCTCATGGATACTAGTTGGGTTCATTACCCCTGAGCCACAACAGGAATTCCTGCTGTCAACTCTTGAGTGAACCTTTTTTAAAAAAATTTTTATTATAGGTGATTTACAATGTCCTGTCAATATCTGCTATAAGAGAACTTTGTTAATTATACGTTAGAGCCTCGTAGTTAGTCTCCATCTCTCTTTAACTGCTTTCTCATAATTTGTATATCTTTTTCTAGTGCTACCTTCTGGATAGATTTCCCAGTGTTATTTTCCAATTTACTAAATCTTTGTGTATAGTCATGTGTTTGTGTTGAATTTTTATTGCAATTATTGTATTTATTATTTCTAAAATTTCTATTTGGTTCACATCAACCGATTTTTGTTTCTTAATTTCTCATATGTATGTGTTTGTTTTATTTTTATTTATTTATTTTTGGCCTTGCCTGCAGCATGTGGAAGTTCCCGGGCCAGGGATTGAACCTGTGCCACGGCAGTGACAATGCTGCATCCTTAACTGCTAGGCTACTAGGAATTCCCTGTATGTGTTTAAAAATGTTGGCACATTTAAGAGTTCCATTGTGGCTCAGTGGTAACGAACCTGACTAGTATCCATGAGGGTTTGGGTTCGATCCCTGGCCTTGTTGAGTGGGTTAAGGATCTGGCGTTCCCATGAGCTATGGTGTAGGTTGCAGATGCAGCTCGCATCTCGAGTTGCTCTGTGTAGGCTGGCAGTTGTACCTCCGATTCAATCCCTAGCCTGGTAACTTCCACATGCTTCGGGTATGGCCCTAAAAGGAGAAAAAAGAAAAAAGAAAAAAAAATACTGGTACATTTAAATTATTGAGGACTCTAATGCCCTTGAAGTATTTTTCCCATTTTTCTACTTTGATCTGGTGTGAAATCCTTCTGTTTCTTTTGGGATTTTCTTCTCTCTCCCTGCTTCTCTGTCTATAGTTTTGCATTTTCACTTCCTGCATCCAGTCCAGAACCTGGTCTTACAGTGGAAAACTTCCTCTCTTCCTGCAGTGGTACAGACCATGGCACAAAGGAGTGAGGAGACCTGCTGGCCTGAGCACTGAACCTGGTTCTGGTCCTCTCTTGTGTGGGGACCCCTGAGTCCCTGTTTCCCCACTAGAACTGAAGCCTGCCTGACTAAGGTTTTCCAGGCTGAGAGCCTTGTGGGTCCCAGTGTCCACCCATTCATTGTTTTATGTTTCTTGTATTCTAAAAGGCTTGTCTGTTTTTAGCCTTGACTATTTTGGGGCTTTCCCAACTCAATTGTTATTTAGGGGTGATGTTGGGAGGGAGTGTTCCTCAGAGCATTAATTTCCAGAACTATCTTTACCAGGAGTACAAGTATATGGGAGCTAACTGTGGATATAATATGTAGTTAAACATAAATGTAATGTGTAAGTATTAAAAAGGGAGAAGAGGAGTTCCCATCATGGCTCAGCGGTTAACAAACCCGACCAGCATTCATGAGGTCATGGGTTCAATCCCTGGCCTCGCTCAGTGGGTTAAGGATCTGGTGTTGCTGTGAGTTGTAGGTCACAGATGTGGCTTGGATCCTGCGTTGCTGTGGCTGTGGTGTAGGCTGGTGGCTACAGCTCCATATGCTGCGGGTGTGGCCCTAAAAATTAAAAAAAAAAGGGGGGGAGAAGAATAAAAGGAGTTATAGAGTTGGAATCATGGGATTGAGCTACTGGGAGTTGAGAGAAATATCAAGGGGAGAGGCTGTAAAGGTTATCACATGAAGCACCAGGATGAGTTAGAACAAGGACGATGAGAAGTGTGTTAGCTGGGGCTCCCTCAGAACTTGTGAGAAGGTAGAAAAAACAGATAAGACAGTGGTGAAAACAAAAACCTATTAAAGACACTTTATAAAGGAGTTCCCATTGTGGTTCAGTGGTAACGAACCCAACTAGTACCTATGAGGACTCAGGTTCATTCCCTGGCCTTGCTCAGGGGGTTAAGGATCTGACGTTGCGGTGAGCTGTAGTGTAGGCCGGCAGCTGCAGCTCTGACTTCCAACTTGACCCTGATCCTGGAAACTTCTGTATGCCTCAGGTGCAGCCCTAAAAAGAAAAAAAAGAAAAAAAGTAAAGGAAAGAAAGAAAAGAATGCTTATAAAGAAATGATTCATGTAATAGAATTTGGGGTTGTAGAAAGTTTTGTTAGAAACTATTTTGTAATATAAAAATAGGAACACTATCCTGCTCCTATTTAATCACTAGTGAAATCACTACTTAAGAAAACTTGAAAAATAAGAGAGAAGAGCATTTTAAATGATTTGCTTGTTGACAAGACAGAGGTAGGGGCCTAGGTTAGAGCTGTGCAATTGGTAGGATTGTTTTGGTTCCTGCCTCTCTGCTTTTAGGACGTACATCTGTCCCTCCCTGTTCTTCATTCAGGAACCACAAGGTCTATGCATTAATTTCTTAGAATCTGATATCTTTAGGGGTGAAAGTAGCTTTAGAACTCTCCTCGTAGTTCTGTGGGAAGGTGAAATGCAGGTATTTATTTGCCCAAAGCATCCGGGCTCTTATGATGTGTTAGTTAAGTAAAGTTGATATCAGTTGGATGACACAGGCTCTTGTACCCTAGGAGTTCACATTCACAGCCAGGTGAGCAAGACGGGAGCTGCACATAAGTAACCCTAATGGCAGGTCTGAGTATCACAGATATTCTTGGGGATGGTCTTAGGAGTGATGGTGATTTAACTGCTATAGTTGATGCTACCAGCTGAAAAATGGGAGTAGTAGTGAAAAATGAGGTTAGGTCTGGTTTCTTCCAGCTGCTTGTCAGTGTGAGCATCCTACTGACTTAGTGGTTCTGATTGTGTTTTTGTTTTCTTTTCCCTATAAAATGGCCCCTCAGTGCATTTGAGAAATGGTATTTTGGATTATGGGGTTAGTACTCCTAAGAGATTCTCTAGGGTAGTTTCAAATATGGGTGATTTTCTTTTCTTTTCTTTTTTGCTGACTCAAAACACATCTTCCATGGAAAATATGATTCCTCTAGAGAAAGAGAGGTATGGGTAGAGGCAGGAGGTGTTGAGGTGAGGAGAGGACCTCTGACTGTGTTGGGCTCTGGAGGCAGTGGCAGCTGAAATGGAACTTAAAGTGAAAGCAGGCAGTGTTGGAACATGGTAGGGTAGTGGGAAGGTCAGTGCCTAGGCAGGGGTCCACCGGAGCCAACTCAGGGCAGAAGAGGAAAGGTGTGGAGGGATGGTGCTAAAACAGTGGGTTTGGAGCCTGGATTTTGGGTGGTTCCTGAATGATTGGCTAAGAAATTTAGATGTTTCTAGTCTATCGATAAAAAAGCTCTCCAAGAATTTTGACCAGGGGAATAACCCATAGAGGAGGATGTGGCTGCCAGGGGAGACTGGCATAGAAAGAAAGGAGGGTTGAGGACCTCACTGTTGGAGATGCCAACATGCACTGGGGCCAGGACATCACTGCCTGCTAAGGCCTTACTTCATCCTGGCTTTCCAAAATGTAAACACGAAGAGTAACCAATAGGGCAGCTATGTCTTTGTCTTTTTCCCTAGATCTGTGCTACCTCTAGATTATCTAGCTCTACTGCTACCAGCACAATGGCCACTAGCCACATGTGGCTATTTAAATGTAAATTCATAAAATTAAATACCATCTAAAATCCAGTTCCTCAATTGCCCTAGTCTTCCTTTTTTTCTTGGTGGTCAGGGAGTTCTTGTTGCAGCTCAGCAGTAACGAACCTGACTAGTAGCCAGTATCCATGAGAACGCATGTTTGATCTCTGGCCTCGCTCAGTGGGTTGAAGGATCCAGCTTTGCTCTGAGCTGTGGTGTAGGTCGCAGAGGTGGCTTGGATCTTGCAATGCTGTGGCTGTGGTGTAGGCCAGCAGCTACAGCTCTGTATCGACCCCTAGCCTGGAAATTCCATATGCTGTGGGTGTGGCCCTAAAGGACAAAAAAACCCTTGATGGTCAGGACCTTCCTGAACTCTTATTTCCTTGTATGCTTTGGAGTCAGAAGCTGGGTCTCTGGCTGCTGCAAAGATACCTAGGACAGATGCTGGAAGCAGGAAGGTGGGACAGCGGGGACCAAAGTGGGCTGTTCTCAGTACCATGTTTGGGGAGGGTCGCTGGAGTGGGTTGCTGGGAGGCGAGAGTGTTCAAGGGTCTCATTTGGGCATCCTGTGTTAGATAACTGTTTCTACAAATGTCACAAGTGCTGATTTTTTAAAAACTCCTATGGAGGAAATCAGAATTTCATTATACAAAACAAAAACCTATGGCAGTAACTTAAAAAGAAAAAGATTAGAGGGAGAATAATGAAGAGAACAAGAGACCTGCAAAGCCTCAAGGTTCATAGAAATTAGATCAGAGATGATATTAAATAGGAGGAAGATAGCAAAAAATCTCCTTATCTCATGGGAATCTTATTAGGCAAGTTTGTGTGCTTTTGAGGGAAGCTAGGAAATGGGTGAATGTAGCCTGGCAAGAAATCAGAGCCAGAAAAACAAAAAAAGTCTTAAAACCATACTGTAACAACACCGGCCAAGAAGCACAGCCAGGAAAAGGTCGTGTGTTGCTCTTCAGTTCTCCTGTGGTGGTAGCTCCTATATCTTCTGAACCTGGAAGGGGGTCCAGGGAAAACAAAGTGAATAGCTTGAACTTACTGTGGACAGAGGCCCATCTGTAATACGGTCTGATGTTTTACCATATCATTCCACTGCCCAGCTCTAGGCCAGGGTTAGGGTGCCCTATGTTTCTGTTTTTTCTCTTTCTAATAGGCTCTGAGTGAATATTTGAATCTTCTCTCTTAGGGGCCAAGAGTAGATCATTCAGTCTGGAGACATTAAGGAGATGGCCTGAGGAGTAGCTTTATTAAGCTCAGTTTTTCATGGGAGAAATATTCATCAGTGTTCATACAAATCCATTATTTGTTTCAGATTCCTCTCATGTACTGTCTTCAGAGCTTTACGATATTAAGAACCCATAGTGCCCCCAACTTGGTGGGCACTACACAAAGTTGGTAACAAGCTGCTTATAGCCCAGTAAGGGTGTGAGGTAATTAAATATATATTGCACTGCTTCTCTCTGGTTTTTGCCTTTGATTCCTAACACAGAACTCCTAAAACTCTTATAATTTCCTAAGTGATAAGAGCACTGGGAGCTTCCTCTTCTGCTTCTTTTTTTTTTTTTTTTTTTTTTTTTTTGTTGTCTTTTTTTGTCTTTTGTTGTTGTTGTTGTTGCTATTTCTTGGGCCGCTCCCGCGGCATATGGAGGTTCCCAGGCTAGGGGTCCAATCGGAGCTGTAGCCACCAGCCTACGCCAGAGCCACAGCAACGCAAGATCCGAGCCGCGTCTGCAACCTACACCACAGCTCACGGCAACGCCGGATCGTTAACCCACTGAGCAAGGGCAGGGACCGAACCCGCAACCTCATGGTTCCTAGTCGGATTCGTTAACCACTGCGCCACGACGGGAACTCCGGGAGCTTCCTCTTCTAATGAGGTAATTCTGGATGCTCCTTGAGGACTGGTCACCAGAAAGATCAAGCCATGATTTGAAGCTTGGAATTTTCAGCCCCACCCACACTCCTGTCCTCTAGAGAGGAGAGAGGGGGCTGGAAATGGAGTTATTGATTGATCATGCCTATGTGAGCAAGCCTCCATAAAAACCAATAGTAGAGGGTTTGGAGAGCTTCCAGGTTGATAACGCTAAGAGGGTGATGCACATCAGCTCCACATGGACAGAAGCTCCTGTGCTTGGGCCCCTCCCCATCATCCGTATCCTTTATTATATTCTTTAAGAATCTGGTAAGCCTGTGCTTCCCTGAATTTTGTGGGCTCTGGCAAATTAAGCCTTAAGAAGAGATCATGGGAACCTCAAGTTTGTAGCCAGATTGGACAGAAGTTGTGGGTGAGGCTGGGGACCTACTGCTTGCAATTGGCATCTGAAGTTGGGTGGGAGCAGTGGTGTGGGACTGAGCCCTTCGCCTGTAGGATCTGACACTCTCTCTAGGCAGACAGTGTCAGAGTTGAGTTCAGTTGTAGAACACCTAGATGATGTTGTGGAGAATTGCTTGGTGTGAGGAAAATCCCTACGCATTTGGTGGCAGGAGTGTCAGAAGGGAAGTATTCCATGTGAGTAGTAAAGGACAGACAGCTGCAGGAGGTAGACCAAATAGTTTTTCTAATACAGCAGGAGTGCATGGGTTGGAGACTGGAAGGGGAGTTAGGGTTTCAGAGCAGTTCAGGTAGGACCCGATCATGAGCTGATGTGGGAAGGTAGGAATACACATCCTTCAGCAGATGTGTTGGGTGCCTGCTTCATGTGAGGCTCTGAGAACACAGGTTCCTACTCATGAAATTGATGTGGTGGTGGTGAAAGGAGACAGGTAATAAATAACTAAGCAGAAGCATTGTGTTGCTGCTGGTGACAAGTTCTGTGAAGAAAGTAAATAAATCAAAGAAGAGGTATAGAACATGAAATCAGGTAGGGGTCATTCTGACTTGCAGACCATTGATTAATTTATCCCTTTAAAAATGTGCTGAGTACTTCCCGCAGGTTTAAGTCTCTAGGGAACAGCAGTGAATTAAATAGTACCCCCCGCCCCGACCTCACAGAGCTTTCATTCTGGCAGGGGAGATGTGCAGTGTATACTGCAAAGAAGTCAAGTCTGTAGATGCTAGATACTGATAAATACCGAGGGAAAGATAAAACCAGGAAGAGGGGTAGACACTGCCAGGGGTGGTGTGTTAAAATCAGGCGGCCAGGAAAGGTTGCCCTAGAAGATGGCATTTGAGTAAAGGCCTGAAGGAGTTGAGGGGAGCCTGTCACGACAGTGTGTGAGCAGCAAGTGCAAAGGCACTGAGGCGGGAGGACTCTGATACAATTGAGGGTCCCTGAAGAGGTGGTGTGGCTGGACAGAGGGTGTATTGAGGTCAATAGACTATGTAGGCTTCCTGGCCCAGGTAAGGATTTTGGCTTTTCTCCAGTTAGATGAAAAGCTGTTAGTGGGTTTTGAGCAGAGATGTGACATGTTCTGTCTAGTTTTTGTTTTGTTTTTTTTTAAACTTTTTTTTTTTTTTAATTTTTTTGCTTTTTAAGGCTGCACCCATAGCATATGGAGGTTCCCAGGTTAGGGGTTGAATCAGAGCTGTAGCTGCTGGCCTACACCACACCACAACACAGGATCTGAGCCACATCTGTGACCTACACCACAGCTCACGGTAACACTGGATCCTTAACCCAATGAGCAAGGCCAGGGATGGAACCTGCGTCCTCATGGATGCTAGTTAGATTCGTTAACCGATGAGCCATGACGGGAACTCCTTATTTTGTTTTTTTAACTCTGGCTGCTGAGTGGGAAGCTGATTGAAGTGGGAAGCAGAAACACAGTCAGGAGGCAAATGCCACAGAGCTGGTGAGCTGACATGGCTCCAGCCAGGGTGCCAGCTCTGGGGATGGTGGTGACAAGTGGTCAGGCATTGGAGGAGAGTTGACCTGAATGCCAATGGACTAGATGAGGTAGGAGCAAGAGAGGGGGACAGGGATGGTTTCAGGCTCCCCCCTGGGCATCTGGGAGATGAATTGGCCAAGTACTGAGATGGAGCAATGTGGAGGGAGCCGTGAGTTCGGTGTTGGCTGTGGAAAGCTGGTATGGGAAGCAGTGTGAGCTGGAGTTACTCACTGAGGGTTAGCAGTGTGGAGATGATATTTAAACTCAAGGAACTGGATGGTATCACCTGGGGTAGGTGTCCCTAATGGAGAAGAGCTGTGTCATGAGAAGATGCAGTATTTGGCGGTTTGGAGGCTGAGGAGTGCCGGCAAGAGGGACAGGTAAGGAGTGGTGGCTGAGATGGGAGGGAGGGGAAGACCCCAAGAGAGGTCATTGAGCAGGAGAATGGCTTCCTCCTTGCATATATAAGCAGCGAGTGAGGAAGGCTTTGCAAGAGTGAGCTGGATGAAGAGTAAGGATTGTTGCATGATTTAAGCCAGGTGAGTACCTGAGAGGACAGTGAGGGTTTGTATAGGAGTGATTATGGTGATATGCTTGGTCCCTAGTGCGGGAAACGGAGGGAGAGGAGGCTTATGCAGGGTCTCTGGGGCTCGAGATGTTGAAAAGGCATTTGGGTAAAGGGTTTGGCAAACTGCTGAGGTCAAGAAACTGAGAACTGGGGTTCTTGGGGCACCTAGGAAGAAAGCTAGGTAGACGAGGAACAAGCAGCTGTGAGAAATGCTAAAGAAGGAGATGTGATCAAATTCGGTGTTGGGTTGGATGTAGATGGTGAGATACACTAGGAAATCAAGAAGGGGTTGGTATAGGACACCTGGGTGTGTGGTGGCACCGGTCTGTGGAATACACACAAACAGAGCACAGGGTGCTTTGTTTGTTTCTTTTTAAGTTGGCACAGGGAAGTAATGAATTAATAGAGCAGAATCTTTAATTCTATATTCTTTTATGATGCTTTGTGTTCATTTACAGTCAGGAAAATAGTGATTACTTTGCATCTGAGATCTTTTGTCAGTTAGCCAAGAAGTGGGTCTGCTTTTGCTGAGAATGGTCAGCTGAAATCAGATCTGAATGCTATTTATTTACATTGACATCTTTTAGCACAGAAAATAGTTTTCTGATTCACAATTAGGAAGAGGGTTGTAAAGAGATCACATGCACACATGCAGGCATTATAACATTTGGGTTTGCTGGGCAGGCCTGGTTTCTGTCTATTGTCCATACCTTTTTTTTTTTTCTTCTTTTTCTTGCTTTTTAGGGCCACACTCGCAGCATATGGAAGTTCCCAGGCTAGTGATTTGGAGCTGCAGCTGCCAGCCTGTGCTACAGCCGTGACAACACAGCATTTAAGCTATATCTGTGACCTACACTGCAGCTCATGGCAATGCTAGATCCTTAACCTACCGAGTGAGGCCAGCATCCTCATGGATACTAGTTGGGTTTATTACTGTTGAGCTACAATGGGAACTTCTGTCCATTCTTGTTGGTACAGTTCCCGTTTATGCTCACAGCGGTCCTGGTTTGGATGATACATGGTCACCTTAATTACAAATAAACTTAAATGTATGAAATAGCTGAAGACATATTTGGCTCTTGAGAACTTTTCAAAAGTTATATATCTTATTAGACATACACAAAAAAGCCCTTCTCTGATTGTAAAAGTGATCTACGCTTACATTAGGAAATTTGGAAACTACAGTAAAGTATTTAAAAGATAAGGATATGTTTGCATTGGATGATTATAGAATTGGTAATGTTGGATCCTTAACCCAGTGTGCTGGTCCAGGGATCTAACCCGTCCCTCTACAGTGACCTGAGCCACCGCCCAGATTTTTAACCCTCTGCGCCCACAGTGGAAACTCCCTGTAAATATGCTCTTGTGCCATATTATATCACTTTTATAATCTAGCAGCCAGAGAAGTGGAGGGCGTTCCCTTTTTGCTATTTTGTCAGCATCAATCAGTAAAGACATTGCTCCTGTCTTTCAGATGAAGGAATGAGTTTAAACCAACAGCGGTAGTTAATGGCAGAAAGTGGATGATGTGAGAAAGTCTGTAAAGAAAAGGAAGAAGATAATAACAGAAGTCAGAGAAAGAGGCCTGGTCCAGGCACAAGAAAATATATGAAAAAAAGCTCTTGGGGGCGGGGGGGTTGTTGGGGAGGGGTGGCCAGAAGCTTTAAAAAGAAGGGGGGTTGGAGTTCCCGTCGTGGCACAGTGGTTAACGAATCCCGACTAGGAACCATGAGGTTGCGGGTTCGGTCCCTGCCCTTGCTCAGTGGGTTAACGATCCGGTGTTGCTGTGAGCTGTGGTGTAGGTTGCAGACGCGGCTCGGATCCTGCGTTGCTGTGCCTCTGGCGTAGGCCGGTGGCTACAGCTCCGATTGGACCCCTAGCCTGGGAACCTCCATATGCCGCGGGAGCGGCCCAAGAAATAGCAACAACAACAACAACAAAAAAGACAAAAAGACAAAAGACAAAAAAAAAAAAAAAAAAAAAAAAAAAAGAAGGAGGGTGAGCTACCTTGGAAGAGACTTGAGACCTAGGGTGGTGGCCGGATGGGTGTACTGTAGGGGGTTGGCAAGCAGCTCAGGGTTGTGCTCATGTTTGGGAGACAGATGCTCCTTTCCTTTTTCTTGTCTGGTCCCTCTACTTCCTCTCCTTTCCATCTCCTTTCTTTCCCTTTACTTCTTTTCTTTTCTTCTTGTAAGAGAAGTGACCTTGGCATACATGAGGAGGGGTGGGTGGAAAAACCCATGTAATGCTGTTAGTTCACAAACATGCAGGGCAGGGAGAGACCAAAGAAAGAGCCGGAGCACTCCAGACCAGTAGACGGCAGATTTAATAAGCAAGGGGCCTTACCTGGGAGGCATGTCTTGGGTGGCCTCAAGAGGAGTAGATCCACCCACCCAGCAGAATCCTAAACTTTAGGCAGAGGCCTCAAAAGGTTCAGTCGCTTATCTCATCCAGATGGTCCCAACAACACATGCTCTCTCAAGGCTGTGTCCTTGGAACAGCTTCCACTTGGGAAGGGGGTGGGCAGAATGTCCATTCCAAGGACAGGGGAGGGGGTGAGTAGCCTCCAGTTGTCCGAGTCCAGCTTGAGGGTCAACCAATGGTCACGTCCTCTTGATAACCTCATCTTTGATTCCCCTGGGCCCTTTACTCTGTGATGACAGGTTTGAATGTGCCCATTCTCAGCAGTGAAAAGAAGGCACAAGATTTTTTGGTATAAACAGTCCTTTTTCAAAAGTGTATAAATAGGAGTTCTCTAGCAGTCTAGTGATTAGGACTTGGTGCTTTCAGCATTGCAGCGCATTTTCAGTCCTTGGTCTTTGGGAACTGAGATCCTACATCAAGCCACTGCATGCTGTAGCCAAAAAAGAAAAAAAGAGGAGTTCCCGTCGTGGTGCAGTGGTTAACGAATCCCGACTAGGAACCATGAGGTTGTGGGTTCGGTCCCTGCCCTTGCTCAGTGGGTTAACGATCTGGCGTTGCCGTGAGCTGTGGTGTAGGTTGCAGACGCGGCTCGGATCCCGCGTTGCTGTGGCTCTGGCATAGGCCGGTGGCTACAGCTCCGATTGGACCCCTAGCCTGGGAACCTCCATATGCCGCGGGAGCGGCCCAAGAAATAGCAACAACAACAACAACAAAAAGACAAAAAGACAAAAAAGAAAAAAGAAAAAAAAAGAATAAGGTAGCTTGGAACATGTCCTTGTTCTTATGAACAGATGCCATGGAGTTCCTTCTTATACATTCCTAAATAGAGTTCAGAGTTGTTAGGTCTTAAAATTGAAAGTCTCAGCTGATAATAATAGTTGTCTTGAAATTGTTCTGTGTCTTTAAGAATAGTAAGAAATTGAGATTGAGAGCTTGTGTTTCTAAGAAAAAGATGGAGAGACTCTGTATTTCCTGGAGCCAGCCCAGAGAATTGGTTTAATTCTCCTCTGTCAGAGTTTGGATCTACTGCATAATGGCTGGCCATGGTTTAGGGAAGAGAATGTTGACAGGTCAAAATTGAATAGCCACAATTAGCAGCCTTTTCTGTTTGAAAATGTATGAAGGGGGCAATTCCTACTGTGGCTCAGCAGGTTAAGAACTCTACATTGTCTCTGTGAGGCTGTGGGTTCCATCCCTGGCCTCGCTCAATGGATTAAGAATCCCACGTTGCTGCAAATGGTGGTGTATGTCACAGATGCAGCTTGGATCTAGCATTGCTGTGGCTCCGATTAAACACCTAGCCAGGGAACTTCTGTATGCCACGGGAGTGACCCCTAAAAAGAAAAAAAAAATGTATATGAGTGTGGAATTTTTTTTTTAATTTTAGGAAGGGACTATGCCAATCAATACATGCTTTGAAATAAAAGCATTGAAAAGTTGGGATGCAAATGAAGGTTTTTATGTATGTTAAAGAGATTCTTTTCCTTACCCCTTCTTTCTTTGTAGAGTTTTTGATATTTTAAAAATTAATTTTTTTGCTTTGGTTTTGAAGTTTCCAATAGTTTCTTATATTGCAAACCCACCCACAGCAGCGACCCAAGCCGCTGACAAAGCAGGATCCTTACTTAACCCACTGTACCACAAGAGAATTCCCTGCAGTTTTTAATTTGAATCGAGTTTTGGTAGTTTTATATGAAATGAGAGGTGTTAGTAACACAAAAGGCCCATCTAGTAGTTGGGACACATATACAATTTGGTATGAACTATCATAAAATAAGAGTTGCTGTAGTCATCGCCTCGAGCAGTTTAACAGAGTTGATCTAAGCTATATCAGATGCGACAAAAATGAACAGAAGTAGGAGCACAAGCCTTCTGCCTTTCCTACCCTATAAGGTCCACCATCAGCACCGTCCCTGCGGCTGCTCCTTTATTTGGGTCCTTTGTTGGTATTTTTTAAAAATTTATTGAAGTATAGTTGCTTTACAATCACTCTATAGTCAAGTGATTTAGTTATGCATATCTATTATTTTTCATATTCTTTTCCTTTATCCATTTATCACAGGATATCGAATATAGTTCCCTGTGCTATATAGTAGGGCCTTGTTATTTATCCATTCTATGTATAATAGTTTGCATCTGCTAATCCCGAACTCCCAGTCCGTCCTGCTCCCACCCGTTCCCTTTGGCAACAACAAATCTGTTCTCTATGTCTGTGAATCTACCTCTGTTTCCTAGATAAGTTCATTTGTGTCATATTTTATTTTTTTATAGCTATACCTGATGCATATGGAAGTTCCTGGGCCAGGGATTGAATCGGAGACGCATCTGCGACCTACACTGCATCCTTGGCAACGCCAGATGCTTTAAACCCACTGCACCACAGCGGGAACTCCAATTTGTGTCATAGTTTAGATGCCACATATAAATGATAGCATATGGTATTCGTCTAAGAGTCTTCATTATTTCTTGCCTGGATCACCAGGACAGCCTCCCTCTGGTCTCCCTGCCTCCTGGCTGGTTTCCTTTCCCACCCCTCTTTGTCATTCCTGCCTGTGTATTTTGCATTCCTACTCTAGTTTAGAGTTCTTTTTCTTCTAGGTGTTTATACCTGCTGAACCCCTACCTCTAAATCTTTATTCCCTTCTTAGCTGTATTCACCCAAGATAGGTAGGCAGTCTCCTGAGCTTTAATGATTAGAAGTAAGATATCTTAGATATCTTAGACTGTGGTAAATTGTTTACCACAGTCTAAGCCTTAAATCCTGTTGGAAAAAAAGCCAATTTCCTGTTAGGATTTCATAAAGTACTTAAGGAAGAAAATAGGCTGTGGGAGATTGTGTGGTAGTAATTACCTGGTCATTCCTCCTCCTTCTTTTAAGTTTTACATATTTCTTCCCAGGCTTTGTGGTATAAAGTATGTTGTTGGAAAGAAATGGAAGTAGTATGAAAACCAATATATTCTTTTCACCGTATCTTTTTTCTAATTCGTGTATGTTTCTTTTCTGTCAGTTTATTATTTGTACAACTTATTTACAAAAGAAATATGTTCACCACAGAAAATTTAGAAAACATAACCAAATTGTTTATAAATTCCCATCAGCCAGAAAAACTACACGCTAATAATTTGGTGTCTTTCTTTCCAGAGATTTGAAACAAATATTTGGGTAGTCTTATCGAATTCTCTCTCTCTCTCTCTCTCTCTCTCTCTCTCTCTCTCTCTCTCTCTCTCTCTCTCTCTCTCTCTCTCTCTCACACACACACACACACACACACACACAACTTTATAAAGTCCTTTATATCCTGGCTTATTAGTGTCATTGAAACCCATACTTTCAAATTGTGACATAATAGCAAATCATAGACCTAAACTTATAAGCTTACATTGGGACCCTGGTTGCTTCTGATTCTTTGCTGTAATAAATGATAGCCTGGAGTATGTTAACCTTATGGTGGCAGTTTATACTTTTACCATCTGTGTGAGAGCACCTCCCCCACCCCCAGCATATGCACACAGGCCAGTGCTAGGATGTTAGATTTAAACATCAACAAATCCGGAGTTCCCGTCGTGGTGCAGTGGTTAACGAATCCGACTAGGAACCATGAGGTTGCGGGTTCGGTCCCTGCCCTTGCTCAGTGGGTTAACGATCCGACATTGCTGTGAGCTGTGGTGTAGGTGGCTCTGGCATAGGCTGGTGGCTACAGCTCCGATTCAACCCCTAGCCTGGGAACCTCCATATGCCGCGGGAGCAGCCCAAGAAATGGCAAAAAAGACAAAAAAATAAAATAAAAAAAATAAACATCAACAAATCCATAAGTTAAATCTCATTGCTTTAGTTTTTTATTTATTTATTTTTAATTACTCAATGACTTTATTACATTTATAGTTGTGCAATGCTCATCACAATCCAGTTGTATAGGATTTCCATCCCACAACCCCAGCACATCCCCCCACCCCCTGAACTGCCTCCTTTGGAAACCGTAAGTTTTTCAAAGTCTGTGAGTCAGTATCTCTTACGCAAAGACGTTCATTCTGTCCTTTTTTCAGATTCCACATGTCTGTGAAAGCATTTCATGTTGGTGTCGCATTGTCTGACTGACTTCATTCAGCATGATAATTTCTAGGTCCATCCATGTTGCTAAAAATGCCAGTCTTTTGTTCCTTTTAATGGCTGAGTAATATTCCATTGCATATATGTACCACATCTTCTGGATCCACTCCTCTGTCGATGGACATTTAGGTTGTTTCCATGTCTTGGCTATTGCAAGTAGTCCTGCAGTGAACATTGGAGTACAGGTGTCTTTGCGACTCATGGTTTTCTCTGGATAGATGCCCAGGAGTGGGATTGCTGGATCAAATGGGAGTTCTATTTTTAGTTTTCTGAGAAATCTCCATACTGTTTTTGACAGTGGTTGCACCAGTTTACAATCCCACCAACAGTGTAACAGGGTTCCTTTTTCTCCACACCCTCTCCAGCCCTTATTGTTTGTAGACTTTTGGATGATGGCCATTCTGGCTGGTGTAAGGTGGTACCTCATTGTGGTTTTGATTTGCATCTCTCTAATAATGAGTGATGTTGAACATCTTTTCATGTGTCTTTTGGCCATCTGTATGTCTTCTTCGGAGAACTGTCTGTTTAGATCTGCCTATTTTTTGATGGGGTTGTTTGTTTTTTTGGTATGGAGTGGTAGGAGGTGTTTATAAATTTTGGAGATGAATCCCATGTCAGTTGATTCATTTGCAAAGATTTTCTCCCATTCTGTGGGTTGTCTTTTTGTGTTGTTTAGGGTTTCCTTTGCTGTGCAGAAACTTTAAAGTTTGATTAGGTCCCATTTGTTAATTTTTGTTTTTATTGTCATTACTCTGATAGGTGAATCTGAGAAGATGTTGCTGTCGTTTATGTCAGAGAGTGTTTGGCCTCTGTTTTCCTCTAAGAGTTTGATAGTGTCTGGTGTTATATCTAGGTCTTTAATCCATTTTGAGTTGATGTTTGTGTATGGTGTTAGGGAGTGTTCTAATTTCATTCTTTTCCATGTGGCTGTCCAGTTCTCCCAGCGCCACTTATGGAAGAGGCTGTCTTTTCTCCCTTGTATATTCTTGCCTCCTTTGTCATAGACTAGATTGTCATAGATTAGTTGGCTGTAGGTGCGTGGGTTTAATTCTGGGCTTTCTATGCTCTTCCACTGATCTATATTTCTGTCTTTGTGCCAGTACCATGCAGTTTTGAGGACTGTTGCTTTGTAGTATAGTCTGAAGTCCGGGAGTCTGATTCCTCCAGCTCCATTTTTCTTGTTCAGGATGTCTTTGGCTATTCTGGGTGTTTTGTGCTTCCAAACAAACGTTAAAATATTTTGTTTGAGTTCTGTGAAAAATGTCCTTGGTACTTTGATAGGGATTGCATTGAATCTGTAGATTGCCTTGGGAAGTATAGTCATTTTGATCATATTGGCTGTTCCGATCCAAGAGCATGGTATGTCTTTCCATCTATTTGTGTCATCTTTGATTTCTTTCATCAGTGTCATATATAGTTTTCAGAGTGCAGGTCTTTTGTCTCTTTAGGTAGGTTTACTCCTAGGTATTTTTATTCTTTTGGATGTGAGAGTAAACGGGATTGCTTCCCTAATTTCTCTTTCCGCTCTTTCATTGTTAGTGTGTAGAAATGCCGTTGATTTCTGTGTATTAATTTTGTATCCTGCGACTTTGCCAACTTCATGGATGAGCTCTAACAGTTTTCTGGTCGAGTCTTTAGGATGCTCTAGGTATAGTATCATGTCATCTGCAAATAGTGATAGTTTTACTTCTTCCTTTCCAATGTGGTCCTTGCTTTAGTTTTGAATTATGATAAGGTGGAACACTTTTCCTCCCTGTTCTTAGCCATTTATATTCTTTGTAAATGTCTGTCTTTTCCACCCCACCCCATCGCTTTTATCTCTGTTGAGCTGTCTATTAACCCAAGGCTATTAAAAGTTACAGTTGCCTCAAGCAGTAGCATTTGAAGGGAGAACCTGTAGCATTGCCATCCAGAGTTGTGCTGGTCAACACCCATAGCCCCAGGGTAGGAGGGAGAGAGCCCATTTGGTTCCATCTGTGTAGGAGTAGCTATCTGTGTGGGGAGATGGGGCTTTGGGACCTTAAGTGTAACTCTCAGTTTACCTCTTGATACCTGTAAGAACCGTACTTATCCTTGAAGCCACAGCCTCTTTTTCTGAATCTGGGATATTTGAAAAGTAAATGGGATTACACCTTGCAATATCAGATCATAGACAAAATACGCCATTACTAAATGTTTGTTCCACTCCCCCCTCCACCTCCTCTGTGCTCCTTACACCCGAGAACAGCCTGCAGACTGGCAGGTGGGGGTCTGAAAGGGGACTCAGGCCCTTGATGGTTTTATAGATGTTAACTGGTTTGGGAAACAGTCCTTGTCTAGTAGGCTTCTTCAGAGGCCTACACAGGTATCTGGGCCAAGGGAGGGTAGGCATGTCAGAGTGGTTATCTAGATATTTTTAAAGTCTCAGCCAGGATATTGAGGAGAAAAGCTTGAGGTCTGGAGTAATGTCTGCATTGCAAATTTGACTCAGACCCTAAAAGAATGACTTAAACTCTCTGGGCATCAGTTGTGTAATCTGTAAAATGGGAATAAAAATAGCATCTGCCTCAGGATAAAATGAGAAAATATATGTAAATTTTTTAACATGGTCATGTCGGAAAGATGTTACCGAATTCGGGTTTTTGTTCATGCAGCCGAAGAATGAACTTCACGAACACACAGGCAGCAAGCAAGTAAAGTCTTTATTACATGAAAACGAACAGCTCCCAGGATAGATTGGGAGGGGAAAGAAGAGTCCCCCTCTCTATTGTCCTATAGGGGTTTTTATCCCTTAAAGATGGGGGTTACCAACTTGGGGTCCAGAAAGATGTGGTTTTCTCCCATTGGCCTTGCCCAGTTACCTGTATCAGTCCTTGTCCAATAGGGGTCTTAGGAGTGGAAATGTCCCATAAGTCTCATGGTTTCTTTGCCCTTCTCTTCCCATAGACTGAGTCACAGAGGATCAGACATTAATGTCCATCTGGGCGTAGGTACACTCCCCATAGTAAACAAGCCCTGTGGGGGAATGTTACTCCCTGGAGCCCTTAAGCCACAAATCAATAGCCACATCAAAGAATGCATCAAAGCCCATGCTCCTGCACTGACTACCTGAGTTATCATTCTGCCTCAGTGGCACCTGACATATATGAAATGTGCATTTAAATAAGAGGATAAGAAGAAACTAGAGGGTATTTTAGTTAAAAGTTCAAAATACTTTGACAAAGTTTTTTGACCAAAACACTGAAAGTCACACTGAGGTCGGGGAGGATCTTTCTTTGCCCTGTTCCATTTCCTTGAAGGATCGTCCTTGTAGCCATATTCATAGAAACCAGGAAGGAAAGTGGTCCAGATGGAAGGAGTCTTGCTCTCATGCTGGAACCGGTGGTGAAGGTCAGGAAAAGGGCCCACCTTTATACATGGTTGTAAAGCAAGGAGTATCCTTGCCTTGTGATTGTGTTTGCTTGCGGACAGGTGGTACTTCAAATGGATTTGCCTCCTCCTCCATATCAACTACGTGTATTTAACTTAGTAGCTGTACCATAATTTTAACTGGTTCTCAAAGGAAGTCCTAGTTTTAAATTTTTTTAAACTTATTTTTTAAACATTAGGTAATATATTTATATGATTCAAAATTTAGGAGTACAAAGGGTATAAGTGAAAAGGCCTCTTTCCCTGTCTTGCATACCCCACTTCCCCCTACACACTACATTTTAAGAAATAGTTTGTGAATATGTTTGTATATAGGAATAGTTTGTTAATCAACTTTCACACATATGTGTGCATCTAAACATCTGTGTCTAGAGCTTTGCTCTTGCTTTACTCACATATATTGTGGATAATGTTCTGTACGTACCTATGTCAGAATATAAAGTGCGCCCTCATGCTTTTCATAACTGCAGGGCATTCTTTAGTAATGGATATATCGTAATTTATTTAAGTGTTTCCTGTTGTTAGATACCTAGATTGTTTCTAATATTTTGTTATTAGAATTTGCACTACAGTGAATCCTTGCACATAAGATATTTCACTCAGGGGTATTAGGAGGACACATTTCCAAGAGTGGGATTGTTGGGGCAGGGAACTTGTGTCTTGGTAATTTGAGGGCTACAGCTACCTCTGTTGAGGTCCTTTCATCTTCATTTGCAGTGTTACTCTTTTCCTGCAGGCTTGCCAGTGGGTCAGTCTGGATTGGGCCTTGGCCAGTTTAATAGATGAAAAGTTTTCCTTTACAGTTTTAATTTGCATCTCATGAATAAGGTTGAACATCTTTTCAAATGTTCAGGAACCATTTATGTTTCCTTATTTTCCTATTGGAATGTTCTCCTTTTTCTTGCTGGTTTGTAGCCCTTACATACTACATATCAGAGAATTTAGCTTGTTGTCTATAAAGTGTTAGCAGCTGAGAAGAGTGAAAGACAGTGGCCCCTTTTAGATGGTGCGCCTATAACCTGCTGGATAGATGCTCTTGGGATTTGTGCTAGAGTCAGAGGATGGGGGTGTCTAAGGGACATACTTAATTAAGCTCTTGCAAACATCTCTTTGAAGGGAAGATTATTTGGTGAAGTGCCTAGCCCAGTGCTTGGCATGAATCGGTGCCCAGAAGCATTAGCTTTCACGATGACCATGGTTGTGGGGTATATGTAGGGGCAGGAGCACAGCGGGTCTTAGTGTGGGCCAGTGACGGCATATCAGTCCACACAGGCCTTTGGTTTAGGGACTGTCATTAGAGAGACATGAGACACCTTCTGGCTCCTCTTGAAGGACAGCTGATGCTGGGAGACAGGTGGGACACACCTGAAACTCTGAGGGATTATCTGGCTGTTGTGGTCCCAGAGACTTTATAGGGAAGGCTGAAGAAAATCAGAGCTGCCCTAAGAAGACCTGAGCTGGGAAGTGCAAGGCAAGGAGGCCAGCTTTTTGGCTACAGTATTGGTTGCTCCTGATGGTTTTGCTTGCACCATTCGCGGAGAGTGTCACAGGTGGCTACTGTGTTTGAAGAAGCAATGGAAACAAGATTATGGGCTTTGCTGCCTCTGCCAGCTTTAGAGTTGGTAGAGTTATATTAGATTTACCAGCTAGATCTTTTGGGGAGTCATAACCTAAGATTGATGGGCTCTGGAGGTTTGCATATGTTGCATTATATTCATTTTGATTTATTTTTCGTGATAGTTAATCTTCAAATAATGTTGAAGATAGGTGGAATCTTTTTATTATGTTAATTAAAGGGGGGCTTGGGGTAAAGGCTGTGAAACACTAATCTTGGTATCATCTTTTTCATTTAAAACGCTTTTTTAAAGAAATGTGTATTTTATTTATTTATTCATTTTTTAAATCAACCACCACTGATTCTTTTTTTTTTTTTTTTTTCCTTTTTTCTTTTTAGGGCCGCATCCACAGCATATGGAAGTTCCCAGGCTAAGGGTCGAATCGAATCGGAGCTGCAGCTGCTGGCCTACACCAAAGCACGGCAACGCCAGATCCGACTGTGCCTATGACCTCACCACAGCTCACAGCAACGCCTGATCCTTAACCCACTGAGCGAGGTCAGGGATCGAACCCATATTCTTTTTATTTTTTTACAGAATAAAATACATATATTTACACACAGTTACATTCACTCAGATTTTTATAGCATGGATCTTAAGAAACAGATTAAGTGACTCCCACTGGAGAAGTGGAATGGAAGATATGCTGAGACAAATAGGAAATTTATTCTATACTTTATCCGAATTTTATGGCTTTCATCTTTACTACTTAGTTTTATCTATTACATTTCAATTTTTCTTTAAAAATTAGCATTATATTAAATTGTTATATTATGCAACTAAAATTTATAAAGAAGAAAGCCTTATATACCATTAAATATTTTATATAGCATAGTAAAAAGAATAACTTAACTGGTAAGCATAACAAAAATAATACACCCTCTGAAAATAAGTAAAATATAAAATGCATAAATTGGTTAAAAAAACAGTGTAACTATATAAATATGTCCTCACAATTTGTTCCATCTCATTGATTCTTCAATAAAGGCATTACACCATTCTAGGTGATGTGATAAACAAGACATTATAGACTTTACATTGTACCATGGAGAGAAATGGTTATTAATAATACAATTGTAGGAGTTCCCGTCGTGGCGCAGTGGTTAACGAATCCGACTAGGAACCATGAGGTTGCGGGTTCGGTCCCTGCCCTTGCTCAGTGGGTTAACGATCCGGCGTTGCCATGAGCTGTGGTGTAGGTTGCAGACGCGGCTCGGATCCTGCGTTGCTGTGGCTCTGGCGTAGGCCGGTGGCTACAGCTCCGATTCAACCCCTAGCCTGGGAACCTCCATATGCCGCGGGAGCGGCCCAAGAAATAGCAACAACAAAAGACAAAAAGACCAAAAAAAAAAAAAATACAATTGTAGAACTGTATTATTTAATTGTACAGGGGCATTATTTAATTATAATTATCATAAGTTCTTTGATGGAGAGGAAATCAGAATCAGATCCAAGAAGACTTCAGCATTCCAAGAATGATGTCAAATGACCCCCTTCATGGTGGATTATGCACTTATTTACTATGAGATATATTTCTTCTCCAGAGATTCCTTGTTTGTGTATCAATTGTAGATTTTTTGTTTGCAGTTATTCTGAAGTTTTGATGTAAGAGTCTATATGTGTATGAGATTGTTTTAAGTTGTTGTTCTCTTAATTGCAAGTTCATCTCTGGTGTCCCGCATTTGTACCCACCTCTTCTCATGATTTCTGATTTTGATGGTATAATTGTGCATGGATGATTTCGTATCTTTGCTATATATATACCTTTATTGGTGAGCCTTGTCATTTGTGGCATTTTTGTTTCCTGTTGCTGATCTTTTCTTTCCTACCTAGAGATGTTCCTTTAGTATTTGTTGTAAGGCTGGTTTAGTGTTGCTGAATTCTCTCAGCTTTTGCTTATCTGAGAAGGTTTTGATTTCTCCTTCAAATCTGAATGAGAGCCTTGCTGGGTAGAGTATTCTTGGTTGGAGGTTTTTTCCTTTCATCACGTTAAGTATATCATGCCACTCCTTTCTGGACTGCAGAGTTTCTGCTGAAAAATCTGCCAATAACCTTATTGGGGTTCCTTTGTATGTTACTTGTTTCTTTTCCCTAGCTGGCTTTCAAGATTTTCTCTTTGTCTTTAATTTTGGTCAGTTTGATTATTATGTGTCTCAGTGTGTTCCTCCTTGGGTTTATTTTATATGGTACTCGTTGTGCTTCCTGTATTTGAGTGAGTGGTTCCTTTCCCATGTTAGGGAAATTTTCGGCTATTATCTCTTGGAATATTTTATCTGCCCCCTTCTCTCTCTCTTCTCCTTCTGGCACCCCTATAATACTGATGTTGGTGCGTTTAACATCCCAGAATTCCCTGAGACTCTCTTCATTTTTTTTTCAATCTTTTTTCTCTTTTCTGTTCTGCATCCATAATTTCTTCTAATCTGTCCTCCACCTCGCTTATTCGTTCTTCTGCCTCCTGTATTCTGCTGGTAGCTGCTTCTAGTGGATGTTTTATTTCAGTTATTGTATTTTGCATCTCTTCTTGTTTGTTTTATATCTTGTATCTCTTTGGTTAGTGTTTGCTGTAAGTTATCCGTCTTTGCCTCCAGTTTATTTCCAATGTCTTGCATCATCTTCAGCATCCACAGTCTAAAGTCTTTTTCCTGGAGGCTGAGAATCTCCTCCTCGCTTAGCTGATTTTCTGGGGTTTTTCCTTTCTCCCTCATCTGAGTTGTAGTTCTCTGTCTTTTCCTTTTTATAGGTTTTTGGTGTGGTGACCTTTTAAGAGATAATAGAGTTGTAGTCTCTCTTACTCCTGGTGTCTGCCCCCCTTGTGGCTGAAGTCAGTATGGGGGGCTTGCTGTAGGCTTCCTGATGGAAGGGGCTGATGCCTGCCCACTGGTAGGTGGAGCCGATTCTAATCCCTCTGGTGGGTGGGGATTAGGGGCTTCTGTGTGCCTGAGGCTCTTTAGGTAGCCTGTTTACTGAGGGGTGGGGCTGTGATCCCACCTGGGTTGTTGTTTGCCCTGGGGCTTCTCAGCACTGACTGACAGGTGGGGCCAGATTTTCCCCAAATGGCCTCCTCCAGAGAAAGGCAACTGCTGAATATTCCTGAGAGCTTTGCCTTCAATGTCCTTCCCTCACAAGCCGCATTCACCCCTGTTTTCCCATGATGTCCTCCAAGAACTGCAGTCAGGTTTGACCTAGGTTCCTGTGGAGACCTCTCTCTACCCTGGGACCCAGTGCACGTGAAAGTCCGTGTGTGCCTTTTAAGAATGGGGTCTCCGTTTCCCCCAGCCCTGTGGAGCTCCTGCGCACAAGCCCCACTGGCCTTCAATGCCAGATGCTCCAGGGGCTCTTTCTCCCGGTGACAGATCCCAGCATGTGAGGGTTTGATGTGGGGCTCAGAACTCTCACTCCTGAAGGTGAGTCTCTGTGAGCCAGTTAGTTTTCAGTCTGTGGAGCTTCCCACCCGGGAGGTATGGGTTTTTTATATCACGAAATCACCCCTCCTACCTGTGGATGTGGCCTCCTCTTTTTCTTCTGGAGGAGGGTATGGGTTTCCGGTCCATTTGGGTGGAGATTGCTCAGTCTTTAGTTGTGAATTTTGTTGTTTTTCTGAGAGAAGTTGAGCTCCAGTCCTTCTATTCCGCCATCTTAATCCCATCTCCCTGAACCCATATTCTTAAGAATACTAGTTGGGTTTGTTAACCACTGAGACACAGTGGGAACTCCTAAAACACGTTTTAATTATAGTATATAAATATAGATATCAGAAGAAATAATTGTATGTGTTTGTGTTGGTGGGGGGTAATACATGTTACCTTTTTATTAGAAAGCTCTGAGTAATTCGGGAAACATCATTACTACTCTGAAAAATGATTATTTTAGTATAAAATGGCTCACTTGACTACCAGACACATGGTAGTCAGTGGTGGGTGAATTTTACCAGATGCCCAATAGGTGATAAATTGAGTCCTGAACCCTCTGGTCAAAGGCACGGTTTCCCCATGCCTGTACCCGTATCCTTCTGCTTTTGTTTGAGTAACCACAGGCTCATTCAGCTATCAGTTTAAACCGGCATTGTGGTCATAATTATGCTCAGCATGGGATTCCTGGGCTATCACGCCTGTCGCTCTTGCTTCCTGTACATTTGACCATATCAGAATTACTGTTCAGCAACAATTAGTTTAACATTGTTGTAGCTTAGTAGAAATAAAAGCAAGAAAGACAAAATTTATTGAGCACTAGGCACATTCTCGCACCCCCAGCAAAGGCAGCTTAGCCCTGCATGTTGGAGACAGAGTCAACTGGACAAATTTAGACAGAGAGAACCCGCTTTTCTGATTGAGTGATTGTATACTATTAGTTTAGGGGAAAAAACTTAAAGCCACAAGTTTGATTTCAAATAGTTTTGGGAGGAGAAAGGTCATTGTTCTTGAAGCATTTTAAAATAATCTCCTGATATATATTTTCTTAATAAAAACTTGATTAATTTCCTGAGATGAAAGACACGAAGATTTCTGAGATGCCAAAAGAAAATCCATTTTTATTAAGTTTAGCAAGCTTTCCAAGACATTTCCCAGTTGAAATAATATTTAGAAGTTCTAAAATGTGGAACTTTCATAGTATCAGCAACATTTTAATCTTTTTTTAAAAAAGCTCCGTTTTTCCTGAAGAACTGATTTAATTTTTAGAATTAAATTTCATGTTTTTTAAATGGACCATTAAATTAGCTAATTTAATAAACAAAAGGGAAAATATTAGTACAACAACTAGTGCTTTACTCTTACTCTTTCAGCCTTGTTTAGTTACTCTCTGTACATTAAGCACAGGAGACACAGCAGGTCAGACAGGCAGCCCCAGTGAGCTTCCCTCTCTGGTGGTGAATCCCCCTCTCCCTTCAGTAAAAACCTATTTCCTCTCTCATTTGTTTGAGAACCTCTCACTTTCCGTGTTTGTTCCCATTCCCAGTTGGAGTGCAGATGGACTGCTGGAGCAGGGGCCTGGGAAGAAGGTGCACATTTTCCTTTTAGGAGTGAGAGTGGCTTGGAGAGAGGCAGTGGCTCAGTTGTGGAACATTAGGCTTCTGGGGTGGAAGATGGGCTCCGAGGTCCCCAGGGGTGGCTTTACCTATGGAAATATGTTAGAAATCATAGGTCAATAATACTATGACCTATAGTTAAATAAACTTCCCACGCTGCTCTGGGAAAGTAAACGTGCTTTATGGGATGATTTCTCTGGATCCACACATTTGGAACTGGCTTGTAAACTTCCGTTGTACCAATTTGTCACTCTGCACAATTTTTTTGGGGACCAGCATCTCCACCCATCTGTTCCGCTGCCCAGGTGAGGGAACTGGACAGTGGCTTGGATGGTTTACTTTTCTGCCTCCAAAACCCAGTCCAGGGCTGGGGCGTGGCCAAAGTAACGTGGTATCTCTCCTGCACTCACTTTGTAGAGCTGTGGTGCTGCGGCTCCTGTTTGGGCAGTTCCCAGGCAGCATTAAGCATCCTTGCTCTTGAACCAGACCACCTTTCCCAGAACAGTGTTAAAACCTTAGTCCAGGCCACATCCCTTCTTGTCTGGGAGTAACCTCATAAAGGGTCTGTCTGCCTCTGTTCCCATCATCATCCCCTTTACTTCCACTTTCCTGCTGTAGTCGGCATGGTCATCCAAAGCCTGCACTGGATCATGGCACACCTGTCCTGACCACACCTTTCAGACTCTATGCTGCATCCTGTGTTGAGTCCTTAACCTGATACTGCTCCTGGGGGGTGTCAGGACTGTATCCTGGTAGCCTGGATACAGCAGATGCTCAAACAGGGTTTGTTGAACCCTGTTTGTGAGCTCCTGGGGGGTGTCAGGACTGTATCCTGATAGGCTGGGTACAGCAGATGCTCAAACAGGGTTTGTTGAATCAATGTGTGAGCATTGTTTTAGGCTGGGGAGCATCTGCAGTATTTTATAGTACCTGTTTATTTAATTGTGTGTGTGTGAGAATGGGTTAAATCAGGGGAAGAGTGGGTTTTGCTAACTCCTGCAAGATTCTACTTTTTGGATTAAAAAAAATTATTGAGGTGAAGTTCATACAGCGAAATTAATAATTTAAAAGTGAACAATTCAGCGATATCTAATTCAGTCACAGTGTTGTACAACCATCATCTCTGTCTCGTTCCAAAATATTGGCTACTCCAAAAGGAAATCCCATACCCATGAAGCAGTTTTTCCCTCTGCAGCAACTGGCGATGAATGTAGATGGTTAGTTTTAGCTGGGGTAGGACTTTAAATCAGATCTAGGTTTTCCTCATGACTTAGTAATAAACTTTTTTTTTACTTTATAGCATAGTTGATTTATCGTGTTGATTTCTGCTGTACAGCAAAGTGATTGTTTTATATATTTATTTATATATATACACACACACACACACACACACACACATACATACATACATACATACACACACATATTCTTTTTCATATTCTTTTCTGTTATGGTTTATCACAGGATATTGAATATGGTTTCCTGTGCTATACAGTAGGACCTTGTTGTTTATCTATTCTGTTAAACTATTCTATAAGTAATAGTTTGCATCTGCTAGTTTCAGACTTCTAATCCATTCCCCCACCCCTCTCTCCCTTGACAACCACAAGGCTATTCTCTATGTCTGTGAGTTGTTTTAAGACAGTTCATCCTGAGTGTGTGTACCTCTTGGCTTCTCAGTGGGTGAGTGCTGCTGTGATATGACTTGTAATATGGTTCTGATAGTTAGAATTTTGTGACAAAGACTTGCACTTGGCTGGGAATGTATATCCTGCTGGCACCTAGTTTTGTAGGCAAATGCCACAAACCCAATTGGCTTGTGTAAAAAGCTATATAGCATGACTTAGAGATAGTTTTAAAAGCAACTCTGTTTGAAATAAGCATATTTTATCCTGTAGGAATTATGTACTGTTAATTGAGATTTTTGAGATACCTTAAAACTGGCTTCAGACTTGGATTATATAATTTATGTGACCTTGAATAAGAAACTAAAATTTTCTCTGGCCTGATTTCCTCAATTAAAAAATAAGTGGATAGAAATCTCTCCGGACTGCCTTAGTCTTTAGTTTTTTAAAATTAATTCCCTGTTGTAAAAATAAATTGTTCTCATTATAGAAAATTACCAAAATAGGTGAAGGGAAAATGGGTAAAAATGGCCCCATTGATCAAAGACAACTGCAAAAAGGCAAAAAAAAAAAAAAAAAAAAAAAAAAAAATTCCCCTAATTAATGTTAAAAATAAAATTATATTTTCATTTCTATAATTTTAAGTGAGGTTGAACAACTTTTTGTGTGTCTTATGGTATAAATATTTTTACTTTTCTGTGGATCAGAGACCCCTATCTATTGGGTTATTTGTATGTACAGATTTTCAGATATTCCCTTTGAATTACTGAAACCTATCATCTGTTATGTGTTGTACTGTATTTTCTCTTAAGCTGTCTCTCACCTTTTACTTTTCTTATTGTGTTTAAAACACCAGAATTGCAATTGCACTTTTTATGTATTTTTTTTTTTTCCTCTGCACTTAAGAAATGTAATCGTGGGAGTTCCTGCTCTGGTGCAGTGGATTAACAATCCAACTTGTAGCGGCTTAGGTCACTGCAGATGTGCAGGTTCAATACCTGGCCCAGGTGCAGTGGGTTAAAGGATCCAGCATTGCCGCAGCGTCTCAGATACAGTCCCTGGCCCAGGAACTTTCATATGTTGTGGGTGAGGCCATTTAAAAAAAAAAAATGCGGGAGTTCCCATTGTGGCTCAGCGGTAATGAACTCCACTAGTATCCACGAGGATGTGGGTTCAATCCCTGGCCTCACTCGGTGGGTTAAGGATCCAGCATTGCTGTGAGCTGTGGTGTAGGTCACAAATGCGACTCAGAACTGGCATTGCTGTGGCTGTGGTGTAGGCCAACAGCTGCAGCTCCAATTTGATCCCTTGCCTGGGAACGTTCATATGCCATAGGTGCAGCCATTAAAAAAAAAAAAAAAAAAAAAAAAAAAGTGCTATTATCCATTATTTTCATTATTATTTTTTGAAGATATATTCTTAAAAATGGAGTCATTAGGTTAAAGACTGAACATATTTTAAGGTTGTTGCTGCAGTAGCCAGGACCTAAAGTGACTCTGTTGCATCTCACCAAGCATAGACATGAAGTGGTGTCATGACCTGCTGGCTGTCCAGGTGTTTTCTTTTGAGTCTCACGATAACTTCTAGTCTTTACCTTGAGGGCCCAGAAACTGGATTTTGCAGATGTAGACAGCTCCTGCCCCAGTGCCACAAGGAAGTGCACACACCAGTGGGCTGTGGTGTCAGTTGCTCTTAACTGGCATGTTTTTTTTCCCTGTAGGGACACAGCAGTTGTTACCAGGCCTTACTTGGGAAGGGTCTTAAGCAAGGCAGCTCACACACTGAGATGCAATCTGTTCTCTCAGTCAAGCCTCCCTTGCCCCTGGAGGGTGCTGGGGTTCCTGTTTCTGTAGTTCTTTTGGATGTCCCCTTTCTGGTCTCCTTCAGCTGAAAACACACACACACACACACACACATTCATGTAGCTTCACTCTATAGGACATGTGGTATGTTTCTCCATCAAAAACACATTATGGTCACTGGTGTAGCACACGCTTGTCGCGAGTTTCATTTAAGAAAACTTAAAACTTGGCTAATTAATTGGATAAGTGAAAAATGTGTTTTGTTTTTTTAATTTGGGGAAAAATGTTTTCATACAACAGAGTGGTGAAGGGTGAAAAAAGCCTCTAAATGAAGTGTTTCTCTTCAGGTGGTGATCAATGGAGGTGCCACGTCCAGTGGAGAACAGGACAATGAAGACACTGAACTCATGGCAATATACACGACAGAAAATGGCATTGCAGAAAAGGTACCCCCTTCCCTTGGCCCTGCCCATGCACCCACCACTGCTGTCCCAAATTCTGTACACCCTTCTTGGGTTTTGTCTCTAACCTCCCGAGTGGGCAGATGCACATGCACTTATGTGTGTGTATGTGTGTTCTCTTTATAAAGGCAATAGAACAAGTGGTGAGGAATAGAAGTTACTAATTTTTAATTGTTTTAATGGCAGTTAATGTGAGAACCATGTAGAGGCCCTTACCTATATATTTTTGAAAACCTCAGCCTGGATGCCATAGGGAAGCGGTTAAGAGCTTGGTCTGGGTATTAATGTGACTCAGACCTGAGGGAATTACTTAAGCTCTCCAGGCATCAATTGCCTCATCTCTAAAGTGGGTATAGGGAGTTCCCACTGTGGCTTAGAGAGTTAAGAACCCAACATAGTGTCCATGAGGATGTGGATTCAATCCCTGGCCTTGCTCAGTGGGGTAAGGATTCAGTGTTGCTGCAAGCTGCGGCATAGGTCAGAGATGCAGCTTGGATCCAGTGTTGCTGTGGCTGTAATGTAGGCCTACAGCTGCAGCTCCCGTTTGGCCCCTAGCCCAGAAACTTGCATGTGCCACAGATGCAGCCCTAAAAAAAAATTAAAAAGTACAGTGGGTATAAAAATATTAGCATTTCTGAGGATTAAATGAAATAATATATATAAAATTGCTAGCATTATGCCTGGTGCATATATTATGCGTACAGTAAATAAGTGAAACCGGTAGTTAGGTTATACTGTTAAAACCCCTTGGACAAAGATCTTTGACCAAAGTAGTAGAAATCATACACTAAAGTAGGAGAATCTTTTTTTCTCCCTCATCTTATTTTCTTGTCAGGTCAGTCTGTGAGACCACATTCATAGAGGCCTGGAGAGAACTGCCCAGAGAGGGTTCAGATACCTTGATTAACTCTTCTCTTTGTGTGTGTATGTATGCCACTGTGCCTAACACATTTGAAAAGTTTTTGATAACATGGCATTTCCAGACTGCAGCATAGCCTTAAGACTTCTCAATTTCATTTGCACTTCATTGAACAAATGTTTAAAACAGATTTTATTTTTACTATGAAAATTTACTAGTCACCTTATATAATGAGGCATTATATTCTAGAAGCACTCCACTGTATTACACTGTAGACAGTGTATACTACATATTCTCATAACAGGCACTAAGAAGTTGATGTGCACAAACATAGTACCTAGCTTGGGTATCAGGGCAGTAAGTTTACACTGGTATCACTGAAGTGATAAAAAAATGAAAGAAGTTATATTGAAATTCTTGAATAATCAGTGTGATTTCTTTCTTTTTCTCTTTCTCTCTCTCTTCCTTTTCCAGTTGGGAGATGGACATTTCGTTTTAGGCTGTCTTGACCAGTATTGCTGTTATTTGGTCAAGCTGTTATAAGTTTTGTGGACGGTAGATTCATGCTGAAATGTTCATTTCTGCAGAGTTGCTCCTTGGAGCACAGAGATGGGAGCATCCATGGTTGGCATGTGGCTCGATGCCTACGGTCTATAGCGGGGACAAATCCCACAGGGCAGTATCTGGGCAGGGTCTACTGCCGGTCCAGCTTGGGTTTCAATATCCAGGAGGCACATGCTTCTCACTTGTTGGGCTGCATCCAGTCCTCAGGTACTTGGTCCTTAATCAAAGCAGCACTAGAATTTCCAGGCTATAGGCTGTCATAATTTAGGTGTTTACTGTCTAGGAATTGATGACTGTCTTTTGAAATGAATAGTAGGGAGCATTAATTCTTCAGGTTTTTAAACATCTGTACATTTTCCTGATCTGTTGGCAGGAAAGTTGGCAGGAAAGATGTCTAGTATACTAATGTTAGCACATTTATGCTGGACGTTTATTCTTTGGGTGAACTTTTTTTTCATCATTTAAACATTGATACATGTGTATTTCCTTGAATACTAGTGAAATAGGTTATCTACCTATTTTACTGGTCGTTTTTCTTCTCTTATGAAGTGGTGAAGATGGTGAGAAAGAGTTATGGTGTGTTGAACAGTGCTAAGGTCCCAGACCCTTGGCTGTGTGCTTTAAGCAACCTGTCATGTTTAGTCCTATAGCAACACTGTTAGAAAGGTGCTTTCACTATCCCTGTTAAAAAGGTGAAGAAAATGAATATTTAGGTCCTTTGCTGTCTTAAATTTGTACAAAGAAAACCTCTCACCAGAGGATGCTGCCCTTTGCCATCTTGCTTTTCAAGTGGCATTGAAAGGCTCTCGTTCAGAGAGCTCACCTCACTGTGAAATAAGAAAGGACTGTTCAAGGGGAGCAAGAGGCTGTCCTGTGTGTTCTCCATATTCATAGGATTTCTTCATTATATTGAGCTATGCATTGTGATGTATTTCCTTGAATCATCAAGAACTTGACTGGGAGTTCCCATTGTGGCGTAGCAGAAACAAATCCAACTAGGAACCATGAGGTTGCGGGTTCGATTTCTTGCCTCCATCAGTGGGTTAAGGATCCAGCATTGCCTTGAGCTGTGGTGCAGGTTGCAGACTTGGCTCCGATCCCATGTGGCTGTGGCTGTGGAGTAGGCCAGTAACTGCAGCTCCCATTCCACCCCTAGCCTGGGAACCTCCGTGTGCTGCAGGTGAAGCCCTAAAAAGCAAACAAAACAAAACAAACTTGACTTTTCTTGTGTTGAGAACTTCTTATGGTAAATGCTGGTTAATATGGTATTAGCTCTAAGACACATCTTGCAATTTTCTCAAAAGGACTTTTTTCTGAAAAGATTGAAAGGGCGATGCCTCAAATCATCAGTCATGAGTCCATAGGATGATGTTGGGACTCATGTCCAATACTCAGTATGGACCTCAGTATATTGTGATTCTTAAATTAGGGGTGTTGAGGGAATTGAATTTCATGAGAATGAGGATATTTGGGACAAAAACTAAACAATGAAGTAGGAGGCTTAGATAGTCCTATTGAAATGTTGCTATTTTATTGTTTTACAGAACAGATCTTCACAAAATTTATTTACAGAAGTATGTGAAATAGTTACGGTGGTGAAGCAAATCATTATTAATCATAATTTCAGAAAATCAGTTGTTTCTGATGACTTCTAAAAAGCAACTCTGTTTCTTTTTGGGCGGCTGTGTCACATGGTGGCAGATGTAGCCTTTGGTGACAGTCTGTTCAGCCACACTCACCTTCTTCTTAGAGTCACCAGCTCCTCCTCTGCCAGATAGGGTCATAACAACATAGAACTTTCCAGGGCCATTGTGAAAAGTAAATGACAGAGTGTATAAAATAGCACAAGTCTTTTAGGGAGCAGAGATTGTCAAAATGTGAAAATAGTTGGAAGTAAACTAGTTACAGTCTCCACTTGACTATGCTGCCTTGGCTGCTATTTGTCCTTTTCTGTCCATTGTTTCAACCATACAGTTGCAGTTATCACAATGTTTGTTAAATATAGGATAAGATAAACTTATTTCATAATTTTGAGATACATACAAATTTTTATTTTATTTTTTGCTTCATAGAGCCGTACCTGCCTCACATGGAAGTTCCTAGGCTAGAAGTCGACTACAGCTGCTAGCCTACACCACAGCCGCAGCAAAACGTGGAATCCGAGCTTCATCTGCGACCTACTCCACAGCTCACAGCAACACCAGATCCCTGACCTAATGAGCGAGGCCAGGGATCACACCCATATCGTCTTGGATTCTAGTCAGATTCATTTCCACTGAGCCACAGTGGAAGCTCAGAGATACATTTTTAAGTTAAAAGTTTTAAACTTTTTTTGATTTTGTGATCCTTGCAGATTCTCTTTAAGCTACCTTTTATTCAAGTACCAGCTGTTCTTGAAAAACAAAGTTCTCTTGAGCATGCTTGTTTTACGTAAACACTCCAAAATTGTATTAAACAGTTTAAAATGTGCTGCCTCCGTTCTTGGTCTATGCAGCATAACTGGCAGCTGGCAGTCTTGTGTTTGTTTTTCACATCCTTCTCCACTCATGCACACACACGAGTGGAGTGTTGTACCAAAGATGTGAGCTACTCTAGTCTCCCCCTCCCCTACCTACATAATGTATATCTCACCAGGTTAGTGAATGAATATGGAAGTTTTTTTTAATTAATTTAAGTATCTTAAATAGATAATCTTGTGGTTTAAATAATCAACATGTAGGAGGTACATAGTTAAGTTTCCTTTCCATCATGTTTCCTATCCATCCAGTCCCACACTCCCCTATTTAAAAAATTTATCACTATTATTAGTTTATTGGGTTTTTTTTAAGGCACTTGATTCATGTATAAGCAATTTTGAATCTGTGTTTTTTCTGTTCTTCTTCCCCCCATAAATACTATATGTACATTGCATTGTCTTTTTTTATTTGCCTACCATATGTCCTGAGATCTTTCCCTACCACTTACAAAGAGATCTCTTTTGCCTTTTATTAATATTTTTACGCTGCATAGTGACTTCCCATAATTTAGTCTCCTGTAGATTGGCATTCTTTTTGGGGGGGACAGGGAGTAGGCATGGGGATTTGTGTCTTCTTGCTGTTGTTATCAGTGCTACAGTGAACAGCCTTATACACAGGTCCTTTCTCATACACATAAGTCTAGAACAATTTCTAAAGATAGAATGCTGGAGGAAAGAACATATGAATTTGTGATTTATATAGACTTTACCAAATTGTCTTCCATGGGGTTACACCAGTTTATTCTTCAGTGGATATATGAGAGAGCAAGTTTCTCTACAACTTTACAGAGATTTTGTTATCAAACTTAAGAATTTTTGCCAATGTAAATGAAAAGCGTCAAGATAGTTTTTTAAATACTGTTTAAACTTTTTATTGTGAAATAATTTCAGACTTATAGAAAAGTTCTAAAAATAATGTGAACTATTCCTGTATATCGGCCATCCAGAGTGCACAAATGTTGACATTTTACTACATTTGCTTAATCATTCTCTCTCTCTGTATATTAATTCTGAACTATTCAAAGGTAAGTTACAGACACAGTGCTCTTTTATCCCTAAATTCTTCATTGCATATTTCCTAAAAACAAAGACATCAGGATATTCACATTGATACTATTGTTGATAATTAGTTGATTTCATTAATTTCAGTTTAAAAATGAAGCTTAATAATTTTCGTTTGAATTTCCTCAGCTGTCCCAATAATGTCCCTTATAGCTAAATAATAAATAGATAAAGTTTAGTTCCATGATCCAAATAGGTATCACTTAGTGCATTTAATTGTTATGTGCATCTTTAGTTTCCTTTGATCTGGAACAGCTTGTCAGTGTTGTTTGTCTTTCTTTACCTTGGAGTATGGGCCAGTTTATTTTGTAGTATGTCTCTCAATTTGGTTTTCATGCTGTAGTTTTATCTTGTGTTTTTCATTGCTGAGATTGCATCTCTATTTCACATGCTTAAGAGCCACTTGATATCCCTTTCTGTATATTGTCTGACTTATCTTTTGTGCAATTTTAGAATTGGCTCTCGGTCTTTTTACTGACTTCTAGGAGAGATTCACCCTTTTTGATTTGAGTTGCAGATGTTTTGACATACCCTTCAGAATTTCTGTTTTTACTTTGGGAATCAGTCAAATTGAGCTTATTTTTTTCTGGAGTCACTTTTGGTAAAGTAGTTTTTCTAAAAAATTGACTCATTCCAATTTTCAAGTTATATACATAGAACTGCTCAGTTCTTGCTCAAGATGGATTTTTATGCTTTTTAATTCCTTTATTTCTGTGATTATTTCTACCTTGTTTTTGATTTTGTATATTTATCTTTTCTTCTACCATATTGCTCCATTTTTATTTCCCTGGATTAGCTAGTTGTTGTCTTTTTTAATTTAAAAGAACTAAATTTTAGGAAATTCCCCTGTGGTGCAGTGAGTTTAAGGATCTGGTGTTGCTGCAGCTGTGGTGCAAGTCACAACTGCTGTACGGGTTCTGTCCCTGGCCCGGGAATTTCCACATTTGCATCTATAAAGACAAAAAAAGGAACAAAATTTTATTTAGTGCAACTGCATTTTGTTTTCTAATGTATCTGGTTTTTTATTTATCGAGTTTTCCTGTTATTTTTCTATTATCTTTTGAGGCTTAGTTTGCTGTAAGTGTGATTTTCTGTTAAGCACTGCTTTAGCAGTGGGTTTTCATGTGTAATTCTAAATAAAATTGTATTTTTTTTTTTTTCCCCAGGGCTGCATCCACAGCATATGCAAGTTCCCAGGCTAGGGGTCCAATTGGAGCTGTAGCTGCTGGCCTATACCACAGCCACAGCAACACGTAATCCGAGCTGCATCTGCAACCTACACCACAGCTCATGGCAATGCCGGATCCCTAGCAAGGCCAGGAATCGAACCCGTGTCGTCATGGGTACTAGTCGGGTTCATTAACTGAGCCACGGTGGGAACTCCCAAATTTGTTTTGTTTAGTTTGTTTTTTAAATTTTTTTCATTTTTATTAATACAGAACATTGTCTTTCAGCAGAAAGTTGTCTTTTAACAGAAAGTTGTCTTTCAGCAGAATCAAGGTTACAAATAAACTGTTACTAACCCAAGAAACAGTTAATATTCACTTGACTCTCCACTTGGTTGAATAATTCTCTTTTAGGTAGTACAGTTATTTTAACCAATTTATTTTTATTATTTTTATTTATTTATTTATTTATTTTTGTCTTTTTGCTATTTCTTGGGCCGCTCCTGCGGCATATGGAGGTTCCCAGGCTAGGGGTCGAATCCGAGCTGTAGCTGCCAGCCTATGCCAGAGCCACAGCAATGCAGGATCCATGTCTGCAACCTATACCACAGTTCATGGCAACGCCGGATTGTTAACCCACTGATCAAGGGCAGGGATCGAACCCGCAACCTCATGGTTCCTAGTCAGATTCGTTAACCACTGCACCACGACGGGAACTCCAACCAATTTATTTTTAAACTGCTTTGTGATTTCAAAGAAATTTCTTAGCTTTTACTTATTAAATAATTCCTTCAATTGGGAACTTTGTATATCAAAACGTTTCCTCCAAGTTATTGCATTCTTCACTGCCTTCTACTTAACCTAGTTGTCCCAAATTTGTATTTTCTAAACAGTTTACTATTTTGGACTGTATGTCTTCTTTGCCCTTTGCCCTTTAAGGGGCTTTTAAAATTAACAGATTGAGAGCTTTTGATTGTTTATGTTATAAATTTCCAGTTTCGTTGCATTATGATCAGAAAGTGTTACTTGTATTCCTTTTTGGAATACATTAAAATGCTTCTTATATTTCTGTGAATATTTTTTTGTGAATTTTTGTGTTCCAGATAGTTGAAAAGAGTTACATATTTATGGGTTATATTTTGTATCTTGTTGTGTTGTGTCTTTTGCCTGCTATCTGATCTGCCATAAATTGAGAGATTGATTTCCCATTACTCGTATTTTTCAGATTTCTCCTATTATTTCTTAGATTTTTTTATATGATTCTCTTATTTGTACATAAATTACTTATAACATGTTTATAGTAAATTGTACCCTTTATTATTTAAAACATGCTCATAATTGTCTTGGTTATCACTCTTTACCTTGTTTGAAGATAATTAAGATTTTATTTGCATTTTTGTTATATACTTTACCAATTCTTTTCAACCTTTCTGAATCACTTTGCTTTAGGTGTATCTTTTATATTTGGTATAGAGTTGAGTTTTGCTTTGAGAAAGTTTTTTTTGTGTGTGTTTTGTCTTTTTAGGGCCACACCTGCAGTATATGGAGGTTCCCAGGCTAGGGGTCTAATCGGAGGTGTAGCTGCCAGCCTACGCTGCAGCCACACCAGATCCAAGCCAAGTGTGTGACCTACACCACTGCTCACGGCAACACTGGATCCTTAATCCGCTGAGTGAGGCCAGGGATCGAACACGAAACCTCATGGTTCCTAGTTGGATTCATTTCCGCTGCGCCATGACAGGAACTCTGAGAAAGTCTTAAAATTTGTTCCTTTAATAGTTGAGTTTAGCCTCTTTCCATTTATTTTATTTTATTTTATTTTATTTATTTACTTTTTTTGCTTTTTAGGGCTACACCTGTGGCATATGGAGGTTCTCAGACTAGGGGTCATATCAGAGCTACAGCTGCCGGCCTGCACCACAGCCACAGCAATGTGGGATCTGAGTCACATCTGTGACCTACACCACAGCTCCTGGCAACGCTGGATCCTTAACCCACTGAGCAAGGCCGGGGATTGAACCTGCGTCCTCATGAATGCTAGTCAGATTCGTTAACCGCTGAGCCATGACGGGAACTCCTAGCCTATTTACATTTATTTCTTTCTGTTTTATTTTTGTGTTGTGACATTTAAAATCTTTGTGCTTTTATTCTGATGGACACCTGTATAATCATAACTACCTAATCCTTTATTTCATTGTCCTTCAGTTTCCTGCTATGAATAGTAACAAAATTGGTGTGTGTTTCCTTCCAGCCTCTTGCTCTTTTCTCTATTATCTGAATTTGGTCAGAAATGTTATTTCTGCTCATCATTGTAATTGATTTATCAGATTTAAGTGTTATGACAATTAACTTTACTGCTTACCTTTTTCCTTTTCCCTCTCACGTTTTATTAATTGTAATGTAATATTTTTGGTGCACGTGACATTTGTATATTCTGGCAACCTAATCCTAACTTTTAGTTTTATTTCTACAGTTAATTTGAGTCAGGCCTTTTACTGGTTTTCCCAGTAACTTCCTGGTTGACTAAAGTTATTCCTTTAGACCCTTGATATTCAAAGTATAGTCTCCATGGACTAGCATCACTAGCATCATTACCTACAAGTTTTGTTAGAATGCAGAATATCTGCCCCAACCACGACCTGCTGAATCAGAACATGCCATTTTCATACAATTTCTGTGTGATTCATGTGTTCGCTGAAGTTAGAGAAGTAGAACAATGGTGTTAGTTTCGAAGAGAAGGGCTGGATCATGGGAATAGTTTTGGATGGGAATTTATCTATGGCATTTAGGCTTGAAGGAGAGTTCAGCTGGATGTAAAATCCTTGGGACTTTTTTTGGAACCTGATGAAATAAATAAGTCACCTGTAACAAAGTTTTGACACAATATGAAAACATTGCATTGGGTATTAGTTGATAGGAAGAAATTGTGCATTTGATTAGTATGTAATGGTATTATGGTTCTTTTTTAAGAGACAAACATGTTTATGGACAAATTTATGTATTTTGAGGATTTGGTTTAAAATAATCCATCCCCTTACCCCAATAAAGTTGGAATGGGATGGGGAATAGATTAAATAAGAACATAGGGTTGATAAATTTTGAAGCTGGAATAGATAAAACGCAAGCGTCTTATATTCCTTCTATCTTTGTATATGTTTGAAAAATTATATAATACAATGTTAAGGAAATAATTAAATCATATCTTATAGTTTGCTGTTCTTCCATTTTCCTATTGAACATTGTAATGAAATCTCAGGCTGGTCTTTTTTTTTTCCTTTGTATCAGTATCTTGATTTTTTTTGCCTTTTTTACGAATCCTTTATTTGTCTTTGGTATTTAGTAACTTTACTGAATGTCATATAATAATAATCATATCATGAGTTTTGATGCTGACCTTCTGGGTCAGTTTTTCCTGGCACTTTCAATATTTAGCTTCAAGGCTCCTGTTACTTCAGGAATGCTATCTTGAATTATATCTTTATTTTTTGTTCCAGTCTTATTTGGTTTTCTTATTTGGGGGCTTCAATTAAGCATATTTTGGATCTCCTTTGTCTGCCTTCTCTATTACTTTCATATTTTTTCCCTCTTACATTTTTTCCATGTCTGTTCTCTCTTGTGTTCCTACCCCTTTCATTTCTCTTTTTTTCTCTTTTATCCAAATTCTATCCAAATTTTATCAGATTCTGTCATGTTTTATTTCCCTTTGTCCTTAGGTTTCTATTTTAAGGTCTTCCTTAATATAGTTGATTGTTTTATTGTTTTCAAAATATCTGAATCTTTGGGAGTTCCCAGTGTGACTCAGTGGTTATGAACCCAACTAGTTAGTATCCATGAGGATGCAAGTTCGATCCCTGGCCTTGCTCAGTGTGTTAAGTACCCGGCGTAGCTGTGAGCTGTGGTGTAGATCCCAGATGTGCTCCCATCTTGGGTTGTGACTGGCATAGGCCTCAGTTGTAGCTCTGATTTGACTCCTAGCCTGGGAATTTCCATATGCTGCACATGCAGCCCTCAAAAAAAAAAAAAGCTGGGAGTTCCCATCGTGGCGCAGTGGTTAACGAATCCAACTAGGAACCATGAGGTTGCGGGTTCGGTCCCTGGCCTTGCTCAGTGGGTTAACGATCTGGCGTTGCCGTGAGCTGTGGTGTAGGTTGCAGACGCGGCTCGGATCCTGCGTTGCTGTGGCTCTGGCGTAGGCCGGTGGCTACAGCTCCGATTCAACCCCTAGCCTGGGAACCTCCATATGCCGCGGGAGCGGCCCAAGAAATAGCAACAACAACAACAAGAACAAGACAAAAAAGACAAAAAAAAAAAAAAAAAAAAAATTTCTGTGAAGATACAGGTTTCTTAACCCTACCCCCAGTATGTTTTCTTTCTATTACATGGACCCTATTTCCTCTCTTTGTATGGTTCTTATTTTGGGAGGAATGTGAGGCAATAAAAAATATGATTGTAGAGTTGTTTTGTGTGAAGGAATTTTGTCAACTAGTCGGCCTTGCCACTGAGTAGGAAAGCTGTCTTGTCACTGGGGAATTCGCAGATGGCTTGTCTCTGGGGGTGATCAGTTCCTCTAGAAAGAAATCCTGTGGTCTCTTCTTGTGGTTGTAAGCCTGGATTCTATAACCTGGCTTTTGCCGTTCTGGAAGCAGATGAGGATCCCCCTTTTCAGCTTGCATTTAATCCCGGGTAGTATTCCTTAGTCTTTGTATTCTTCAAACAATACATTTTTGTGTCTTGAAGGATGAGGATAGCAGTAGGCAACAGGGTGTCTGTTGATTGGTTTGCAGAGTTAAAGCCCATATATTCTTTCCATTTCCACTCTGTCTTGTGCTTCCAAACATAGAACTTTCCTGGGCTTCTGTTGGTCAGCCAGCTCGCTTCTTTATACCTTTCTTCTTTAGGCACCAATGTTGTAGATTCCTTTTCTCTCACAAATGAGTCATAATTCCTACAGATGTTTTTATGTATTCCAGAAATATGTTAATCTCATTTCTCTTTTTCCTGTTTTCTTCGACCTTGTAGGCTCGTGTCATATTTATTCTTTCTAAGTGTTTTTCAGAGTTAGAGGAGATGACAGAGTGGTTAGGCTACCGTGTTTTACCAGAACTCAAAAGCCAGTTCTGGTAAATGAAATTAAATTTTGGTGGACCTAATTAAAGTAAAGAATGAGAAAGCACAAATATACATTAGCAATGTGAAAAGAGGTGTAAAAATGTATAGGATAATATTAACTGCAACTTTATGATAATCAGTTTGAAACACTGTAGCAGGGGTTGGCAAGCTGCATGCTGCAAACCAAATCTGGCCCAACACTTACTTCTACAAATAAAGTTTAAATGGAACACAGCTCTTCCCATTTGTTTGCATATTGTCTAATGCTCTTCTGCTGTGTAGTAGCAGAGCTGAGTAGTTGTGACAGAACCACGTGGCCCACAAAGCCTAAAATGTTTACTCCTTAGCCTTTTAAAGAAAGAGTTTGCTGACTCCTGCTGTAGGGGAAATGATTTCCTAAAGAAAAAGAGATTGCACTTGACTAAAAGTGCTAGACTAGGTAAGTAACCATAGGAGAAATTGAAAAGGTTTGGGCGCCAACAAGAAAGCTGATTTCTGAGCTCACTAATCTTTGAAGGACAGGTAATTTGCCTTTTTTTTTTTTTTTTTTTTTTTTTTGGTCTTTTTAGGCCCACACCCACAGCATATGAAAGTTCCCAGGATAGGGGTCAAATTGGAGCTGCAGCTACCAGCCTACACCACAGCTCACTGTGGTGCTGGATCTTTAACCCACTGAGTGAGGCCAGGGATTAAACCCTTGTCCTCATGGATGCTAGATGGGTTTGCACTGAGCCACAATGAGAACTATCCCCCTTTCTTTTTAGATTATTTTAGACCATAGAATAATATGAAAAAGTCTATTCAAGATGACATCATCAAAGTATTAATATAGTCATCTTTTAAAGAAAACTTGCTGTTTAAGTTTTTTGTTTTTGCAGATTTAAAGTGGGTTTTATTGTTCATGCAGTGATAACAGAATGCAGTACCGTGGTCCTCCATGACCAAACATGCTCTGTCTATCTCAGGAAGATGCAGTGCCGCTTTTGTCTGATAGCGTTCACTTATCCCCTTGACCACACAGTTCCCTACTTTTTCCTAATACCATTTGTGGACATTTGCATTAGTTCCATTTCTTCCTTCCCTTTCCTTCCTTCCTTCCTTCCTTCCAGGGATGGGATGGTGTTGGAGGGGCAAATTAGTACTCTGTTTGAAAGTAGCTAGCATTTTGTAACATTTCTTCATTTAGGGCACCACCCAAGGATGGCTCATGCCAAGGTATTATTCTGTGGTCTCAACCTCGGGAGCATCCCTCTCCATACAGGAGGTTGCCCAGGCCTGGGGAGAAGTTCTGAATAGCTGGGTGCTCTTAGAATACTGAACCCCCAAACCCTGAAGACAGATTGTCCCACTAAATGAGTGTGCTTGAGACTATGTCAAAGATAACCAACGCTTAATTTTATAGGAGAGTGACAGCCCCTTTATGAAGTTGTTTTTCAGTAACAGTGGTCTATTCTGAGTTAACTTTAGTCCTTACTTTTATTAAACAACAATTTGTCTTCCTCTCCCTCACAGAGCTCTCTCGCTGAGACCTTGGATAGCACTGGTAGTTTAGACCCCCAGAGATCGGACATGATTTATACCATAGAAGATGTTCCTCCCTGGTACCTGTGCATATTTCTAGGGTTGCAGGTAAGATGGTTCCTTTGGAATGTTACCACCAACAGATGCTTGAATTGTCTGTCTGGATTTTTTTTAAATTCAACTTTTATTTTTATCTATTGATGACTTTGTTGTAAATTACTCTTAAGAATGATGAATGGAGATTGTTAACCTGAATTTTATTGCAGTGAAAGGTAGAAAACAGGAGGAGTAGGTTAATCATGGAATGAAAGAAGGAAAATGTTCGGGGAATAAGCAAGAGAAATGACATGGAAGGAAGGAGAAAGGGTTGTAGATAATGGAAAGGGGAGAATAGAGGGAAGAGAAAGGTAAAAGAAGAGAGAAAAAAAGGGTTCACCAATCCTAGTTAACTAAGCCACAGTCACTGTCAACACTGCCATGAAATATGGGTGATACTGAGAGGTGTGATGTTGGTCAGGACATAAATGTGGAGGCTTCAGTTCTGTTTTTAAAGGAAGGCAGACTTTGCATTGGTGGTGGCTGCTTTGTCTGCCGTAGCTTCCAATGGGAGCAGAGTAGGGAAGCTGCCAGAGGAGGGGATGAGAGGATGGGGGTGGTGGTGGTAACACAAGCTGATGCAGGACTGCTGCATCTTTGGTGCTCACCTCCCTTCTCCTTCCCCACTTAGAGATTGAAGTGGGGGCTTTAGGAGAAAGAGGGTGCCCTGGAAGGCTCTTAGCCCAGACACACACCACTGGACTGAGTTTGCCTTGGTTTTGAGGTCTTACTTTCCATTCTTACTTTCTCAAGTTTGAATGATCAGTTCATGCTGAGAAAAATCAGTCCCATTGCCCAGACAGGTTTATTCACTCGGAGGTAGGCTGTACCTGCTGACAGCTGATGCTTTGGTCCAGTTTCCAGGCCCCTCCCCCACCTCAGGTATCAAAGTACTTGGTAACCTAGACGGAAGGGTATCTAAAAAAGAAAAAAGTATAATCAAAGGAGCTGAATGATCTTAGCAAATAATTTCCCTTGGGCTGAGTATCTCAAGGCAGGTTCAGAAAACATATTTTTTGAAATGTTGATATTATAGATATTTCTAGAAGTAGTCTTTCTTGTTCAGGTAGGACTGGGAAACCCTGTGTGCATCATGCCCTTCTGGACAGTGTGCATTCTTCCTAAACTGGTGAGCAGCCCTGGGAAGTCCTAGATGGAATTGCTCTGTTCCCCTCACCAAACAAACCCCTCTTAGTGTTACACGATTGGGCTTTATGGGCTAAAGCAGCACACTTTGGCAAACATGAGCAGAGATGGGGAACTATTGGGAAGAAAAGTAGGAGGTTTGCAGAAAAGAAGTTGGAACTGAACAGGCCGGCTTCTGGAAAGAAGAGAGGTGAGCTGTAAGGGCTGGAATGTCCTGCCAGGGCCACAAGGCATGGGGGAGGAGCCCTAAAGGATGAGTGGACTGGGCTCTGTGGAGGAGTCCCACAGCTCCTGTGTGTCCTTAGCATTCCCTGCTTGCTGGTTAACAGTGGCAGACCATGGAAAAAGATGGAAAACGCCTTGTGCAATGAAGTTTGTATAAATTCAATCCCTAGACCTGAAAGAATTTTTTTTTTAGAGTAGATTAATTATCTCAAGAACATGTATGTAAAATTCTATGTAAAATATTGCCAAGTCAAATCCCAGAAGAAAAACATAGCATGACTAACTAGGGTTTTGTTTCAAGAATGGTTCAGTACAACACAGTCTGTATTAACAGATTAGAGGAGAAAGGACCTATGATTTTAGCGATTGATGCTGACATGCATTTTATTTTTTTAACTTCAAAAAAATTTTTATAATTTTTTAAATTGAAGTATAATTGATTTATAATGTGTTAATTTCTGCTGTACAGCACTGTGATTCCGTTCATACATATACGTATACACTCCTTTAAAAAATGTTCTTGAGGGAGTTCCTGTCGTGGCACAAGTGGTTAACAAATCCGACTAAGAACCGTGAGGTTGCGGGTTCGATCCCTGGCCTTGCTCAGTGGCTTAAGGATCCGGCGTGGCCGTGAGCTGGGGTGTAGGTTGCAAACGCGGTTCGGATCCCGAGTTGCTGTGGCTCTGGTGTAGGCTGGTGGCTACAGCTCTGATTTGACCCCTAGCCTGGGAACCTCCATATGCCAAGGGTGCAGCCCTAAAAAGACAGAAAAGACCAAAAAAAAAAAATTCTTGAAAAGTGTTTTTAAAAAGTAAATATTCCCAGTAAGAATTATGTAAGTAAAACTTCACCAGTGTTTTTACTGAGTACTTCCTTTGTGCTGGCCTGGATTCATGTGAGTAGTAAGACAAGAAAATGTAATGGAAAGGAGAAACGCTGGAAAAGAGAGATGATTTGACATGTAGGAGATTATACCTAAAAAAATAGAAATTCTTCATGTGGACTACTTTCTAAAAACAATGGGGTGTGTGTGGAGGGGGCAAAGTTTAGGGTAAAGGCAGAAAAAAATACAAAGAAAGGTTTACTCTTTCTCCTGCTGTCTCCTGTCACTCACAGCACTACCTGACCTGCTTCAGCGGCACAATCGCGGTGCCCTTTCTGCTGGCCGACGCCATGTGTGTGGGGTACGACCAGTGGGCCACCAGCCAGCTCATTGGGACCATTTTCTTCTGTGTGGGAATCACAACTTTGTTGCAGACAACTTTTGGATGCAGGTGAGATTGGAGTACTAAACTGGGGATGCTGAAGTGCCCATGAGGCATCGAGCACTGCCATCCACCTAGGGCTGCTTAGAAGGACTGACAAGACTGTGGGGAGGTGTGTGCTTGTGGCATTTGCCTGCCTCCTCCCAGCCCTACTGTGTGTCTTCTCTAGGTGGGTGACACCATTTCCCACCTAGTTGTGCAGGCTGAAAACTCAGAGTCACTTGGCCCCTTCCATCCCACAGCTGCCAGAGCAGGTTCTCTCCAGCACCCCCTTCCCGTGCCCATTCCTGAAGTGCAGGCCTGGCCTGTGTTTTGCTGTGTTCCTGGTTGGTTTCCCTGCCCCAGGGCTGCTCTCCTCTGTCCTGCTCTGTGTGCTACCCAATGCCATCATTCAGTGTTCGCCTCTTCCTAGGTGCTGCCAGGCTACAGCTCTACTCTGTTTAAAAACTGGGATGTGCCCACCCTGGAGGCTTCTCCCTTGTTTTTCTGTCCTACCACCCTTCCAGCCATGTCCCTGAGACCTGCATCCCCTTCCCTGTGCTCACCCTGGGGTGAGCTCCTCCCCGGCCCACCCTGCTGTCTTGCCATCCTTTGTGCTCCCTTGCAGACTTCCAGTCCTGGCTTGTCCCTCCCCTCTTGTGAAGCATCCCTGACTCCCCAAAGCCTCTGTTCTATCATCTGAATTCCCATACCTGCATCTTGTATATGTTCTTCTAATTTGGCTCTTACTTCACTTTGTCATTTTTTGTTTTGTCTTTTCCCACTGATGTGTGCTTCCCTCCTTGATGCCAGGGCTCCACTTTGCATCCCCAGTCCCCAGCTTAAATGGGTGTGGACCTGGCATAGGCAGCAAGAGAACTATCCTGTCTTACCTCCTCCTGAAGGCTTGCTTTGTCCTCTCCTGTCCCCTTCTTCCACCCCCTTCGCAGTTAGCCTTTTCATTTACCCTAGGGCCCTACTCAAGGGGTGGAGCCTGTGGGGACAGGACTGCCCTCAGAAGGACAGCAGAGTAAACATGCAAGTTCTGTCTCTCACTTCATTACAGGCAGTCTGCCTTCCCTGCTAGAGGAGTGGGAGTGAAGGCAGAGGGCAACGGAAGCAGCTTGGGAATCATGGACTATCTTCCAATGAGTCAGAATCCTCAGGGTTAACTTTACTTGGGGGGACAGGAGAATATGGGGAGAACAGTGTTAGGGCATTCTGGCTGGAGGCATAGGCAGTGTCCTCAGAAGGGGTAGGGCAGCTCCCCTGAGGGTCTACTGATGGAAGGAAGGCTGTGAGGGCTGGCCAGCTCCTGAAGTTCTCAAAACTCAGTTCAGGGATTAGGGAAATCCAAGAGAAAGGTGACAAGGACCCAGGCAAGGATTCTGGAGTGGGGACAGAAAGGAGCTGTTAGGGGAGATAGAGAAGCAGAATCCACAGAACTCTACTGTGTGGGAAAGGTAGCCAAGGGGGGAGAGAGAGAGAGAGTGTGTGTGTATGTTTGGGAATTGAAGTGTGTCTGAGTGATGAATTCAGCTCCAGCCCACATTCTGGATGTTTGTTGTTGTCATTATTAAAGTATAGTTGATTTACAGTGTTGTGCCAATTTCTGTTGTATAGCAGTGTGACCCAGTTTGACATATATATGCATTTCTTTTCTTATATTATCCTCCATCATGGTCTATCCCGAGAAATTGGATGTGGTTCCCTGTGCTGTGCAGTAGGACCTCATTGCTTATCCATTCTAAATGTAATAGTTTGCAGTTACTGATCCCAAACTCCCAGTCCATCCCGCTCCCTCCTCTCTCCACCTTGGCAACCACAAGTATGTTCTCTATGTCTGTGAATCTGTTTCTGTTTTGTAGATAGGTTCATCTGTGACATATTTTAGATTCCACATGTAAGTGATGTGATATGATATCTGTCTCTTTATGACTTATCTCAGTATGAGAATTTCTCGTTGCATCCATGTTGCTGCAAGTGGCATTATTTCATTCTTTTTATGGGTGAGTAGTCTTCCATTGTGTATATGTACCACACATCATCTTAATCCATTCATCCGCTGATGGACATTTAGGTTGTTTCCATGTCCTGGCTATTGTGAATAGTGCTGCAGTGAACATAGGGGTGCATGTGTCTTTTTCAATGAATATTTTGGCCATATATATGCCCAGGAGTGGGATTGCTGGGTCATATGGTAGTTCTCCATTTAGTTTTCTGAGGAACCTCCATACTGTTTTCCATAGTGGATGTACCAATTTACATTGCCACCAACAGTGCAGGAGGATTCTCTTTTCTCTACACCCTCTCCAGCATTTGTTATTAATGGTGGCCATTCTGTCAGTTTCTGCTTTTGATACTTAGACAGAAAGAAGAGCCTTGAGTGTGCCTTTTTTGTCTTAAAGAATCTCTATGATTGAGTGTATTTGAACAACTGCCTTTTGGACTGGGGAGAGGGCAGAGCACCACCCACCCAGTGATGTCACTCCCTCCCCCTCATGCTTCTGGCCCATAGTTAATTTTTGTTTTTCTTCCCTCTTTGTGCTAAAAGCACCTTTTTCTTGTCTGGGATACTTGCCTCCAGCTCCCTTCGGGTAGGAGAACAGCAAGAACGCAACCAGTGGCATGGTTTCCAACTCCTCTCAGCTTGAAGCTGTCATTGATATGTTCTTTTCCGTTTTGTCCAGCATGTGTTTGAGGGTCTGCTGTGTGAAAGTGAACCCAGATGCTGAGGTAGGTGAGAGGCATCTCCCCCTCACCTGGTTGGTCACTTCCTCTGGGGTTTGTTTGGCATGTCTGTGTATTCATTTATCCCATCTACCCCACTCTCTGCATCTCCCTGTCTCTTACTCCTTCCCGTTAAAACTCTGACACCTCTTTCTTCAAATTCTCCTCCTTTCACTGTGCCCCAAGAGGCAGGGCTTCCCCTCCAGCTGAACCACTTCTCATAGCCTTGCCCCCCGGTTTCCTGTGGGTTTCATAAGAAAAGAGCAAATATTTAAAGCCAAATATCCCACTCCCCTAGGATTTCCAATAGAGCAGGGCTGTCACTCTAACCTCAGAGGAATGGAGACTCACCTCTGGTACTCGGATACACAGTACGTACTCCGAACAGGGTCATACTGTCAGAGCAGCAGCATTGCCAGTGTTAGTTAAAATCCAGTAGTTGAATATTGTGATGATAAACTGTAATCCCACGGGCACTCAGAATCTGTAGTTCACAGGCAAGTGTTAGCTTATGCCATGTGGTAAATGACGGCTGCTTCTTCCTTCAAGCTTGCAGGAGTGCAAGAGAGCATGAGAGGTTGAGCTTTAGAGGTTAGCGAGCCTTATGACTCTTGGACAGAGGGCCTCTCCAGCTCCCAGTTTCCTTCTGTGAAAATGAGAGGAGGCTCTTCCTAAGGTGTCCTGTGGATTATGTTTGCCATCCTTGTGTTTTTGTAGATTATGTAAACTTCTGCCTAAAATATGTTTGAAAAGTTATAAAGTATGAATAATATGAAAAGCCTTTTAGTTCTGCTATTGCTGACATACACCCTCATCTTAGACTTTCGTGAATTATCATCTTAGCAGCCTTGTGCATTTACTTCCTGATCACACCTGAGTCAAACAAACAGATAAAGCAGTGGGTCAGAGGGAATATAAGGGTGGGACAGTGTGGGAGAGAAAGGCTAATGTGGCCAAGAGTGGGGTTTATTCCCAGTGTCGCAGCCATAGGGATTTGCAGATGGGTTGTGTGTTTGTTCACAGTTCACACTCATTTTTGTAGGTGGAGAGCTGCAGAAGGAAAGACTGTTCATGTTCAGCTTTCATGATTTCTAGGACAGATTTTCACTTTTCCAACTGAGTGGTTTACCACATTGTGTCTGAGTTCTGTGCATTTCCTTGTGTATTCTGCCTAAGACATAGTCCCCTGCATTGGCTGTAGTGGGTGCATGGGACCTGGAGACCTGCTGTTGTCCATGCCTCTGAGGGGTGGGTCTGGTGTTGTGAGGAAGCCGAGACGACACTTGTGGGTCTAGAGCAGAAGGAAGGATTGTGTGAGCATTCCCATCCTGTGGGTGGTGGCCAGATCATCCCTGCTCTGAATTTCCTGGGCACTCTGGTGAAGAGCAGCGTGCTCTTCCTGGAAAGCTGTTTCATTCCATAAAAATAACCAAAATTGTTATGGAAGCAGTGAGGGTGAAACAGATGTGTGCCTTTGCAAGCTCAGAGTGCCGGCTCTAGGATGCCGGGTCATAAACACTCCTTTGGGGGCATGTTTTCCACAAGCTGGGCTGGCTCAGGCCATACAGATGGTGTCTGATGCCGCCCTCCTTCCTTCACTGCACATCTTCCCAAGCCTGAACGTGGTTTTCTTTTGTCAAGAGACCATGGCTTGTTCTGAAGTGGAGGTCAGTGTCTCAGCCCCAGTTGTGTGACTTCTGTGGCTTTAGTGATTTGCAGAGTCTCTGCTTGTTGGGAATGGGTGGGTTTTGTGACAGCTGCATCCTCCATTCCTCTCCTCCCTCCTGACGTTTTCCTTCTCTCCTTTTCCCTTTGACCTTGACCTTTGCTTTCAACGAGGTCTTTATTGCTAAGCGCCCTTGAGTGAGGTTTCACAGTTCTCCTCATTCTAGTTGGTTTGTGATGTCAATCCCTCTTATCCCTTGGACTCTTTCCAGGAATTAGTACGAAGCCTTTAAAATTCCAAGAGTAGGGCAGAGTCTTCCTAACCTGGGTGTTAGCCTGCCCACAGCAGCCACACCTCCCTGGCTCTGGGGAGGACTCAGTTAATGTATCATCTTGACTGCCATTGTCTTTTCTATCAGAGACCTAGCCTTGGTAGCAGCTCTGAGCTTCCCAGAATCCCCACCCTTGACTCTGGGTATGAAGGAGGGCCCTCCAGGACCCTGCCCATTGTACAGCATGCTGACCTCTGATCTTCCCTGAAGTGTGCAGGTGCTGTGTTTAGGGGACCACATCCAGCCTTTTGTTCCAAGTGCCTCTTGGAGGCCTCTCCAGTGAAAAAAAAAGCTGCAGGTGAAGTGGCCCCTTCCTTGGGAGCCTCTCCTCGTCACAGGCCTGCTGTAGAAAACAAAACCTTCCTTTCCTGAGAACACTTCCCTGTCTTGCATCTCCTTGGGTTCTTATGGAGCCATGTTGTACATGTTGTCTGCTCACTAAGTATAGGGAGCAGCTCCAGGATATTTTAAGGTCTTAAGTCTGGAGCTTTGAACTCTTAACTGTTGATAAAATGTAGAAGAATGAAGGGATGTGCTGCTTAGATGAGGGAGACTGGGATTTCCCCCTTCATTCTTTTTCTGTATGTCTATTTGTATGGGGAGAGGTATTGTATGTGCATTTTCTTAAATTACTTGAGAGTTGCAGGTAGCATGCTGGTGGCTCACCCCTAAACATTCTCCTGGGAATAAAGGTCTCCTGTGTAACCAGTTACATACCTGCGGAAGTTTAGTCATGTCATCTAATATGCAGTCTATGTTAAATTTCCCTAGCTGTCCCTAAAATATCTTTTATGGCTGTTCCCTCCACCTCTCTGAACCAGGATCCTTTCAGGTTCATGTGTTGCATTTGTTTGTGTTTCTTTTGGTCTAATAATAAATAGCCCCTACCTTTTTCTTCCACATCATCTTCTTTTTAGAGTCCAGGCCAGTCGTCTCGTTGTCTGAATTTGTCTGTCTTTGTGCTGGTATTTGATTTGTTCCACAGCCCCCCATTTGTTGTAAACTGGGAGATGGAGCCAAAGGCATGGGTTCAGGGTGAAGGTTTTTGCCAGAATTATTATGTAGATAATAGGGAGCCTGTCAGGTTAAGCAGGCTCTTAATAGCAAGTTGTAGGTTTTTTCAGCAGTTCCCCCCACAACCCCCACATAAAATAATTACCGTTCCTTTAACTCGAAGAATTTTAGGTAGTACATAAAAGACACTGGAGCAAGGGAGAACCTAGAGGTAATGACCTAGGATGGGGAGCTTTGCCTCACTCCCCTCACCAGCTGTATCAGGGAGCTTTGGCTTCAGAGTCACTCTCATTCTACCATTTACCAGCCGTATGACTCTGGGCTAATTGCCTGATCTCAAAACCCCCTTCCATTGCTTGTAAAATGATAATAATAATAAAATTGTTAGCATCAAATAAGATAATGACTAATACCTGTCCATACCCACCTGTTGGTGCTCTTTATTGTAGTGGACTCTCCTGAAGGGAAGGAGGCAGGGGAGTGCAGTGGGCAAGGGCTGGGACCCCAGGTGGAGCAGCCTGTCCTTGATGACATGGCAGGTGTCGGGTGTGCTCTTTGGCCACACTGCCGTAGCTTTTCTAGGTGGCCTCCCCCTTCAGTTAACATGCTGTTTCTCTGTTTGCTAGTATTTCTGAGGCTTCAGGGAGACTAGGAGACTAAGTCTTCTTAGTATATGTGGGATTAATTTACTTCCCCCAAATATTTTTTCTTTGACTGTCACCTCTTACCACACATGTTCCCACATGTTCTATAAAATGCTCATTTTCTTCCCCATGGCCCACTGGTTCACCCTTTTATCCTTCCTTTTCAGGCAGGTGACTGCCTGGCAAAAGTTGTACAGGGATAAAGCAGCACCACCCAGAAGCAGAGGATAAAGCTCTCGTCAAACACCCAGAGGGAAACTCTTTATTTTTTTAAAATTTTTGTGTTTTTTGGTATCTATTTGACATAACTAGTATTTTAAGGAATGTGTTATCTTCTTCCCATTTCCCCTGCCAGAAAGACACTTCATAGATACAATTTTTTAAAGTCATATCTATTGAGGGGTAATTGACATTCAGTAAAATTTGTCCCTTTTCATGTATATGCTTAGATGATTAAGTGACTGTGTACACTTAATCACCACCACAACCCACAGAGCATTCCACACCCCCAAAGAATCCCCTCATGCTTCTCTGTGACTGGCTAGATTTTTAAGTAATAAACTCTTGACATGAAATCATTGATACTATCATGCTTGAAAAGAAGGTTATCAAAATTGTACCCTCCAAAATTTCTGTGCTCTGTCTGAACAAGGCCTCCTCTTGGGAACCGGGAGAGATGCTAGTGGGCTGCTTTCTACTGAGGTACCCCAGGAGTGTGTCTGATTAGAAGTACTGACTGAAATAGTCCATGTAATTTTGATACATACCTGTAAGACCAGAATATCATAGACTTGAAGATAAAAGTTACACTTGACTTTAGTTAAAACTTTTCTTTGAATCAACTCAAAATGGATTAGAGATCCAAATATAAGAAAAATAAAACTATATAACCATTAGAATAAAATAAGGGTGAATTCCTTTATAACTAGCAGTTGAAAAAAGCTTTTAAACTAGGATTCAAAGTCTAGAAACAAAAAGGGTGATGAATTTGATGTCATTAAATATTTAAAAAATTTTAAGCTTTATATTGTAGAAATATAGCAGAAACAGATAAAAGAGAAAAATATCTGTAACATATCATAGATAAGTTCTAATATAGAAAGAACTCTTAAAAGTCAGAGTTTAAAAATACCAAAAAACTGTATGGAAAAAAAGGGCAAATGAACCTCGCAGGGCAAAAGAACCTTGCATTATCACTGTAGCAGCTTAGGTTGCTGCTATGGCATGGGTTCATTCCCTGACCCAGGAACTTCCACATACTGTGGGTGGGACCAAGATAAGAAAAAAGGGCATAAGACATGAATAGACAGTTCACAAAAAAGTTATAAAATGGCCCTATTCCATATGAAGGGGTCATCAAATTGACTTACAATAAGAGAAATACAAACTGAAGCTACCCTGAGATACCATTTCTCTCCTTTGTCAGACTGACAGAAAGTAATTTTGACAAGCCCTCTGATGGCAAAGCTGTGGAAGAATGGCTATTATTACACAGTGTCATCAGGAGTGAAAGTAGTTCAGTCCCTATGAAGAAGAATGTTATAGTATCTAGAGTACATACACATTTATCAGCAATCCATCCCACTTCTAGAAATTTACCCTGTAGCTGTAATCTCACAAATGCAAAATAAACACAAGTTTTTTTTATTGTTGTATAATTTGTAATGTCAAAATATTTAATACAATTTAAATGCCCATATGTAGGAGACTGACTACAGTCATATATAATGAATTACTATGTAGCCCTGAGAAAGAATAAGAAACATCTCTATGAACTGATATAGAGTAAGTTCTAAGATATATTGAAAGAGCAAGTTGCAAAAAAGTGTTTGTGTGTTTAGAGAAATAAGAATAGGTTAGAAATTAATAGAAATAGTTGGGAGTTCCCATCATGGTGCAGCAGAAATGAATCTGACTAGGAACCATAAGGTAGAGGGTTTGATCCCTGGCCTCGCTTAATAGGTTTTGGATCTGGAGTTTCTGTGAGCTGTGGTGTAGGTCGCAGATGCAGCTCAGATCTGGTGTTGCTATGGCTGTGGTGTAGGCCAGCAGCTGCAGCTCCGATTAGACCCCTAGCATGGGAACCTCCATGTGCTGTGGGTGTGGCCCTAAAAAGCAAAAAAAAAAAAAAAAAAAAAAAAAAAAGGAATGGTTAGCAGTGATGGATGAGTGTGATTTGGGGATGGAGGGGATAGGAATGGCAGTGAGACTTTCCTGGTATATCTCTTTATATGGTTTGATTTTTTTTTTTTTAACTATAGAAACATTCAGTATTTGCAAAACAAAATCTAAGGATGAAGAAAAGCAAACCCTAAAATTGAATACACACAGAAACAAGTAAACCTAATTATATGTTATATTGCTGGCCACGTAGGGAAAAGAATTAATTCACAGACTTTAGAGTATGGTAATTTGCATACTCTGAATGGGATATATATTCTAAAGACAAAAAACAAAACAAAGGAGAAATCTTGAATTTAGAGGTCGTCTTAGTAGTGATATTGGTATAATTCTGGAACTATGCTGTATGGTATTACATATTGAACATATGATTGACTCCGTTGGTGTTGGAAATCAGGATTCTCAGTATAGTAGAAGGAGAGGTATAAATATGGAAAGAAAGAAAGAAATCCAGTAGTATTGACTTGAACTGGAGGTATCATTATGACCCCATGATTGAAAAAATGAGTTGTTTCTCTGTTTGCTGATTGAATGCCATCCCAGCAATGGTGAGCCCACCTAGTCCTCAGATCTTGGTATCTAAATACCATTCTCCACTGAAATGAATCAGGACTCCTTGGAGAAGTGGTTGACTCCAGGGTTAGGGCTGAGAAAAGTGAAAGTTAAGCCTGGAACATCTCGTGTCAGAAAGCAAGGAACTGCTTAAAGAATAAGGCAGGGGTATTGGGGAGCTATGACAAAAGAATGGGAACCTGGCTTGAACAAGCTGCTTTGGGCAAGTTTAGGACTATCTAATTATTAAAAGGAATCGTCATGAAAGTGTATTATTAAACTGAATTAAAAACAAACCTGTACATTTACAGTGATGTTCCTCAAAAAAAGTGGCTTTAAAAATCATGGACTTGGAGAATAGACTTGTGGCTGCCCGACGGGAGAGGGAGGGTGTAGGAGGGATCGGGAGCTTGGGGTTATCAGATACAACTTAGGATAGATTTACAAGGAGATCCTGCTGAGCAGCATTGAGAACTATGTCTAGATACTCATATTGCAATAGAACAAAGGGTGGGGGGAAGAATGTATACATGTAAGAATAACTTGATCCCCATGCTGTACAGCAGGAAAAAACAAAAAATAAAATATTTCTTAGATAACTCTGAAAAAAAAAAAGAGAAAATCTTTAAAGGAAGATGTGGTATATATACACAATGGAATACTACTCAGCCATAAAAAAGAACAACATAATGCCATTTGCAGCAACATGGATGGAACTAGAGACTCTCATACTGAGTGAAATAAGTCAGAAAGAGAAAGACAAATACCATATGATATCACCTATAACTGGAATCTAATATACAGCACAAATGAACCTTTCCACAGAAAAGAAAATCACGGTCTTGGAGAATAGACTTGTGGTTGCCCAGGGGGAGGGAGAGGGAGGGGGAGGGAATGGGATGGATTGGGAGCTTGGGGTTAACGGATGCAAACTATTGCTTTTGGAGTGGATTTACAATGAGATCCTGCTGTGTAGCACTGAGAACTATGTCTAGATACTTAGATCGCAACATGACAATGGGAGGAAAAATTATGTATACATGTATGTGTAACTTGGGCCCCATGCTGTACAGTGGAAAACAAATAAATAGATAAATTTTTAAAAATAAGTAAATAAAAACACTTCTAAAAAAAGTGGCTTTACAAAAGGACACTAATGAATGAATATAGATAGAATGATAAAATTGAAAAACCATAATTTTTAAGTCCACTGTGTAAGAATGCTAATAAACTAGTGGGAATATAATATTTGTACAATCTAAGAATCACCCTGTAGAGAATTTATTCATTACAAAAGAGAAAAGATGCTTTTTAAAAATTTTTTGCTTTTTAGGGCTATACCTTCAGCATATGGAAGTTCCCAGGTGAGGGGTCAAATTGGACCTACAGCTGCTGGCCTACACCACAGCCACAGCAGCACCAGATCCAAGCCACGTCTACCACTTGCACCACAGCCCGCGGTAACACCGGATCTTTAACCCACTGAGCGAGGCCAGGGATTGAACCTTCATCCTCCTGCATATGAGTCAGGTTTTGTTTCCGCTTAGCCACAACTGGAACTCCAGAAAAGGTACTTTTAAAATGGAGAGTTCCAGCAGTCACTACCCTAACCTGGCTTTCCTACCTCGTGGAACAGCTTGATGTGACAGGCCTCCTGATGTGATGCTATAAGAAGTCTGAGCAGTCTCCTTACTGAGAATGTTTAGCCTGGCTTTAAACATCAGATGGAATTAGGAACTCTGATTGGCTATAAGAAATTTTATAACCAATTAGAGAAATTTAAGTGTGACCTGAATATTAGATTACATTATTAAAATTAATGTCACCTCTCAGGTGTGGTAACTCAGGCAATGATGTGGAAGGATAAGTTTATCTTAAGATATGCCCGCTAAAGTGTTTGTTTGAGTAAAGGATACCAGATCTATAAGCTACTTTCCAGCAGTCCAGTTGATAGGTACATATATAGAGTAAACAAAAGGGAAATGTTACCAATTAAGACTTTTCTTTGAAAGTTCTTTGCTTTTTTAAAAAAGGCACTTGGGACACACATTCCTGATGGCAGATTCAGTATTAAAACTGTGGTTTTTTTAAGGCCAAACTTGCTTTATGTTTTAAAATTGTGCTGCAGTTTGGACTCCAGTAAATGCTTATTTGGCAATGAAAGGTTTTGTGCCAGCTTGATTGCTTTCTTGGTAGGTGGTGGAAGCCGCAGACAGAGTGTTCTCTCTGTGCTGATGAATTATGTGTTTGTTTTCATTTTCATTAAATGTTTTGGTTTGGGACAGATGTATTTCATACCTTCATGGTGCTGCTCATAGGCTCATAGAGCCATTGCCTTTTAAACTTTTAAAAACCCTTTCCTTGATGGCACCAAAGAGAAATGCCAGCCCCTGAGGCCTGGATGGGGGGGGGGGGGCAATAATCTGGTTTTATCTTGAAAGTCCATGCACAGTGCTTTTAATCTTAAAAAGAACATCCTCTCCCAAAATTGCAGTTAAAATCAATGTGGCAGAAAGACTTAACCTCTCATTTCTAGTCTAATAAAATTCTTCTCAAAGGATATTTGTAAATAGCAACTTCAATTTATTAATTACTAAGTGAGAGTTGGTGCTAGAAGTCCAGTGATGAGTATGACAGGCTCAGTTTCTACTGTCAGGGAGATTCCAGCCCTCTGGGGAGATGAGCACGTTGGCAGCCAGGAGCTTGTCACAGATGCTTCAGTGCTATTGAAGGGAGTCCATAGAGGCTGAGCTGTGTGCAGACATGACCTGGGAAGGCTAGTCATCTGAGCTGACACCACAAACAAGGGCCATGCCACAACCTGTCAGAATGCCTTCTGAGAATAATTTTAGGGTTAAGGTCAGCTTTCGCATCCCCCTGTCCCCCCAAAGTGGTCCTTTTAGAACAAGTTTCTTCAGCAGTTTTCCTCTTGCCTGCAGGAAGAATGTAGGTCTCTTGTGACCTTTCCCAAATCAGTTCTCACCCATTGTAAAGTATCTGCAATTCTTCAAAGATTTCTGGGTCTGTTGTGTGGCATTCATTTGCTCTTCTCTCTGTCTGAACTACTAACCTCTTTCATATGGGCTGAAGCACTTCTCTTTCTTTAAGCAGCTACAAACTTGGATGGTATCTTGTAGGACTAGATCACCACCCTTCATGTATAGCCGTGATAGGTATCTTTTTCACACAACAGAAACCCCTCAAGGATCCAGAAGTAGTTTTTTCTGTTGTCATATCTGTTTATTATTGTGCCTGAGTCAAGCAGACATCCAAGAAATGTTTATCAAGTGGCCAAAATAATAAATCCCTTTACCTGGCATGGGGTTGTCACCTTTGTTGCCTGGTGCCTCAGTCTCTCCCAGAAGGGATTATTCAAAACGCAGATACAGGGACCTCACCTGAGACTCTGATTAACCAGGACTGTGTGACTTGCAGAAACCTTCATTTTATTTTATTTTATTTTATTTTGCTTTTTAGGGCCACACCTAGGGCATATGGAAGTTCCTAGGTCAGGGGTCAAATCAGAGCTGCAGCTGCCTATGTGGCCTATGCCACAGCCACAGCAACTCGGGATCTGTACCACATCTGCAGCATACACTGCAGCTTGAAGTAATGATGGATCCTTAGCCCACTGAGCGAAGCCAGGGATCTATGCCACATCCTCATGCATTACTAGTCCGGCTTGTGCCCCACTGAGCCAAAACAGAACCTCCTGAAATCTTCATTTTAAACCAGCCCTCCCTGGGAATCATAAAGCAGTTTCCTGGTGACTTGGGGAGTGACTTGTAGAAATCATGGCCAGAAGTTCTAAGTTATAGGGGAATACATTACAAATTCTAAGGCCAGCTGGGAATATTGCCTGGAGGAAGTGCTGTTTTCATTGTGCCTTAAATGGTGAATAAAAATAGAGTATTAGAAATGAATTGATTTGAGAACTATGTCTAGATACTCATGTTGCAACAGAAGAAAGGGTGGGGGAAAAACTGTAATTGCAATGTATACATGTAAGGATAACCTGACCCCCTTGCTGTACAGTGGGGGGAAAATATATATATATATATATATATAAAGAAATGAATTGAGAACAGACTAGAAGAGCAGTGGCTCAGAGGCAAGAGTGTAGACTGCTTGCCTGGAGTGTGGTATGTAAAGTGGCTAGTGGGAGACTAGGCTGGAGAAAGGGTTCAGATCACCTGGATGCCAGGGAAGAAATGGGGTACCTCCAGCAGAGTTTTGAACAAAGTAAGAACTTTTCTGGGGCTGGTTAGGTTCTCTTGCTGTTCTGGGGCTAGAGCCTGACATGGAAACATGTAACTACAAAGGTGTCTGTCTGCTCAGACTCTTTTTTCCTTTTGGCTGCACCCACAGCATATGGAAGTTCCCAGGCCGTAGATTGAATCTGAGCCACAGCTGCAACCTACACCACAGCTGTGGCAACACTGGACCCTTATCCAACTGCGTCACAGAAGGAACTCCTCAGAATTTTTCTTTTTTCCTTTTAGGGCTGTACCTGAGGCAGATGGAAGTTTCCAGGCTAGGGGATGAATCAGAACTGCAGCTGCTGGCCACAGCCACAGCTGCACTGGATCCTTAACCCACTGAGCAAAGCCAGTGATCGAACCCACATCCTCATAGATAACTGTGGGATTCATTACCACTGAGCCACGACAGGAATTTCCAGATTTTTTTCTTAATGACATCTAGTAACACTATTAACTTTAAAAAACTTTTTTCTGCAAAGATCTCTTTGGGGGAGATCTTCCCATATTTAAGATACACTTTTTAACATAGTCTTTTTTTTTTTTTTTTTTTTTCTTTTTTTCCTGTAGAGAGACAACCAGTAAATACTTTAGGCTCTGTGTTTTCTATTGCGACTAATCAGCTCAGCTGTTGCCCCATGGCAGCAGGTGTGGACAACTCCTGAATGAGTGTGGGGGGGTGTTGTGTCCCAGTGAAACTTTACTCACAAAAGCAGGTAGCATGCCGGATTTGGCTCTTGGATCAGTTTGCCAACCTCTGGTGTAAAGAAAAGCATGGTCTAATTTGTTTACTTTCCAGTCATCAGTACAAAATAGAGCAGACAGTCCTGTCTGCGGGGGAGCCCAGGGATCTGAGGTGTAGGTGATCGTGCAAGTGAAGAGCCCCAGGATTGACCAGCTTCATGCTGAGGAAGTGCCCGAAAAGGCACTTTTATTGGATGAGAATAACAAATGCTTTATTATCCTCAGTCGCTTTCTTGGAAAATTGGCTTTGTTGACTTTGATTTAGATAAGCTCTTATTTAATGAAGTAATGTGCTCTCGTGGCAACTTTCCCTAAGAATATTCAGTCAAGCCAGTGAATTACCCTGCCAGTTGCGGAGCCACACTTCACTGCTGGGACACATACTTACTGTAAAGCGGCTGCTTGTCCTTCAGCCAAGACTGCCTATGGGAGGCAGGGTGCGTGGCTGCGCACTGAACACATACATGAGCCCGTGTGCGCATCCTTTCTCAGGTCATCTTGGGAGGTTTTGGGGTAGCACATGTGGGAATTTTCTGTTAGCACCCACTTTCAGAGGAACTCAGGTTGTGTGAAAGTGAGTGAATTTCTTTGTAGCTGTGCTCTCGAGGCCTTTGGTTGTGGTGAAGCCGTAAAATGCTTGCCCTGAAAGGTGCCCAGGCAATGGTCAGATTCGAACTGAGGCTTATGTCACCAGGAGTAGAACCCAGAACCAGTCTTCACTTTGACACATCCAGTGCGTCACCTGTGCAGGGTTGATTGCAGTGGGCCTAAAGATGAGATCTCTAAATGCAGTCCACATTGTATTGCCCTCGAAGGCATTGATTGAAATCTGAAATGATAGTAAAACAAACACCATTTGGACCATTTGAAGGGACATCCATGTCTGATAAGATGCTGACCTCCCTTTGCCTTTTGAGTACATTTCTGAGAAATTGTGCTTAATGAAGTTTTGTAGAGCAAGCAGTGTTTTCCTCTAATGATACATTTGCACTTCAGCAGACCTTTACTTCCACTTTTGATAGTGCTGTGCACCAGGCCCCTTCAACAGGCAATTATTAATGAATGGTTGTGGAGGGCATGGCCATGGGGATAGCCACCAGCTTGCATCTGGTTTGTGCTGTGCAGCCTGCCTCTGTGTCTTAAAGCCACTGTCCTGCCTACTCTCAGTTGACTTCATTGCAGGATGAAAATGGCCAGGAGAACAAAATATTTGACTCTTATCTGTCTCAGAATGGTATGTTCATGCTCTAGACTCATAAAGCGGCTATGTGTTCTACAGCCAGAGCTGCCGTTTCTCAATCCAGTCTCTGTGACACTTGCGGCAGGACATAACTGTCAGCTCAGAGGAGACTGCTGGGTTCCCATTCTGCTGGCCAGGACTGTGATGCCAGGCTGCTTGGGAGTACTTAAGAATGATATGGACATCTGGGAGTTCTTAACCCTGCAAACCGAAGGAGCCAGTTTCATATTTCACCCCCAGAGTAATATTAAAGAGTTGCCATGTTAGTGCACAGAGCCACCAAATACAGCTCCAGTGGAAATGCTGTATTGTATATCTCTAATAATAAATGACAAAATCTTTTGCATTTGAGTAGCACCAGTGCTTATAAAGTCAATATGAAATATCTAAAATGTAATTGAATGATGGCATCTGAAGATCTCTGCATTCAGTTTGACAATATTGGTAGGAAATTTAAGTCTGCAAGCTTTCTGGGTCTTTAAAAATAAGGGTTTGAGCACTTTTGAGTATTTTATATGATTAAGCAGAACACTGTATCTACTGTTGATTTGTAACTCACAGCTTTCCTTTTCCTCAATAGATAGATCACTAACATGATTTTAATGCCTAATGCTTAGTGATACAGGGCAGTTTTTGACTTACAAAATGCAAAAATGGGTTTTTTTTTTCCTATGATAACCAATAAAAATTTGAAAGGGAGGAGGAAGAGACGGAGAAGAGTGGTACAATAGAAGACGTTGCACTGATGTTCAGTAAGGAGCTCACAAGCTCAGCAAGACCCGTATGCCCACATCCCCCACCCCCAAGGGGAAAGGTGGCGATGGCAGGGGCAGGTTGGGGTGCTAGCACTGACCATAGGGTTCCCAGAGGTCCACTCTGGGCTTGTCTAGGGGGAGAGCAGAAAGGAGGGGAGAACGGTGAAGCAGTGTCCCTGGCTGTGTGGCAGCGGAGATCCTTGCAGACGGGGGCTCTTTCTTCCAGGTGTGTCTGCATTTACTCATATGCTGTTTGTCTATGGAAAAGACTGTTAAGCTATCAAATAGTGAACTACCTCGGTAGTTCCTGATGCCGTGATCATGGTTTTGGTCTCGTTTCTTTTAGGTTACCCCTGTTTCAGGCCAGTGCTTTTGCATTTCTGGCCCCTGCTCGAGCCATCCTGTCTTTAGATAAATGGAAATGTAACACCACAGGTAATTGCAGTTATTTCCACATATGTCATTGGGGTCCTTTAATGCAGGTGATGGAAGGGAGGCCTGGACATGCTGCCCCCAGCAGCTTTGAATCCTTTCTGGAATCAGGCACAAAAAACACAAATCAGCAAACAGCTAAGAATGCTCCAAACTGTGGATCATGTTTCTGTCTCTCTCTCTATCCACTCGTTCATCCCTAACCCCAAAGCAAGTAAGGACCAGAAAAGGACCTCACTTCTCTGTGCTAATGAAATTGATACATATGGGAACAGAATAGAAAAATATTTGTGCTATTTTTCTGCTTCTTTCTTTCAGTGGATTTTATGAACCACCAGTAATAATCACTCTCTTTGCTGCATCAGCATCCCTTCTCTGAAACATCTCTGCTTTTTAAGGATCCAGATGCTTTGGTTTTCTGCAAATGACTTTTGTCTCCCCTCACATCCCCCTAATAGTGATTGCGAAGATCCTTAAGTAACTCAGTAAGGTCAGGAAAAGATCAGATAATGGATTGGAGGAACTCAGATAGACATGTTGTATTCTCAAAATACTGTTAAATTTTTAGGTTCTAGGAGCAGAGTTTTCCAGCCCTCATTTCCTTCCCTGCTCCTAGGAGTTACTTTGTGACCACTGACTTGATTTAGGAACTGGAAAGGGGCCTTTGTTTTATCTAGGTTTTTAAAATCTCAGTCAGGCAACCTTGCTATGGTTTCAATGAGCTGCTTTGCAAGGGTTGGTCTTTTTATGAGACCGGGACTAACGATGTGTATCATTAGTTCACTCAGCTATTCAGAAGCCAGGAGCTCTCAGTTGTTGGTTAAATTAATGATGGAGACTCCACCTTTCAGTATAATATGGTGAACTGTTGTAACTTGGATTTTAGGGATGGATATTTATACAAATAGAACAGGGAGGAAATTCTTCTTTAAAAGAATAAAATGAATGTCCCAGGAAGCATCAGTATCACTCCAAGAAAAATTTGGTCTTTTGTTTTTGTTTTCAAGATGTTTCGGTTGCAAATGGAACAACAGAGCTGTTACACACGGAACACATCTGGTATCCCCGGATACGTGAGGTAAAAGATAAGCATTGTCTGCTTATGGCTTTTTTGTGTTTCTTCTTGGCTTCAGTGTTTTTGTTGTGCCCAGTAAATTGCAGTTGCTTGCACTAAGCTCTCCTTTACTTTTTCAGCTACTGACATGTTCATTTCTGATGTTAAACTAAATTAAGGCACCACTATAAAATAAAGCATGCAGAAATGCTTTATGGGACCCAACCGTATTGTCTCATGTCCTCTTTTCTGTCTTCCTTTCTCCTGTGTACCCGCAGACCTGTGCTCTTATACCCTGCGGCTCAACCAACCGAGGCGTGGCTCCCTTTGAGAGGAGCCATGGTGTTGATAGGTTGTAAAAATGTTCATTTTGGCCTCATTGTTTGCCTATAATGGTGGAAAGAATTAAAGACACTTGTCTGCTACAGTGCACTTGAATAGAACAGGGCATAGGATGAAGAACAATGGACAGTTTTTATCCAGATCTCCCAAAAACCTATAAGATCATTTGCTGTTAGTTCAGAATTAATACAGATGTGACCATTCTGCACAATAGAAACATGCCTTTAGAATTTTTGTCAATAACACTATCTTTTAAGTGTTCTGCAGGGGCTCACTTTTTAAAAGTCAAGAATCTTTGGGGAGTTCCTTGATGGCCTAGCAATTAAGAATCCAGTGTTGTCACTTCTGTGGCTCGGGTTCCATCCCTGGCCTGGGAACTTCTGCATCCCATGGGTGCAGGGAAAAAAAAAAAAAAAAAAGACTCTTTGGACTGCATTGTTTCTCTAAGACTTGTATTTGAATGTTGTGTGTCTTAAATGAGAATTATAAATTATGTCTGTCTCAATCAGTATAAGCTGACTTTGTGTCCAATGCCCATTTCTGTAATCCTCTTACATCAGTCAGGTCATACTTAGGTTTGCTAGGTCCCAATCATCCCCACTGATTTATTTTGGGGTTTCCCAGGAATTTCCCTGCGATGTCATGCCTGTTAATAACTTGGTGCTCTCCAGGATTATCAGTTGTGGTTGCAGGTGACATTTGGAGTGTGTGAGGTATAAGCAGCTTGCTCTCATGCCTGTGTCCTCTTTTGTTCCAGATCCAGGGAGCCATCATCATGTCTTCACTGATAGAAGTAGTCATTGGCCTCCTGGGCCTGCCTGGGGCTCTGCTGAAATACATCGGACCCCTGACCATCACGCCTACGGTGGCCCTCATTGGCCTCTCTGGTTTCCAGGCTGCGGGGGAGAGAGCAGGGAAGCACTGGGGCATCGCCATGCTGTAAGTGTCCAGTACCACTCAGAAACGGACAGTAAAAATCTCCCTAAGGGACAGCCTCTGTGAATGTCTTGAGCACTGACACAAACTTTAGGAGACTTTTAAAATAGATTAGTCTGCGAGTTTCCATTGTAGCTCAGAGGCTTAAGGACCCAACATTGTCTCTGTGAGGATGTGGGTTCCATCCATGATCTCTCTCAAAGGGTTAAGGGTCTGGCATTGTCATAATCTTCAGTGTAGGTTGCATATGTGGCTCAGATCCATTGTGGCCGTGACTGCGGTGTAGGCCTTAGCTGCAGTTCCGTTTAGGTCATTGGTCCAGGAACTTCCATACGCTGCAGGTACGGTCGTAAAAAAGGAAAAAAAAAAACAAATATATATATATATATATATAAGATTATCCTGATACATTAAAATTTATTTGCTTTATGCCAGGGAATTCCTGAAGTGACATACACTCAAGGTCTTCTGGAGACAGATTTGGCACTGATGTATAGAGGGAGGGTTGTAGGGTTTTAAAATTTGGGAAGAGAGTAAGATGACGGTACAATTAGCTCTTGACTTTTGAGGTTATGCCAAGTCTCATGCAAATGAGTTGTATAAAATACTGAGAATCTGAATCCTTTAGATGAGACTCAAAAATACTTCCAGACTAGCAGGAGATAGAGATGTTGCAGGAGGTGTGTTGGTATTGAAGGCGATGTGACTCCTGTCAGGAGGCTCAATTCTGCCACAATCCTGATAGTCAATGCCAGTCCCTTTGCACAGTATTTCAAGTTCACTAAAGATGCCACTTACCCCCTTTTAAGTAATGTCAGTAAAGACATCTAGGACTTTATAATATTGGTCCTTAGAGCCACAGAATTCTGTATACCACAGATAGACCCCACATTCTCTGCATGTATCTATAGAATAGGTAGGAGTTGACCATATCATAGGGAAATTGTTCTAAGACTTTAGAATTTTACCAACCAGTAAAATTTCTAAAAAAAAGAAGATTTCCACTTGTTTTTATTTTGCTTTGTGAAATATTCTGTAATTATTCAGTAACAAGCAGTACTTACTGAGCCTATGCATCAGTGCTTTACATAACACTGTTTGTATATATTATAAATTAAGGTAAATGTTAGAGTTATCCCTGTTTAACAGCTAAACAAATCAAGGGACAAAGATGCAAAGTTAATTGCCCAGGGTCACACAGCCAGTAAGTGGCCAAGATGGTTTTTTAAACCCAAATAGTCTGACTAGAACATCGCCCAAAACAATTAATTCTGTGCTCTGTGTTAGAAGATATTTTACAAATAAAGTGAATCCTTGCATAATTATAATCCACATATCATTATAAATTAAGGTGTGGGAAAATATACAGTGTTGTTCTTAATTTATCATTTCACCGAAGGTTGGTCAGTATTCTCCACACCAGGATAGATATGTAGAAGGCTGTAAGAATGTTCACTCAGTGAAATCCAGTAAGTTCCAAAAAGGAGAAATTGTATTTATCATCATGCAGTAAACTTAGGGACTAATAACAAGAGAGTGAACAAAACCCCCAAACCACTTGGAAGCAAGAAAGCACTGTTATAAGAGAACGTGTAGAAAGGAAATCAAAACCTCATGATTGCTATAATCTATAAAATGATGATGATAAGGGCACTCGTCACACTTCCAGAATAGTCATTTGTTTTCAAGAAGCCGTAACCTTAAAGGCAAGTTAAGTACACGAAGAGCTTATCTCCAGAAACTAGAAAAACAGGATGAAAAATGAGCCCAGAGAAAGCAGGGAAAGAATTGGTAAAGATACAAAAACATGAAGCAAATAGAAGTGATACTTCTCAAAGCTGGTTCTTTGGAGAATGGCAAACAGATAGAACAGACTTCTGGCATCTTCTAATTAAGATGAGAAGGGATGATTGCACAAGGAGGGATAGAGCTGCAGCTCCAAAAAGGATGAGTTAAATCTGTGTTTCCTGGAGTTCCCTTTGTGGCGCAGCAGTAACAACTCTGACTGGGATCCATGTGGATGCGGGTTTGATCCCTGGCCTCGCTCAGTTGGTAAGGGATCCGGCACTGCCATGAGCTGTGGTGTAGGTAGAGACACAGCTCTGATCTGGCTTTGCTGTGCCTGTGGTGTAAGCCGGCAGCTATAGCTCCTGTTCAGCCCCTAGCCTGCGAACTTCCATATGCCACGGATGCACCCCTAAAAAGCAAAAGGGGAAAAAAAAAATCTGTGTTTCCTTCCTCCAAATTAAAAAAACAAAAACAAAAAAACCAAAAATAGGTAGTTTCTCAGTTATTTTACTTGACAAATACTCAAAACTGACCCCTCCTCACCCTGACTTCTGGATGTTGGGGCTACTCAGAGCTTGGTCCTGGGCCTCCTTCTGTCCCACATGCTCTCCCCTGGGACATCTCAGCCAGTTCATGGCATCAACAGACGTGCATTACGCTGCTGACTTCCATAGGGACCTGTGGCCCAGACCTCTGAACTCAGATTTACAGATCCAACCTCCGACTCACCCTCTGCATTTGCTGTTACACACACATCTCAAACTTCAAAAGAAGAAAGCTCCAAACTTTTGATTCCCTCCTTGCCCCCCAAACCAGTTCCTTCTTTGTCATCCTCAGTGACACAGCCACATGCCCAGGTACTTAAGCCAGAAGCCCTGTAGTCATCTTTCATTCTTCACTTTTCCTCATGCTCCACTTACAGCCCATCATTCTCTCCTACCTCCAGAATAAATCCTGTGGCTGTCCTCTGGGTCTTCATTGCTACCACCCTCAGCTACCACTTCTAAACTGGTCTCCAGCTCCTTTTTTTGCTCCCTTCCTGTCCATTTTCAGTCCTATGAAATGCTTGGCCATTATCTCTTCAAGGCCTCTTAGCCTTTCTCCTCCAATAAGACACAGGCTAGAATTCTGGAAGCTTTTAGGTCTTCTTATCATCACAATGTCTGAAACTTTGCCTGCTGCCCCCTTGGTTGTCTGTTTACGTCTCAGGCTTGACACTCTGGACCTTTTCACTTGGGAATCTCAGGTGTTCATAGGAAATGATCTTGCATTATTTCACAGATGCCTCCCCTCTCCTCCATTCCTTCTTGTCTCTTTCTGACACTTCTGAAAGTTTGGAAGTTGGTCCTTCCAAACTTGTCCTCCTATTTTCCTCTCCTGTCTTGAATTTCTTCATCTTTTTTTCCCTCTATTCACAGGAATTTTACTCACCTTTATCTATAACTCCTTCTGTAAAGCTTTTCATTTCTACTCTCCTGTTTTTTAGTTTCCAGAACTCTTCTTTTGTGCTTGGGGTGTCAGCTTTGCATGGCACCCTCAGCACCGGGCTCACCAGCTGACCCAGAGCAGGTGCTTTGGTGAGTACACTGTGAATACATGAATACCTTTGACGCTGAGAAGAAAAGTCAAGAGTATTGTGGAAGGACTTTTATTCTCTCTCTCTTTTTTTAAATTATTTATTTATATATATATTTTTTTCTACTGTACAGCATGGTGATCCAGTTACATATACATGCATACATTATTTTTTCTCACATTACGTGTTCCATCATAAGTGACTAGACAGAGTTCCTAGTGCTACACAGCAGGATCCCATTGCTAATCCATCCCGAAGGCAACATTCTGCATCTATTTACCCCAAGCTCCCAGTCCCTCCCACTCTCTCCCCTTCCCCCTTGGCAACCACAAGTCTATTCTCCAAGGACTTTTATTCTTAAAGAATGTGCTTCATTGGTTAGACAGTGTATTGCACCTCCAAGGAAGAGAGACTTCCTACATTGTTAAAACTGTTCTAGAGCTTTGAGAAAGAAGGGAAGGAAACATCATAATTTTATCTTAATGGCAAATCCTGACAGAGCTAATGCAAAAGGGAGATCCTGGACCAGCGTTTCCTTCCTGGGGTTGTGTAAAACCCTGAGCAAATATGTTCAAGTATAAAGATCAGCATCTTTCTCTACTGTAGGGCTCCTTGGAATCTGTAAGATGCAAGTGTGTAGAAAACTTTGAGAAAAGGACCTTAGTGAATAGCCCTGCACATGCTTAATTTTTTAAGTTCTACATCTATAAATATCTGAAAAGAATGTTCCTTGGAACATGATTTCGGAAAATGCTGCTTCAGATAATACAATAAAAGGACAATGTATTTATCATTTCAAGAACTCAAGGATGATTAAATATTAGAAAACTTGTTAATAAAATTCATTATAGGTCCATGGTAGATTTTATTGATAAAAACCACGTGACAAATTTTAAAAAATTGATCAAGTTCAACCTATATCTCTACTGTGGATTGTAAGCAGCAATAAATAAGATTTGTTAATGCCCTATACTTTAATGGTGAAAGACTTAAATCAGGCCTGCCTGTTGAAATTAGAAACTGAGATTGAGCATGTTTATTATCATCAGTATCATTTAAACTTGTTCTGGATGAGCTAAGCAATGTTTAAGACGGAAATAAAATAATATGGATCAGTACAGTAAAGGGCAGGGAGAAAGGAATGGTGATTTGCCATTAACAATAATTAAAATACATTCCAAAATTTAACAAAAAATATTGTGACCTAGGACAGGATAGAGACATTGGTAGACCAGAATAGGAAGGAAAGAAACAGAACCAATAAAAAATTCATAGACAGTATATGATGGCAGTCATGTTTGAAATCAGTGGGAGTGGAAGAACTGTGTAGGAAAAATTAGATAGTTATTTGGAAAATAGTTAGATTTCTGGCTTATATCCATTTCTATTTCAGTTGAATTAAAAACTTAAATATAGAAAATAAAACCATAAAAGTGCTAGTAGAAAAAAACCTACATAATATAATTAATCGTAAAATAGATAAGACAAAGCAGATATGAAAAGAGAAAGGGTGATTTTACTACCAATGAGTTTAAAACTCATATCAAAACCCTGTGAAACTAAATTATAAATGAATCTGAGGAAATATTTATTGCAAATTCTGCAAGAAAGGCTAATGTTCCCAATTTATAGTGTGTCACCAATTATTATTATTTTTTTTTTTTTGACCATGCCCATGGCATGTGTAAGTGCCTGGGCCAGGCACTGAACCAGCACCACAGCAGCAACCCTAGTCCTGCAGTGACAGTGTTAAATCCTTAACCTGCTGCACCACAAGGGAACTCCCTAGAGTGTTAAAGGGGAGAGAGTACTGATGGAGTAATGAATGAAGAATATAATATGAACAGCCATGAAAGGAAAATACAAATAACAAATTAGTGCTTTTAAAAATATGTTTATCCTTCCATAATTTATATTGTGATGCAGAAATATAAACACATGCACCTATACAGCTTTACCATTATGTTTTATAATCCAATACAGTCCGTTTAGATCTGTTTCATTCTTTGTAAAACTGCACAGTGTTAAGTAATATGAAATAGTATATAATTTATTAAACTGTTCCCCACTTCATATTCATGTTGTCTAAAATATTTGCTGATGCAAACAGTTCTGACAAACCTATTCTCATGTTTAAAGAATTAATATTAGGAGTTCCCGTCGTGGCGCAGTGGTTAACGAATCCGACTAGGAACCATGAGGTTGCGGGTTCGGTCCCTGCCCTTGCTCAGTGGGTTAACGATCCGGCGTTGCCGTGAGCTGTGGTGTAGGTTGCAGACGCGGCTCGGATCCTGCGTTGCTGTGGCTCTGGCGTAGGCCGGTGGCTACAGCTCCGATTCGACCCCTAGCCTGGGAACCTCCATATGCCGCGGGAGCGGCCCAAGAAACAAGAAATAGCAACAACAACAACAACAACAACAACAAAAAAAAAAAAAAAAAAAGAATTAATATTAAAATAGATGATGGGAGTTCCCGTTGTGGCACAGTGGTTAACGAATCTGACTAGGAACCATGAGGTTGCAGGTTCGATCCCTGGCCTTGCTCAGTAGGTTAAAGGATCCAGCATTGCCGTGAGCTGTGGTGTAGGTTGCAGATGCGGCTCGGATCCTACGTTGCTATGGCTCTGGCGTAGGCCGGTGGCTACAGCTCTGATTCGACCCCTAGCCTGGGAACCTCCACATGCCGTGGGAGTGGCCCTAGATAAAGCAAAACAAAACAAACAAACAAAAAATAGATGATGATACAGGTTTTTTTTTTAATTGATGAAATTGGTAGGGATTTAAAAGTATATAAGATCCTGTTCTGCAGTGAGTAGCAAATGAACATTCTTGGTCTGTGGGTGGATTGTAAATTCAACCATACTTTCTCTGTTTATTTTGCAGTTTGTATCAAACACTGTGTAATCAAGCATTCACTGATAAGATCTGTTCTTGTCCTAGCAATTTGTCATAAGGAGATAATCCATACTAGTGCCAGGGAGGGACAATCCATTGCAGTTGTGTCTGTTGCTCCCAGTGCCATACTGCAAGGGGCTTGCTAAACAAGATGTGGTACATCCACCAGGTGGAATGCTAAAAAGCCACTAAGGTGCTGACTCAGGTTCCCATCTGTTGAGATCATGGCATTTACAGGGGCTACACTTAGCTGGGAAACAGCATATAAAGTATAAAACAGCATGTAAATATGATTCCAATTTGGGCCAGGTGATGACCTGCTCTGAGGACAAGGATGACGTCAGAGAGTCCTGTCTTCCTCTCTAATCCCAGTGCCCAGGACCCAGAGAAATGCCCTAAAAAACCCTAGGAATGGAAACCATTTGGAATCAGTAGACCAGAATGCTGCATGCTTGTCACTTAATGTGGGGTGATGAGCAGTCTTCAGATTTTTTCCTCTTTCTTTGTGCTTATCTGCCTTTGGTAATTTTTCTACACCTGCAGCATGCATCACTTGCATAATATCTGAAAGGTTAAAACAAGCAAAATGGAACATGAAATGGCAGGCTTCTGGTGTGGTGGATAGAACCCTGGCCTGAGAACTGGGGCCGGGAACCTGTCCCTTCTCTCCTGGGCCAAGGCTTGTGAACTCAGGCATGTCTCCCACCTCTTAGCCTCTGCTGCTGCCTCTGCAATGGCCTGTCTTACCTGCCCCACAGATGTACTTGAGGATAAAAATAGAAAAGTAATGTTCTTCTGCCCAGTCCACCTATTCAATTTCAGTTGCCAAATTGGGGCCTGAAATTGGGACTTGTTGTGTGTATTCCCCCCCCCCCCCCGCTTTTTTTTCTGGCCTTGCACCGTGGCACATGGAAGTTCCTGGATCAGGGATCAAATCTGAGCCACAGCTGCAGCAACGCAAGATCTTTAACCCACTGGGCTGGGATCAAAACCATGCCTCAGCAGCAGCCCGAACCACTGCAGAGAGAACAGCAGATCCTTAACTTACTGCACCACAGCAGGAACTTCCCCCTTCCCTTTTTAAATGTGCTTTGAAAAGTGAACACCACAGTGCAGGTGTAACTGTTGGGTGAGTTGTCACTTGCAATAATAACAATAATAGCAGTTGTGGGGCTTTTTTTGCATATCAGCATACAAATGGAAAAAAAATCAGTGACGTTTTTTAAAACAGGAAAATTTTATGTTGGTCTAAGTTTAAAGCACATGTTTTAGTATTGCTCTTTGCCACATTGTTTTTTGTTAAACTTCACCACCCTGGGGGAGTTGGAATAACTTGGGCACTGTGTGTGTTTTCATCCTTGAACTGGTGCTGGTCTGGTGACTTTGTGGTAGGTACAGCGAAGTGCCTGTGTAGGTGGGGAGATGGTAGGGTGGCACAGGCCTGTTCTCCAGCTGGCTGCAGTCTGCACCTCATTTGGAATGTGACAGTGGAGCTGGTAATTCTTCTCAGCACTTAGGACTGTGCCCAGGCACAATTTAGCTTAGCCTTGACTGAGAATCCACTCTTTCTGCCAGCTCTACCTCAGGTTGTAAGGGAAAGAGTGAGTCCCTGTGGGTGATGAGGCGTGTTGTTGTACGTCTGTTGTTTCAGTGATGGTAAGCCATCGCACACCTGCCACACACAGGGTACCAGGTGGATGAGGATGTGCTGAATCCCACTGCAGGGAGGTCACCGGCCAATGCTATGTCCTGCAGCACTCAGTGTTCCTGGGTCAGGAATGTGGGTCGAGGAACTTTGGCGCTAGCTCAGGCATCCCTGCCCTCACAGACAGTGTGGCAAAGGAGTCAGAGCCCAGGCAGTAGAGCTACGCCCCTGCCCACCTACCCAGCAGACTCCAGCCACATGGTCTTAGACTGCTGGCTTTGTCCCTCTGTAAGGTGGGTGGATGATTGTAGACACCTCTGTAGAAGGCTGGGGTGATAGGCAGGGAGACTCTGCAATGTCTGACACATGGAAACCTCTCAGGATTATTATTAATAATGAATTCTGTTGTGTATAGCTTTCTTAAATACTGAAGCTTTACTTTTTGCTTTGTAAAAGTAATTTATATTTCTTAAATGTAAATCAGAAAATGGGGGAAAATTTCACAAATTATAATGCCACCTGAAGCTAATAATCCCCGTGAGCATTTTGGATCCTATCCTTACCTGTTTGCATATACGCATGCATGTGTGTGTACATGCTCTTGTGTGGTAGTTGCTTTTTTTTTTCCAGTTAATATGTAGTTGTAATTATATTGTGCATTATGTTGTATCAGTCATTTTGTCTTTTACCCTTACATAGTATGAGCTTTTCTTATCAGCGTGTACATCCTTTGAGGTTTTTGTATTCTATTAAGGAATATTCAGTTAAAGCATTTATGTGGCAATTTTATTTCTGTATCTAGAAACGCTAAGAAAAAGAGTTCCAATATCTCAAAATGCCATTTTCCAAAAGATAAGATTTCCCAAATAATAGAGAACTAGTAGCTCTAGAGAAATGAGCACATGTAGTCAATTTGGCCATTGAAGCTTTGACTGTTATTTTTAACACAGACATACAGCTTTTAACCTAGTTTATTTTTTTTTCTCTCCTCAGGACAATTTTCCTAGTATTACTGTTTTCTCAATATGCCAGAAATGTTAAATTTCCTCTCCCAATTTACAAATCTAAGAAAGGATGGACTGCATACAAGTTACAGCTTTTCAAAATGTTCCCTGTGAGTAGTCACCTCTGTGTGTGTGTCTGTGTGTGTGTGTGTGTGTCTGTGTGTCTGTGTGTCTGTGTGTCTGCGTTTGTGAGAGAGAAAGAGAGAGAGAGAGAGATTATATTGACTTTGGTTCATACTGTTAAAATGTGAGGAGAGGAGTTTTAAGCAGGTCCTCCTGGGAGACCATGTCTGTGTGGTGGCATCAGGGTACTAATGACCACCCAAATGACCAGGGACCTAAAGTTTAAAAGCTGGAGAAGGTTCCAATTCTGGAACCCTTTTAACAGCACGTGAGAGGGCATTGATTGTCCTTGGAACTGAGGGAGGTCTAAATCCATGTGGCCTCTTGAGGTACATTGTCCATTATTTTCATTTTACTAGCCAGGCTTAAGGCTAAATAACCTTATCAGCATAAAATTACTCTCTCTAAGTGTTACTCCATTCAAGGAGTAGGTTTCCATCCTATCCCTTACGTGTTTTTCTGCGAAGTAATGACAGTGATGGTTTAGGGGTGTGATATGCAGACTGTAGGAAGGCGCCTATGTTTTGCCAACCACCACCTCTGTTGTCCTGACAGCTTTTTTCTTTGACCTCTTCAGATCATCCTGGCCATCCTCGTGTCCTGGCTGCTCTGCTTCATCTTCACAGTAACAGATGTCTTCCCTCCTGACAGCACGAAGTATGGCTTCTATGCTCGAACTGATGCCAGGCAGGGGGTACTTCTGGTAGCCCCGTGGTTTAAGGTCCCATACCCATGTAAGTATTTTGGTAGCCAGGAGGGATCAGGATCCCACAGGGGTCTGAGCTTAGAGAATTTGGAAGTTAGCAGGAGTCTCTACAAGGCCTTCTTTGTCTTTGGCAGACTTAAGGTTCTGGCCCTTAGAGAATTAGAGAGCAGAGGTGGGAGGTGCTGTTGCCAGAGGGCCACTGTTACCCACAGAGACTAACCAGCTCCCTTCTCAGATAAACTGGTTAGTTCTTTCGGTTCCAGTAGGATGAAATCCCAGACACCAGGGGTCTCTTGCCAAGTTTGAGTCTGGTGGCCAGGACTTAAGGGAGCCACTTAAAAGGTCAAGTGCAGAGCTGCACAGCACCAAGCTGCCAAAATGAACAGAAGGGTGGGAGCCCCAGGAGATTAGCAGGCTGCCCAAGCATGATGAAATTTGTATAATCTTTTAATGGGTAGCTATAATCTTTTATTTGGTCACAGCTGTCAGGTAAACTGATACTCACAAACGGGTTAAAGATGGATCTTAAGTTATAATTTAACTGTTGGGTAACTCTTGGCACAGTGGCACGGGCATATGACCCCCAGCTGAGGTGTCACATGGATTCACGTGTATTGCTTTCTGGACCCCAACCCCAGAAGTGATTTGTGTGAACTCAGTGGTTATTACATGCTTCTTGTTGTATTGTGAAGACTCTGCTCCTGGCATTTAGGGGTTTTATTAGATAATATTGAAGCCTGAGCTTAGTCGAGTTGTGCCAGTCTGCTTCTCTGTTCAGCAGTCACATTTTCATATTTTATGACAAGGAGGAAAAGCCAAGATTGGGTCAAAGATAACTGTTCTAAGCGTGTTCAGTGATGGTGATAAAGTTGTTCCGTCTGTTCTTGACACATTTGCAAATGCTATAAAAAGCTTAGTCTTTCTGAAATAACGTTCTGAGATCATATGGTCTAAGTACATATTTATGTATACCCATCCCCCCCCCCAAATACATGGTTCATAAATATACATATAATCTGAGGTAAAATGCATTTAAAAGTCATTTGGTGAGGGAGTCAGGAGGGAGGTGTGGGAGGGTAGGTAGGAGGAAACCCCCATGCCACATGCAGGGTGGTCCTCTCTGCCTGTTCATGCGGCTCCCAAGATGAGTACAAATAGAAACACAGGGTGGGATGTCCACGAGAAGCAGCTGTGCCTGTGTTGAGAGACCAGAGAGATTTTCCCCAGGGACCATGGGGCCCACCACAAGGAGGCGTAACTGAGTGGACTAGTAGGCCTTAGTGTCCTCTGCAGAGTGCTCTCCGGCTCCTCTTCCCACAGCCCTTGACTGCAGCCAGCTCCTATTGCCAGCTCCCCTAGATAAAGAGGTACTCCCGGAGCCAGAAGGATACCGGAGCCAGAACCGTCTCATGTAGTCTGGATGGTTTGGCTTAATCCAGAGACAGGTTTTTGTATGTCTAGATACCTAGCATATTCTTAGTCTTGAATATGCTAAGCATCACTTGATTGATAAAATACAGATATGTTTCTGGTCCAAAATGTCAACAATTCCAAGTTGAGAAACACTGCTATGAAGTAACAAAATAAGGGTTCTAGGTAAGAGGAAAGATGAAATGACAGGAAGGCAACAGATTTTAAATTAAAATAATATTTAAATAAATAGTCTGCAGGAAAGGGACCAAAAATTAAGATTACAAATTTGAGATGTTGAGGAAAACAGAATAAAGATTTCAAAAATTAGGACTTCAGGCTAAAGGGGGAAAATAAGAAAGCAGGGAAAGTAAAAAGACTGAGAAGATAATTTCTGAAAAATAATAAATGGTAAAATAAAATAAGAACTGTGCCCCCAAAATCAAGACACATTTTAGTGTCTTGAAACCATGGTGCTACATCAGTAAAGGTAACTGTATAAAAGATTACTTAGAAAATGTTGCTTGATAAGGAAATCATCTGCACGAGAAGAGTCCCTTCCAAACCAGTCCAGAGACAGATGCTGACCAAGCCAGTTGCTAGTGGCTCTGACCACGGGGCTGCCTTTGCGCCCCTTGGTGACCTCCCTGGGGGTGTGGCAGCTCCAGGCAGGAGAAGTGCTGTCCACACACACCCACCCACCCACACACACTTTCTCTCTCTCTCTCTCTCTCTCTCTCTCTCTCTCTCTCTCTCTCTCTCTCGGCCTATTCTGCATATCTTATTTTATGTGTCATCTTTCTTTTCCCAAACTTGTGATTGCCCCTGGTACCTGAGGCCAAACCCTCTAGGCAGCTAGTCAAGCCATTCCAAACTTGCCTGTCCCCTGCCACATGCTGCCTCTAATGAGCGCTAGTTTATTCCTGCCCATCTCTGCCCATCCACTGATGCCCAGGCTGCTGTCCGCCCAGAACACCCTCTCCACCCATCTCCTGCTCTCCAGACCCTTCTTGGGAAGGGACTGTGCCATTTCCTGATGTCCTAACTGGTACTCATTGTGACCTGAGTTGGGTTGCCTTCATTTGAAGTCAAACCATTGCACTGTTCCTAGATCTTTCAGTGTCCTGATCCTTCAGGACATTGTTGGCCCCTGAATGTTATACATTTCTTTTTCATTGTGCTTTCTACTTGGTGGCTCTATTATAAGTAATGGTTCAAGGAAGGAAGGTCTAGGTACTTCATCATGCAAGTCTATTCATTCTAACAGTGAAAGTTCCTCAGGTTGTTTTTATTAAATAAGATCAGTGGCTTTCAATGTCCAAATAGATATACTTTTTTTTTTTTTTTTTTTTTGGTCTTTTTGCCATTTTGTGGGCTGATGCCTTGGCATATGGAGATTACCAGGCTGGGGGTCGAATTGGAGCTGTAGCCACTGGCCTACGCCAGAGCCACAGCAACGTGGGATGTGAGCCTCCTCTGCAACCTACACCACAACTCACGGCAACGCCAGATCCTTAACCCACTGAGCAAGGACAGGGATCGAACCCACAACCTCATGGTTCCTGATCGAATTCGTTAACCACTGAACCACGATGGGAACTCCCAAATAGATATACTTTTATTTTTTATTTATTTATTTACTTTTGTCTTTTTGCCATTTCTTGGGCCGCTCCCACGGCATATGGAGGTTCCCAGGCTAGGGGTCCAGTCGGAGCTGTAGCTGCCAGCCTATGCCAGAGCCACAGCAACACGGGAACCAAGCCGCGTCTGCGACCTACACCACAGCTCACTGCAACGCCGGATCGTTAACCCACTGAGCAAGGGCAGGGATCGAACCCGCAACCTCATGGTTCCTAGTCGGATTCGTTAATCACTGCGCCACGATGGGAACTCCAGATATACTTTTAAAGAAAAAAAAAATCTCCAATAAAAACTAAATCTGGATATTCAAAATGAAGCTACCTGGGGATTTTGCTTTGCTTTCTTGAAGGAAACTCTTTAATTTTCACAAAACAAAACAAAAAGTGCTAGTATTATATTAGGGAGGTGTTATCTGTATTTTGTGCCATGCTATACTGTTGGGATTTAAATTTAGCTGGTGACTTTTCACTGTGTTTTCATTTGATGCCACCCCCTGGGCAGGAGTACTGTTTTGTAATATGCTTTGCACAGTAGGGCTAAAATCCTGGTCATGCAAATCCTATTCAACACAGCATTTTTGCTGTGTTAAATTTTAATTTAGTGGACACTGAGTGTGGCTGTGAAACAAAAAGAGTAGCACCTGCCTCTTCTAGCTAAACACTTTCTCCTTCTTGTTTTCTTTTTCTTTCTTTCTTTCTTTTTTTTTTTTTTTTTTTTAGGGCCACACCCACAGCATATGGAGGTTCCCCAGGCTAGGGGTCCAGTCGGATCTGTAGCTGCCGGCCTATACCACAGCCACAGCAACACAGGATCCAAGCTGCATCTGCGTCCTACACCATAGCTCACGGCAACACCAGATCCTTAACCCACTGAGCGAGGCCAGGGATTGAACCTCTGTCCTCATGGATGCTAGTCGGGTTCATTAACTGCTGTGCCACGGCAGGAACTCCCACTTTCTTTTTTTAAGTAAAGCAGACCAATCCTGGTTATGGCTGTTTCATCCGGTGGAACTATCCCCAGTCATCTAGTGCAACTGATGACTTAGGTGTAAAAATATGAGCTTCAAAATGTGAGTGGGTTGTGTAGAGTCCTCTGAGATACTGAATGACTCAATGTCCTGATAACTTCTGCCTGCCCGCTAAGAAAGTTTATGAGGCTTTCATGCTTGTTTTCCTTCCTTAGTTCAGTGGGGACTGCCCACCGTCTCTGCGGCTGGTGTCATCGGCATGCTCAGTGCGGTTGTTGCCAGTATTATCGAGTCTATCGGGGACTACTACGCCTGTGCAAGGCTGTCCTGTGCCCCACCGCCCCCCATCCATGCAATAAACAGGTGCGTTCCTGAAAAAATGAGCTCTTCATTGGGCCCAGTGCCTCATACTTTGCTTTTTGGTTTGGATAATCTTAGAGTAGAAACCAAGAGTTTCAGCATGAAGTAACCAAACATCAGGGCTCTTTGTTGGCTGTTTGTTTTGGCTAAGTCTCCCCCTGTTTCGCTCTCGTTTTTCCTCATCCATATATGGAACAGAATTCCTACCCTTCTTCCTCATGGTGACAATTACGCAAGATGTTCTTTGTGAGACCACTTCAGACCTTAAACTCACCAAATTCATTGCTGAACACTGCTACTGTTCTTTGGTTTGGGATCATGGATGTATGTCTCCTTTGATTTCTTGTTTTCACAGCTGTTCTTAGGAGTAGATGCTGAGTCATCTGTTCACAATTACAATTCATACAGAGAGACAAGAGCAGGAATAAATGAAGTCTGTAGAATCTAGACATTTATAAGCCGTGGGTTCTCTTTTCTCAGTACACCAGGTTTCTGGATGCTGGGGGCAAATTGGACCCTCTGGAAGCTCCAGAGAAGAGAAGATAGCCCAGGTCACTCCCTCTTTCCCAGCCAGCTGCTGCCCTTCCAGAAGGGATTATATGTGACGAGATCCAGTGGACTGGTGTCTTAGCATCTCTTGTATGGGTTCTATTGGAATTTAGGGTCCTAATTTTTACATCTTTCTCTGGTGGAGCTGTTGCATATGATTAAATTACTTATATATTGATTCTTTTAAGTTTCAGTGTTTACAAAATTACAAACCATTTCTTTATTAATAGTAAAGTAAGCAAATCAGCAGATGGCCCATGTTTGTCTTAGATCCCAGCAAATGACTCTGTTTTCTGGCTGTAATCTTTTAATTTGGATTAATTTTTAAACAATGTATGTCTGATATGTGGTTCAAAGACATGCTTCTCAATGTTGAATGAGCGTGGAGAATCCTGTTAAAATGTAGGTTCTGCCTCAACAGGCCTAGGGTAGGGCCTGAGATTCTGTATTGCACATGCCTCCTGGGGAGTGTGGAGCCTGCCTCAGGGTCACAACCATTTAGAATGCATTTCAGAGTATTTCCCCCATTGAATGAACATTTTTCTTTCCCCCATTCTTTTACATTTTAGGGGGATTTTCGTGGAGGGTCTCTCCTGTGTTCTCGATGGCATATTTGGTACTGGGAATGGCTCTACTTCATCCAGTCCCAACATTGGAGTTTTGGGAATTACTAAGGTACAAATATTTTTCTAATTAAATGGTTGGGTCTCTAAGTGTTGATCCATTTCATTGATTGGTCTGGCCATTATGAGTTCCGAAAGGAAGGCCTCCCTTTCTGAGATCATCTCTTCCCCCATCTCTGTTATTTTTTCACTGATGGGATTTTGGAAGGCTAGTAGAGGTCTCTTTTTCCTTTGGCTGGCCTGGGTAGGCAGGCACCTAGGTGCTCTTCCTTCATACATTCTACACATTTTTATTAAGCACTGACCCTTTGCCAGGCTGCTGTTCCAGGCACTTGGGATAGATCAATAAATAGTAACGAAAATATCCTCATTATTTATGGAGTATACATTCTAGCAGAGGAAGACAAGCAATAAACAGTAAACATAGTAACTATGACAGAAATATGGGGTAGGGTGAGGGGATCCGGAGAGTGAGTATTAGATAGAGTGAACAGGCGAAGCCTCACTGAGAAGATGACCTTGAGCAAAGACCTGACAGAGCTGAGGGAGGAACTGCACAGGTACCTGGGGAAGAAGCATTCATTCAGGCAGGGGACACTGGCAGTGCAGTGCCATGTCACAGGGGCAGGCTGGCATGCCACAGGTCAGCAAGGAGGCCAGTGGCCCAGGAGCAGAGTTGAGAGTCGGGGGGTGGGTCCAGGAAGAACAGATGGGGTTCCTGAGGTAACTGAGGACCAGGTCGTGCAGACCCTAAAGGCTGTCACAGGTGGAGTGGAAGGGGTAGTGTAGTCCTCCAGGGAGTGACTCCATCTGATTTTTTGTTTTTGTTTTTGGGTTTTTTTTTTTAAGGGCCACACCCATGGCATATGGAAGTTTCCAGGCTAGGGGATCAAGACGGAGCTGCACCTGCCAGCTTACGCCAACAGCTGCAGCAACTCAGGATCTGAGCCCGTGTCTGTGACCTACATCACAGCTCATGGCAACACTGGATCCTTAACCCATTGAGTGAGGCGGAGGATCAAACCTGCATCCTCGTGGATACTAATCAGATTCGTTAACCACTGAGCCACGACGGGAACTCCATTTTTTTGTTTGTTTGTTTAAGGATCACTGTGGCTGCTATGATGAAAGTAGACCACTATGGGGGTGGGGGTGGTGTATGCAAGGGAGGCAGTGGAAACAGACCAGTTAAGATATAGCACTGATTCTAGATGAGAGACAATATTAACTTGTTTCAGTCAATCGTACAGTAAAGAATTGACTCAGTTTTCAAACTGCAGCAGCATCATTATTCTCTTCCAGATGAACTATGTTGTGTACTTAGTGGACAAAACAAGCCACAGTGAGTCACTCAGGTTGAAGCAGTACCTGGGTCTGGAGTGCTACCCATTTGTCTCTCCTCCCCACTCTGCTCCAAACACAGGCACCACACAGTTCAGCTTCAGTAAAAAAGGAGGCTGCTCCTTGGCCTTTCAAATTTACTAACAGATACATTTTATATCCCAATTGCTTTGGGCCAAAGAGTGCAAGTTGCTGTTTGCCCCGAGTGTTGAGGAATGCAGCTTGGCCCTGGGCATCGTATGCCGTGCAGCTGGGTACTGTTAGAACTGGCTCACCATCTGGAATGACCTGCATATGGCACAGGTCTCCCTCTCCTGAACCCTGTATCTTGAAAACTTGGGGGTGAGCTCTGGAGCCTTTTAGAACTGTTTGATCTCTTTAAAATTAGAAATCTTCCTCTAGCTCTCTGCAAGATTATATAACCAGATAAAAGGAAACCAAATACTTAGTTTGGTTAATTAAAACTGCAGATCCAGGTGAGAGGTAGCAGGGCATATGTGGTAGAAACATATATGTAAGTTGGCCAGGCCATTAAAGAGCTTAGCGTTAGGTGTGCTGGTGACCCCACCTGCTGCCTGTTGGTCCTGGCACGTGACATGTAAGGGCTGCTTGAGGGGCACTTCCTCCAGGATCCCTGGATCCTGTTGCTGCCTGTCGTAAGAGCCAATGCTGAGCACACAGAGCTAAGGGAAGGTCATATGGGCACCAAATAAGGCATAAGCCATTCACTCTTAAGCCAGTTTGCTGCCATGAACCTGTAACGGCATGTAACCAATCCAGAATAACACAGAGATAAAATTATCGTAGATGGACTCTTGGGAAAACAGTTTTAACAAGCCAGCTTCCTTTATGCACCCCTTCAAAACATATCATTCACATAATTTAACCAGGGTTCTTGGAGGGAATAAGTGGTGCTGTCATTAAGATTTCTTCTGAAACATGACTAAGATGGTCCGGGGAATAATTATTATAATTTGGATGGTGTCAGCTTATTCTGAAAAGGCACCCTGCCAGCATTTTTTAATTGAACCAATTGATCTTCCCTCTGAATCCCTTTGAACCCTCTTTCCCCAGGTCTTGTCTGTTTGAGGGCAGTAACAACCTTAGAATTGGTTTCCATTGCCCTGACTCACCAAGGGGTATAATTGCTCCATCTACACAGGTGCTCTGGGGTGGGAAAATAGGACTTGCAGCAGAAATTTCTCTGGCCTGAGCCATGTGGCTGATGGAAGATTTCTGCCCAGGAAAAAAGAAGCACAAGTTGTAGGCTGTATTCTGCCCCTTGTCCAGCTGAAGGACTTGAGACATTGGCTTTTCTGATTAGAACTCAGGTCTGAAATCTGACAATTCTAGATCTAGATATGTGTTGTTCATTTTGATATTCAGTAGCCACGTGGCTATTTAAATTAGTTAAAATGAAAAATTCAGTTCTTCAGTCTCAGAAGGCACATTTTCAAGGGTTCAGTGATCACATATGGCTGGTGGCTGCCAAAGGAAAGCATAGATAAAACATTTCCATCATTATATGCAATTCTCCCAGACAGCAGTGGTCTGGACCATTGTATCAGATTTCTACAACATGTGGAAGGAGGGTGATCTGGGGCCTTTCCAAAGACTCTGCCTCCATTTCCTGGCAAGTCTTCTATTTGCTATCCTTTGTCTAGTTAACGGCATTCCATGGACAAACATGGACGTTCTAACTCTTTGATCAGAATTGAGGCTGCCTACCCTTTTGTGTGTTCTAAAGTTCTGAGAGTCGAATGGGTTGGATTCCATATGCAGGACTTCTCTGCAGAGTGTGTGCCGTTGCCTGTCCCACAGAGAGGGGCAGCATGGCATAGTAGAGAGGTGGCTGCTTTGAATTCAGCCCTGGCTCCATCACTTCCTCTCTAAGTAAGTAACCGTGGGTAGGTTATGTCACTTCTCCAAGTTTCTATGTGTTGGTCTGTAAAGATAGCTTGCAAGGTTTTGGGAATTAATCACTTGATGTAAAGCACTTAGCAGAGAGTCTCAGCACATGGTTAGAAACACAGCAAACAAGAGATATTATTGTGTGATATTTAGCCCTACGTTTATTTCTAGGACAGGTAGACATGATCCCCGCTGGCTGTACTATCTCTTTGATGGCATCCAGAGGGAGGTCATTTCTTCTCTGCAGCGTATCACCCCGCTGAACACTTAATTTTTCGGTGGCGCTAGAAGCAGAACCACAGTTCAGAAAGGAGATTAGAAGGGAGTCAGAGAGGCAATTCCAGAGAGTAGGCAGCAGGAAAGGAGATGTGAGGCTCTGTGTAACATCAGGAGGGCAGAGACTTTAGGGCTGTGTCTCTGGTGTTTGGAACAGAAATGTGTAATAGGCACTTGGTTAATATCTGTTGAACAGAAGAATGGCTTGCTTGCTTTTTTTGGATAGCATCTAAGGCAGATCAGCCTTCTATGCATGGTTTTCATAAAAGACTGGTTGTTTCAGACATCCTTGGGGCCAACCCAGCCCTCCCCACTGCATATCGAACAGGGCTGACCCTGCTGGGAGGTGGTTTGCTCTGTCTGGTTGCTCTTCCTCTAGTGAACTCATACTCATCCCTCAAGACCGTCTCCAGGGAACCCTCTTCAACTTTTCAGAGTTTCCTCTTCCCACTGGACTCCCATACAACATAACAATTGCAGCAGTACGATTATTTGATCATTGCTCAACTTTATATCCACCACTGTCCCCCCCACCCCCGCCAAGTCTAGTAAGTGCTGGTCACACAGCAGTTCCTTAAAAATGTTTGCTGAAAAACGAGCTGTTTGTAAATGAAAGGCTTCCCTATCATGTAGTACTGAAAGCATAAGTCGTTTTTGCCTTATTTGCCAGTTTGCGTGAGGGTTTTCACTACTTTCCTGCACTTGGTGGTATAATGGGAGGAGCTGTAAATTAGAATAATGGAAGCTGGGCTCTTCTGTCAGCTGTGACTGATTCTAGCTGGTCACCTCAGTAAAGGTGACTCTTATCCTGAACCCTTGGGCCATTGAGAAGCTTTTGGATGGTCTAGCCCAACATCATCCAGGAGAACATTGTGCAGTTAGTGGGAATGTTTCTGTACCTGCACTATACCCTGTGGCAGCCCCCACACTAAGGGACTGAATTTTACTTTCTTTGGCGCGCGGGGAGCGGGCGGGGGAGGGGGGCGCACCTGCCGAATGTGGAAGCTCCCAGGCCAGACATTGAACCTATGCCACCACAGAGACAACGCTGGATCCTTAACCTGCTGTGCCACACCAGGAACTCATTTTATTTTAATTAGTTACATAGCCATCTTTTCCTCACTATAAGTCATATATAAAGCCCTATGGACACTACCTCAGCCATTTCTGAAACCTTTTATTCAGTTGATGTCCTCAGGATGTTTCCCTGGAAGAGGCAGCCCAGAGCAGGGGCCAACAGTACATGATCTTTTTTTTTTTTTGCGGGGGGGTAGCTTTCTAGGGCCCTATGTATAGCATATGGAAGTTCCTAGGCTAGGGGTTGAATTGGAGCTGCATCTGCCAGCTTATGCCACAGCCACAGCAACACAGGATCCAAGCCGTGTTTGCAACCTATGCTGCAGTTCACTGCCACGCCAGGTCCTTAACCCACTGAGAGCAAGGCCAGGGATCGAACCTGCATCCTCATGGATACTAGTCAGTTTCATTACCACTGCGCCACAATGGGAACTCCAGTGCAGGATTCTTGAGCCCATAGCTAGCTCCATCTCTCATTACCTGGGTGACAGTGGGTTACATGGAAAATTCTAGAAGGCAGAAATAAGGCTTAACAAATTTGAGACCACATGGGAAATGCTTTGGACATGGTGCTGACGAAGTCCTAAGTTGGGAGAACCAAGCCTTGGAATCAAAGGAGTTTTGGCAGAAGAGGTAGCATTTGGGTAGTATTTAGAAGGATGTGTCAGAACTGGCCAGAAGGGGACGCATGCCAAAGGCAGGGGACTGACAGTGTTAAAACAGCGAACACAGTGGTAAAAGAGGTCACTCAGAGTTCCTGCTATGGTGCAGCAGGATGGACACTTTCTGCAGCAGCAGGGACGACATGGGTTAGATCCCCAGCCCAATGCAGTGTGTTAAAGATCACAGCTGCGGCTCAGATTTGATCCCTGGCCCGGGAACTCCATTATGCTGCAGGGCGGCCAAAAAAAGAAAAAAATGGGGAGGGGCCAGGGAAGAGTCACTCCATCACAGTGGAAAGGCCAGGTAGGCAGAGGAAGGCCAGAGGCAGCAAGCCCAGGTAGGAAGCTATCAAATACCCTAGTGCTTGCCAGGCTCTGTTCAGATTATTTTACATGTGTTTAGTTTAATCCTCAAAGCGGCAGCACATGGGCCATTGTTACAGAGATGAGGCTTCTGCCACCCAGAGATTCTAATGCCCATCACCTGGTTAGAAATGAGCAGGGAGTCGGAGAGCTGGGCCCTAGAATCCTGTACGCTGGCCTTCAGGCTCTGCCACCTCTCATGGGACACCCAGAGGAGAGGAAGTTCCTGAAATGCTCGGGCGGCGGCGGGGGGGTGGGGGGGTGTCTGATTTAGGTGCCAGAACCCAGAAGAGGAACAGGAGCAAAGTGTAGTTTTTGTATTTATTTGAGACTCGAGAAGGTCATCCTGGCCATTGACTGTGGGCATTAGAGACCCAGGACCAGAGCACAAGAGCAGGTGCACAGTGAGGCGACGTTACCCATGGCTTGGAGGCCCAAAGGCCAAGCCCTGGGCCACCCCATAGTCAAGGGGAGCAGAGGCATCAGCTTCCAGCAAGACCCAGATGGAAAGGGAACGAGGAAAGGCGGTGGGAATCTTTTTACTCTGGCTGCGTTTGTGGTAATTACGTGTTGGAATCTGTCCTCATTGTGAAATGAGACTGATCCCTCTTAATCAAAAGTGTTAAGAGTAATACAGATTTTGTCTTCAGTTTTGTCGCATTTGCCCTGGTGGCCTGACTAGAAGTGTGTGCTGCTGGAGAACCTACAGGTGAACGGCTCTCTCTGCCCTTTGTCTGCCCTGCAGGTTGGCAGTCGTCGGGTGATCCAGTACGGCGCAGCCCTCATGCTCGCGCTGGGCATGATCGGAAAGTTCAGCGCCCTCTTCGCCTCCCTCCCAGATCCGGTGCTTGGCGCCCTCTTCTGTACTCTCTTTGGTAAAATTCCCTTTCCTTGATAGCCAGCTTCCTTCTCAGGTGCCTTTTCTTCCTTCCCATTTACGAAGGAATCCCTTTCATGAGATTGAATTTCTATCTTAAAATGCAAAAGATATACCTTAAAAACTCATGTCACTTTTTGAGTTGAATTGATGTTGGGTAGAATAATTGGGAAAAGATCAGGTTAAATTTTAGTCGCTCTAGTCAGCATTTCAGATTGATTTAAGCTCATATACCTTTCTCTTTGGGCCTTTTAAAACTGACCATTTTTATGGTGGGACTCAATTTGATCTCTGTGCCATTCAGCTGTAGTAATAAGGGAGCTGATATTTGGGTGGGTTTCCCCATGTAATTGAAATAACTGAATAGATTTTTTAAGGGAGAACCAGTGTCCTTAGTTTTCTGCCGTAGTGTGATGTTTATGCCCCCGAATAAGCCCAAGTAGTGCTTAGGCCGGAGTTATTTGGATTAGAGACCCAGGTAGTCACATTCCGATCCCTGTCCTGCCTCTACACTGGTCTCCTGACTTGGGACAGAGAAAGGACGTTGGAGGGACAGCCTGAGTGCCCAGCATCCTTGCCATGGGTGAGCTAATGAACTTGGGGTCGAATGTTTTTTTCTCCAGGAATGATCACAGCTGTTGGACTCTCTAACCTGCAGTTCATTGATTTAAATTCCTCCCGGAACCTCTTCGTGCTTGGATTTTCCATCTTCTTTGGGCTTGTCCTTCCAAGTTACCTCAGACAGAACCCTCTCGTCACAGGTAGGGAAAACAGGCTTGAATCTTGTGGGGGAATTGGGATTGGTGACTACTCATTCACTAAGAGCTCATCACCAATTAGAGAGGATTTTGGAACTTTGGGAATCGTTTTGGTAAATGTTCACCTATGTATTTCATCTAAATCCCAATTGGTCAGAGTTTTATCTGGAAGCCCTTTGCACCACTCTCCACGTGAGGTGGTGCGTGCACGTAACTGATGTGCACAACATGGTCCCTCTCTCCCTCCCTCCGTCCCTTCCTCCCTCTTCTCTTTGTTGTTTTTCTTCTCTTTTCTACCCCTCCCCTTCCTTCCATCCTTCTTCTCCTTCTTTTTTGTTTTTTTTAACCAGAACCCTTTCCTTTGGGAGAATGCCTCTGTAAATTTGATTTTTCAACTAATGCTATATTAAAATGTATAATTTTTAAAAATTCAACTTTGTATACTTTGCTGTACATGTTTTTCAACTGGGATTACAGATATTTTTAATTATTTTTTAATACCCAAATGTCGTGAAGGATGAACAAATGGGAAACATCTTAAGAAACAGCTTTTGCTGCTGACATTATATGCAGAATTTGGGACCATTGTATGTATATATATGAATGTTTATGTATTTTTTCAGGTGAAATTCACATAGCATAAAACCAATCATTTTAAAGTAAACAGTTCAGTGGCATTTTAGTACATTCACAACACTGTGTAACTACCACCTCTGTCTAGTTTCAAAAGCATTCCGTCACCCCCAAGTAAAATTGCATGCCCATCAAGCAGTTAATCCCCATCATCCCCATTCTCTCAGCCCCTGGCAGGCAACCACCAATCTGCTTTCTGTTGCTATAGATTTACATGTACTGGATATTTCATATAATGGAATCACACAAATGTGACCTTTTGTGTCTGGCTTCTTTGACTTGGCAAAGTGTTTTCAAGATTCATCCATATTACAGCATATATAAGTATTTTACTCCTTTTTATAATATTCCATTGTATGTCTCTACTGTAACCTACTTATCCATTTTTCCATTGATGGATGGCTGGGTTGTTTCCACCTGTTGACTGTTATAGGACATGGGTATACAAGTACAGTCAGTTCTCACTCACGGTAGTTATATTCTGTAAAGTCACAGTGAATATGAACTGAATCATTGCTCCTGGGCAGGCATAGCCAGTGGCACTGGAACTCATGTCTGAATGGTGCTCATCTAACATATTTTCTCCATTAGGCACATCCATGGCATTTTGCCCTTAGCAACCCCAGACAGCACTTCAGCTCACTGCAAGGGGGGCATTTTAAATAGCGAGATAACTAATGAAAAAGCGCAAAAATGCAAAAATGTGGTATTACGTAGACTGTTAAAAGGACATCTACAGTGTGAGAGCTGAAACATGAAGGTGGTGGTTTGTTTTTTGTTTTGTTTTTTTAGGGCCACACCTGCAGCATATGGAAGTTCCCAGGCTAGGGGTCAAATCGGAGCTACAGCTGCTGGCCTGCACCACAGCCACAGCAATGCAGGATCTGAGCTGCATCTTTGACTTACACCACAACCCATGGCAACACCAGATCCCTGACCCTCTGAGCAAGGCCAGGGGTCAAACCTGTATCCCCATGGATACCTGTCAGATTCGTTTCTGCTGTGTAGCAGCAGGAACTCCCTCATTACCTTGTTTGACCTCTCTTGGGAACATTTGTGTTGGGCAGCTTAAATTTTTCAGAGTTCTGTGCAGGCCTGTGAATAACTGACAGCACCACAGTATTCATTTTGAGTTTACAAATAAATTCTAGTATGTAGGTAAATTCACAAATAACAGAATCTGCCCAGTAACCAGGACTGACTGAGTACCTCTTTTCAGTTCTTTTGAGTATGTGCCTAGGAGTAGGATTGCTGGGTCATATGGTCATTCTCTGTTTAACTTTTTGAGGAACCACCTGTTTTCCATAGCAGGTGAACCATTTTACATTTTCCACAGGTATGGGGGACACAGTGATTTCTTTATACCATTATTATTTTTTTATGGCCACAGTCACGACAGAGGGAAGCTTCTGGGCCAGGGACTGAGTCCGAGCCGCAGCTGTGACCTGTGCCACAGCTGCAGCAATGCAGGATCCTTTAACCCACTGGCATCAGACTGGGAATAAAACTCACCTCCACAGCAACCCAAGCCACTGCAGTCAGATTCTTAACCCACTGTGCCACAGCAGGAACTCCAGTGATTTCTCTTTCTTCACGATCTCATTAAATACATTTGTTATCTTCCTACTGGGGATCATTGTATTTTTAAATATAGAAAGGGTGTGAACTTCTAATAGCAAGAAGATTCTTGAACTTTACATCTTAATGTTATTCATTCATGTGATGACATCTTTATAAATCACGTTGCCCCTAGTTTAAACCAGCTAAGCATTAATTAGTAACTCAGAATTCTGAGGTCCTTCATTTGATTGCTGATCCCGTAGATATTTTTGTCCTCTTGTTACTCACTTTGTAAACTTTTCAGCCTTAGAGCAGCCATCTTTCATATTGATTTTTATTCCTTTCTTTTTTTTCCCCTTTTTTGGTCTTTTCAAGGCCGCACCTGTGGCATATGGAAGTTCCCAGGCTAGGGGTCTAATCAGAGCTGCAGCTGCCAGCCTATACCACAGCCACAGCAACGCAGGATCTGAGCCACATCTGTGACCTACACTGCAGTGTGGCAATGCCCTTAACCCACTGAGCAAGGTCAGTGATCAAACCTGTATCCTTATGGATACTAGTCGAATTCTTAAGCCACTGAGCCGCAATAGGAACGCCTGACTTTTTTTTTTTTTAATCTGCAAACAACACTCCCCTGCCAGGCTTCATAGTTCATTATAGGATGAACTTCACTCTATTAGATTTATCTTCTGTGAACCATTGTTAAGTATTGTTCTTAGGAAGATAACTTTCAATTATTGTTGAAAAGTGTTCCAGTAGTTTAAAATGTTACCAGCAAACATTTATCTACACACACATAACAGAAATTTACACTTTCATACACTGCATTGATTGGTGATTGGTGTCCACCCCACTGTTCCTGTCTAAGTCAGGGGCAGGTCTGTCCGACTGGTAGTGACCTGTTGCTATGTCGTTTTTAGGGATAACAGGAGTCGATCAGGTGTTGAACGTTCTTCTCACAACTGCTATGTTTGTAGGAGGCTGTGTGGCTTTTATTTTGGATAACACCATCCCAGGTATGTGGTATATATCAAGTACGCTTATGCTATGTTATGACTTTTTTGCCAAATAAACATGGGAAGCAGGAAGAGTGAATCAGTTCAGAGCTATCACTAGTTAAAACTGTCTTGTCTTGCCTTTTTTTTTAAGTTTTTTAAATTGTATTTTATTTATAGCGTTCTGTCAATTTCTACTGTACAGCAAAGTGACCCAGTTATACATATAAACACTTTCTTTTTCTCATATTATCCTCCATCATGTTCTATCACAAGTGATCGGATATAGTTCTCTGTGAAAACTGTTTTCTAAAGTGGTTAAGATGACACATTCAACCACCTTTCATGAATTACTTTTTTGCTAATACACTTAGTTGTTTTGTTTTTTTTTTTTCTCCTTCCTGCTGAATTACTTTTAAAAGAAAGCAGGTGAATTCCTTGCATATGGTGAAATGACAGCAGGATGCCTTGAACACACTCCAGCTGCCTGCTTTCCCTCCTAGCCTTGCCCGGGGGCCCTACAGCTTGGCTTTTGTTGACTTGTTCACACACTCCTGAGCCAGCTACTGACAGCAAGCCACACTCCTCCTTCTTGTGGAGCCTGTCCTTCAACAAGTTGTTCTGAAGACAGACCATTGCCAGGACTAGTGCCCAAGAAGTGTGTGGAGGCAGCTCTCTCTCCAACACCTATACCCCTTGTCTCACAGCGGGGTGCATTCTATGCCAAGTGCTGGGTGATGGCCTAGGATGTGATGTGGGCCCTGCCTGTGGCCTTCCCAGCTTCCTTGAGGTACTTTGTAATTGTTGCAAAGTGCTGCTGTGGGCTCACTGGTAGACTCTGTTAGGGAAAGGTGATGTTTATTCTTGGGCTTGAAGATTTTATTGAGATGTTTCCCTTAATCTCTCTCCAAAAAGCCTCAATCAGGAAGAGGTTACTGGGGAAATTAGGGCTGCTGGCAGAAGGAATCACATGCATGACTAGATGGAAGGTATTAGATTTGTGGGAGGTCAGTAACATCCACCTTCTCTCCTAAGTCAGCTCTAATTGAGAGAGGAAGAGGAGTCAGGCAGATGGAAATTAAAGTCAGTTTTATTACTGCAATGCCCATGGGAGGGCATAGCTTATATGTAAGAAAATAACAAGAGGTTTCCTAAGCACCGCACTAGAGAACTAAACTTATCACCCAGGCTCAGGCAGAGAAGTATATTGTTAGGGTTCCTTTGTAGCTTTAGCATTTAAGCAAATGCCAGGTCTCCTCTCTGCACAGGGATTTGTGAAGAGGAGTTCAGGAGTTGCTGAATGCTGTAGGACCAAACCTTTCTCCACAGCTCATCTATCAGGGTATAGCATCGCTAGGGGTGTTAGGCCAGAGCAAGTTCATCCTCATAGGAGCACAAGAGGGGAATATGTGATAAGTGCACCCTGCCCAACCTCCTCTTGAGTGAAGCAAAGCAGTATAAAGAGTGGTGTGTCTGGATGGGGGTGAAAGGATTTGCAACAACCAAGTGGTGAAGGCCTTGTGAGCTGTAATAAGGACTCTGGGCCCCATTTTACAAGGTCAGATTTGCATTTTGGAGTGGAGTTGTGCTGAGAGGTTAGTGATTCTTAGATTTCTGGTTTGGCATCAACTACTCCTCAAGTGCTCTTTGCTGTCACTCCATTGGGTTCGATCTGCAAGAGAGCAGTGGTGGAGAATCTCAACACTTGAACTGTTTAACCAAACGTTCCATTGGTTTGTTTTTGTTTTTCTGTGTATGCGTTCTGCAGGTACTCCAGAAGAAAGAGGAATCAGGAAATGGAAGAAGGGCGTAGGCAAAGGGAGCAAGTCTCTCGATGGCATGGAATCCTATGACTTGCCATTTGGCATGAACGTTATTAAAAAATATAAATGCTTCAGCTACTTACCCATCAGCCCAACCTTTGCCGGCTACACATGGAAAGGCCTCGGGAAGAGCGCCAGTGGCAGGAGTTCAGATGAAGACTCACAGGCTACAGTATAGCCGGAGCTTGCCCTGTGGCCCGGCCGCAGTGAGGCATGAATCTAGTTCCTTGTTGAGTAACAAGCAGTAACATATATGTTTGTATATCTGCATTTACATTCTCCGCCCCAGAGCTAAGGCTGATTACAAATAGCTTTTTTTGTCGTGGGTTGTGATCATGTCTAATATGGTGTCTCATCTCTCTTCTTATTTAAGCCCTTGACCCTTTGCCGTGGAGAGCATCCATTGCTGGCAGTGGCCACTAAATTTGAAATTCCTGTCCTTCTGGGGGAGTGGATGTTTGAAATCCATGGTGATTCCTTGTTTTCACTCCCATTCTAACACCATGTGCTAGCTTTCTTAAAAGCCACCTCCAGGGTCCAGCGCTTTCTGTCTCTGGAAGCACCAGGAACTGTACCTACAGAGACCTCTGGTCAAGGGGCACCACTATCCTTGCATTGTCACAACTCACTGGTTCCCTGATACTCCTGTAGGAAGTGGCAGTGGGCCAATTGAAAACAGTGATGTGCTTGCCCTATGCCCAAATCTGCACATATATTTTATTAGAATGGAAGTTGGGGGCTTGGACAGGAAGGGAAAGGACCTTGAAATCAGTATCTGATTCTCAACTGCACTTTCTTGGTGCCACCCTGGCCCAAGCTGGGCCAACACATCTCATACTGGCCTCTTTTTTACTAGTAGCTGAGACACTCTATCTGGCATTTATCACTCCTGGCAGGTGTGATGGGTATAGAATGCCACACACGGCACCAAGCATATGTTTATGGGAGTCTTGGCTCTGCTGTCATGTGGATGTCAGTTATTGTTGTGCGTGTCTATAATTATAAGACTTTATTCCTATTTAATGTTATTGACTCTAGCAGATTTTTGGAATCAGTGTTTTCCCATGTGACCCTCTTACCTTACATCCCTATTACCTGTCCCTCACTTTCTATCCCCAATTAAGGAAAGAACCAGCATTTGTCAAGCTGTGGACACCATCAGGGAAGCTTGTTGTCATGGCTCTTGAAGGCCAGTAACCATTATTGTGGTTGTGTTTTGTATTGCTTGATACCATGAAAGTGTAGATACTGTAATGCGTAACCTATTTATCAAAACTGACTACTGGACCAGAGCCCAGAAACCATGGGTTAAGTTAAACGTGAATTTGTTTTGTGAAGAAGGGAAGCCAGGGCAGGTGACAAACTGAGCCGCCATATTGAATGGTCTGGCACCATGATAAATTAATCGCTGCAGTTCTCTTGCTGTTCCTATCTGACAGTTAAGGCTTAAGGAGACTTTCTGTGGGTTGCCATATTGAATGTGTACTGGATCTTGATTTCGCAGAGGGGAAGATTAGATCCACTGGCCAAATGCTGCCTTTCTTGAGTTATTGAAGGTATTGAGAAAAGCAACTGGCAGGCCCCTTCTATTGAGTTCTAATTAATAATAGTTCTTTGTGACAAAAATGACTTACTGAATTTGGTTTGAAATTTTCCAACCAGAGGGAAAGCCTGAGTGACCTTGCTTCACGAGGTTGTGCTTCTTAAGTGTTTGTTTACCTGGTTGAGCTTTGGATGGCAGTGGGCATTCTTGTATCCAACAACATGGTTCTCGGCAGCCTTGTGTCCACACGGTAAATTTTCTGTCTCCAAAACTGGCTCTGCTTCAGCACAATGGGATGTTTCTGGCAACGTTATCATGTCACTGCAGCCTCCTCGACTCCTGGAAAGTTTGGGGCTTTAAGGCCTATTCTGGCAAGAACATTTCATAGCCACTGCATTGTTTCGCCAAGACCTATTGCAGATTAAGTAAAGAACTTAGATTCTAAATTTAAATTTGTATGGCATGTTTTCTTGAAGTGTATTTGGTACATAGTTATTCCAGAAGCACACTGGCTAATGATTTTCTTGTTAGCCTTCGAGGCTGACAGACTCGTTGTCACCTTGGTTGCTCTTAGTTTCTTCTATTTGTATTTCACTCAGCATCTCCAATTTCTCTCCTCTAAACAATGGGGAAAACTGTTAAACATCCCAGAGATTTGCAGGATTCTAGCTCTCTAGCAGAAGGACCAAACATCCAAATGAAAGCTTCTGAACCACTGGTAATTCAGGAGCAAGTTCCCTTCAGCTTAACGTGACCCAGGCATCCCTCCTCCCAGTGGATAACACTAAGGCTATGTGCTTCAAACGTCTAGAAACCCAATCCCTTCTGAAAATCCTTCTGGGTTATTGGGAGGTTTCAAATCTGCTTGTCTGGCAGGATGTTTTCTGTAAGCCTTCAAATATGCAAAGAAGCCCTGTGCCCCCACCTCCCTTGAGAAAGAGGGTTTTCACCATTCTCATTCCACAGGGGCCAACTTTAGATTCTCTGTCCATGGTGGGGGAAGGGACAAGAAGATATGCTACCAAAGGAGTCTGTAATTGAAAGAAAAATATATTCGCCTGCTTCTTATGTTTAAGCACACACCTGAAGGGAAGGTTTGGGGAGACACAGTGACCCTGCGTAGCCTGTGCCTGTATTTCTTCCACTTGCATTGCTGGAGCCACATACCCACCATGCTTTGGCAAGTAGAATGTTTTAAAATGTTTTGAGTGTAATGCCTTGTGCAGGGCATTCAGTCTCCAATTTTCTACAGTGAACACCTGCCCACCACCTTCACATTGACATTGGTGATCCTGATGTGGAAGGTAGAAACTGTTTTTTTGGGTGTTTTTTTTTTTGTTGTTTTTTGTTTTTTGTTTTCACTTTTTAGGCCGCACCTGTGGCATATAGATGTTCCCAGGCTAGGGGTCGAATCAGAGCTACGGCTGCTAACCGCAGCCGCAGCCACAGCAACTCGGGATCTGAGCCACTTCTGTAACCTACACCACAGCTCAAAACAACACCAGATCCCCAACCCAATGAGCGAAGGCGGGGATCAAACTCACATCCTCATGGATACTAGCCGGATTTGTTTCTGCTCCGCCACAACAGGAACTCCAGTAGAAACTATTTATAAGGACAGTAGGAGTTCCTGTTGTAGTTCAGTGGTAGTGAACCTGACTGGTATCCATGAAGATGCGGGTTTGATCCCTGGCCTTGCTCGGTAGGTTGAGGATTCGGCATTGCCATGAGCTGCCAGTGTAGGTCACAGACGCAGCTCAGATCTGGCTTTGCTGTGGTGTAGGCTGGCAGCTGCAGCCCCGATTCGACCCCTAGCCTGGGAACTTCCATATGCCACAGGTGTGGCCCTTTAAAAAAAAAAAAAAAGAAAAAGGACAGTAGATGCTGCTGTATCACTGCTGGGGCAGGGGAGAACCCACCACTGCTCTGGAAAAAAATATTTAATGTAGTTCACAGAATAATGGGAAATGGCCCCAATCTTTATAGGCACTTTTCATTCTCATTCTCTCGGGAATTAAACAGATTCATTGATACAGAATCTTTCTTAAGAGGGTTTCACATTTTAGGTTGTAGTAAGTTTCTTATGATTGATCAAGGCAAGGGAAGTGGCTTAACCATGGGTCCTGATGGTTTCCCGTTTTCATGGTAACAAATTCATACACAGGATTTGCTTCATACTGTAGAATACTGACTTTCATGATGACAACCTGGTTTATGCATGAATATTGCAGTATTTCCATATAGTAAAATAACATTTCTACCCAGGATAATAGTCACTGTTTTCCAGGGAGGGAATGATAATTTTCATGACAATGTCATGTGATGATAGAATTTCTCCATTGATGAATCTCTAGTATGTGTGTATACTTTATTTACCCACACATATGTTTTATGACCATGAGCTAAGTTGTTATTTCTTTAATTCATGTCCCTGCTGAAATATTGGTACTAGCAATTTAGACATGAAGTTCCATAATGTTGATGCCACAAGAGTGGCCAGGCCAGATAGGAGACGAATAAGGAGCTGCAGCAGAAGCCTCATTCCAGAACCTGTCTGGCTCTAGGAAAGGCAGCATTCTGCACACTCACCCTGCAGCCTGGCGTGCACTCAGCTGCAGGCAGCAGGCCAGGCGTGGCTAGTCCTGGCCCTGGAGTGCACACCTAGCTGTGCCCCCAGGCCCTGTGGCAGCCTGAGCCCACATAGGGTTTCCTTCTTTAGGGTGCCGCCCCTTGGTTTTAGGGAATCTCCTGGGGCCTCATGTGCTTAAGTTTCCAACACAGAATAGGACTGCCCCCAGCCTGCACGCCTCTACAGTTGCGAGTGGAGTGGTGCTAGAAGACTGCCCGTCTTTGCCAGCGTTCAGCTTCTGCCCATGGACCCGTGAAGCATTGAGGATCCCTTTTCAGCAGCCTCACACACATTCCTGTCCCTTGAGGTTGTTCTCAACTGTGCCTCGTCGTCACTCCACACAAGTAACAGCCAACCTCCTTAGAATTGCTCTCTGTGTTTCCCAGCACTAGAACACGCTTCCCAGTAAGTGGGGCGTCTTACTGACAGTCAAGTTACCTTTTTTGTTCGTTCGTAACAACCTCTGTTTAACATGTTAATAGATTTCTGACTGTTCTTAAAACAGTGGGGATACCTATATTTTCCTTAAGGTTTTGTGACCTACGGGCTATATACCTTTCTGGGATTTTGTTTGTTATTTTTATTTTGCATACCGAGGGTATTGGGGTGGGGTTGTTTTTTGAGATGTGTAATTCTTTTATGGAGTTTTTAAAAAGACTTTTCATATTGTTTTTCTAACATGGCTTCATTAAACGTTTAAGTATTTTAAAAATATGTAATATTTGGACCAGATGTTGTGAATAATAGTAGAGATAAAGCTATTTTATTCTGTATTTTTAAAACTGTTCCGTACAAATAAAAGCTCTTCTGGATGCATTTCTGCTGTTCACGTGCCTTCTTTGGGTGGTTTTTAAGACACCTGTCACTAATTAAAAGTCATCACTGGCGAGGGAAATCAGCTAATACAAATTTTAGTCCAGCAAGTTCACCTTTGTCAGGTCATATGTGTATATATATATATATATATATATATATATATATATATATTTTTTTTTTTTATTATAGCTGGTTTGTAGTGTTTTGTCAGTTTTCTATTGTACAGCATGGTGACCCAATTACACATACAAATATACAATCTTTTTTTCCTCACATTATCATGCTCCATCATAAGTGACTAGATATAGTTCCCAGTGCTATACAGCAGGATCTCATTGCCTATCCATTCCAAAGGCAACAGTCTGTATCCATTAACCCCAAGTTCCCAATCCATCCCACTCCCTCCCCCTCCCCCTTGGCAACCACAAGTCTATTCTCTAAGTCCATGATTTCCTTTTCTGTGGAAAGGTTCATTTGTGCCATATATTAGATTCCAGATATAAGTGTTATCATGGTATTTGTCTTTCTCTTACTGACTTCATTCAGTATGAGAATCTAGTTCCATCCATGTTGCTGCAAATGGCATTGTTTTATTTTTCATGGCTGAGTAGTATTCCATTGTGTATATATACACCACATCTTCCTAATCCAATCTTCTGTCGATGGACATTTCGGTTGTTTCTATGTCTTGGCTATTGTGAATAGTGCTGCAATGAACACGTGGGTCATGTGTCTTTTTCAAGGAAAGTTTTGTCCAGATATATGCCCAAGAGTGGGATTGCTGGGTCATACGGTAGTTTTATGTATAGTTTTCTAAGGTATCTCCATACTGTTTTTCATAGTGGTTGTACCAACTTACATTCCCACCAACAGTACAGGAGGGTTCCCTTTTCTCCACACCCCCTCCAGCACTTGTTATTTGTGGACTTTGCCATTCTGACTGGTATGAAGTGGTACCTCATAATAATTTACTGTTTAGTTTTAGTTTTGCATGTTCTTGGACATTATGTAAAAAGTGTATGTATTGTCCCATTTCACTAGCTATTGTGAAATTCCTTCATACTGGTACATAACTGTAATGTAGTCCATTCATCTTCACTGAATTTTAAAATCTACGAGTAACAAAGACAATGATCATTCCGAAAGCTCCAGAGAGAATGAGCAAAAGCAAAGCCCTTAAGAGCTGGTGTTTCATGGGTGCCAGATTTTCCAGCAGCAACCCAGTTTGCAGAGTTACGTTTTTAAGGATTGAAGAAAAAGAACTTAAGAGTTTTATGTCTAGCCACTTGAAGGTCCCCATTTAAATATTTTGGATGAAGTGCTTAAATTTGAGGAGAAACCAACCTAGAGGGCTTGTAGGAGATAACTGAGGGAAAGCTAAGCAGTTAGGATCTGGGTAAATTCAGTGTCTTGATCCATTCTGGCTGCTCTCAGAGAAAACCATAGACTGGGTGGTTTAGAAACAGTAAACATTTCTCACAGTTTTTAGAGGCTGGACGTCATGGCGTGGCAGATTCCGTATCTGGTGAGGATCTGCTTCCTCGTTCAGAGACAGCTGTCTTCTCCCTGTGTCTTCACTTGGTAGAGGAGGCAAAAGACCAAGCTCTTTGAGGTCTCTTATGAGGGCATTATTGCCATTCATGAGGCCTTCAACCTCATGACCTAATCACCTCTGACGGCCCTGTTTATTAGGTTTCAACATATGAATTTGAGGGGACACAAATAGTCATTAAAATGTAGCAAAGGCCAAAGGAAAGAAAGAAATATACATAATGTGCTTGAATTATAATTCCAGGCCGTATCTACTTGGTGATGGGAGAAGAGCAGAGACTTACAGAGATGACAGAAACATGCCCAAATGTACCGATAACCATAAACAGACTTGCCGATTAAATAGATTATTAGACCAGATAACAGAGCAAAATCCTTATATTCACCGGGTTTATTGTGTTCAAAAGTGCGGCTGTGGGAGTTCCCGTCGTGGTGCAGTGGTTAACGAATCCGACTAGGAACCATGAGGTTGCGGGTTCGATCCCTGGCCTTGCTCAGTGGGTTAAGGATCCAGTGTTGCCATGAGCTGTGGTGTAGGTTGCAGATGCGGCTCGGATCCCGAGTTGCTGTGGCTCTGGCGTAGGCCGGTGGCTACAGCTCCGATTCAACCCCTAGCCTGGGAACCTCCATATGCCGCGGGAGTGGCCCAAGAAATAGCAAAAAGACAAAAAAAAAAAAAAAAAAAAGTGTGGATTGTTGAAGGTGGCAACAACATATTCAAAAGTTGATTGTGTCTTAGAAACTTTATGAAAGTTTCTAAGCGATTTGGCAATCGTTTTATATGTGTTGAATTTAATACTAAACTGTCTTGGTTTGTATTTTGCATGTCTTTAATTCTAGAAATTTATTAATATGGGGTTTATATTTTACAAAAGTCTTAACCAATAATGGATTGGGGGAAAAAATGATCCTTTACCACAGATACGTTTAGAAGTACTATTTACAAGAGACTGGTTTACATAAGAATGTGCAAAATTGAAAGTAAAAAGATGGGAAAAAATCACATGGGACAGATACTAGCCACTATTATATTATTTTCAGACAAAATAAATTCTAAGACAAAAATTGGTAAGGGTAGGGAGGTTCACTTTACAAAGAGGAGTCGATTTTAAACACATGCACCTAATCAGATAGCCTCAAAATTCATGTAGTATAAATGGATGGAACTGCAGGATGAAATGGACAGGTCCACCTCCCACTGGGAAACGCCAGCACTTCCTTTCAATCAGTCAGGCAGACCAAAACAGCAAGGTTAAGTTGGTCAAAGGGCGTGTTCAGAGTTCTGCATCCAACAGTTAAAGAACACACGTTCCTCACAAGTGCACGGGGATGTTTCTAAAAGCTGCTCTAGGCACTAAAGCAAGCCTCAGGTTTTTTTCAAAAATAGGTATCATATGGAACATGTTCCCAAACGATACACAATTAGTTAGAAGTTAATAATAAATGAAAAATCTGTGTATTCGGATGTATTAAATATTGCTAAATAGCTTGTTGGTTGGAGAAGAAACCAGCAATGGAAATGTTCCTTAATGAAGTTTATTGTTTGTCCTCTGTGGGTTCTGTTCTTCTGGAATTCTGACTTTATATTCACACTGCATCCACTAGGTATCCCTACCTTTCAAATAGTTTCACTCCCATGTTTTTCCATTTCCTCTAAGTTCTGGGAGAATTTCTTGTGCAGTGATCTAACTTACTGGAATACCCAACCTCTTGCTCATGTTTCTAGAGCAATTTTTTTTTATTATTTTCCCACTGTACAGCAAGGGGGTCAGGTTATCCTTACATGTATACATTACAATTACAGTTTTTCCCCCACCCTTTCTTCTGTTGCAACATGAGTATCTAGACATAGTTCTCAATGCTATTCAGCAGGATCTCCTTGTAAATCTATTCTAAGTTGTGTCTGATAAGCCCAAGCTCCCGATCCCTCCCACTCCCTCCCCCTCCCATCAGGCAGCCACAAGTCTCTTCTCCAAGTCCATGATTTTCTTTTCTGAGGAGATGTTCATTTGTTTTGGATATTAGATTCCAGTGATAAGTGATATCATATGGTATTTGTCTTTGTCTTTCTGGCTCATTTCACTCAGTATGAGATTCTCTAGTTCCATCCATGTTGCTGCAAATGGCATTATGTCATCCTTTTTTATGGCTGAGTAGTATTCCATTGTGTATATTAGAGCAATTTTTAAACAATGTATTTTGGTAATTTTCCTTTTTTTTTTTTTTTTGGTCTTTTTAGGGCCACACCTGTGGCATATGGAAATTCTCAGGTCGAATCAGAGCTGTAGCTGCCAGCATACACCACAGCCACAGAAACTCCAGATCCAAGCCACAACTTCAACCTACACCACAGCTCATGGCAATGCTAGATCCCCAATCCACTGAGCAAGGCCAGGAATCAAACCCTCATCTTCATGGATACGAGTCGGATTCATTACTGCTGAGCCACAATGGGAACTCTGGTAATTTTCAAACATACACGAAAGTAGAGAATGGCATAATAGCCCCCCATGTGCCCATCACTCGGCTTAACAAGTATCAACTGCTTACCAATCTTATTTCATCTACACCCCTCAATTTTCCCTCCCCCATTGCTTTGCTCACATTCTAGACGTCATCTATAAACATTTCAGTAGTTACTACTAAAAGATAGTTCTTTAAAAGCCAAAAATTACCTTAATTAAGTGTTTATTTAATACGATAAAATATTTAGTGTTCAAATTTCTAGTTGTCTCATGCATGTTTGAGGTGGGATCCACATAATGTCCACACATCGCCACTGGTATTGATTGATAAGTCTCTCTTGCTCTCTCACACTTTCTTTCTCTCTTTCTTCTTTGCCGTTTATTTGTTGAGCAATTTATTTGTCCTGCAGTTTCCTACAGGAGATGCTGTGTGCATCCCTTTGAACATATTCCTTTGCCTGGGTGAGGGAAGCACTACTTTATAATTGACTGTGTGTCTGTCCTTCTATCAGGGAGCAGGTGGTCTCTCCTTTTGTGATGTTTACAGCCACAAAAGCTCAATTCCCAGATCCGGTACTTCATTTGGGGTTGTTGCCTTTTTAAATTTGGCTTTGTTAGACAGAAATATAGATCAGTGGAACAGGATAGAAAGCCCAGAATTAAACCCACGCACCTACAGCCAACTAACCTATGACAAAGGAGGCAAGAATATACAATGGAGAAAAGACAGCCTCTTCCATAAGTGGCGCTGGGAGAACTGGACAGCCACATGGAAAAGAATGAAATCAGAACACTCCCTAACACCATACACAAACATCAACTCAAAATGGATTAAAGACCTAGATATAACACCAGACACTATCAAACTCCTAGAGGAAAACAGAGGCCAAACACTCTCTGACATAAATGACAGCAACATCTTCTCGGATCCACCTCTTAGAGTATTGACAATAAAAACAAAAATAAACAAATGGGACCTAATCAAACTTCAAAATTTCTGCACAGCAAAGGAAACCCTAAACAACACAAAAAGACAACCCACAGAATGGGAGAAAATCTTTGAAAATGATTCAACTGACAAGGGATTAATCTCCAAAATTTATAAACACCTCCTGCCACTTCATACCAAAAAAACAAACAACCCCATCAAAAAATAGGCAGAAGATCTAAACAGACAATTCTCCAAAGAAGATATACAGATGGCCAAAAGACGCATGAAAAGATGTTCAACATCACTCATTATCAGAGAAATGCAAATCAAAACCACGATGAGGTACCACCTTACACCAGCCAGAATGGCCATCATCAAAAAGTCTACAAACAATAAGGGCTGGAGAGGGTGTGGAGAAAAAGGAACCCTGTTACACTGTTGGTGGGATTGTAAATTGGTGCAACCACTGTGGAAAACAGTATGGAGATTCCTCAGAAAACTAAAAATAGAACTCCCATTTGACCCAGCAATCCCACTCCTGGGCATCTATCCAGAGAAAACCATGAGTCTCAAAGACACATGTACTCCGATGTTCACTACAGCACTATTTGCAATAGCCGACACATGGAAACAACCTAAATGCCCATTGACAGAGGAGTGGATCAAGAAGAGGTGGTACATATACACAATGGAATATTACTCAGCCATTAAAAGGAACAAAAGACTGGCATTTTTAGCAACATGGATGGACCTAGAAATTATCATACTAAGTGAAGTCAGTCAGACAATGAGACACCAACATCAAATGCTTTCACAGACATGTGGAATCTGAAAAAAGGACAGAATGAACATCTTTGCAAACAGATACTGACTCACAGACTTTGGAAAATCTTATGGTTTCCAAAGGAGACAGTTCAGGGGGTAGGGGGATGTGCTGGGGTTGTGGGATGGAAATCTTATAAAATTGGATTGTGATGATCATTGTACAACTATAAATGTAATAAATTCATTGAGTAATTAAAAATTTTGTTAATTGGCTTTGTAATTGTATTTCAAATTAAAACACAATATTCCACCATGTGGTCTTTTCATAGATGCAATAACCTCTCAAGTCTGCTGAAAATGTATCTTAGGGACTTTACTTAAAAGTTTTCTCCCATGTCATGTTTGTTTTGTTGAGAAGTGTTTCTTTCAATTCTTCAGAAGGCCCTTTTTTGCCATTTGTTTTTTTTGTTTGTTTGTTTTGGGTTTTTGTTTTGTTTTGTTTTGCTTTTTCTGACTGCACCCGCGGCATAGAGAAGTTCCCAGGCTAGGGGTTCAATCAGAGATGCAGCTGCCAGCCTACACCACAGCCACAGTAATAATGGGATCCAAGCCGCATCTGCAACCTACACCACAGCTCACGGCAATGCCAGATCCTTAACCCACTGAGTGAGGCCAGGGATCAAACCTGCATCCTTGTGGATGCTGGTCAGATTAATTTCCACTGAGCCATGACAGGAACTTCATATTTTCTAACTTTTAAATACAAATTACTTTCAGGAGTTCCTGTCGTGTCTCAGTGGTTAACAAATCCGACTAGGAACCATGAGGTTGCAGGTTCGATCCCTGGCCTTGCCCAGTGGGTTAAGGATCTGGTGTTGCCATGAGCTGTGGTGTAGGTCACAGACACAGCTCGGATCCCGAGTTGCTGTGGCCCTGGTGTAGGCTGGTGGCTACAGCTCTGATTTGATCCCTAGCCTGGAAACCTCCATATGCCACGGGAGCGGCCCAAGAAATGGCAAAAAGACAAAAAAAAAAAAAAAAAAGCAAGTTACTTTCATAAATGCTTTTTCAAAAAATATGAAAATTGCATTATAATCATTTTTATTGATGTATGGTTGAACAGTATTATATGTTACAGGTATATAATACAGTGATTCACAATTTTTAAACGTTATACTCCATTTACAGTTATTATAACATAAAACGTATTATAAAGTATAATATATTGGCAGAGTTCCCTGTGTTGTACAATATGTCCTTGTAGCTTATGTTATATCTAATAGTTTGTGCCTCTTAAGCCGCTGCTCCGACTCTGCCCTTCCCTTCTTTTCTCTCCCCCCAGGTAACCACTAGATTGTTCTCCATATCTGTGAATCTGCTTTTTGACTGTATTTGCTAGTTTGTTGTGTTTTTTTAGATTCAGCATATAAATTATACAGTATTTGTCTTTCTCTGACTTAATTTTACTTAACAAAATACCCTCCAAGTCTATCCATCCATGTTGTTCCAAATGGCAAAACTTCATTCTTTTATGGCTGGCTAGTTAAAATTGTGTTTTAATTGTATTCAGTAATATCACAGTTTAAGAAATGGGAAAGTCTCTGTACTCCTCTAACACTAATATAAAACATTGCGCTTCCTCAAATTGTACTTGACATTAAAATAACCATGTGGCCAAATATGTCTCAGTAAAAACATGAAAATGCTAAAGCTAATACATATGTTTTTACCACCTTTTGTCCTATATAGGAAGGTTTTACCTAATAAATGACATGGTTTGTTGTATGAAATCTTCCAGAATATTCAGTCCATAGGAGGAAACATAACCACAGTGAGGAAAGACTCAGATGGTGAGATTAGGCCTCTGCCATTGAGTTGTGCCCAGAAGTCTATAGTGACCACCCTGTCACTGCTCCCTTCCCCCCAACACACAGACACCAAGGCAGCCTTTGCCTGAATTGGGTCAATGCTACCTCTGGACATAGGCCTAGGTTAAGGGACAAGACAATTTTACTTCCATTGCTGTCCCAACCTCCCAACCCTACAAAGACACAGGGCCTCAAAAATATCAATTTGTATCACCTAAAAGGCAACTGTCTTTGGAGATGCAAAGATAACAGAGGTCCTTTTATAAAGGGGTGTGTGTGTGTGTGTGTGTGTGTGTGTGTACACACGAACACATACACATCATTTATTTGTTATATTTTACCTCTTGGACAGCACGTGATCCATTGTGGCCTCAAGTTTGAAGCAGAAAGAATGACCTTCAGAGAGGCCCTCCTAGGAATAAGCTTCTTGCCCACTAGAAGACTGTTAGAAAAATTAAAATATTTCACCTCAAGCAGCATCCCAGTCATGTTTATTGTGGTTCAGTGAGGAGATCATGAGCTTTGCAGGTAGACAGATCCACACTCAGATCTTGGAAAACCCTCTTCCCACTGCAGCAGAGACCATCCTTCCGTGATCATGGAATTTCAGAAAGGTGCAAGACTACACTTCCTAGCCTTGCTTTTATAACTGAGTGTGACCGGGATCTGACCAGTGAGCTCTCAACAAGGCTGCAGGTGCTGCCTCAGGTTTGCGTTCTTAAAGGGTAGGTGTTTACCCTCATCCTCACTCTTTCTCCTCCTTCCCATTACTGGAAAGCAGAAGTAGTGGCCAGCTGACTTGGTCCATTAAGACAAGGCCAACACCTAGGAGAGCAGGAAAATATGAAAGGAGGGGCCTGTACCTAGGATGACAGAGAGCAGCCCAAGCATTGTCATGAGAAATACACTTGTTTAAACCATTATTACTTGGGCCTCTATTGCAGCAGCCCAAAACTATGTCCTACGTATTAGAGATTTTATAGATCAAAAATAATCTAAAGTTATTGGACACTGGAGTTCCCATTGTGACCAGTATCCATGAGGATGTGGGTTTGATCCCTGGCTTCCCTCAGTGGGTTAAGTATCCTGTGTTGCAATGAGCTATGAGGTAGGTTGCAGACACGGCTTAGATCCTGAGTTGCTGTGGCTGTGGCCTAGGCCGGCACCTGCAGCTCTGATTCTGCCTCTAGCCTGGGAACTTCCATGGGCTGAGGGTGCAGCCCTAAAGAAAACAAAACAAAGCAAAACAAAAATTATTAGACACCTATCATATCATTCCAGGCAAATCTAAAGAGAGAAAGTAGATTAGGGGCTGGGGGAGTTGGGGAGTGACTGTTAATGGATACAGGGTTTCTTTGGGGGCTAACAAAAATGTTTTAAAATGTATTATAGTCATAGTTGTACAATTCTATGAACATACAGAAAAACTGTTGGATTCCATATCTTAAAATGGATTTATTGTATGGTATGTCAATTATGTCAACAAAGATTGATGTATGTTTTATCTTTTTTAAAATTTTTAATTAAAATTTTTTTATTTTTATTTTTTGGCTGCATCTGTGGCCTATGGAAGTTCCCAGGTTAGGGATCCAACCTGCACTGCAGCTGCTGCAGTGAAAATGCCTGATCCTTACCCTCCTATACCACAGGGGGACTCCACGTTATACATTTTTAAAAAGAGTGGTAATAGGGGCAGTGTTTCAATTTGGGAAGATGAAAAATTTCTGGAAATGGATGGGACTATGTGAATGTACTTAATGCCACTTAATGTACACTTAAAATGGTTACAATGGTAAATTTAATGTTATGTTTATTTTACAAAAACAAAAAAAGAGAGTGAAAGAAACAATTAAAATTAGACTCGCAATTCATAAGCTTCAACCTAACAAAGGATCCGTTATATAGGCTTCAGCGTGTTGCTTAAATTCTGGTCCTCTGTTTTCATCTCTTTAAAATGGTAGTGATACTCATCCAGAGCATTAGAAAGCAGCATAGGGGTTAAGATATAGAGCACTCCAATGTTCATTGCAGCACTATCCACAATAGCCAAGACATGGAAGCAACCTAAATATCCATCAACAGAGGAATGGATAAAGAAGATGTGGTATATATATAATATATCACATTATATGTATCACATACACATATATATCATATAGATCAATCATATACACATATATGTGTGTATATATATTATATGTCATATACACATATATTTGTGTGTGTATATATATATAGGAATATTATTCAGCCATAAAAAAGAATGAAATAATGCCATTTGCAACAACTGAGTCAAGTAAGTCAGACAAAGACAAATATCATATGATATCCACTTATACGTGGAATCTAATAAAAAATTATATAAAGTAACATTTCTAAAATGGAAACAAACAGAGTTCAAAACCAATCTTCTGGTTACCATAGGTGAGAAACCATTGTGGGGAGGGAGGAATTGGCAGGGTGGGAATAATATATACTTACTACTATATAAAATAGGTGATTAAAAAGAACCTACTGTATAGCACAGGAAAATCTACTCAATAGTTTGTAATAACTGCATGGGAAAAGAGAATGGATATATTAATATGTATAACTGATTCACTTTGTGGTACACTTGAAATTAATACAATGCTGTAAGTCAAGGATACTCCAATAAAATTGTTTTACTTTTTAAAAAATTAATAAATGTTTTAAAAAGGAAAAGTGAAAAAGAGTTGTATTTAAATCTCTAACAATAATTTTAAAAAATATCTATTTTGGCCACCCTGCAGCATATAGAGTTCCTGGGCCAGGATCAGATCTGAGCCTCAGTTGCAACTGATGCTGCAGCTGTGGCAACGCTGGGTCCCTAACTCACTAGGCTGACTGGGGATAGAAACTGTCCTGATGCTCTAGGGATGCTGCCAATCCTGTTGCACCACAGGGGCAACTCCTCTAACAATGATTTTTTTATATATATATTTTTTTAAATTTTCCCACTGTACAGCAAGGGGGTCAGGTTATCCTTACATGTTACAATTACATTTTTACATTACAATTACATTTTACATTACAATTACATTTTTCCCCCACCCTTTCTTCTGTTGCAACATGAGTATCTAGACAAAGTTCTCAATGCTATTCAGCAGGATCTCCTTGTAAATCTATTTTAAGTTGTGTCTGATAAGCCCAAGCTCCCGAGCCCTCCCACTCCCTCCCCCTCCCATCAGGCAACCACAAGTCTCTTCTCCAAGTCCATGATTTTCTTTTCTGAGGAGATGTTCATTTGTGCTGGATATTAGATTCCAGTTATAAGTGATATCATATGGTATTTGTCTTTGTCTTTCTGACTCATTTCACTCAGGATGAGAGTCTCTAGTTCCATCCATGTTGCTGCAAATGGCATTATGTCATTCTTTTTTATGGCTGAGTAGTATTCCATTGTGTATATATACCACATCTTCTGAATCCAATCATCTGTTGATGGACATTTAGGTTGTTTCCATGTCCTGGCTATTGCGAATAGTGTTGCAATGAACATGCAGGTGCATGTGTTTCTTTTAAATAGAGTTTTGTCCGGATAGATGCCCAAGAGTGGGATTGTGGGGTCATATGGAAGTTCTATGTATAGATTTCTAAGGCATCTCCAAACTGTTCTCCATAGTGGCTGTACCAGTTTACATTCCCACCAACAGTGCAGGAGGGTTCCCTTTTCTCCACACCCCTCCAGCACTTGTTATTTGTGGATTTATTAATGATGGCCATTCTGACTGGTGTGAGGTGGTATCTCATGGTAGTTTTGATTTGCATTTCTCTTATAATCAGAGATGTTGAGCATTTTTTCATGTGTTTGTTGGCCATCTGTATATCTTCTTTGGAGAAATGTCTATTCAGGTTCTAACAATGATTTTTAAATGGAACTCTTCTCGAATTTCTAGTAGTTTTTGTATTATATATTTAGTTTCCATGTTGTTTGGTGCTTACATGTTTATAGCTGTATAGCTTCTTTAGAAAGTGAGTTGCAGCCGAATATCTTCTTTAGAAAGTGTGACTTGTATCATGATGATCCTCCTTATTCTATTTAGTGCTTTTAATTTTAAATTTCGTGATGTTTCATATCACAATTAGCAGACTTTCTCAATAGGATGAGGAGAAGTATTTGTATCTACTTTGTGTCTCTTTGTCCATCCTTCTATCATTAGTCATTGTCGTTATATTTCAACTGTGTCTATATAGCTAGGTTTTACATATTAACTCTTTCTGACCTTCTTAAGATAATTCATTCTGCTCGAACTTATTGTATTAACTGATGTTCATAATTTTATTATTTCTTCATTTTGTTTATTACTTACTTCACTGTATCTACTTTACCTTTAAATTTTGTTTAAGCTCAGTGGCTTATGAACCTGACTAGTATCCAGGAGGATGTGGGTTCAATCCCCGGCCTTGCACAGTGGTTTAAGGATCTGGCATTGCTGTGAGCTGTGGTGTACGTTGCAGATGTGGCTTGGATCCTGCATTGATGTGGCTGTGGTGTAGGCAGGCAGCTGCAGCTCCAATTCAACCCCTAGCCTGGGAACTTCCATATGCTGAAGGTGTGACCCTAAAAAAAAAAAAAAAAAAGTTAATAAAAAATTGTTGATAAAACTGTGCTAATTTCCTTATTTTTACCCCTTCTTTGTCCAGTTGTATAAGAATATCATTAAACTTTTCCCATATTTCATAATTAAACAAGTACAATTCTGTTATGAAAACAAGACGCTAATCATTCCTTTCACCACTCCCCTCCTCTCTCCTAAATTGAGACAAACATAATTTCCCCATCTTCCCATTTCCCCATCTTCCCAGATTAAATATTTACAAAGCTTTTACTTTTGAAATGCTGCCACCCTGTAAGCCTAATACTCTTCATCCTAGCTGATTACTTGAATTTTTCTTGCAGTAAGTCTCTTGTATTTGTAAATCCTTCTTGAGTATTTATATTACACGATTTCACACAATACGTTATTTTGTTAGATTTAACAGTGTGCATTTTGAAAGGTCCATTGCTCACCACTATTTCCTCTTCCTGAAATGTCTTTTCTGAGTCATTTGTTTTTGGACAGAGTTCTTTCTTGAAAGTTTGCCTAAGATGCGGGACATTCTGATGCCTGTCATATCCGTAAGTATCTTTCTTTTACCCTCACATGTCAGTGATATCTTTGTTGAACAGAGGTTTTTTTGAGTTGCTGTGTTTTTTTTTTAATCAGTATGTTATTCCACAGTTTATTCACTCCCTGTGTTTCAGATTAAAGGTCTGGTGCCAGTTTGATCATTTTTTCCTGTGTAAATTCTTTCTTATGAGTCCTAACATTGGCCATCCTTCATTTACTTAATATTTTAATTTAAAAAAATCACATACTGGTGGCTCAGTGGTTAACGACTCTGACTAGGAACCGTGAGGTTGAGGGTTTGATCCCTGGCCTTGCTCATTGGGTTAAGGATCTGGGCATTGCCGTGAGCTGTGGTGTAGGCCACAGACGTGGCTCGGATCCAGCGTTGCTGTGGCCCTGGTGTAGGCCAGTGGCTACAGCTCCGATTGGACCCCTAGCCTGGGAACCTCCACATGCCACGGGAGCGGCCCTAGAAAAGGCAAAAAGACAAAAAATAAATAAATAAATAAATAAAAATCACATACTTATAATTGGGATTAAATGGTAAGATATTCATATTTTTTAGAGAATTAACTTTAAAATACTTTCATGATGTAAAAAAAAATTTTTTTTTTTCTCTTTAGGGCCGCACCCATGGCCCATGCTGGTGTCAAGTAAGCAGTTGGCTTTAGGGGCTGGAACTTGGACACCAGGTTTAGAATGGCCAGTCATCAGTTTATCAAAGCCTACCAGAGGGCTTTATGAAGTGTATTTTTGGGGTCACAGCCTGTGATGCCATGGAAGATCTGTCCTTTCTCCAACTCCACACCCCTCACTTTGGGTCCAGCTTTTATTTTCAGCCCACACTGGCTGACCCAGGCTTACCACTGATCACAGAGGCACGGTGTTTGTGGTTCCTGGTTTGTACTTTTTTCTGATCTCCCAGTGATCCTTTTATGGATGTTACCTCACCAGCTTCTCCCATCAGGATGTAAGGTCTAATCTCTAAAGTAAACCCACGATTTAAGTAAATTAATTAATTAAAATAAATTAAAAATTAAAAAAATGAAGTGTGCTCCTGAGCTCTTGAGGCTTTCACTACACAGCCTGGTTGCAATATGCACAACCCATTGCAATATGCATGAAACCCAAACTATTCATGGTGGCTTACACTACCAGCAGGCATGAGCTGGCCTCTCCCACCTCATCTTTTTTTTTTTTTTTTTTTTTTTTTTTGCTTTTGAGGGCTGCACCTGTGGCATATGGATGTTCCCAGGCTAGGGGTCCAACCGGAGCTACAGCTGCCGGCCCACACCACAGCCTCAGCAGTGCTGGATCCAAGCCGCATCTGTGACCTACACCACACTCACAGCAACGCCAGATCCATAACCCACTGAGCAAGGCAAGGGAACTTGCCTGGCCTTGAACCCACAACCTCATGGTTCCTAGTCGGATTTATTTCTGCCGTGCCACAACGGGAACTCCACTCCCACCTCATCTTGTGCCCGTCTCCCTGCACCTTCCCGCCTATGTGCCTGGGCACCAGTCTCATCATTCCCTCAGAACAAGAGCCAACAGGCTAGACGTTGGAATGAACATTCTCTGTCCAGTCTTTAGCTCCTTCAAAGCCCTTCTCTCACCCCCTTCCCTGATGGCCAGCGTCTGGGGAGGAAGAGGTTAAGGCTGCTGGAAGCCCTGGCCAGTCCAGGCCTGTTCTCAATCAGGGGCACCGCAGGAAGGCGTGGGGCTGCTGGCTGGGTTGGGAAGTCTCCTAATGAAGAAATTAGGCAGAGCATGGAAGAGGGGGTCTCTCTTTAGCCCAGCCTGGAGGAGGGGACAGGGGTGGCAGAGACAGGAAGGAGGGGTGGTCAAGACCCCAAAGCGATGAAAGTCCTGAAAGTTGGTTTTCACCGCGGAGATTTGGCCAGCTCTGGCCAGAGGATCAGCATCTTACATGGGATGATGGCTGGGCTCTTCTGCCTGCCCCTCCTTGGCTCTTTCTAGATGTGTCTTGGCAGAGGAAGCACATCTGTTCTCCAAGAAACCTCGCCCCGCAGACGCCTCCCGGGCAGTCTGCATCTCCACGAGAGCAGTGGCGTCGGCTCACCTCAAGCCCTTCAGTTTGGACGATGCTCCTATGGAGGGAGAAGGGAGCTGTGTTCCTAAAACACCACAGGAATCAGGAGTATCTTGAATGTTATTTCTTGGCTGCTTAAGTGGAACATAAAATACCTCTCACCCCCACCTTCTGTTCCAGCTACACTGGACCACACACTGTTCTCAGACTTGCCAAGGCTTTTCATGGCTTTGAACTTGCTGTAGCTCAGCCAGGAATGTCCTTCTCCATCTAAGGAACTACTCACCCTTTACAATTCCACCCAGATGCCACTTCTCCTATCCACCTAGTCCTGCATTCCGGGCTGCTTCCACAGAGCACCTGAGACGATTAAAGCAGAGGGCTCCATCATTAGCCTGCACACAGAGCATCTGGCCTCAATGTTGAACTTGTGTACGGCCTGAAGCCTGGCTCTGTGTTTATAACAAAATCCCAGGTGATGTCAGAGCTGCCTGGTCCACGGCCCACCCTTGGAGCTGCAGCGGTGGAAAGCATTTATCTCATTCTCTCACCTGGACTTTTAAGTCAAATGCTCTGATATGCTACACATGAAATTTTTCTCTTAAGGACAATTTAGTCTCTATTTTGAGCCCCTATTTGGCCAATAGCAGAAAACCCGTTGCTTAATTTCTGATAAACTCAGCCATTTCTGGTTAAAGTCAGCTAATTCTGAAAATTTCCTTTCTGCCCGCCCCACCCCCACTTTGACCCTAGGGTCTCATCTCAGTTTTGCTGGTGGCAGTGGGCTTATGAGGCATCTTGGCAACTGGGGGTGGGTGGGAGGTGACATGGGGGCCTAGGTGAGTGTAATGCAGGTTCTGTGTATAGCATCCTCCCACCCTGGCTCCCGCAGGATGATGTCTGAGTTCCCTTGTGTCCCTGGCATGGCCGAGACACAGTGGGTCCTCTTGTTCCAGTTGTGAGATTCTCTCCTGTCCCTCAGCTTTCCTGCATCTGACTTCCATGTTCCTCTCTGGGGTGTGGCTCTCTCCCAGGTCCCCATGCCTCCCAGACGCTTTCTGGACCTGACTCGATCCCTTTACTCCTGAAGGTGACTTAAGCAGCCACCATGCCACAGGTTCCAGGATACTCCAGGTACCTGATGAGAAGTGGCATAGTTCCTCTCCCCTTTCAGATACCGAGCTGGTCTGAAATCTGAGGCTCTTATTGTCCACCTCCATTTTTCTGGATATGAACCTGGAGAGGAGGCAGCATCTGAGACATCTCAGAAATCTCTGCCAGCACCTATCTTAACCATCATCTCATCTCTCCCTTGGCCCTCCTTGCTGTCTTTCTTTTTAATTTTTGGACTACATAATATACGCCCGTGGAATAATGCAAATAATACAAAAGAACTCTCAAATTGTATATGTTTTATTTAATCTTTCTTTCTTGAGACAGTATCAGTTGGATCCCCACCACCAGTGACAATGAAATCCATGTGCTTTTACTGCATCCCACCTCTTTTTTCTCCTTTCTTCAGTTGTGGTTGCTTATTACTAAGTAATGCTATATGCATATATATAGAGCTCTAGTGCTTTATTTCTCCATGAGGATGAGTGAAAGTGTTTTTCTGAAACAAATCTTTGTGCAAGGCCGTTAAGCCCCTGGCAGGTTGCTCCTCATGTTTGATCCTAACACACTAACTGGCATTGCTGCTGCTCAAGCTCAGAGACCACCAGAGGCAAGGAGGCCCCACCCTGGCTGCAAACTGCCATCTAGTGAGTACCAAACAGCTTTAACTCACTTACATCTCTATTCTTGGGCTATCTGCTTCAAACATCTTTCCATCCCCTCTTTATATGAAATGAAGAAATCAGGATGCTTAAATTCTTACCTTTATAGTTTTTACATCATAATGGTTTATAATATCTATGTTTTGTTTGGTAACCATAATTCCAGTAGTTGAAATAGAGTACTCTCACTCCAGGGACTCTGAAGCGATGCTCCTTGGAGTTCACATCATGGCTCAGCGGTTAATGAAACCGACTAGCATCCCTGAGAACGCAGGTTCGATCCTTGGCCTTAGTCAGTGGGTTAAGAATCCGGCATTGCAGTGAGCTGTGGTGTAGGTCGCAGACCCGGCTCAGATCCTGCACTGCTGTGGTGTAGGCTGGTGGCTACAGCTCGGATTCCACCCCTAGCCTGGGAACCTCCATATGCTGCAGGTGTGGCCCTAGAAAGATAAAAATAAGTAAATTAATTAATTAAAATAAATTAAAAATTAAAAAAATGAAGTGTGCTCCTGAGCTCCTGAGGCTTTCACTACACAGCCTGGTAGAGACTGCAAGGAATAATAATCCTCTCTGTAACACCCACCCCAAGACATATGCCAGCTCAGCTTCCCCATCTGGTTACAGGTTTCATGTGCAAGTTCCCAGGCTAGGGATCTAACTCAAGCCACAGCAGTGACAACACCAAGTCCTTAACTGCTAGGCCACCAGGGAACCCCAGTTACAGGCTTTAATTGGAATTCAAATATATACATTAAGAAAATTTTCCTAAAACAAACACCTTGAATTTATAGATTGAAAGGCTATATTTTGTTCTAAAAAAATGGATATAGGGTGAGTTGGTTTTTTTTTTTTTTTGGATTTTTTTTTTTTTTTTGCCTTTTAAGTATTTCACTAGAATGTAAATTCCATGAGATACAGGGATGGGGATTTTTGTCCTTTTTATTTGCTGTTATGCCCCTAGTGTTTAAAATAATGCCTGGCACCTGGGAACCCCCAGTAACCGTTCATTGAATTAATTGCTAAAGGAATAGACCAACTAATACCAACATATCCTATTAATGTTATTATAGTTCAAAGATGAAAGTTCTTCTGGTTACCCAACAGAAAGGTCATCCTATCTCCCCACCCCCAAATCAGGCTAGCTGCAAACTTTAGCACAGCAACATTCAAATTAGAAGACAATGACACAATCTTGTATCATGTATGACGCCACTGGGTCCAGCAGTCAGTGGGTGTTGTGTCCCTACCTGGACTGGATTGCAGAGGAGGCAGAAAACACATCAGTCGAGAGAGGGACTTGAGATAGATTTCCTAGGTTCATAGCCCAGATCTGGCACCTGCTGTCTCCGATCTTGGGAACGTTAGTTACCTAGCCACTCTATGCCTCAGTTTCCTCATCTATAAAATGAGGATAAAAATAGTGCCTCTTCCTAGGGGTATATGAAAATGAAAGGAGTTGATGCTTGTAACCTGGCAAGTTATGTGATGGGATTCACTTTTTCATTGTTTTCATTTATCAGATGTGTGTACTCATACGGCGTGGCGGATGGAAAAGGAAATGAACTGATAAAGCAGACGCCAACTCGGCTCTTGGGGCGGTTGGCCCAAGGAAGTGATCATTGTAGATGCATTTTGAATCAATGCTATAAGAGCACTGAGGAAGTGATGGGAGAGAGGTCCTCAGGCCTGACCAGGAACCTTGGCTGCCAGAGCTGTAGGGAACAACAGGTGGGAGATGAACAAGTGATAGGACCATTCAGAAGAGACTCTAAACACTTTTCTGCTCTGCCCACCCCTCCCCACCCTGCTGCTGGCCACAGCCGACGGCACCCAGAGATTGTGTGTTGATGGTGGGTGCAGGATCTAAGTGTAGAGTTTGGGATAAAGGTGGCCAACTGGACAGAAGTTAGAGTACCTATGCAGAGAGATGGCAAGAACAAGGAGAAAGAGAAGGAGGGAACAAGGGGGAAAGAGAGAGAGAGAAAAGAGAATGAATGTTGTAGGTCATAACCTAGTGCAACTTGGACCTGGTCACGTCCTTCCCATGAGTTCTGCAAGAAACTCTTGATTCTTTAAAATCAGTCTTTCTTTACCTAGGGGCTGGCTCAAATGACTTCTGTTTCTTGCAACCAAATGGGGTGGTGAGTTATTTTTTTTTAATTTTGTTGAGATATAGTTGATTTACAATGTTGTGATAATTTCTGCTGTACAACAAAGGGATTCAGTCGTACATGTACACATCATTCTTGTGAGTTGATTTTTCTAAGTCTCAATTTCTGAGCCTGCCAAATGACGTTATTAAACTAGATGGCGCCTAATTTTTTTGGCTCCATCACTTTTTTTTTTTTTTTTTTTTTTTTTTGCTTTTTAGGGCCACACTCACAGCATATGGTGGTTCCCAGGCTAAGTGTCAAATTGGAGCTGTAGCTGCCGGCCTACACCACAGCCTCAGCAATGCCAGATCCCAGCTGTGTCTGTGACCTACACCACGGCTCACGGCAATGCTGGATCCTTAACCCACTGAGCAAGGCCAGGGATTGAACCTGCGTCCTCATGGATGCTAGTCAGATATGTTAACAGCTGAGCCACTACAGGGAACTCCCCTGGCTCCATCATTCTTATTTTTCTTTTCTTTCTTTTTTTTTTTTTTTTTTTTTTTTTTGTCTTTTTGTCTTTTCTAGTGCAACACCGGAGGCATATGGAGGTTCCCAGGCGAGGGGTCAAATCAGAGCTATAGCCACAGCCACAGCAAGGTGGGATCTGAGCCACATCTGCAACCTACACCACAGCTCATGGCAATGCCGGATCCTTAACCCAGTGAACGAGGCCAGGGATTGAATCCACACCCTCATGGTTCCTAGTCAGGTTCATTTCTGCTGCGCCACAACGGGAACTCCTATTTTTCTTATCTTTCACCATGCCTAGCATGGCACCTTGCATACCATAGATGTCTAGTAGATATCTATCAATACAATTTTGAAAGTGTATTCAATTTGTCTTATGAAGGGTAACATTTTCACACAAAGTAATACTATCTCAGTACAACCCAAAATGGAAGGGGAGCTTTGATGGAATGTAACCTTGGGGTTAGGGAAACTTGAAAGGATTCCTAGAAAAATTATATGTAATCTCCCTTCTAATTTGAAACATAGTTCGGTTACCAAAAAAAATTCCACTTATAAGTACTTTGTTTAGAGAGATAGCTGCCCAGAGAGCTTAGCCTTAAGGCTCTTCACCAAATACTTTTGGTGAAAAGAAACGTTTGTTGAAAATGAACTAGGCAAGTCCATGTACTTTGAATCCTCTGCTCTCCTTTTTCAATTTTACCAGTCCCTGTCTGTAGTTTACCAGTCCTTGTCTGTTCTTTACTAATCCCTGTCTGTGCTTTAATCAGAGAAGGGAAAAATCTTCTAAGATAAGACTCCCGTCTGGGGCTTGAGACACATACACTTGAACCTACTTAAGCATCAACCATACAAGGACTTTAATTCATCCTCCCATCTCCAAGAATGAATCTGGACACTGTCCCATACAGATAATTTAGGTGGTATGAAAACTTCTTAGCAGTGGATAAAGTGAACCCTTTATTTATTTATTTTTTATGGTGGCACCCAAGGCATATGAAAGGTCCTGAGCCAGGGATTGAATCTCTGCTCAGTTGTGAGCTAGGCTGCACCTGAGGCCAAGCTGGATCCTTTAACCCACTTCACTGGGCCAGGGATTGAACCTGTGCCTTCACATGGACCCAAGCTGCTGTAGTTGGGTTCTTATCCCACTGTGCCACAGGGGGAACTCCAGTGAACTCTTAATTAAGATAGTCCTTCCTCATGAGAAATAAACTTGAGTTCAGTGACAAAATATTTTTTATTCAAATTTTCCTTGATCTCTCCATTGTATGAGAACAAATGGGGTCACATTAAGAGCCATAAATCTAAATTTCACCTGCTCACTCAGACTTTGGCCATCTGAAAATACCTCTGTATTGCTTTAGGAAGGGGGTGTATGTGGGAGGGGAGTTCCCAGATGCATCTTCACAAGCTTATAAGGAATCAGAGGACTCCAGACTTTGTCCACCAGTAGCCCAGTCATGTCAGTGGCTACTTTATCTTACTCTTTTTTTATTCCTTTGTATTAAAGGTCTTAATTGTTTGTGTTTCCTTCTTTTCCCCAGCCTTATTGAGACTATAATTGACATATAACACTTCATAGGTATAAGGGGATCCAGTGTGATGATAGAACATACATGTATACTAGAAAACAGTAACCCCGATAATGTTAGTTAACACATCCATCATCTCACATAGTTACCACTTTTAAAAATCATGTTAACGGAGTTCCCGTCGTGGCTCAGTGGTTAACGAATCCGACTAGGAACCATGAGGTTGTGGGTTCGATCCGTAGCCTGGCTCAGTGGGTTAAGGATCTGGCATTGCCATGACCTGAGGTGTAGGTGGCAGACGCGGCTCGGATCCCACGTTGCTGTGGCTCTGGCGCAGGCCTGAGGCTACAGCTCCGATTCAACCCCTGGCCTGGGAACCTCCATATGCCACAGGAGCGGCCCAAGAAATGGCAAAAAGACAAAAAAAAAAAAAAAAAAAAAAAAGTTAAGTTCTTTAATGGTTAGCTACTGCTATATAAAAACTATCCCAAATTTAGTGGCTTAAAATAGCAACAATTGATCTAGCTTATGTTTTTATTTTTGGCTGTTTGGGCTAGACTCAGCTGGCCTCCTTCATGCACTAGTGGTCAGCTCCAGGCAGGTGAGGAGATTTCACTGATCTTGCTTGGACTCTCTCACAAGAGAGGGACCTTGGATGGGACATCTGGTGGCCTTGGCTCTGGGCCATATCGTCTCTCTCCCTCCAGCCAGCTAGTGCAGTCTTATTCACATGGCAGAGAGATGCTCCAATAGAAAGAGTAGAAGAATTCAAGGCTTCTTGAGGCCCAGGTTCTGAAAAGGCACAGTATGACTTCTGCCACATTCTATTGGCTCAAGCAAGCTCCAAGGTCAACCCAGATTCCAGGAAGGGAAGTAGACTCTACCTCTCTGTGAGAGGAACTGCAAAGTGTCTGCAGGGAGGGGGATAATTGTAACCATTCTGGCAATCCATCTATCAATTTCTGGGTAATGATTTCAATAAACCAAGCCCTTGAAATAGAGAAGCTGAGTGTTGGCATTTTGGTCCCTTAACTCTTACTTAGTTGCAGGGCCCCCAGAAGCATGGCCGCTCGGGGCCCTGAGTACCCTGAAGTTTATGAAACAGTCTTTTCCTCTAAGTTGTAATGTGGAACCTCTTCTATCTTCTCAACCCTCCCCTCACTATGTGTTTAGGGGACCAGGTTGGAGGTAGAGTTGAGTGACAATCTCACCACCCTTCTTTCACCTAAATCTTTGTTACTGGGCCAGACTTGGTTTCTTCTTTCTCTAGAATGAAAACTGCTTTTTCCACCTCTCAAACAAATAGATGTCCAGCTAGCCTGCTATGCCAGTGTGCCAGACATGTCCAGAAGAATTCAGGTCCCAGGAGCAGATCTCACTTAGGCCTCCTCGTTTCTCTACTAACTCATTAGATCTTCCTTTGCAGAGTCTCACCTCCCACATAGCAGAGGGAAAAAATGGAGTCTGATGTAATCACTTAAACAGTCCTGCTGGTCTCTTTAGGTCAAAACTCCCTCAGAGTCCCTCCTCCCTTCCCCGCTCTCTCCTTTGGGGGAAGTTCTGTCTTACCTTCTCCTGTGGTAGCAATTGAGGCTGGCGCCTCTGCACCACCCCTTGAAAGCAGAACGCTGAAGGGGGATGGCATATACTGAGGGTGCCTGTAGCTCCTACACCTCATAGCCCAGGTGCTCCACACTCCCTCAGAGTTTGGCAGGGCTCCCTGTCCTCCCTAACCTTAACTCAACCCTCGCCAGTGCTCCCTTTGAGTCTCCCACCATGTCATCCTGCCAGCCCCTGACCTAACCTCCAAGGGTCAAGTTGCCCCTCTCCATGCTGCATCTTAGAGCAGATGATTTGTGTGTTCTGGGTCACATCCCTCTAGCCCACTTCACACACCACCATAGCTGTGGTGGGCAGCTCTAGGCACAATAAGGCATCACCTCAAGCTTCAATGGCAATGGCTCCAGCTTTTCTGCCTCAGGTGTTTCCTTGAGGCCAAAGATAGCCACACAAACAGGAAGTAAGAGGTAAGGTCTCCTGGGAGTAACCCCCAACCAGCGGGGAATGAGAGACAGTGGATAAACCCCCAGCCCCTGATTCCTGGAGAGAATAATTCCGAGGTTTATTTCACACAGGTGCTTAAAGCGTCCCCAGAGGACTGGAGTGCCGGTTGCCTACCTTTTATTAGTTTCTCCTCCTTCCCTGTCTTACTCTCCTGCTTTCTGGGATCAACTCTTTAATTTTTATCTATTTATTTATTTATTGGTCCTTTTTCTTTTTTTTTTTTTTCTTTTTTTTGTCTTTAGTCTTTTTAGGGCCTCACCTGTGGCATATGGGAGCTGTTGATGTCGGCCTTCGCCAGAGCCACAGCAACACCAGATCTGAGCCGCATCTGCAACCTACACCACAGCTCACAGCAATGCCGGATCCTTAACCCACTGAGCAAGGCCAGGGATCGAACCTGCAACCTCATGGTTCCTAATTAGATTCGTTTCTGCTGCACCACGATGGAAACTCCTTCTGGGATCAACTTTTAGGTAAATGACTTGCACCGAAGTTCTTCTCTCAAGTTCTGCTTTTGAGGGAACTCAAACTAGAACAGGCCTTATGGAAGGGCTATGGCACACAAGTTAGCTTTCTTCTGGGGCCCCTGGTCCTTGGTCCTTGAGAGCACATGGGAACTTCGGCATGGTGTCTCTGTCATGCAGGACCTGTGGGTGACCTCAGGAAGCTAAACCCAGGCCCTCCCTTTGTATAAAATAAGCAAGTCACTAAGTTGATCTTATTGATGCTGTTACCCACTCCCAGGTCAGTGTCTGAGAACAGGGGCAAAAGGGGTAGGCAGCCAGTGCAGCAATCTTCTCTCTTCTACCCCCAGAACTCCCCTCAACCCATCAACATAGCTTATCACTCTGGATGAAGTCACAAAAGAAAGGTGCCGCATTTCCTTCTGTCTTCTTCCCTTCTCCCAGAATGCACTGCGAACCGAAGAGGCGGCTTTTGGCCTCCCCGTCTCTCTGCATCGCTTGCTTCTTCCCAGGCGTAAAGCAGAACCGATCTAGGTAGGCAAAGCCTGCCTCTTGAGATGTTATAGGGGGCCATAAGGAAACTGGAAAATCATTTTCTCTGACCATGCTTGATATTTCTGTCACTGCTTTGCTAAAGAGAAAAGGGAAGTAGGCTTTGAGGCTTCAAGCTCATCAGTAACCTCCTTGCTCTCCAAACCTGTGTTGTCCCAATATAGTAGCTACTAGCCACATGTTACTATTATGCAGTTGAAATGTGACTAGTGGAACTGAATATTAAGTTTATGTAGCCCTAATTAAAATTAAAATTTAAATTTAAAAATTGATACTCCAGTTATTGAGAAACTTTAATATGTTGAAAAAATGTGGGCATGTGAATATAATTTTTCAAGTGAAAAATTTTTTAAACCTACGTACATATCAAGTTTTTTTTGTTTTTTTTTTTTTTGTCTTTTGTCTTTTTTGTTGTTGTTGTTGTTGCTATTTCTTGGGCCGCTCCCGCGGCATATGGAGGTTCCCAGGCTAGGGGTTGAATCGGAGCTGTAGCCACCGGCCTACGCCAGAGCCACAGCAACGCGGGATCCGAGCCGCGTCTGCAACCTACACCACAGCTCACGGCAACGCTGGATCATTAACCCACTGAGCAAGGGCAGGGATCGAACCCGCAACCTCATGGTTCCTAGTCGGATTCGTTAACCACTGCGCCACTACGGGAACTCCCATATCAAGTATTTTTGACGAAAATGTAATGTCCAAATTGAGATGTTCTGAAGTGTAAATACACACCCGATTTCAGCCTTAGTACAAAAATAGAATGCAAAATTATTAGTGAATAATTTATACTATTAACACATTGAAATGGTAATATTTTGCCTCTGTTGGGTTAAATAAAATATTAATTTCACTTATTTCTTTTTACTATTTTTAATGTGGCTAGAAAGTTTTAAATTGTACTTGTGGCACGCATTGTATTTCTACTGGAGGATAGTTGTAGGGACACTTTTCTTCTGCTTCCCTGGGGCCATCTGCTTCCCAGTCCCTCAGGGTGGAGTCTGCAAGAAAACATGGTTTAAGGCTGGGCTTAAATAGATCAGTTTAATATTTGCAAAATAATACCCCTGTTACAGAAATATTGTCCCTATACTGCCTTGAAGGATAAAGGCCTATTCCTTTCTCTCCTGTGCTTTCTGTATGGGGAAACTGATGAAAAGTAAGATGTTTTCTGATGTCTCAAACAAATCAATCAATTCATTTGCCAAGATGAAAAAATTTAAGAGGAAAGGAATGGAATTTTTTTTTTCCTTTGGCTGCTCCAGGGCATATGGAATTCCCGGGCCAAGGATCAGATCCGAGTGAAATTAAGATCTATGCAGCAGCTGCAGCAAAGCCGGATCCTTAAACCCACTGTGCTGGGCCAGGGATTGAACCTGCATCCCAGCGCTCCCAACACTTTGCTGATCCCATTGTGCAATAGCAGGAACTCTGAGAGGACTGGACTCTTTTTTCTTTTTTTCTTTTTAGGCCCAGGTCCCCGGCATATGGAAGTTCCCAGGCTAGAGGTAGAATCGGAGCTGCAGCCTCCAGCCTATGCCACAGACACAGCAACGCTGGATCTGTATTTTAAAAAACAGGTCAGGGCTCCCTGCAGTCTAATTTGGACAATGTAAGCCCACCTGTGGCCCCAGTTGATTGGTCATAGGATGGTCACCTGACCCAACATGAGCCAATGAGCTGCTTTCCTGGGAGACTAGAGTAGAGACTAAGAGATTCTAGTTCCACGAGTTTGCTTTCTTCAACAAGAAGAAATTTCTTAATTTCTAAGCCCCAATGATGAAGTGATGGCCACCCTTTGTCATTTGTCTGGGGTGCAGGGAAGGTCAATCTGTGATAAAAGAGAAGAGTTGGATTCTCAGCTTTCTGGGTTATTGGAAGTCCCCCAGTTTCTGGATTTGCCTCTTACCGAGCTCTCCCTGCAGTTCTGACCCTGAAGTTATAGGGAAATTCTCATGTCCTCATAATACATTCCCCTTAGAGTGTTCCTATTACCTGCAAAGCAAAGAAGCTTAATTAATACAGAGTAGTAATTCCAAAGTGTGGGGTGGGAGAGGGGAAATTAATGATTGAACTTTGTGTTTATACAGCTCAAGGAAAAAAAAATTTTTTTTTTTTTTTTTTTTTCCTGTAGAAAAGACTGATCAGTGGTCTCCTTGTTCCAGGATGGCTGACACAGTTTTCAGCACAAATCTTCAGCTGCATTTCGGGTTCAAAAGACTTTTGTGGCCAGCCTGGGAAGCACATCACCATTTACAACATTGTTTCTAAGGGAGACACATTCCAAGATCCAAACAATGAATTTATAAAGAACGTTTGGCTTCCAGGAGGGATGAGCTGACCCAGCTGTACCCTGAGGGTTGTCTACCCATTAACCCTTAGTCCCCCATTCACCCCAAAAAGCCTGGGGACCAACTCTGGAGGGCTGGAGTGTGTGTGTTGGGGGGCGGGGAGTGGGAATTGCGATCAGAGCAGGGGAACAGCTAAGGCTCCCCGCATTTAGGGTGCTCCAGGGCTTCCTGTGCACTGAGAGCCCCTGGAGGTCTAGGGATGGCTAAGAGGGGGAGGTGAGAAGAGGACAAAGAAACTTGCCCTCCTTCACATTGCTGTCACGTCTGCCACCCTGCGAAGTCCAAGGGGCCTTGCTCAGCTCAAACCCTTTTTGGAATAAGCAGGTGTTAGAAAAAAAACCCACTTCCTCCGCCTTGCTCAGCTCAAACCCTTTTTGGAACAAGCAGGTGTTAGGAAAAAAAAAAAACCCCACATCCTCCGCTTGAAGAATCCACGACGCTCGAGTGGCCTTCTCAGGGCAGCGTGACTGTACTCTGGAAGTGGCTGTCACCGCCCGGCGCGTCGGGCCAAGACCTCGTCCCTTTCGGAGAGGGGCCGCGGAGAATGGGGAGAGGTGAGCTAGCTCATCTTCCCCACCCCCTCACTTCTACCCCGCCACCCAAAGCCGGAAGAGGCGCTGGCAGCCGGAGCCCCGACTCGCGGGCGGGGAAGGAGGGGACGCGCAGCCACAGCTTTGTCTGGGAGGGAGGGGAGAAGCCCCGCCCCCCCGGGGGGGGAGGGAGGGAGGGCGGGAGTGGAGGGGGAAGAAGAAAGGCGAGGGCTGTGGGGTGGGGGTAGAGAAGAGCTAGAGAAAGGCGGGGAGGGAGGGCGGTCTGACCCGAAAGGGGCAGATAAAGGCAGAGGGGCGGGCGAGCGAGGAGGGGCTGGGGGTGGTGGTGCTAAGGGGGCGGGGCGCCCGACCCCCAGTTGCGCGGCTGCAGCTCTCTCAGCCCGGCTGGAAGTGAGCCGGGCTCGCCGACCGCTGGCCGAGCAGCCCCCCAAACCCGGCCGAAGCACTCCCACTTTCCAACTCCACGGTCCCCGCAGCGCGCGCGAGATGCAGCCGGCTCGGGACGCAGGCAAGGTTCCGGGCGCTGGGCGCGGGGAGCGAGGCTCCGGGGGCGAGTTGCGGGGCGCGAGGTGTGGTGCACTGGGCGGCCCTCTCTCCTCTGTCCCTCTTCCGCCTCGCCGAAAGTTTTCCCGCGGTGTCCCCTGTCCCGTCCAAGTCAGCCCCTCAGTCCTGGTCTGCCGCTATTCTCCTCCCTCCTTCACCAGAGGCTGGGGGTTCCCGGGCGTGCGGACTCCCCAGGGGCAGCGAGGGCGCGGAGCACCAGCCCGCCCTCCTTTCGCCGGAGAAAGTTGTGGCTCCGGGCTCGCCTCCCCCTCCGACCTTTGGGGGTCCATCCTTCTCTCCGGGCCAAGGGCGACGTCAGGAAGGCACTCCCGCCCCATCCCCGAGGTCCCTAGGAAACCCTGGAGAAAAGGTGCTGGGTGGCAGGTGCCAGGATGGCAGGCCCCGACAGCCCTGGAGGGTGTCCGACCCCAATCTTGTCTCCTTCTAACCCGTTCAAGGCACGTTTCGCTGGAGGGTTCCAGCCTAGAGCAGGGCGCTAGACGCCTAGGGGCCCTGGGTCCTCGTGGCACTTCCTCTTTGCCGGCTCCCGGGCCGCCTCCAGAGTTGATATCCGAGGTCGTTGGGAACCTCTGCGTCTTCTCTCACCCGAGAGGCAATTGCTTTGGGCCGACCGGGCCACTTCTGCATTTTGAGCGCCTGCGTTGTACTCAACTCCTAAGCTGGCAGAGCCCTGGGGACAGCAGAGAGGCGTGGTGGTCTGACCGGGGAGACAGAGGGTGGGTTCAATCTTCCTGGGGCTCTTTGTGGGCCCTGGGTTGTTCACCGCACCTTTGCCCCTCGGTGGCAGGAGCTGAGCGCCAGGCTTCTGAACGCTGCAATGCACTTTATTCCCAGGTGGGCGGAATCTGGGTCCCTAGAACTTATACTCCCAGAGAACAGAGGCCGTTTCTACAGCTGGATAGGTGTATAGTAAGTACTTTACATGTAATGAATGAATGAATGAGCCAATGAACTGACAAATAACAATTCCTGTCACAGTTGATCTTAGTACAATGGGAGGAAAGAATTAGAAACAATGATTCTTTTAAACAGCTGTGGGACAGAGCCTGGGCCTTTTTTCCAGAACAGCTGATTGAGGAATCCAGGGTTGGATTTATTTTACTCCTAAATTCACATTTACTTTACTTGGAACTTTTTCTGCAGGTGGTCTGAGGAATTATCATAGCTAAGCTATATTGTGTCCTTTGAGGAGAGCCCTTTTTAAAAAAAAAACTAAAGCAAAAACTTGTGTCCAAATGCAGTGTCAGTCTGAGAGGTGCCGGTTTGGAATCAAGAGACCCTGGAGTGGGGCCATGACTGTGGGCACCAGCTGTGCTTTCTCATTTGAATAGGCCAGCCTGATGCCTGGCAGCTGTGACAGTTCAGTGGGGTGGGAGTGGGGGGGTTGTACAAGAGGGCCTCAAATGATGGCTGAGCTTGGAGAGGTAGGGTAGCTTGAAAGAAGCTAGTTTTTGCCCTGGGAAAAGGAGATGGAAAGAGCATGCAGTCTGCTCAGGCAAATGGGAGTCTGTGCTGGTTCAGTTCATGATTCCCTGCGCAGAGTAGGCTGAAAGGTGAGTCTTGCTCCTCCTTCAGAAGATGGAAGAGCAGAGTTCTCACTGTGGCTCAGTGGAAACGAATCTGACTAGTATCCATGAGGATGTGGGTTCCATCCCTGGCCTTTCTCAGTGGGTTAAGGATCCAGCATTGTTGCTAGCTGTAGTGTAGGTTGCAGATATGGCTTGGATCCGGTGTTGCTGTGGCTGTGACTGTGGTGTAGGCTGGCAGCTGCAGCTCTGATTTGACCCCTAGCCTGGGAACTTCCATGTGTCTCAAGTGTGACCCTAAAAAGCAAAACAAACAAACAAACAAAAAAAACAAACCAAAAAACAAAAACCAGTGTAAGAGCAGATGTGGAATATTTAGGAGATAGGATATTTGGAGAGCAGCCTAGGCATTTTCCACGTTCCTCTGTCCTTATTTTTATTCATTTTTATGCTTGTGAAATCTGGTTAGAATGATGAGGGATGCCTTTGGGTGGCCTGGCTAAGAGGAGGATCGGGGTCCCTAGTCATACCCTCTTTCAGGGAGTACACTTGGCTGAGTGGGCCAGGGCCTGAGCCGTTTTTACCCGGTGCTGTTCTTCCAGCTGGCAGCATCCCCATCTTCCTGCGGATGGTCTCATTCTGCCCCAGAGTCCACTTCTCTGCATCTCTCCATGGCTTCTCTGTTTTAGGCTTCAGGTCCTCTCTCCAGGTTGTGTTATCTTAGGGGTTGGTCCCAGGTGGTAGACAACCCTACACCTTGCTTTCAATCCCTCATTTCTCCTCCTTGCTCTTGTATCCTGGCCTACCTGGAACTGATCGGTCCCTGGGTTTTGCTTTGGTTTCTTGGTCTATTTTCCGGTGCTCCAGAGCCAACCTTCTTGTCTGCCTTCCATGCGTGAGATGCTTAGGAATGGCCAAGAGAGGTGGTTGGAGAGGTGCCCAGGACCAAGTATCCTGGCACCTCTGCAGGAGTGCCAAGGGCTAGACTTGCCAGAAAGAGGTCCTGTCACCAAAGCACAAAAGGACCGGGGCCTAATTATTTCCTTCAGTCCTCTCTAGGATGCTTTTGGCAGGAAGTGTTCTCACTGGGAGGTGGGGTGAGGAGATGGGACCAGATTGTGAGAGAATCCCTCAGAGAGCCTGGGAGACTGGATGATCCCAAAACAGTCTCAGGGTTTATCTGCATTTCTCCTCCTCTACCCAGACTAAGAAACGGGGCAGGTCTCAGCAGTGTCCTTGGAATGGAACGTGACATCCAGTCTCTGTCTTCAAGCCATAGTTGTGGAGAGCTGCTCCAGCTGGGTTTATAAAACCAGGACAGGGATCCCCTCCCGTATCTCCCCGCCCCTCCCACCACTCTTCAGAATATGGTCCAGTTATTTACCCCAGTGACACACTGGGCTATTTAAACACCTCCCTGCCTCTCCCGAAGAATTTTAAATGAGTCCTTAAGGCTGGGTGAAGCTACCACAGGCCCATGATTACTGGTTTCATTTATTTGGCTGTTTGAGGGTTCCCACGGGGGATGTGGTAGGGAAGGCGGAGGTTGGGAGGCAGAGGAGAAACAGGGCACAAGGAACAGGAACATCCTCCAGACTTGATTGGCTAGGTGGCCAGGGGGTCATTTTTATTTTTATTTTTATTTTTATTTTTTGCCATTTCTTGGGCTGTTCCCAGGCTAGGGGTCGAATTGGAGCTGTAGCCACTGGCCTATGCTAGAGCCACAGCAACGCGGGATCCTTATCCCACTGAGCAAGGCCAGGGATCAAACCCGTAACCTCATCGTTCCTAGTCAGATTCCTTAACCACTGAGCCACAACGGGAACTCCGTTGGGGGGTGGTGGTGTCATTTTTAATCATACCTGGGATGATGGACTTTGGAGCCTGTAATCACAAGTCGATGCAGCTGCTTGCCAATGACAGCTTGAGGCTGTGGACCTCCTGCCCAAGACAGCTGTGACTGAACCAGAGAAGGCAGCCTCTCACCAAAGAAGCGGGTAGGGGAGTTCCTGTCATGGCTCAGTGGTAATGAACACAACTAGAATCCATGGGGACGTGGGTTCCACCCCTGGCCCGTCTCAGTAGGTTAAGGGTCTGGTGTTGCCGTGAGCCGTGGTGTAGTCACAGACGCGGCTTGGATCCTGCGTTGCCTTGGCTGTGGTGTATGAGGACAGTGGCAGCTCAGATTCGACCCTTGGCCTGGGAACCTTCATGTGCCAAGAGTGTGGCCCTAAAAATAAAAAAATGGGGGGGGGGAGGGAAGGGCATTTGTTTAATTCTGGTGGGATCAGCAATGACTTAGAATGGCTTTTCCTATTCCTTCTATGGACAAAAGTTAGCAAAAAGATACCTTATATTTCCTTGGACGGGTTAACCCAAAGTGATTTGGCAAATAGGTTTGCTTTTACCAGCACGGCACTTTACCCATAGTGTTAGTTAGATTAACTGCTCTTTTCTATAAGAGCATTTTTTTTAAATGAAGTGTTGGATTTGGAGTTTGGATGGCATGCAGATTTTCTAGCTTCATGGTATTCAGCAATGGAATAGATGCTGTCAACATCCTTCTCCCCATATTCCCTTTACCTCAACCAATGACTGATGGGAGAAAGTGTAAAACTACAGCAGCTCCCTCACCTCTGTTTTGGGATAACTTTGGGGCATGTTTGATGCTGTCTTTTCAGAGTTGCCTAGTAGGGCCAAATCCCAGTTGCACACAGTAGTAACTGTTTCCCTTCATTGGCTGCCTTCCCTTCCCTGTTTTACTTTCTCACTCTCCTTCCCCTTGTACTTGAATTCTTGTCTCACAGTCAGCTTCTGGGGGGAAATCAACCCAGAGCTTTAGTCTGTGGTTAAAAAGTCACTTAAAGTCTCTGAGTCACAGTTTCCCCAACTCTGTGATGGCAGTGATAACTATTTTGCTGCAGTGTGTGCTCAGGCGCCCAGGGGCCTGGTGCACAGCAAGCATTCAGGCTCATTGAATAGCACAGAGAGCTCTCATGAGCTCTGGGAGTGGGTATTGCGTGGAACGTGAAGTCTAATGCTTAGGAGAGAAAGACATGGGGGGCACACACCTGACCATGACTGAGCTGGGATGTGACGGGTGATCTTAATTTCTGATTTTGTACACAGGATGAGGAGGATAAGGATTGTACCAGGTGTCAAAATTTGGGGTATGTTCAGCTCTGCCCTAAGCTGGCTGAATCACTGTGTATGAGACACTTTGGGGTTCATTTAAAGATGAGTGATGTATTTATGCCCTGGGTCTTTGAGGGCCTTGGTTTCTCCATCTCCAAGGCCAGGGATTAAGTGATTCCATAAGTCCCTTCAAGCCCTTGGTCTCGTTAGGGAGAGTTCACTGCATTCTTATTCTGTCCATACCAAGAAAACCTTTAACCAAAGAAAACCTTTCATGTGTCTATACTTAGGTTGCCTACCATGTGGCAGCCAGCACTGGGCCATCCTAGAGTTTTGCTATAGTCTTTCCTGCTGGCACAAGGGATTTCAGGAGAATTATCCCAGTAAAGTTCTGCCTTCGTTGTGTACCAGGCTCACTTAGTGACCTAGGCAGGATGTGTCACCAGAGGAGGCCTGGAGAGTGGGATAGAGGATCTGGTTTCCGATGAAAAGGATACTCCCCACTTTCCTTGAACCACTATGCAGTGTTATAGATGCCCAAGTGGATTCGAAGAAAAGTCCATGTGAAGAGAGTTTGTCTTCTTCTTCTTCTTCTTTTTTTTTTTTTTATGCCTCTTAGGGCTGTACCTACGGTATATGGAAGTTCCCAGGCTCTGGGTCAAAAACAGAGCTACTGCTTCCAGCCTACAGCACAGCTCAGGGCAACACTGGATCCCCAGCCCACCGAGTGGGGCCAGGGATTGAACCCGCATCCTCACGGAATCCAGTCAGATTTGTTTCCCCTGCGCCACAACGGGAACACCTGAGAGAGACTTCTGTTTGACAGAATTCGGCATTCTTTTTTTTTTGTCTTTTGTCTTTTTTTGTCTTTTGTTGTTGCTATTTCTTGGGCCGCTCCCGCGGCATATGGAGGTTCCCAGGCTAGGGGTTGAATCAGAGCTGTAGCCACCGGCCTACGCCAGAGGCACAGCAACGCAGGATCCGAGCCGCGTCTGCAACCTACACCACAGCTCCCGGCAACACCGGATCGTTAACACACTGAGCAAGGGCAGGGACCGAACCCGCAACCTCATGGTTCCTAGTCGGATTCGTTAACCACTGCGCCACGACGGGAACTCCGAATTCGGCATTCTTGGTCGAGTTTTACTCAGAATGCTTCATCAACCATCCTCCTGAGGGAGTTCCTGACTCAGCAGTTTCATCCATAGGCTACCTTATCCTAAAGATATAATTAGATATAATATAAGATATTATATCCTAAAGCTATAATCAGAAAAATATGTGCATGAAGGATGACCTGTGCAGCGTTGCTTATAATAATAACAAGAGCAAAAATGGAAACTAAATGCCTAGCAGTAGTGACCTTGTTTGTCATGGTTTACCTATATGGTAAAATACCACGTGACTACAAAAAAAGGTAGGCTATTGTGTGTCTGTTAACATGGGAAAATGATAGATTCCTAAAAAGGAAGTCACCAAACAATGTGCTATTTTTGTAAAATAGATCGTCCGTTTATATTTGCCTCTGGAAGGGTGTATGGCAAAATAGTAATAGCGATTGTCTCTGGGTGGTGAAGTTTTAGAAGATTTGATCTTAAAATTTTTCATATTAAGTATTTTCAATTTTTTATTCTGGTAAATTATGGACAATAAATAATTTCTTTTTTTACCCCCCCCCTTTTTTTTCCTTTTTAGGGCCACACCTGCAGCATATGGAAGTTCCCAGGTGAAGGGTTGAATTGGAGCTACAGCTGCTGGCCTACACAGCAACTCTAGATCCAAGCTGAGCCTGCAACCTACACCACAGCTCATGGCAACACTGAATCCTTAACCCACTGAGCGAGGCCAGGGATCGAACCTGCATCTTCATGGTTCCTAGTCGAGTTTGTTTCCGCTGAGCCACAATGGGAACTCCCCTTTTAAGCATTTTTAAGTGTACAATTCAGTGCTGTCACAGTCTGTTTAAGCCATATTATAACAAATGCAACAGACTGAGTGACTTACAGACAACAGAAATTTATTTTTCACAGTTCTGAAGGCTGGAAGTCTAATGTCAGGGTGTCAGCATGGTCAGTCCTCTTCCAGGCTGCAGACGTCTCATTATATCCTTACATAACCTAAGGGGTTTGGAAGGTCTGTGGGGTCTCCTTTCATCCCGTTCATGGCTCCACCTTCATGACCTAATCACCTCCCAAAGGCCTCACCTCCTAATGTCATCATAGGATTTCAGCATATAAATGTAGGGACAACACACACATTCAAACCATAGCCGTGGCTTTCAGTGCATTCACAGTATTGTATGACCATTACCGCTATTCATTTCTAGAACTTTTCCATCATCCCAAAAGGAGACTTTGTACCCATTAAACACTAACTCCTCATTTTTTCCCCCTCCCCCAGCCCCTGGTAACCTCCGTTATGCTTATTGCCTTTATGAATTTGCCCATTCTAGGTTGCTTATAGAAATGTGCAATAATTGTCCTTTAGTGGATCTCAATCTTTTTGCTTATCTGTATTTTTAAATTAAAAAAGTCTTTTATTTGTATAAGAAAAACGAAAGGAACAAGAAAACCCTGGGAGAGAGTTGTGGCATTTAGTCTCTGGTATTTTCATTTCAAGCTGGGCCACAAGGTCCTGGCCATTCTTGCTGTGTCCTCTGCCATCACCTGAGGCAGGGGTCAGCATCTGACCTCCATTTCGGCCTGGCAGGACAAAGGTAGATGGTCAGTGGGCCTCAGAACTGATCATATCTGGGGCTTGCTGGTTGCCGGCAGCTGGGCCTTAGGTCCCTGGCTGAATCTTTTATTTTTAAGGCCGCTCCTGCGGCATATGGAAGTTCCCAGGCTAGGGATTGAATTGGAGCTGCAGCTGCCAGCTTACCCCACAGACACAGCAACACTGGATCTGAGCCATATCTGGGACCTACACCTCAACTTGCACCAGTGCTGGATCCTCAACCCACTGATCGAGGCCAGGGATCAAACCTGCATTCTCACAGATGCTATGTTGGGTTCTTTACCCACTGACCCACAATGGGAACTCCCACCCCGAATCATCTCATCCAGGAATTTCTGTATTTGGGGTTGGGTTTGAGAGGGTGAACTTGGGGTTCACTGTGCCTCAAACCTGACTTCTGTTCTGCAGTATGTGAGGTCCAAATCAGGTGGATGTTGGGTTGTCGAGACCCTCTTCCTTAAAGATTGAGAACAAGAGCCTCAACCTTTCTATTTTGAGCATCCTTTCCATATTCCAGACCCTGTGGCTCAGTTCAACCTGCTAAACAGCCACCATGGCAGCCGTGGGTATTATTGACAGGCGGGGGTCAGCCTGGCTGGCATGCAGGGAGGACTTTGGTTGGCGGAGTCCACCAGACCCTAAATACTCTGGGGAGATGGGTGGTAGCCCCAGATAATTACGGCCCTCTTCCCAAAGCTCCATGTAGGCTCTGATAGTGGATTAGACAGACATCTAGAACAAGGACTGCTCTCTTGTGAAAGTAAGCGCATCAGTGGGGATATGCGCCATGGGGTGGGGCAGGGAGGCGGTGTGTTTGTGTGCTTCAGTCTGGTCTGAGCTGAGAGGAGGTCAGGAAGCTTTGGTACCCAGCAGTTGGGTACCAGTTTGTGTGGCTTTATTTAGGGGTCATGAGAGTGGCCCCGGTGGCTTTGATCTGGCATGTCTCGTTCTGTGGGAAATCCTTGAAGTTTGTCATTTAAGCAAGCTCCCAGAAGCGGCTGCCTGGCCCACCAGGGAGTTGGTGAAATAATGTAGGTCTGGGAGGGACAGATGGGCCCACGGTGCCCTCTGGGAGTGTCTTTACGGGGCCCTGCCTGTTTTCTGTCTGCTCAGTAGAAGGCTGTTCTTTTCATCCCAGGCAGTGAGGGAAGTGAAAAGGTTTTACAGAAATGGCCTTTGAAGGCCATCTTGAGAGTTCTGTTTTTCATGGTGCTGATTCTTCTTTAGGGTCAGTAGCAGGTTGCAGGGCAAGACAGAAGAGGCTGTGAGTGTGGTTTTGTGGAAAACTTCCTCTTAGCCTCCTGGAAATGTTCTGGAAACCCCTGGATGAGCTGGCTCTCCTGGGTCTGAGATCTGCTGTGTGAGGCTGAATTTTCCCACACATGTTGCAGGGCGTTAACAAGGTTAAAGCAGGGCGGCTGTCGGATGCCCGCAGGGGCTTCCCCAGCACACGCTGGACCCTTCCAAGGAGGAGCTGGCCCGCCTCGTGGGGTGGAGGAGGCCCGCGCTTGTGGCTCTTGCGCTGCCTGGGCTGGGTAGCGAGGAGGGGAACCCCCAAGATCTCTGCATTCAAAGCTCCGAGGGTCAGCCTCTAGCACCAAAAAAGGGAAGAAGCGTTGGGGTTCCCTTAGGAAGGGGATGTGAGGTCAGAGATGAGGCTCAGAAGAGCCGTCAGTAAACAGGAAGCGAGGCCAGAGAGAAACCTGTGCTGGAGGAAATGGGGAACTGGACGGGCCTCGTCACCTGCCCCATTGGACAAGCCAGGAGTCCCCTGGAGCTGATGGCCAGGGGGGCTGGGAGCACGAGGAGTGATGAGGACCTTGGTCTCTCCCTGTGGGAGGGGGCTCCACTTAAATATCATAATTATTGCACTGGAGGAAAGCTGAATTTGCCCTTCTGGAGGGAGGACTTTAAATACCGGTAAAAGAGGAGTTCCCGTCGTGGCGCAGTGGTTAACGAATCCAACTAGGAACCATGAGGTTGCGGGTTCGGTCCCTGCCCTTGCTCAGTGGGTTAATGATCCGGCGTTGCCCTGAGCTGTGGTGTAGGCTGCAGACGCGGCTCGGATCCCACGTTGCTGTGGCTCTGGCGTAGGCCGGTGGCTACAGCTCCGATTGGACCCCTAGCCTGGGAACCTCCATATGCCGCGGAAGCGGCCCGAGAAATAGCAAAAAGACCAAAAAAAAAAAAAAAACCAGGTAAAAGAGCCCTGGGTTGTGAGAAATGCAGGTCAGAGTGGTCTCCCTGGTCTGATGTGCCCGCACTGACTTTCCACGCTTTCCTCGTGTCAAGTGGGTCGCACTAAATGTCGCACTTTGTTGAGTTTTTATCCTGGGAGGGGGCACATCTTGGCAGGGCCCCTCTGGTTGAAGGTGGTGCTGCTGCTACTTTAGGGGTGGCAGAAATGACCAGCCCTTCCCTGGGGGCCTGTGGACATGGGAGGGTTAGCTTTCTAGGTCTTTGGATGCTATGAGCTGGCGTCTAAGTGCTACACACACACACACACACACACACACATGCACACACACTCCCTCTCTCCCCCACACATTCCCTCACACACCCACACATTTATATGCACACTTACACACCCTCACACTCACGTTGTACCATTTATACACACACTCTCTTCCACATCTGTACCTATACATTTACTTACATACATTCTCTCTCTCTTTCTCTCTCTCTCTCTCTCACACACACACACACACACACACACACACACAGACTTTTCTTTCTGGAGTTTTTGCTTCCTTTATTTGTCCTATTGCATCATCCCTGTTTATCTGCTGTGAGGCTAAGAGCTTTTGGATTTCCTTCTAAATATCCATCCAGAAGGTCAAAAGCTTGTGGATGTCGGTGGGACTTCCTATAAACAAGTAGTTGCTCAGCTGGGCCTGTGAGGTGATTGTTTCACTGGGTGATTGTTGGGACTCTCCAGGTTGCTCACCTGGCTGCTGGCGTGGGAGTAGGAGGCAGGCCTTTCTGGCAGGAATCCCAGGCCCATTTCCTCAGCTCTTCCCCAGCCCCACTGGGGAGTTGAGACTGTTTCCAGAAGGCCTGAATAGGAAGGGCCAAAGCACAATTTGGCAGTGGAAGGAGCTGAGGCTTTGCAGACCACGCTGCCGGCAGGAGGGAGCCCAGCCTGGCCACCTGCTACATCTCAGGCCCTCATCTGACAGGTGGGCCGGGAAGGGGCTGCCTTCTGGGATAGGAGTGAGGTTGCCTGTCAGCAGGGGCCTCATACCTGTTGTCAGTTGGGCCCTCAGACTTTTTCCAGGAGGAGGAGGGGCAGGCGGTCTGGGGCGGGGGGGGGCTCTGTGAGTGGAAGGGGTAGCTTGTTCCTTAGACGGTGAGATGTGTCTGGGGGTTCATGGCTCTGTGACATTGCTAGTACCTGGATCCCTGGATGGAATCTCCACCCATGGCCCCTGCAGGGTCTGCTTTTCCTGCAACTTGTCTGCTGGGCCTGTCACTGACTCACCTGCCTTCTTTAGGGCCCCAGGGCTCACTGTGACTGGCACGACCTACTCAGAGCCCCTTGTGTCCAGCGCTTATCCAGGGCATCACAGGAGGAGCACTGGTTTCATGTCAGCTCCGTGACCTGGGACAAATCGCCTAACCTATGGGACCTTCAGTTTCCTCTTATATATTTAGTTATTTATTTTTTGTCTTTTTAGGGTCACATCTGAGGCATATGGAAATTCCCAGGCTAGGGGTCGAATCGGAGCTGCAGCTGCTGGCCTAAAAACACCACAGCCACAGCAAAGCCAGATCCTTAACCCACTGGGGATCGAACTCGTGTCCTCATGGATACTAGTTGGGTTCATTACCACTGAGCCACAGTGGGAAATCCCTTCTCATCTTTAAAATGATGAAAATAAAGCCTTCCCTGTGGGTTCTTCTAAGCAATAAGAGGAAGCTTCTCGAGTCTTGTCAGCAGCACCAGCAGCCCTTGGAAGCCTGTTAGGAATGCACATGCTCAGACCCCATTCCAGAAGAGCTGAATCTGAAACCAGGAGCGTTGAGGATCAGTAATCTGTATTTAATGAACCACTGGGGGATTCTGATACACACTTCTCTAGAACGTGGCCACATTCAGTGATTTTTAGCTGAAAAGTCTTTCTTCACCTTTATCTCAAGAGAAGCTGGAACTTAAATGGGGGTTCTGCTTTGCAGCAGACAGTCCTGGGTTTGAACTCTAGCTCTGCCTCTTCCTGGCTGTGTGTCTTTGGACATTGTAGTTACTTCACTTCTCTGTGCCTCGGTCGCTTCATCTACAATTGAGGATATTAAGTTTTCTTTCTTCATGGGGTTGTTGTGGGGATTCCATGGGTCAAAGCAGGTAATAGCTAGCCCAGAGTAAGCTTACATTTCTGATAGCTGTCTTTGGTTCACATGTGTTTTTTCTTATTTGCATAATAATAAGAGTGTGATAGTTCTGTTCTCTCTTTGTGGGGGAAACAGGTGACCAGGGCCTCCTTGGACTAGTTGCCCACAGGTTCTCTTGAGCTAAGTAAGCCCTTTCCTCCCTGCCTCAAGTGCCATCCCCGCTCAGAGAGCACAAGCCAACCTCTTTCCAAATACCTGCCCCTCCCTTTTCCTTAATTTCCAACATCCTTTTGGGGTGAGGAGGGGGCAACGCTTTGTATTCACAGTCACAGTAAAGCTGAGGAAGTGGAGTCCATAAACCCAGCATGCTTGACCTTAACTCTCCCTATGGTGCTGAGCAGAGTGACTGGGAGAGCCCTGTGGGTGGCTGACTGCCCCTGCCCCCCACCCCCCAGTGTGGGGAAGGGGATGGAAGAGGAACACGGGGCTTGGTTAGTAAATGAGCCTTTAACTGAAGAGAGCAAGCAGATGGAAAGCTAAGTATGGTGTTTCCTTCCCAGGCAGCCAGAGTTTTGCCCACGTCCGGGTCGGGCTCAGGTGGAATCTCCTGTAATCTCTAGATCTCGGCAGGGCCCCAGGCTGCAGCTCATCTCCTTCCTTGCATGGCGCAGTAGGGCTGGGGTTTCCTGTTTGCCACTGACACTTCTTCCTGCCCTGGTACCAGGGGGCTGAAGTGCAGGGGGTGGGGGTCAGAACTCTCTTCTCTGTCGCCGATTGGCTACACAGCAGGGTCCCTCAGGAGACTGAGGCAGCATGAAGCACTGTCAGACAACTTTCTTCTCTAACCCTGGGGCTCCCCAGATTGTCCCCAGAGGGCTGGGCCGGGCAGAGTTCAGAGAAGAGTCGGGGAGAGGCCCCAAAAGGGGAAGCTGCAAGCCTCTGGCTAGTGTTTTCTTTGCATCTGGGGCCAACAGCTAGCTTCCTGCTTCTGTGATGTGATGCCCTGGGTTTGTGGACCCCTCGCATTAGTTCTGCCTGCAGACACTGACCCTCTGGAATGCTCTACCCTGTCGCCCTCTTTCCTATGAAATATTAGTAATGGGGGGGGTGCTAAAGACTCAACTGATTTATTTGTAGAAAATTCTGTTCCTTCCCTGTTGAAAGGCTGCATTGAAGACACTGGGGGGTGTCCTCTATCCCCATCAGATTTCATGGTGTTTCTCAGTCCTGGCTGTACATCAGCATGACCTGGGGAGCCTTTAAACATTCCTGGACCTCTTCCCAGAGGGTCTGATGAAATCGGCCTCAAAATCAGGAATTTAAAATCAACCCCCTCCCCCGCCCCCACTCCAGGAGTGTCTAGCGTGCACCCAGAATTAATTAGAACCTCTGAGACATCATGCATCTCAAGGTCAGCGATTCCTCCTTCCCACCTTGGTTTCAGCTGAGACCTTGTCAAGTTCATGACCCTCTCACTGGTCAAGGGTGGGCTCTGTGGGGTTGACCCCTTGGAATGCTTTGCGCAGTAAACCCTGCCCCCTCCCAGCCTGTCTCCCTCTCCTAGGTGTCCCTCCTTGGAGACTGGGACTGTTCCCCACCCCCACCCTACCCAGGGCGCTGGGGTGGGGGCCTGGCTCCTGTGATGCAATCAGGAAGACTGCTTAGGAAACAAAACCCCAGAAACCACCAGGGGAGGTTCTTCATCTTACTCTGGACTTTCCTGCCAGGGGCTGCCCACCTTTCTGTTCTGTATTTGCCTGCTGGGGACTTTCCAGTTGATCAGTAAGATGAGAGACCCTTAGTCTCCAGGCTGGAACAGAAACTGTGTAGGACTTGGCCGGCTTGTAGGGCTGTTTCGAGACCAGATGCATAATTGCCATGTGTTTTCCGGGTTCCTTGACAGTAAGGGAGTGAGGGCACAGGAGTTTGGAGGGCCCAAGAGCTCAGAACAACAGAGGAGATTCTGCTCTCCTTGAAGAGAGCTTTGGTTGCCTTTCCACTTCAAGCTTCCTTAGGATTTAATGTTTGCCCTCACAGGAAGCAGGGCTGGTTCATTCAAGGCCCCCCCTTATTTATTCTTGGGGAGGCTGGAAACACCTGTGAATGGGGAGTCTGTGAAAAGGAAGAGGAAAGGATCCTTTGTGTAGCAGCTGCAGGGTTTTGACTGGTCTGGAGCTCGGGCAGGCCTGTCCCCACTCCTGCAGCTCAGCGATGCACCTCGCCTGGCCATCCTGCGTGGGCAGCTGTTCCCTCCAGCTTGAGAGGAGGGAAGAGCCAGGAGCTGCTTCAGGCCCTAATGTGGGCCAGGTGTAATGGACAATGCTGTCACCCACCCAGATCCCCTTTCTCTGTTGCATGTTATGGGTGTGGACTGCTGACAGGTCTTAGCTGGTCTACAGCATGACTAGGTGCCAAGGAGTCTCAGGTCCCCACTTAGCTGCTCCCTGTTTTGTTTTGTGTTTTTTGTTGTTGTTGTTGTTGTTGTTGGGCCACGGGTGCAACATATGGAAGTTCCCAGGCTAGGGGTTGAATTGGAGCTGCAGCTGCCAACCTACACCAGAGCCACAGCAATACGGGATCCAAGCTTCGTCTGGACCTGCATCACAGCTCAAGGCAACACCAAATCCTTAACCCACTGAGCGGGGCCAGGGATCAAACCCACCTCCTCATGGATCCTAGTCGGGTTTGTTACTGCTGAGCCACACGGGAACTCCTGCTCCCTGGTCTTGAGAATTGCTCCTGCAGAGAAATGCCCGGGCACTCACCCCCTCTCCCAGGGTGGCTCTCAGCCAATGGCTGCCTAGCCCAGGGTGCAGAGGTCTGGCTTGCTCTTCTCAGGGTGGGACAATCCAGTGGAGTTATTCACACCCTCAAGCTCCCGTGGGAGCAGGCTGGGGCTGGGCTCCAGCTGAACCCGTGTCACTCCCCAGCTCCTTCTCCAGCCCCTCCTCCTCCCCTTACTTATAAGTTTCCCCTGAAAACACTTCCTCAATAACTCGTATACACAAGAATTCCAAGATTTTTTTTTGTTTTTTGCGGCCTGTGTAAGTTCCCAGGCTAGGGGTTGAATCGGAGCTACACCTACACCATAGCTGGCCTACACCACAGCCACAGCACCAGATCCAAGCCATGTCTGCAAACGCTGCATCCTTAACCCAATGAGTGGGGCCAGGGATTAAACCCAAATCCTTATGGATACTAGTGAGGTTCATTACTGCTGAGCCACAGTGGGAACTCCAGAATCCCCAGTTTTGACCTCTGCCTCAGGACTCCCCTGACCTAAGGCAGCAGGTTAGCTTTCCTTGGGCTGACTGCTGATTCTACTGTCTCCCTTGAAGAATTAATAATAAGAATGGGAATATCGGCAGGACAGAGGCACAGCCTGGGAGCCGAGGGTCCCATCAGAGGAAAGAAATCCCAAGTGGATGGTTTCTGTGTGGTGGTAAGTGTTTTGATGAAGGGTAGGCTGAGGTGTGAGTGCCTGTGCCCAGGGACAGTGGGGACAGGTGTAGGGGGCTCAGTTTTGGGACAGGGTCTAGGGAACATGCGAGTTTGCTTAGGTCTGAGAAGGAGCGTGGGCACACTCAGAGCAGGGGAAGCAGGCCCAGGAGGTTCTTTGCAGCTGGGTTGTCATCATCTTCGGTGGCTTGGGAACCTTCCCTTTGTCAAGACATTCTCTTGGATCTTAAGGAAGGCTGTAGCCTCGTGTTGTCTTGGGAACAGGCAGGAAGTAATGGAGGGCTCTTCATAGGGGGCAGCTGGGTTCCACTGATAAGCTGCATGGCATCACCCAGGCATTTAATGGAGCTGAGGAGAACCCAGAACATTCTCCCAGGGTGTGAAGTTGGTGCAAGAAGAGAGGACTGACTAGTTTGGTGGTTTCAGCTGGTCGACAGCATGACTAGGTGCCAGGGAGTCTCAGGGCCCCACCCAGCAAGCCCAACAGTCTTCACATCTCCAGACATTTTAGCAGACATGCTTTGTAGTTAGTTACCATTCAGTATATGTTTTATCTTTTCAAGTTTTTCTGAAGAGAAGTTGTATGGATTTAGAATTCCTGAGAAAAGTGGCCATGTTCACAGAGGGTTTCTGTAAACTTAAAAACGTTGTAGATTTCTGAAGAGCTGCTCCACGTCAAAAATTATTTCTCTCGGAGTTCCCGTGGTGGCGCAGTGGTTAGCGAATCCGACTAGGAACCATGAGGTTGCAGGTTCGGTCCCTGCCCTTGCTCAGTGGGTTAAGGATCCCGCGTTGCCGTGAGCTGTGTGTGGGTCGCGGACGCGGCTCGGATCCCGCGTTGCTGTGGCTCTGGCATAGGCTGGTGGCTACAGCTCCGATTAGACACATAGCCTGGGAACCTCCATATGCCGCGGGAGTGGCCCGAGAAATGGCAAAAAGACCAAAAAAAAAAAATTATTTGTGTCAAATCTGCCCTTTCATTCCTGCCCCGTTCTTCCCCTCACCTCCTTTTTCCCGGGTGGGAAGCGATGAGCTGTTTCGGTCCCGTGCCCTGGAGGCTGGCACGTGCGGGAAGCCCCGCCCTCTTCCGCATCCTGCTTTCTCCTCCTCTAAGAGGCAGCGGAGATCAGTTCTGTCAAAGCAGTGTGGATGCGATGCTTGGAAAGGATCTTTACAAGGCAGGTTGGAGTCCAGGAGGGCTTCATAAATTATTGTAGTAACAGAGCAGACCAGAGAACGGCAACGGCTGGCTGAGCCAATCCCTCACTTCAAGACTGTAGATATTGGCAGGCGCCCTTGGCGGAAGTGTCCAATTGAATCCACATTCCAGCCCCATCCGCCGTCTTCCTCTTACCCTTCCTCGGGTGAGGAACAATACTCTGTTTAAGGAATATTAGACCGAACTCTAAGTTTCCGGCCTTTTGTTTTCTCTGCACTGTGTTTACCTTAACATGTATGTAAATTTAGCTGGCTTTTTTTTTTTTTCCTCTCTCCAGCTGGCTGGAGGCAGCCGGTGATTTGTGGTGATGGTTGGAGAGTTTACGAAGACCAGAGCAGATTTGTTCCTGAGATAGGCAAAGGAGGAGTTGGGTCCTAGAATCGATTATCTGTAATTTCAGGTCAACAATGTGATAGGCTATATATTTTCCTAACATTCCTAACCCAAGGAATGTAAAAGTAAGGAAAAAAGGGGGGAGACGTCAAGCTGGAGACAGATTGGGTCGCACGAGCCTTTAGGTCTGATTTATAGCCATGGTCTTGGTGAAATCACCCAATAGGTAGAGAGTGACCAAGCTCTAGAGAAATTCTCATATTTGGGCCATCAGACTACCTGCTGATTTTTATCAATATGGTAATTAAAAATAGTGATGAGGGAGGTTGAAAATGTTTTCATAGTTTTATCGACTCTTTGTATTTATTTTTCTATAAACTATTTGTTCATATGCTCTGCACCATTTTCTATTGAGTGTAGTCTTTTTCTTACTGAATTATTAAAGACTTTTGCATATTAAGGACATTATGCTTTCATCATATGTATTGTAAATCCCCCTAATTTGTCAATTGCCTTTCAACTTAGGGTAAATTTTTTTTCTAAACAGAAGCTTAAAAATTTTGCAGATTGGTATCCAATTTTTTTTTTAATTTTATTTATTTATTTATTTATTTATGTCTTTTTGCTATTTCTTTGGGCCGCTCCCGTGGCATATGGAGGTTCCCAGGCTAGGGGTCGAATCAGAGCTGTAGCCACTGGCCTACGCCAGAGCCACAGCAACGCAGGATCCGAGCCACGTCTGCGACCTACACCACAGCTCACGGCAACACCGGATCGTTAACCCACTAAGCAAGGGCAGGGACCGAACCCTCAACCTCATGGTTCCTAGTCAGATTCGTTAACCACTGCGCCACGACGGGAACTCCTGGTATCCAATTTTTTATCATACTGTTTGGATTTTGGGTCTAATGTATATATATCTTACATTTCCTTCTAGCATTTTATTTTCTTTTTTAAAATTAGAGTTGATTTATGATGGTCTGTCAATTTCTGGGTCTGTCAATTTCTGCTGTATAACAAAGTATACAGTAGATATATATAGATAGATAGATATAGATATATATATAGATAGATAGATATAGATAGATATAGATAGATATATAGATATATAGATAGATATATACACACACACACACAAATATATATATATATACATTCTTTTTTTCACATTATCCTCCATCATGTTCCATCACAAGTGATTAGATAAAGTTCCTTGAACTATACAGCAGAATCTTGTTGCCAATCCAGCATTTTATTTTCTTAATATTTAATTAAAAATTCATTTGGTGGAAGAAGTAAGGTAGGGATTTAGCTTCCCCATCTCCCCCTTTCCAAAGGCCATTCAATTCAGCAACATTTTGTTCTATTCTTGTTTCCCTGCTGTTTAGAAAGGCAGTCCCCATTCTCAGTTCCCAAATATATTTGGGTCCGTTTCTGTACGGGATAGTTTCATTGGTCTGCCTGTTTTCCTCAAGTATTGTATTATTTTAGAAATTGTAAAGAAGACTTAACTTCTCTAATTGGTATTTTCAGTAAATTTAATTAAGAGGATGTGCTATCAAAAGGGAATTGCTTTCAGATCCAAAACAAAATTACCAAATGTAGGTTATGATGGAGGTAATGAAGGAAAGAGAGTCCTACAGAAAATCCAAACAGTGGGTTAGAAGATTAACAGGAGAATTCTGAGGACAGTAAGGAGGTGGAGCTTGTGAGTAAAAATTATATGAGACTTGGAAGAAAACTGCAAGCATATCATACGTATGTACATAGAGCTCTAGAGAGAAGCGCTAGAGACATTGCGGAAGAAAAGCTGAGAAAGGAAGGAAGAGAAGCAGTAATCAGAGTGAGACTAGAGCTTTTTGGTGACTGGAGAAAGACTCCAGTGTTTCGGATCAGGTCTGTTGTTGGCCTGGCATCACTTGTCTGATTTATACTCCATCCAAGCTTTGGAGTTGGCACTGGCTGGGGTCCCCTATGACTTGTGTAGTAAATCAAAGGCTGCTTTGGGTTTCCCTTCCTTGGGCTCCTACCACCAGCTCCTGGCTCTGCTGACCATGACCTGCTGCTCAAGGCCAAGTTCTCTTGGCTTCCAGGATGCTGGGTTTCCTGTTTCCCCTTTGCTTCTAGGGACTTTTTTTTCCCCTTTCCATCCCTAAGGATTTCTGCCCTTGGCCCTGCCCCTCAAACCTCCCTGTTTTCTCCCTGGTGACCTCAACACTTTCCTGACTTCCTCTCCCTCCATCGAGCCAGGACCCCTCCCCCCACAACCCCAGGAACTCCACGCTGTCACTCTCCTGGGCTGTAGACCTGGCTGTGCTTCTTGCCATCTGCATCGCAGGGTTCCATGGGCCACCTCAAACTCAGCCTGTGTTCCTCACATCAATGCTTGTGAATGTGGCTCTGCCACCTATGTTGCTGTCCTCACTGGCAGCCCAGCATCCTGCTGGACACTGCCTTTAACTTCATGTCAAATCTGGCCCCGTCCAGATCTTTTTATTGATGGATCATGCCTTCACTCCATCTCCATTGCCTGCTTCCCTGGGTTGGCCTCAGTTGGTCCCCTGCCTCGGTTTTCTTCTCCAATCCTTTCTCAAAGTAGAGAGTAAAGTGGGGTAATCCAAAATTTAAGTCAGATCACAGCCTTCCTTCACAACTCCCTTTATTTTCCTTTTGCCACTGTAAAAAATGATCATAGGCTTGGTGGTTTAAAGAAACACAAATGTGGGGAGTTCCTGTCCTGGCTCAGGGGAAACAAACCTGACTAGTATCTGTGAGGACACAGGTTTGATCCCTGGCCTCACTCAGTGAGTTAAAGGAGCTGGCGTTGCCATGAGCTGTGGTATAGGTCACAGAAGTGGCTTGGATCTGGCATTGCTGTGGCTGTGGCACAGACTGGCAGCTACAGCTCCGATTCAGTCCCTAGCCTGGGAACTTCCATGTGCCACAGGTGCAGACCTAAAAACAAACAAACAAAGAAACAAATTTAGGATTTTCTGTTGTGGCTCAGTGGGTTAAGAATCCAACTAGTATCCATGAAGATGCAGGTTCGATTCCTTATCTTGCTCAGAGGGTTTGCCACAGGTGCAAAGTCACAGGTACATGGATCCTGCATTGCTTTGTCTGTGGTGCAGGCTGGCAGCTGCAGCTCCAATTCAACCCCTAGCCCAGGAACTTCTATATGCCACAAGTATGGCCCATAAAATAAAATAAAAATAAAACAACGCAACTTTACCCTCGTACATTCTGGAGGCCAGAAGTCTGACATTGGCCTCAGTGGACAAAAACCAAAGGGCCAGCAGGGCTGCACTCCCTCCAGAGGCTGTGGCGGGGGAGAATTTCTTCTGCTTGCCTTTCCCGTGTTCCTTGGCTCAGGGTCCCTTTCTCCATCTTTCATCCATAGCGTAGCATCTTCAGATATCTTCTCTGCTGAGATTGTCAGGAATAGAAGCTTCCCTGCCTCTTTTATAAGGACACTTGTGATTACACTAGGATCCATTAGGGAATCTAGGCTAGTCTTCCCATTTCAAGATCCTTAATCACATTTGCAAAGTCCCTGTCACTATAGAAGGTAACATTGACAGGTGCCAGGGATTAGGACCTGGATATCTTTGGGGGCCGTCATTCAGCCTACCACAGCCCCCACTGCACCTCCAAGTTCAAAAGCACACATCAAGGTCCAGATGGGCACCACCCAATGTTGCTCAACTCCTGGGTGCATGCTCCTTCAGCCCGGACCACGCTGCTCATCACCTCTGCCAGCTCCATCTCATCACTGAGCTCTGGGTTTAGAGTTCACTTCCTCCAGAAAGCCCCTGGGACCCGCCCAGGTCCGGATCAGGAGCCCTTCCTGTGTGTCTCTGTGGCACCTGCCCGCCTTGGTAGAATTGTCTTTCCCCGCATATCTGCCTCCTCCTAGACCATGTACCTTTGAAGGCAGGGCTGTGCCAGTTTACCTGCTGGTGAATTACTATCTGTAAACGCAAAGCTTTGCTATACCTTAGGCACACGATAAATGAATGAGTAAATTTACACATGCATAGAAGAGATGCTTTAGAAAAATGGGTATTCACTAGTCATGGGTAATTGTCACTTAAGAAAAAAAGATAAATTTTCTCAGTAGTCTGACTTTCCTTATTCCTTTTTTTGCAGTACATATGTTTGCCAATTTTTATGATTTTTATCCTCCCTTTTAATGATCTTTCCCTGTTGTAATGTGTGACAGGATTTCCTTCCTTTTTAAGGTGGAATAATATTCCATTGTATTTCTGTGCTCTACATTGTTAATCCATTCATCCATTGATGGATATTTGAGTGGCTTTCACCTTTGGGCTATTGTGATTAATGCTGTGAAGCACATGGGTGTGTGACTATCTCTTCAGCATCCTACTTTTAACTCTTTTGGGTATGTACCCAGAAGAGAAATTGCTGGATCATGGTAGTTCTACTTTAATGTTTTCATTTTTTTTCATTTTTAAAAGTTTTATTGAAGTGTAGTGATCAACAAGTTGGTGATAATGTCCTGTGTACAACAAAGTGATTCAGTTGTATGTACATACACATCTATTCTTTTTCAGATTCTTTTCCCAAATAGATTTTTAATTTTTTGAGAAATTGCCATACTGGCTTCCCCAGTAGCTGCACCATTTTACCTTCCTACCGGCAGTGCGCAAAGGTTTTGATTTCTCTGCATCCTTGCCAACACTTGTCTCCTGTCTTCTTTGATGATGGCCATTTTAACAAGCGTGAGGTGATATTGTAGTTTTGATTTGCATTTCCGTGATGGTTAGTGATATTAAGTATCAGCAATCAAAAACCTCCCAACAAAGGAAAGTCCAAGACCAGGTGGTTTCACTGGTGAATTCTACCAAACATTTTTTTGCCTTTTTAGGGCCACACTCTCAGCAAATGGAAGTCCCCAGGCTAGGGATTGAAACGGAGCTGCAGCTGCCAGTCTGTGCCACAGCCACAGCAGATCTGTAGCTGCGACCTACATCACAGCTCACGGCAATGCCAGATACTTAACCTGCTGAGCGGGGCTAGGGATCCAGCCCAAGTCCTCAGGGCTTCTGATTGGATTCGTTACCACTGAGCCACAACAGGAACTTCTAATTCTACCAAACATTTAAAGAATGAATACCAATCCTTCTCCAAGTTCCCTGGTAGCCTAGTGGTTAAGAACTTGGCATTGTCACTGCTGTGGCTTGGAGTTTAATCCCCGGCCTGGGAATTTTGTGTGCTGTGGGGCAACGCCCAAAAAACCCAAAACCAAAAAAAAAAACGATCCTTCTCAAACTCTTACAAAAAAGTGAAGAGGATGGAATACTCCCAAACTCATTTTACGAGGCCAGCATTTCCCTGATACCAAAGCCAGATAAGAACACAACAATAAAAGAAAACTACAGGCCAATATACAGGATGAATGTAAATGTAAAAATTCTTAGCAAAATACTGGCAAAGTGAATTCACCGGTGCAGTAAAAGATTACACGCCATGATCAAATGGGATTTATCCTTGGGATGAGAGGCTGGTTCAACATATGCAAATCAGTAAATGTAATTATTGATTCAATTAATATGTTTTTCTTATTTATCTTTTGAAAAAAAACCCAGCTTCTTAGTTTTATTGATCTTTTCTCCATTTCTTTTCGCACTGATCTTTGCTGTTTCCTTTCTTTTGCTAATTTTGGGCTTAGTTTGTTCTTTTTCTGGTTCCTTGAGGTATAAAATTAGGTTATTCATTTGGAATCTCCTTTTTTCTTTTTTGAGCTGCTCCTGTGGCATATGGAAGTTCCCAAGCTAGGGGTCGAATCAGAGCTGTAGCTGGTGGCCTGCACCACCGCTACAGCAACGCCAGATCCAAGCTGTGTCTGCGACCTACACCACAGTTCACAGCAACATCAGATCCTTAACCTACCAAGCGAGACCAGGGATAGAACCTGCGTTCTCATGAATGCCAGTCAGATTCATTTCCACTGAGCCGTAATGGGAACTCTGATCTTTTTTCTTAACAGAGGTATTTATTACTGTAAAATTCCCTCTTAGAAAAGCTTTTGCTCTATCTCATAACTTTGGGTATGTTATGTTTCCATTTTCGTTTTTTTTAAGATTTTTTTTTTGGCCACACCCACGGCATATGGAAGTTACTGGGCCAGGGATCAAATCTGAGTCACAGCTCCAACCTATGCCACAGCTACTGCAGCAACAGTGGATCCTTAACCCACTGCGCTGGCCTGGGGATCAGACCCAAGTCACTGCAGAGACAACGCTGGATCCTTAACCCACTCCACCAAGAAGGAATTCTTGTTTCAATATTTCCTTTTTTTGTCTTTTTAGAGCCACACCCACAGCACATGGAAGTTCCCAGGCTAGGGGTTGAATCAGAACAGCAGCTGCTGGCCTACACCACAGCTGATGGCAACACCGGATCCTTAATCCACTGATCAAGGCCAGGGATCGAATCTGTGTCCTCATGAATACTAATCGGGTTCATTACTGCTGAGCCATGACAGGAACTCCATTGTTTCAAGATTTCTTAATTTCCCTTTCTGTGTCTTCTTTGACGTATTTGTTGTTCAGGAGTGTGTTGTTTCATTTCCATGTATTTGTAAATTTTCCAGTTTTTCTCCTGCTATTGATTTCTAATTTCATACTGTTGTGGTTGGGAAAGATACTTGCTATGATTTCAACTTCTCGAATTGCTAAGACTTGTTTTGTGTGTAATTTACTTTGAAATGTATGAAAAATAAGATGAATTCTCGAATGGATAAAGGGGCATATAGATGGACAGATGTGTGATAAAGTAAGGATAGTAAGTGTTAAGGGGAGACTAGCCATGGGTATATTGCTAATCATTGTCTTATTTCTCCAACTTTTTTGGGAAAAATTTTAGAATAAAATATTTGAAAAAATTTTCTGATAACGCCATTACCAGAGAGTGCTGGACTTTCATTCACTTATATGCTTAGGTACATATGCCAAGAGGTCTCAACTACGGGCAGTTTAACCCCCAGGGGACACTTAATGTCCAGAGATGTTTTTTTTTTGTTGTTTTTTTTTTTTGGCTTTTGTTGTTGTTGTTTTTGCTATTTCTTGGGCCGCTCCCACGGCATATGGAGGTTCCCAGGCTAGGGGTCGAATCGGAGCTGTAGCCACCAGCCTACGCCAGAGCCACAGCAACACGGGATCCGAGCCATGTCTGCAACCTACACCACAGCTCACGGCAACGCCGGATCGTTCACCCACTGAGCAAGGGCAGGGACCGAACCCGCAACCTCATGGTTCCTAGTCAGATTCGTTAACCACTGCGCCACGACGGGAACTCCCAAGAGATGTTTTTGATTATCATGACTGAGAGTCATGCTGCTAGCACCTCGTGGGTAAAGGCCAAGAATGCTGCTCAACATCCTCCAATGCACAAGACAGGCCCCACAACAAAGAATGACCTGGCCCCAAATGTCAATAGTGCTGATGTTGAGAAATCCTGATACACACATATGTATATATGTGTGTGTGTGTGTATACGTGTATATATATATATATATATATATATATATATATATATATATATATATATCAAACCCGAGTCACCACAGAGACAATGCTGGATCCCTAACCTACTATACCATGAAGAGAATTCTTTGTTTCAAGATTTTTTTTTTTGGGGGGGGGTCTTTTTTCTAGGGCCACACCCGCAGCATATGGAGGTTCCCAGGCTAGGGGTCGAATTGGAGCTGTAGCTGCCAGCCTACACCAGAGCCACAGCAACGTGGAATCCAAGCTGCATCTGCGACCTATACCACCTACATGGCAACACCAGATCCTTAACCCACTGAGTGAGGCCAGGGATTGAACCCACAACCTCATTGTTCCTAGTCAGATTCGTTAACCACTTAGCCATGACGGGAACTCCTCAAGATTTTTTAATTTCCTTTTTTGTTTCTTTTTTGACTCATTGGTAATATGTATTGGACTCATATATAAAATGTCCATTCAGATAAGTGTACATATACATGCATGTTTATGCTTATATATTCTTTTTTTTTTTTGGATTTTAGGACTACACCTCCAGCATATGGAAGTTCCCAGGCTAGGGGTCAAATCAGAGCTGCAGCTGGCAGCCTACACCACAGCTCATGGCAATGCTGTATCCTTAACCCACTGAGCAAAGCAAGGGATGAAACCGGTGTCTTCATGGATTTGTTACCACTGAGCCACAATCGGAACTCACTTACTTACATATATTTTAAACGAAACTGGACTCATAGTTTTGTAACTTGTGTTTTCATGGTATATTGTCATTTTCCCAGGTAATTAAATTGCCTTTGATACTGCATATTTTAATTGTGGTCCTAGATGTAGAGTTGTGATGGATTGCATCTGTTTCTATCTGGGCATTTTTATTTATTATTACTATTTTTTTTTAATGGCTGCACTTGTGGCATATGGAAGTTTCCAGGCTAGGAGTCGAATCAGAACCGCAGCTGCTGGCCTATACCACAGCTATAGCAACACCAGGCCTGAGCTGCATCTTCGACCTACAGTACAGCTCACAGCAACGCCAGATCCTTAACCCACTGAGTGAGGCCAGGGATCGAACCCAAATCCTCATGGATGCTAGTTGGGTTCATAAATCACTGAGCCACAATGGGAATGCCTATCTGGGCATTGGTAGGTCATTTACCAATCCTTCGTCTACCTCGGCAGAATCTGAGCCTTACCTATCAGATGAGTCTCTATTCTGTGTAGTGAAGGTCCCTTCAGGGAAGACTCCTGGGTCGTCCTTCAAACCATTCTCTGTGGCTGGGGCATTGGTTCTGGGGCTCTGCAAGGATTGTCATCTTCCCATCAGGTGTTTTTTCAGAGGCTGTGGCAAGCAGAGGCAGCAGCCAGTAGTGTGGCATCTCAGTGGCCACGGGTCAGCATTGGGCTGCTCAAGCTGTGGATCTGGGGCAGGGACAGAGAGCCATGTGCTTCCTGCCCCCTGGCTCGTGTATTGCTGCCTTTAACCTCTGTCTTTTCCTTTCAAATATAGGCCTCTCCTGCTGATGAAAAGAAAGAGGAAAAATGGACTACAGTCACCAGACTTCCCTAGTCCCATGTGGACAAGATAAATACATTTCCAAGTAAGATTTTCTCCCCTTGGTGTTGTGTCCCCAGTGGCCAGTCCTGTGTGGATGGAAGCCACTGGCAGAGGAGCTTCCCCCATGCAGGAGGGTTGGGGCTCCTGTGTGAGAAGGAGCAAAGCAACTGAGTGTGAGCAAGGTTGCTGCTCCCGATAAAAACATGCCCCCAGAGCCTGGCCACAGAGAATGACCTTAAGGGGCTCTCCAAGACATGGTACCCTTAGAATTCTCTTCCTGGCTCAATGGTTAACAAATCCAATGAGGATCCATGAGGATGTGAGTTCGATCCCTGGCCCTCGCTCAGTGGGTTAAGGATCTGGCGCTGCCGTGAGCTGTGATGTAGGTCATAGATACACCTGGGATCCAGTGTTGCTGTGGCTGTGGTGTAGACCTGCATCGGTAGCTCCGATTTAACCCCTAGCCTGGGAACTTCCATATGCCGTGGGTGTGGCCCTAAAAAGCAAAAAAAAAAAAAAAAAAAAAAAAAAAAAGGCATGGCACTCTTAGAGACTCAAAAGAAACGGTGTCCTGGAGGCTTCTATGAGGAGGAGTTGGTGGTGGCTGCTCACTGTCCTGTCTATGGTGTTCCCCGGCGAAGTCCTGGCTGCTGGGGTTCTGGCTACAAAGGGCACAGGTGGCCCCTGAACAAAAGGAGACAGTTTCACTGCTTTATAAGCACTAAAATCTCTTGAACTCAGGTTTTTTTTTTTGCTGATATGACAGGGCCTGAGCCAAAATGGACTTTTTCAAATTGTAAATTTGCAGATATATTTTTATATTCAGCACCGGGATCTGTACGTAATTATGTTCTCCATCTTAACTAAGTGTTTCATTTATTTGAGACCAAATCATTGAAATTCCTTGGGCCAGCTTGGCCATACGTAGACACACAGTTGTGTGAGATGCAGATCGTTCCTATCTCCTCACTGACCAGTTTCTCAAGGGACTTCTACTGACCAGTCATTTTATTTTATTTTTTAATCTTTTTTTTTTTTTTTAGGGCCACATCCATGGCATATGGAGGTTCCCAGGGTAGGGGTCTAATCAGAGACGTAGCCGCTGGCCTACGCCATAGCCACAGCAACACCAGATCCGAGGTGCATCTGTGACCTACGCCATAGCTCATGGCAGCACCGGATCCTTAACCCCCTGAGCAGGGCCAGGGATCGAACCCACATCCTCATGGATACTAGTCAGGTTCGTGACCACTGAGCCATGACAGGAACTCCTGACCAGTCATGTCAAACCCTTATTTTAGATTTGTGTGTTCAAAAGTATCAAATGGCTTTGTTATAGGTTATTTGGAGTGGCATTTTCCACTCCATTTTGGCTTTCATGGAATTACTCCAGTTTATCTAGGTTTAACTTGTCTGGAACTTCTTGGAATGTCCAGCCAGTTTTGACCTCCTGTGTGGCTCCAAATGTCTCCACTGAATGGCTGGATTTAGAGGGGCTGAGCTCCCTCGTCTCTTGCCTGACAAGCACACCTCAGCCTCCTCGGCTCGCCCCACTCCCAACCCTCTCCCCTTCACTTTCAATGAAACTTGACTGGGGCATGTCAGGTTGGACAGCTTTCATTCTGGTCACACACAGAGGGTGTGACATTCTCTCTCACGTTCCATAGAGCTGGGCTCCCAGGGGGGACCACTTAGAAACCAGTATCTAGAGGTCTTACAAGGGTTTAAAAAATATTTTTATAAACTAAAAGCACCTCGAATAGAATAAAAAGATAAAAGCATCCATGAGTTCCCGTTGTGGCACAGGGGGTTATGAACCCAACTAGTATCCATGAGGATTCAGGTTTGATCCGCGGCTTCGCTCAGTGGGTTAAGGATCCGGCATTGCCATGAGCTGTGGTGTAGGTCGCAGATACGGCTCGGATCTGACATGGCTGTGGCTGTGGCATAGGCTGGTGGCTACAGCTCTGATTAGACCCCTAGGTTGGGAACCTCCATGTGCTTTGGATGCGGCCTTAAAAGACAAAAAGACAGGAGTTCCTGTCGTGGCGCAGTGGTTAACGAATCCGACTAGGAACCATGAGGTTGCGGGTTCGATCCCTGCCCTTGCTCAGTGAGTTAACGATCCGGCGTTGCCGTGAGCTGTGGTGAAGGTCGCAGACGCGGCTCGGATCCAGCGTTGCTGTGGCTCTGGCGTAGGCCGGTGGCTACAGCTCCGATTCGACCCCTAGCCTGGGAACCTCCATATGCCGTGGGAGCGGCCCAAGAAAAGGCAAAAAGACAAAAAAAAAAAAAAAAAAAAAAAAGATAAAGGCCATTCTACATCTAGAATGGTGTGTTGCCAGGACTCAGAAGGCCCCTCCTGCCCACCTCCAGTCTCCATTCCTAAAGGTGAATCCACTATCCTGAATTCTAACACCCACATCAAACCTCATGAAAATGGAATCAGACAATATATGCTCTCTTGAAAGAAGCCAGAGCTTCTTTCACTCACCATAATATCTGTGAGATTCATCCATGTTATGTATAGTTCATTCATAGCTTCCCATGCTAGGGGTCTAATCGGAGCTGCAGCCACTGGCCTACACCACAGCCACAGCAACTCCAGATCTGAGCCGCGTCTGCGACCTACACCATAGCTCACGGCAACGCCGGATCCTTAACCCACTGAGTGAGGCCAGGGATCGAACGTGCGTCCCCATGGATGCTAGTTGGGTTCACTAACCACTGAGCCACGACAGGAACTCCCGTACCTGTCCCTTTTAACTTGCTGAAAGCCTAGGAGCTTCTGAGGCTCATACAGGTCTGTAGTGCTTGTCTTCGCGGTAACTCACAGCATGTGAAGGAGGAAAGGCTGTGGAGAGGCTGGAGAAACCTTGTCTGTGGGCTTTGAAGTGGCTTCGCTTCTGTGAACCTGAGGCTTATTGAGGCCTGTGTATTTAGCGTGGGCTTGGGGAGTGTTGGGAGAGCTGCCAACCTTTGTCAGCAGACCAAACCTGCCTTGGTTTTCTCCTTACATCCAGTCTGTCCTAGGTACTGTTTACTCGTGAGCTTGACCCTGGGGGAAGTTTGTGATGGAAGGTGGGGCAGAACTGTGTGTGTGTGCATGTGTGTGTGTGTGTACACGTGTAGATAAACACCCAGACTGAGGTAACTCAAGGCCAGGTTAGAGGTGAGAAAAGAGGGAACAGCTGAATTATAAGTGGCTTCGGCTGAGATTATGACGCCTCTTGTTTTTTTCCCTTAAGGAATGAACTTCTCTTGCATCTGAAGACCTACAACTTGTACTATGAAGGCCAGAATTTGCAGCTCCGACACCGCGAGGTAGGATTTGTGAGGCTCCCGCCCTGGTGGCCAGCCCAGGCTTTGGCTCCATGTCCCCTGGGTTTGAAGGTCCCTGTCTCTCCTGCTAGAGCGAGTGGCCTCTCCATGTTAGTGATATTGTTGGGAGTCTCTAGTTTTTTGGGAAGAGACCCTGGGCCCGATTTTGTTCTAAAAAGGATGCGATTTTCTGTCCCAGAGACATTCCTGTGCTGTGTGGCTGGGCTAGCACCAGCCTCAGAGGGAGAACTCTGCCTGGCTTCCCCCTCCCCGCAAAGGGATGCTTTTATGAAATGGCTCTTTCCGAAGGTTCTCAGGCAGCCTTCCTGCGCCTAGCAGTTCAGGAACCTTACCCAGGCCTCTGTGTTTACACATCTGGGCCCATAACCTCTTGCTGCAGCAACCTGGACAAGTGACATAAGCTTGGGAGATAACTCTTGGCCCTCTCCCACACCTGCAGCAGCCTTCCTCAAGTATCTTTTTGGAAGGCCCTTTGTTGCCATCTGTCTGTCCCCAGCCCTCATCCTGAATCTAAGCTTACTCGTCCTGTATCCATTTCTGTAAAGCCCGTTTCAGATAGACGGTGAATTATATAGGAGCTTGGTGGAGTAACTTATACTCTAGTGTTCTTGACTGATAAGAAGGTATGTGTAATACCCTTCTAACTAATGCACATTTTCAGGTTATCAAGCCGTGGTGGTTTAGTCCATAGAAACAGATATCAGATGGTAGAATTTCAGCTACTAAGGCAGGCTGGCTGCAGATCGTATGTAGTGGCTTTTTGTATGTTCCTCAAACCACTCCCCTTGGGCAGAGTCCACTTTTGGTTAAATTCTGTCCTACAGTTATATGATGTACATTAATGATGTCAGACTCCACCAACTAGAAGACTATATATGTAACCCGGGCTTAATAAAGCTCTCTCCTAAAATCCCCAAATGCCTAAAGTTGCTCCACCCCCTTCTGCCTTCTTTTATTATCCGCTTCCTCTCCAATGATGGTACTGGGGCCTGTCCTGTTCGCTGAACAGGTGTCATCTTAGGGGCTTGTCCCGAAGATGTGGCCATGGCCCAGGTCTGAGGCCTTGGGCCCTGCCCTTAAAACATGTGGTCAAAGACTCTGAGACTCTAGAAGGAAGGCTTGACCCTTTTAGACATTGTCCTCCAACCTTCTACTAATTAGTGTCTGGACCATTAGCAAGATTTTGGTCCTTAAATAGCTTTTTTCAGGTGTGTCCTATAGATGATGAAAGGGTTTCATGGTCTCAAGTGAGACCCATTTCTTTGGGATAAAACATGCACATGTTTTTAGAAGGGTTTCACATTTAAATTCTTATCAGTCAACAACCTTTGAGTATAAATTTGGAATTCTTGCAGGATTTATTCACCCCTGTTTTTACCCAGCACATTAGCTAATCATTGGCTCCCAACTCACAAGCATTTGACACTCTATTTAAAGTAACAAATTATCGGAGTTCCCGTCATGGCGCAGTGGTTGACAATTCCGAGTGGGAACCATGAGGTTGCGGGTTCGATCCCTGCCCTTGCTCAGTGGGTTAACGATCCGGCGTTGCCGTGAGCTGTGGTGTAGGTTGCAGACACGGCTCGGATCCTGCGTTGCTGTGGCTCTGGCGTAGGCCGGAGGCTACAGCTCCGATTTGACCCCTAGCCTGGGAACCTCCATATGCCACGAGAGCAGCCCTAGAAATGGCAAAAAGACAAAATAAATAAATAAATAAATAAAGTAACAAGTTATCTGCTAGAGGAGCTAGTATTCCATTGAATAAACTTACAGGAAACAATTTTAAATCTCCTTCAACCAGCTGGTCAGATTATTAATACATGTTATAGATAAAGACACGTCACTTTCCATTGCAGGGGAGGGGAAGGTGGCTAACTGAAGGATTTGACTCTTGCTTCTGACGGCAAGGCTAGTCTCATATACTTTAAGAAATATATTTTTGGGAGTTCCCGTTGTGGCTCAGCAGAAATGAATGCAACTAGTGTTCGGGAGGATGCAGCTTCAATCCCTGGCCTCTATCAGTGAGTCAGGATGGGGCTTGGCCATGAGCTGTGGTGTAGGTGGCAGACACGTCTCGGGTCTCTCATTGCTGTGGCTGTGATGTAGGCTGGCAGCTGCAGCTGCAATTTGACCCCTAGACTGGGAACGTTCACACGCCGTAGGTATGGACCTGAAAAGACACACACACAGGAGTTCCTGTCTCGTGGCTCAGTGGTTAACGAATCCAACCAGGAACCATGAGGTTGTGGGTTCGATCCCTGGCCTCGCTCAGTGGGTTAAGGATCTGGCGTGGCTGTGAGCTGTGGTGTAGGTCACAGACGTGGCTCGGATCTGGTGTTGCTGTGGCTGTGGTGTAGGCTAGTGGCTACAGCTCCGATTAGACCCCTAGCCTGGGAACCTCCATATGCTGCAGGTGTGGCCCTAAAAAGATAAAAAAGAAATGAAATAAAATAAAAAGACACACACACACACACAAGAAATAGACTTTAAAGTCATTCATACAAAAACAACAAAACCCACTGTTGTAATTGGCATATGTCTGTGAATTTTGAGGCAACTTTGCACTGACTGCTGAGGTCAGCCTCAGGGCTTCGGGGGTGTTTTACAAGTAGAGAGTGTCTGGAGCTGGGGTGTGACTCTAACTTGGGTGCACCCAGCTGGACACATGAAGAACGTGGTCAGTTGCCACCAATAGCGCGGTACTGGCTCCTTCGGGGCTTTTCTGGATTCACTGCACCAACTTCTTTGTGGCAGGAAGAGGATGAGTTCATCGTGGAGGGGCTGCTGAACATCTCCTGGGGGCTGCGCCGGCCCATCCGTCTGCAGATGCAGGATGACAACGAACGCATTCGCCCCCCGCCGTCCTCTTCCTCTTGGCACTCCGGCTGTAACCTGGGGGCTCAGGGGTGAGTCAAGACAGATGGGCCTGGGGGCGGGGGAGGGAACCGAGGGTGTGTCTGGGGTTCCGTGTGTTCTCAAGCAGGTAAACACCACCTTCTTCCAGCAAGCCTGGACCCCACCTCCCATTTCTGCTGCTCCCTGCTCTGGACTGGGGATAATGAGAAAGGGGCTCCCGTTGGTGCGACTGGGCTTCTGTGCGGGTCATTGCAACCACTGAGTGAAAGAGTGTGGAGGGGACGCCACGTCTGAGAGGGGTGCACCAAAGCCAAGTGGGCAGTGGGCCAGCCTCTGCAGAGACCCCGAGTCTCCAAGGCCGTGGCTAGCCTGACTGGTCTGCAGATTTCTGACAGGATGCCTGATCCCCCAACCTCCTCCCCACGGGGACCTCTGCTCAGAGAATGACCCCACCCAGAGACATTAAGGGATCAAAGCTTCTGTCCGAAGCCCTCTGGAACTCAGGGGAGCCTGGAAGAGGAAGGAGAAGGTCAGGCCCTGTCTGAGTCAGCCAAGCCAGGCCCGTTTCCCTCAGGCCACACCTGGAATTGGGAGGTGGCCTGGTGTTCTGGGAGGTACCCCTTCTGGGTCCCTCTGGAAGACCTGTGAAGATTCAGCCTGCCTCTCCCTGTCGCCAGAGGAGTAGCTGAAGGCAGCCAGTAAGGCACAGCTTCTTTACTGTCTTCCTGGGACTTCAGCTTTTAGGCTCAAGGGACGACCCTCATTCCATCCTGAAAGTTGCTGATGCTGACTTCCTGGGGCCAAAGTGTGGGTGGAGTGTGCCCACCTCTCAGCCAAAACAACAGCGATGTTTTTCTGCCTTATTTTTTTTTTTTTTTTTTTGCTTTTTAGGGCCGCACCTGGTGGATATGGAAGTTCCCAGCCTAGGGGTTGAATCAGAGCTGCAGCTGGGATCCAAGCTGCTTCTGTGACCTGCACCACAGCTCCTGGCAATGATGGATCCGTAACCCACTGAGTGAGGCCAGGGATGGAACTCTTGTCCTCATGGATACTAGTCAGTTCATTACTGCTGAGTCACAATGGGAACTCCTATATTTTTCTGTTTTAAATGAGAACCATACCCTCTCTGATAGCCGCATTGAACACTGCTAAACTCCAGAGCCAAATCGATGAGAGAAACCTACAGTGTGGCCAAAGCCTGCCCCTGATTTGGTTTCTTTCCAAGGGGATTTAAGGAGGAAAGTTTTTGCCTTTCCCATCAGTGCTGGGGTATCCAGTCCAGGTTCTTTGGTTTCATCTAACTTTGCCAGTTTTATACTCTGATTTGCTTTTGGCACTTTCACTCTATTTGGTTTCAGGTGGGCCAAACCCTTTCCACAGCCTTACACCAACCCTTGGGGTATTACATTCTGTTCCCTGAGATGCTTTTTACAATTCCATTTGACCACATGGCTTTTGGCTGCCCTGCTAAGGGGTCTTTCATGCTGTACATTTGTTTCTTTCCTTTCCCTCTGGCATCAAGCTGGTCTTGGTTGGTTCTTGAAGTGGGCAACTACTTTGAGTTTTCAGGAAGATCAATAAAGTCACCCTAGATGCCTGCTATAATAAAGTGAATGCCTGGACCACTGTGTTAAGAAGGATGCTGGGTCCAGCTTCTACTTTGGCAATAAAGAGGGCTTCAGAGGAGGGAGTGGCAGTGGCTGCCGTGGGTACCAACGGTCAGCATTCCTCAGGGGCTCTGATCAGTTCCATTTGGGGGCTCGGAACCTCACAAGCTGTAATACAGTGGGCAGTTCTTTCACATTTTCAGTTTTAAATTGTCTTCCCTTAAAAGGATCATCCTTGGACTCTAAGTCCCATCTCTGCTGAGTCCTAATGTTACCAAACCAAACTATGTTCCATTTGCCCACATGCAGTAAAGCCTGTCTACCAACCCCACGTTGTGGTGAAGGAAAGTGCCGAGTTTATCGCAAGGCCAAGTTAACCCTAATGCTCAGAAGACCCTGAATTCTCTGATGGCTTTCGGGGAAGAATTTTTTTTTTTTTTTTTTTTTTTTTTGTCTTTTCTAGGACCGCACCCGCAGCATATGGAAGTTCCCAGGCTAGGGGTCAAATTGGAGCTGCAGCCACCGGCCTACGCCAGAGCCACAGCAATGCAGGATCTGAACCACGTCTTCGACCTACACCACAGCTCACGGCAATGCCGGATCCCCAACCCAGTGAACAAGGCGAGGGATCGAACCCACAACCTCATGGTTACCAGTTGGGTTCATTAATCACTGAGTCATGACGGGAACTTGGGGGGCAGGGTGGGGTGAGGGGAAGAATTTTTAAAGGCAAGGGGAGAGAGAGGGTTGCAGGGTGGTGGTGAATGCCCCTCTGGTTAGTTGGCCGTGAGGCGATCAGGTGGTATTTCAGGAGTCAGCATCAGCTGGTCTGGGGTTTACATGCTTGTGGTCAGCACACAGTTAACTTCTTCCACCTGGTGGGGGTTTCAGTATCTGCAAAATAACAGTATGACTCAGGATATTATCTATAGCCCCCTGCTTGACTGTTTTCCTCTGTTTCTGCATTTTCTCACTTGTCTGATTTTTTTCTTTGGAACTCAAGGAAGGCCTGGAAGGCTAAAGCTTTTTACAAACAAGAGGAGAGGGATATGGGGGTCTGTCTCCAGGAAGCCCCCACAGGGTCCGTTTTGATCTCTCCCCCCCCCCCCCCCGAGTACCTACATTCTTCTCAACATGGGATGATCCTAATTGGTTGAATATGATTCTTGTTTCCGGGAGTTCCCGTCATGTGGCTCAGTGGTTAACGAATCCGACTAGGAACCATGAGGTTAAGGGTTCGATCCCTGGCATCGCTCAGTGGGTTGACGATCTGGCGTTACTGTGAGCTGTGGTGTAGGTTGCAGACGTGGCTCGGATCCCGAGTTGCTGCGGCTGTGGTGTAAGCCAGTGGCTACAGCTCCGATTAGACCCCTAGCCTGGGAACCTCCATATGCCTCAGATGCGGCCCTAAGAAAAGACAGTAAATAAATAAATAAATAATTCTCCTTTCTGGCTAAATCCTCTGTTGATTTGGGGCGTATTTCTCTGAGCTGCTTCCACTGTCCTTTTCGACTTTGAGGAATTATTTTCCCATTATTGGGGCAATACCAGGTCTCAACTCAGGTTGCCTGCTTGTGACCCTTTTTCCAGCAACCCAGAGAACAATGCCATCAGTGCCCCTTCCCCAGCTGCCCTCACTCTCATAGCAGCTGTTCTACTTTCCATTCCTTTTAGATGCCAGGAGCAGTTTCTGAGTTATTCCTCCAACAGACGTGGATCTCAACTAGAATCTTTTCCCGAGAATAAATGGCCATTGTTAGGGTTTTCCAAAAAGCTATAGAACTTGTACGTGCTTAGAAACGCAGCGCAGGTACCACACAGGTATTCTTGTTGCTTTCCATCTTGGGCTTGAAGAACTGAGTGCGTCTGTTGCTATGGATGCTGGGAAGAAGCATTTTCTCCCTCCAGCGCTCAGCCCAGGAATGGGCTAGCCTCCTGAGACCCTCAGCGCAGCCCCCTCAACGTCCTTCAATACCTGCTGGTGCACAGGCCACATAGTCTCCTTATAGGAGTGAGGTGGGGGCGACTGGGGGCGTTCCCCTGCAGTGGCTGAGCCTTTTCTTTGTTTTCTGCACTCCCCCAGCACCATTCTGAAGCCCCTCACCATGCCCAACATTCAGATCTCAGAGGTGGATGCCCTGCCCGAGAGCGACCAGACGCCGAGCCCCACAGGTACCTTTGGAATGGGGGTGGGGCAGTCCTCCAGTTTGGAGCTGATTATGTGAAGACTGATGTCATGGATGTTACACTTTGCTGTGGTGTAGATCACAGATGCAGCTCTGATTCCACATGGCTGTGGCTGTGGTGGAGGACTGCAGCTGCAGCTCCAATTCGACCCCTGGTCTGGGAACTTCCATGTGCCGCGGGTATGGCCCTAAAAAACAAAAACAAACAAACAAACAAAAACACATTAAAGAGAAAAAATTAAAACGTTCCCATCTTACCCAACCACTGACTTTCCCACCCTAGAAGCAATTTGAAGATATTTTTTGCAAACACAAGCAAATACACACCAGCAAAGCTTTCTGGTTGATGTCATTTCTTTTCTTCCCCTTTTATACCAGTGGCACCATTTTGCAAATCTTCGTTTCTGTTGATTTGTCTTGAGGATTGTTCCATACACATCCATAAAGATTTACAGCTCTGTCTACTTCATTGCATGAAAAATGATAATTTAATCACTCCCTATTAATAAACGTTTTAAGTCCTTTCCAGTCTTCAAAACAAGAGGGTAGACAGTGCCCGTGTACATGTGTCTTTTCACAAATGTGTCCTTGTCTGTAGGATTCTCTCAAATGGAATTTCTGGGTCTGAGGCTGTGTGCCTTTGGAGTTTTGATAGCTATTACCCGTTTGCAATACCTTGCAAGTCCTTATATCGTGCGTATTCTGTGCCACACACTGTTGTACGTGCTTTGAATAAATTAACTTATTGAAACCCTCGCAACAATCTTGTGAGGTGGGAGCTATTATCATCCACATTTCATGAGGATACCGAAGCACAGAGAGGTTAGTGGTACATGTTGTCAGCAAGGAAGACACCGTTACCGTCTGGTTCTGCTGGCTGGTCTCACAGGTTAACAGGGAAAGATCCAGCAAAAGTTTAGCAACATGTGCACATGGGCGAGACCCAGGAACACTAAGTACCTCACCCAAACAGCAGAAGCCCTCGTCTTAAATACCGTCTTCAGCTAAAGACAAAAGGGGATGTTGAGGGTATTGGTTTGGGACTTCAAAGTGGAATTTCTGTGGTGGCGCAGTAACGAACCCGACTAGTATCCATGAGGATGCAGATTCCGCCCCTGGCCTCGCTCAGTGGGTTAAGGAGACGGCGTTGCCGAGAGCTGTGGTGCAGGTCGCAGACGCCGCTCGGATCCTGAGTTGCTGTGGCTGTGATGTAGGCCGGCAGCTGTAGCTCTGATTTGACCCCTAGCCTGGGAACTTCCATATGTTGCACCGGCAGCCCTAAAGAAAAAGTGGGGGTAGGGGGAGGAAGGCAATTCACAGAGATGGAAAAGCAAATGTTGATAAATGTTTGCTGGGCCAGCAGAGACAATGGGACACCACAGAGACAATGCATTCATTGCCACAGAGACAATGAATGGACTCTGATCTCTAGGCCCCATTCCCTCCACCACACTTAGCCCATATTCTTTGCAGGTATTTCTGGTGGTAGCTCTAGTCCTGTAATAGGCCCTCTAGCTAAATTCTTCAGGCAATTAAGAGGAAAGTCAAAGTTTCTTCCAGAGTCTTTTGGACCTTGATTATGCCAAAGACATTTTGGGGTGGTAGGTTTTGCTTTTCTCCCAAGGTGAAGCTGGGATTTGAACCTGGGAGTCTGGTTCTGAATGTCATCACTATATTGCTTCTCAGTAAGTTATACATCACGTTCCTCCCCAGGGTGGCATACTGATTTTCATCAAATGTATTTGGGGGGGAGTTCCCGTCGTGGCACAGTGGTTAACACATCCGACTAAGAACCATGAGGTTGTGGGTTCGATCATTGGCCTTGCTCAGAGGGTTAAGCATCCGGCTTTGCTGTGAGCTGTGGTGTAGGTTGCAGACTTGGCTCAGATCCCGCGTTGCTGTGGCTCTGGTGTAGGCCGGTAGCTACAGCTCCGATTGGACCCCTAGCCTGGGAACCTCCATATGCCACGGGAGCGGCCTAAGAAATGGCAAAAAAGACAAAAAAAAAAAAAAAAAAAAAAAAAAAAAAATGTATTTGGGGGGAAGCTGTGGGTGCTGTAGCGTTGGTCAGGAAGAGGGTGCTGTGTGCACACTGCCGCTTCCCAGGTCCAGGCAGACAGAGCTCCCTTCCCTTCCCTCCCAGACTCCAGGGGCCTCAAGTCCCTGCCGGAAGACACCCCACAGCTGATGCGCACACGTAGTGATGTTGGGGTACGTCGTCGTGGCAACGTGAGGACACCCAGTGACCAGCGGCGAATCAGACGCCACCGCTTCTCCATCAATGGCCATTTCTACAACCACAAGGTAGAGGGGACGGGGATGAGGGTGCAGGGCAGCCCCACTGGCAGCCTCTTCCTAGAGAGCTGCCACCTCTGGGTGACAGATACCTGGGAAGCCATTCAGTCTTTGGGTCCTGGGTGGGCTGAGGCTCTGCTGGCTCTGTGCAACCTGAGGACTCCAGGAGCCCTCCTAGATGGTGGGAGAGAGGAAACCAGCCCTCGTCAGGACCTCCCCGCCTTGTCCCCCTCCCTGCCCCCCTTCCCTGGCAAATCCACGTTACTCTTTTTTTTTAAATTCTACTAGTTTTTTTTTTTTGGTCTTTTTTGCCATTTCTTGGGCCGCTGCCACGGCATATGGAGGTTCCCAGGCTAGGGGTCTAATTGGAGCTGTAGCTGCCAGCCTATGCCAGAGCCATAGCAACGCGGGATCCGAGCCGCATCTGCAACCTACACCACAGCTCACGGCAACGCCAGATCATTAACCCACTAATCAAGGGCAGGGACCGAACCCTCAACCTCATGGTTCCTAGTCGGATTCGTTAACCACTGCGCCACGACAGGAACTCCCCACATGTTACTCTTTCTGCACTATGTGCCTCCAGCTGCTGTGTAGTCTGACTGCTCTGGGAGTTAAGGGCTGCCTGGAACCAGAGCTGCAGGACTCAGATCAGGCAGTGTCAGCACACTACCCACCCACCCCAGGCTAGTTGAGTCTCCTTCCCTCCTGCTCTTGGGTTTGAATCTGGCCCCAGAAACAAGTGCATCATGGAAGTGTGGTTACAGACCTCCTCGTGCTGAAGTCATAGTGGAAGGGGCTTTGTGCATGGTTTTTGTTTTTGTTTTTGTTTTAATTGAAGAGTAGTTGATTTATAATGTTGTATTAATTTCTACTGAATAGCAAAGTGATTCAGTTATACATTATATATATAATACATATATTATCTACGTATACATTCTTCTTTTTAATATCCTTTCCCATTATGGTTTATCACAGGACATTGAATATAGTTCTCTGTGCTGTACAGTAGGATCTTGTTTATCCCCTCAGCTTTATGCGTGTTTTATTTGGAGAGAGAGTGCCTCCCTTCTCTGGTCCTCTTTCCTTCCCCAGCCCTGCCACGTGCAAGCTCAGACCCCTCAAGCTTCTTCTGGGGGGTGGGCACCAGCTTCTGACTTAAGCAAAGCCCAGGGTTCATTTGCCAATGTCCAAGTCTGATGCCTCTAGGCTGTTGGGGGCAGGAGGCGCTTAGGCAGCCCAGGTTGGGGACCATTGTCCCTGTCCCTTTACCCCAGGTAACAGGGCCAGGACACCTGGGTTTTAGTGTCCCGTCCTTGTCCTTGTCCCTCTCTCACCCACTCTGAGCTGGACCCCTCTATTGACAGACGTCAGTGTTCACACCAGCCTATGGCTCCATTACCAATGTCCGCATCAACAGCACCATGACCACTCCACAGGTCCTGAAGCTGCTGCTCAACAAATTCAAGGCAAGTTCCCTCTGTTGTGTGCTGTGGGGCCCCCAGAGGTGTAGGGGTGGGGGCTATGTTTGGTGAGGGTCGGGGGACGCCGGGCAGAAAGCATTCATACTCTTTACACCCCATGATTCTGGTGCCCCTGAGGTCTTCTCAGGTCTGAGAAGCACTGAGCCTCAGGTGCTTTATGGGCCACTTAGGGAAGGACCCTGGGCTTGGGGACTGCTTTAGGGCTCCATGCGCAGACCAACTTCTGGGGAACACAGCTGGAGAATTTACTTTAAAAAATGAGCCTTCGGGAGTTCCCGCTGTTGTGCAAAGGGATTGGCAGCATCTCTGCAGGCCCAGAAGGCAGGTTAGATCCCCAGCTGGCACAGGATCCAGCATTGCTGCAGCTGCAATGTTGGTCCCAACTGTAGCTGGGATCTGATCCCTGGCCCAGGAACTCCATATACCGAGGGGTGGCCAAAAAAGAAAAGAAAGCAAAAAAAGAAAAAAAAAATTAGCCTTCAATAGATGTGAAAATGATAAGGCATGAGTGTTTTAAAAGTCCTGTTATTCTGTATGTTTTCCATAATCCCCTCCCTTCAAAGTCTTTTGAAAACCAAGTATTCTTATTTTTAATACAAGCCAGTGTCTCTCACTGGCTTAAGGGCAGAGACTCTTGGTTCGACTCTGCATCCATCACCTGCGGGCTGAAGCTCCCTGTGCTCCTGCTTCCTCATCTGTAAAATGACATTAACAGGACTGTGTCACCAGGTTGTCATGAGTATTAAGTGGGTTAAAACATGTAGAGTGTATCGAGCTGTGCCTGGCACAGTGCAATAAGTGTTAGCTCTTATTACCTATTTTTATTGCAGCGGTTATCTGTCTGCTCTATCTCCTTATCTTCTAAGAGTAGTAGATAAATAGCCCTCCCCTCAAAAGAGCTTTTCGGAAGAAGAAATGGCCACAGTTAGGGTCTGTAAATATGTGCTTTCAGCAAGTATCTTTTGCTGCTTCCTGATTCAGATTGAGAACTCGGCAGAGGAGTTTGCTTTGTACGTGGTCCATACCAGTGGCGGTAAGTCTAAAGAACACAAAGTACTTAAACCTTTTAATTAACTCAAAATAGCAAGTTTTTTTTTGTTTGTTTTGTTTTGTTTTTTTAAATCTCTGCCTCATCTTGCTGTTTGGGTTTTGGAAACTTCTAAATGTTGTTTGCCTCCACTGTGGGCTTGCTGGATGAGTCCACTGGGGGATGCCATGTATGGTCAGTAAACAAACCCTATAACCTAACTGCCTATTAAAAAAAAAGGAACTGGATTTTCTTGAGAGACAGAGAAAAACCACTTCCTCCAATGCAGCATCTTTGAAATTGTGTGAGGCATGGAAGCATCTGTGAAGGGTGGTTGCTTTGAACAATACCTGTTGAATTGTTCGTTTACAAATCAGTCTCCTGACTCACATGGCTGCATCTCTTAAGGCCTAAGGTTCATTTGGGCCCCTTGTTGACAACCACTTATGGTGAGAAAGACCTTAGGCAACTCAGGGCTCCTCCTGGCTGTGTGTGTGTTTCCAGAGAAACAGAAGCTGAAGAACACCGATTACCCCCTGATTGCCCGGATCCTCCAGGGCCCATGTGAGCAGGTCTCCAAAGTGTTCCTTATGGAGAAGGACCAGGTGGAAGAGGTCACCTATGACGTGAGTCCCCTTTCAGTCAGATGGTCTGTCCCAGGAGGGTGGGGATTTGCAGCTGGGGTATAGCTTGGCTTTCTGGCCCAGGACCATGCCCCATGTTGTTGCCATTCCTTAATACCAGGTTTTCTTGAAGTGGTAATGACAGGGCCGGGAAAATGAATGCAGAGGCTGGGTTGAGGTGTGTCCTCTGGGGGGTTATTGAAAGAGTGCTTAGGCACAAAATGATTTCCATAGAAGGAATATATTTTTCGAGGCTTTCTGGAGTACTGTAAGAGGGCTGAGAAGTTTCTGCAAGTCTTTTCTAAGCAACTTCAAGAAGTTAGCAGTGATTGTTATCTTATGTGTTAGTCAGCTTTGGCTATTGTAACAAACATCCCCAATTCTTAGTCACTTACAATAGCCAACATTTGCTTTCTTGCTCAGGATTCTGCAGTCTGGTGGCAGTGGTTCTGCTCTAGGTTGTGGGTAGACTCCGTTCAGGTCTACGCTGCATGCCTTATTTGGAGACCCAGGGTCAAGGGGCAGTGGCTACCTAGGGTATGCTTCTCAGGGCAGATGGCTGGAATGCAAGATGCCATGGAGCTCATTTGAAGCCCCCACTTAGATTTTTTTTTTTAATTACTCAAATGAATTTATCGCATCTGTAGTTGTATAATGATCATAACAATCTGATTTCACAGGATTTCCATCCCACAGCCCAGGCACATCCCCCCACCCCCAGCCCCCACTTAGATTTGATGTATCACATCCACACACTCATTCCATTGGCTAAAACAAGTTGCATAGCCGTGCCCAACATTGACAGGGTGGAGAAATATACTTCTCTGGGGGAGAAGTGTTTATGGAGTAGAGAGAGGGTTCTGGTGAGGGAGAAAGTGTGGCTGTTCACCTCCAGCTTACCTGGGAGCCACCCCTATGCTTCCAGCCTCTCATGAGGAAGCTCACATTTGGATGCCTCTTGAAGATGAGAGGTGCAAATCCTTATTCTGAGCCATGGTTCCTTATTCTCCTAGGGGAGAGCGGAGAGGTTTATTGAATATTGTGGGTTCTTCTCTCGAAGAGAAGACCTGAAAGTGCTTTTCAATGTTCGATAAGAGAAAATGCTTTTCTATGTTTGACATCACCTCATGGATTGGATACGTGAGATGCAAAATCAGATGTTTTAGAAGTTCCCTGGTGGCTTAGTGGGTTAAGGGTCTGTGTTGTCGCTGCTGTGGCTCAGGTCACTGCCGTGACACAAGTTTGATCCCTGCCCCAAGAAGTTCAGCCTGCCATAGGCGTGGCCAACAAGAAAACAAATGAGTTTTGAGATCTGTATCATGTAAATGAATGATTTTCACTGCAGACTCTAACCAGCCTTGGGAAGAATGGGGCTTGGGTCCTGCCTTTAAGGAAATCCTGGGTTAGTGCACAAATAGATTTCCCCATACATGAGAGAGATGCCCCCCAAACTGGAATAGTGTTGGGAGGGGTCGTGCACCCCAGACGTCCTTTTTCTTCCCCAGGTGGCTCAGTATATAAAGTTTGAGATGCCTGTTCTTAAAAGCTTCATTCAGAAGCTCCAAGAGGAAGAAGATCGGGAAGTAAAGAAGCTGATGCGCAAGTAAGCATGGCCCCTGGGGTGGCTGGTGGGGTTTCCTCTGCAGCCTTGGTGAGAGAGGCCCTGTCCAGGAGCCTTTCAGGGGCTGTGCTGAGCTGCTGCCTGGGCCCGGCTCTATTGGACCTGGTTCAGGGGGCTTCCCATTGACAATGCCAGATTTGGGATGGGGACATGAACCTTCAGTGAGTTGGTCTTTCTGCTTCTCGTTCAACTTCTCATTTTGATGTGAGACATAAAAATGTTCCAAAGATTTCAGGAAGGTTGTCTCAGCAGTGGAGAGTCATCTGAGCGGCCAACTTCTAAAATCCCTGGTTTCACTTCCTTACATCCTGCCTCCCTTCTTAACGTTTCTCTTCTAGAACTTGCCTTTGGGTTGAAAAGTCCAGTGGTACTAAAACTGCTCTCTGGAGAGGATTTTGTGATTTTTTTTCCCTTTGGCCATGTTTAGTCATAAAGTAGACTGTGTTTCCTAGATAGAGCAGAACAATTGATGTATTTTTGCCACTAGAGAATAAAGTTAATGCTACATTTATTGCTGGTAGCAACCAGCATGATGGCGGGTAACATTTATTGAACACTTACTATGTGCCAACTTTTAAAAAATGGCTTTTCCTGTTCAATCCAAAGCCACGTCAGGTCTGCTTAACAGTGCCCACTCTAGTATATATGAATTGCTGTAAATCAGGGAAGGGATGAAAAGACTGTACCCATCAACAAGCCATTGGGTCTCCATGCCTGGTAGTTGCTTTGGCCTTTTTGATAAAATGCAGATACTAATATTAGGTTGAACCATATGACACTGCCATTTGTGTAGGCTCCCCCAATGGTAAAAATAATGACCCTTTCCTATGGTCCAGCCTGGGTGAGGATTACGTGATATTCTGCGTATGAGCGCTCAACTAATGGAATCCTTATTACTCTTCTTGTTTCGCCTTCTCATTCGTCTTTGCCAGACTTTCTAATCAGAGTCCTTAATCTAGGGTGGAGGGAGCCTCATCAGTCCCTCTCTTCCTCTTGTGGAAAAACACAAGGAAGCAAGTGGTTCAAGAGTGGGCCGGTGAGAGAAGCAAAGGGATGGGACAGCTGGCCCACATTGTGACCCAAGGGATGCGGGAGGGTCTCGAGGAGGAGTGTGTCGCCTTCTGCTCTCCACCACAGCTGTTCTGTCCCCAGGTACACTGTGCTCCGGCTAATGATTCGGCAGAGGCTGGAGGAGATAGCTGAGACCCCAGCAACAATCTGAGCCACAAGAAGGAGGGGATCCAGATGCCGCGGGGGCTGCTGTGACCTGAGAAGGCCCACAGGAAGTGCTTTCCATGGAAATATTTAAATGCGAACCTTTCCAGCCCCCAAACCATCTACCTGCTGCCCCGAGCAGGATGGAGAAGCCAGCAGACAACTCCCCTTCCTTTCTTTCCCTCACAAGGACTTTCCATTTTTGTTATAAGGTGGACCTAAACTGTGTGTGTATGTGTGTGTGTGCGCGCGCACTCACGCACGTGCATGGTACACATACACATGCCCACCTGATATATTCACACGCAGTTAAATTCCAAGCAACCAGCACAAGTGCTATGAGGCTAGCAGACTGCTGCTCGTGGGCAGAAAAATCAGAGGAGTCACTGATCTGAGGGGTTTTAGGCTGAAGAAAAGATTTCTTGGAGTTCCTGCTGTGGCACAACAGGATCATCAGTGTCTTGGGAGCACTGGGATGAGGGTTTGATCCCTGGTTGGGCACAGTGGGTTAAGGATCCGGCATTCCTGCAGCTGTGGCTTAGGTCACAACTACCGCTTGATCTGATCCCCGGCCCAGGAACTCCATATGCTGTGGGGCAGCCAGAGGGGAAAAAAAAAAAAAAAAAAAATCTCTCCTCTCAAATACCAGGGAGCAGCATGTTTAGAAGGGGAAGGAGGCTTAGCAGACTCACTATCTGGGATATTTATGTGTTAATAGACATTCTCCCTGTATGCCTGGAAGGATCTGTGAATGTGAGATCCTTGGAAATTAACAAACTAATGAACAAACCATGCCCTTGAGGCAGATCTGATGGAAAGAACAAGATAAACCATCATTCGGGTAGATGCAATAAGCCCACAAGTTTTTACACTGGAAACTTCTATTGTTTTAAACAAGAAAGACATAGGGGATGAGCTGTGTGGATGCCAGTGAAGAATGCATTCTGCCTCTGATATTGCTCTCAGCGTGTCCAGCCGCTGACCCCAACTCTGCTGCCTCCCTGTGTTGAAAGAAGCATCTTAAGAAACAGTCCTTGCGGGTTTGTACATGATGCTGACTGGCTGGTGAGGCCAGGGCCTGGTCTTGTGTGCCTGGGAAGTCACCCTCCTTAGGGAAAAGTGTAGGCTCCTTGCAGAAATGACAGGTGCCTGGAAGTCCACCCATTTTCACATCATCAAGGGGCCTTCCTGTACTTGGAGCTGAGGCCCTGAGTTTGAAGTCATGGCTTTCTACTTGCAAACCACTGGTGCAAGTGGCCCTCACATCGTGTGTGGAGATGGACTCCAGGAATGAAGACTCACCCTTCGGGGCTGCCCTGTGATGGTCCGAGTAGCCACCTGGGTGATCTTTAGAGCAGACCCCAGTGGAGGGGGAAGGACAGGAAGCGTCTGTCCCCTGGGGTCCCACTGGAAAGGTTGCCAGGGAGCTTGGCTCTAGGGAAGCTGGTCCTGTTTGGAGAGGGCCAGATACATGCTTGGAGCAGCGTGCCTAGTTATGGAGGTCAACCAAGCGAGGCAAGGAGCTCCTAACAGCAGGTGCCTGGGCCTTGTGGGGGTAGGGGGCTCCCCATCTCTTCCCCACCTCCTTTCTGAAGAAAGTTTGGAAAGTTGGGCAGTTGAGCAAAGAGCCACTGATCCATGCCTGCAGGGAAGGTGGACCTTGGCAGCAGAGCTGTCTCTGCCCCAGCACCCTTGCTCCCAACCCACAGCTGTGGCTTCCTAGGCCACTTTAGAAGCCTCACAGCTGTGGTCTCATTGTTAACTTTCAAAAAGACGGAGTCCTCAGCAAGCTCACCACCTCCGTGGGAAGTTCCACCAGCGCTGTGGGGCGTGGACTGGAAATCCAGAGAGCCTTCATCTCAAGCAGACACCTCGGTGGGCTTCTGCACAATGCTCAGAACAAACTGGGGGCCGAGGGAGAGACTTCCTTTGTTACATACAGATGGGAACGGGCAATTCTGTGAATGCAAACATACTTCCTGAGTTTTGCGTTTGAGAAATGACTTAGAAAACTTCTTTTCCGGTTATTTTTATGTTGAATGTTCAAAGCCTTTTATGACTCCAGTCATCCTCCTTGGGTAGCTAGGGGGACAAGTTTCCACAAAGCAAATGACTAATGACTACCTTTTCTTAGATAGATGTTTTTGGTTTATCAAAGTTCTCTTTAATTTGCACTAGCACTGTGATAGTGTTCAATATGGACATGCGGCAGAATGTCCGGTTTGCTAGATCACTTTCTGAGAAAGTGATACTAAGGTAGACTTGGCTTTTTTTTTTTTTTTTTTTTTTTTTTTTTGTCCTTTTGCCATTTCTTGGGCCACTCCCGCGGCATATGGAGGTTCCCAGGCTAGGGGTCCAATAGGAGCTGTAGCCGCCAGCCTATGCCAGAGCCACAGCAACGCTGCATCCAAGCCACGTCTGCAACCTACACCACTGCTCACGGCAACTCTGGATCCCCAACCCACTGAGCAAGACCAGGGATCGAACCTGTAACCCCATGGTTCCTAGTCGGATCCGTTAACCACTGAGCCACGATGGGAACTCCTAGACTTGGCTTTTTAAAGATGGAGGATTGGGATGGAATCAAGGGGAAACCGTATCTTATATAACACGTTCCACTTAACTGCAGGCCACACTTTTCCTTTTTGTCTTATCCTGTTTAGAAATCTTTTCTCACGCGCTAGTAACCCCATCAGGAATTTTGGAAAAGTTATTTGAAATAGCAGCAGCTGAGACAGTCCTTGGCAATGTGGAGCCAGATTTTCTCACTGGTATCACATGGCTTTGAACTTCTGGACTGACTTGTGTGGGTTTATGTAATAGCGTGCAACGAACCTGAAATCATGTGAAGAACAAAAGGCCAGTTTATAGGGTTTTTTCCCTCACTTGTGAAAAGCTCCAGAGTCACATCTGGCTTTCTTTTTCCCGGGGCTTAAGTTACAAGGTGATCAAATGAAGGAAAAACACCCAAGTTCATCTGGTTGGAAAGGGGGGGGTCGGACCTCCCAGGTGATGGTGGAATTAAGCACAAGGTCATGTTCTTAGTCGTCACAAGAGCGGGAAGGTGATGAGTTAAATTGAGGGGGGTGGGGGAGTGGTTACCTTGGGGAGGGACTGAAAAGCACAGACAATAGGTTTGCTTCTGCAAACTGGTGAGGAACCTGCACCCTGTCTCAGGCTTGTGGACTTTAACTCTGAGTTGAGGTTGAGCCAAGAGGATCTCAGATTAGTCACCCACCTCTGTGACAAACGCTGGGCCCTGAGCTTGAGGTTTGGGTCTGAGACTTCAAGGAGAAATATTTTCCCCCTTTCCTCCTCCCTACAGAAAGAAAACAATACTCTTTCCTTGAGATCTCCAAACAAAGACATTTTATCTGTGTAGATAAGACTGTGGGATATAATGACAAAACCCAAAACAAACCCTGTTCTCCAATGCAAAAATTCTTGGCAACAATTTCTTTCTTGGGCGTGGGGCGGTTATTTTGGGTTTTGGTTTGAAGGGTGGAAGGAGAAATGGACCACAGAAGGGCAGGAAGCTCTTTTAAGAAGAGAATGCTCTCTAAAACAACTGTTTCATGGAGTTCCTGTCAGTAGCTCAGTGGTGATGAAGCCAGCCGACTCGTGTCCATGAGGATGCAGGTTTGATCCCTGGCCCCGCTCTGCGGGTTAAGGATCCTGCTTTGTCATGAGCTGTGATGTAGGTTGCAGATGCAGCTCGGATCCTGCATTGCTGTGGCTGTGGTATAGGCTGGCAGCTGCAGCTCCCATTCAACCCTTAGTCTGGTAATTAAAAAAAAAAAGGCAGCAACTATTTCAAAGCCTCATAGAGTAGAGAACGTGGTGCCACAGATCCATCTCCAAGACAGAAATTTCTGTATGCACAAAGAATTCCAGTCTTGTGCTAAGACTGAGCCACCACTGAGGGCAGAGATCTTGTTGAGCATGTGAGGCAGCAGCACAAATTCTCAAGTCTCTACTTAAATTGTTTTACACAAAGTCTTCTTGTTGAGGCAGATGAGAAATGATCTCCTAGAGAGATAAAAATAAAAACAAGTATGGCACCCCTTCTTTTGTATGTAGTAGGCAACGTTGACCCTGCCAGGGAGGTTACAGCGCCCCCTGTGCTGTCGCCAAGCAACAGACACGGACAAGCTGTGAAAGGAGAGCCTCCGTTTACCTGTTTCCCAGTTTGATGGTCACTGCTAGTGTTTCTTAAGGGTTTCCCCACTTGTTTTAGCTTTGTGAAGTATTTTTCGCTTAATCATAACTTGCCTTTCAAGCAATGGTACATGACCTGGTTCAATGTTTGGTTCTGAATTTATAAACTGATGTGTTTAGGTATCTTAATGTAACTTGACAAGTCCTCAGTAGGCAGCTGTGAATTTCTGTAACATTTTGATAGGCTTTAAAGCACCTGACTTAGACCTTGTTGAATAAAGCACTTTTCAAAGAGAAGTGTGTGTCTTCTGTGCTACGAGAGAGTTGGGGATGGGGACATAAAGGTGCATCCAGGGGACAGGTTGATTTTCTTCCCTCAGAGTTTACAGTTTGAGTGGGCTCAGACTTGGTTCTAATGTCCCAAACAGGAAGTGAAATAAGAACATACCCCGAGTCTTGGGTTCAGGCTCTGGTGGAGCCAAGAATTGTAGAAACGCCTGAGGACAGCTGTTCCACGAGGCTGGATTTTTTTTTTTTTTTTTTTTTTTTTGTCTTCTTTTAGGGCTGCGCCCTTGGCATATGGCAGTTCCAAGGCTAGGGGTCGAATCGGAGCTGCATCTATCAGCCTACACCCCAGCCACAGCAACGCCAGATCTGAGCCCCGTCTGCGACCTACACCACTGCTGAGTGAGGCCAGGGATTGAACCTGCATCCTCGTGGATACTAGTTGGGTTGGTGACCGCTGAGCCACCGGAGGAACTCCCCTGTGAGGCTGAATTTTTGTCCTGGCTCTCCCCTTGGCTTGCTGGGACCAATCCATTGAACCTTTTTCTAGGACTTGGTTTCCTCATCTGTATAATGGCCAAGCCACTGCCAGGATGCCTGGACCTGTTCTTGCTTCTGTTGGAGGCAGTTCCTCAGGAGTGGCCAAGCCCAAGACCTTCAGACTAGGGCTCAAGTTCCACCCTGTGGTGTAGGGAAAGGGTGATGATTAATTTCATGTGCAACGTGGCTAGGTCATAGTGCCCAGGTATTTGGGCAAACGCTAATCTGGGTATTTCTGTGATGGTGTTTTTAGATGAGATTAACATTTAAATCTTTGAGTAAAGCAGGTTACCTTCCATAATGTGGCTAAGCCCCATCCAGTCAGTTGAAAGCCTAACAGAAAAACACTGACTCCTCTGAAGAGGAGGGAATTCTGCCTCCAGCCTGCCTTTGGATTTCAGCTGCAACACTGGCTCTTCCTTGGATCTCCAGACGGCCAGCCTACCCTGCTGATTTTGGACTTGCCTGCTCCCACAACTGGATGAGAAAATTCCTTATAGTAATTCTCTATCTAGATATGTCCATCCTTTTGGTTCTGTTTCTCTGGAAAACTCTGACTGATACAGCGGGAGAGTAATGAAGTTGGTTCATAACATTTAAACATGTGATTGACAGTTGTCTTTCTAGAAAATGTAGCCATGGAGCATAAAGAGTGACCAACATAGGAAGTTTCCATTGTGGCTCCAGTGGTCACAAGCCTGACTAGTATCCATGAGGATGTGGGTTTGATCCTTGGCCTCGATCAGTGGGTTAAGGATCCAGTGTTGCCATGAGCTGTGGTGTACGTTGCAGATGCAGCTTGGATCCAGCATTGCTATGGCTGTGGTGTAGGCCAGCAGCTGTAGCTCCGATTTGACCCCTGTCCTGGGAACTTCCATATGCTGTGGGTGCAGTCCTAAAAAGAAAAAACAAAACAGTGACCAAGATAATTTGGCCTCTAGAGGAAGGTAACAACCAAGACAAGATTTTTATCAAGGCCACCAAACAATGCTTATATATACTTAAAAAGAGAGAGAAAGGTTTGGATAAATCACTGTTTTCTTGAAGTGCTATTTTGATTTCTGACATTTAGAGATTTCACTCTAAGCAGTAACTTGTCAGTTGCTGAATTAACTAAATTAGGTGAAACATGTGAGTAGACAGTTAACACTTCCAAGGCAGTGAGGATTTTGTGCTGTACAATGTGTGGATGTAGGCAATTTAAAAATAAGACAAACGCTCTGTTTGCAGCCCTATTGAGACCCCAAATCAGGCAGTAAACTTTTAAAGGCGTTAGAATGCCTGAAGTCACCCAGCAAAACTTCGCCTCTGCTGAAGGAGTTAACAGTTTTTGTCTTGCCTTATGAAAACAGATTTTATGAAATAATTTGGTGGCATCTATTTTAGGGAATGAAGATAACTGAATGGAGTTTGCTGTGAGCACAAGACTTTACCGTGAAGTTTTGAATACATTTGAGGAGGTTTTGCTGGAATGCTTAAATGCAACCAAACCTGAAAATTAAACTTGGGTAAAGCTGACCTTGCTCTTTTCATTTTAAAACCAAGCAAAATAATAAATAAAAATATACTTATTACTTAAGCTTCATATGTAATTATATAAGTACATCAATTAACTTTATATAAATAATAAATTATAAATACATGCTTTATAAGTTAACTTTGGAAGTTTTAAAACTATGGGCTCATCGATAGGGGCTGTAAATCTTGGTTTTCTCAGAACAATTCCAATTTATGTCTATTGCTCCAGTGTAATTATCAATAGCACACCCTTTTGCTGTCAAAAATGTCTGTATATAGATGATAGTCACTCTATGCATTGACCAGAAAGAGCTTATCACAATTTCAATATGTGAGAATTTTAAGAAAAGCCATAAGTTGGGATTTAAATGTTAAGTTTACATTTTAGTCTAGAACTGAAATCTAAACTCATGTTTTGGTGGAAGGCAGACTATAATATGGATATCTAATATATCAGTTCTTGGATGATGCTGATTTAAATGTTCTTGCATTAGAGCATGATCCATTTTTCTTTTCTTTTTCTTTTTTTAAATGATTTTTATTTTTTCCATCATAGCTGGTTTACAGTGTTCTGTCAGTTTTCTACTGTACAGCAAGGTGACCCAGTCACACATACATATATACATTCTTTTTCTCACATTATCATGTTCCATCATAAGTGATTAGGCATAGTTCCCAGTGCTATACAGCAGGATCTCATTGCCTATCCATTCCAAAGGCAATAGTTTGCATCCATTAACCCCAAATTCCCAGTCAATCCCACTCCCTCCCCCTCCCCCTTGGCAACCACAAGTCTGTTCTCCATGTCCATGATTTTCTTTTCTGTGGAAAGGTTCATTTGTGCCGTAAATTAGATTCCAGATATAAGTGATATCATATGGTATTTGCCTTTTTTTTCTGACTTATTTCACTCAGTATGAGAGTCTCCATTTCCATCCATGTTGCTGCAAATGGCATTATGTTGTTCTTTTTTATGGCTGAGTAGTATTCCATTGTGTATATATACCACATTTTCTTAATCCATTCATCTGTCAATGGACATTTAGGTTGTTTCCACATCTTGGCTATTAAGATCCATTTTTCTTAATGGAGTTTTTAAAATGGACACATTAATATTAATTCATGACTACAAAAATCACCCTACCTGTGTCTGTAGAACCATCTAAGGGATCAGAAGCACCCAGATTTGGGTCTCTTATAATATCCTCCATTGATATAAGCCTAGGTTCCTGGAGTGTAGCTGGTGCCAAAGGTTGGCTCAGAAGGAACAGGACAGCATGAGTTGTCTTACAAATGGAAAGTAATCATGTCTCAGAGATGTCCAAAGAGTAATTTCAGGAACAAACTGCTAATGAGAACTCTCACATGTAGCGCATACTGAATTTCTGAGGCCATAAATCGTTGGAATCCAAAAGGATCCCAAGGAAAGATTTTAAAAGCAAAGGCTATATTTATGGAAATATAATGTAAATCATCACACTTCCTTCACCAGATTTTAGCAATAATGCAAATTGTCACAAAAATCAACTTAAGTAGTTTGGCCCAAACTCTTAAGTTAAGCAGAGAGCAAACTATGACATCCATGACCTGCTAAAAGAAAGCAACAAGTAAAAGTTGAATTTAAAATGGTCATAATAGTCTAGAGAAGAATCATTGGAAACATTAAATGAATTTTGCCAGGTTTTGCAAGTTTTCCAAGACATTATGACAATATACAAATTAATTTTTTTTTGTCTTTCTCTCTTTTTTTAGGGCCACACCTGTGGCATATGGAGGTTCCCAGGCTAGGGGTCCAATCCAAGCTGTAGCCGCCAGCCTACGCCAGGGCTGCAGCAACACGGGTTCTGAGCCGCATCTGTGACCTACACCACAGGCAACACCTATACCACAGGCAACACCGGATCCTTAATCCACTGGGCAAGACCAGGGATCGAACCTGAGTCCTCATGGATGCCAGTCAGGTTCGTTAACTGCTGAGCCACCACAGGAACTCCCTATACAAATTAATTTTATTTCTATATGTCGACAATAAAAGATTAGGAAATAAAATATAAAAATGTAAAGAGGAGTTCCCGTTGTGGCTCAGCGGTAGCAAATCCAATCAGTTTCCATGAGGATGAGGGTTTGATCCCTGGCCTCACTCAGTGGGTTAACGATCCGGCATTGCATGAGCTGTGGTGTAGATTACAGACGAGGCTTGGATTTGGCATTTCTGTGGTTGTGGCATAGGCTTGCAACTGCAGCTCCGATTCAACCCTCTAGTCTGGGAACTTCCATATGCCACAGATGCAGCCCTAAAAGCAAAAAAAAAAAAGAAAGAAAAAAAAGGAGACATACTTCATTTATGAATTGGAAAGATAGAAGTTCTCTTCAAATTGATCTAAGTAATCTCAATAAAATACCAAGTATGTATACGTCAATTAAAACAAAAAGGCCAAAAATGATCACAACATTGCAAATCAGCTATACTTCAATAAAACTTAAAACAAACAAACAAAAAGCCAAGTAACCAGAGGGGGTGGGGGAGTGGGAAGGGAGATAAATTAGGAGTTTGGAATTAATATATACACATTACTATGTATAAAAAGACATCAAGGACATGTATTCAATGTCTTGTAATAACCTATAACGGAAAATAATCTGAAAAAGAATGTATACATGTATAATTGAACCACTGCTGTATACTTGAAACTAATACAACATTGTAAATTCTATACTTCAGTTTTAAAAAAGATGATTTAAGGAGTCCATTGCTGGTAGATACACAAGTACAGTATATGCCTACAATGGAATATTATTCAATCATGAAAAGAAGTTCCAATATATAGCACAACGTAGATGAACCTTGAAGACATTATGCTATGAAAGAAGCCCTTCATAAAAGACCACATGTTTTATGATTCCATTTATATGAAATGTCCCAAATAGGTCAATATGTAGAGATAGAAAATGGATTAGTGGTAGCCTAAAGCTGGGGTGTGGTTGGGGAAAATTGACTGGTGACTGCTAATGGGTATAGGGTTTCTTTTCGGAAAGATGAAAATAATTTAAAATTGATCATTATGATTATTCCACAACCCTGTGAATATACTGAAATTATAAAAAAAAAGAAAAAAAAATAGCCAAGTAAGACCTTTTTTTTCTTTCTCTCTTCCTTCTGTGCTCATGCTACAGATAAAATAAAAATCATAAACATGAATATTATTCAGCCATTAAAGGTATAATTATAAACTTTATGGAGAAATGTGGAAAGTATTGCATTAAGTGAATAAAATAGCATGTTCAATATGATTGCAGTCCTATATATAAAAGCCCGTGAAAAAAATTACCTTGGAGTGGTGGGACTATATCTTCTTTATGTTTCTATTACATTGTCTTTTTGATTAAAATTTTCTATTTAGTATGTTCAAAAACACATATACATGCAAAAACATAAAAAACTGAAAACAATGGCCAGAGGATTAAAGCCAGCTAAGCTCTCATCTCCCTGTTGGTGTCAGTTTTCTCCAAAAACAGGACTTCAAAATCCCTGTTGTAACAGGAGGCCCATCATGCAATCAAAATGCAATCCCTATGTGCCAAAACCATCGTGTGTGTGGTGTGCAGTGTACACATATGTGTGTACCACGCACACCCCCCCACACACCCAGACTGGAAAAAATCGCATCCATAGTTCTGGGGCCTTTGAGAAAACCAGCCATCTGAGGGCGCCGAAGGATGGACTCTCCATGTGAGAAACTGGGGACTCGCTGTGTCTAGCCTCAGTCACTCTGGACACAAAGCTCACTTTCCAATTATACTCTCAATGCTCCTTTCGGGAACTGGACAAGCAAAAGCTTGCTAAAGAAAGAAAGAAGAAAATGCCTGTCGGAAATTCTGGAAACCTTAAGTTTGTCAGAATATGCTGTCAGATTGCTTTACTTCGATTTCTTACATTCTGTAGTTCTCTTTATTGAGAATTGAGTACCAGGAGTTCCCGTCGTGGCGCAGTGGTTAACGAATCCCACTAGGAACCATGAGGTCGCGGGTTCGGTCCCTGCCCTTGCTCAGTGGGTTAATGATCCGGCATTGCCGTGAGCTGCGGTGTAGGTTGCAGACACGGCTCGGATCCCGCGTTGCTGTGGCTCTGGCGTAGGCCGGTGGCTACAGCTCCGATTCAACCCCTAGCCTGGGAATCTCCATATGCCGAGGAAGCGGCCCAAGAGATAGCAACAACAACAACAACAAACAACAACAACAAAAGACAAAAGACAAAAAAAAAAAAAAAAAAAAAAAAAGAATTGAGTACCAGAAGCAATGCCTGCTTGGCTAAGGAAGGCCTTGGCTAGATGTGTGCTTCACCCCACCCTGGCACACAGGACACTCCCTGTTTCCCTCCTCTATCTCATGAAACTGGAGGTCTGAGCCAGGAGCTCAGGAACTGCTCTGACATTTACCCCTACAGGGCACTTTCTCCAAGGGCTTTAGGGAAGATGACGTCCAGGGATAGTGGCGCTGAAGACTATTTCAGGAGTGAGTCATACAGTTATCAGATAAACCTAATGTAAAATAATTAACTCATAGAGTTCCTGCTGTGGTGCAGTGGCTTAATGATCTGGCGTGTCTCTGCGGAGGTGCCAGTTTGATCCCCAGCCCGGTGCAGTGGGTTAAGGATCTGGCACTGCCACAGCTGTGGCGTAGGTCGCCGATGCTGCTAGGCTTCGATCCCTGCCCAGGAACTTCAGATGCCACGGGGGCAGTCAAAAAAGAAAAGGGAAATTAACACAGGTGTTTACCAGTACCCTAAAAAGATATATACACTATGCTAACAATCAACAACTCTCAAATAACTCAAAGGATCCTAAGTGATCCTAAAATGCCCTTAGAATCTCCTCACCCTAGAAAAACTCAAGGATCCTGAAGATCCTTATAAATCCCATGCCAGTGGTTTTGCACTTTAAGTGGCATAGTTGATTTATTTATTTTCTCCACTAGAACCCAAACTCTGTGAGGGTAATCTCAACACCCAGAGTAGGATGTGACCCTGGGTAGGCATCTTGATAATATTTGTTCAATGAACAAATGAATATCAGGATGGACCCTAAATGCAAAGACCTCAAAATGCCAGGCTATAAACCTCAAGGTCTTGACCCAAATTCTTCAACAATCATAATCCCTATAATCCTTCCTAAGATGACGTTGGATCATCCTCTCTAATGGGCCGCAAATCACAGCAAATGATCCTAAGCCCTTTGATCCTAAACTACCCAGAAATGGCCTAAGATTTCCAACAATCTTGAAGATCCTGAAGAGACATAAATTACTCACAATGACTTTAAGCCCTAAAAGAACTTCGGGGATTTTAAATGATGCCAAATGATATAAAATATCCCTAAAAAGCTCTCAACAATCCAAATAGAAGCTAAACCTTGGAAATCTCCAGAAGACCTTTAGTATTTTGATTCCTAAGTAATCTTTTTTTTTTTTTGTCTTTTTTTTTTTTTTGCTATTTCTTGGGCTGCTCCCATGGCATATGGAGGTTCCCAGGCTAGGGGCTGAATCGGAGCTGCAGCCGCCAGCCTACGCCAGAGCCACAGCAACGTGGGATCCGAGCCGCGTCTGCAACCTACACCACAGCTCACTGCAACGCCGGATCGTTAACCCACTGAGCAAGGGCAGGGACCGAACCCACAACCTCATGGTTCCTAGTCAGATTCGTTAACCACTGCGCCACGACAGGAACTCCCCCTAAGTAATCTTAACTCTAAATATAAATCTCCTGAATGAAGAAAATGACCCTAAATTCTAAGGGTTTTAAAGAATCCAAGTATTTCAAGGACCCAATGGCGAATGTGTCTAACAGTCCGAAAGCTCTAACGACTGGAAATGGTTCCAAGTGGATCTGCACTATTCTGGAAGAGAGAGACTCTTAGGGGAATCTTGTTAGGATGATTCTGTAGATCCAGAGTGAGGCTTGAGACCCTGTCTTCATATCAAACTCTCAGAGGATATTGAAGCTGCTGGTCCACAGATCACACCTTGAATAGCAAAACTAGAAGTCACACAAACCTGAATGGCCCCAAATGATCCTAAAAGAACTCAAATTACCCTACATTCTAAAATGCCCTCAAAGATCCCTAAATAAAAGTAAACTCTAAATCCTACACAACACTAAACAGCCTCGAATTTCTTAAATGAAGCCACAGATTATCTCACGTGACCCTAACTAACTCAGACAACTCTAAATGGCTCTAAGGATCACAATAAACTCCTATTCAAATTTACTTTTTTTTTTTTTTTTTTTGTCTTTTTGCCATTTCTTGGGCTGCTCCTGCTGGATATGGAGGTTCCCAGGCTAGGGGTCTAATTGGAGCTGTGGCTGCCAGCCTATGCCAGAGCCACAGCAACGCGGGATCCGAGCCGCGTCTGCAACCTACACCACAGCTCACTGCAGCGCCGGATCCTTAACCCACTGAGCAAGGCCAGGGATCGTACCCGCAACCTCGGATTTGTTAACCACTGAGCCACAATGGGAACTCCTCAAATTTACTTTGAATGACTCTAAACACTCTTCAGTCCGAAAGACCACAGAAGACCCAAGAAATCTTAAATAGACTTAATTTCCAGATTCTCTAAACAATTCTAACTGATCTCAAATTTATCCCAAATCCAAACTGATCTTAGTTTCATTGGAGCCTAGATCTAATGAGCCCAACTCTCCTAGTCTCAGTGACAGTAATGCTAACAACTCCAGTAAACTTGACATTAATGACTCAGCAGTGCTAAACTCTAGCAAGTTTAGACACTGTATTGATGGCCGGTCCAGATTCTGATTATCTCAGGCCGCTGTGACTCACCTCCTCTCTGGGATGAATTTATGCTTCGTCTCACTGCCACCATCATTGCACCTGCATCTCCATCATTCGGGCAGCGGTTTGTGAGCTCAAGCTCTTTTCTGATAGAGTACAACCCTTCCCCTTCAGTTAGGCACCTGGATGCCCCCAGGGCCCTGGAAGGTGGGGAGGCAGCAAAACATACTTCTCTTTTGAGGTCTGAGCAGGGGAGGGCCTCTTCTCTGCAAAGGAAGGTCTCGTAGAAAGCTGGCTGACTAGAGGCTCATCTGGTCCTTTTTTGTTGTTGTTGTTTTTGGTTTTGGTTTTTTTGCTTTTTAGGGCCGCACCTGCTGGCATAGGGAAGTTCCTAGGTTAGGGGTTGAATTGGAGCTGAAGCTGCCAGCCTACAACACAGTCACAGCACACAGGATCCAAACTGTGTCTGCAACCTACACCACAGCTCACGGTAATGCTGGATCCTTAACCCACTGAGTGAGACCAGGGATTGAACCCATGTCCTCATGGATACTAGTCAGGTTCATTACTGCCAAGTCACAATGGGAACTCCTCATGTGGTCCTTTTACACCACTGACTCTTTCCAGACTGGCTATATATTCCAGCACCTTCAAACCAATGGCTCTGGTCAGCTTTGACTTGTCAAGGTTCAGATCTAGATCTTGACCTGCCCAGAGCTGATGCTCTATCTCCTGCCCATTTGGAGCTCTGTCAAGACCAGCAGGGCCATTTGGCTCGGGTTCAGATTAATGAAGGGCCTTAAATGCATGCTTTTGACATTATCACTAGATGCTATACAAGAGTGTCTTAGTTTGGGTTCCTCTAGAAGCAGACTCCGAAAGCTGGATTTGAGGACTGGAAGTTTATTTGGGAGATGATTCCAAGAAACACTGGACGTGGAGGGGGGTGGTGCTAGGGAAGGGGACGAAGCTGATATAGGGTGTTGTTATCAGTGAAGTTACCACGATGGGCACCTGGAGCTCAATCCCTTGGAGACCTCTGGGATCCAGGGTAGAGGACACCTCAGTTCTCCCACTGAAAGGTGAGTGAGAGAGCTGGGCTGCTTTCATCAGGCCTTGGGAGGGGGCTGCTCTTGAGGGAGGGGGAGCCATTAATTCCCAGCACATCCAGCTTGCAAGCTACACAGCAGAACAGACTCTGGTGGCCAAGGGACAACAGGTCCTGGCTATTAGTGGTCAGATGGCAAGAAACGGCAAGTGATACAGACATGCCTGCTCCATGAAGTTGTTGTATTTGTAGGTATTAAAAGTGACCATTTGTTAGATGTAAATATTTAAGTTCCACATTTTTTGTAAACTTGTTTCTGCTTGTCTTCATCTTGCAATTTCCTGGGTACTCTAAAAAGAAAGGCCTTTTTCTTTCACTCCAGGAGTTTATTTAGGGCCCACATAAATATTCCACTGAAATTTCCCCCTTTTGAAATCCATAACTTAATCACAGTTTCAAAAACCTTTTTTCTTTTCTTTACTTTTAGGGCGGCAGTGTGGCATGTGGACATTCCCAGGCTAGGGGTCAAATTGGAGCTACAGCTGCCAGCCGACATCATAGCCACAGCAACACCAGATCTGAGCCGTGTCTGTGACCCATACCACAGCTCACAGCAATGCCGGATCCTTAACCCACTGAGTGGGGCCCGGGATCGAACCTGCATCCTCGTGGATAGGGGGTTCATTTCCACTGAACCCAAGGGGAACTCCATGACCTTTATTTCAGTAAAAGGTGGAAACTGTTTCCAGGGATCAGGAAACAGTTGGGGGAGGGGGACATTTTCCAACCTACCACACTAGGGAAAACCGGAGCAACTTTGGAAAAAGCCACCTTAGACCCAAAGGATGCCCACAGTAGGTTGCATGACCCTGTTTAGCAGATAGGAAAAGGCCTAACTTTGAAGCCTGGGACATTGCCCAGCCATAAAAAACAGGTGAGCGAAAGAAACAAGGCCAAGACAAGGTTGACCCCAGACTCCCAGCTCCCAGCACCCACACTTCTTGAGCCTCATCCCCTTCTTCAAAGCCATCTCAAGGCCGTGGTGTAATTGCGGGTTATTTGCAAAGCAGGGAACTGAGGAAACTTCGGTTCTTTTCCTCTGTCATTCATTCAACGCTGGAATCCGTTGAGACGCCAGATACAGACGAGAAAGAGGGTGTTTTCATCTCTGGGAAGACAGTGCGTCCAGGGGAGGAGCCCTCCTCTGCGTGAGCCTCAGTGCTGAAATTGCCCCTTCATTTTCTTGCTCTTGCCCAGGCAATTAGCTCCAACCTGTTTCACCTTGATGAGGTCCATTCTCAGATGACAACAGATGGCCCCGTCTCAGATATTCAGCTTAGGTTTTCTCTAAGGATTCCAGGTCATTAGGGGTTGGGGGCAGCTCTGAGTTGGTTTCCATCATTCTCCTCAGAGCACACAGCTGTCAACCCAAAGGTATCTGCGGGACAGAAATAACCAGCGCGGTATTTGGGGGACACACTGCTGAGTTTTTAGCCACCTGACCACAGTACAGAAATCCTTTGCCTTGTAGGCTCAGGGATTAACTTATGCACAAAAGGACCCACCAGGCATCTGTTTCCTGGAACACTGGGCTTCCTAGGCTGCGTCCGCAGGATGGCTTTTGGACTCCTAGAAGGGGCCATATAGGGAGCTCAGGCCAGTGGCTGGGCGGTGCCCTTCCTGCTGATGGCATTCAGGCTTGTCCTTTTTCTTTTGACTTTTCAACTGTGTGCCTGCAGCTCATTGGGGGGTGCATTCATTGGTGCCCACTTGCTGAGCACACCAGGCCTTGGTGACTTCCAAGTGAACTTCAATCTTCCTGATTCTTCCTTTTTTTTTTTTTTGGCTTTTTAGGGCCACACCCATGGCATGTGGAAGTTCCCAGGCTAGGGGTCAAATCAGAGCTGTAGCTGCCAGTCTACACCACAGCCATCGCAACATAGGATCCGAGCCGCATCTGCAACCTACACCATAGCTCACAGCAACGCCAGAACCTTAACCCACTGAGCAAGGCCAGGGATTGAACCTGCAACCTCATGGTTCCCTGTCAGGTTTGTCAACCACTGAGCCATGAAGGGAACTCCCTTCCGGATCCTTCTTGGTCCTACCCGCTCCCTGCTCTTTTCTCCATCTGTGGCTACAATACCCTCCCCAGACAACTTGGACCCCAGTTGCCCCTGCTATCCAGGCCACGCCTACCAGGTAGCTGCTTGGCTTGGCTGCAGACTCTGCCAGGAGATGGCCTTGGAGCATATCAGGCTCAGGAGCTCTTTTTTCTCCCTCCTGTCCCCCATCGCTCCAACTGCATTTGGGACGAACTCCTACTCAGTCTTCAAGGCCCTCCTCACCAGACCCTGGATACCGCCTCAAGCTCATCTCACACACCTGCCCTCCTGCTCCCTTTGCTTACACCTTCTTCCTCATGCCCCCAACATGCTCTCAGCTGGCACTTTTGAACACATGGGTTTGTCTTCCTGAAGCATCTTGGCTGCATGGTTACCATGGCTAAGTAGCTCATTCTCATTCTAGCTCATTCTCGTTTTTCAAGTCTCAGCTCACATTTCCCCTGCAAAGAGGCCATCCTGATCACCCTAATGGATGCCTTCCTTCTCCAGTCACTCTTTTCATTATTTAAACGAGTTTTTTTTTATTGAGATAAGATCTACACACAATCAAATGCACCTCTCTTAGATATACAGCTTAGAGAATGTTTACAAATGTATATGTCCTCGTAGCAGTAACCCAGCCAAGATACAACCTTTCCTCATTGCCTTGTTATCACACTGCCTTGTCTCATCACCTTCACTCAGCTCTGTAGGGCATTTCTTCTTTGTTTGTTTGTTGTCTGTCTGCTTTTCTAAAATGGAAGCTCTCGGAAAATAGAGATCTCTTTGGTCTCCTTCACATCTGTATTCCTCATGGTCAAGATCTCTTTCTCTGTTGCACTGAATGAATTAACAAATGTTCGTTTTTATTTGTACGAACCTGGACCTCTGACTTCTTCTTTTTTTTTTTTTAATAATTTTATTTTATTTTTATTTTTATTATTATTATTTTTTTGTCTTTTGTCTTTTTGTTGTTGTTGTTGTTGCTATTTCCTGGGCCACTCCCGCGGCATATGGAGGTTCCCAGGCTAGGGGTTGAATCGGAGCTGCAGCCACCGGCCTATGCCAGAGCCACAGCAACGCGGGATCTGAGCCGCGTCTGCGACCTACACCACAGCTCACCGCAATGCCGGATCGTTAACCCACTGAGCAAGGGCAGGGACCGAACCCGCAACCTCATGGTTCCTAGTCGGATTCGTTAACCACTGCGCCACAACAGGAACTCCTGGACCTCTGACTTCTAATGCTGTAACCTCAACCAAGGCAATCTGTGGGATTTGGCATTGCCCTTCCCTTGGTGGAAAGGAATTCAAGGTATCACTCTTAGGCCCTGGGCCTCTGTGGGAATGAACTTGTCAGAGCCCTTTCCTCCATCTCATACTCTGCCTCACCATTTCTGCACCCTGCACTCGCCCATCCTGAGAGGCCGCCTTGGAAAGTCAAGGCTAAGGAGATTGAATGCACTCCAGGAGTTCCCATCGTGGCTCAGTGGTAACAAACCCAACTCGTATCCATGAGGATGCGGATTCGATCCCTGGCCTTGCTTGGTGGGTTGGGGATCTGGTGTTGCCATGAGCTGTGGTGTAGGTCTCAGATGTGGCTTGGATCCTGTGTTGTTGTGGCTTGGCATAGGCTGGCAAATGTATCTCCTTAGCCCGGGAACTTCCATATGCTGAGGGTGTGGCCCTAAAAAGACAGAAAAAAAAAAAGTCCAGAAGCTTTATGTTCATTAACCTCAGAATTCTGGCTGATACGTGAATGTGTGGACTAGTGTTTGTTAGGCAGAATGTCCTGATAGATACTTCCCCTGAAATCATTAAAGAAGGTCTTTTAAAACCCATCTCAGGAGGTGGTAGAAGTGGAGGGAGTGGGTGAGGGTGACACCCCTGGTGGTACCTTCTGGCTTTGTGAGTCTGTGGGGATTTCATTATCACTGCCCGACCTGAGAGTACCATTCCAGCTTCTTGTCCCAGGCCCAGCCCTGAGAAGACTTTGGAATTAAGAAAGATAGGCTTATCTTTCAAAGTGGGTGAGCCTGATGGCTAATGAGAATGCACAAAGCAGACTGTAAAAAGCCTGGTTCCATGTGTTCATGTCCTGAGTGCTGCTGACAGGGTGAGCCATCAGAGCCAGTGGTTTAGTGCGTCCCCTGGTGGTCAGAATGATGTGCTATGCCCACTCCCCAACTTCTGAGCAGTGGCTTCCAAAATGGGGTGGGGGGGAAAAGACTACAAACTTCATTCGGTTTTTAATTTAATTTAATTTAATTTAATTTTAAATCTTAGGGCCGCAGCTGCGGCATATGGAGGTTCCCAGCTAGGGGCTGAGTCAGAGCTGCAGCCGACATCGTAAAAATAATTTCCTGGCTGGAGAGAGACTACCCTCCTAGGACCAGCCATTTCTTAGAGATGGCAAAAGGCTCAGATGGGACAGTCCAAAGCCTGACCTCCTCTAAGAGGCCTGTGCACTCCTACTTTATTTTATTTTTCTCTTTTTAGGGCCACACTTGCAACATATGGAAGTTCCCAGGTTAGGGGTTGAACAAATCGGAACTACAGTTGTTGGTCTATGCCACAGCCGCAGCAACACCAGATCCGAGCCACATCTGCGACCTACACCACAGCTCAGGGCAATGCCAGATCCTTAACTCACTGAGCAAGGTCAGGAATCGAACCCTCATCCTCATGGAAACTGATTGGATTTGTTACTGCTGAGCCACAACAGGAACTCCTACAACCTCCACTTTAATTGAAATAATTGAATTTTTAAACATTTTGAAATAGTGACGTTTTGTCTTCTTTTTTTTTTTTTCCTTGCCTTTTTCTAGGGCCGCTCCCGAGGCATATGAGGTTTCCAGGCTAGGGGTCGAGTCGGAGCTGTAGCCACCAGCCTATGCCAGAGCCACAGCAATGCGGAATCCGAGCCGCATCTGCAATCTACGCCACAGCTCACGGCAACACCAGATCCGTAAGCCACTGAGCAAGGCCAGGGATCGAACCCTCAACCTCATGGTTCCTAGTGGGATTCGTTAACCACTGCGCCACGATGGGAACTCCCAAAATATTTTTAAATACTAAAATTTATTAAAAGGGGACAATGAGATGTGAAGGTTAAAGTGTGGCCTTTGTTCCAAACGGCCAGGGAAGAATGAGGCAGACACAGGAGCAATGAGATTTCAAGCAGGTTTATCCACCCACAGAGTGGCAGGGAGCACTGAGCACAGAGAACTCAGGCTTAGGGAGCAAGCAGCTGGCTATACAGGGAAAGGGGTAGTTTCTATTTTTAGTGCATTCTATTTTTAGCACAGATGTGTGAAGGAGTAAGAAACAGGGAAGATACAAGTTATGTTATTATAATTTAACAGTTTCTCCAGCTATTTTTGTGTTGCAGCTTTGTGTTTCATTTTGTTCAGTTACCACCTAACAGCCTTTGAAGCCAGACTGATGGACTAGGTCTCCTGCTCACCACCAATCACAACTAGTCCGTCAGCCTCAGTCTCCCCTTCTGTAATTATTACAGTGCCTGCCTGATAGGGCTGTGAACGTTAAATCATTTGACTTGTATGTGTCTTAATTTTACATTTTAAACTTTTTATTAAAATTGCCTTAGATCCGTAGAAACAAGTAAAGTGCAAAGGAAGATGGGTAGATTCAAGAGAGATCATGTAACTTAATTAAAATCTAAAACAAAAAAAGCAGTCCTTCGTAGGTCTGATCCTCAGACTGCCAGGTGGGCAGGGCAGTAGCCATGCGGCTCGGATTCTGTTCTTGTCCTCGAGAAACAGCATACGTCCCTTCTTCCGGGTCCCAGGCCCTCACCCTCATCAGCATCGCCCAACTAGGAGACACTAACTGCTCAGGAGCTGCCTGAAGCTGCCAGGGCTCTTGGGAGGGGGGAGAAGAGCCCCCCCCCCCACTTGTCCCTCTCCCAGGGTGGCCTCCTCAATGTTTGTTGGGTCGCAGGTTTTCCTTTTTTTGCGGCCTCCGCGGAGTTCCGGGGCCAGGGATCAGATCCAAGGCGCAGTTGCGACCTAAGCCTCGGCGGCGGCAACAGTGGACCCTTAACCCACTGCGCTGGTCTGGGGATTGAGCCTGAGCCTGTGTCTCATCACTCCCCAAAGGCGGCTGATCCCATGGCACCACAGCGGAAACTCCCCTTGCAAGTTTTAAACTCAGAAGAAGAAAGCAATCTCCGCTTCAGTCTTGGCCCCTCAGGACTTCCATCTTCAGAATCTGGAGTTGGAGGGACTTGGGACTCATCTGGGGGGCCCCCTGCTGGCTACCTGAGGAATTTTCCCCGCAGCACTGTGAAGGCATGCTCTGCGATGGGGGCCCCGGGTTTGGGGACGACTCCCCGCCACTGTCCTGGCCTTCCAGAAGCACAGGAGCCCCTTCTCTGCCTCCGTGCAACCACCTCCCCCATCCCCAGAAGGTCCCAGCTGTGCCCTCTGACGCAGCACAGGGACCCAGGCAGCTCCCCCTGGGTCCTCAGATTGCCCTGGGAATAGAAAGGCCGCCCTCAGACCAGGGTCCAGGGACCCAAGTTCTCAGAGCCAAACAGAACAAGGAAAAGAGGTCACACACTTTGCTTGTGTGTCTTTCCCCTCCCCAGCCCCCACCTCCCTGGGGGAAGGCACCAGTCTCAGCCTTTTAAGGCTGAAATCTTCCTGACATGCAGGCCCAGCCACTTAACTCTGCAGGACCCAGAGCAAAATGACAATATGAACCCTTGTTAAAAAATGTTATTAGGAAGATGTGGTAGATATACACAATGGAATACTACTCAGCCATAAAAAAGAATGACATCATGCCATTTGCAGCAACATGGATAGAACTAGAGAATCTCATACTGAGTGAAATGAGTCAGAAAGACAAAGACAAATACCATATGATATCACTTATAATTGGAATCTAATATCCCAGCACAAATGAACATCTCCACAGAAAAGAAAATCATGGACTTTGAAAATAGACTTGTGGCTGCCTGATGGGAGGGGGAGGGAGTGGGAGGGATCGGGAGTTTGGGGTTATCAGACACAGAATAGATTTACAAGGAGATCCTGCTGAGTAGCATTGAGAACTATGTCTAGATACTCATGTTGCAATAGAACAAAGGGTGGGGGGAAAAATGTATACATGTATGAATAACTTGATTCCCATGCTGTACAGTGGGGAAAAAAAATGTTGAAAAGTTCAAAGGCGCAAACTTCCAGTTATAAGAGTAAGTCCTAGGAATGTAACGAACATCGTAGTGACTATAGCTAATGATACTGTCAATACGGGTTGCATAGAAAGAAGATTCACCCCCTCCCCATGGTTTATTTATTTCATTTAATTTATAACTGGAAGTTTTAAATACCTTTTGATTCTCTTCACCCATTTTACACACACCCCCTTCCCCTCCTCTGGCAACCATCAGTCTCTTCTCTATGTCTATGAGCCTGTTTTTTATTTTTATTTTTTATATTTTTTTAAATTTTTAATTTTTTTTGCAAGCAAGCTAAGTCTTTATTACAGCAAAGCAAATAGCTCCCAGGGCTGCTGGGAGCAGGGAGAAGAGCCCCCTCCCCCCTAATGTCCTATGGGGGTTTTGTCCCTTAAAGATGGGGGGAGGAACAAATGTGGGGTCCAGAAAGATGTGGTTTTCTCCCATTGGCCCTGTCTAGTTACCTACATCAGTCCTTGTCCAATAGGGGTTTTGGGGTGGAAATGTCACATAAGTTTTATGGTTTCTTTGTCCTTCTCTTCCCTTAGACTGAGTCACCATTCCTCTCATTCTTTTTCTATCAGTTGAGGAGTGGATTAGAGATTAAGGTCCATTTGGGCATAGGTACACTTCCTAGAGTAAACAAGGCCTGTGGGGATATATAACCTTAAACCACAAATGTTAATGAATAACCATATCAAAGAATGCATCGAAGCCCATGCTCCTACACTGACTACCCGAGTTAATATTCTGCCTCGATCCCCCCTTCTAGAGTTGGAGACTCTAACTGTGGTGAAAAGGGGTGACGACCACTCTGACTGCTTCCTGCTGAAAAGGGGCGTTGTTAGGGGAAAGCATTAGGTTTGCACTCATGGGACTGTCGAGTGGGCTTCGATGCATTACCCTGGGTACCCCTTTTGTCACCATTTGAAGGTTGCTAGCTTCTAATCAGGATGCAGTGAAGCGAGAAATACAATTAATTATATGGGGTCCGAATAAAAGGATCAAGGTCACAGTGATGACCTTGGGGAGCAAATGTTTCCACCAGGAGGAGGAGGTCCACCAGTTCCAGACGGCAGCTCCAAAAGCTGGAGCTGGATCGGACACCTTATGAATCTGCTGCCGGAGAACCAGCAGGATCAGACACATTCTGCAAATAATCAGGAATACAGACACAACATTCAGATTTTGCAATGCACAGGTACCTCCTTGATTTGCAGTGAGTATATCTGAGGCCAGTCGGTGTTGTAGCACTACTTTTCTTATGTGTTGCTGTTCTATACTTAGGGTAGAAGTAGCTTCTGCATTATCCTTAAGAGCTTGTTGAATAAAATTAGTTCAGATTTCCACCTGCAGTATTATGTCAGTGGTTCCTAATGAAGGCACAAATATTGCTGCTAGTAATCATACCAGAGGAATACGGATCTGGCCCATCTAGCATGTCAGTAGGGGAGGTTGGCTGGTGTTCGGCTCAGAGTTTTCATAATGCTGCCCTGAGCAAAAGCCAAGCCCAGCGTGCAGCTCCCTACCCATCTGGGGGCAGCCAAGGCCGCAGATTAGCTCCACATTGCCAGTAAGTTCTGTTCAGGGCTAGCTGAGGGTTAAATCCCCAGTCCATTCCAAACCATAGGGAAGTCTTATCTGGATTGTATGTGACCTGGATGATTTGTAAATGTTTGGTTGTTAAACATCCTAAAGGTTTTATAGCTCATTAGAGGACAGGGGTCGCCCCCCAAATCTCATGTTTATTTTGTTCCCAGTAAATAGATGAAGGTTGATTAAATAACCCTTCTCAGGAGTGATCCACATATATTGATCCCATATTTGATAAAATTGACTAAAATACCTGCAACCTGTGGGATTTTTCTGATTTCTCTGAAAATATTTATCTGCCATTTCCTTGGTCAGCTTATAATTGAAAGTTACCTTACATTTTTCTTCAAGATCAGCACAGAGAAGACTGTTGTTCACATATTGAATAACTTTAACAGCCTTAGAAGCCTTAAAGTTTGCCAAATATCTGGCCTGTTTTTCATTTTTTAATTCCACATATGAGATCATATGGCACTTGTCTTTCTCTGTCTAACTTATTTCGTTTAGTGTAATGTGCTCAAGGTCCCTCCATGTTGTCTCAAATGGCAAGATTTCATTTTTTTAAATTAATTTATTTATTTGTCTTTTTGTCTTTGCTAGGGCCACTCCCACAGCATATGGAGGTTCCCAGCCTAGGGGTCGAATCGGAGCCGTAGCCGCTGGCCTACACCACAGCCACAGCAATGCCAGCTCTGAGCTGCGTCTGCAACCTACACCACAGCTCACGGCAACACCAGATCCTCAACCCACTGAGCGAGGCCAGGGATCAAACCCGCAACCTCATGGTTCCTAGTCGGATTCGTTAACCACTGAGCCTCGACAGGAACTCCTCATTTTTTTTTTTTAAATGAATGAATACTAAAAGTGTAGATCTTAGAAATTCTCATCCAAAAAATTGTTGCATGTTTAGGGATGGATGTTAACTAGACTCAGCGGGGTGATTATATATACAAATATCAAATCATTATGTTGTACCCCTGAAACCAATATAACTAACTTTTTTTTTTCTTTTTATGGCTGCATTTTGGAAGGCATATGGAAGTTCCCAGGCTAGGGGTTGAATTGGAGCTGCAGCTGAGGCCTGTACCACAGCTACAGCAACACTGGATCTGTGACCTACACTGCAGCTTGTGGTAACAACAGATCCTTAACCCACTGAGCAAGGCCAGGGATTGAACCTGCATCCTCATGGACACTATGTTGGTGTCTTAACCCTCTGAGCCACAATGGGAACTCCATAATTGACATTTATAATGGACATATATAATATGTCCAGTTAAAAAAAAATTTTAAGGCAGGAGTTCTCTTGTGGCACAGCAAGTTAAGGATCTGGTGTTGTCACTGCAGCAGCTTGGATGGCTGCTGTGGCGAGGATTTGGTCCCTGGCTTGGAAACTTCCACACGCTGTGGGTGCAGCCAAAAAAAGGAATTTCAAAGCAGTGACAGCAGAACATTGAAACAAGTACAGGGCCTTTCCGGTGGCTGCACAGTCCACATGCCAACAAAACTGACCTTGATGACAGAGGTATGTCCTGCTTATTGCATTTTCCTGGGATTTCTGAAGCTCCTTCTCTCTGTTTTTGTTTGATTTTTGTTTTTTTCTTGGAGATGTAATTCACACATTCTAAATTCATCATTTTAAAGCATATAGTTCAGCATTTTATAGAGCATTTGTGACACTGTGCAACCATCACCACCATCTAATTCCTGAATGTTTTTAATCACCTTGAGAAGAAGCCTCATGTCAACCAACAGTCACTCTTTACTTCCCCCAGCCCAAGTAAGTCACTAATATACTTTCTGTCTCTATTATTTTTCATTTTCTGGGCATTTCATATAAATGGAATCATACAATATGTGGCCTTTTGTGTCTGTTTTTTTTCAATTAGCATAATATTTTTAAGATTCATCCATGTTCCCTTCCTTTTTATGGCTGAATAATATTCCATTATAAGAATAGACAACATTTTGTGTATCGTTCCTTTGTTTTAATGTTTCCTTTTGAAATTTGAACTCCATATCAGGCAGTGAACACAGTCAAATGACTCATTCTGTAGTAATTATCTTGTATTCAAAGACTCACATATTTCCTTCTTTATAACTTATTAGTTAAGTGCACACATATTACATGTGCAGATTGATTAGTTTTACCTGTGTCTGTACCTGAATAAACACCACCCAGATTCCGTTATAGAGTATCTTTTACTCCCAACGGACTGTCTCAAGCATCCCCCCAGGGGAACAAGGCCTCTATACTAATTTCTATCATCTTAGATTAATTTGGCCTATCCTTGAACTTCATAGAAATGGAAGTTCATGTATTTTGCTCATATGATGGAGCCTGACTTCTTTTGCTCAGCAGTAATTTGGTGAGATTCATTCACGTTGCATGTGGCAATAGTTCTTTTTGGTTGCTATATTCTTCTATCCACGGACATTTGGGTTTTTTCCAATTTGTAACTATTGTGAATAAAACCACCACAAACATTTTTGTACATGTCATTTAGGGACCATATGCCCTCACTTCTGCTGTGTACATACCAAGAAGTGGAATTGCTGGGCCTTAAAAGAGTTGCCTGTTTAGCTTGTGAAGCTACTGTCCAAAGAGTTTTCCAGAGTGGATTGTTCCAGCTGCAGTTTAGTTGCTCTGCACCTTTATCAACATTCAGTAATGTCAGTCATTCTGGTATGTGATAATTTCTTTTCTTTTTTTGCTTTTTTAGGGCCACACCTGTGGTATATGGAAACTCCCTGACTAAGAGTTGAACGAGAGCTACAGCTGCTGGCCTATGCCAGAGCCACAGCCACAGCAATGCTGGATCCTTATCCCACTGAGCAAGGCCAGGGATTGAACCCACGTCCTCATGGATACTAGTTGGGCTTGTTTCTGCTGAGCCACAATGGAAACTCCTGTATCTTACTGGAGTTTTAATTTGCGTTTCCCTGACGATGAATGAGACCAAACACTGTCTCGTGTGCTTATTGGCCATTGGATATATCCACTAGTCACTTTTTTTTTTTCACACATTACTTTTGAGTCATATTTTCTTTAGACCTTGGAAAAGGGATAATGCTTCTTTTTCCCCTCTGAGTTTCCTTTAACATTCACTCATGTTAATTCATATTTAATTACACAGGTTTTATGTGAATATGTTTTTATTTCTTCCTCGCACCCTTGCTAAGACCGCTTATCATCAGTCCTCTAATCTGATGGGGGAAAAACAATCTTATTGATAGTTTGATGTAATGTGCATTTCTGTGATTGTTAAAATAAGCAGTCTTTCTTATGTTTATTGGCCGCTTGTATTTCTTCTCGGTGCCTTTTCTTATCCTTGGTCAGTTTCTCTATTGGATTATCTTTTCCTTATTGATTGTAGAAGTCTTTTACACATCCCATGTAGTAATCTGTTATCTCTTATATATTGCAAATACTTTCTCTTTTTCTGTTGCATGTATTTTTCCCCCAAGACTTTATTGTTTAGAACAGTTTTAGGTTTACAGAAAAATCAAGAAGATATTACAGAAAGTTTCCATATACCTCATGCACAAAGTCCTCTGTCATTAACATCTTGCATTAGTGTGGTACTTTTATTAAAGTTAAGGAACCAATATTGAGGCATTGTTTAGTGGTCATGTTTCATTAGGCTTCTCTTAGCTATGACAGTTTCTCAGACTTTTCTTATTTTTGAGGAGTAATGCTCAGATACTTTGTAGAAGGACCCTCTATGGAGTTTGTCTTGATGTTTTTCTCATAATTAGACTGGAGTTGTGAATTTGGGGGAGGAAGACCACAGAGGTAAAATGCCATTTTCTTTCTTTCTTTTTTTTTTTTTTTTTTTTTTTTTGCATTTCAGGGCTGCACCCATGGCATATGGAGGTTCCCAGGCTGGGGGTCGAATCGGAGCTACAGCTGCTGGCCTATGCCATAGCTACAGCAACGCAGGATCCAAGCCGAATCTGCGATGTACAGCAGAGCTAACAGCAATGCCAGATCTTTACCCACTGAGCGAGGCCAGGGATCGAACCCCCATCCTCATGGATCCTAGTCGGATTCATTGAACACTGAGCCACGACGGGAACACCCTAAAATGCCACTTTCTTTACCTCATATCAGTAATATCTACTATCAGCACTGAGGATGTTTACCTTGATCCCTTGGCTGAGGCAGCGTTTGTCAGGTTTCTCCACACAGTGACATTTCCCCCGTCACCTCTGGAAGTCACCATGCAGCCCACAAGTAAGGAGTGACGATTATGCTCTAGTCCCTTCAGGGCAGAATATCTGTATAAATTATTTGGAATTCTACCCAGGAGATCTCTCTCTTCTCCCTTCTCTTCAATCATTTATTTATATTAGTACAGACTCATGGGTATTTATTTTATTTATCTTTTAGGGTAGGACCTGTGGCATATGGAGGTTCCTAGGCGAGGTGTCCAGTCAGAGCTGTAGCCGCCGGCCTACACCACAGCCACAGCAACACCAGATCCAAGCCGTGACTTCGACCTACACCACAGCTCAAAGCATCGCTGGATCCATAACCTACTGAGTGAGGCCAGGGATCGAACCTGAATCTTCACGGATGCTAGTCAAATTCGTTTCCACCAAGCCACGACGGGAACTCCCTCTTTTATATGTGTTATAATCTAGTACTATTTTATTTTGTTGCTCATATTGTTCCATCCTTGGCCATCGGGAGCTCTTTCAGTGCTCCTGTGACCCTTTGATGTAGCTCCATTAATGTGGGTTTGTTTTATGTTTGTTTTTCCTGGCACAGTAAGATGCTCCAGGCCCTTCTCGTGTATTTCTGCCCCAGTCCTAGAATCACTCATTTCTCCAAGGAACCCTGGTTCCTTTCATTGGAAAATAATATTAGAAACCAAGGTCTAGGTATTAGGTATGTTTGTTACTACCGGAGGTTTGTTTTTCTAGGTCCTCTTAGCTGGCAGGGCAAGGAAATATGTGTGTACATGTTTCTATATGTAAACCTCTCTATCTCTATTAAGCTAAACATGACTCATACTGCTGTCTCCAACTCTGCTCCATGACCACATGGATCATTCTAGCCTCTTTCCCTTACTTCTCTGTGACGTCCCACCCCAACAATGAGGGACCTGGCATCTACAACAGTGGCAGGCACCCTCCATTTAATTCTTTGTTCAGTTCCAGTGTACATGTGTCAGAATTGTTAACCCACACCCCCCCCATAGGAAACAACTTTATCGACTAAAGCACACAACATATATTACGGAGCAGGCCTTGGTAACTAAATAAGGATGGGGTTAACTTGCATTTGTTAGTGGAGGTTCTGTGCTTAACTCCAGGGGTGCCTGGAAGTCTGGTAAGCACCCTTGGCCAACCTATGGATTTATTCTTTCTGGTTATTTTATATTATTTTATTTTGCTTTTGGAAGTTCCCAGGCTAGGGGTTGAATTAGAGCTGCAGCTGCCGACCTACACCACAGCCACAGCAATACGGGATCCTTATAACCCACTGAGCAAGACCAGGGATCAAACACCCATCCTCGTGGATACTAGTTGGGTTCGTTTCCACTGAGCCACGATGGGAACGCCTCTTGCTGGTGATCTTCAAAGTGCTTTTTAAAGTCCAAAACTCCCTTGAAGTCATCCTGTACCAGCATGTCCACATGATTTCGTTAAAATGCAAAGATTGATGTTTTGCGTTTGGTTTACGTGTGTAACCAGCTTGAATTTAGCCATGTGATCAGGAGGTATAAAAGATCTCAGTAAGCTTGTGCCTTAGATCCCCAAGACCAAGGTATTGCACAGATATCAAGAGGAAAGTGCACTTCTATGTTTTGAATTGAAGGATGAGATAGAAATATTCCTTTATGGTACTGATAATGCAATAAAGAACATATGTATATGCTTTGGAGTGGCTTGCTTACAAGATCTCAGCAACACATTCAGTAGCTGAAATAGCTTGAAGTTATGGCATTAGGGCCAAAATAATATGATTTTAAATGATTTTAAATTCTCTGGATTTGATAACAGGGTTTCTTCATTTTTGTTTTGTCTTTTTCAGCTGCACCCACAGCTAAACCCAAAGTTCCTGGTCCAGATATCGAATCTGAGTTGAAGCTTTGACCTACATCATAGCAACAATGAATCCTTAACCTGCTGCACCACAGTGGGAACTCTGTAACAGGACTTCTTAAGAAATCTTTACTGTGACTCAAACAGTTAAATGTGATGGATTTAACTCTTTTCCCCAACGTTAGATAATTCTTTTTATTTATCATCAGAGAAAAAAAAAATCTATGGTGCCTTTAAAATAGTATTTAAAAGACAAGTCCAATAGAATAAGAAGAACCATCTTCTAGAACTCAAGGCATCATAGAAGATTGGAAACCCATTTGTTTCTGGGGCTGAGAAGTGGGGGAACTAGGAAGAGGTTAGTTAAAGGGAAAAAAAACTTTTAGTTATAGGATGAATAAGTTTGAGGATCTAATTTATAGTGGCCATAGCTGATAACACTATATTGTATAATTGAAATTTACTAAGAAAGTTAGAACATTTAAGTTCTCACCAGTAAATAAATAAAGTGATAATTGTGTTAATTAGCTAGATGGAGGGGAATCCTTTCACAACAAATCCTAATATCAAGTCACTGCTATGTACCCTTTAAATAGCTTACAATTTTATATGTCAATTATACCTCCATAAAGCTGAAAAAAAAATACTTTTGCAGACCTTTTTTTTTTTTTTTTTTGTCTTTTTGCCATTTCTTGGGCCACTCTCACAGCATATGGAGGTTCCCAGGCTAGGGGTCTAATCGGAGCTGTAGCCACTGGCCTATGCCAGAGCCACAAAACTCGGGATCTGAGCCATGTCTGTGACATACACCACAGCTCACGGCAACGCCTTATCCTTCACCCACTGAGCAAGGCCAGGGATTCAACCCGCAACCTCGTGGTTCCTAGTCGGATTCATTAACCACTGCACCATGATGGGAACTCCCAGACTTTCCTTATGGTGCAGCAGGTTAAGGATCTAACATTGTCACTGCAGAGGCTTGGGTTACCTCTGTGGCTAGGATTTGAACCCTGGCCCAGGAACTTCCACATGCTGTGTGACCAAAAAAAAAAAAAAATTGCATGTGACAGGCAGAAAAAGAAAAAGATCTTTTTGACTGAGATCTGATAACACAGAAAGTTCTGTAATTTCTGGACTTTGTTTGGTTCAAATACCTGGAGCTTGTTGCCTTTCCAAACAATCCCAGAAGTGACTATTTTCAAATTTAATAGAAATAATTGGTAAGAGAAAAATCTATCTGGACATGGGACCTGAGAAATGGCTCAAGTCATCTACATAAAGTCAGAGATAGGTAACTGTCAGGGAAAAAGGGCCTAGTTTGTGTTTTCTGCACCGCCCCCTGCTGGCTGATTCAGAATATTGCTCCCTTCTGTGGCTCTAGGAAGACAATAGAATGCCATACTGTGGCCCTTGGGAGGCAGGGAGCTCCTCAGACGGAGGGTTGAGCTACAGGGAATTGGATTTGGCTGAGACCCTCCCACCAGGAAAAGCCTAACTTGGGAGGTGGGTTTGAACAGGAGCAGAGGAACCTGGGCATGCAATGTTTTTATTTTTTATTTTTATTTATTATTATTTTTTATTTATTTATTTATTTTTTTGTCTTTTTGCCTTTCCTAGGGCCGCTCCCATGGCATATGGAGGTTCCCAGGCTAGGGGTCTAATGGAGCTGTAGCCGCTGGCCTATGCCAGAGCCACAGCAATGTGGGATCCGAGCCGTGTCTGCGACCTACACCACAGCTCATGGCAACGCCAGATCCTTAACCCACTGAGCAAGGCCATGGATCGAACCCACAACCTCATGGTTCCTAGTCAGATTCGTTAACCACTGCGCCATGACAGGAACTCCGGTGCAATGTTTTTAGAGCATGTCAGAATTCTGGTGCTTTCAAGACAAGGAGATAAGATCCTAGGGGAAGAAAAGAGATTCAGGGGCAGTGAAATTCAGGAATCAGGCAGGTAGAGAGGCATTGAGGACTCCGTCACGGGGTTCTAGTCTCTGCAGGTAGTCTGACAAGATGGGAGCAACAGCTGTGTAAAGGAAGGCAAGGTGATCAAAACTTTTCATTAGGAGTTCCCATTGTGGCTCAGCTGATTAAGGACCCAAGGTTGTCTCTGTGAGGATGTGAGTTCAATCCCTGGCCTCACTGATTTGGGTTAAGGATTCGACGTTGCTGTGGCTGTGATATAGGCCTTGGCTGCAGCTCCGATTTGACCTCTGGCACGAGAACTTTCATATACTGCAGGTGCAGCCATAAAAACAAAACAAAACAAAAAACTTGTCATTGAGTTTGGAGGCACTCACAATTCACTATGATACTCGAGCAAATAAATAACTACATCACAAAGTGCCAAGGAAGCTAGTTATCTCACCTAGAATCTTTTTTTTTTTTTTCCTTTTAAAGGGCCACACCTGCTGTTAGGTGTCGAATCGGAGCTGCAGCTGCCAGCCTACACTGCAGCCACAGAAACACAGGCTCTGAGCTGCATCTGTGACCTCCGCCACAGCTCACAGCCACACCAGACTCTTAACCCACTGAGCGAGGCCAGGAATTGAACCTGCATCCTCAGGAATACCAGTTGGGTTCATTACCCTACCCCTCTGCCACAATGGGAATTCTCTCACCTAGAATCTTAGCACAGGTCTCTTGGAGGTCTGGTCTGAGATGGTTCTGAGGCGTGAGTAGCAATTCTGCAGAGGGGAGGGGCAGGATTGAGAGGGCTGGGCAATCCAGTGTGCTTGTGAAGCATGTGTTTGGATTGTGGAAGGTGAGCTTGGAGAACAAGGCAGAACCGGGTCAGGAAAGACCTTGTGAACTTTGTTGAGGTGCCATGACCTTCTTCTGTGCGAGGCAGAATGCCCCTCAGAGGGTTTCGCAGAGATTTGAAGGACTCTCAGAAAGAAAGAGCAGTAGATCCAACACAGACTCTAGAGATCATTTCATTCTGTTTTCCTTGAAGAATCACAGATGTTTACAATCCTCATTGTTTCTGATACAGCTGACAGATGTTCTCAAAAACCTGCCATATCTCTTTTCAACAATTTTGCACTTTGCTTTTTTATGGTGCAGGTAAACCGAGGAGTTATGGGGCTTTGGATGAGTAGGAAGGCAAAGGAATTCATCTCAGATCACTTTGAGCCCATATGTTGTTGCTATGACACAGACAGAGCTATAAGGAGTTGGACAGACTCTCCTCAGTGGGTGTGGGAGGAGTAAGAAGGAGGAAATGGGCTTCCACAGGTGAGAAAGTGGGTTTGATTCATTCATTCATTCATTCACTCATACATTCATTGGGGTGATGCACTCAGCTCTGCACTAGGTGCTGTGCGGGACACAAGAGAAGCAGAAATTCCAGCTCTTATCCACAAGGAATCCACATTCAGCTTGGGAAAATATGGAATAAAAAGGCAATGTCATCAAAATAAGTTAGTGCAGTGGGACCCATAGATAGGTGTTAAGGACATTTCAATGGGCAACAGGAGCTCTTTGTGGATGCACAGTGTTGCTGGCGTTGAAGTAAGTGATAGACGTACATGGGTGGTGTGACTCGGGAAGATTCCAGGTCTCAGGTAGGGCCTAGTACAGATGGACGATCTCATGTAGGAGCCATCAGGATAAACACCCCAAATCCAGGAACCCTGAGACCACAGATGGAGAATCGTTGTTGGCAGAAGAACTGCATAGCAGACTAACATTCCCCTGCAAGCCCGGTGATGCTGTGGCCTCTTGTCTTAGTTAGTTCAGGGCTGCTGTAACAAAGTGCCATAGGCTGGGTGGCTTATAAATAACAAGAAATGTATTTCTCAAAGTCCTAGAGTCTGAGACATCCGGGATAAAGGCACTGGCAGATTTGGGGCCTGGTTCTCAAGCAATTCCCGGTTCTCAGAGGGCGGTCCACGCTCTGTGTCCTCACGCAGTGGAAGAAAGGATGGAGTTCTCAGGGGTCTTTTATGAGGGTGAAGCCCTCGTGATCTAATCACCTCTCAAAGGCCACACTTCCTAATATTATCAGACTGGGGGTTAGGATTTTGAGGGGACACATGCATTCAGTCTATAGCACATCTCATCCCCACCCCCAGGCACTTGGCCTTGCCAATCTGGGCTGTGTATCAGAGGCAATAGACTCTGGAGCTAATAGCTGTATCTTCATTACCTTGAACACTCAAGATGAGCTGATAAAGCACCGGTTCCCTGAAAGTTCTCTGTAATTAGAAGTTGAAGCTACTCTCATCACAGTCTTTTTTTTTTTTTTTAACAATTTATTTATTTTTTTTAAATTTTTTAATTTTTATTTTTTATTCTTTTGGTCTTTTTGCTATTTTGTGGGCCGCTCTCACGGCATATGGAGGTTCCCAGGCTAGGGGTCGAATCGGAGCTATAGCTGCCAGCCTATGCCAGAGCCACAGCAACGCAGGATCCGAGCCGCATCTGTGACCTACACCACAGCTCTCGGCAACACCGGATCGTTAACCCACTGAGCAGGGGCAGGGATCGAACCCACAACCTCATGGTTCCTAGTCGGATTCGTTAACCACTGCGCCACGACGGGAACTCCTCTCATCATAGTCTTATCTTTCAATACGTAGATATATATTCTGCTGCTAAACAAGATCATTCCCCCCCCCCCCAAGTGACTGCCCTAGTTTTTATGTGGTTATCCATTCACCTGTTGATGGACAATTAAGTTTCCTCAAGATTTGGCCTATTCTGAAGATAGGCTATGAACATCTGAAATATGCAAGTGTTTTGGTGGATGTATGTTTTCATCTCTCTAGTGTATATACCTAGGAGTGGGATTGCTGGGCCCTATGTTGAATTATTAGAAACTGCCCAATGGTTTTTTTAAAGTGGTTGCTTCTTTTTTTTTTTTTTTTTTTTTTTGTCTTTTTGCCTTTTCTTGAGCCACTCCCATGGCATATGGAGGTTCCCAAGCTAGGGGTCCAATCGGAACTATAGCCGCCGGCCTTCGCCAGAGCCATAGCAACGCGGGATCCGAGCTGTATCTGCGACCCACACCACAGCTCACGGCAACACCGGATCCTTAACCCACTGAGCAAGGCCAGGGATTGAACCCACAACCTCATGGTTCCTAGTTGGATTCGTTAACCACTGAGCCACGACAGGAACTCCTGGATCTTTTTTTTTTTTTTTTTTTTCACTCCCACCAGCAAGGTAGGAAACTAGCAATGGGTTTGAGTGTGCCTCACTTCCATTTAATCTGCAGGTCTCAGCACAATCAAGCCTCAGTTTTATACCCAGATCCCCTTTACACATGCATGGCTTTAATCCTACGTGAAATTAGTTAATATTTATTGCAGACGCCTGTCTCCAGTATTGATCTACTCTAAGCTCCTTAACTGTGGTCTCCATCACTGTACCCCCAAGGCCTGGCCAGATGCCCAACACACAGGAACAGCCCCGTAAATATTTGTTTCCTAACAGGGTGGCCAGTGGAGTGAGTCCAGTGGCCTGGCAGCTTAGCTGCCCTCCTTTGGGTCTGGCACACAAGGTTCACTGGGTTCCGTTTTCTGGTCATCATCCTGTGATTTCTAGCCAGTCCCCTGATCGCAGTGGGTTTTAGAGTTATACCAGACCGTGTGCGATGTTCACACTTGTCTCCTCTTTCTAGCCCTTTAAGCCTTTGCACACATTATTTCCTCCTACGGTCATGCCCCTCTGTACCGCATTCTCTTACTTTCTCCTGGACTCTGCCTACATCTCACCTCTGATTTCCCCAGGAGCAGCTAATTGACTCTCCTTTAAGCCCCTTTGAGCCTCTGATGTTTCCTCATCACTGTGAACTGTGCAGATTCCGAAGCAAGATATTCTAAGATTTGGGGAAATCTCATTATAGCAGAGGTTTCCCCCATAAAGTCCTGTCAAGTTTAATTAGAAAGCATAAAAGACCACCTTTAGGTATTGAATATATGAGGACTGCCATTAATAAACTAGCGAACTAAAATCTGCCCCTAAATGAAATGATTCTGTTGTGTAAGAGGATTGAGTGACATGAAGTGCAAATTTGCAAGAATTTGTAAAGCTGAGTGACCTGCTCAGGCTACTTCCCAGAAACAGGAGAAAATGCCCTGGAGTGAGAGCATCTCCAGGGGCTCTGGTGTCCCCCCTTGGGAGGAGAAACACATGAGGGAGGCAGTGAGGACAAGGGAAGCAGATGAGGGAGGATACGTAGGGTCCAAATGGAACATCCCAAACTCACCGTGCGCCAGACATAGGCTTCTTCTTTTCCTGGATTTCTCCTGCAGGTATGGCTGCCTGCAGCCCACTCTCACCTTGCAACTAGAGCTGTCCTTTTAAATGCAGGCCTGATGCAGCATTCCTAACATCCTGAAGTGCTCCCCCCTTACCCACACTCTCCTCGAAGTGTGGTCTGTGGGCCAGCAGTGTTGCATCACCTGGGAACTATTAGAGTGGCAGAATCTTGAGCCTACCCCAACCTGCTGAAGCAGAATCTGTACTTTGCCAAGATCCCCATTAAAGCTTGAGAAGTGCTGCCCTCTAAGGGCCAGCAGAATGAAAGGACATTGTTGGTCTTGCCCTTCTCTTTCTCTAGCTTCATGGCATCATTTTGTGCCATGTGCCCTCATGTTCAGGCTGGGCGGAACAACCTCTCTCTCTCTTCTTTTTTTTTTTTTTTTTTTTCTTTTTTCTTTTTGCCTTTTCTAGGGCCTCCTGCGGCATATGGAGGTTCCCAGGCTAGGGGTCTAATGGGAGCTGTAGCCGCTGGCCTATGCCAGAGCCACAGCAATGTGGGATCCGAGCCGTGTCTGCGACCTACACCACAGCTCATGGCAACGCCAGATCCTTAACCCACTGAGCAAGGCCATGGATTGAACCCACAACCTCATGGTTCTTAGTTGGATTCGTTAACCACTGAGCCACTATGGGAACTCCCAACCTCATTTTTAAAAATGATTTTTCTTTTTTCCATTATAGTTGGTTTACTGTGTTCTGTCAATTTTCTACTCTACAGCAAAGTGACCCAGTCTCTCTCTCTCACACACACACACACATTTTTTTCGCACATTATCCTCCATCACATTCCATCGCAAGTGACTAGATATTGTTGCATCATTTGAAACTATTTTCTCCCATTCTGTAAGATGTCTTTTTGTTTTTTCCATGGTTTCCTTTGCTGTGCAAAAAGCTTGTCAGTTTGACTAGGTCCCATGGGTTTATTTTTGCTTTTATTTCTGTTGCCTTGGGAGACTGACCTAAGAAAACATTTGGAAGGTTGATGTCAGAGAATGTTTTCCTATGTTCTCTTCTAGGAGTTTGATGGTGTCTTGTCTTATATTTACGTCTGTAAGCCATTTTGAGTTTATTTTTGTGCATGGTGTTGGGCTGAACGACTTCAGCTCCTTGAATATATTGCAGTGTTTTTGTTTTTGTAATAATACTGCCTCTTTCCTATCTTCTCCACCTGGGTACCCCTATTCATCCTTTCAGACTTGCCCTCTCTGGAAACCTTTCTGGCCAGTGCCCAAGTGTGGCACAGCACTGTCCTGCACTGCTTGGTCACCATCCCCCAAGACCTGGAAGGAAGCAGTGACGAGTCATTCTCTGTGGTGTCTGCAGAGCCCCAGGGATGGCCAGCCATGTAAGAGAGTCAGTAAGGGTGAGTGGCTAACCAGTCTGAACTCCAGCGGGGCCCCCTTCTGGCCATCTGTCTTCTGCTCCGGTCTAGGCTGTTCAAGGCCCAGGAGCATCCCTTTGCATGGAGGGAGAGATTTAGAGGGCAATCTGCAATTATCTGCAATTATCTGCAACCCCCAACCGGAAATGACTTTAGCTCTGACCTGAAAGGGATACAAAATTGCCTATGGAATGAATTAATATGTGTAAAAGTGATCTGAAAACAGTTAAATTAGTTGTGCTAAAGCCATTCCCACATGACTGTGCACGTCTCTAGTCAAGCTGGTGACTCGAGACTAGCCAGGTGTATTAATCATGTTTTTAAATTTTTCTTTCTTTTTCTTTCCTTTTTTTCTTTTTTCTTTTCTTTTTTTCTCTTTCTTTTTTTTTTTTTTTTTTTTTTTTTTTTTTTTTTTTTTTTTGCTTTTTAGGGTTGCATCTGCAGTATGTGGAAGTTCCCAGGTTAGGGGTCAAATCAGAGCCATAGCTGCTGGCCTAGGCCACAGCCACAGCAATGCCAGATCCAAGCTGCGTCTGTGACCTACACTGCAGCTCACAGCAGCACGGGATCCTTAATCCACTGAGCGAGACCAGGGATCAAACCTGCATCCTCATGGATACTAGTTGGGTTTGTTACTGCTGAACCACAATGGGAATTCCAGTGCACCCCACTTTAAAGGGCGGAGTCACAGAAAACTAGAGACCTCTACTATAGCCCAAAGCCCACTGCAGTTGCTCAAGCTCTCAAATCCTAAACTGTTTACTCTACCCTGCCCTGCCCTTCCCAAAAACCCCCACAAATGCTTTTGACCTTGGCTTTTCTCTCTTGTGCTTCTGCTTCCTGACCAAGGTCTGGGGTTCTTTCTGTGGCCCCACAGTGGTGACAAGTCATGCCTCTCATTTCTAGGGGAACTGTGTGACCCATGGCATTGCCCTCTCGTGTGGTCACTCAGTCACCGTTATAAGTTAAAACCTGGGCACAGAACACCATGCCACTCTTGGTAAATGGTATGAGGCAGGGCTCCCTCGAACCCCCAGAGAGCTGGTGCAGTGGTTTCCCTGTGGTTTGTACACACACGCTTGTGCCACCAGAAAGTAAACTCCTACCAGCAGGGACATTGCCTTAATTGCCCGCCACTACAGCCCAGCACAGAGGGTACTGACACACTAGGAACTCCATGATGACGATTGAAGGAAGGCAGGGATGAACCCAAAAACGTCCAAGATGAGGCCAAGAGGGACATTAGCTAAAATGCTGATTGTAAGTTAGGAGCTGAGAGAATGACCAAAAGAAAATTATCTATAATTCTAGGTAAAAGCCATCTGATAAGGCAGCAAGCCAATGGCCTTGAAATATAGATGTAGGGACACCAAAGTCAGGCTTAGGTCCTGCCTTGAGAGAGAGTCTGGCAATTGGACTTCTAGAAACCTCCATCTGCACAGGTCAGCCTTCTCCCAGCTGAGTTTGAAATTCCAGAAGGAACTTTTTAGAATCTGCTCTTGTGACAGTGAGCCCAATAAACCTCTTTAACTTTGGGTGGGGGCCTTCCCTGCTTTGGCTGAACTATGTGGGCCAAAATCTGAAGGAACCCACCAATGCTTTGCCTCCTTCTCACCTTTATTTTTTTCTTCAAGGGAGCAGGGGTGATGATGAGGTTTGGTTTAGGCTTAAGGAGGGGTAAAGGGGTAAAGGACATTTAAGAGATGCTAAAAGTGTTCTGGAACCAATTCCAATGTGTGTGCGGTGGGGTGGGGGAGGGAAGGGGGGGCTTCCTCACACATCCAAGCAATTCTCCAGCACCAGCAGGGTGTCCTATACCTAATTCAACTCAATTCTGAAAGTATCTTCCTGAGCATAGCATTGGGTGCCACAGGTTAAGGGCACATCTCTACAAGACGGCCTGCCCCCACCTCCAATTCAGACACCAGTCCCAAGCCCAGGGTGTCACCTGTGCTCCTGATGGACCAGCAACAGCTCTGAGGTACCAGCGACCCCCTTCCTTGGGGTCAGTTTTGTGAGTGACTCATAGAATCTAGAGACCATTTTACTTACTAGATTACCAGCTTATTACAAAATGCGATAACTCAGGAACAGCCAGATGGCAGAACGGGCAAGGGATGGGAACAGGGCAGAGCTTCCATGCCCTTTCTGAGTGCATAACTCTTCCTAAATTGCCACATATTCACCAAGGTCCTAACTCATCCTTCTGGGTTTTGTTTTTTTGTTTTCGGTTTTTTCGTTTGTTTTGTTTTGTTTTGTTTTTGTTTTTTGCTTTTTAGTGCCGTGCCCACGGCATATGGAAATTCCCAAGCTAGGGGTCGAATCGGAGCTGAAGTTGCCGGCCTACACTACAGCCACAGCAATGCAGGATCCGAGCCCAGTCTGTGACCTACACCGCAGCTCACAGCAAAGCTGGATCCTCAAGCCACTGAGTGAGTCCAGGGGTCGAACCCAAGTCCTCGTGGTTACTAGTTGGGTTTGTTTCTGCTGAGCCATGGTGGGAGCTCCCCTTCCGGGTTTTTATGGAGGATTCATTACATAGGGAAAATTGATTAAAACATTGGCCTTTGGTAATTGATTCAACCTTCAGCCCCTCTCCCCTCCCTAGAAATCACGGGGTAGGACTGAAAGATCCCCCCCACCCCACAATTCAAGCTTGGTTCCTCTGGGAACCAGTCCTCATCCTTAAGTAATTTCCTAAGTCATTACATGAACATAAATCCAGTTAGTGATGGAAGGGGGCTTGTCATTAATAATAAGACACCTGTTTCACCTTTATGGCTCAGAAGTTATTTTAGGAACTGAGGACAAGAGACCAAAAACAAAAGATGTTTCTCATTGCTCTAATCTCTTTGGAAATTCTAAGCTGCAGTGCAGGTTGCAGACGGGGCTAAGATCTGGTGTTGCTGTGGCTGTGGTGTAGGCTGGCAGCTGTAGCTCCGATTTGACCCCTAGCCTGGGAACTTCCATGTGCCCTGGGTGTGGCGGTAAAACAAACAAACAAAGAAACAAACAAACAAAGACTTCTCTGGTGGCTCAGCGGGTAAGGGTCCAGCATTGTCACTACTGTGGCTTGGGTCACTGCTGTGGCACAGGTTCAATCCCTGGCCCGGGAACTTCTGAATGCTGTGGGCCCAGTAAAACCCAAAACCAAACAAAAAACCCAGCCAGTTAAAAAAATGAGAAACCCGAATTATGGATTCGGAAATTCAAGAAGGACATGACTGATGTGGCTCCCCCTTAGCCAGGAGCCTACCCTGGACCCTTCCCTCCACTTAGACCTTGAAGATCTCTCTCCTTGGCATTGAACTTTCTTTCCTGAGCCTAGAGCCCTGCTGTGTGCTGATGCCACTTCTGATGAGCCTGAGTGTGTAATTCTTTCCATGATGGTGTCAACTGAAAAGAAAAAAAAAAAAAAAAAGCCCAACAGGAGAGTTGTGAGTTAAGTTTTACTGGGGGCAAAATGAGGACTCTAGCCCAGAGATAGGGTCTCAGATGACTCTGAGGAACTGCTCCAAAGAAGTGGGGGACAGTATATGTGTGATTTTGGTGAGGGGGTACTTGAGGTCAAGCACATATTTTGGCCAAAGGTGGATGCTAGTCACAAGGAGCAGATGTCTCCATTAATTTTTTTTTTTTTTTTTTTTTTTTTGCCTTTTTAGAGCTGTACTCATGGCATATGGAGGTTGCCAGGTTAGGGGTCAAATCAGAGCTACAGCTGCCAGCCTACCCCACAGCCACAGCCACACAGGAGCTGAGCCGCGTCTTTGATCTACATCACAGCTCACAGCAACGCTGGATCCTTAACCCACTGAATGAGACCAGGGATCGAACCTCATGGTTCCTAGTTTCTGCTGCACCATGACAGGAAGTCCATCCATTAATGATTTTAGTGCTTTTCTAGCCATGAGAAGACAGAAGAATTTGGGCTTATAGAATCTTCTGAAAATATCTAACTGTCTGAAGGCCTGCTCTGCCAGTGCTTCCCTGACCTCCTTTCGGGGCATGTTGAAGGTCAGCAGCTGCTGTGGCTAGGGATTTAATCCTTGTAGAGGCAGATGGCAAGTGACAGTTTTTAGTTGGCAATTGTCTTCTCCTAGGCTCTCCTCCTACCCCCCACCCCACCCCCAATCTCCCACCCTCGCCCACCTCCATCCATCCAGGGAGACCAGCTGTGCAAAATCCTCTGGTCCTGAATGTTTCCAGCTTCCTCCAGTTCCCTTCTGGCCTTCTGCCAAATTCCTTCTACAATTGAAGACCAAGTCTAGGGGAGTTAAAACAGTCTGTATTTGTTCAAGAAGGCAATACTTTCCCACAACAAGATTTGAGAATTCCAAGGGAAGACTGGGGGGAGGATAGAGGTAGACATAAGAGATTCAGACCAGGGAGTTCCCATCGTGGCTCAGCAGTCATGAACCGGACTTGTATCCATGAGGAGGCGAGTTTGATCCCTGGCCTCGCTCAGTGGGTTAAGGATCCCGTGTTGCTGTGAGCTGTGGTGCAGGTCACAGATGCAGCTCAGATCTGGTGTTGCTGTGGCTGTGGCGCAGGCCAGCAGCTGTAGCTCTGATTCGACCCCTAGCCTAGGAACTTCCATATGCTATGGGTGCAGCAGTGGAAAATAAATAAGTAAATAAATAAATAGGCCAAAGCCAAACCTCACACCCTGCCGTCCCTGACTATTGGGGAGTGTGGAGTTGTGCAGACATACCACCCTCTGAGGCAGAAGCCTGCACTTGTTCTGCCTGCTTTTCAGGCTTCACATCCAGATGTTTTGGCCCAAGCAGCAGGTGTAGGATGGAAATTACTAATAGTTTTAGGATTTTCAAACTGTCCCTGTGCTCTGAAATTATTCGGGAAGCTTTAGGTGTGTTGTCTGCAAACACAGAAGATGCTCAAGCACCATTTGTGGAAAGGCAGTTACTCATACTTAAAAGATAGAAACTCTTACAAGTTAAGCATTGTATGCTTCAAGTGGAATGTGAATTGCTCCAGCTACGTAGGGGCATAATCTAGTCATGTCTAGAACAATTTAAATTACACACCCAGTGTTCCTGCTGTGGCTCAGCATGTTAAGAACCTGACATAAGGTCCGTGAGTATGTGGGTTCGATCCCTGGCCTCACTTAGTGAGTTAGATCTGATGTCGTCTGTCGCAAGCTTCAGCATAGGTTGCAGATGCAGCTCGGATCCCGTGTTGCTGTGGCTGTGGTATAGGCCAGCAGCTGCAGCTCTAATTCGACCCCTAACCAGGAAACTTCCATATGCTGTGGTGTGGCTGTAAAAAGAAAATAAATAAATTACACACAGCTTTGTTCCAGAAATTCTGCTTGTGTGAATCTATTCCACAAATAAAAGTAACAGATTACAAAATTGTATGTACAAGGATGTTTATTGTTTGCAGAACAACCTGAAGGCCCCTCAGCAAAGAAATGATTCAATCAACCGGGGTCTCTTCTGGGACGTGCAATATTATGCAGCATCTCTAAAAGGACAAGTTAGCTAACTATCTAGCTGTTGCTTTAGGGAAGGGGTCATGGTGCAGTATTAAGTTAGAGAGGCCGATTGCAGAGGAATAAGTGTGAGATGTATGATTATGGTATTTTTTCGAGGAGTAATCAAACAAAAACCGTTTTATATACCTGATCATTGTGAAAGCTTAGAGGTTACATCTCAGACAGGGAGGAGGGTGGATTGGGGAAGGCAAGGAGGGAGGCAAGAACCCCAAATCATAGAAAAATGAAAAAAGTATAAAATTGAGCAAAAATTTAGAATACAAAAGCTCACTTACATTATTACTGCAAATATGTGCATGTGTATATGCAAATGGTACAGACTAAGAGGTCACAGGGCAAAATGAGAACACTGACTCCATCAGAGGCTGGGAGTGTGGGCAATGTTTTGTTTTGGATTTCCGTTGTAATCTTAATATCACTTTTATGATAAACTTACATTTTTAGAAAAGAACGCTCAGAAGGGATAAGAAATCAATGGTTGGCAAACTTAAGCACAGTAAAATGATTATCGAGAATAGTTTAAAAAATCACTCACGATGTCTTGCAGATAGTAGGCACTTGACAACCCTTTGCCAAAGTGAAAAGTTAGACTCACAAAGCCTTGACTTCCTCTCATAAAGGATGTTCAAACATACACAGATTCAATGAAAAGCTCCCTAAATAAATTGAGCATTTGAATCCTAGATACCGACTCACCACATGCCCACTTAATTCTGGTGTCTGGAACTATTAATGAAATGAGAAAAGACAGCAATGATAAGAAAAGTACTACATCATGGCCCCAGTGTTTTCACATAAGCAATGAGGTCATTTTGCTTTCATGGAATTAATCTCAGGAGAGCTGGGACTTGAAATGTCGACACCAGCCTACAAGCAGCTGTTGTATTTTAATTGCTATTGTTATTGTTTTTAAAAGAATGACATGTAAGAAATAACCTGTGCATGTTCTGGACTTGAGTCTCAGCCTCTGATCCAGAGCTCATCAGGACTTCGAAGGCTGAGTGCAGTGCCAGCAGTGTCCTCTCAGGGCTGGGTGGAGAGTCCCCTCGTGCCCAGGGAAGGTGCTTCTCTCGGCTGCCCGGCCCCAAGCCCTCCGCCTGCTTTCTATGCTCAAACCTTCCAAATGTATCTTTGAGAAGAACACTGATAGCAGAGGAGGCTCAGAACAAGAGGTACCACTATCAGCATTCATGTTTTAAAACAGGATAAATTGTCTGATAATGTACATTCCGCCCCCCCCCCAGACAATTGATAATACCCAGCAACTTTTATCTCCAAATATGATTCAACAACTCCTAGGTGGTGGCGGAAGAAGGGGAGGGGACTCTCTGAGAATATTCCCAAAGGATCTGTGGGGGCATTTAGAGCATTAGATTCATTATTTTTTTTAAACGGTATTCATATTTTCTTATATGTATATATAGTTTAATAATAAGTCGATAATTAATAGGTGTATCTGCTCTTGAAGAAGGCATGCATGAATTCTTTATTTGGTCTCCCTAAAGACATAGCTTCTTTATAACTTTTCTGTTGAGAAACAGTTTTTTGAAGCTCTAAGTGGTTCACAGCAATGATGGCCCCTCGTCAAAGTGGCAGTAAAAGAATGGCTAGAGATGGTGTTGGAAGGAAGGCGAAAAGAAATGTAAATAAAGTATATTTAAAAATACTCGTGTGCATGTACCTGAAACGTGCACACAGGGTTGGGGGAATATTAGAAAGCAAACATGTCATTTAGAAACAGTTTCTTAACTACATGGATTGTTTCAGAGATGAGAATAGCAAACACTAATTATTTTTGTGAAAAAGCATCGGTGTGCCACAGACACATCCAGCCATAGATTGAGTCTACTCTGGAAGTTAGCGTGGCAATACTTCCTTACAAGGAAATATGAGCCTTTGTCTAGCTTTTATTTCTATTTTAGTTTAATGTCTTCATTACATTTTAGTTTAATTAACTTCCATGTAACAAGATATCACATACATGGCCATCAACACCAGTCTTTTCAAATCTCCCAAAGTGGGAAAATCTGGAGAGAGACAAGCCAGGGTTGAATTGTGGCTCTGACACTGTCTAGTTACTTTACCTCTTGGACCTCAGTTTCCTCATCTATACAATGGGAATAATGCCTACCTCTAAGAGCTGTTGGGAAGGTTTGCGGAGTGCCTGGCACAGTCCCTCGTGCGGTTTTTATCTGCTTACCAAGCATTTTTTGCATGATGCAGTGTGCCGGCCACTCCACCGGAGCTGAGAATGTAGTGCTGAGCAAGCCACCCTCAGGTAAAGCCTGGAGAGGACTGGTGCCGGCACATCTATTAGCTACAAGCAAGCACCTGAGGGAAGACTTGGGAGTGCTATTTGAAGTGCTGAAGAATCACTGCTCTTTGGTACCTTCAGAACATGTAGTGGCAGGGGCTGGGGGAGAAGGACTGGGATGACTCGCTCATGTTTGCTCATCTACGCAGCTCTGTGGCTGTTGGCTGCTGGCAAGCTCATTTCACAATTAACCAAATGAAAACCAGCAGGCAGAGCATCATGGGCTGGTCCATAGTGACCCGAAGTCCCGCTCCCCTTTCCAACCAAAAATCACAGTGCTTGATGGAGCAGAGCTCCCTGATCAGCCGCCACAGGACCCGCTGGTAAAGCTTATTGTCCGGTTTCTCGTGGGACAGTTCCTCCTGGTTCGCCGCCTGGGTGGTGTTGATGCAGCTGGTGACAAACTTCTCCTTGGTGACGTTGACCTCGGAGCAGCCGTTGTAATGGATCCCATCAGGGAACCGCCAATAGTTGGCCTCGTAGTACCTATTGCCCTCTGCCCCAAAGTCAATATCCAGCTTTCGACCTTGCTTAATGAAAGCCCCTGGGCGCATCTCCGCTGTGTGGGCCTCTGTGACCTGGGAGGTACTTGGCAGGGCCTTCCGGTTCCACTTGATTCTGTGCTTTATGCCCCTCGCCTTGACTTCGGAGAGCTGGCTGAAGAGCAGGATGCAGACAATGGCCCACCTACGTCCACCCAGGTGCTTCCTCATGGTGTCAGGACCTGCAATGGAAAAGCCTAGAGCAATTAACGTCCCCAGTGGGGTTCCCTGACTCCTCCCATGTGTAAGAAATTTTATTTCTTTTTTCTTTTTTTAAATTAGAGTATAGTTGATTGACAGCGATGTATCAATTTCTGCTGTACAGTGTAGTGACCGAGTCACACACATATATACATTCTTTTTCTCATACTACCTTCCAGCATGTTCTGCTCCAAGTGATTGAACCATGCATTCCTGCCACCTCTCTCACAGACCCCGTTATTAGCAGCCACCAGGCTCCTTGGGAGGTAGCCTGATACCGCTGCTCCCATCACATGTTCTGGGTACACAGGAGCCGCTGCCACCCCTGAGAACTCCAGGGCTGGGCCCCAGCTGCTGCATCTACATACCTGCTGTCAAGGGGGTGATAAACATAGAAAAGTCAGACAATATGAGACGACAAAGAAATAGCTTTTAGACAAAGGAACAAGACAAAAATACACAAAAACGACTAAATGAAGAGGAGATAGGTAACCTACCTGAAAAAGAATTCAGAGTGATGACAGTAAAGATGATCTAAGATCTAGGAAAAAGAATGGAGGCACAGATAAAGAAGTTACAAGAAATGTTAACAGGGAATTCCCGTCATGGCTCAGTGGTTAACGAATCTGACTAGGAACCATGAGGTTGCCGGTTCAATCCCTGGCCTTGCTCAGTGGGTTAAGGATCCAGCGTTGCCATGAGCTGTGGTGTAGGTTGCAGATGCAGCTCAGATCTAGTGTTGCTGTGGCTCTGGCGTAGGCTGGTGGCTACAGCTCCCATTCGACCCCTAGCCTGGGAACTTCCACATGCCGCAGGATCAGCCCAAGAAAATGCCAAAAAAAAAAAAAAAAAAGGTTTAACAAAGAGCTAGAAGATTTACAGAGATTTTAAGCAAGGAATGGCATCCTTGCACCTTTTACATTTTTCCTGAAGCATAAGTGGCAAGTGTTTTTCCAAGCTTGGGCTGCACTGGGTTAAGTCAATACCAAGTTTCTTGCTTTTGCCTGGGATTCTATGTATTCAGGATGATGATCTTGGTTTTCTCAAACGGCTCTGAAGCTGCAATTTGATTATGTGCAGGCGTCCTTTCCTTTCCCATCTCACCCCTGGGGACAGTGTGACCCCACCCTCCCCCCCTTAACTAGCTTATTATTGCACCGACTATGTGCCAGCCACTGACACTGCCTAACTCAATTCTCACACAGTGGAGGTTCATTATTATCTCCACTTTACAAAAGTTGTACCGGGATTCAGAGAAGTGAAGTAATTTGCCCAAGACCACACAAATTGGTGGCAGATCTGAATCCAGCTCTGTCTGATGCTCTTTCCCCTGTGCCCTCTTGCCATGCTCTACTGCCCTTCTGGGTTGCTGGAGGGTACGGTGCTCAAATTTTGTGCTTTTGCTCATTAGGCATGAAGGGCAGCCCCGATGGCCCCTGAGCTGAATGCACAGCAGGGCCAGTAAAGAATTTCAGGGAGGACAGGAGGGCTTGGGGGAGCTTGGCAAGCCAAGGTGGCCCCAGGGCATGAGAAACACTGCTGCTGACCTCAGGAAATACCCCTGCCCACCCACACCCCCAGCCCCCCAGTCCGGTAGTTTGTCACATCTGGTTCCTGAAACTACAATAGCTATTGTGGAAACCCACCTCCCAAGGTCAAGTGTTTGGGGCATTCCAGCACCTGGACCTTTGTGTGGATCAAGGATACAGGGAGAGTTACTATCACAGAGCCTGCTTAAGCTGCCTCCTGGATGGAGAGGGACTGAGTCCACGGCTGCCAGAGGTGGAGGAGGTTGAAAGTTAGCTTGCTTAGGTTCTGGCCTACCCTCTCTGCAGTATTTCTAAAAGTGATTAGTACACTTTTAGAATATGTTTAACTCTGGTGTGACACTGGTTCCTATGTAGAAAAAGAAGCAAAATGCAAACTAAGTGTACATCCTGGCTTCTGCGAAGGCCTCTGCCAACCTCTTTTTTCTTGCAGGCATCACCTAGTCACTGCCCCAGGGTGGGCAGGAGTGAGCACCCAGGCTTCCAGCCTCCCTCCCACCCCACCCCCCAGTCACAGTGAGCTCAGACGAGCTTTCTCCAGACAGATCCAGGCATAAAGCAAAATTCAAATTAATCTCCTAATCAGAAGCCATGCCCTGTGTCATCAGCCCATCCCCTTTGGTAGAAGAAATCTTAAAGAAGAATGATATAAATTATGCGTGGATAGAGATCTTGAGAAAGTAATTAGTCTTCAGAGGGCTTCAAGGCAAAAGAAAATCCCAACCAGCTGACCCCAAAATAGCATTTTATTGTAGCACCAAAACATAGACAGCGCCATGGGATGTTTGAACACTCTCACAAGTGTCCCCAGACCTGGGACCCATCCCAGGAGGTGGGAGTAAAGAAATCAGTGCATGGTTTGCATTCTGGCTAGAAATGAACAGCCCTGCACAGAAATGGAATCCACATGCAAACTTTGCCCCCCACGTACCTTGGGATCTTTCCTGGAGCACGGTGCACCCCTGGAGCTGCTGACCCGGGGTCTTCCTGCACACACTCCTGGGCCTGCCCAACTATGTAGGAGCTGCAGGGGGAGGGGCTTTCCTGCTGCTTTCCAAATATGGGAGCCCTTCCCTCCCTGCCAGGACCAATCAGGGGTTTCCAAGGGCTTCTTTGCCTTGAGAAGGATGGACCCTTTTGTTACTCTCACACATGAACACCAGCCAAAGAATTTGATGAAGTCTGGAAAGATATAAATAAGATAAAAAATATATAAATATAAAGAAATAAATAAGACAGACAAATTATCCCCAAATGTGGGTGAATTCACCAACCTGGAAGCTCTTTGAACCTCATACCAGGAACTGGGGACAAGTCAAATATTATCACAAAAGATGCTCCTTTTAGCCATATCACTCAAGCAGTTACAAGGATTTAGAAGGTCTGTACCAAGAACTGACGATGAGGATTAAATATTTATTTCTTATTCCATCACAGCAGCACAGCTGTACGGATGGGTGGCTGCCACTGTCCAAGGAGTCCATTTAGGGCAATTTTTTTTTTTTTTGGTCTTTTGTCTTTTCTGGGCTACACCTGCAGCATATGGCAGTTCCCAGGATAGGGGTCTAATTGGAGCTGTAGTTGCTAGCCTACACCACAGCCACAGCAACTTGGAATCTGAGCCACGTCTGTGACCTACACCACAGCTCACGGCAACGCCAGATCCTTAACCCACTGAGCGAGGCCAGGAATCAAACAGGCAACCTCATGGTTCCTAGTCAGATTTGTTTCCGCTGTGCCACGACGGGAACTCCCGTTTAGGGTTTTTTAAAAAAAACATATTTGGAGAGGTGCCTTTTAGATTGAAATGAAAAGTATTAGAAAGAAAATTCTTCTCCTTTTATATCTAAAAGAGGGTGTTTTAAACAAGTCTTGCTTGAGTTCCTGTAGTGGTGCAGAGGTTAACGAATCCGACTAGGAACCATGAGATTGCAGGTTCGATCCCTGGCCTCGATCAGCGGGTTAAGGATCCGGCGTTGCCTGAGCTGTGGTGTAGGTTGCAGATGTGGCTTGGATCTGGCGTTGCTGTGGCTGTGGTGTAAGCCGGCGGCTACAGCTCCGATTCGACCCCTAGCCTGGGAAGCTCCATATGCCACGGGAAGCAGCCCTAGAAAAGTCAAAATAAAGAAATAAACAAACAAACAAACAAATCTTGCTGGATATGAATGCTGTCCTGCACTTAAAGACCAGCTTTAGAAGCAAAAGGGCCTTTGCTGGGCAGCCCCTGTGGGAAGGACCAGGTGGGGAAGAGGGTGAGAAATCAGCTGACCCTGTGACCCGCAGCCACAGCCGGAAGTGATGGACCACACTTCCGTGGGGTAGCTTCCCTGGAGAAGCAGGGCTAATGTTGGGTGGAAGACAAAATGAGAGGACTTGCCAGCACTCTCTGTTGCCAGGGCCATGTGGGAATGCTTGAACCAGTGGATTATTCCAAAGGCCAATAAGTTGAAGATTTATGGAAACCTAGAGGACAGAGACAGAGGAAGATGAAATAGACATCGTTCAAAGATGATGGGGGCCCGAGAGTGGGTTTCCTCAGAGGACCTTCCTCTCTGGCGGTGCCCAGCCCAGCTGGGAGGGGCTGTGTGTAGTTACCCAGAGAATCCACAAAGACATACACGGATGTCCCTGTTACAGTCATTACTGCAACGCCAAGTCAAAAGTGAATTCTGGAGGTGAGACTGGGGCGAGATATACCTGTAAAAAGGATTGATCTTTACCCCAGGACCCTATCAGTGTTCTCCAGATTCGCTTCAAAGCGCTTTTTCCAACCACATTAGGTGGCTGCTTTGGGGATGACCAGCAGATGGCGCCAGAAAGAGTTTACAAAGGCTTTTCACCCTGGCGGTGGGAAGTCCTGAACTGAATGCTGTCCCTGCCGGCCTTCCTCTGCTCCAGGTGGATTTTCAGTCTCCACAGGGGCTTTCTTTCTCCTCTGACTACGTCTGTGTGTGTGTGTGTGTGTGTGTGTGTGTGTGTGTGTGTGTGTGTGTGTGTGGTCTTTTATTTCTTTCATCAGCATCTTATAGTTTTCAGAGTACAGGTCTTTTGTCTCTTTTTGTTTGTTTGTTTGTTTTGTTTTGTTTTGTTTTTGTCTTTTTGCCATTTCTTGGGCCGCTCCCGCGGCATATGGAGGTTCCCAGGCGAGGGGTCTAATCGAAGCTGTAGCCACCGGCCTACGCCAGAGCCACAGCAACACGGGATCCAAGCCTTGTCTCCAACCTACACCACAACTCGCGGCAACGCAGGATCCTTAACCCACTGAGCAAGGCCTCCTCTGACTACTTTTAAAAATTATTCAATTTTCCTCTCCAAACAAATGAAAAACTCTTTTCTTTTTCTTTTTAGAATCATAGACCTTTTGGTTTTGTGAACACACACATACCCTAAGTACAAACTTTGTATAAACTGTTTGTCAAATGCAAAAGAGAAAGAGAAAATGACTCGATATTTTGCTACCCAAAACAGCTGTCAGTATGAGTTTGTTCAACATAATAAATGCTTAGGGTAATAATTAAGGTTTAGGATGTTTAGAGCTGAAAAAGTCTCAGGATCCTCTGGTCTAGCTCTTTCACACTGTAAGGTCTTGGGGCCCAGATAGGCCCAAGGTCATCCAGCCAGGAGGGCCCATTGCTCTGTTCTGAACTCTGTGTACTGTCCACCCTGCCTGTGCCCATCTGGTGCAATCGCCCTGCCGCCCCCAGGCCCTCTCCATCCCCCTTCTTTCTATTCCCTTTCAGAGGAAGACTTTGCCCAGAGGGTGGTGGGAGGTTGGCTTAGAGCTGATGAGGCTGTGGATCTCTCTGGTCAGTGAACAAAAGGCTGTTCTCAGAGGCACAGAGGCGTGTGGAAGGCTGTGAAAATGTTCGAGAAGATGGGAGGAGCTCTGGAAGCTGCAAACAAAGCCAGAAAACTGTTACCCAGATGCAGAGTGCAGAGCTGCTCCAATCCTGCCTGGCGCTCAGCTCCTCCCTGTAAACATCAACAAACAGCCAAAGAATTAGTGAGAGAACATTCATTTCTTCAAATGAGCTGAGAGGCCAAGTCTAAGTGAACTGTGTTTTCCACCATCGACAATTATATGGGGAAAAGAATGTAGCTCGTCTTTGAGAACACTGGGAGAATCAGACAAATTTCACAGGACTGGGTGCTCCACACTGTGAAGGACTATGATGTATTTCTCTCCAACAGGAATAATAGAAAATCGTGTGGATTTTTTTTTTTTTTTTTGTCTTTTTTTTGCTATTTCTTGGGCCGCTCCCATGGCATATGGAGGTTCCCAGGCTAGGGGTCCAATCGGAGCTGTAGCCACTGGCCTACACCAGAGCCACAGCAACGCGGGATCCGAGCCGCGTCTGCAACCTACACCACAGCTCACGGCAACACCGGATCGTTAACCCACTGAGCAAGGGCAGGGATCGAACCCGCAACCTCATGGTTCCTAGTCGGATTCGTTAACCACTGCGCCACGACGGGAACTCCTTGTGTGGATTTTTAAAAAGGAACAGGGAAAGACAGTTCTAGAATGCACAAATGAATCATTATTATATTAATTCCTCATCTGATTAGTTCTTAGGCCTTTTTGAAAGCATATAGAAATAAATAAAGTGACTGCTAAGGTAGAAGATGCCATGGCAAAATAAGTGCATCTGGGAAGGTTAGTGTGTTGGAATCACCCATCACATCTTGGCTTCTTTTTTTTGTCTTTTTGCCTTTTCTAGGGCCACTCCTGAGGCATATGGAGGTTCCCAGGCTAGGGGTCTAATGGGAGCTGTAGCCGCTGGCCTACGCCAGAGCCATAGCAATGTGGGATCTGAGCTGTGTCTGCAACCTACACCACAGCTCACGGCAACACCAGATCGTTAACCCACTGAGCAAGGGCAGGGATCGAACCCGCAACCTCATGGTTCCTAGTTGGATTCGTTAACCACTGCGCCACAACGGGAACTCCATCACATCTTGGCTTCCTGAAGATGTATTAAGTGTCTGTTATGTGCTTGGATCATGTCATGCCAAGGAAGGGAGATCAGAGAGATGCAGCTAAAGTAGCTCATGGCCTAATGGAAAGAACTGAAATGTACTTTGGAAAAAAAATTTCTTATTAGGTAGCGGTGTAGCTGTGTGAACAGTGAGACTCAATTTTTTTCTTTTTACTGAGGTCTGCTATACACACAGAAAGCTGAACATATCCTAAGTATACAGCATTATGTACTTGTACAAACAGAACACACCTGTGTAACCGGCACCCAGATTAAAAAGTTGAACATGACAAAGCCTAAAGCCTCCCATCTCCCTGTTGGGTCACTGCCCCTTCCTTGTATTGCTGGCTCCTTATACCATAGATGAGTTTTGCCTGTTGTTGTACTTCATTAAATAGAACGAAAGGAGTTCTCATCATGGCTCAGCAGTTAACGAAGCCGCCTAGCATCCGTGAAGGATGCAGTTTTGGTTCCTGGCCTCGCTCAGTGGGTTAAGGATCTGGCATTTCCAGTGTAGATCACAGATGAGGCTTGGATCCCATGTTGCTGTGGCTCTGGCGTAGGCCGGTGGCTACAGCTCCGATTGGAGCTGTACAGCTCCCTAGCCTGGGAACCTCCATATACCACAGGCGTGGCCCTGAAAAAAAAAAAAGAAAAAATAGAATTATCGAAAAAAATCTTTTGCACCTGTCTTGCTCATACTGCACATGTGAGATTTACCTACATTGTGTATAGTTGTAGCTTGTTTGTTCCATGGTGAGATTTCTCCATTCCCACCCCCTCGGGGGGGTGGGGGCAGGCATTTGGGTGGTCTCTATCCTGCAAGAAGACCACCGCTGGAACATTCTTGCATGTGCCTTTGGTGAACGTGTGGTCACTTCTCGGTTGGTTGTACACTCTGATGGGGAGACTTGCTGGGTCATAGAATATGTCCAGGCTAAGCTTTTCTATTCTTAGAATTTTGATTATTGCCTTGTGCAAATCTTAAATACACCTTCCTCTCTGGCTTGCTCACTTTCCAAGCACTGTTGGCGGGGGCGGGGGGGTGGTGGTTCATGGGGGTTCTCATCACACTTGACAAGTGGCAAGCAGTCATCTGGAGCATTCCATTGCTCTTCACACGCTTGCTTGAGCTCACAGACCTTGAAGGACTGTGCTCCATTTGCACCTCTTTGCCCACATCTAGCACAGTGCCTAGTGTCTAGACACATCTAGCTTCCCTCGATCCCTTGGTTATCAGTGACCTGGTTGAGGACATTGTTGTCAGAGCTGCACATAGAGCAAAGGGGCCAAGGTGGGCTGTGCGCCAGGCTCAACACACCAAATCGCAGCAGGTCAGGATAGATAAAATCAGCAAGAGGCAATTTAACAAGGCTTTATTTATTTAACAGCTGTATACTTGTTAAAAAAAAAAAAAAGAAAAAAAGAAGGCCATCAAGGGCAGCATGCTAAAGACCTATGGTGGTGGTTGAAACTCTGGAGCAGACAAGTGTCTGGAAAAGCAGTCTAGCCCACAGGGCCAGCAAGCGCTTGGAGAGCAAATGCTGCACGAATCAAAAGGCCATTTCTTCTGCCGTCTCTGCCATCGCTGCTCAGCCGAAGACGGCGTCTGGAGCTGGGCTGTCGGGGGACTGATTCAGGATGGGGAGGGGAGAAGGTGGGGCGTGGGAAGGAGGTGAGTGAGGGGTGGGAGGGTTCCTCATGGCACTTTGGGGGGACCACGGAGGGCAGTTACTCGGCCTGGGCATCCCTAAATATTTGTGGAAGAGGGTGCTCATAAGTGAGAAGATGGAGAACCACTGAAGACTTAGAGCAGGGCGAACAGCACGAAGGCTGTGCTTTAAGTTGATCAGAAAGAACTGATCCGGGAAAAGGCAGAAACTTCCCCCTGAAGGTCCTAAGAAGGGCAGAGAATGCCAGAGGGGCCACCACGTTAAAGCTCCTCATTCAGTCTCCCACCACTTTTCACCTGTATCTGATGTGTTTTAAACACATAATTAACCTGGTGAGTTAATCTGCGGTTTGTCTTCTCTCCCTCATAGGCAGGAAAATGTCCAAAAGGGGAAGAGCCTTCCCCAGATGTTACCTGGGACAGGGGAGGGCGCCTTGCCTTGTGTCAGGCTCTGGGGAGGCTGCTGGGAAAGCAGGTGTGAACGGAGAGCCGGTTCTCGTCCCCACCCTGCCAGGCTCTGCCTTGAGTGACTTCAGGATCATACGTCATTAGAAAATCTACCCTTCTCTGTCATGTAAGCTGCCCTTTGTCTCAGAAAACAAACGGCATATTTCCTGGGCATCTTTGGGGCAGGTGAAATGCAGACTGAGAATCCGTTTTCACATCTGTGCAAGAGCTATATCACCCTTCCCGGCCAGGGCTTATCAAACATTGCTCAGGATTCAGTACAAATCTCACCCGAACCATACAAAGGGAAGTAAGCTAAGTTCTAAAAGCTGCTTTGAGCACACGGCATGTGTGAACATGTGAATTACTGGTCTGCCAGAAATACTAATGAAAGGTTCACTGCTGTGAAGGCAACTAACAAAGGCTGGAGAGGTTGGTGCCAGGGGCTGGGTCTGTGATGGCCTTCAGCCAGGAGAAAGATCAGAGAAAGATCGGAGCACCATCAAGACAGGTCACGTTGAGTGGGGAAGGTAGTGGTCAAGCTGCAGAGCTAGTCAAACCGGATGATGCAGGGAGAAGTCACTTCTTGATAGGGACATCCTTAGGGACAAGATTCCCCCATCAGATGGGAATGGGGGACTCAGCCTTCTGAAGAAATGCTTTTATTGCTGCATAACATGTGTACAGAAAAGTGACATTTCATAAGTGCATGATTCAATACATTTTCCTGAAATTCCCTTGTATGCAGTGGGTTAAGGATCTGGTGTGGTCACTGCTGTGGCTCAGATCACTGCTGTGGCACAGGTTCGATCCCTTGCCTGGGAACTTCCATACCGCAAGTACAGCCAAAAATGAAAAAAAAAATTTTTCTTTTTATGAACTGAACACCCTAATGTAAACAGCAGAAGCTTCCAAACCCTTATGTCCACACTCACCTACCCAAAGAGTACCCACTGTCCTGACTCTAATGCCTAGGCTAGTTTCACCTGCTTTTGTATTCTACACAAATGAAATCAGGCAGTGTGGTTGGCTTCTTGTTTTTTGTCTATATTATGTTTGTGAGATTCATCAGTGTCATTGTTGCCTAGAGGTGTTACTTTTCAATTCTCATTCCTGTATGATATATGGATATATAAGCAGAACACAATTTCTTTTCTTTTCTTTCGTTTTTGTTTTGTTTTGTTTTGTTTTTTTGTTTTTGTTTTTTCTAGGGCTGCACCCTCAGCATATGGAGGTTCCCAGGCTAGGGGGTCCAATCGGAGCTGTAGCCGCTGGCCTACGCCAGAGTCACAGCAACGTGGGATCCGAGCCGCGTCTGTGACCTACACCACAGTTCTCAGCAACGCCGGATCCTTAACCCACTGAGCAAGGCCAGGGGTCAAACCCACAACCTCATGGTTCCTAGTCAGATTCATTAACCACTGAGCCACGACGGGAACTCCCAACACAATTTATTTTCTTTCCACCTCTTGATGGATATTGGGATTGGTACTCACTTGGAGATATTATGAATGCAGTTGTCTTGAAAATTTGTATGTATATCTCTTGGTGAACATAGCCCTATTTTTTTTTTGGGGGGGGGCAAATTCTCAGGGGCCGAGAGGCTGGGTCAGGCTGGGTCAGTCTGGGTCAGGCTGAAGTGTCTGTTTAGCTTTAGTAGAAGCTGTAAAGCTGTGTGCCTGCCAGCCCCTCTGTACCAGAAACTTCTTTTCTTTTTTGAGCTCATTAGCATTTGTATTCAATTCTGTGGAATCACTGTTTGCTTGTGACTATTGCAAAACACTGTTTTCTCATTCTAGAATCTTTGATCCCACAGTTGCCTGTAATGAAAATCATGCCTTTAAACTTTAATTTCATAACCAATATGTCATATTTCTACAATTCCCAGCTATGTAAATGAATTTTCAAGGTCCCAAATGGAACCCATTACAGTCCAATGATTTATTTTTTCACATGCAATGGATATATGTAATCGTGTAACAGTGTGTGTGTGTGTGTGTGTGTGTGTGTGTGTGTGTGTGTGTGTGTGTGTTTTAAGGGCTGCATCTGCAGCATATGGAAGCTCCTGGGCTAGGAGTCATATTGGAGATGCAGCTGCTGGCCTACACTGCAGCAGCACCAGATCCAAACCGCATCTACACTACAGTTTGCAGCAATGCCTTTATCTTAATCCCTGGAGCAAAGCCAGGGATCTTTAATTGATTCTTTTTTTTTTTTTTTTTTTTTGTCTTTTTTGCCATTTCTTGGGCCGCTCCCACGGCATATGGAGGTTCCCAGGCTAGGGGTCTAATTGGAGCTGTAGCTGCCAGCCTACGCCAGAGCCACAGCAACGCGGGATCCGCGCCGCGTCTGCGACCTACACCACAGCTCACGGCAACGCCAGATCGTTAACCCACTGAGCAAGGGCAGGGATCGAACCCGCAACCTCATGGTTCCTAGTCGGATTCGTTAACCACTGCACCATGACGGGAACTCCTCTTTAATTGATTCTTAACCCACTGAGCGAGGCCAGGGAATGAACCTGCATCCTCATGGATACTAACTGGGTTCCTAACTTGCTGAGCCACAACAGAAACTCCACCTATGTGCTTATATTCTTCTTTTTTTTGTTTTTAGGGTCACAGTTGTGGTATATGGAGGTTCCCAGGCTAGGGGTCCAATTGGAGCTGTAGCCACCAGTGTACGCCACAGCAACCAGGGATCTGAGCCATGTCTGTGACCTACACCACAGTTCATGACAATGCTGTATCCTTAACCCACCGAGCAAGGCCAGGGATTGAACCCATGTCCTCATGGATGCTAATCGGGTTTGTTAACTGCTGAGCCATGATGGGAACGCCATGTACTTATATTCTTTTTTTGTTTTGTTTTGTTTTGTCTTTTTGCTATTTCTTGGGCTGATCCTGCGGCATATGGAGGTTCCCAGGCTAAGGGTTGAATTGGAGCTGCAGCCACCAGCCTACGCCAGAGCCACAGCAACGGTGGATCTGAGCCAGGTCTGCAACTTACACCACAGCTCACGGCAACGCCGAATCATTAACCCACTGAGCAAGGCCAGGGGTCGAACCTGCAACCTCATGGTTCCTAGTCGGATTCGTTAACCACTGCGCCACGACGGGAACTCTTACTTATATTCTTTATCTCAATCTCCAAACCTCTTGGAGATAAGATCCCCTGTGATATTATTATTTTTTTCCCCTGGCTCATAGTAGGTACCAATTAAATGGAGCTTCCCTCCAAGCAAGATCTCTAATGGGAAAGCAATCATGCAACTTGAATCAGTTGTTAAATATAGTCACTGCCTATAAGCCCAGATGGCACATAAGCTTTAACCAGGAGAAGCTTTAATTTTCCCCACCATTTTGTAGGAAAAGTGCCCACTGTAGAAATTTTGTTGTGTTGTTTCAATAAACAGTAACAACACTTTGGTAAGTTATATCAGAACTAACTTACCTGAGTGAGGTAAGAACAAAGTATAAAGGTTAGAGAAGATTAGGCCTTAATTTTCCTGCTCGTTACAAGGGTTCTTAACCTGGAAGGGAGTTGCCCATGGATAGAATTTGGAAGATATGTGAACTTAGATAAGAAAAACCATCACATCTTTATTTCCATGAACCTCTACCTGACATACATCCTTTCCTCCATGGAGAATGAAGACAGCACATACAGAAGCATTAGCTGTACCTGTGACTATAACCCACTAGAATCACAGGTTTTCAGGTCACTTTACAGGTAGGGTGACCAATTGTCCCATTTACCAGGGGCTCCCAGGACATGGGACTTTCAAGTGCTAAATGGGAAATATGGGGGTAGACCAGGGCGAGTTGATCCCCCCAGTTACAGGTATAGCAGATCTCAAAATATCTTTTACACTTGTCACTTTAAAGTCATTAGGCCCACCAGCAGATCTTATTTAGTGAGTTTTTAGATATTTCCATTTAATTGGTATAAAAATATGTTGTTTGTTTGTTTTTTGTTTTTTGTCTTTTTGCTATGTCTTGGGCTGCTCCCGTGGCATATGGAGGTTCCCAGGCTAGGGGTCGAATTGGAGCTGTAGCCACTGGCCTACACCAGAGCCACAGCAACACGGGATCCGAGCCGCGTCTGCAACCTACACCACAGCTCATGGCAACGCCTGATCCTTAACCCACTGAGCAAGGGCAGGGACTGAACCCGCAACCTCATGGTTCCTAGTCGGATTCGTTAACCACTGCGCCACCACGGGGACTCCTAAAAATATTTTGATAACTCTATTTTTTCTTTCTTTTTTTTTCTAGGGCCGCACCAGCAGCATATCGAGGTTCCCGGGCTAGGGGTCTAATCGGAATTACAGCTGCCAGCCTACGCCAGAGCCACAGCAACTCGGGATCTGAGCCGAGTCTGCAACCTATACCACAGCTCACAGTGATGCCAGATCCTTAACCCACTGAGCGAGGCCAGGGATTGAACCCGCAACCTCATGGTTCCTAGTCGGATTTGTTTCCACTGTGTCATGACCGGAACTCCCGGTAACTCTATGTCAACATAATTAGTTTTCTGTATAACCTCTGTATTTTATGTGTTTAAAAACATTATTCTGAGTAGAGTTCACAGGCTTCAGACTCATAAAGAGATCTGGCAGGGACAGATATTTCAACCGGGTCTTGATGTATAAATAGGAGTATATCAGGTAGAGAGGGAGTAAGGAAGACATTAGGTGGATGGAACAGTGTGAGAAAAGGAATGGAGGCATCTTATGAGCGCCTCTAGGGGGCAACAATTCATGATGGGTTTGAATATACCTTTTTATTTTTTATTTTATTTTATTTTTGCTTTTAGGGTCACTTGAGCAGCATATGGAATTTCCCAGGCCAGGGGTCAAATTGGTGCTACAGCTGCTGGCCTGTGCCTATCCTACAGCCACAGCAATGTGGGATCTGAACTGTGTCTGCGACTTACACCACAGTTCATGGCAACACTGGATCCTTAAACCCACTGAGTGAGGCTGGGGATCAAACCTGCAACCTCATGGACATTGGTTGAATTTGTTACTGCTGAGCTATGATGGGAATTTCTCGAATATGCCTTTTTAAATTAGGCTGCGGGGGGAGTTCCCATCGTGGAGCAGCAGAAAGGAACCCAAATAGGAACCATGAGGTTGCGGGTTTGATCCCTGGCCTTGCTCAGTAGGTTAAGGATCTGGCATTGCTGTGAGCTGTGGTGTAGGTCGCAGACGTGGATCTGGAGTAGGCTGGTGGCTACAGCTCCGATTAGACCCTTAGCCTGGGAACTTCCATATGCCACGTGTGCGGCCCTCAAAAAGACAAAAAAAAAAAAAAAATTAGGCTGGGGGAAATTATGACAGTAAGGTGTGATAGCTAATATTTGTAATTCATGAAACAGCCTCTTGGCTCAGTGTGTATGATGGTAGGTACCAGGCAAAGGTTATCAGAGTGTAGAAGAAGTGGTGAGTATTGCAGTGGAAGTCTGCAGAGATAACTTCTTGGAAAGAAGACGATGAGACTAGTTTTTGGAGGGACCTGAAGAGGGGCAGGAGGTAGTGTCTTATTTCAGGTGTGCCAGTGGAGGACTGGATTGCCACCAACAGGGCTGTAGGGAGGAAGGCATAGAAGGTAACAGTTGACATCTTTGGTATTTTGATGGATTTCTTTCACAACTGTTTCTGCCCTGCACATTTTTCCATCTAACTCAGTTTTGTGGTCTGGAGGAAGCGCTAATGCTGAACAATGAATGCGTTCTCCTTTCTAGCCTTGGATGATGGTCCCCGCCAGGGGAACGATCCACCCAGCACAGATAGGTCTCTACTAGCAGTACAGAGACCACATTCACCTCTACCACGGATGTCCTTGATTTCAAGGGTTGACCAGGGCCTCCTGGCCCTTCATTTTAGCTTCATTACAATTTCAAAATTTCCAACTGGACATGAACCAATGTCCCTCTTCCATTTTTTTCTAATCTCCTGACCGCAAGTGGAAGTGACATGTAGTTGTAGTGACATGAGATGACACACAAGGAAGGAGCGTCAGGTATAAACTCTGGAGGGAAACCAAATGGAAGGAGAGCCAATGGTGGGAGAGCCAAAACATCGCATGGATTAGTCTGATGGGACATCGGGTTCTTAATTGATACAGCAAAGCCCTTGAACAGGGCAAGCAGGTCCAGGTGAGTAAGACGGGGATGGAATGTGGGCAGTTCAGAAGCTAAGGCTCAAATGAAGACCATCTCTCCAGGCCTGGTATTCATACCACCCACTCTTGGTCATAGCATGGAAGGCTGTGTCCTTACTCATCAGCATGCTGTCCCTGCTGGGTGGAGAAGGAACAGCTGCTGGGCAGGGTAAGACATCAAGAGGAAGCCATCTTTGGGGAAAAGGGTAAAGTTTCCCCAGGTGGATGAAAGTTATTGGAATAGTTTGTAGGAGGAGTAACTCATAATCTAGTAGAGAAGACAACCACTAGAGTCATCATGAAAACTAGTGCAGGAAACAACTTTGAGGTTCTCCATTCATTTCTCAAGATCATAGCTTTTTCTTGAGGAAATTTTAGGGTCTCGTATTTTGTTTTTGGTCTGTTTTTTCAGGGCCACACCTGCGACTTATGGAAGTTCCCAGGCTAGGGGTCAAATTGGAGCCACAGCCTCCAACCTCAGCCACAGCAATGCCAGATCCAACGCTGGATCCCTCACCCACTGAGCGAGGCCAGGGATCGAACCCAAGTCCTTGTGGATTCCAGTTGGGTTTGTTACTGCTGAGCCACAACAGAACTTTGAAATTTTCGTGTTTAATACTGAGTAAAGGGGGTTGAGTTTCTGCCACATGTGGGTTATTTCACCTGGTACCAGTTCCATCAACTCTGGATAGCAGCAGGTCCTCAAGCATAACATATTTCAGGAGGGGGCAAGCAGGTTTTAAGTCCAGCCACTCTGTGGTGAAATAGTGTGATGTTCACCTTTTTAAAGGCTAAGAGTGTTCTATTACGTATTTTACCTTTTGTTGATTAGGCTTTGATTCAGCAGCCAGCTTTTGACCCAAGGCTGTTAGAAGAAAAACAAACAGGCAGAAACGTTCTTATAACAGACTGAATTTCAACCAAATGCCTGAAACTCCCTCTAAACTCTCATCGCTTCTTCTTTTTTTTTTTTTTTTTGCCTATGGATTAATTTCTTTTTAAATTGTTTATTTATTATTTTTAATTGACATACACTTGATTTACAATGTTGTGTTAGTTTTGGGTGTACAGCACCATGATTCTAACATATGTATGCATGTCGATGTGTGTGTGCATATACTTTTTCAGATTCCTTTCCCTTAAAATTATTTAAAAAATATTGAGGAGTTCCCATCATGGTTCAGTGGTAGCAAATCTGATTAGTATTCATGAGGATGTGGGTTTGATCCCTGGCCTCACTCAGTGGGTTAAGGATCCAGCATTGCAGTGAGCTGTGGTGTAGGTTGCAGATGCGGCTTGGATCTGGTGTTACTGTGGCTCTGGTATAGGCTGGAAGCTATAGTTCTGATTAGATCCCTAGCCTGGGAACTTCCATATGTCATGGGTATGGCCCTAAAAAGACCAAAAAAAAATGAGTATATTTCCCTGTGCTATGTATTATGTCCTTCTTGCGTATCTATTTTATATATAGCAGCTATCTCTTCTAGTCTTAGGTAGGTAATTCTATGTTTAAAATACTGTGATTTTCAGGAGTTCCCGCTGTGGTACAGTGGTTAACGAATCTGACTAGGAACCATGAGGTTACAGGTTCGATCCCTGGCCTTGCTCAGTGGGTTAAGGATTCGGCATTGCTGTGAGTTGTGGTGTGGGTCGCAGATGTGGCTCCGATCCCGCATTGCTGTAGCTTTGACACAGGCCGGTGGCTACAGCTCCAATTTGACCCCTAGCCTGGGAACCTCCATATGCCGTGGGAGCAGCCCTAGAAAAGGCAAAAAGACAAAAATAAATAAATAAATAATAAAATACTATGAATTTCACCATTTCACAGTGTACAACTCAGTGGTATTTAGTACATTCACAAAGTTCTTCATTAATTATTACTATCTTATTCCAGAACATTCATGTCTCACCAGAAGGAACCCCCACACTCATTCAGTCACGTCTCATTACCCCCTCTCTCCAATTGCTGGCAAGGAATAATCTACTTCCTGTCTCTATGGATTTGCCTATTCTGGATATTTCATATAAATGGAGTCGTACTATATTTACCCTTTTGTGTCTGTTTTTTTTCATGTCACATCACATTCTCAAAGTCCATTCACATTGTAGCATAGATCACAACTTCATTCAGCTTTTTTTATGGCTGAATAATATTGTGTGTTCTACACTGGTCACCCTGGAAGACACAAAGGCTATTCCATTTGATATTGTGGTTTTACTATTGCAAACTAGGAGATACAGAATAAAACAATGTTTCTGTTGTTCAAGTACTTTTCAGGTGATTTTGTCAAAAGCAAAATTGTGGTTTTCACTGGGCGTTTTCCATAACTTTGCTGGACAGAGCCAAACAGCCCAACCTGGTTTATTTACTGAGTTCATCTCCTGGCAGTTTCTTAAGAATGGGGCGACCCAACCTGGTGGAAATCAGATGTGCAGCAGAGCCATAAATGGGCCTCTTCCATGGTTGGCGTCTTCCTAAAATTCTCAAAGCTAAGAATGGTCTCTGACAGATTTTAAAGGTGAAATCTGGGCTTCACTGAGCATATCATCATTCATCAGAGGTCCAGAGATGCTTCCTGAGGGAATATTAGGCCCCAACTGGAGGTGAGAAACTCTCTTTCTGGGCTAGTCTGGCCCACAACAATAGCCTCAGTGTCTGCATGATGCTGTGGGAATAACAAACCTACGGTGTGTCATCACCTTGTGGAAGGCAGTGTAGAGAAAATATTTCTCAGGTTGGTTGAAGAGAAAAGGCCTCCTCAGAGAGCTGGAATAAAAGGAGATTCAGGGACATGCAGGGGAATGGGGGAAATATGGCTGGAAAAAGAAAACATAGTCTCCTTCTGTGTGGAATTCTCTGGTCTGTGCATGTAGACAATGGCAAGATCACCTGGCATGTGGCTGGGTGAGCCTGAGGTCTGTGGGGTTCTCCTGGCACATTGGAGTTGGGGCCTTGGAAAGATGAGCTGGGGCCATAAAGAAACTTGAGGGAGGTGGGATCAAGATGGCAGAGGAGTAAGATGTGGTGATCACCGTCTCCTGCAAATACAAAACAAAAACAAAAACAAAAACAAAACCTACATGTAGAATGATTTGCACAGAACATCTATGGAACACTGGCAGAAGACCTTAAACCTCAAAAATAGCAAGAAGCCCTCCACATAACTGGGTAGAACAAAAGGAAGAGAGAGAGGGAGAGAGACCAGGGAGTCAGGATGGGCCTGGCACTCCTCAGAGGGAGCCGCGAAAGAGGAAAGGAACCCACGCTCTGGGAAGCCACCTAACTGACGGGGAGCTCCGCTGAGCTGGAGAGGCCCCTAAAGCCTCAGGGAAAAGCATAGCAGCTGGACTCAGGAGGATAAAGCAGAGAGAGACCCCCACAGACCATGAGATGCTTGGAAGGGGGTTGGGTGCTGAGGCTCAGGCTCCAGAGGTCAGTTCCGGGGAGACGACTAGAGCTGGCTGTGTGGAGACAGCCTGAGGGGCTAGGGTGTGGTGTACCAAGGGCTGGGGAGAGGAGCTCCACAGCCAAGGGAACCCAAGGAGGAGGTCTGGGCCCAGGGAAAATAAGGCGCCATTGTTGGGGAGGCCAAGAGGAGGAGGGCTGGACCGCCATACGAATATCTCTCTCTGCTCAAGCGTGGATTCTCAGAGGACAGGGCCGTGGACAGCGAAGTGCCTCTCCTGTGGGCTGAGCATGATGGGGCACCGCTTGTGTGGTCAACAGGTGGCGGGGGCAACCACCACAGTCATCTCAGGCTCCTGAGGTGGGCATGGCCTGCCACCACTAGGGGTCAGTGCCTACAGCCCCCGTTGCCGGGTCCCGCCCCGTCGGTCAGGAGATTTCCCCAAAAGGAGGGGCGGCAGGCGCGGGAAGAATAACCGAGGCGCAGACACTCTCCAGGAGTGCACACACAAGCAGTGTCAAACTTATTGGTGAACAGCAGCAGCTTATATAGGGAAAAAACTTAAAACTTACATCCGCAAAAAAGATCACTATCTCATAACTGTTCCCGGGTTACAGATTAAGTGTAAAGATAGAAAAAGGCACCTGGATTGGGGAAAGTACATCATAAACTCATTCTAGAGTAAACAAGCAGAAAGCTAGAGGCACATACAGATCACAGACAACCTTGTAAATGTCATGTACATCTTATGGTCCTTTAACACAAATGTCTATTTACTACTTAGCAACAATCTTACTTTAACTTCTAATATTATGATAGATTTTTATACTTATACACAAAAGTAATAATAATCATCAATTCCTAATGCCTACATACTATATTGTAAAAACTAAATAACTGTGCTGCCTAAGTAAAGCATGCCAATATTATCTAAGAACAATATTATCTAAGAAACCTCCCCAGAAGCTATTATTTTGGAAGTAGACAGCACGGGAGCCATAGTTCCAAAGATAAACTAAAGGCTAACAAACAAAAATAGGTTGAAGCTTAATTAGAGAATAATAAATTCCTTTCTTAAGGCAAAAAGAACACAGAGTTAAGGCACAGTAAGCAAGGCATGGATCAATGATTAAAAACAAAAAAACAGAAGCCAAAGGTATGTATCTCCAGGCACTGGTCTCTAATGCCTGGTGGGGGTTTCGAGGCCTGGTGGATATGCTGTTTTGCAGAACCTTCTTCAGAATCTCCTGGACTTTGTCATCAGGCAGATTCCTTTCTTCTGAATCCCTTGGACTTTGTCATCAGGTGGATTCCATTCTTGAAACTCGGCTCCCAGCACCCAGTCACCTCAGAGATCAGCATAGAGGAGGGTACTGCAACTGAGCACCACCCATCGTTGCTCTCACTCTCCTGAGAACCACATGCCCTGCCGCTGTCACTGCCAAAATCTTCCCATGCAGGTGGCATCTACACCAGCCACTTCCCAGGGCCCAGCAACTAGGGGAAGCCACACCACCATCCCATGGGCTCTTGCCATTGTCAAGGGCCCAGCAACAAGGCACTGGCTACTAGCCTTACATCTTCCTGGAAGCACACATGGCACCCTCTCAAGGGGATAATAGCCTGCACACATGGAGGAGAGAGATAGAAAGCATCTAAACAAAAGCAGCCCACATGCCAAAACAAAAATAATAACAATAATAAGCCTTTACAAAAGACTTTGTCTTGCATATAAATAGTCCTCCAAGGCTACAGTGGTTGTTTTTCCTAAACTCACAGAGTAAGAAAAAATATAAGCAAAATGAAGAAGCTCAGGAACCATTCCCATTTAAAAGAACAGGAGAATTCCCCTGAAGGAGCAAACGATGAAAGAGACCTCTGAAGTCTAACAGACGCTGAGTTCCAAAAGGAGATAGTGAAAATACTGAAGGAATTAAGAACAAATATGAAGGAATTAAGAGCAAATATGGACAGTAAAGCAGATTACTTTATAAAGGAATTAGAAAATATAAGGAGGAGCCAAGAAAAATTAGAAAATTAATTTGCAGAGAAGCAAGGTGAGTTAAAGTCACCAAAGAGCAGAATGAATAATGAAAAGGAGTGAATTAGTAACTTGGAAGATAAAATAATGGAAATCACCCAATCACCACAGCAGACAGAAAATCAAATGAAAAAAAATGAAAGCAATATAAGAGACCTATGGGATAATATAAAGCGGGCCAATCTACACATAATAGGAATTCCAGAAGGCGAAAAAAAAGAAAAGGGGATTGAAAATATGTTTGAAAACCTTCGATAATATAATGGATACTGATATCAAGATACAGGAAGCACAGAGGGCCCCAAACAAGTTGAACCCAAACAGGCCCACACCAAGACATATTATAATAAAAATGACAAAAGTTAAAGAGAGGATTCTAAAGGCAGCAAGAGAAAAACAAAGAATTAATTATAAGGGAAACCTCCATAAGGCTACAGAAACACTACAGGCCAGAAGAGAATGGCGAGATATAGTCAAAGTTCTAAAAGGAACAAATTTGCAGCCTAGAATATTCTACCCAAGAAGAATATTATGTAAAATAGAAGGAGAAATAAAGAATTTCTTCAACAAATAAACACTGAAAGAGTGTAGCAATACTAAACCCACTCTAAAATAAATACTGAAAAGGCTTCTCTAAATAAAAAAGTAAGGGAGTTCCCGTCTTGGCGCAGTGAAAATGAATCCAACTAGGAACCATGAGGTTGTGGGTTCAATCCCTGGCCTTGCTCGGTGGGTTAAGGATCCGGTATTGCTGGGGGCTGTGGTGTGGGTCCCAGATGCAGCTCGGATCTGGCATTGCTGTGGCTCTGGAGTAGACCAGCAGCAACAGCTCCGATTAGACCCTTAGCCTCAGAACCTCCATATGCCGCGGGTGCGGCCCTAAAAAGACAAAAGACAAAATAAATAAATAAATAAAGAAGAAGGAAGAAGAACTAGGATGGAGGAAATCACAACTGGAAAGTCATCACTTAAATAAACCAACATATAGATCTAAAGGGGGGGAAAAAACCTATTGTAAAAAGGGGGAAAAAACCTATTGTAAAAGTGGTGGTAAACACAAGGAAGAGCAAAAAGATAAACAAGAAGATGTAGCAAAAGGATTTCAAAATCATAAAATGTGGGGAAGCAAAGTAAGAAAATCTACACTCTTTTATGTATTTATTTTTTTGAATGTGTTTGTACCTATATGACTATCAGGCTAAAACAGGCAGATATAGGAAGGGGTTAAGATACTTGAAAAACAGGGCAACCACAAATCAAAACCAAACACTACATTCATGAAAACTAAAAAGAAGAGGACACAAGCATAAATAAAAGGAAATCCTCCAATCAAAAAAAAGAAAGAAAGAAAAAAGAAAGAAAGGAAGGAATAAAGGAGAAACATAGAATCAACTGGAAAACAAGGGTTAAAAGGCAATAAATACAATTTATCAATAATTACCTTAAATGTCAATGGACTGAATGCTCCAATCAATGACATAGAGGGGCAGACTGGATAGAAAAATGAGAGCCTACAATATGCTGCCCACAAGAACTCGCCTTAGGGCAAAGGACGCATATAAATTGAAAGTGAGGGGATGGAAAAAGGTATTTCGTGAGAATGGAAAAAACAGGAAAGCAGGAGTTGCAATACTCATATCATACAAAATAGACTTTAAAATGAAGGCCATAAAGAACACAAAGGACACTATTTAATGATAAAAGAATCAATTCAAGAAAAGGAATATTACACTCATCAATATAAATTCCTCTAATATAGGAGCACCCAAATACGTACAACAAATACTAACAGACATAAAAGGAGAAATTCATGACAATACAATAATAATAGGAGACTTTAATATCCTGCTCACATCAATGTACAGGCCCTTTAGACAGAAAATCAATAAGACAACAGAGATGTGGTCACAGGCATGGCTCAGATCTGGCACTGCTGTGGCTGTGGCATAAGCTGGCATCTGCAGCTCCTCTTTGACCCCTAGCCTGGAGATTTCCATATGCTGCACATGTGGCCCTATAAAGAAAAAAATTTGTGGTCCATATACACAATGGAATACTACTCAGTCATAAAAAGATAAAATAATGCTGTTTGTAGCAACATGGATGGATCTAGAGGTTTGGGATGATGCTGATGTCTAAGATTATTCCTTGGATAGAACTAGAGACTCTCATGCTAAGTGAAGGAAGTCAGAAAAAGAAAGACAAATACCGTATGATATCACATACCTGCAATCTAATATATGGCACAAATGAACCTGTCTATAGAAAAGAAACAAACTCACAGACATGGAGAACGTACTTGTGGTTGCCAAGGGGGAAGGGGAGAGCGTGGCATGGACTGGGAGTTTGGGGTTAGTAGATGCAAACTATTGCATTTGGAGTGGATGAGCAATGACTTCCTGCTGTATAGCACAAGGAACTACATCTGATCACTTGTGATGGAACATGATGGAGCATAATGTGAGAGAAAGAATACAAATTATATATAAAATTATATATATAATTATATATATGTATCACTGGGTCACTTTGCTGTTATCAGAAATTGACAGAACATTGTAAAACAACTATACTAAAAAAAATTTTTTTTTTAAAAGAAACTCAAGTGGGCACCAGCATGAGCAGGTGACAGTCGAGACTAACACTCAGAATTTGGCAGCATGAGGGGCTAGACTCTAGCCAGCTTTCTATAGTACCCCCTAATTACAGCTAGTACTCAGTTTTACATTAATCAACTCATAATCAGCCTAACTCTAAGCCAGGTGTGTTTGAGGTGTGTTTGGGAGTGGGAGGAACATTATCTGGCTTAGAGTTTTTGATCTTTGTAAGAATGAACCAAACTAAAAATGTGGTTGATTATAACTCTTCACTTTGTGTGAGCCATGGGGGCATGGTGGCCGGATTTCTGGGGCTGTATCCAGACTGGAAGCATTTCTGTTTGCTCTCGAGTGGGCATTATGAGGTAGGCCCCCTCGGCCATCCTAAGTGGATTGGTGGGCTGGTCGAGTCTGTTGAAGGCACAGAGGGATGCAGACAATGGATAGTGTGTAGTGTGTGAAGGTCGGGCCCCCACAGGCCCTCGTGGTCCTAATTGCCTTTGAGCTATTCTGAGAGGGACACTGACACAGTGCCATGACATTTCTTAAAAGATGTCAAAGTCCTAGGCCCCTGTACTGTTTGGAGTTACGGCCTTTACAGAGTTACCTGAAAATGCTGAACTGAAGCCATTAGGGTGGGCCCTAATCCAATTCCGTGAGGGTGTCCTTATAAAAAGAGGTTGGGACACAGACTCACAGAAGGCAGACTATGTAAATACTCAGGGAGAAGAGTCTGTCTACAAGCGAAGGAGAGAGGCCTCAGAAGAAACAAACTCTGATGATATCTTAATCTCTGACTTCCAAACCTCCGTAACAGTGAGATAATAAATTTCCATTGTCTAAGCCACCCAGTCTGTGGTATTTTGTTACGCAGCCCTAGCAAATTAATCCAGATAATATAATCAACTAAAAGGCAATGAAACATGGTCCTGTAAGTTTTTCTGAATTGATTGGGTTGAGTAAGGATGCCAAAGGATGCAGTTGCTGAAAACTGGTATCTTTGCCCCATATAAAGATATAGGTAATGATTTTGCTTTTATTTGATTGTTGTTGGGTTTTAGAGAAGGAGGGAGGAAAGGGTCAGATTTGCCAGCACATTTAGGGAGAAAAAGGCCCCCAGCCCCAGTCATCCTGGTGGCTTCTGGTCTTGAGGCTCCAGCAGAAGGTAACCCATGATCAAGGGCTTAGGGGATCATGGTTTGATTGGGACCCTTGAGCCAAACCCTTAAATATCATCACAAACCAAAGGCAAAGATTTTCCACAATGTACTTTGGGGAACATACTATTTGTGTGACCTTGGACAGATGACAGAATGTCTCTGCATCTGAAACTTCCCACAGGGGCAGCAGACTAACTCTGCTTGAGCTAAGTTACAAGCTGGCTTCACTGCTGCCCACAGGAGGTAGATTCTGTTGACTCAGGCCAGGCAGGAGGATTGTGATCTGAAAGCAGGAGAGGCAGTGCTTAGGGCTAAGTCAAGAGAAGGTAACAAATTTCAGGGGAAAAAAAAAAAAAGAGAGAGAAGGTAAAGCCTCCCTCTGCCCCACTGCCTCCTCAACCTGGCTCCTGAGCCTTCAATGCTCCTCCAAAGTCTTGGCTGAGATTAGATGAGATGATTTGGGCCTTCAGGTCCTTGTTTCTCAGCGTGGTCCTAAGACCAGCGGCATCACATCACCCGTGAGCTTGTAGAAATGCCAAAGCCCCAAGCCCAGATCAAACCGGTGCCCTCAGAAGCTGCATTTTGACAAGGTTCTCAGGTGATTTGCGTGCACATTTGAGTCTGAGAAGCGCTGCATTCGCAGGGTTGGTACCGTTCCAGTTTAGCTGGGTCTCTCACTAACGGTGGACCTCAGGACTCACCTGTGACTTCCACTTTTCAGGCAGCAGGCATTGACTATCTCCTTTTACCTCCAAATGCTGTTCATCCCTAGAGCTCTTGGCACTCTTCTCCCAGGGAGAGCTCCAGACAGGTTTCTGGTCTCCCCAGTAGCTCTGTGTTTCATGGCCAGGCCACCTCCTACCTCTTTTTACCTCTCCCTGTAGAGCTCCATGTGCCATTTCCACATCAGCAGCAGTATTGCCAGGGAGTTTGTTAGAAATGTAAATTCTCAAAGTTCCCGTCATGGCTCAGTGGAAATGAATCTGACTAGCATCCATGAGGTTTGATCCCTGGCTTTGCTCAGTGGGTTAAGGATCTGGCGTTGCCATGAGCTGTGGTGTAGATCATAGATGTGGCTTGGATCCCACAATGCTGTGGCTGTAGGCCAGCAGCTACAGCTCTGAATTGACCCCTAGGCTGGGAACCTCCATATGCTGTGGGTGGGGCCCTAAAAAGACCGGAAAAAAAAGGTAAATTCTCAGGCCTGACCCTGCACTCCAGAAACTCTGGGGCGGGGCCCAGCAACCTGTGTTGGAGAAGACATCCGGGAAGTGCTGATGCAGGCTCTAGTGTGAGAACTCTGAGGGCCTTGTTCCAGTGGAACAAGAGCCAGCATGGCACCATCCGGGAGCTTGTGAAAAATGCAGAAACTTGGGCCCCACCCTAGGTCTATGAGTCAGGACCCACAGGCTCAAGTTTGAGGGGAACTGCGCTTGAGGAAAGGACAGCTATACCAAGGCAGAGGTGAAGCTCATGGACTGGGTGTGTCCAGCAGCAGGTATGGCATCCTGGAGAAGAGGGGTGGACCTCATAGAAGCAGGGCAAAGGATAGACAGAAAAGCTTAATGCAGGGGGAGCCGAATCCTCCCAGGGGTGTTTTCAAGGCCGGAGAGGAACTGGCCTTTCTCAGGTAGAAATGAACTGTGTAGGTCAGTCATGCTTAGACCAATGCAAGGTCAGGACCTGAGCCTGGGGAGCTCAAGTTCTGGCTGGATTAAGGCTCCCACTAGGGTGGGAACAGTACAGATCACAATTCCTTCCAAGGGCAGAGGACATTTATTTGGCTCTAGTCCCAGGGAGGCAGGGAAACAATTTGACATCTGATACTTCTCTGGAAGAACCCTCTGTGAGGGTTACTTGGTTACTTTATGTCAGTCATTTAAAATTGACTTTTTGAGTTCCCATCTTGGCTCAGTGGTTAACAAATCCGACTAGGAACCATGAGGTTGCAGGTTCGATCCCTGGCCTCGCTCAGTGGGTTAAGGATCTGGTGTTGCCGTGAGCTGTGGTGTAGGTTGCAGACGCGGCTTGGATCCCACGTTGCTGTGGCTCTGGCATAGGCTGGTGGCTACAGCTCCGATTCGACCCCTAGCCTGGGAACCTCCACATGCCACGGGTGGGGCCCTAGAAAAGGCAAAAAGACAAAAAAAAATAAATTAAAAAATAAAAAATAAATTAAAAAAATAAAATCGACTTTTAATTTTTTACATTAAAATTCCTCTAGCACAACTCAGAGGAGTTGGAAGTAACAGAAAGAAAACATGGTGTGATAAGAAAGATACAGGTGGATATTACTGACTTTGGCCCTTCAAATACCTATGTGTTGAATGATTGAAGTCTTAGGGGGCTTATTTTTTAGAAATGACTGGCATATAATGAAGAGTTTACTTTTAAATAATAAGAAATATGTCCAAAAGGGCAGCATGAAAATAGTCCCAGAAATTTTTGTTAAGGATTAACTTTGAATAATGTTTTTGAGAATTTGTGTATGTCATTTAATGGTTTTGTTGATGATGGGGGTTTCAAGATGCTGATATTTATCCTTTCATTTTTAATGCAAATGAGTCCTTTGATCAGATACTGAAGGCTACTGAAATGTGCTAAGCTAATCAATAAATATTATTATTTCATCCAGTGTGACTTTTTATAATTACTTCCAGCTGTTGGTAAATTATAGTTGCAGAAGAAAACCTCTGCCCAGAACAACTGAGAGCTCATACCTCACACTTGGGAAGAAGGCAAGAAACATGAAGAATGAGTTGAAAGCCTGTGACAAAGGGAAGTATCCTACTGAAACTACAGTGTTCAATTTCAACCCAAAGAGTAACTGTCACCTGAGTGCTGGGGGTGGGGATAGGCAGACACTTTAGTTTGTTGAGTCTCATTTTAACCAAGAAAATCCTCTATTTCAACATCCAGGACAGAAAAAAATGCTTCCAGAATTCAAGGACTATTTTCCTCTGCTGCAAAGTGACTCTGCCATTTCCTCAGTGCCAAGCTCATGTAGGTCCTCGGGGGAAGAAAAGGAGAAGGCAGCAGAGAGCAGCCTGCATGTGACTGGGATAGGCTGAGGCAGGATCAGAAGTGACTGTGGGAAGCACTGGCCATCACAGGTGGTGTGAGGACCAACGGTGTCACTTTACTCAGATTAACCCCCAGAGGCTCTGCCAACCCCTGTGAGCACTGGTGAATACAATGGCAAACTCCACAGCAGATGCTCATTGTAGCTCCTGTTTTAATTTTAGTCAGATAATAAACATTTATAAACTTTTAATACAATAAAACAAGTACATGCAAAGTTACAAATATAGAAAATATAAAGCACATGCGAATTTCAAATGCCACTCTGGATCCTTATACAAAACTATTCAGTGCACATTGTAAGCCGAAGGACCACACAAAAGGGTTTCCTTTAAGTATTATTAAATATTTAGTACCTTACAAAAACAAGTAATGCATTTGATAATTCAGATGTTAACAGCTCTAACCAAAATCTCCAAGTTTGTCATATGCAATATATATATATACATATATTTTTTTTACATAGGATACCCACAAAGTGCAAGCCAATAACAATGCAGAAGAGTAATGTATATCTGCTAGGTGACAACACCAAACAATCCAGGGAATAATTTTGCCTTATTTAAATAACAGTACCAGAATTTCTTTTCCTAATATGAATGGATCATATTTCTATCATCTTTAACTTTTTTGGGGGGGAATGCCTTCCTATTCTTTGATTCAAAAGCCAATTATAGAAATTGAGGACCTAATTCTGATTTTTGACAATTATGACACAGCAATAAAGAAATGTAAGCATTTCTCTTTTTTGTACACTAATCATTTTCTTCATAACCCTCTATATTTGGTATCATATGCTTGCTAGCCCAACACCGGCACTGGCCCATGAAAGACTCAATCAAATGAATAAATATGATGTTTTTATAGCTGCAGCTTCCTCTATGTTAAAATCTCCTGGCTTCATCCAAGAAATGGCAAAATCACTCCAGTTCCCAGATAAACAAACAAAAGAGATTTGTTCTCAATGTCCAGAAGATTGTTTCATGTCCTACTACCTTAATTATCTATAGTTTGTATTACTAAAGAAAGAACTACCCCATGAAGGTGCTTTAAACATCCATAACAGAAGGCTGCCTCTGAGGGTTCCTCACACAGGTGGGAATTTTTTAAGTTTCAGAGCCTTTCATATTATGTGAGTTATGTTCATTGCCTGTGAAAATGCCCTCTGCCCAGAAGTCTAGTGTTGCACAGACATCCATTCTTGATGCAATAGCTGCTGTGTAACCTGTACTGCAAATTGCAAAATATCCTTAGTTCTCTGCAGACACAGGACACATGCTTTCCACTGGGCTGACCCTGGGCCCAGGAGCTAAGGATTTCCAGTTTCATTTTTTTGAATGAGTATTATGTGGCCTCCTCCCCAACTCAGTAGAAATGCTATTTGAACAGGAAAATGTAGTCAGGTTTTCTTAAATGGGAAAGTTGCTACAAAATCACTACTATGGCGGGGCATTTGTGTACTGAGCTCTAGCTGGAGAAGGAGCTGGAGGTATTTAGGTAAAGGTACTTGAAGTGTGTTTTGAGAATTGTTTTAGCCTCAATCTGTTGCACCAGACAAAAAATGAGCCCAGATCAACCAATGATTATTTGCTGTTACGCTCTTACCAGTCCAGCACTAGCACTGGCCTATGAAGGATTCAATCAAATGGGGCTTAAATACATCACATCTCAGGTCTACTCTCCTTTTCCAGTGCTACAAGCGCCATGGATGTTAGCCTATGGGTGCCGAAGAGAGAAGCAAGAATGAGACACCACCACTAAAGGGCTGCAGGTAGATATTCCCTCCCCCAACCTGATAAAGATTAAGAAGATGATGCCGACAGAAAGGCCACCCTCAGCCCACTATGAGGAAAAGGAGGAAAGAGATGAGGAGGATCACAGGAGGGGAGGAGAAGAGGATCACACTGGCCCCTCTTTGGGCGTACGCCTCGTACTCTTTCTGGTACTGGGTGATGCACATCTGTTCCACCACGCGCTCTATCATCTTGACGTCCGTCTCGGTGAAGTTCTCCCCCTTGGTGGTCGTGGTCACTGTGTGCTGCTTGACGGTGATGTTGACGCAGTCATGCACAAAACTGTTCTGGTTGCTGTACTGATCCACTGGCCTGTAGTACACTTGGTTGGGGTAACGGTACATGTTTTCACGATAGTAACGGTCCTCATAGTCACTGCCAAAGTGTATCAGGGGTCTGCTCATGGCACTCCCCAGCATGTAACCGCCGAGGCCCCCTACCACTGCCCCAGCTGCAGCGGCGCCTGCCACATGCTTCATGTTGGTTTTCGGCTTACTGGGCTTGTTCCACTGACCGTGGGAGCCACCACCTTGACCCCAGCCTCCGCCACCATGGGGCTGTCCCCAGCCGCCACCGTGGGGCTGTCCCCAGCCGCCTCCGTGGGGCTGTCCCCAGCCACCTCCGTGGGGCTGTCCCCAGCCACCCCCTCCCTGGGGTGGATAGCGGTTGCCTCCAGGACTACCCTGCCCTGGGTATCGGCTCCCCCCAGTGTTCCATCCTCCGCCAGGCTTTGGTCGCTTCTTGCAGAGCCCTATGTCACTCCATGCGGCCACAAAGAGAACGAGGATCCAGCCACCTATATGGCTTTTCACCATGATTACTTATCTGCAAAATACAAAATAAAGAGGGTGTCAGTGTCCTGTTTATATTGAAATCACTTAATGTCTGCAGCATAATGAACATAGTAGCGGCATCAGCTGTGAATGTTCTTTATACTCCATTTGTCTCCTGTGCAACACTTACAACAAAAACAACTGTAGGTGAAGGGTTAACTCAACTCTTTCTCCTTCTCTAAGGACAAATTTGACCTTCAGATAATTTTCTGGCTCTGTTTCTTAGAAAAGATAAAGGTGGAATGCCAGCAACATGCTTATGGTAAAAATAACCTCTGCTTGATACATTGTATCTAAACTGGAAAAACCAATAAACACCTGGTGGGTTTGCCACAGCTTTGAGCTTTTGTGATTCTGGGAGTTCCCATCATGACTCAGCAGAAACCAGCCATGGATTAGTATCCATGAGGACGCGGGTTCGATCCCTGGCCTTGCCGTGTGCTGTGGTGAGGTCGCAGATGCAGCTCAGATCTGGTATGGCTGTGGCGTAGGCCAGCAGCTACATCTCTGATTCGACTTCTAGCCTGGAAACTTCCACATGGTGCATAAATAAGTAAAGTAATAATTCTTGTAACCAGGCACCTTCTTGTAGGGACCCTGGCAGCTCTGCTAATGGGGCTATAATGAGGGCTATCAGCACCTATGGGGCCTAGGGCCCCTGTGCCAAGGGGAACCCTCTACGCACAGACTCATTCCTTTGTACCTGAGCGGTCACTTGTGGGGGCTGGGGCTGGGAGTGAAGCCAAGGCCCTAACTGCTGTGTGGACTACCTTGAGGGACCTGGCAGGCCCCTCTGGAAGTGAAGCCCCCAGGTAGGTGTTGAGATCATGAAATAATTTTTAAATAGCTGACTTGTGTCTTTCTTCCTTGAGTGGGAATGTAAGCAGGGAATGAGTCTCTTTTGTTTGCTGCTATATCCTCAGGGGCTTGGGCAGTGCCTGGTATAGGGCAGGTACACAATAAGTATCTATTAAGTAAAGAAATTAATATCCTCTGAATATATAAATACCTACAATAATTTCCTCAAAGGAATTCTCAACAGTTTTTGGAAACAGAAAACATGCAAGATTTTGCAAGCCCATCTATAAATTCATCTTTCTTTCTATAGGCAGACAAATGAGGCTGCTCAAAATGGGGTAAGAAAGGCTGCATTCAGGAGTTCCCCGGTGGCTCAGCAGGTTAAGGATTCAGCATTGTCACTGCTGTGGCTCTGGTTACGCCTCTGCCTCAGGTTTGATCCCTGGCCTGATCAAACATGCCATGAGTGGTTGGCCAAAAAAAATTTTTTTAAAAAGAACATTTTTAATAAAAAAAAAAAGAAAGTCTGTGTTCACAAGATTTACAGTCACTCAGTCACTGAATAAGTTTTAGTTTGGCATTCGGTAGTTCATGAGTGAGTTACTTCCTCCTAATTTTTGGTGCAAAAGACACATATTAAGACATAAAAGGGCTAGAATAACTTAAGAATAAACAATGTACATTCATCAAATTAAACATCCTTTCAGACTGAAGATGTCATTTACCCTGGGTGCTGGGTTCCAAGGGCAGTGATTAAAGACACAGAATAGAATGACCATTAAACAGACTCTACTGGACCTCATGTCAAACCATGTACTACTCCAAAACACCATGTGCCATAAAACCAAAAACGGCACATGCTATAACCCTGATACTAGTTTTATCCCCAGCACCAGGGTATCTTCAAATAAAAGTGGCATCAAATATAAAATTATTTTTCATAACCTTCAGAGTTAAAGATTAAATTGTATAATATTCAGAGGAAGAATGATTAAAGAAATAAAGTAGTTAATATTTCATTTGTTTCTACTATCATTTATTGAAAAAAATTTTTTTTTTTTTTGGCTGCACGCATGGCATGCTGAAGTCCCAGAGCCAGGGATCAAGCTCACCCATGCTACAGCACTGACCCGAGCCATAGCAGTTACAACCCTGGATCCTTAACCTGCTAGGTCACCAAGAAACACCTTTTGAAAGGTCTTGGTGTAAATAAAAATTTATTTGAACATTATCAGCACAAACTGCTCAAAATATGCCAATTAGGGAGTTCCCTTCATGGCTTAGCGGTTAATGAACCTAACCAGGATCCATTTGCTGATGGGGCTCAACTCTTCGCCTCCATACTGCTCACAATTCTGTTCCAACACCTCAGGGGCCTGAACAAGGTGGATTAGCACCTTCTGGAAGGCTTGCAGTTTGATGTGGAAAGTAAGAGTATGGAAGAATCGAGGTGGTACCCAAGTTTCCAGATCGGGCAATTGAGTAGACAGAACACAGAAGGTGGAGCAAATTTGGAGGGAGACAAATGAGGGGTGTGGCTTTGGCAATGCGATCCTCCAGCTGCATGTGGGACAAGAGAGACAAGTAGGCAGTTAGCTTGGGGAATCTGGAGCTGAGGAATGAACAGGGTCTGGAGATACAGGCAACAGTGTGTAAGGGGAGCAGGCATATGTTGCCATTAGTACTTAAACACTGAATACTAGGTAAAGCTGGATAATCATAGACTATATTAAGACAGGATCGTTTTAAAACCAGTTGAGAATGACAAAAGCAACATCTACTTATGAAAAGCATAAAAAAATAACAACTACATTTTGAAGGAGAGACTCATTTCTAAGGATACGGAAGACTCAAAACTTGGGCCCCACCTGCAGCATATAGTAATTCCCTGGCTAGGAGTCAAATAGGAACTACAGCTGCTGGCCTATACCACAGCCACAGCAACGCAGGATCCAAGCCACTTCTGTGACCTACATCACAGCTCACAGCAAGGCTGGATTCTTAACCCACTGAGAAGGCCAGGGATTGAACCATGTCCTCATGGATACCCGTCAGGTTCACTACCACTGAGCCACAGCCGCAACTCCAGGAAGACTCAAAACTTAATGAGACCATGGAAAATCTCTGTTTGTGATAAAATAAGAAAGACCTTGTATTATTTAATCCCAATCTCGCACTCTACAAATTAGGCCACCAAGATTCAGCTAAGTCAAGTGACATATCTGCGATTAAAATGCTAATTAGTGAGATTGCTGGGAATGGAGACTGGGTTTCTGAATGCCTGGCTGTGTTATAACATTTCATATAAGATACTCCTGAACAGTCATTCTGTGGCCTAATCCTCTGATACATTTTAAAACATTAAGTATTTGATAAAGGTCAATATCTATTTATCACTAAAAAAAATACTTTTAGTAGACCAGGAATAGGAGGGAATTTCCTTAACTTGATAAAGATTATACCACAAAACAGTACTTAATAGATAACTTTGGAATGCAGTCCCTTTAAAATCAGAAGCAAGACAAGGATGCCAACTGTCATGGGACTGGAGGTCCTTCCAACGCTGTAAGCAACGAAGTAACTGGTGCAAGAACTGCAAGGAAAGAGCTCCAGCTGTCACTATTTGGAATTTGGATGATCATATACATAAAAAATTCAACAGACCTGACACAAGTTTTTGTTTGTTTGTTTGTTTGTTTTGGCTGTACTTGTGGCATGTGGAAGTTTCTGGGCCAGGGATTGAAACCACTCTGCAATTGCAGCCTGCACCACAGCTGCTTGCAATGCCTGATCCTTAACCCCCTGCGCCACAAGGGGACTTCAGTACTAGACTCAGTACTAGAGTTTGGCAAGGTTGTGGGATACAAGATTGGCCTATAAAAATCAATAGCATTTCTCTACAGCAGCAATAATCAACTAGGAAAAAAATTAATAAAATAGCCATAATTTCAACCAGAACTGTAATGTAACTAGGACTGACTTAAGAGAAATTAAGACTGGGGAAAAAATTTAAACATTAATAAAGAAGATAGAAAATGACCCATAAAGGAGTTCCCGTCGTGGCGCAGTGGTTAACGAATCCGACTAGGAACCATGAGGTTGCGGGTTCGGTCCCTGCCCTTGCTCAGTGGGTTAACGATCCGGCGTTGCCGTGAGCTGTGGTGTAGGTTGCAGACGCGGCTCGGATCCACCGTTGCTGTGGCTCTGGCGTAGGCCGGTGGCTACAGCTCCGATTCGACCCCTAGCCTGGGAACCTCCATATGCCGCGGGAGCGGTCCAAGAAATAGCAACAACAACAAAAGACAAAAAAAAGACAAAAAAAAAAAAAAAAAAAAAAAATTAAAAAAAAAAAAAAGAAAAAAAAAGAAAATGACCCATAAAAATGGGAAAGTCTTGGTTGGAACAATTTAGTATTCTAAAGATGTCAGTTACCCCTAAGTGAATTTATAATCTCAATAAAATGACAAAACTCCAGCTCAATTTTTTTGAGTTCAATAAAACCATAAGGGGTAAGGAATGTGTACAAATAACAAACTCAACTTTAAAAAGGAAGAGGAAAGAAGAGAGAATATACTGTTATCAGATACTGTTAAATCCTGCTACAATATAGATTCCTAAATCCCATCACTAGAAAACACCTGGCTGTCAGCCTGGGATAGGTTCTAGCAATGTTACATTTTTAAAAGCTCTTCACCTATTTCTGAGGATGGCCAGGTTGGGGGCCCCTTGCCCTATTCAGTCGAGGGCTAAGTCTCAGAGTGCCAGTGAAAACCCCCCACCCCAGAATGGTTTGTAAAAATTTTATATAGCTTGCATTAGATTCTTTAAGGGACAATGACTTCAAAAGATGAAAATATGACTGCTGAGTTCCACCTTAGCTCAGGAAAGACAGGAAAGCTTCCCAGAGAACTGCACTCCTAGCCAGGCTTCAGAGCTAGGTCCCAGGAGCACAAAACTTAACACTTATAAAGCATAACAGGGTACCCCTCCCTTGATGTGATCACACAATACTGGAACAGCAATAAGCAGAATATAGTTAGAAGAAAAAGGATGAACAAATTGAGAAAAAAATACTCCCACTGTAAGAACTGCTATATATGCTATCCACTCAGATTCTTCTGCAGCAGCCACCACTTTATGTAGAGGCATGTTTTGAATGTTTCACATGCAGCAGTTCACAGCTGATATACAGTTGTCTTGGAATAGGAAATAAGAACTGAAAAGGGAGAATGGAATAGGTAAACTAAAACCACAGCTTAGAAAAACTGTCAACCTTTTGTTGGCTGATAGTCACCTTCAGTGTTAATCTGGTACAGAAATATTTGTAATTGCTTTTTTATTGTATTTTTTAAATGGTTGATTCCTTGTATAACTCAGAGTGATTCTAAAGAAATCCGTGGCCCTTTGCCTGCAAAATCAAAATGATTTTACAAGAAAGGATGATTTAAGAGGTGTGGGTTACACATATAACCCTAAGTTGCCTCAGAGCAAGGACTGTCATCATAGCCTTTCTAGGCCCTTCTTTTCTGTGACAGATAGGGACTCTGAGCCATCACGAGATCAAAGGGACTCTGCAGTATGTACATCTGTAATGGCTCAGCGAGGCTGGATTTGTGTTCTGGGGAAGACAGAATGCTTCGGCTTAGCTGAAACTGTTCAGTTTTCAAATATATTCAGGGTCCTTAGAAACAACAAAAAAAGAAAAAACTAGAATTGATAAATAAATTTAAGAACTAATTCCTTAAAGAAGGATCCTAATATATACATTACTAACCCCCTAATCCATCTACACGAGAAAAAAAAAGAGACAATATCTGAAGAAATGAAGTCAGCTAACATGACACTGAGCTCTCCCTCTCCCACATACAGAAAACTATGGCTCCATTTCATTACAAAAATTGAGAACGATGAATAATTATCTTAAAAATTTCGTTACTTAGAAAAGCAGTATATAAATAAAAAAGAAAATTAAACTGACCCATAATTTCTAACTTCATTTTAATTCTATTCAATTCCTTTGTATGCTTTTCCTTTCAGATTTTCCACATATGCATTCACTGAGTAAGTAGATACAGTTTGGTAATGTAATCTACACTGATTTATCAGTTTTTTCTCATGTACCACCGACTTTTGATAGTTACATAATGTTTCTTTCAGTTAAAGAGCCATGATTTCCTCAGCTGCTGCCCTGCTGTTATACATTTAGGTTGTTTTTCCGTTGGGTCTAATTTTAGATCATTCTGAATTCTGTGACTGCATATGGCTTTTTTTTCCCCCCCTTTTTTTTCTTGTTGTTTCTTCCATTGCAGGTAAATTCTGGGTCATGGCCTAATGCATTACCAAATTGCTTTACAGTAAATTCACAATGTCCCCAGTGCAGTGTGCCCAAGAATAGAAAAAGGATTACATACCAAAGGTCAGTTTTACATAGATGGTTAATCTTAGCAATTTCCTGAAGTAGGTATAATTTCCTCTATTTTATGAATGCACAAAAGGAGGATGAGGAAATTAGGTAACCCATTCCATGTTATGAAATTAGGTGCAGAGCCATTCTTCTAACCCCAAAGTCCTGCCACCTCTCAAAATAACTGAATGTGAAAATTTCTAGGCAATCTTCCAACAGTGGTTGCTGTTACTATTACTGTTGTTGTATTTGTTAGTAATTGTAAAATGATAATCCAGAGTGCTTTAATTTACATTTTATTCTATAATTGATTCATCATTTATTATAATTTTCATATTTTCCTTTCATAACTATGAAAATTTTGTGTCAGATACAAATCATATACAAATCACATCCTAGCTCTGCTTTCTTTCCCTTTCCGGTTAGTTCTTTTTCATTGTAAGAGCGCCTCAGTGTTTACTGCAGGTAAAACTGTTGATTTTTTTTTTCTTCCTCAAATCTGAGATAGTTGTTAATTTTTCCAGGGGTTTGACATTTTAATTCAATTTTCTGTTACTATTTTTTTCTTTTCTTCCCTTCTTTTTTTCTTTTTGTTGGCTTGCCTGAGGTATACAGAAGTTTCCGGGCCAGGGATGGAACTCTAGCCACAGCAGCGACAATATGGGATCCTTAACCACCAGGCCACCAGGGAACTCCTATTCCTATTCTTTCTTTAATACTGTTATACCTGGAAGGTTTTTTTGCAAGAAAAAACGAAACATTTCAAATGTTCAGCATTCGGGGAACTGCTTATTAAACTGCGACGCTTTAAGCAGAAGAAAATAACTCGGCCATTAGAGGAGGATAATCATAATCAGGGCAGTTGAAATTTCTTTGCGTTATGTACGAATCTGGAGACAGAAAACTGAAAAACAGAAAGCAGTGGCTTTGAGATGGTAAGGGTGGATTGATGGCTGTGGGTTATGATTTTAAAAACTGATTTGCCATGGTTGCTACAAATTTAGAAAAGGGAAAAAAATGAAAAGGGACAGTAAAAATGGACTTCTCCTCGTTGTTTACAATCAAGCCTGAAAGGGCAGCCCACACAAGTGGATCAGGAGGAGAGCTGTCCGGCCCTGATCCCCTTGAGAGGAGCCTCTGACCGCCCAGTTCCCTTCGGGGAGGGGCAGTGGAGACAGTGAAAAGCAAAGCACCTGGGCTCTCCGGACACTCGGCCCCCAGGGACCTGGACGTCTCGGCCGACAGTGAGGGTGGGGCCGCCCGAGACTCCGCCCGCCGAGGCCCGAAGGTCGGACCACGTGCCCGGTCTCCATCCCCAGGGATGCAAGAGGCCCACCCCGCTGCGGCCTCCCCAGCACCCCCGGGCCGCGTGGATGGCAGGTTGGGCCGTCTCTCCGGAGGAGCTCCATGGTGGCGGCGGCAAGGGCCCCTCCCGCCGGGGCCTGGGCCATCACCCCCACCCCACGTGCCCCTTGGGCCTCGGGAGAGCCGCACGCCGGCCCCTCTCCCTGGTTCTCCTCCGAGCGCCTCAGCGGAGGCCGTGGGCGACCCTCCTTGAGTTCCCGGCCCTGCGGCCCCGGTGCCGGCGCGCCTCTCCCATCCTCCGCCAGCCGCGGACGCGCGTGGGAGAGGGCTAGACTCCCCGCCACCATCCGCCTCCCTGCCCAGGGGTCGCGGCCAGCCCCAGGCACCCCCTTCCCCCACCAAGCCCCATTCCGAGTAAAGGGCCCTCACCCCACCTGGAAAGCAAATGTGAGCGGGGCCAATGTTAAGCCGACGAACAAGCGGGGGCAGGCCTGTCGCGCCCCCCGCCCGCCGGAAGTCCCCCGCCCCCCTCTCTGTCAAGGTTTCCCTAGCGCCCCAAGTGGGCCGCTCACCCTTGCGCCTAAGCTCCAAGGCGGGGGGTTCTGACTCCCGGCCTTGGCACCCCCAGTTCTCGGGGCGACCCGGCTGTTTACCTGCCACCGCTGGAACAGAAGACGCTCGCAGCTCCGGGGCTGTCAGTGTCTGGCGCCGAGGGGTGGCGAGGCGCGCGGGCGGGGAAGGGAGGCGGCGGCGGCGCGCGCGCGCGCTCTGGCGCTCCGGCGCCCGGGATCTGCCAAGCTGGTCGGAAATCTGAGTCTCTGGGAGGGAGTTGAGACTCTTTTGGCCGCGTACGTCAGATAGTACCGCCTCCTTGGCTCATCCTAACCTGGTATTGCTCACTGACTGTAAAAATCATCTTTAAAGGAAAAGTTGGCCTGAAGCCTCCGTTCCCCGTTATGTAATGGAAAACGCGAGAAAATGAAGTAATTTCTGGACCCTTGGTAACAAGAAATTTCTAAAGAGAAAAAAAAAATTCTCCTACCCTGGATTGAGCCCAATGTTTGTTAATGTTCACATATATCCTTAAAATTTGAGGCCATCGCCATCACCTGTTCCTTCATTTGCTCAGTTCCTGCTCATTCTATTCAAAAGAGATGACTTGGACTGTGTAATTTACAAATAAGAAAAAGGGACTCCATTTAACACGTTTGCGCTGAACATTACCCGAGGTTTCTTGTATAGAATGTGGTGTACTCAAGAAATTAGATAGGGGTTGGTTTTGTGAATGAAAAATGTTGCCGGCCATATCAGTAAACAAAGGATGTTGCAGCCATGAAGCCACCACATTACCAGCCCCCCACAGCGAGCCCTGAGGGAACTCAGGATAGAAACAGAGTGTCTGCCATCTAGCAGTCATCTGCTGTGGCCACCCTAGATGTGCACCTGGGGGAGACTCAGGGTAAGAAAGCTCAGGATACTGGCCCCAGAGAGCTGAGAGGCATGTCAAAGGAATTTCAGTGAGTCTGTAGACTCTTGCATCTTCTCATACATAAAAGAGTGCTAAATTCCTTGACCAGAGATTTCTGGTCTTCTTTAATTTAAACAGTAATCTTTTGATGTTCTAAATACCTCAGTCTTTGTTGCAAAAACTCTTACATAACCTGGTTCCCCTCCTTGCTGTTTGGAGCAGTCACTGAGAGTTATCTGAGATGCTGTGCCCCTGGCCTAAGTCCTCAGTTTTGTCTGCTGAATAAAAAATATAATTCTCAACCTTTAGGTTGTGACTTTTCTTTCTTTCTTTTTTTTTTTTTTTTTTTTGTCTTTTTTGTTGTTGTTGTTGTTGTTGTTGTTATTGTTGCTATTTCTTGGGCCGCTCCCGAGGCATATGGAGGTTCCCAGGCTAGGGGTTGAATCGGAGCTGTAGCCACCGGCCTACGCCAGAGCCACAGCAACGCGGGATCCAAGCCGCGTCTGCAACCTACACCACAGCTCACGGCAACGCCGGATCCTTAACCCACTGAGCAAGGGCAGGGATCGAACCCGCAACTTCATGGTTCCTAGTCGGATTCGTTAACCACTGCGCCACGACGGGAACTCCCCTTTCTTTCTTTTTTTCATTTATTTTTCAGTCGACAGTTTCGTAAGGGATGGCAAGGAAAGAAGTGATAGAAGACAGGAGTTAGGGTCATATATATTATTACCCAAATTCAGGCACTTGAAAAGTGTTTCCAGGATTTATTAAGTTGGGTGGTTTGGCATAAACCTGGGAGAAATGAGACATCAAATTCCCTTGCTATGGGCAAGGGACTTCACTAAACTTTTTAGAAAAGAGAGTTAAAAATATTGAGACACCCACCAGAAACAGGAATTAGATGAAATACCCATACCCCAGGGCAGATACTGAAGTGGGAAGGGGTAAGTGGTGAGGGAGGGGAGAGGCCAGGAGAATTGTGTACAGGGGAATGATACGAAATAGCACTGGGGTCATGCTTAGATAAGTGTGGGTGAAACAGTCCTGGTGATGTTTATATGAATGTGGGTGGAGGCCTGAAATGTCCACTAGGAAGGGAAAATGAGAGGTCTATAAGGCATGGCCATGGAATGGAGAGGATTCAAAGAGGATTGGATTGTGGCCAGTTAGAAATGAATATTAGGCAGCAATGCTGGGGCTGTTTTTATCCCGTCTTACATTGGGTTAATTACTTTTAGAGCCTTGTGTTCCTTCCTCAGAGATGGCTTGTTGTGAGGTGACGTGACTGCAGTGCAGCATCTCTTTGAGTCTTGAGCTGGGGTGGGGCCGGGAGTGGGTGACCAGATCAGATTAGGCAAGGGTCTGACTTCCCCCTGCCAGGAGGGGCCCTGTAAAGCTTGGTTAGAAGATGCCAAAACTCAGGTTTTTGTTCATAGGTATCCCAGGTCTACTGGCTCAATGCTTTCCTCCCTTCCCCAACCAGGAAAATGCTCAAAAAGCAGAAGCGTTCTTGCAAGGTGCTGGGGTGGGGCAGGGAGGGATCTGAGGGAACCCAAAGGATTGCCTTTTGTCCTATTCTGGCTATTATTGCTATGTAGCAACTACTGCAAAACCTAGTGGTTTAAAACAACCTCCCATTTTATTATGGCCATGGACGGTGTAGCCCAGAGAGTTTGATAGGCACAGTGGGGACTTGACTCTGCCCCATGATGTCTAAGGCTACAGTTGGAAAGACTCACTATCTGAGGCTGACTTGATAGCTGGGGGTTGGAATCAATTGAAGGCTCTTTCACTTGCATGCTGGCACCTGGACTGGAAATACTAGAAGATTAGTTGTGCTGATTGAAGTGACTTCTCCATGTGACCTGGCTTCCTCCCAGCATAGCAGTCTCGGGTTTGATAGGCTTCTTGTATGGCTTAAGTAGCCCAAAGAGGACTCTAAATGTGAGTTTCAGCAAACAACATGGAAGCTGCATTGCCACTTCCCATGTAATCTCGGAAGTCACATACCATCACTTCCACTGAAAGCTACTGACTAGAGTAGTCATATGCCCACCCAGATTCAAGGGCACATAGACCCTGCCTCTCAATGGGAGGAGTATCAAAGAATTTGTGGTCATTTTTGAAAACTGCCATTATGGGGTTCATGGTCTGGCCTGTAGATTCTTAGGGGCTTTCACTGGCCTCATGAACAGCACCAGGGTGGGCAGCCCATAGGAGGAAGCTTTTGCAAAGGGCCCTATATCATTCGTTCCCCATTCCAACCTCATTCACAGTTGCCTCTCCCATTACCACAACTACAATATGCCATTAAAAACAAGGAGGACTCTTTCTGGGCTGGATGGGGAATGTGGTTGAGGGTTTGTGCCCTAGGGTCCCTGCTGTGCTTGCTGAGGTCATGACATCATGAAGACATTCTTTGAAAGTCTCCCTTTGCATTTCCTGAGTTCTGGCTTAAAGTTATTTGTTGATGTCACATAGATCCTCCTCAGCAAACATGGAGAAGCTGAAGAAGTCAAACTCAAAATTTATCTTATTTGTAAAAGGAGAATTATTTCATTCAACAAATAATTTACAGAGCACAAAATTATAAGCTATCTAATTGTGAATTAAATAGCTTCAGTCTCTGACCTCAGAGAACAAAGGGAATACAGGAAGTCACAGAGAAAGTGGCCAGGTTATGCAGGGTCTAATAGTCCACGACAAAGTGTTTAAATTTTAACTAAATGTGTTAGGAAGCCCATGAAGATTTAATCAGGGCGGTGACATGACCTGCCTTCAAAGACTGCTCTAGTTGTTGTGTGGAGCATGAGGGGGCAATGGTAGAACACGGTGATAGAGAAATTCTGAAATGGTGGAAAATGGAGGAAGACCAAGTTTTAGAGGGAACAGGTTTTAGAGAAGTTTCTTCCATTCTGGGAGAATTTAAGTGTAACCCTTAGGTGGGGAGGCTTAGTGCTGAAGATGTGAATTTAGAAGTCAGTATTTAGGGAGTTCTTGCTGTGGCATGGTGGGTTAAGGATCTGATTGCAGTGGTTCAGATCGCTGCAGCAGCGTGGGTATGATCCCCAGCCTGGCCCAGCTTGCTAAGGATCCTGCATTGACACAGCTGTGGCATAGGTCACAGCTGCAGCTCGGGTTCAATCCCTGGCCCAGGAACTTCCATATGCTGTGGGTGTGGCCAAAAAAAAAGTTGTCAGTATTTAGATGATTTTCAAAGTCATGGGTTTGGATAACAACATCAAAAGAGAAAGCATAGCCAGAGGAATGAAGAGGAATCAGGACTGAATGGCAAGAAGTCCTGATGATTTTAGATCACAGTTCTCAACCTTCAGTGTATGTCACCTAGAGGACTGGATGAAACACAGATTGCTGGGCCCAGCTCAGAATTCTGATTAAGTAGTTCTGGGATGCGGTCCAAGAATCTGTATTTCTAGTGCGTTCCTACATGTTGCCGATCTGGTGGGATACACTTTGAATTGGAGGAAGAGGAGCTAGTAAGGGAGAGTGAGAAATGATTGCCAGTGAGGTAGGAGGAAACCAAGAGAGCGAGAGAGGAGGTGTTTCAAGAAGGCAGGAATCATTATGGAAAGACCATTAGAGTGGAGGCAGGGAAAGATCACTGGATTCAGCGACATGAGATCGATACTGGGAACTTGATGGGAGCAGTTTCAATCACCAGAGTGACAAGGCAGAGCAAACTGAAGAGGCAATGGAAAGTGAAGAGGTAGAGACAATTCTTCTGAGAAGTTTTGTCCTTAGGGGAACAGAGAAATGGGCAGTGGCTGGAGGGCAGTGTGAGTGTAAAGGAGGTATTTTGAACTCTAAAAACAGTGAGGGTCTTCTTCAGGGTGGGCCCTTTATTAGGGTCTCCATGTCCTCAGAGACCTCATTTCTTCCCTTTCTCCACTTTGGCCTCCCCACTGTGGAGTCAGGTGGTGGCAGCAATTTGAGGTATTGCATTGAAATCATATTTCCTTGGAGTTCCTGTAATGGCTCAGTGGAAATGAATCTGACTAGTAACCATGAGGTTGCAGGTTTGATCACTGGCCTCAATCGGTGGGTTAAGGAACCAGCATTGCTGTGAGCTGTGATGTAGGTCACAGATGTGGCTTGGATCCTGCGTTGCTATGGCTAAGGCGTAGGCCAGCAGCTGTAGCTCCAATTCATCTCCTAGCCTAGGAATTTCCATATGCTTTGTGTGTGGCCCTACAAAGCAAAAAAGAAAAAAAAGAAAGAATATTTTCTCTAAGGATGAGTGATTATGAATTTAAAGAAAAGCCATAATTCTGCAGACACAGACACATTATAGGGGGACTCATGTCTCTTTACTCTTTAAACACATAACATCATTCCTTAATGGCTAAACTCTGAGGTCTGGGGTTCAGGTTTAATAAAAGAACCCTGACCACTGTGGGACTTCAGGGCCTCTCCAAGGAGTTAAAACTCAAAGCCTCTGGCCAAGATAGGAATTACCAGACCCTTATCACCCCACCCATCTCATTGTAATGCCTCCTCCACCATCTTGAGCAACACAGCCTACCCCTTCCTGCCCCCTGCTAGGAAAGGTATGTGGCGCACTCCTCACCCTGCCTCTATAGAGGCATTATACTCTCTCAACCAACTGGCAAGTATATCCTAAGACCTCACCTCTCTCCCCGGGCATCAGGAAGTCATCCCCCTGCACCAGCAGTGTTTCTTATCTTAATAAATTTATCTTTTTTTTCACTCTGTTATGAGTCTGGAAATTTCCAACCCACACTCAGACCACAACTACCGTATTTGTGACAGCCTTTCTCCTTACAACCCACTAGGCTGCAGTCCTGCTGGGGCACTTGCCTCTGCTTTAATAACCATGCTGAGGCTCTGCTCAAGCAATTTCTTCAGCCCCAAATTCCTTCAGCCCCCTCTCTTCTGTGAACTCTTTCCCCATCTTCTCACCTTCCTTCTGCTCCAGCAGCAACTGGCTTGTATCATCCAACCCCATTTTGGCCTGCCCCATTATTTAACTGCCACTATTTAATTAGGTTATAAATTGCTTAGGAAGAGAGCCTCAGGACCTTGCAGATGGTAGGCTCCCAGGACAATCAGTTAAACAATGTCCCGAGTGTGGTTACCTCTCCTATCCACTCCTTTTGCTCTTGTTCCTATTTTCCCATGGATCCATCAGAATTTTTCCTTTTCTTTTTCTGTCTAGCCATATGTGAAGTACCCAAGCTACCCAAAAGTAGGTTGAGTGTCACCCAGAACCTATGGCCACACTTGGGTCCTTCACTTGCTTGCTTCTTGGTCACAGATTTTCCAGAACAAATTGTCTGATTTTTGTCAGCATTTCTTTGTCTCCCACTCCAGGCTTGGTGGTTCCTAGTCGGATTCGTTAACCACTGCGCCACGATGGGAACTCCAGCTTCTGACTTGTTCTAAAGTTTCAGACTCTGAAACTTTCTGTCCTTCCACTGGCAGCTCCTATGCTATTTGTAACCTTTCTTATCACTGGTTAGAATGATTCTAACACTCAATTCCAGTGTGTGTATATGTGTAGGTATGGTGGTGGTTTCCCTGCCATCAAGCAATTTTCCAACATCGCTGGGTGTCCACAATTCAATACAATTCTGACATTATCTGCCCAGAGATAGAATCAGATCCCACAGGTTAAGAATTCAAGCGCACAAAACTCAGATACCAGTTGTAAGTCCAGGTTGTCATCTGTGCTTCTGATGGACCTGCTATAGATTGGAGGTTCTAGTGACCGCCCCCCCACCCTGTATGTGATTAACTTGCTAGAATGGCTCACAAAACTCACAGAAGCATACTTTTCTCACTAGATCACTTTTATTAAACAGTTTTCTTAAATCTTATAAAAGGTCATAATTCAGGAACAGCCAGATGGAAAGGAGGGCAAGAAATGGGGACAGAGGGCGGAGTTTTCACACCGTCTTTGAGTGCATCATGCTCCCTAATTGCCACATCTTCACCAATCAGGAAGCTCTCCAAATCCATCCTTTGGACTTTTATGGAGACTTCATCAGAGTTTGTAGATCAAATCATTGCCCATTGGAGTTCCTATTGTGGCTCAGCAGTTAATGAAACTGACTGGCATACATGAGGATGCAGATTCAATCCCTGTCCTTGCTCAGTGGGTTGAGGATCTGGCATTGCTGTGATCTGTGGTATGGGTCACAGATGCAGCTCAGATCCTGCATTGCAATGGCTGTGGTGTAGGCCAGCAGCTGCAACTCTGATTAGACCCCTAGCCTGGAAACTTCCATATGCAGCAGGTGTGGCCCTAAAAAGACCAAAAAAAAAAAAAAAAAAATCATTGGCCATTGGTGATAGATTCAAACAATAGTCCCTCTCCCCTCCCCAGAAATCATGGGTAGGACTGAAATTTCCAAACCCTCAGTTCAAGTTTGGTTCCTCTGGCAAGCCCCATCCTCAGGTGCTTTCCAACGTCTTTAAACAAAATCCAGTAGTGATAGAAGGGGGCTTGTCATTAATAACAAGACAACCATTTTACCTTTATGGCTCTGAAGTGATTTCAGGAACAGTGGGAAGAGACCAAATATTATGACAAAATATGTTCCCAGTGCTCTTATTCCTCAGGAAATTCCAAGGATATTGGGAACATTCCAAGAACAATGGATGAATACCTGAATGATTCACAGTACCACACTGGTGAACAGTAAACTGCCATCCTTGGTCTCTCCTTGGCGAATATAGTTTTTACATAGACTCCGCAATTACCAGAGCAATTCAAATTGATACAACTGGAGGAAGGCATGAGGCGTTTCCTCTCATGCTTTATTAAGCCCACATTTGTACTAGCATGGGAGGTGAGTAAAAGCTTTATAATATGCTTCAGTACCTGGTAGGACTAATATCACCCATTATCCTCTCTTTGCTTTAGAATCTCTCTGATATTCTTCCTTTTCCCTTCTAGTTTAATTATACAATCATGTTGAATTCCAAGAAACTTGTGATTGGGATTTTTTTTTATTGGAATGGCAGTGTATTTATGAATAAATATGTGCTGGGTTCATTTTTTTTTTTTTTTTTTCAACCGCACCGATGGGATGCAGAAGTTCCCAGGCCAGGGATTCACCCATAACAGCAGTGAGTCAAGCCACTCTAGTGACGATGCTGGATCCCTAACCTGCTGTGCCACAAGGGAACTCTGCAGGATTGACATCTTTACGTGCTGTGAACTGAATGTTTGTATCCCCCCTACGTTACATTGTGATGGTATTTGGAGGTGGAGCTCCATCCCTACTATGGCTTAGTGCCCTTATAAAAAGAGACATGAAACATGATGGAGGGTAATGTGAAAAAAAGAATGTATATAAGTGTATAACTAGGTCACTTTGCTGTATAGCAGAAATTGACACAGCATTGCAAATCAACTATAATAAGAACATTTTTTAAAAAGCGACATGAGAGATGATTGCTCTTTCAGCCCAGTGAGGACACAGCAAGAAGGCAGTTCTGTGTGCAAATCAGGAAGATTCCTGACTAAGAACTGGATTGACCTGTGTCTTGATCTTGTTCTTTCCAGCCTCCCTCCAGAACTGTGAGAAGTACATTTCTGTGTTTAAGCCACCCCATCTGTGGTACTTTGTCATAGCAGTCTAAACTAAGACAGCATGTAAAAATACAATGTTCCTATATCCAGGAAAATAACATGAATCTGCTTCCTCAGGTGGTTTCGTGTACCTCTCAATAGACTCATAGCAGATACCACATCTCTGTGGCTCACCTGCAACAAGCTTCCAAAACCCTGACACATTCCCATCTCAAGGCTTGAATCTCTCTTCTCTGTCTGAGGTCTTTCTCTGGCATCATCTCACTTGCCCTGTTCCATCAGCAGTACCCCCAAAGTGTGGCAAGTCAGAGCCGTTGGGGCAATTCTCACCCATGGGAGATGTGAGCTGATAGATCAGCGCTCCCGCTTTCCCCTCCTGCAGTTGGATGCCCTGAGGTGTGTTCCCATTGTCTTATAGACAGTCCCTGTGGGATCAGCCCCACTTACCTGCAAGGATAAATGGCCCTCTTTTCCTGGCTTTTCTCCCTTTCCTGTTTCATGCTTCACGCTTTCTCACTTTGATTCCTGGTATCACTTCCCAGTTATACCATCTGAGTGTCAGTGTTGTCTTTTGGTACATCCCAAACTAAGACACAGTTTTGGAGTTTTCTTTATAAAGGGCATGCACATCTCTTATTGGGTTGCTATTTTGAACTCCAGGGTTGCGTCAATGGTGTATATGCCTCTCCCAATAGAAAGTCTGGCTGCTGACAGCCTTGAACTCAGCAAGGCTCATTTGTATTTCCAACAATGATAGTTAAAAATTTGCACAATTAATTCACATGTAAAAAGAAAGCATTGAAACCACACCCTCAAACATTGCACAAATAAAATTAGAAGCGTAACAAAACATTGAATTGCATCCCCCCCCCCCCGTATTTGTGTTTTGTCTTTATTTCTGACTCATAAACACCTGACATTTGCAGCGGGAAGGAAGAAAGGCTATGACTATGGATAAGTAATGTGAAAGAAGGCACTGTTAGGGAGAAAGTCATTGGGGCGTTTTCCAGGAAATGCTCAAGGAGTAATTAAAGGGGAAGAGTAACTGCAGCACATAGTCATAGAAAAAAAATGCTGCTGTGTAGGTCTATGATGGAGCACGCATGTGGTAGGAGAATGTGGTAAATGGAAGGAGGGTGTGGTCCCAGGATTGTGACCCGGATGCAGGAGGGAAAGACCTATTTCTAAGACTATGAGTGCTTATTGATAATATGTTTCCATCGTCCTCTAGATGGGCTTTGCAAGATATCCCTTGCTAAATGTTTTTAAGGAAGGGAGGTGGGCGATATTCAGATCAGTGTCATCCTCACTAGGCAGCCCTAGGGTGAGGACCTCCAGTGTAAGGCAGGTGGCAGGGCCTGGCCCTTGACCCCTGACCCTTTCTTTCAGTCTTGGGAGCACTCTCGGTGCTAGTTGCTCTAAGTCACTCTGGTGGAAAATACCCGAAAATGAGAATGTGGCTGGTGAACCCATTATAAGTTTTTGGATAAATTTCTGCTTTTCTGAGGCTGTTCTGGGAATTGGTACAGAGCAGGGAGTCTAGCATCTTCTCTATTTCTAATCTGCTTCTTCAGGCACTCTCTTTTGCCAAAAACCACACTTGTCTTGCTTTTAGAACATATTGCACCTGATGTTACTTCTCATCCGAGAGCAACATTGTCTCCTCAGGTTCAGCCCAAGAAGCTGGCATTCTCACCCCAGGCTTGCTCCTTTGGGGGTTCTGTGGGTTTAATTTCTGTGTGGGCTGTTGTGCTGGAGGAAGGGCTCCTGTGGGAAGGAAGGGCTGGGGGTGGGGTTGGGTTTCAGCTTTAGCCGGAGCTGTATCCAGCTCTGGATCACAGCTGAGTTAAGGGCCTGACACTCCATTGAGCCCTGCCTGCCAGAAGGCCCCAGGGAGAAGATTTGTCTGAAGGTTGAGAAAGTCTGTTACCAAGTCCAAGCTTGTTCTGCTCTCCGCATGACAGGCCAATAAATAGGGAAGTGAGTTGTCGGGTCAAGGAATAATGACTTTATTTGGAAAAACAGCAGATGGAGAAGATGGCAGACTAAACGAATCATCTTCCCTCAGTGAGAATTTAGGCTCCTTTTATGTAAGAAAGGGGAGGAGGGTGGTTGGTTGTCAATCACGAGGTTCCTATAACCCTCCCACAAAACAATGTTATTCTCTCTTCTGTAACTTTTTAATTTAAAAACTTAATCCTTTTTTTTTTTTTTTTTTTTTTTTGCTTTTTAGGGCCACACCCAATGCATATCGGAAGTTTCCAGACTAGGTGTTGAATTGAAGCTGAAGCTGCCAGTCTACGCTAGTGACAGCAGTGGGATCCGAGCCTCGTCTGTGACCTACACCATAGCTCTACAGCAACACTGGGTCCTTGACCCACTGAGAAGGCCAGGGATCGAACCCACAGGTGGATTCATTACCACTGAGTCCCAAAGGGAACTCCAAAAAAATATAACACACCTAAAGGTCATAGCCGTAAAATAGGTCATCCTGTGTATTTCAAGCTATAGGCAGCATCCTTTTACAAAGTGTGCAGAGCCAGGATGACTAAGCACAAGTAACAGAGGACAAGGGTTAAGGAAAGTTAAAGAGAAAGGACCAGATCTAATATGGAGTCAGATTTGTTCTTCCCTATTACAATGTGACAGGCAAAGCTTGGATTAGTAGCAAAGATGATTTGTCTCCTGTGTTTGTCTGTCTTGGTCTGAGTTTTCTGGGTGGTAAAATGGAAATTGTTTTTCCTCATGAACCTTAGATAAGTTACTTGCATGCTAGTGAAATAGAAGAAAAGGAAGAAGACATGTTCTCACTTCTGCTTGGGACACAGTGTGTCTGTGAGTTTGGAGGGTCTGGTGTCCTGAATCTTCCAGAACCTCTCTAGTAGTTACAGTTGTGGTCCACGGAGGAGACCTGGCTCTCATGGTTGTTGAGCCCGAGAAAGGAACTCGATCATCACAAGTATGCATGAATACACCTCCCGTATTCTTTTTTTTTTTTTTGTCTTTTTGCTATTTCTTGGGCTGCTCCCGAGGCATATGGAGGTTCCCAGGCTAGGGGGCCAATTGAAGCTGTAGCCAGTGGCCTACGCCAGAGCCACAGCAACGCGGGATCTGAGCCGCATCTGCAACCTACACCACAGCTCACGGCAACGCCGGATCGTCAACCCACTGAGCAAGGGCAGGGACCGAACCCGCAACCTCATGGTTCCTAGTCGGATTCATTAACCGCTGCGCCACGATGGGAACTCCACACCTCCCGTATTCTTAAAAATCCTTGTGTTGACAAAATGTGCTTATCAGGGAAGTAGGTCCTGTATTAGCAGATGAAGAACCCAGACGTTTCCCAAAACTGTCTTTGGTGCTCGGAGTTTTTAACGGTCTTGTCTAAGTGGGAACAGTAAAAATAAAGAAACTTTTATAAAGGAAGAGTATTTCCTTTTTGGTTTTCTTCCCCATCTCTGCTAATACAAATATAATTTGCTTATGTTGTATTCACCCTAAGGTTGTTTTCAATTTCCTTATGAATGGACTTATTTTTGATGCGTTCCTAACAATTTGCATGTAATTCAAATTTTTTTTTGAAATAAAAGTATGAAAATATGTCAGAATGGTATTAACTTTTCAATCATTGCATAAGGAAAATCACTCCTAAATAATATTGTGTAGGTCTGCCTTTGCAAATGTTAGGTTTGCAAGTCACATCTTTAAGCATCCTTCACATCATAGCTAACAATGGTGTCCCCTCCTAGACTCTCACCTGCACCCATGTTTTGCCAAGACTCCAGCAGCCCCCTCTGGCCAGACTCTCAGCTGGAACTTTCCAGTTTTGTTTTGAGTTTTACCAGCCAGGGTCAGCTTCCAGACCTGCTGCTCTGACCATATGTTCTGTTCTTTCCTTCAAACCCTTGGTGTGACTTCATGTTGCTATCTCACACACTAGAATTCTGACTGCACCCGCAGACCCTCTTCCAACTTATATTCTCTATCTTGTTTTCAGAAATTTTGTGTACTAGTCCTGTGTTTTCTTGAGAGGCCCATAAAGACTTTGTCTTAATCTTCTAATGGACTGTATGTAATATCTTTGAATGTGACTTTATGCCAAGAGTGAGCTGAGAGCAAGGCTGGCTTTATGTCAGTTGTAATTGTCTGACTGGGGCAACAATAAAGAATACCAGAAAATTTATAATGTGTGACATTTGAAAAAGAATAGTTAATGACATATAGCGGAAGTAAAACAATGCAAAATTAACATTATGAATGTAAAAATAGTTGGAGATCTTATTGAAGCTCATACTGTCATATTCATTCTTTTATTTTTCTATTGGAGAAAATAAATGAGACAAATCAGGATTGGAAATGCTACCATTTAAAGCAATCTTGGAGTTCCCACTGTGGCTCAGCAGGTTAAGGACCTGACGATATCTCTTTGAGGATGTGGATTCAACCCTGCTCCAGATCAGTGGGTTATGGATCTGATCTGGTGTTACTGTAAGCTGTGGTGTAGGTCACAGAGGTGGCTCAGATCTGGTGTTGCATGGCTGTGGTGTAGGCCTCTATTATACCTCTGAATTGACCTGGCCTGGGAACTTCCATATGCTGCAAGTGGGACTGTAAAAAGAAAAAAAAAATTTAAAAAGTAATCTGAAAAGTCACCCTGAAAGCTCTGGTTTATACTTGTTCATATTTTGCTTCCGATTTTTCTGCCAAGGAGAACCGCCTTGAGACTGAAAAGCAGCCAAGGGGTCAAAGGAACTCAGAGGCTCAAGGGTTAGGAAAGAGTCAGATGCTCTTGTTTGCCTTAAGGTCAGTCAGGTCTCCAGACTTACTTAAATCATGTCTTGGGTGGGTAAAAACTTGTGCATGATAGTGGAGTGTCATCCTTGTGGCTCAAGCTGTAACCCAAACCTCCACCTTCTAGGCAGCTGTCTGTCTGAGATGACAAGGAGACCCTATTTAACTCTTCTGTACAACAATACAAGGCAGAATTGGAGTTCCCGTTGTGGCACAGTGGTTAACGAATCCGACTAGGAACCATGAGGTTTCAGGTTTGATCCCTGGCCTTGCTCAGTGGGTTAACAATCCGGCCTGTGAGCTGTGGTGTAGGTTGCAGACACAGCTTGGATCCTGTGTTGCTGTGGCTCTGGTGTAGGCTGGTGGCTATGGCTCAGATTAGACCCCTAGCCTGGGAATCAACATATGCCACGGGAGTGGCCCTAGAAAAAGCAAAAAGACAAAAAAAAAGAAAAAATACAGAATTAATTATTTCAGATGTTGAGGATTTGAGTTTATTCCTACAGTCTTTAAGCCTTTGGAATTGGAAATGGGGGTGGAGGGGCTTGAATAGTACAAATCAACAAGTGAGTTTTTTCTTCGGCCAGTTATCTCTAGATAATTTTGTTTGGTTTAAAGAATCAGAGAACAAGGAAAAGAAATCCTCTCAGCCTATCTCCGGTTTCTTTATAATGAGACAATATAATATAATGAAAACAATATAATGAAAAAAATTGTTATCTTGTAACAATAGATGACAATGCCCATACAGGAGGCAACCAGACCTCAGGCAGCAAAACAGTTTGTTCTTTCCTTATTTTGTGATAATAAAATTTTAAATAATTTTTAATAATTAAAAATTATTCTTGCAAAAGAAATATCCTCTTTACATTAACATACAAAATATAATTTTCTATAGAAAATAGTTTAAAGTATAAAGAAAAAATATTAACTCTATCCCTTTCAAATTAACTTATGGGTACATATAATATTTACTTACCTAAATGCAATCATGATTTTTGAACTAGTAACCTCCTCACATCCCCACCTCTATAACAACTGTAGTATGCAACACTATTTTTGCACAGCATTCCATTAGTAGCTGGGAAGAACATTGTGGCTGCTAAATAAGTTGCTACAGTAGAACATGCGCAAAGGATGGGCACTTCTGTTCAGGATTTTGAAGCATATGACCAGAGGGGTCGTAGCAGTTTACACTCCCAAAAAAGTGTGTTCTGAATCTTTCAGCACAGTGTTACATTTTTTCCTAATAACCATTGCCAAATCAATAAGCAAAGATGATATTTACTTATTTTAATTAGTAATTCAAGCTTTTTGATTGCTACAAAATTAAAATGTGAAATCCTGGCTTTTACCAAGAATCTCAAGAGACAAAGTGAGAAGGAAGCACTTCTTAGCAATCTTTTAAGTCTTGTCCCTTGGAATCTTATCTCTTTTCTCTTTTTGCTTTTTAAGGAAACCAGCTACTTCTATTCCTGATTTTTCACCCATAAAGTTTCCTGGTAAACTTTGTGAATGAGATTGTATTCAGCCTGGAATAGTCTAAAGATTCTTCCTTTAGAAATGAGCCAGAAAAATATGTGGAGTTATGAAAGAAAGTAGAGTGGAAAAAGTATAGAAAATTGAGAATTTTTTTTTCCTTATCAGACCTTTGAGAACTGCCTTCATTCTCTTTGGGATTCCTTTTCCTTATTGTATAATATATTTTGCTCATTTCTTATTTTTTTAAACACTTTCTCTTTCAATGTATTCCTTTTTTTTTTTTTTTTTAAATAAGAAACTGCATTAATTGCAGCATTTTTTTTTTTTTCCTGGCTGCACCCATAGCATATGGAAGTTTCCCTGGGCCAGAGATCAAATCTAAGCCACAGCTGTGATTCTCAATCAGCTGTGCCACAGTGGGAACTCCAATTACAGCAATTCTATTGCACAAATTTTCTTGATTGGCTTTTTTTCCTTAAATGAATAGAGATTAAGATAACTCTTCCTTTCCACCAGGACATTGAAAATTTGGGACTAGTCATTTCAAATAAAGCTATTATAAAATAAACTTCTAAGGCATGTGTTTCTCTACCACACACATTAACTTAACTGGGAACAGAAGTAGCATTAAAAAAAAAAAAAAGAAAAAGAGCCACCTGTTGTGGCTCAGCAGGTTATGAAACCCGACTGGTATCCATGAGGATGGGATTCGATCCCTGGCCTTACTCAGTGGGTTAAGGATCCTATTTTGCCATAAGCTATGGCATAGGCCTGCAGCTGCAGCTCCAGCTCCAATTGGACCCCTAGCCTGGGAACTTCCATATACCGCAGGGGTGGCCCTAAAAATTAAAAAAAGAGAGTGGAAGCGTTCCTTTGTGGCTCAGCAGGTTAAGGATCTGGTGTCACTGCTATTTGGGTTATAACTGTGGCATGGGTTCAGTCCCTGGCCCGGGAAATTCCAATTCCACATGCTACAGTGCGGATGAAAAAATTTTTTTTATTATTTTTTTTAAAGAGTGGAGGCTAAGGAATTAGAAAGAAAAAGAATCTTAAATTCTTACATTTGTGGTGCAGTGGAAACAAATCCAACTAGGAACCATGAGGTTGCAGGTTCCATTCCTGGCCTAGCTCAGTGGGTTAAGGATCCAGCGTTGCTATGAGCTGTGATGTAGGTCGCAGATGCAGCTCAGATCTGGTGTTGCTGTGGCTCTGGCATAGGCTGACAGCTACAGCTCCGATTGCCGCGGCTGAGGCTCTAAAAAGACAAAAAAAAAAAAAAAAAAAAAAAATCCTACATTTCTATTAGTATTTTTAACGTGCTAAGTTTTGGGGGCTCAAATAGTTGTATAGAAGCATTTGTATGCACACTTCCCTTATGTTTTTTGGCCAGAATTGTTATATTCCTTCCCAGTAGAAAGGTAGATGGTTAATATTTGTAAATGTATAATTTATGTAACAATAACACAAGATTATCCAGTTAGGAAATAACATTCCTGTGTGACTATCTGGTATTAATCATAATAAGAGGGATCCACTTGAGTTACTTTTCTAATGATGTCACTGGATTTATTTTAAACTTTTCACATCTTCTCCTAGCTTTTCTTGTACTGGAGACACACATTGATTGGTAAGGAGGTTGGGGGTCGTTAGGGAGGCAGATTGTGTCAGAAATTGGGCTAATTTGGCCTATATGGACCTCATAGTCATTTCTAAGCCTGCTTCATAAGGAACAAGTATGCCATCAAAATCTTAAAATTCATGATCGAATGAATGTATAAATGTAGAAAGCTGGAGTTCCTGTCGTGGCTCAGTGGTTAACGAATCCGACTAGGAACCATGAGGTTGTGGGTTCGGTCCCTGCCCTCGCTCAGTGGGTTAAGGATCCGGCATTGCCGTGAACTGTGGTGTAGGTCGCAGATGCGGCTTGGATCCTGCATTGCTGTGGCTCTGGTGTAGGCCGGTGGCTACAGTTCGGATTGGACCCTTAGCCTGGGAACCTCCATATGCTGCAGTGGAGCCCTAGGGAAAAGACAAAGAAAAAATGTAGAAAGCTAAAATTTCAGAATTGATATCATGAAAGGAATCCTCAGATCAAAAATCTCAGTTTTAACTGTTGTGTATATTCCCTATGGTAGCAATAAGCCATCTTAATAAATGTGGCCATTTTATATTTAAATTAATAAAAACAATAAAACTAAAATTCAGTTCCTCAGTCACACCTGCCACACTTCAAGTGCTTAACAGCTGCATTGGCTCATTCTGATAGAGTAACTATTATTTGTGGGGGAAATGCAAACAGAACATCTTCTGAAGTTACATGTTTTCATGCTACTGCCCAAACATTATTGTGTGTTTAGATTTTTGTTCAAGAATAATGTTCAGCAAAACCCTAATGTGGGAGGAATTTCCTTCTTCCAATCCATTGATATTGAGCTTGTCCATGTAAATTACTTTGGCCAATGGCATGTGAGTAGATACCACAGGTCCAGAGTCTTTGAAATGTGCTTTCCTCTTGCTCTTCCATCTTCATCAGAAGAGCTTGCTTCATGCTCTTGGTCCAAAGCAAGTGGACCACTCCCGCATCCAAGCTGCAGTTAAGACACAAACCTGCTAAATCCAGTCAATCAGCCCAGTCTATCCAGCTGACCTGAAGATATGTGAGTGAAAAACAAATAGTCAGTGCTGCCTGTCCCTGAGGTTTGGGTAGTTTGTTACATAATATTGTTGTCGATATTCTGATACCAAACTACTCTCTCATCTTTTTTTTTTATAAGTTGTTCTCCCTGCTTTGTATATTCTCCCCATCTTTGTCCACCTGGGTAAATCCTTGGTGTATTTCCATTTCCACATGCAAATATCACATATGCTGTGAAGTCTTCCTGGATTTGTTTTCTTCCACCATATGAACATAGCAAAATATTCTATTTTCTGTTCTTAGTGCAACATGCTTGCATATGTTTTCTTTAGTTCACTTGTCACTGACACACTCTTGCCTGCCAGGTGCTACACGGGATAATGGAGATACAAACACATGAAGTCTGTGCCTTCAAGTACACAGTGAAATTTTTTTATATCCCTGGGACAGCATTTTTATTATCCTGTGTTTATACCTATTTTTTTTCTTTTTCATTATGAACTCCATAAAGACGAGGATCATGTTTTATCTCTTTCAACTCTTAGGAATGTAATATCCAACAATAAGTTTTGTGGGGTTTTTTTGGGTCTTTTTAGGGCCGCACTGGCAGCATGTGGAGGTTCCCAGACTATGGATCGAATCAGAGCTTCAGCCACTGGCCTACAGTACAGCCACAGCAATGCCAGATCTGAGCTGAGTCTGCAACCTACACCACAGGTCAAGGCAATGCCAGATCCCCAACCCGCTGAGTGAGGCCAGGGATCGAACCTGTGTCCTCATGATTACTAGTCAGATTCGTTTCCACTGAGCCATGATGGGAACTCCCAACAATAAGTTTTAAAAGGTTATTTTGTTTATAATTTAAATTCCCATTTTTAAAAAAGTTATCCTAGTATACAGAGTCAAATATTTCCACAGAATTTACAAAGAAATTAGCAGCCCTTCTCCTCCAACTTTTCTTTTTCTAGAAGAAAATACTTACATGTCTTTTAGATAATTATTTCTGGTATTATCTTTATATTCCTAATAATAGACTTTCACTGATACTCCTTGACTTTTTAGTTACAAACTTTACCTTCTCACATCCCATTATAGAAGAAAATTTCCCTCTTTGCCTTTCCTTCTCATCAGCCTCCCACCTTTACCTTTACTTTTCCCATTCCTCACCCCATCACCCCAATAAAGATACATTGTAGGAGTCCCCGTCGTGGCGCAGTGGTTAACGAATCCGACTAGGAACCATGAGGTTGCGGGTTCGGTCCCTGCCCTTGCTCAGTGGGTTAACGATCCGGCGTTGCCGTGAGCTGTGGTGTAGGTTGCAGACGCGGCTCAGATCCCATGTTGCTGTGGCTCTGGCGTAGGCCAGTGGCTACAGCTCCGATTCGACCCCTAGCCTGGGAACCTCTATATGCTGCGGGAGCGGCCCAAAGAAATAGCAAAGACAAAAAAAAAAAAAAAAAAGATGCATTGTAATTTTATGTAGATCAATATTTGGTGTTTAAAGTGCAGGATCTGGGAGTTCCCTTGTGGTGCAGCAGAAATGTATCCTACTAATATCCAAGAGGATTCGGGTTGGATCCCTGGCCTCCCTCAGTGGGTTAAGGATCTAGCATTGCCTTGAGCTCTGGGACAGGTTGCAGACTTGGCTTGGATCCCATTTTGCTGTGGCTGTGTGTACACAGGCAGCTGTAGTTCTGATTCAACTCATAGCCTGGGAAATTCCATATGCCATGGGTGCAGCCCTAAAAAAAAAAAAGTGTCAGGATCTGAAAGTGTCATTCACAATGGAGCCATGTAGTAAACTGTAATTACTTTTCCTTTCCTGTTCAACTTTTTCCCTATAATGAATAATTACTTAGTTATAGCTTGCTTCTATTTCTTGTATTACCATGAATCCAACCCCAAACTCTTTTCCAGTTGTCTAAATCTCAATGCATTCAAGTGGATCTATGACTCATAATTTTCTTCTTTCTGAAAAAGATTCTCCTGCTTTTTTTTTTTTTTTTTTTTTTTGGTCTTTTTGTCTTTTTGCATTTTTCTGGGGCCGCTCCCACGGCATATGGAGATTCCAAGGCTAGGGGTCGAATCAGAGATGTAGCCACTGGCCTACACCAGAGCCACAGCAATGCGGGATCCGAGCCACGTCTGCAACCTACACCACAGCTCACGGCAACGCCGGATCGTTAACCCACTGAGCAAGGACAGGGGTCGAACCCTCAACCTCATGGTTCCTAGTTGGATTCATTAACCCCTGTGCCACGACGGGAACTCCTCTCCTGCATTTTTTGACTGTTCCATCTCCATAGCCATCAATCCTGAATTCTCCCTTTTTCACTACCCTGAGGATGACCTTTGCTGCTCTCATGCTGGGTCTCCTCTTCCTGGTGCCCCTTTTCTCCCTCTTTCATTTTGGTGGAGTACAGTGTAAGGACATGTGAGTAACAAAAAAAAGAGGAGCACCACTCATCAATCAGTTATACAAGGGTTAAGCCACAACCCCCTGCAGTTGTCCACCAGCCATACATCCTGAAAAGAATTCAGGATGAGAAAACAGGATGAGGCACTCAGTACTTTGGATAAATAGGCCTCTAGGTAGTTATATTTGTAAGCTCTTTCTCTGTCTTTTTGCGATGTATTGAATTATTGCATTTCTGAAAATATCTTTATTCTAATCTCAAACTAAATTTTTAGTTTTTTCAGGTAAAGCATTTTAGATTAGTTACATTTTTTTCTTCAGAGTTTAGCAGGCATTGCTCCATTGTTTCTGGCTTCTGGAGCTGCTGTTGTGAAATCTGAAACTATTCTGACTCCTGGCCTCCTGTATGTGAACTCTTCTCCCACCTAAAAGCTCCTAAGATATCATCTCTGTTTCCAGTGCTCTCAAATTTCATAGTGATGTACTTTGGGGTGGGTCAGTTCTTTTCTTTGTGCTGAATACTCATGATGTGGAATGCCACATTTTTCAGTTCTGGGAAATCTACTTGAAATTTTCTTTAATAGCTTCTTCCCCTCCAGTTTCTCTGTTTTGTTTGTTTGTTTGTTTTGTATTTTTGTTTTTAGGGCCACACCTGCAGCATATGGAGGTTCCCAGGCTAGGGGTCTAATCTGAACTATAGCTGCCAGCCTGCACCAGAGCCACAGCAATGCCAGATCCAAGTCACATCTCACAGCTCAAGGCAACACCTGATCCTTAACCCACTGAGCGAGGCCAGGGATCAAACCTGCGTCCTCATGCTTCCTAGTTGGATTCATTTCTGCTGTGCCACGATGGGAACTCCTCTCTGTTCCTCTTTTATGGAGGACCTACTAATCAGACACTCAGCCTCCTAGACTGGTTTGCTTCTCTTATCTTTTCTTTACCCCCGCTTTCTATTTCTATGTGTTTTGCCTCTACCTTCTGGAGGCTCCCTCAAATTTATCTTCCATTATTCCTTCTACTTTGTGTCTCACTTCTGTTGTGATTTTAATTTTAAGTATTCTTTTTTCAGCCTCTCGGGCACTGCTCTTCATATCATTGCATAGAGAGTTGTTACCATTTCATGCGTGATATTTCTTCTCTTCTTTACATAAGGGTATTCATGATATTATTTTAAAGTTTTTTTCCTCCTTAAATTGTTTCAGTTTCTCCCAATTGATTGTTTTGTGTCTGTTTTGGATTTGTCTTTTCGGGTAGATATTTTCCTCAGATGTCAGGCTACCAGCTCACATCTAAAGTGAACATTTAATGGATGACTGGAAACTCTGAATATACAAATGAAGTTTGTTGAGTCCTTTCACTTTTCACCTTTCTCAGTTTCCTGTTTGAATGGTAGTTGGCATTCTGGGAACTGAATGAGGAACAAGGCTTGGTGAAAGTTATTTTGGCATCCAGAATGCCCACATTCGTGGATTTCCTGTTTTCAGGGTGGCAACCCTGCTTTCCATTGCGTTTGGTGTCTCCTAATCAGACCTCCTAGTCACCCTCTTCAGGAATTAAATGTACAGACTTCTGCAGAGGAGGATGGAAGGCAGTGACCTGGCTGAACAGAATTGGGGAAATCTGAGGATCTCATCATGTCTTAACAGTATCTTAACTAAATCCTCTTTCTTTAGGTGCTTCCTGCATCGCTACTTCCAGAGGGAATAGATGTCACCAATTCTTCGGCCTTTGGGAAATTCAGCAGTGTAAATAGTGTAGGCTTTCTGCTTTCCCTACTACCAGCTCAGGGTTTGAATTCACTGGGTCAGAGAAATCATTTACTTTTCATCCATCTGCTTTCTAGTTTCCAAAATATTGTTTCTGTAGTCTCCCCTCCCATTCTCCGTGTTTGACTCCGTGCACCACCCCCCGCAACATATGAAAGTTCCCACCCAGGTTAGGGGTCAAATCAGAACCTCAGCTTCCTGCCTACACCACAGCCACGGCAACACGGGATCCAAGTTGTGTCTGACCTACACCAAAGCTCATGGCAACGCCAGATCCTTCACCCACTGAGCAGGGCCAGGGATGGAACCCAAATCCTCATGGATACTAGTCAGATTTGTTACTGCTGAGCCACAGTAGGAACTCCCTGCTTATTTGTGCTTTCAAGCTGCTGTTCTTACCTGGATGTGCTGAGCATTCCATCATCCTCCTCTAGCCCTGCTCTTCCCTTGGCTTCTGGACAGCCACATACCTGGCCCCCTCATCTCTCCCTGGCTCTTCAACTTCTCTTGCTGTTGCCTCCTCTCTTTTGTACATGGTCTTGTGTCCAGGGCCTTTGTTTACTCTCTCCAAGTTATCTTATCTAAACACATGGATTTAGGCAATATCTGTTTGCTGTGACCACCCAAATTTACATCTCTAGCCATGACTTCTTCCCATTTGAGTAGATAATTAAAGGAAATGAGAGACAAGCCTCATGGGCACCTGGAAAAGTGGTTTTCTGGGCACAGAGGCAGCAGGTGCTGGTGCTGGAGGTGGGGTTTGCTTTGTGTACTGAGCTGCAGCAGGAGCCACCGTGAGCAAGGAGGACATATGGTCGGACATATGTTTCTAGGTGACTGCTCTGCTGCTGTGCGGAGACTAGACAGAGGTGGCAAACGTTGTGCCTCATTTCCTGTGTTGATAGTCATCACAGGCTTACATTAGCCGTGAGTCTCCTAACTGCCCAGCTGCAGAGGATGGGCTGTATTTCTGACACCCCGGCAGCAACACACATTTCTAAGCCAGAATTTCTTTGACATCCTTTATGATAAGAGGATGTCATCTTACAGAGGGAAAATCTGTAAAATCCATTGTTAGAGAGCTCCAACTAACACAGAATTAGGTGTGGCTTTGAAGTACATGTTTTGTAAGAGTTTCAGTTTATTTTATTTTTTTATTTTTTGCTTTTTAGGGCGGCACCCATGGCATATGGAGATTCCCAGTATAGGGGTTGAATCGGAGCTGTAGCTGCCAGCCTATGCCACATCCACAGCCATAGCAACTCAGGATCCAAGCCGTGTCTGCGACCTACACTGCAGCTCACGGCAGCGCCGGATCTTTAACCCACTAATCAAGGCCAGGGATTGAACCCGCAACCTCATGGTTCCTAGTCGGATTCATTTCCGCTGAGGCATGACCGGAACTCCGAGTTTCACTTCTTTTGTGGTGAGAGGAGATAGAAAGGCAATGCTAATGTCTTAGATTATTATCGAAGCATTAATTTCAACAGAGACTAAGGGCTGAGACAATGCAATGCAGGGGCTCTGTGAAGGGAAAGAGCAGGGCGGTTTCACCTTTCTGCAAAGAGCTCCTCTTTTTCCCGGGGGATGCCATTTCCTCTCTGGATGATGCAGGGCTGTATTTGCAGACTTGTGAACACTACTGCAGTAGGTACAGATTACAATACAATTACAATACAAATTCACAGTGGAACTCAGAATTATTCTCTTGCTGTTTTGATTGTGTCTTCATTTAAGACAGTTTGTGTTAGAAGGGATCAACTTTCTTACAATCTTACATTTTCCCATGGTGAGCGGGGATGATAACACCTCTTTCACTGGATTAATTTGAGGAGTACCAGAAACCACCCCTGACAGAGCCGACTAAGTACCTGGACCATAATTACAAAAATAATATATTAATGGTATTATTTTTTCAAATCTTTTTTTCTACATTTAAAAGAATTTTTTTATGGGTCGTGTACATTTCTTATCCAAAACATGTCCACATAAATTGCTTGTTTTTCTTATTATTGCCAATGGGTATTTTTCGTTCATTTTATTTTTAACTGGTGTCTGATTACAGAAAAACCTTCTGGGTTTTGCATCTCATAAACTGTCACTTTACTAAGTTCTTCAATAGTTCCTAAACTTTTTTTCAGTTGATCCTTTCAAATTCCAGGGATGCAATCATAGGATACACAAATTATGATAAAAGGGCCTCCTTTGTGTATTGTGTTTGTCATTTTGTTCTGTAATTGTATGAAGTTAGGCTTTTAGAACCATGGGGAATAAAGTGGTAATTATGGTCATCCCTGCTTGTAGGAAAAACTACATCTAATTGGGACTGCTTAAGCATCTTTTACCATTTTACTAAAGATTTAAAAAAGCAGGAATGGATATTGGATTTCATAAAATACTGTTTTGGTATTTATCCTTTTATTTATTAGCATATGAATTATAATAATTTTTGAAATACGAACCATTTAACAAATGATGTGTTATTTATTTTAATGACTTCTAGATCGTAGTCTATTATTTAACTGTTGGAAATGTGTTTCAGTATTCTTAAGAGTGACTTAGCTGCAGATGTCTCTTTCTGTACTGTCTTTGGTAGGTTTCAGAGGAGGGGTTTTGCTGCAAGAATGAATTAATGTGAGAAAGTGATTATTTCATTCCTGGAGCTGACAGTGCTGGTATTTTTTGGTTGGTACATTGACAACTTTCTATACTTCTTTTGTGGTTCTTTGTCTGTTTTCAATCTTTAGTTCTCAGAACAATTTTGATCCTTGAGGTTTATAATGGGAAATTATTTTTAAAAAGAAATTATTTTTAAAAAGATTCAAAGAAATTATGTAGAGTTGCGCACAGTAGTCTCCTATACTTCTTTTCTTTGTTCTCTATAGTTTATTTCTCCCTTGGTATTCTATTTTATATATTTGTACTTCCTCCTTTTTTCAATAATTATGTTAGGTAGGATTTTTTCTTTTTTAACCATAATCAATTTTTTTTGGATTTACTTGCAGATCTTTTTTTTTCTTTCAAATTAATGTCTACATCTTGTCACTTGAACAATTTTCTTCAGATTTTGTAGTTTTTTTCTTTTGTGAGCCTCTTAACTTACCACCTAGTTCATTTACTCTTATTCTTTCTGTTAGAAATGGAATCCATATAGTTTATAGATTTTGATATTTTTGTTTTCTCAGTAGTCTGAGAATAAAGTTTTGATTCTTTTGTTTTTCTTTATGACTTTAAAATTCACCTGTTTTAACTATACGGTTTTGATGAACTTTGGTAATAGTACATAATCACATAAATATCACCACAATCAACATACAGAACAGACTTTCACTGTAAGAAGTTTCCTCTTTGCAGAGGATCTCTGCCCTCTTCTGAACCCCAGGCAATCACGGATCTGCTTTGTATCACATACTTTTGCCTTTTTTGAGACTTTTGTATGAATGGAACATACAGTCTGTACTTGTTTTTGACCTCTTTCATTGACTATGCTGTCTTTCAGATTTATCCATGTTGTTGCTCTCTGTTAATATTTCATTCTTTCTTGCTAGGTAGTGTTGTGATAGTGTAAAACTCAGTAGCTGGGAGCCCAAGAGGGGCCCAAGCAGGATTTTGAACATGAAAAGAAATGTATAACAGGAATTGTGTTAGATCGTTGGCTGTGTAGAGTGCAGTATAAGCTGTCCCTTCTCTCTCTGCACAAAATCTTCACTACAACCTATTAGCGCTACAGAGAGCATTTACTTTTGGTAAGTCAACAAAGTACCACGTATGGCTTTGAAATGGATGTGGGGTGAAAACAGAGGCAACTCCCAAGAATGTATCACCCTAGATCTTTCCTTTGTTTTTTTCCTTTTGCGCTATGGTCTGTTTTGTTTTACCTTTTGTCCTCTCCCTCCTCATTATTTTGAAAACTTTAAGTCTGACTTTTAGCTCCATTCATGGTTGTTTAAATATTTTAAAATCATGTCTTAAATCTTTGTTTATCAAGCTTAGAAATGAAAGAGCATATGTCGATGTCCTCCGTAATAATGACATGAGCAAATATCCATCCATATTCCTCTTGTCTATTTACATTTTTTTGTGGTTGACTCATTTGTGGACTTTGGCACTAAACTATTATCGATTACTTATTTTGACATTTTGTGGAATTGTGACAACTATATTGTTTCCAGAGGAGAAAAAAAGAAGCGATATTAATGTACTTTTGTGTTTAATTGCCAGACATTTTACTTTTGCGAGTTATTTACATCTTTATTACATCTTTAAACAACATTTTCAGGGAAGTTTGGGGGTGAAAAAATATACAAGTTCTTCTGTTACTGATCAGGGTTCTTGGCCTCCTTCATCAACAGAAATTGATTAAGAAGCCAGACAAGAAATTCAGGCAAGGCTTTCTTGAGATTCACAACGTGAGGGAGCAAAAACATGTAATAGATTCACTTGCTCACTCCCTGAGGGGGGTAAGCTGGTCCTTTTTATTTTTTTTTATTTTTTGTCTTTTTTTTTTTTTTTGGTATTTCTTGGGCCGCTCCCACGGCATATAGAGGTTTCCAGGTTAGGGGTCAAAGCGGAGCTGCAGCCACCGGCCTATGCCAGAGCCACAGCAACACCAGATCAGACCTGCATCTGTTACCTACACCACAGCTCACGGCAACGCCGGATCGTCAACCCACTGGGCAAGCGCAGGGATCGAACCCACAACCTCATGGTTCCTAGTCGGATTAGTTAACCACTGCGCCACCACGGGAACTCCAAGCTGGTCCTTTTTAAATGGAGTGAGGGTAGAGGTAAATTCTGTGGGTTGAACAGGAGGGGTGGTGTCTTGATGGTTCTGGGTGAAGAAGGGCTCTTGAACAGTACCCTGCTTTTTGGCTCCTGACACCTCAGAAGTGGCAGCTAGGTTTTTGGTCTTTTTGTACCTTGTTCATAATTGTCCCAACTGCTTATGTGTGCAGGTTTTTTTTTTTTTTTTTTTTTTTGCTTTTTAGGGCCACACCTGCAACACATGGAGATTCCCAGAATAGGAGTCAAATTGGAGCTGCAGCTGCTGGCCTACACCACAGCCATGGCAATGCAGGATCTGAACTGCCTCTGCAACCTACACCACAGCACCCGCCAATGCCAGATCCTTAACCCACTGAGCAAGGCCAGGGATGGATCATACCTGCGTCCTTAAGGATGCTACTCAGATTCAGTAACTGCTGAGCCACATCAGGAACTCCTGTGCAGTTATTTTTAGTCCTTACGGTCACTTTGTATTCAAGGAGATGGTTGTCTCGGGGCAAGCACTGCAGCAAATGGTCCTAGGTCCCAGCCTATCTCACTTCTCTATTTAAAGATGCCACTCTGCTTCTTCTATTTGCAAATAGAATCTTTAGCAAGGTATAGAATTCTTGGTCACATCTTTTTTCCCTTCAATATTCTGAACCCAGGACACTAGTTAGTTTGGAACTAGAGCCCCTATAGGGTCAATCTGAAAGTAATGGTGATAGGAAAAACTACACCACTGGGGCTAGCAGAGTTCCCAGAGGTGCCTTATTAATGGTGTATGTGAGAAAATGTTAGCATGAAAGGAGAAAATAGGAAAGCCAGCTGTACCAAGATCTATTCTCTCTGAAATGAACTCCTGAGGTCAGTGTATGTCTGAAAATCCTAGGACTATTTAGCAGTCTTCTTTCAGATGAATATAACACTAGGCCTTCTCTCTCCCCTTTGGAATACCCTCACATACTGGGAAGGACTGGAGAGGGGGCCTGAACTCTAAGCCTCATCACTGCACACCCATATTCTGTGTGATCATTGGCATGGAGTTATACCAGTTATGTGGTTTCTCTTTAAATGGAATTTCCTTCTCCACTTTTTGTTCTCTCCATACGTTTTCTTGAGAGTGAGGGACAGGGAGTAGATATGCATTCTTTCTGCAATTTTTCTGGAAGTTTTCTTCTTTTATATTTTATTTTATTTTAATTAATTTATTTTTTTTTTGTCTTTTGTCTTTTTAGGGCTGCATCTGAGGCACATGGAGGCTCCCAGGCTAGGGGTCGAACTGGAGCTATTGATGCCGGCCTTCACCAGAGCCACAGCAATGCCAGATCCAAGCCATGTCTGTGACCCACACCACAGCTCAAGGCAACGCTGGATCCTTAACCCACTGAGCAAGGCCAGGGATCGAATCTGCAACCTCATGGTTCCTAGTCGGATTTGTTTCTGCTGCATCATGATGGGAACGTTTTTTAAAATTTTATTTTATATTTTATTATTTATTTATTTATTTGTCTTTTTGGCTTTTATAGGGCCACTCCCGCAGCATATGGAGGTTCCCAGGCTAGGGGTCAAATTGGAGCTGTAGCCGCCAGCCTACATCACAGCCACAGCAACGCCAGATCCTTAACCCACTGAGCAAGGCCAGGGATCAAACCCACAACCTCATGGTTCCTAGTCAGATTCATTAACCACTGAGCCAAGACAGGAGCTCCTGTTCTTTTATATTTTAAAATTGCCATGATTATGTTTTTTTTTTTAAATTTCTAATTTCAGGTATTTGTTTCTTTTCATGATTTTCCTTGAGCAGAATGGCCTAAGGTTTGCCTTTATATTTCCCACCGCCAAGAACAAGCAGCAGCCAATTTTCTGAAAACCAGTGAATTCATGATCAATTCATCCAATGATAAATCCAGTCCTTTAAGAATGTATCTGCTATGGAATGAATGTTTACGTCTCCCAAATTCATATGTTGAAGCCATAATCCCCAGTGTGATGGTATTTAGAAGTGGGGCTTTGGGAGGTAATTAGGTTTAGCTAAGATTATGAAGATGGACCCTTCATGATGGGATTAATGTTCTTATAAAAATAGGAGGGGACACGTCTTTCTCCTCTCCAAGACCATGTAGCAAGGGAAAGCCATGTGAGTATTCAGCAAAGAGGCAGCTGTCTGCAGTCCACGAAGAGGGTTCTCATCAATCACCAGCTATTTTGCAACCCTGACCTTGGACTTCCTGCCTCCAGAACTGTAAGAAAATAAATTTCTGCTGTTGAATCTACCCAATCTATGTCATTTTGTTATAGAAGTCCGAGCTAAGACAGCATCTATTTACCATAACTTTATTTTAAGAACTGGAGTTCCCGTCGTGGCATAGCAAAAATGAATCTGACTAGGAAGCATGAGGTTGAGGGTTCAATCCCTGGCCTCACTCAGTGGGTTAAGGATCTGGTGTTGCTGTGAGCTGCAGTGTATGTTGCAGATGTGGCTCGGATCCTGCGTTGCTGTGGCTGTGCCATAGGCCAGCAGCTACGGCTCTGATTGGAACTCTAGCCCAGGAACCTCCATATGACATGGGTGCGGCCCTATAAAGCAAAAAAAAAAAAAAAGAACATATTCTTTTAAAATATATTTGGGGAGTGGGAATATAATCTGTTTTCTTCTATATTCCTTAGATCATATTAATTCAACACTGTTATTGATCATTATTCTTGTTTCTAAGGATATAGCAATGAAAAAACCCATAAAGTTTCTGTCCTTTTGGGATTACATTCTGGAACTAAAATAGTTTGGGGAAATCTCTTTATAGGATTACATTTGAGCAAAGACCTGAAGAACATGAGGAGGGAGCCATGTGGTTATCTGGGTGAGAAGTGTGCCAGGCTGAAGGAAGAGCACACACAGGGGCCCTGAAGCAGGAAGGTGCTTGGTTGGAAGAGAATCAGGATGCCTATGTGCATGAAGTACAAGAGCCACACGGTGTGTTGGGTGAGGGGAGTACTGATGTCAGGTGGGAGTTGCACCTTTATAGATATTGATATGCAAGGATTCACTGGAGAATATGAGGGATATGAGGGAAGAATTTTCTAGGAGAGGACAGTAGGTGCAAAGGCCCTGAGGTAGGAGCCTACCTTATATATTCCAGGAATAACACAGAGGCCAATGAGTAAAGAGGAGGAGTCAAAGGTGAAACAAAGGGTGGAGGAGCAGGTCAGGTGAGGTCAGGTGCAGGGGCCAGGGAGCTATTGTAAGAATTTTGGCTGTCACTTTGAAAGAGACAGGAAACTACTGGAGAATTTTCAGCAAAATAATATGAATTGTGTTTTAAAAGAACCAAATGACTACTGTGTGGTGAATACATAGATGGTGTGGAGCAAGGGAGGAAGTAGGGAGACCAGGTGAGAAACGACAGTAACCTTGAACTGGTGGAAGTGGTAAAGGTGGCAAGAAGTTGTAAGATTCTGGGTACAACTTTAAAGTAGAACCAGCAGGAATTGCAGAGACATTCTATTTAGTGTCAAAAGAAAAAAGAGAGTCAAGGATAACTGCAAAGGTTTTGACTCGGACATTTGTGGAATAACGTTGCTGCTATTTTCTGAGATGTTGATGCTGAGAGGGAGCAGGTTTGGGGGCAGTGGAGATGGTGATTCAGGAGTTCAGTTTTGGACTTGTTACATTTGAAATGCCCATGAGTCATTGAGATAGAGTTGTGCAGTGGAAAGTAGAGGTCCACAACTGGCGTTTAGAGGAGAGATCCAGTCTGGGGATCTGAACATGATGGTAAGCAGCATGTAGATAGTATATATAACCATGAGAATGGATGAGACCAAAACAGGAGTGAGGGGAGTTCCCGTCTTGGCTCAGTGGAGATGAGTCTGACTAGCATCTATGAGGACACAGGTTCCATCCCTGGCCTCGATCAGTGGGTTAAGTATCCGGCATTGTCGTGAGCTGTGCTGTAGGTCACAGACTTGGCTCAGATCTTGTGTTGCTGTGGCTGTGGTGTAGGCCAGTGGCTACAGCTCCAATTCTACCCCTAGCCTGGGAACCGACATATGCTATGGGTGAGGCCCTAAAAAAAAAACCAAAGAAAAAACAAAAAAGTAATGAGGGTCTGGAGGTTGAGTCTTGGGGAGATGGAGTGTCAGGGAGATAAGGCGGAGCCTGAAAAGGAGTGTCTAGTGAGTACGGGGAAAATTCCCAAAGTTCCAAAGTCAAGGGAAGAAGAGTGTTTCGGGAGGCAGGGAAATATCAACTGTGCCTAATGCCATTGAGAAGTAGAGTGAATGAGGTCTGAGAAATGGCTGTTGGCCTTGACAACATGGCCTTGACTACTGGAAACCTGGATGAGACCTAATGAGAGATGCTTGGGAGTGGTGGGACCCAATTTACTGCCATGGGTTCATGAGAGGATGAGCGATGAGATAGAGCTGGAACCATGGACATTTCCTGAGGGATTTTCTTGCAAAGGAGAGCAGAGGAGAGGGGCAGTGGCAAGGGAAAGAAGACCGCCATGAGGTCGAGGGAGAGCTGTTTTTTGGTTTTTGTTTTTGGTTTTTGTTTTTTGGCTGTGTCACTGGCATGCAAATTTCCTGGGCCAGGGATCCAACATGAGCCACAGCAGTGACAAGAGTAAATTCTTAACCTCTAGGCCACCAGGGAACTCTGAGGGAAGGTTTCTTCTAACAGACTGTTTGTATACTGATGGAACAATGATGATTTAGCAGAGAGAGGGACACCCTTGAGTAAGTGAGAGGAGATGGGAGTGTACAGATAGGGAGGCTGGTCTTTGCTTGGTGTATAGACAGTTGATCCCAAGTAATAGAAGAGGAGATAGAGCACAGGCCCAGAAGAAAGTAAGTTGGCAGATAGATGTGGGGTGGGAGTATACAGAAAGATTCCTCTGTTTGCTCCTATTTTCTCCCTGAAGTGAAAGCCAAGGCCCTCACCTGCAAATGCAGAGAAAGGATTTGATCCTTAGCAAGCTGTTTCTAGTGAATTGACCTACAGCCTGGAAACCAGCTCTTGGATGGATTTATCATTTCACAGATTTTTCTTTTTACCAATCATGAGTTGCTACTTTTATCTTTATTAATTTCTCCCTTCAATCTTCTTGATATTATGGTGCTGAATGCATGGGTAACTTTTCCATTTCTTCTCATTTAACAATGGGACCATTTAAGGCTATAATTTTTTCCTTTGAGCATGGCTCCCACTCTGCCTCTCTTCCCCAATAAGGATGTTGCAGAACAAAGGAACTTATTCAGCCTGGACTCCAAAGTCTGAATTCTTATTGGATGATGTGGTGTCCGTTGCAATACTAAAGCCTGACCCTCCAGTTTCTTCCTTTCCTGCTTCTTTGGCTTTCCCAGAATCAGAAAATGTGTTTGTCACAAAAGTTCCGCTACACTATGGAACTCAGAACAATAGCATGTGTTGTTGTATTTCAGGATTGCTTCTCGTGACCCAACTATTTAAACCTCAAGGGCTTATAGAAGAGTTACTGTTTTTTTCTTATGGGCTTTTTCACTTTTAAAACTCATTCTGAATTATCTATTTGGGTTTCCATCGATTAGGAAAGACTACTGAAGCATTATGTGGCTTAACTTTTATTTCATCTCTAAGCGTCTATGTCATTTGTCATTTGCCATCTGGAATATTTGAAGTGTTCTATGTTAACTCTATTTAAGAATAAAACTGTCCTCAAAAAATTAAGACTACCGTATGACCTAGCTATTCCACTTCTGGGTATTTATCCAAGAAACACAAAAACACTGATTTGAAAAGATGCATGCACTCCTGTGTTCATTGCAGCACTATTTACGAATAGGTAAGATATGGAAACAATCAAAATGTCCATCAATGGATGAATTGGTAAAGAAGATGTGGTACATAGATACAATAGAATACTATTCACGCACAAAAAAGAATGAAATCCCACCATTTGCAACAACATGGAGGGAACCTGAAGGTATTGGGCTAAGTGAAATGAGTCAGACAGAGAAAGACAAATACTGCATGGTTTTACTCATACGTGGAATCTAAAAAAAACCCCAAACAAATGAACACACTAAAACAAAAGTAAACTCACAGACACAGAGATCAGATTAGTGGTTGCCACAGGGGGAGGGGGTTGGGAGGTGGGTGAAATGGGTGCAGGGGGTCAACTCTCTGATGATAGGTGGTAACTAGACTTGTGGTAGATTACTTTGTAGTGCATACAGATGTCGAATTATAATGCTGTACACCTGGAACTTTAAAAAAAAAGAATTAGATTAGATTGTAATTGTAATACAGAGTAATAACAACTATGTAAAAAAGCGTAAATAAAAAGAATGTGGGAGGAGTTCCTGCTGTGGCTCAGCGGAGACAAATCTGACTAGCATTCATGAGGAGGCAGGTTTGATCCCTGACTGTGGGTGGAAGAAAACAGGACCATAAGCCTCACCGCACTTCCCCACCTTGTGAAATCCAAAAGAAGCTTAAAAAACAAAATTGGGGAACTGTGGGTGAAAGAAAATAGGGCCGTAAGCCTCATGCTTGAAAGCATGTAACGAGAGTAAGCAAAGAGAAGATTGCAGAGGTCATGGTTTTCCAAGAAGGTTATGCTAAGGAAGAACTTTGGATAGTCGAGGCTTTTGGCCCCATTTTCTTCCACCCACACCTGGCCTCGCTCAGTGGATTAAGGATCCAGCATTGCCATGAGCTCTGGTGTAGGTAACAGATGCAGCTCTGATCTGGTGTTGCTGTGGCTGTGGCATAGGCCAGTGGCTACAGCTCAGATTTGACCCCTAACCTGGGAACCTCCATATACAGCAGGTGCAGCCCTAAAAAATACAAAAAAGAATGTGGGGACATGCACCCCAATATTACTTGTGACTAATTCTGGATAAGTAGATTCTGGGTAGTTTCTTCATAACTTCCTTGCAATTTCCAAGTTTCTTACCATTAATATGTATTAATTTATTGATTTAAAAGGGTAGAAAGGATTAATTTGAAAGAATAGAAAATATAAATTTGTATATCCCAGATAAATCATATTTAAATAAAAATAATATGTAAATTAGTAGAACTGTAAAGAAATGTACCGAAGTGTTAACAGTTCTGGAGCTCCTCTGTGGCTCTGTGTGTTACGGATCTGGCACTGTCACTGCTGTAGCTCAGGTCACTGCTATGGTGGGGGTTTAATTTCTGGCCCGGAGATGTTCACATGCTATTGGCATGGCCAAAAAAATGTTAACAGTTTCTCTGAGAGATGGTACAACAGATATTTTTCATTCTCCTCCTTTTGATAATCTGTATTTTTCAAGAGTATGTTTGAATGTTCTTTATTCTTTTCATAATTGGAAAGTTCTCTCTCTTTTTTTTTTTTTTTAGTAAAATTCTGCCCGGGTGCCCTAGGTATGGAGCTCCATTTCACTAATGTTTCTTGTGATGCAGAGAGTTCTTTTTATTTTATTTATTTATTTATTTTTTTTGTCTTTTTGCTATTTCTTGGGCCGCTCCTGCGGCATATGGAGGTTCCCAGGCTAGGGGTCCAGTTGGAGCTGTAGCCACCAGCCTACGCCAGAGCCACAGCAACGCGGGATCCGAGCTCGTCTGCAACCTACACCACAGCTCAAGGCAACGCCGGATCGTTAACCCACTGAGCAAGGGCAGGGATCGAACCCGCAACCTCATGGTTCCTAGTCGGATTCGTTAACCACTGTGCCACGACGGGAACTTCGAGAGTTCTTTTTAATCCAAACATTCAGATTTTTTTTTTTTTTCTGTCTTGGGACAGCTTTCCTCAATTATATTTTTGATCATTTGTTCTAGTATCATTGTTCTCACTTCTTACTTGGGAATACCCTCCATTCTTGGGTTTCTGTACTTTTATTCCTATCTTTTTTTTTTTGCCATTTCTTGGGCTGCTCCCGTGGCATATGGAGGTTCCCAGGCTAGGGGTCTAATCAGAGCTGTAGCCACCAGCCTACGCCAGAGCCACAGCAACGCAGGATCCGAGCCGCGTCCGCGACCCACACCTCAGCTCACAGCAACGCCAGATCGTTAACCCACTGAGCAAGGGCAGGGATTGAACCCGCAACCTCACAGTTCCTAGTCGGATTCGCCAACCACTGTGCCACGATGGGAACTCCTATTCCTATCATCTTATCTCATCTTTTCTTCTCTTCACTGTTTTTATTTGGGGACCGCTTTGCAAGTTTACCTTCCATGTCAGTACCTAAAGGTGTGCTATACTTATCCTGGAAATGGGATCATGAGAAACTCACATGCTTTTAGAAGAGGAATTAAGAAACAGACTTTGAATGCAGCCCAGCTGTAGGATGTAAAATAAGTGAGGGGTTTTAGTGACATTCAAGAATCTTGGTAGTATATTACATTTAAGCATCCAGGACGGCTGCCTGAGCTCAAACCATGAATTGGACCCATCACTGTAGCATGATGGGACAGGACAACACACGCATCCTTATGTGAGGACCCAGGAGCATAGAGGGAGGAAAGCTGGGGGGGAGAGGAGCCAGAAGGCAATTCTTCTGGGAGTAGTACTATTTCAGAGATGGTCATACAAATTAAAATAGTCCTTACCCCAGAGCATAAGCACCTCTGCTTCTCCCTCCACCACCCTGTGCAGCTGTAAATTTCCTTCTTAGAACCACTTTTGCTGCCTCCCATAGGTTTTGGATCATTATGTTTTCATTTTTATTTGTCTCTAGGTATTTTAGATTTCCTCTTTGATTTCTTCAATGATCCATTTGTTGTGAGCAGGCTGTTGTTCCCAGGATGCTCAGTGTGTTTTCAGGGAGAAGGAGGCAATGGGTAGGGCCAGCAATCAGTGCCTGGTTTTTGGGCTCTCAAGAGCAGCAAGGACCTGCAGGAAGGTGGCACAGGCCACTCCTAGTTGCACGGCCCTGGGAAGTGGTAATAAGCTCTAGGCAGATCTTCAAGGTGACTAAAGCATTTGGCAGTAGCAACAGCAGAGTGCATGAGTTCCCAGGGGAGTGAGAGCCACAATAGCTTGTGTTTGATTGCAGTGCCCTCCTCTGAGGTGATTGGAACTGCAGGTGGTGCCTGTTCAGGGACCCCTATTGGGAGCATGCCATGACCATCTCGAGTCAGTGATAGCTACGTGGTTTGCCCCTGCTACCTGTAGACCATGCATGAAGAAACCTGTCTCAGCCCTCATATGATGTGTTATAAAGGCTGCTCATAGTTGCAGGATCCTGGTAAGTGAGAGAGATCAAGCATGTGGGTACTGCCTGGAACGTTTGGCAGTGGCAGCAGCAGGGCAGGTGTGTTCCTGGGGGTGCGAGAACACCGACAGGTGGTGTTCAGTCAATGCCCTCCTCTGTGGTGCCCTTTTGGTGATTGGGGCTGCAAGTGATTTTTGTTCAGATATCTCCAATGGCAGTAGGGCACGCCCACGTCTGGAATCAGGGATAAGTGCTGTGGTTTGCCCCTGCTGCCTGCAGACCACACAAGAAGCACCCTGTTCCACTTAGCCCATGCAGGAGGTGCTGCACCATTTGCTCCTAGTTATAGGGTCTTAGGAAGGGACAGTGACCAATTGTCTGGGGGTCACCCAGAGCGTTTGGCATTGGCAGTTGCAGGGTGGGTGTGTTCCCAGGTGAGTGAGAGCAACAGCGTATGGTGCTTGGTCGCAATGCCCTCTTTTTTTCTTTTTTTGGCAACCCCTGAGGTGACTGGGGTCACTGGTGGAGCCCACTCACAGCCCCCAGTGGTGGCAAGCCATGCCTCACTCTGGCCTCTGAGACGACTGCCGAAGTCTATCCCTGCCACTTGTGGATTGTGCAGGAGGCACCACGTCGCACTTAGCCCCCTTATGTCCTTAGCCCACACAGTAGGTGCCTGGCTGCTGGTAGCCTGCACTAGAAGTGCCTAACCTCCTGTAAATGAGCAAGAGGCTTCTCACCACCCGTAGCCTCTGCAGAGCCGCCCCAGCCTCTAAGACTGCAGGCCTGTGCACGCTCCAGCGCAGGGAGTTTCCTATGGTAGCCCACCCCTCCTCCTCTCCCTTCCCTGACAACGATGCCTTGCCTCTCCTGCGTGCAGACCTTCTCCCAGGTTCCCTCTGCTGTGGTGTTCCCCTCCTTAGCCCGTGGCACACTGCTCCTTAGCCACTCATGCCATCCCCATTCCACTCCCCAGGACTGACCTCTGGAGCCTGAGTCTCAGCGCCCAGCCCCCGCCCAAGTGTCTCAGTGGTTCAGATGATCTGTGCGGCTCTCACTCTGCTTTGCTGTTCTCAGTCCAGCTGCTACGCTTTTCTCGGTAACTTTAAGGTCCTGCCAGAGCCAGATCCGAGCCACGTCTGCAACCTATACCACAGCTCACAGCAACACCAGATTCTTAACCCACTGAGGAAGGCCAGGGATCGAACCCGCAACCTCATGGTTCCTAGTCAGATTCATTTCCTCTGCGCCATGATGGGAACTCCTATGTGTAGTTTTCTAAAGTAACTGCATACTGTTTCCCATAGTGGCTGAACCAATTTACATTCCCACCAACAGTGCAGGAGGGTTCCCTTTTCTCTACGCCCTCTCCAGCATTTGTTAGTTGTGGATTTATTAATGATGGCCATTCTGCCTGGTGTGAGGTGGTATCTCATGATAGTTTTGATTTGCATTTCTCTAATAATCAATGATGTTGAGCATTTTTTCATGTGCTTGTTGGCCATCCGTACATCTTCCTTGGAGAAATGTCTATTCAGATCTTTTGCCCATTTTTCAATTGGGTTGTTGGTTTTTTGGGCTGTTGAGTTATAGAAGTTGTTTGTATAATTTAGAGATTAAGCCCTTGTCATTTGCATTGCTTAAAACTATTTTCTCCCATTCTGTAAGTGGTCTTTTTGTTTTCTTTTTGGTTCCCTTTGCTGTGCAAAAATTTGTCAGTTTGATTAGGTCCAATGGGACCTAATCAATGTACCTTTCTGCAGAAAAGAAAATCATGGACATGGAGAACAGACTAGTGACTGCCAAGGGGGAGGGGGAGGGTGTGGGATGGACTGAGTATTTGGGGTTAGTGGATGCAAATTATTGCCTTTGGAATGGATAAGCGATGAGATCCTGCTGTATAGCTTTGGGAACCATATCTAGTCACTTATGATGGAGCATAATAATGTGAGAATTAAGAATGTATATATGTAGGTATGACTGGGTCACCTTGCTGTATAGTAGAAAATGGACAGAACACTATAAACAAGGTCTAATGGAAAAAATAAAAATCATTATAATATTAAAAAAAAATAATAAAAATAATGAAAAAGGGAACATTATGGAAAATGTAAATGAGATTAAAACCATTGTAAGCAAAATGATATATCACTCTAAATTGAAGAATTTGAACATTCAGAGGAAATTTTTTTCTAAGAAAATTCTTAGTTGCCAATTGCCAGAATCGTTCCATAGAATAGAAAAGTGACACTAATAACCATGTAAAAAACAGAAACAGCTGCCAGAGAATTACATCAAGAAAGGTGTTGAAGGAGTTCCCATAGTGACTCAGTGAGTTAAGGACCTGATATAGCATCCACGAGGATACAGGTTCAATTCCTGGCCTTGCTCAGTATTATTTCATTCAAACTCTAATGTTGTGTTGCCCAATACAGTAAGTGACAAGTCACATGCAGCCATTTAAACTTAAATTAGTTAAAATTAAATACGATTTGGAATTCCTACTGTGGCACAGTAGTTTAAGGATATGACATTGTTTGGATTCGATCTTGGCCTGGGAACTTCCATATGGTGCAAGTGTAGCCAAAAAAAAAAAAAAAAAAAATTAGATGCAATGAAAAACTCAGTTCCTCTGTTGCACTAGTCACTTTTCAAATGTTAAATAGCCACATGTGGCTAGTGGTTGCCATACTAGACAGCACAGGGCCAGTGTTGCTCTTAAAATAATAGGTTTTTATCTTGTTTAACCTATTTATAGGCACATAAAGAGGCCATGAGTTTTCTAATTTATTCTGCAAAACTGTAATAATTTTGATGCTAAACACAGCCAAGATGACATCACAAATGTTAGAAACCAGTGTTATGTGTGAATAGGTGCAGACATTCTGAATAAACCTCTGATACTTCAACTCTAGATACTCAATCAGGAATAATCCAACACTTGCATTCTAGTAGTACAAGGATATTTGTTTGTTTTTTGCTTTTTAAGGCTGTGTCTGAGGCATATGGTGGTTCCCAGGCCATGGATATATTCTGAGCTGCAACTGCCAGCCTATGCCATAGCCACAGCAATGCAGGATCTGAGCCACATCTGTGACCTACACCACAGCTCACACCAGTGCCAGATCCTTAACTCACTGGGCAAGGCCAGGTATCGAACCCGCATCCTTGTGGTTACTAGTCAGATTTGTTTCCACTGCACCACAATGGAAACTCCTGGGGTTTTTTAATAATAGGAAATTCATTAATATAATTTAACAGATCCGTAGAGAAAAGGAGAAAATATAATTGTCTTTATGGATGCAGAACAAGTATTTGAGAAAATTCAATTGTCATTCCTGAATAAACTGAGACAAGAAGGAACTTTGTTCAATATGCTAAAGAATAATTTTCTTAGATATCAGCATCATCCCAAACCTCATCCCTGTTTTAATGATTAATAAACCCAATTTGTTCAACTACAGATGTGTTCCTGGAGGTCTTCAGCTGGCGGACATTGGCAGGTGAGTAACAGAAAACACATATACAACAATAACAATGTAACAGCATCAACCACCATAAACCTTCCTTATCCTACAATAACCAGTAAGGAAAACATGATGATGAAAGTGCACACACAGAGGCTTACACATTTTTTAAAGTCCTGAAAGGAAATACAACTAAATATTAACTGCGATTACCTCTTAGTTTGCAGAACATGGTGTGATGTTGTTGCTGTTTTTTTTTTTTTTAATTGGAATATTCTCCATACATTCAATGATGAATATGCAGTATTCTAATGGCCAGGTAAAGTGTCATTTCCTGAAAGGAGTGACTAATGGATGAGAGTTAAAATCCTAAAATGAGATCATTGTGTTTGGATCTCATAACGGTATAGAAAGTAGGTTGCAGAACTGAAAGAGTCCTCCAGATTTTTGGTGTTTTCCAGCTCACAGGGAGCTCATACTTGTTCCTAAATGGGTGGAACAGGGGAGGAGGCAGATGAAGGCACAAGGAAAGCTAATGTCCCTGATGGGACAACTCTGCCCACTCGTTCTGATAACATAGATGCTCCTTTCTGCTTCTGGACCAGCAAAGCATCACAGGGTGTGTTCAGGCCTCTTGGAGTCTGGCCTTACATGGGACCACTGACAATGTTGGATTTTACCATCGTCCTGTGTTTCTGGATAATAGTTAAAAAATCCTCCTGCCCTTTTGTGTCTCGGGGGGAAAAGTGCCTACTGCCAAAAAACCACTCTTGCCCCTTCTACTCTGTTTACCTACAGGCCAAACACAGACCCTTAGGTTCCCATTCTTTGCCTCGTAACAATTGGCTGAACTGCTTGCTCCCACTGATTAGTTGGAACAAAATGTTTGTTAACCAAACTTTGGTTAAGATTCTCTCCTTCCCTCAGGATCCTGAACTTGGGTCCAGCTCTCATCCTGAGCCAGCACACAGCCCCTCCCGAGAACAGATTGGCATCAGGGTAAAATATTCTCTACTCGAGAATCTAGCTGCTGCCCCACACTCCTTTCCCCCCACATGGTTCTTTCTAGCTTGCTTACTCCTCCCTGTAAAAGAAAACTCCTTTTTACCTGAGCTCTAGGACATCTGCAGATCTTACAAAGTTAATCCCTACTGTGATAGTCGCTTTCCCTTCCTTTATAATAACCCCATTGCCTATGATCTCTCCTTACTAAGTACAGATTTTCTTTACTTGACTCCACATAAATTTGAAACAAAAGTAAAACATCTAAATTCCACTCGGAGTTCCCGTCGTGGCACAGTGGTTAACGAATCCAACTAAGAACCATGAGGTTGCGGGTTTGATCCCTGCCCTTGCTCAGTGGGTAAACGATCCGGCGTTGCCGTGAGCTGTGGTGTAGGTTGCAGCTGCGGCTCGGATCCCGCATTGCTGTGGCTCTGGCGTAGGCCGGTGGCAGCTCCGATTGGACCCCTAGCCTGGGAACCTCCATATGCCGCAGGAGCGGCCCAAGAGATAGCAAAAAAGACAAACAAAAAAAAAAATAAAAAATAAATAAATTCCACTCAAGTAAGGAAGGGAGTTAATATGGACATGCACCTATAGGAAGAAGTTCCAGAACCCAAGCTTCAGTTGAAAATAAGGCACTTACATGGATGGAACCAATGACAGCAACAACCCAAGGTGGAAAGAAGTAGGCATGCAGTATGAAAAGTGCCACATTGCAAGTCAAAGAGAAAAGGGTGTCAGCTCCAAAAACTTGACTGTAAGTATTGCTAGGGAAGATTATACAACACACGGAATAAAAAGAGGTCCATCTATATGAGCTTAAATCTAGAAAAAATAATTTTTCTTCTTGCACTTGAATTATATCTGTAGAGAAAAAAGCATTCTAGGGGACAAGTTTTGTTGCAAAATCTGTGTGGGATTTCCTTGGTTTGCCAGTTTTCTTGAAAGAACATTTTTTGCATGTGCTCTTTCTTCCAACCCCACATTTTCAAGCTCATGTTGTTCTGGTGAACAAAAACAAGACTCTGATTTGGGTTGACGCTTGATACTGAGCTGAATGTCAGTTCTCTGAAAAAACTGATGTTCCACCTGTAGGAGGATTATTAAAAGACGTAAAACTTTATAACCATTAAGCAAAAGCAGGCTGGTAGTTATGCTTATTACGGACAATTATAGCACTTAACCTTGAGGGCATAAATTGGTCAAGTAGGTAGCAATCTGGCAGACATCAAAATTATATTTAAATACTGGAGAAAGGAGACATAACTCAGAGATGGTTGTGGGATGCGCTCAAAAACTTTTTGAACACTTTTACAAAGCTTGTAAGTATTTCCTTTCATTTCTTATTTCTACTTTGGGTCAGTTTCCTCAGTAGATTGTGGTTTGGGGGGACATCGAGGACCATTTTCACTCAAGTGTGAGTATAGTCACTTCAGTTTCTTATCATCCACTGACTAGCTGAACTCCATAGTCACTCAGATTCAGGGAGTTCCTCCTATGAATTAGCAAAGTGGAGGGACTTGAGTGACTGGAGTTAATTCTTCGGTCTCTGTTTGGGTTATAGAGCTGAGTGTTTCTGAAAAATTGATCCAATAAAAGACTTGGTACTCATTTTAGGAGTCCTGATATTTTCTTCGAGAAAGAAACTGTAAGAACTTACAGAAGCTGGGCCTCATTTTTCTCATATGCAACACACGGCATTTGAATTGGAGATTTGTTCATGAGCGAGAATCTTCGAGCAATAAAGGGGAACATGAGTCAACACATACCAACTGAAATTAGACTCTGGTCTTAGTTTAGTTAACCTCTACCCATCTTTCTGATTTTGGCACATGCCATTTTCTTAGGGTTGCAGTTTTTTATACAGGCATAAGTTTATTTCATTAATATTCCAGTCTTTGAGCTCCACAAAAGTAGGGATATTGCCAAGTTTGCCTCTTTTATATTCCCTCTTACTAGGTAGGTGCTCAATAAATACTTATTGAATGTTGAACGAATGAGAAGATAATGGATCCTTATAGGTAAAATGATAAAAAAGTCCCCAGTGGTAAAAACACCGGAGCAGCTAGGCTGGATGACCTGTTGCTAGGATTTTTTGGTTGCTCTCACTCAATGGGTATATTAAGAAGGTCTTTTCTTTAGCCTTGTCCTCACTCCTTACCCTAAATGGCCCTTGAGGCCACCACTGAACACTGCTGGAGGGTCTAAGCTGTCTATCTCATGGGATATCCAAGCTTGTATTGATGATTACATTGGAAGTTTAAAAACAGCACTTTTGCAAATTCTGTCATTCCTTCCATATTATTTAGCTGGTAAAGAACTGCTTTCCTTCGCACCTTCTGCATTCTCCTCCTCCTATGTGATCTTCTTTATCTTCTTTTGATGATTGCCATGTTTTTTTTTTAATTCAATAAAAACATTATTACCCTCATTTGTTTACTTATTGTCAATGCACAAATTATCCCAAATTTTCCAGTAGGAGGATCTTCAAACCAAATCCCATGTTCTTTTGTTAAGACACCATTTATATCAGGTCCTTGGTTTCTGGAGCAAGATGTTTCAAGATCACATTGAACTTGCCCCCGCCCTGGAATTGGGTCATTTCTTCATGCATCCATGGTTCCTTTTAGTGGAGAATTGCATTTAGAAACCAAGATCTGTGTGCTAGGTGTGCTCCTTGGCCTACACTTGTTTTGCCTATAAAATGTATATGATATTTCTGAAACAATTTATTAAATTATTTCAAAACATGAGAAATGTCTGCTTATACATATTATTTTGTGATTTAAGGCACAGATAGAAAAAACATAAAATATGAAAACATTTTGCTTTGCTTTTCCTTCTCTTTTCATGCTTAACTCTTCCTCTTGGCTACTGCAGTCTGATAATTCTGACCACATTAAATCATGAATCATTTATAGGACTATGTTATATACATTTATATTTTATATTCTAACTTGAACATATATATATATATATATATATATATATATAGTTAGTTAGTTAGTTAGGGGATTTAGACATCATCATTATGTGTTGGGTAGATCTTAGAAGGGCTAAGGAAACCTTTCCTGGTTCCAATATGATTTTTGGCACAGGATTTAGGGGATGGGAACACTTAAGGAAGCATCCTGCTTTTATACTCACTGTCCAGAGCTGGAACAGTTTCTTCCCAACCTCACCTGCCTCAGCCAGAGCCAGGGCCTTGGCATCCTCCATAAATGGTACCCACAATTCCTGCCCCCCCAACCCCCCATGCCCAGAGCAGTAGGGAGATGATGCCACTTAATTCTTTGAGTTCTCCAGAGACAGAAGCACTCTTATCAGAGTGCAACTGAAATCAACTTAAGGGAGAAAAACCCTGGTGGAGGCTGAGGGGAAGACTAATGAATCTTGGATTGAGATGCCATCAGAATTAGGGCTTTTTTGCTTTTTCTTCTTTTTCAATTTTCCTTCTTTTGTCACTTTTCTTTCCACTCTCCTCCCTCACAAATTTGCCAAAAATACAAACCAGAAATCCATTACCCAGTTCTTAAGGAAGCTTTCCATTATCTGAAGTCCCTTTTGAAATTTGGCAGATTGAGTTTATCCAAATACCTCCCTCTCAAGGTTACCAGTGACTTTTATGTTTTCACATTGGGTTGAGGCATTCCCATGCAGAAGGACCAATGTAGAGTCAGTAGGCAAAATAATTTTAGAAAAGATGATTTCCATTTGGGGAATCCCTACAGAAACACATAGTGATAGGAGAACCCATTTTACTGGACAAATTGTCAAGGAAATTTGTAAAATTTGGTCAGTTATGCAGTACTTCCATCATTCTTACAACCCTTAGTCCTCTGGGCTAGTAAAAGAACAGATGGAAGAGTTAAAACCCAATTGGATAAAATCGTAGGTGTTTATTTTTACCCTGGCCAAAGGCCCTTCCATTGGTTCGCCTCAACCTAAGATCTACCCCCTTTGGAAAACATATTTGTCTCCTTTTGAAATTATCACTGGGAGACCAATGAGATTAGGTGAAGGATTGTACAAACCTATACTATTACTCTTATACTAAGTGAAGTAAGTCAGAAAGAGAAAGACAAATACCATATGATATCACATATCAGGAATCTAATACATGGCACAAATGAACCTTTCCACAGAAAAGAAAATTATGGACTTGGAGAACAGACTAGTGATTGCAAAGGGGGAGAGGGAAAGAGTGGGATGGACTGGGAATTTGTGGTTAATAGATGCAAATAATTGCCTTTGGAATGGATAAGCAATGAGATCCTGCTATATAGCTCTGGAAACTGTATCTAGTTGCTTATGATGTAGCATGATAATATGAGAAAAAAGAATGTATATATGTAAGTGTGACTTGGTCACCTTGCTGTACAGTAGAAAATTGACAGAACACTGTAAATCAGTTATAATGGAAAAAAATCATTAAAAATAAAAAAATCTAAAAATAAATATAATAAAAGAGGATATGTTACATTATTGTAAATGTTTAATTGAGCTTCTAAAAGGACATTCTAAGCTTGTTTCTGAAGCTTATCATAGTCATCTCTCTTTGGATGACGGTCAGACATCCCATGATCTACAACCAGGAGATTATGTATATTGGAAGAGACATCATTTAAACACTCACTACAACCCAGACGGAAAGCCCTCACCAGGTACTCTTAACTAGCTCATGTACAGCAAAACTAAAGGGAACTGACTCTTGGATTCATATTTCCCACTTAAAAAGGGCCCCTACACCAGACTGGTCTACAGAGAGGATTGCTGACCTCAAACTCACCTTAAAACAATGCTCAAATGGAGGGAAAACTACACCAGGACAAGGAAAAGATGACATCAGAAGTGGAGAGCTGACTCAAAATGCTGGACCTGACTTGTATGATGATTTATAGTGTTCTCTTTATTTCTTGGACTTTTGCATATGAAGCAAATGTTTGTCTATCATGGGCACAATCCTATGTTCATTTTGAAAATCAATCCAGGAGTTTCCACTGTGGTGCAGCAGAAACTAATCTAACTAGTAACCGTGAGGCTGCAGGTTCCATCCTTGGCCTCACTCAGTGGGTCAGGGATCTGGCTTTGCCATGAGCTGTGGTGTAGGTCTCAGACATGGCTCGGATCCCACATTACTGTGGCTGTGGTGTAGGCTGGCAGCTGTAGCTCCGATTTGACCCCTAGTCTGGGAACATCCATATGCCTTGGGTGTGGCCCTAAAAAGAAAAAAAAAATCAATCCATTTGTTGGGTATATGACCAATTACCTGTGTTTAGTTCTTCTGGGTTACCATGGTGTATTTCCACCAAGGCTTGATTGGATAGCCCTTGGGAAATTTATTTTATTACTAGGGAGGGTTTTCTTACCTGGCCGATTAATAATACTTGCTCTGGGAAGTTCCTGTCATGGCTCAGCAAGTTACAAACCCAACTAGTATCAATGAAGATGCAGGTTCGATGCCTGGCTAGCTCAATGGGTTAAGGAAATGCTGTTACCATGAGCTGTGGTCACAGATCCTGCACTGCTGTGGCTGTGGTGTAGGCCAGCAGCTGCAGCTCCAATTTGATTCCTAGCCTGGGAACTTCCATATGCCACAGGTGTGGCCCTATAAAATAAAAACAAAAACAAAAACCCAAAACCAAAAAATGGAGTTCCCATCATGACTCAGTGGAAACAAATCTGACTAGCATCCATGAGGATGCAGTTTCAATCTCTTGCCTCGCTCAGTGGGTTAAGGATATGGCATTGTCATGAGCTGTGGTGTAGGTCGCAGAGGCGTCTTGGATCTGGCGTTGCTGTGGCTGTGGTGTAGGCTGGTAGCTATAGCTTTGATTCAACCCCTAGCCTGGGAACTTCTATATGCTGCAGGTGCAGCCCTAAAAAAGACCCTCCCACACACACAAAAAAAACCAAAGAGCAAAAACCAACCAAAAAACAACAAACCAAACCCAACCTAAAAAACAAACAAACAAAAAAAGAAAACAAACTTGCTCTGACTCTGGCCATAAATACAAATTTTCTTTAAGAATCATTCAAGTTCAATCAGAATAATGAGCTAAGTCACAATCAAAAACTGTAACCTCTTGTTTATTAGAAGGGAACCTTCCACATTTGTGGGATAGATATATGTACTTAAAACCAGGCTAATGTCAATTAAGTTACAGGCTCCTCTATGTTGGGAAAAATTAAATTATACTAAGATGATTAGCTTAGTAACATTAGGAAATTGAGCTGGGTGCCTTATGAACAACATCTACATATTATTACCCTTAGAGATAATGAATGGTATGGAACAGACTGGGTCAGACAGCCAAAGTTACACTGGGTTGCTCCTAATGGAACTCAGTGGATTTGTGGTACTAATTTATGGCCTTGGCTTCCACTGGGATGAGTAGGAAGATGTATTCTAGGATTCCCTTAGACTCAAGGCCATATACATGACAATTTAAAGATGACCCCAGCCAGTCTACAATTGGTACAAGCTTGATGGATCAAGAGATCTGTATTCCACTGGCATGAACATTTAGCAGCTACTTTTGTGCCTTCATTAGGACTGGAGACTGTAATCAGCCATATTGAAGGCTTAACAAAATTCACGGAACAGGCTGTAGATGATAGTAACCAGGCTATTCGCCTACTGAATTCTGAGGTCTCCTTGATAAGACAAGTGGTGTACAAAACGGCATGGTCCTTGACATCCTCACAGCATCTCAGGGAGGTGCCTGTGCCATAATTCAAACTGAGTGCTGTGTTTTCAGACCAGATACATCCTCTAATACAAGACATTTAATGAACAATATGGAAAATCAGGTTTCTGCCTTAAGTGACTCACTCACACGCTAGTCTTTATGACACCTTCAAGAACTGGTTTGGTGTAGGAAGTTCTTGGCTCAAAAATTTACTTATCACTCTATTAATGCTATTAACTATTTTATTTTTTACAATTTTATTGTTTAATGTGTAACTTAGCCTCCAACAAAAATAATAATGACTAGGAGTTCCCGTTGTGGCACAGCAGAAATGAATCCGACTAGCATCCAATAGGACTCAGGGGGTCAGGCACATGGCGTTGCCATGAGCTGTGGTGTAGGTCGCAGACATAGCTTGGATTCCCAAGTTGCTGTGGCTGTGGTATGTGCCAGCAGGTGTAGCTCCATTTTGACCCCTAGCCTGGGATCTTCCATATGCTGCAGGTGTGGCCTTAAAAAGCAAATAATAATAATAATGACGAAGTGACTTGAAGCAGTTGATCAAATATATGATTCTTTACCAGACCAATGACTGTCAGAGTATAACTCTAGATAGGGGAAGATGTGACAAGAGGCAATATTTTCATGGACCGTAACAGACTTTTGGGTGCTGTTAATAAGGTCTAGTCTAGTAATAGCACGCTGAGTGACCTATCAATGGAAACGCTATCAGACCTGGGAATGAGCATTCCTAGCTCCATGGGACACAATGGTCATGAAATGGCTTCTAAAATTATGGTTGAATTCCTGACTATGGGGAAGCCCTGTGACCTGGAGATTGGCCCTTACCATCTGTCTCTACATGTACTGAACCACTGCTGCTGCCAGTCCTCAACACCCCCTGAAAGGAGCTCAGGGTGGAGATCAGGATTGAGGTGCTCTGTGCTCCAGGAAAACTGGCAGAACGGATCATCAGATAGTTAGATATTTTCAGGAGATTTTATGAGCCCAATTCTTGTATCTCCTCATGTCTAGAAAAGCACTAAAATCCTTCATGGTGACATGTTCTCCTTGTGACGAGCAGTAACCTTCTGTAAAAATGCGTGCTTGGTTTCATGCACCTCGCCCTTCATTGAAATCATATATGTACTAACAGTCCCCCCCCTACATCCTTGAAGTATTTCAGAGCTGTCTGAAGTGCTGCCTCCTAGGCTAGAGTCCTCATTCTGCCCCCAATAAAATTTAACTCTCAACTTTTAGGTTGTGCATATTTTTAAAGTGACACTATGGAAACTGGCAAGAAGGAATGCAGGTATTTATTTTAATGTTCATTCAAATTTAATTCAGAACATAGGTATATATTTTATCCCATTTTTTCCGATCAAAAGGGATTGAAGGTTGAGAGTTTAGTTTTCTGTCTGTGTACTGTAGCATCAATCACTAAAAATTATCCACTCATTAATTATATTACCAAAGAGCTTTATTAGTATAAAAAGGCAGACTGGTGGAGTTCCCTGTGGCACAGCAGGTTAAGAGTCCAGCATTGTCACTTCAGTGCCTCGGGGGTGCTGCTGTGGCACAGATGTAATCCCTGACTCTGGAACTTCCACATGCAATGGGCACAGCCACACACACACACACACACACACACACACACACACACACACACACAGGCAGACTGGTGTCACTTAACCAACAAGTACAGTGACAAAGATGACAATCAACATTTATTAAGCACTTTCTGTGTGTGGGGCACTGTGCTTAGTACTTTAGATACATTATCTGTTTAATTCCTATAGCCATGAATTATCTACTAGCATGCCTACTTTAAGATTAAAAATCTGAGCCTTTGGGAGGTAACATACCTTGCCTAAACTCATAAGCGATGGAGCTAGTTACTAATCTAGGTATTTGTAATTGCTTGCATGTCCATGACCTTGAGATCTTCACTTTGATTCCAAGTGAAGTTGTCTGCATTTAGAGGTGTGTGTGTGTGTGTGTGTGTGTGTGTGTGTGTGTGTGTTTAGTGGGTATGGTGGGGGGCAAGTGAAGCATGTCAATACAATAAGATCTCAGCTAATATTTTCTGTAATTATCTTGCTTATATATTTATTTCCGGCTTTCCTTTTTTTTAGGGCTGTACCCATGGCATATGGAGGTTCCCAGGCTAAGGGTTTAATCAGCGCTACACCTGCAGCCACAGCAACACCAGACCTGAGCTGCATCTGTGACCTACACCACAGCTCACAGTAATGCTGGATCCTTAACTCACTGAGCGAGGCCAGGGATTGAACGTGCAACCTCATTGTTCCCAGTCGGATTTGTTTCTGCTGAGCCAATGGGAACTCCTATTCTTTTATTAATTATTCATGTCCCCAGTGGAATCTGAGCCCAAAGATACCACAACATTTTCTTTTTTCCCCATCTGTCTGGGTTTTAATTGTCCACCCATTTACTTTCTCATTTTGCATTATTTTTCTTCTTCAACCGCACATCATAATTTCTAAGTGGATCTATGATGCTGAGATATCAGGGGCCTCTCTCTGTGTGAGAGCTCTTAGAAAAGATAGTCGTCAGATAGATGAACCCCGGGGTTGACTTCCTGCTTCTGATTTTAAGTGCTTAGCTGAACCATTCTTCTTGGAGGAGGAAGGCAGATAAAATATTGAGGGGGATTTGAGGTTTGGGGAAGGAGAAAAAAGATGGGGGGGTGGCTGGACAGTCACCTTGGAGAAATTCCTGTTGTTGGTAGCAACTAAGTGCTAGCAACAAGGGTTAGACTGAGGATTTTTAACTGCTAAATAGCGCGAATTTCAAGTAAAGCTAATTCATTAGAGTCATTAATTCATTCATTAGATGCTGAAAGCCTACTGTGTCAGACATTTTGCTGGTCACGTCATACATTCTCTTAAATTTAAATTCCTATCAAAAGCATAGAGGTACATAACCATTACCCTCGTGTGAAAGACAGCTAGATCAAAGAGCAAAATATTTTAGCTATTTGCCTAAGGTCATTCAGATCAAGTCAGGGGAAGTCAATCCTACCACCTGCCATGATATCGATTCCATGTTATTTGTGAACAGTTTCTGGAGACTTACTTGATAAAAGCTATATGCTGATGGTGTCTTCTTTCTGTTCCATTCCGCACATGTTGGCATCAATGACTCTGGAAGATGTGCCATCTTCCCTTAGGGAACACCTGCCGTGTATATCTGAAAAGAAAGTGAGATGTGGGCTTAGAAACTGTCTTATCCACTTAAGTCTGTGTCTGTAGCCTAATTCCTTGCAGTTCAATCCATTGCTATGAGCTGAAGAAAAACCCACATTTTGTTGGATTTGGTAGAAATTCGTCACCCTCATATGTGACAAATCCACATTTTGTTGGATTTGGTAGAAATTTGTCACCCTCATATGTGACAAATCCACATTTTGTTGGATTTGGTAGAAATTTGTCACCCTCATATGTGACAAATTTGCATCACTATTAATTTTTCTAACAAGTTGAGCTGATAGATGGCTTCTGACAGCACGGGGCAGAAAAATGCTGTAAGAAAATTCAGTAAGAATGTATGGAAGCTATCAGAGTCACCTGCAGGCCGCAGTGCCACATGCTCCCACTCTTTTCTAGGGCTTCTAGCCCTTCCTTGCCTAGCGTGATCTCAGCATGATGTTGCTTTTGCCCCATCTGCAGCCTCGGAGCACTCAGCTGAGCTGCCTCCAGGTGCAGATTGGTGAGAGCCAGCTCACCAACACATTGTTTCCCAGCATATATCAACAGCTTGGCTGAAAACAATCACTGAAGAAGGACTGGCCAGAGGATGATGCTGGGCTGCTCCTTCCTCCAGTCGCTCTCTGATTAGGTCTAAGGGCTGTGTACCTGGGCTGATCTGCTGCTGCTGCAGGCCCCCAAAGGGCTATTGCTCCCTCCTTTCTATCCATCTCCAGGGCTTTCCCCAGAAATGCCTTAAACAATCCAAGAAACTCTAGTCTTATTTTTCCTGTAAGTTACTATCTAGGAATAGAGACCCGATTAAATAAAGATTTTATATTTTTGAAAACACAATCTTATGAGTGGTGGTGTAGACTTTCATCAGGAGGTACTTAACTCTGGTTGTTTCTTTTTCTTTTCTTTCCTTTTCTATTCTTCCTTCCTTTCTTCCTTTCCTTTTTTAATGACCATTGCCTAGATGGTTGTGTGAATTTAAAAGCTTATTCTGACTGCTTGGTGGAGAGATGATTGGAGGGGGTGAAAGTAGACGTTAAGGAGGCTCTGTCAGGCATCTGGTGAAAGTAGTGATGGTAAAGATGGATGTATTTGAGGTATTTTGAAGGCAGAATTGGTGGATTTAAGGTTGGATGTGGGGGATTAGGGAAAGGAAGGAGCTAAGGAGGATGCTTCTGGTCATAGTTACTGGCTGAATGGTAATGTGATTTCTTGAGAAAACTGGGGAAGGAGCTGGTTTGAGTAACAAAGAATCTTCTGTTTGAACACCATTTGTTGTTGTTGTTGTTTTTTTTTTTGTCTTTTTTTTTTTGTTGTTGTTGTTGTTGCTATTTCTTGGGCCGCTCCCGCAGCATATGGAGGTTCCCAGGCTAGGGGTTGAATCGGAGCTGTAGCCACCGGCCTACGCCAGAGCCACAGCAACGCGGGATCCAAGCCGCGTCTGCAACCTACACCACAGCTCACGGCAACGCCGGATCGTTAACCCACTGAGCAAGGGCAGGGACCGAACCCGCAACCTCATGGTTCCTAGTCGGATTGGTTAACCACTGCGCCACGACGGGAACTCCCCTGAACACCATTTGGAGTATCTCAGTGGAAGTGTTGAAGTTGTATCTGCATCTGGAGCCCAGAAGAGAGAGAACATCCATACGAAGACCATTTGGAAGACTTTAGCACAGATCACATTTAAAGCTATAGGGGTCGGAGATCACTTGGTGACAGAGAGGGAAAGAGATCCCAGGATACAGTATCCTGGAGAAACCATAGCATGTGAAAGGAAGAAAAAAAACCAGTGAACCAGGAGGAAAACAAGGAGACGTTGTATTACAGAAGGCCAAAGAAGATGATGTTCTAATAATAAGTGGTCCGCCAGGAGGAGAGGTGCTGAGAAGTCAAATGAGGTTGGAACAGGGAAATGACCACTGGCCATTGCATTTGGCAGCATGGAGACAACAGTGAACTTGTCAAGAATAATTTCTGCGGACTGGGGAGGCAAAAGCCAAGGGGGAATGGGTCAAAGAGAGAACCAGAGGCAAGAAGGTGGGGACGGCATGAAAACAACACCTCTGAGAAGTTTTACTTCGGAAAGGAACACAGAATAATGTGTTCCTTCTTAGCCTTTTTTAAATCATATAAGAATGGTGATTCAGGAGTTCCCGTCGTGGCGCAGTGGTTAATGAATCCGACTAGGAACCATGAGGTTGCGGGTTCGGTCCCTGCCCTTGCTCAGTGGGTTAATGATCTGGCGTTGCCATGAGCTGTGGTGTAGGTTGCAGACGTGGCTCGGATCCAGCGTTGCTGTGGCTCTGGCGTAGGCTGGTGGCTGCAGCTCTGATTCGACCCCTAGCCTGGGAACCTCCATATGCTGCGGGAGCGGCCCAAGAAATAGCAAAAAGACCAAAAAAAAAAGAATGGTGATTCAGTCTGACTGGACTTTGTTCTCATGTTCAGCCACTAAAACACAGTACTAAATTTGTGGTCCACTCATGATAAGAGTTTAGGACTTCATGGTATATGTTTTCAAACCCAGACTCAATTTTATATCCCCACTTTTGTTTATATTGTTTCGACTCTGACTTTTAAACTTAAGTTCTTCTTATTGATTTTTTTTTTTTTTTTGACAGATCTTGCCTATGGTTTATTTGTACAAATAGCACAAAGGACACCAGTCCCATGAAGAAAGCAACCCAGGGGTCATACCAGTCCTTCCATCCTTGAATCACTAGAGACCTCTACTTTGGAGACTTCTTGGGGGCCTGGGCACTTTTGGGAGCCTAAGCCTGAGTTGGAGTGAGAGCTGGAACCACAGCAACAGCCTTGGCTTTGGACTTTGGTCAACAGAGCCTAAGACCCTTGGTAATGCAGGCATAATGATGTTTCCTAAGAGTGGGGAGAGTAATGTAGGTAGGTTGAATAAGCTTGGGGCTACCACTCTTTGAGATCTTGGGCTTGACCCCCTTGGGTTTTATGGGGGCCTTGATAACCTTGGCTCATGTACTCATGACCTTGACATTGTTGGCCTGCATCTTCTTTAGGCTCTTATTATACTTCTTGGCAAAGTACATTTTCCTCAGGAACTTGGGGTCCACCCCCTTAAGAGATTCATATTTTTGTGACTGGGGTTTCCTGATGCCAATTTTGGGAATGGGTTGTATGTGGTATGGTTTTTGGACGTGGCCATGTCTACATGGAGGCCTGTGGATCTCACATTGCCTAGGACTGGAAGAGAGAGTCATCTTGATGATTTAACGTACTAAGCCTTAAATGTTGCCCGGAAAGATCTGAGAACATAAATGAATACAGTCTAAAGCACTGTCTGTATCAAGGAGCAGCCTCACTAAAGTTCAGTGTATTTTTATTTATTTTGATAGATAGTAACTAATCCAGTTTTTGGCCCAAATTCCATTTTCTGTTGTATCGGGGCATTAGCATCTACACTGTCATCAGAAACTGAATCTTGTTCCTGCTCTGGTTTTGAGTGTGATGGTGGTGAGACTGAGCTAGAGACCAGGCCCATTGCACCATTTTGTAAGCAGCTCTTCACAGGACACAAGCCTCTCAGAAATCTTCTTTTCTTGTCACTTTAGCAAAGCTATATTGTAATTAACTTTTAAACCAGGTGCCCCCATGCTCTATGCATCTCCAGCTGGAGCACCACTTTCAAACCTTTTAATCACACGATACCTTGCCTAACTTGGATCTTTCCATAGATCAAACAAATAGAAATGAAGAATAACTAATTAACAGATGTCCAGGTCGCTCCCCCAGCTTCCCCTTCAGTAACCTCCAAAACAAACTGTGGGACCAAACTGCGTGAACGAGATAGCATCTGGGGGAAGGTGACAAGAAGTGGACGAGCTTGCCTGCAAGGGGGATGGTTAGGACACTGGCCACCATCTCAATGATTTATTGAGACTATTTCCCTTCCTCCCTTCAAAGTTTTCATGGCCTAGCAGAATCTTTGGGGGTGGTTTGGGGGGATGCTGAGTCCACCAGCTCCCCAGATTGCCAGCACTCTGATTAAAGACAACTTTCTTTTCTATCAACACTTGTGAATTTGATTTTGTAAGCAGCAAGCAGCAGACCCGATAACAATTTGACTTGCATCAGCATTTGCACACGTGAACCATCCTCTCCAGAAACGCTAAGGGCTGAAAGCCAGCACCTCTTAAGCTCTACGGTGCATCTGAATGACCTGGGAATTGGGTAAAAATGTGTAGGGGATCAGATTATGCTGCCTCAAAATATGCCACTTTGGCATAAGGATTATTCTGAGCTGAAGACAGGTGAGAAAGCAAATGCCAAACAAGCTCTCTGCCCTCCTCCTCTACTTACCTGAGAGCAGGATGTACATTTCCATGTGTTAGAGGGTCTTCCTCTCTCAGCAGCAAGGGAGGATGGCTGTAGATTTTTTACAGCCAAGGAATGACACTAAGAGGAATTTACATAACAAACAACCCTTGTCTTCCCTTAATTTCTTCCCATATATCTACCTTTCCACAGTTTGCCGCCTCCAAAAGCTCAAACCCCTTTTCTTTTGTCTTGTTACTTCGGTACAAAGTTATTGCTCTTTGTTAAGATGCTATTATAAGACCCACGCTCCAACCACCTTCTTGGGTCATTCATCTCTGAGTTTCCCCTACATGTACTCAGTGATAAATGCATATGTTACTAAACTTTGTTTTTTCTGTCTTGACTTGTCGATGTTCTCAATTGCCAGGGCCTCAGTCATAGAACCTAAATGGGTGGAGAAAAAAATTTTTTTCCTCCCCTACAAATACAAATTCTAGTTTAATAAGTTTGAGATGACACCTGAGAGTCTATTTCTAACAAGTTTTCAGGTGATGCTGATGACACAGGTCCATTTGAAAGGTAAGGATATAGGCCACCAGGGGCTGCCTTCAGGATAACACACCTAGCCCTTCTGGATTTCTTAAAGATACCTTAATCTTGGCTGATTGATGATAATTATATGGGAGAAGTGACAGCCACTAAGGCTATGCTGAGAGTCCATCCAGATTTGTAAAAGTCTTCTTTGGATTAGATGGGACAGGCTTATTTGTGAGAATTACATAACTTTCCAATCTTGTCTATTTAAAACTGAGGGCCAGATTTCACCTTGGGCCCCATGATTCAATTTGTATCAGTAATATTCATCCTATTTGCCTCCTCTCTTCCTTAAAGGAATCACATGCATGGTACTTTTCATCTTTTTAGGCAGAGTACTGTTAACCAGTTACTCCAGAAGATCTTCCAGCAAAGAACAGCTTGGTGGAGGTGGTGGGGATGACTGAGAGGATTAGCTCATTAATTATGCAGAGAGTGCAGGCTGCATGATGACTGGCAAGGCACTGAATGAAAGAACGACACAGGGTATCTTTCAGTGACAAGCTTTGGGGTCAGATACTCCTTTTCTAGAGGCAAGATTGGCTCAGGAAGACCAGAGGCCCATGAAATGTCCGCCTGAGATAGGAGTGGTGGCCACTCCATCTCCCTACCCGCGACAGATTCACTAGCTCCAATTTTGTCCCAAGAGACTGTGGAATTTCCCCTGTTCCCCTCCTGCAGAGTCTCACCTTGTTAAAGCAGCTTTGCTCCAGGAGGATTTGTAAATTAGTCTGTTACAGCATCACCATAGCAACATATTTTTGTCTTTCAAATGCCGTAAGCCCAGGGGGCCAGGATTTGAAACACTTTACCCAGTGCCCTAGCTAGTGATTACCAAAGGATTGTGTTGTAAAACATGCAGGGCATTCTGGCTGGTTCCAGGGCAAAGAAGGCTTATGGACTTAATTCCATTTCTTATCCTTTAGGAGGGGCTGAGATTCCATTAAAGAACTGGGAGCATCAGATCCCTTCTGGCCTTGCAGGACACATTATGTCCTCCCAGAGTCAAACTGAAAGGAATTGGAGAGTGTGAATTTGCATCTTCTGCATGTTGGACTTCAAGGCCCCTTCAAGGAGGTTGAGCTCAAAGCTTCTGGCCAAGACAAGCCTTAGAAGACCCTTATCACCGTCCCACCCATCTCATTGTCTCATTGTAATGACCCCTCCCCAAACTTGGGCAACTTGGCCTACTCCTTCCATTCCCCTACTAGGAAAGGTATGTGGCCCACTCCTCACCCCACCTCTGTAGGGGCCTTATACACCCCCAACCTAACAGCAAGTGTATCATAAGAACCCTCTTTCCCCAACCAGTCATCAGGTCAGCTGGTGTATCACGAGACCGCTCCTCTTCCTGGGCTATAAAAACAGACATGACCATGTGCTGCTAGGTGTCAGCTCTCCCTGATCATCAGGAAGTCGAACCACTGTACTTGCAGCATCTACCATGTTTAACTCTTCTTTCTCTTTGGGGTAGGCTCTCACTGGTTATCAGGAAGTTGGCCTGTCATGTTACAGAATCTTGTGCCTCAATAAACTTGTCTTTTCTTCACTTTGCTTTGGACCTGGAAATTCTTCTGACCCATGTGCACAGACCAAGATGCTGCAGAAGAGCAAGGGAGGATGTGTGATATCAGGGTGAGGTGGAAGGACAGGGAGACTGGGATGAATGGAGAATATAAGGGAGGAGTGGGGGAAGAAGCAGAGCTCTCCTCTTCTCCCCTCTGTCCTTTCCCTTCTCATTCATTCATTCATTCAGCAATTTGTTGGAGGGACTAAAGATGTAAAGAGTTGATTTATTCTTGGGGAATGCACTGGTTTACACAAGGTCTCTTTTTCTTTTCACTTTGCCTCATTTTATTTTTCCTTCTCATCTCTCCCTCCACATATTTATAGGGGTCTTAGATTGGGTTTCCTAGTCACAGAGCTTCAGACAGAGATTCTTGTTCAGTGGTTTACTAAGGGGGAGCTCTCAGGAAATATTGGTTAGAGGAACAAGATAGGGAAGCCACTAAGGAAAGACCTAATTCAGGTGATGTTTAGCTTTAGCCTGATCCTATGGGGAGCTCTAGAGCATAAATGGCATCACAAAGTGTCGTTTCTCCTTCCTTATCCTGCTCACCTTACCTTGAAGCAAGGGAAAAGGTCTGTGATCTATGGGGCAGAGGGTTGAACATGAGGCCCCTCTCCCCAGCTGAGGACAAGTCTCTAAACAAGTGGGGTGGCTGTTTGACATCAGCAGTCAATACAGCAGTTATGGGGATGGGAGTCCATGTCCTTGTGAGTGTGTGTCTATTTATTATTGTAAAATACTTAGAGCTCATTCAAGAAATATTTATTGAATCCCTATTCTGTGCCTAGGGCTATAGTAAGAGTTAGGAGTTATAGTTGTGATGAAAACGGACAGGGTCAAAGATTGTAGGTAAGTGGAGAAAATCGATCTTAAATAGCAATTCATTTTGAATCTAAATGTGATAAGTGCTGGGAAAGAGATGCTCTGGTGTGACAATAGATCAAATGATGAAAGGCAGGTGCTTTCAGGGGAGTAGAGAAAGGCCTTTTTTTTTTTTTTTTCCTTTTTAGGGCCACACCCATGGCATACAGAGATTCCCAGGCCAGGGGTCAAATTGGAACTGTAGCCACCAGCCTACGCCACAGCCACAGCAATGCCAGATTTGAGCCACGTCTTTGACTTACACCACAGCTCATGACAATGCTGGATCCTTAATCCATTGAATGAGGCCAGGGATCGAACCTGTGTCCTCATGGATACTAGTCCGATTCATTCCTGCTGAGCCACAGTAGGAACTCTGAGAACCCTTCTTAGAGAATGAGTATTAAAGGTTATGACTTAGAGGTTAGTTAATATCAACCAAGCAGAAAATGAGAAGGCAGCTGCTCCAAGCAGGCAGGAAGAACATGAGAACAATCCTAAGGTAGAAAAGAATTCTGTGAGTTCAGGAAATGGCTGGGGTAGAGTGAGCCAGGGAAAGGAAGAAGGGGACCCATGGATAGAATGCTGGGCTTTGTAGGTCATGTTTAGACCTTAGGTTTATGCCTGAAGCTCAGTGAAAATCCATTAAAGGCTTCAGCAGGGAAGGGACCTGATTACTATGGTAGTTCAGGAAAGGTGACCAGTTTGGAGAAGGTGAATGAAGGCTGTGAGACTCATAGAAGTTCAGGGATGGACCAGACTAGAGTGGTGACCACAGCTGGACCAGACTAGAGTGGTGGTGGTGGGAATGAGGAGAAGCAGCAGGGCAGTAGATTTCAGAGGAAGCTGTGGATGATTTGGGTGTGGGGAGTGAGGGAGAGGCAGGCCTGATGGTTGACTCCCATGTGGACTGAGGGGCCATTTTCTGAGGGTGAGATGCTGGGTAGGCAGCTGGAGGAGGTGTTCAGAGCTGGTATCCTAGTATGACCTAGAAATTTAACAAATAGGCTTCTATCTTAGCTCTTGCACTGAATCAACTAATGTACACATGCTGTTTCTCTGTTGATACATTCTTTTCCCTGTTGTTAGTTCTTTTTATCTTGAGTCACAGGAGCATAGGACTGAGAAGCCAGTGGAAAACATGAATCATGAAACATCAAGAACTGTGGTGCTAGCTTAGTGAGGTCTCAGTCACTGTGGCCCTATGACCCCCATCCTCAAATTCTTAAACAGACCTGTTCTCTTTCAGAGGACAAAACATTAATCTGCTACCCTCCTCATTTGCTGGCAAATCAATACATATCTCTTCACTTTATTCTCAAAAACTTTATCCTCATTATTCCCATTTGGCATCAGGGACAGAGGCCAAATTTTCAGTTTTAAACTCAGGGGATTGGGCCATTCTGAAAATTTAAGTGCAGTGGTCATTGGTATGTGGGTGGTCCTTGGAACCCAGGGAGAGAAAGTGCACAACCTGAAAGTTGAGTGCTAAGTTTTATTGGGGGCAAAGTTTTATTAAGTTTTATTAAGTCCAGGAGACAGCATCTCAGGTAGGTAGCCCTGAGATAACTGCTCTGAGGAGGTGAGTGGGGAGCTAGGATATATAGGAATTTTTGTAACAAAGGGCAGGATGTAGGAACAAAAGATTATTGCTACTAACAGAAAACCAGACCACCTGACTCCAGGCTTGATGGCTTTGAAATGATCTCAGAAGGGAGAAAATGCAGGCACCCTAATTCTTATCAACAGCCCTGTTTCTTTGAGCTAAACCTATAAAACTATCCCTTCTCAAGGGAGGACAGAGTTTTGAAGTATTAGCCTGCTGTGGTCTCCTTTGCCTGGCAAAGCAATAAAGCTGTTCTTTTTTTTTTTTTTTTTAATTCACCTCAAACTCCATCTCTGAGACTTAACTGGTGCCAGTGTACAGAGGCTAGTTTTGGCTATAGTCTCATCCAAACGCAGATTCTCTTCAGTAGGTCTGGGGTGGGGTCTGGTGTTTCTGTAAAGTTCCCAGACGTACCAATGCTGTGCTTCTGGGGATCATAATTTAAGTGATGAGGGCTCCACATCAGAATTCCAGGGGAGTTTTAAAAATTACCCATGGCTGGGCCCCATCACGAAAGGTTATGAAGTAATTGCGTGGAGCACTAGGAATGCTCCCTAGGTGATTCAGAAATGTAACCAAGCAGGGTCCTGTGGGGCTCCTGGGCGCAAAAGTCTGTCTGTGTCCCCTATTTCTGATTTTTAGGAAATGGGCCTCACTCAGCCTCCATGGCCTTCCCTGAGTTCCAAGGGGCAGGTTCAGAAAGTTGCTGATCAGGGAAGGAAGGGGATGCAAAGACAAGGGAGGAGAAGTCAAGCAACAATGGTATGGCCTTGGGGCAGGATCCTGGTAACCTCTCAAGGGAAACACATCATGTAGTAGGGATCTAATAAAAGAAAAGTTGCAGTCCTTATGCTTCTTTTAGAAATATTTTAAAATTGAACAGCTTTAAAATTGGACAAGTTCTTCCTTGACCTTCTCCCTGGCTTAATGACACCCTAAACACAATCACCCCTAAGCAAAAGATTAGGCACCCGAAGCACAATTGCCTGTGGGTTAATGATTATTAGCCCATGATATTTTTCAGGAACTCTCCTAGTTTGTTCTCATCTCTGATCAGTATGCCCTCTTTTCAAGCACTCTGATTCTAGGCAATAACCCATCATGATTATGCCGAGATCTCCTGACACCAGCTTTGATGACAAAGTTTCCCCTAAAGAAGAATGCATGTTTGCCCCAGTCCTGATTCATATCAGAAAACCTGTCTTTCTACCCTTTACTATAAAACTCCCCATAATTCCTCCCAGTGGAGGGCATGGCCTTTAAGGTATTATCCTGCTGTGGCCCCTCTGCCTGGCAAAGCAATAAAGCTATCATTTTCTCCTTTACCGAAAGCTCTGTCCCCGCCTTTTTATTCAGCACAAGTGGACAGAGGCCGAGTTTCAGTAACACAAAGTGCAGCCAGAGTTGAGAACTGTTGGTCTAAAATTATGAGACAGGAGTTCCCGTCCTGGCTCAGTGGTTAATGAATCTGACTAGGAACCATGAGGTTTCGGGTTCAATCCCTGGCTTCGCTCAGTGGGTTAAGGATCCCGAGTTGCTGTGAGCTGTGGTGTGGGTCACAGACGCAGCTCGGATCTGGCATTGCTGTGGCTGTGGTGTAGGCCGGCGGCAACAGCTCCAATTCAACCCCTAGCATGGGAACCTCCATATGCCAAGGGTGCAGCCCTAAAAAGACAACAAAATAAATTTAATAAATAAATAAATAATAAAATAAAATAAAATTATGAGACATACTGCCTTTAATGGTGTTGATAGCATTTTGTGCCTTACCTCCCTTGCTGCAGTCTTTTTGCTTCAAACTGAGCTGTCAAATGACCATTCCAGGTTCCAGAACAATCTATGGAGGAGGGAAGTTTCTAAATCACCTTTGTGCATCCCTTACTCCTCTGTTTTTTCCAGAAGGGTTACTCAGTGAGTCCCTTCTCCATTAGGGTGGACAGGGACAAGGTACAAGACCCTTCCCTGAGCTAAAGTTTGAGAATGATGGCCCATCCCAAGAGAGGTTTGAATGGTGGATAGGTGCAGATTCAAAGGCCTCTCCCATCCTCCCATCTCCCCCTGGTTGTTGCACATTTTATGGGCTGCTTCTCACTTCATTCCCTCCCCCCAACTCAGAGCAGGGGCCTGTCATCGCTTTTGGGAGGAGAGTGAAGGCTTTAGGCAGCTCCAAGAGTGCTCATTAAACCAAGCCTAAGGGGAAGAAGTATTCCTTTCATACTTTGGCTTCTATAGGAAATTATATCTTTAATAGAAGCTTGTGTGTTGCAGTGAACTAGGCTGGTGGTTTTTGAAAAGTTTCTATCATCCTCCCTTGTTGAAAACTTATATACGGGCAATGTATGGGTGGGAGTCACAGACAGATTGGAAAAGAGTACAGTGATTCAGCGGCCTGGACTGTGGTTGACAGAGGTTCTCCACTAGGAAAAAAAATGGTTCAAGCATAGACTGCATCATCATTATCATCGGCATTTATGGAGTACCCAGTGGAATAGTGGTTTTCAAACTTGAGTGTGAATTGGCATCCATTGGAAGAGACTTTAAAACCAAGAGTACTGGGCCCCAGTGTTGAGTTTCTGCTTTGGGAGGTCTTGAGTGGGGAATGAGAATTTATGTTTTGATTGCAGTTCTAGGTGATGCTGATGTATAGAAAAGATACATTTTGAGAGCAACCAAAGTATTATATTGGATCTCAAGATCTAAGATTCTGAAAAACTCAGAATAAGATTTCCCTAAATTGTCAAATTTTTAACATTGAATTAGAATTTTTTCAATCAGTGTGTCCAAGAAGTGGATCAGAAGTCCTATCTGATGCCTTTTCTTAAAAAAGAAAGATCTTTTTATTTTGAAATAACTACAAATTCATGAGAAATTTCAAAGAAATTTACAGGAAGGTTTCATGTAGGCTTTACCCAGCTTCCTCCAAAAGTAACAGCTTACATAATTATAGTACAATATCAAAACTAGAAAACTGGCAGTGTACAAACCACAGAATGTATACAGATTTAACCAATTATATGTGCCCTCCTTAGTGTGTTTGTGTATAGCTCTAAGTAATTTGATCACATCTGTAACCTCAAGATACTCAACTGTACCATTGCTTCAAGACTCCCTCATGCTACCTCTTTATGGCCACACTCACACATTCCCTAATTCCACTAGTCTGTTGTTCATTTCTGCAATTATGTTATTTCATAAATACTATGTAAATGGGACTATGCTGCATTTATATGATATTGGCTTTCTTCATCAGCATAATTTTCTTGCCGTTCATCCAAGTTTTTGTGTGTATCAATAATTATTTCCTTTTTATTGGTAGGTAGTATTCCATGGTATGAATGTATCAAAGTTTTTTTAAAATATTCACCCTTTGAAGAATATCTGGGTAATTTCTGGTTTGGACAATAAATACAAATCAAACTGCTACAAATATGTGCCCCCTGTGCAAGTTTCTGTGTGAAAATACGTTATATTTCTTTGGGATATATGCCTAAGAGCACAATTGCTGGTCATATGGTAATCCCATCTTTTTCAGTTTTAACAGGAAGTTCTGAACTCCTTTCTAGAGTGACTGTACCATTTAACAGTCTCACCAGCAATGTATGAGTGATTCGGTTTCTCTGCATTCTTACTAATATTTAGTGTTATAATTATTTTTCATGTTAGCCATTTGGATAGGTATATAGTGATATCTCATAGTTTTAATTTGCATTTTTCTAATGCCATATGATGTTGAATATCTTTTCATGTACTTACTTGCTATCTGTATCTTCTTCAGTGAAATGTTTGTTAATATCTTTCGCCCATTTTCTAATTTGTTTTTTTATTATTGATTTTTTAGAATTCTTTATATATTCTAGAAGTTAGTTATTTGTAAGATACGTAGTTTGTAAATATTTCCTCTCGAGATCGGGAGCTTGGGCTTATCAGACACAACTTAGAATAGACCTACAAGGAGATCCTGCTGAATAGCATTGAGAACTATGTCTAGATACTCATGTTGCAACAGAAGAAAGGGTGGGGGAAAAAACTGTAACTGCAATGTATACATCTAAGGATAACCTGACCCCCTTGCTGTACAGTGGGAAAATAAATAAAAAAATAAAAAAAAAAAAGAAAATGAAAAAAAAATTTCCTCTCTTATCTTAATTTGCACAAGGACTTTTAAGAATGAAAGTTTAAAATTTTATGAGGTCCAATGTATCAATTTTCTTTTTGGTGTGTTTTTGGTGTCAAGTCCAAAGTTTTTTTTTTTTTTTTCGGCCTAGTCCCAGGTCCCAAAGATTTTCTAGAAAATTAAATTAAATTCATGATCTATTTCTGAGTTAATTTTTATATAAAGTGTGAGGTTTAAACGGAAGTTTTTTTTTTTTGCCAATGGATGTTCACTTCCTTCTGCAACATTTATTGAAAATGAATCCTCCATTGGGTTGCTTATGCTACTTTGTTAAAAATTAATTAAGCATACTTATGTGGATTTAATTCTGTGTTGTCTATTCTCTTCCATTGATCTCTGTGTCTACCTCTTTACCAGTACCACAGTCTTGATTGCTATAGCTTCTTTCTCAAAAATATTTTGGCTATTGAAAAAAAGAGCTTAACAATCTAGAAGAAATGGAGAACTTTCTAGAGTCTTACAGCCTGCCAAAACTGAATCAAGAAGACATAGATCAACTGAACAGACTGATCACTCGAAACAAAATTGAATATGTATAAAAACACTCCCTACAGCTAAAAGTCCAGGACCAGATGGCTTCACAGGTGAATTCTACCAAACATGGAAAGAGGAAGTTATACCCATTCTCCTTAAGCTTTTTTAAAAGGATGAAGAAGGAACACTCCCAAAGACATTCTATGATGCTACTATCATCTTCATTCCAAAAACATACAAAGATACCACCAAAAAAGAAAATTACAGGGCCAATATCTTTGATGAATATAGACTCAAATATTCTCAACAAAATTTTAGCCAACCGAATCCAACAACATATCAAAAAGATCATACACCATGACCAAGTGGGATTCATCCCAGGTTCACAAAGATGGTTCAACATATGCAAATCAATCAACGTCATACACCACATTAACAAAAGAAAAATCAAAAACCATATATATGATCATCTCAATAGATGCAGAAAAAGCATTTGACAAAGTCCAACATCCCTTCATGATAAAAACTCTCACCAAAGTGTGTATAGAGGGAACATACCTTAACATAATCAAAGCCATTTATGACAAACCCACAGCAAATATAATACTCAATGGAGAAAAGCTGAAAGCCTCCCTATGAAAATCTGGAACAAGACAGGAATGCCCACTCTCACCACTGCTATTCAACATAGTATTGGAAGTCCTAGCCACAGAAATCAGACAAACAAAAGAAATAAAAGGCATCCAAATAGGAAGAGAAGAGATAAAACCGTCACTGTAGATGACATGACCCTATATAGAGAAAACCCTAAGGACTCAACACAAAAATTACTTGAACTGAACAACAAATTCAGCAAAGTAGCAGGATATAAGATTAACACTTAGAAATCAGTCACATTTCTGTATACTAACAATGAAACTTTAGAAAAGGCATACAAAAAACACAATATATTAACAAACAAAAGAAGAAATTTCTGCAGTTACCATTGTGGTGCAGTGGAAATGAATCCAACTAGTATCCATGAGGAGGTGGGTTTGAGTGCTGGCCTCACTCAGTGTGTCAGGCATATGGCATTTGCAGTGAGCTGTGGCATAGGTCGCAGACATGGCTCAGATCCTGAGTTGCTGTGGCTATGGTGTAGAACTGCAGCTGTAGCTCTGATTCAACCCCTAGCCTGGGAACTTCCATATGCTGTGGGTGCATCCGTAAAAAGCAGAAAAAAAAAAAATTCACATGGTAGTATCAATTGATGGAGAAAAATAATTGAAGAAAAATTTAGCACCCATTCATGATAAAAAAAAATTCTGTCTTCTTTGTAAAACTTTTCTTGTGCTAAGTATTAGATTTCTGATTTTAGATGATCTTTTTTCTTGTGTAAGCATTTAGCACTATAAAATTTACTCTCAGGACTGTTAGCTGCATTCTACAAATTTTGGTGTGTTGTGATTTCACATTCATTAAACGCAATTTCATTTTTTTCTTGAATATTTAAGAAATGTTCTTTAAGAAGATATTTTTGAAAAAAGATTTCCTTTTTGATCAATGGATTATTTAGTATGTTGCCTAACATCTAGGTTTTTGAAGATTTTCCACTACTGATTTCTATTTTTTTTTCCTTATTATTAGAGAATGTACTCTGTCTGATTTTATTTCTTTTACCCTTAAGTTTAGTTTATAAGCCAGGATGTGGTCTATTTTGGTGAATGCTGTATAGTCACTTGAAAAGTATGTGTATTCTGGTATTATTGGGAAGGGTGTTCTATAAATGTCAGTTAGATCCTATTGGTCAAGGTTGTTGTTCAGTTCTTCCATGTCTTTGTGCAGTTTTTCTCTGGCAGTTCTATCAACTATTGAGAGGAGTGTTGAAGTCTCTGATTATAACAGTGGATTTGTCAATTTCTCTTTTCAGATCCATCAGTTTTTGCTTCATGTATTTTAAAGATTTTTGTGTGTGTGAGCTTATACACTTAGGATTGCAATCTCTTGTAGGCAAATTGATTTTTTTAAAAAAATCATTATGTAATGTCCCTTTCTGTCCTTGGTAATTTTCTTTGCTCTGAAGTCTACTTTGACATTAACATAGTCACTGCTCCCTTAAAAAAATTGTTTTCCTGGTATATCTTTTTCTATCCTTTTACTTTCAGTTTACCTATGTCATTATGTTTGAAGTGACTTTTTTACAGCATATAATTTGGTTATGTCTTTTTTTATCAACTCTGCCCTTCTTGCCTTTTAATCGATGTATTTAGGCCACTTACATTTAAACTAATTATTGATGTTAGTTTGCTGCTTGTTTTCTGTTTCTTGATAGCCTGTTATTTTTCTTCAGCCTTCCTGTGGGTTATCTGAACAATTTTTAGAGTTCTGCTTTGATTTGTGTGTGTGTGTGTGTGTGTGTGTGTGTGTGTGTGTGTGTGTGTGTGTGTGTGTGTATGTATTTTAGTGTATCACTTTGTAGCCTTTTCTTAGTGGTTGTTCTAATTATTATTATATGCATATGAAAGTCATCACAGCTGACTGGAGTCAACATTTTACCACTTTAAGTATAGAACTCCTACTTCCTTTAAATCTTTTATCTTTCACACATAAAATTTTAATATTCTTAAACATTTCCTCCATATACACATCAGATGTTATAACTTTTACAACACTGATGTTTATAATAACGATGTTATTTTATAAACATCAGTGTTATAACTTTTGTTCCAACCATGCATCACAAAGTCAGGACCCACTGTTTACGCAAATGTTCCTACAAAGCAACAGGGAATTGAAAGAAAGATCTGAGCGGTGTCATTGCTGGACTGTGGCCCTCCAGGGAGGCTACAGTGGAGAGTCCAGGGCACCACAGCTCTACTGCCTGACTCTGAATGGACCAGGCATCTCCCCTAACTATGATGAACTAGGAACAGACACTCTTTTCTGTTTTCTGGGCAACTGTAATCCCCTTAGATTCTTGTACAATCCCCAAAGTCATGAGGTTTCCCCCTGCCAAATGATTGGGATGGAACTTCTTATCACATGACACTACCAATATAGCTCATTGTGGGTTTGTGGCGTAACTGTTCATTAAAGATAATTCACATGGACCACTTCTGTCCTCACTGTTTTGAAAAAGCTCTTAAAATGAAGAAATAAGGCAGGAAAGACATCTCCCCTAACAACCACCAACGATAGAAGAATACATCTTTTTACTATCTTTTACATTTTTCTTCTGAAAGTACTTTCACTTTGAATCCTCACTTTAGAAACCAATACACTCAGAGGCTGAGTGAACTTTTAGGGCTACTCTCTGCTGACATATAGTGAGCTCTCACAATTTTATTACTTCCTGAATTAAAAGATTCATTTAGATGAGTCACAATTATCTTTAAAGTTGATACAGGATCAGGGATTTGTTGTTGTTGTTGTTCCAATTTGGATGGATAAATTTAAGACCACAGCTCCAACTCTGATATAAACACGTATGCACAACTTGCATCTGATTTGGAAATTTTTCAGGACCACTAGGACAGATAGAAGAAAGCATTTAATGAGCACCAACTGTGTTCCAGGGTCTCTGCTGGGTGCATTTCAATGAAATTACATGTTACTCTGTAGTCCTATGGCAGACAGATGCAAAGGGAATCATTTCAAGTGGAAAATATGTAGACTACAATAATCCAAACACAATTTTATTAAATAAATTTATTCAGAGAGTTGGGTATATTTCTTTTTTAAAAATTAAAGTATAGGAATTCCTTATGTGGCACAGTGGATTAAGAATCTGAACACAGTGGCTTGGGTTGATACAGAGGTGTGGGTTAGATCCTTGGCTCGGTGCAGTGGGTTAAAGGATCCAGCATTGCTGAAGCTGCAGCATAGGTCACAACTGGCTCAGATTCAACCCCTGGCCCAAGAACTTCTATACATATGCCAAAAAAAGTGCAGCCAAAAAAAGAAAGGCAGAAAGAAAAAAAAAAAAAAAGAAAGTATGGTTGATTAACAATATTTTATTAGTTTCAGGTTACAACATATATCAATATTTTTGTAGTTTATACTCCATTTAAAGTTATTATAAAATATTTGCTCTATTCCCTGTGCTGTACAATATATCCTTATAGCTTATTTATTTTGTACATAGCTGTTTTTACTTCTTAATCCCCTACCCCTATGGTGTTTCTCCCCAACCCCCCTCCCACTGGTAACCACTAGTTTGTTCCCTATATCTGTGAGTCTGTTTCTGTTTTGTTATATTTATTCATTTGTTTTATTTTTTATATTACACATATAAATGATAATACACATTTGTTATTTGTGGTCTTTTTGATGATGACCATTCTGACAGGTGTAAGGTGATAGCTCATTATGGCTTCGATTTACATTTCCTTGATGATTAGTGATGCTGAACATTTTTTCATGTGCCTATTGGTCATCTGTATGTCTTCTTTAGAAAAATGTCTATTCAGATTTTCTATCCATTTTAATAGGTTTTTTTTTTAATGTTGGGTTATATGAGCTATTTATACAGCAGAATGAAAAAGCAAGAAAATAGTTGCATTTAAAATTGCATAGAAAATAATAAAATGGGAATTCTCTTGTGGTGCAGCAGTTTAAGAATCCAGCATTGTCACTGCAGTGCCTTGGGTTGCTGCTGTGGGGTGGGTTTGATCCCTGGCCTGGGAACTTCTGCATGCTGTGGGTGCAGCCAAAAAAACCCCCTCAAAACCAAAAAACACAAAAAACAAAACAAACAAAAATAATAAAATGCCTCGAGTTTCCACTGTGGCATAGCAGTTTAAGGATCTGGCATTGTCTCTGTGGTGGCTTGGGTTGATGCTGAGGCATGGCTTTGATCCCTGGCCCAGTGTATGTGGTTAAAGATCAGGGGTTGGAGTTCCTGTCATGGCACAGTGGAAATGAATCCAACTAGGAACCATGAGGTTTCGGGTTTGATCCCTGGCCTCACTCAGTGGGTTAAGGATCAGCATTGCTGTGAGCTGTGGTGTAGGTTGCAGATGTGGCTCAGATATGGCATGGCTGTGGCAGAGGCCAGCAGCTGTAGCTCTGATTCAACCCCTAGCCTGAGAACCTCCATATGCCATGGTTGTGGCCCTAAAAAGCCAAAAAAAAAAAAAAAAAAAAAGATCAGGGGTTGTTCCAGCTGTGGTGTAGGTCACATCTGCAGTTCAGATTCAATCCCTGGCCTGGGAACTTCCATATGCTATGGGTGTGACCAAAAAGATAAAAAAAAAAAAAAAAAGAATAAAATGCCTAGGAATAAATTTAACCAAGAAGGTGAAAGACCTATATGCTAAAAACTATGAAATATTAATAAAGGAAACTGAAGATTGCAGAAAGAAATAGAAAGATAACCTATGTTTATGGATTAAAAGAATACTAGTAAAGAGTTCCCAGCATGGTGCAGCAGAAAGGAATCAAACTGGTATCCATTAGGATGTGAGTTTGATCCCTGGCCCCACTCAGTGGGTCAGGGATCCAGCATTAGTGTAAGCTGTAATGTAGGTTGCAGATATGGCTTGGATCCAGCATTGCTGTAGCTGTGGTGTAGGCCAGCAGCTGTAGCTCTGATTTGACCATTAGTCTTGGAACGTCCATGTGCCACAGGTGTGGCCATAAAAAAGCAAAAAAAAAAAAAAAAAGAAAAAAGTTAAAATGTCCATACTGCCCAAAGCAATCTACAGATTTAATGCAATCCTTATCAAAATACCCATGATGTTTTTCATAGAACTAGAACTAAAATTTACATGGAACTATAAAAGACCCCAAATAGCCAAAGCAAAAAAGAACAAAACTGGAGTTATCATACTCCCTGACTTCACACTGTACTACAAAGCTACAGTAAGCAAAATGGTATGGTACTGTCACAGATATAGACCATTGGAACAGAAATCAACTCATGTACTTATGATCAACCACTCTACAAGAAAGGAGGCAAGAATATACAATAGGGAAAAGAAAATATCTTCAATAAGTGGTACTGGTCTAGAGTAATGACAATAAAAACAAAAATAAACAAATGGGACCTAATTAAACTTAAAAGTTTCTGCACAGCAAAGGAAACCCTAAACAAAATGAAAAGACAACACACAGAATGGGAGAAAATATTTGCATGTGAAGCAACTGACAAGGGATTAATCTTCAATATTTATAAATCTCCTGTAGCTCAATACCAAAACAACAACAACAACAAAAAACCCCCCAAAAAAACAAAACAAAAAAACCCCCCAAACAACCCCATCAAAAAATGGGCAGAAGATCTAAACAGACAATTCTCCAAAGAAGACATACAGATGGTCAAAAAACACATGAGAAGATGTTCAACATCACTAATTACTAGAGAAATGCAAATCAAAACTACTATGAGGTACCACATTACACCAGCCAGAATGGCTATCATCCAAAAGTCTACAAACAATAAGTGCTGGAGAGATTGTGGAGAAAAGGGAACCCTATTATACTATTGGTGGGAATGTAAATTGGTGCAACCACTATGGAAAACAGTGTGGAGATTCCTCAAAAAACTGAAAATAGAATTACCATTTGATCCAGCAATCCCACTCCTGGGCATATATCCAGAGAAAACCATGACTCGAAAAGATACATGCACTCCAATGTTCATTGCAGCACTATATACAATAGCCAAGACAGGGAGGCAACCTAAATGTCCATCGACGGAAGAGTGGATAAAGATGTGGTACCTACACACAATGGAACATTACTCAGCCACTAAAAGGACAGAAATAATAGCATTTGCAGCAACATGGATGGACTTAGAAATTATCATGCTAAGTGAAGTTAGTGAGACACCAATGTCATATGCTATTACATGCAGAATCTAAAAAAAGGGATACAGTGAACTTCTTTACAGAACAGATACTGACTCAGAGACTTTGAAAAACTTATGGTTTCCAAAGGAGACAGGTTGGGGGTGGGGAGATGGGTTAGGGTTTGGGATGGAAATGCTATAAAATTGGGTTGTGATGATCGTTGTACAACTATAAACGTAATCAAATTCATTGTGTCAAAAAAATAAGGGGAAAACTGGAGAGGTACAGGGTAAATAAAAAATGAAGTTAGAATATTTTCTCACAGCATATACAAAAATAAGATCAAAGTGGATTAAAGACCTAAATTAAAATTAAAGATTGGAAACCATAAAACCCCTAGAAGAAAACATATAGGCAGAACACCCTTTGACATAAATTGTAGCAACATTTTTTCAAATCTGTCTCCTCAGACAAAGGAAACAAAACCAAAAATAAACAAATCGGACCTACTTAAACTTAAAAGTTTTGCATAGTAAAGGAAACCATCAACAAATTGAAAAGATAACCTACTGAATGTGAGAAAACATTTACAAATGATTATGTCTTATAAGAGGTTAATATCCAAAATACATAGACAGTACAGAAACAGACTCACTGAACAGACTTGTGATTGCCAAGTGGGAGGGGGAGAGAGTGGGATGGACTGGGAGTTTGGGGTTCGTAGATGCAAACTATTGTATTTGGAGTGGATAAGCAAAGAGATTCTGCTGTATAGCACAGGGAACTATATCTGATCACTTGTGATAGTACATGTTCGAGGATAATGTGAAAAAAAGAATGTATATGGATATATGGCTGCATCATTTTGCTGCAGTAGAAATTGACAAAACATTGTAAATCAACTCTAATAAACATAATTTCTTTTTTTTTTTTTTTTTTTTGATATTTGAAATACAACTTTATTCTGATTCTAAACGAAAAGGAATGGGAATGACAGTAACAAACAAGATTTCACCACGGAATATTGTGATGCGACTGTAGCAGTCTTATATTTGAAACTCAAGAAGGAAACAACTGTGTTCCAAAACAGCTAAATATGCAGGTCCAAAAAATGAAGGTATATTTTTTTAACTGCCACATTCACTCCGAAGCCCATTCATCTCCTTCAGCACCCCAAAGATTAAGCACATATTCTGCTTAGCTATATAATAAAGTGGCAAACACGCTGCACCACTGACATCACAGGACAGTTGCCTATAAAACTAGACTTCTGACGCTGGGCTCCAGCTTTGTTTTCTCACAGGTCATCATCTTCATCCGGGAGAGCAGTTGTCTGAGCAACCTCTAGATCATGCTCATACTGTGCTGCCAAGGCTGGGTCCATGACCACCTCTGGCGGGGCAAGAGCAGGCATGGCGACAAACTCCAAGTTAGGGTCTCCGATCAGTTTCCTAGCAAGCCAGAGGAAGGGCTTTTCAAAGTTGTAGTTACTTTTTGCAGAAATGTCGTAGTACTGAAGGTTCTTCTTTCGGTGGAAGACAATCGATTTTGCCTTAACCTTTCTGTCCTTAATATCCACTTTGTTGCCACACAACACAATGGGGATGTTTTCACACACTCGTACCAGATCTCTATGCCAGTTAGGTACGTTCTTGTAAGTAACTCTCGATGTTACATCAAACATTATAATGGCACACTGAGCTTGGATATAATAGCCATCTCTCAGTCCACCAAATTTCTCCTGACCAGCCGTATCCCATACATTGAACTTAATAGGTCCTCTGTTGGTATGGAACACAAGGGGATGGACCTCAACACCCAAGGTAGCTACATACTTCTTCTCAAATTCACCAGTCAGATGACGTTTCACGAATGTAGTTTTCCCAGTACCACCATCACCAACCAATACAAGTTTGAACTGAACTTGGGGCTCTCCTTGGGCAGCCATCGTGATGTTACTTCCAGAAGCGTCTCCGCGCCCGTCTAATAAACATAATTTCAAAAGAACATGATATTTCCTCCTCTTATTAGAAATCCAGGGCTTAGTTCCTTGAGGTCTTATGAAATGGGCCTTTTCTTTGGGAGTACAGAGACTCCAGGGATCTTGAAACAAGACTAAAATCCTGGCTCTGTCAGTCCTTTCATCCCATGTAACAGAGTCTTGTCTCTGCCAGCAGGGAGAGCAGTGATGTCTCCTGAGACCTGTTCTCCAGAGTTTCATTGTCTGAAGATCAACACTGTGATCTTCCTGCCAAAAATTAATCCCATAAGCTGCATCTTGAGCAACAGCCCCCAGCCCCAGCAGCCCCACCTAGTCTGCACCCCCCATAACTCTGTCTGAGTTGGAGAGAAGTCAGAAGTGTGGAGAAGGGGTATCTTCTGAAGTTGTCTGACTTAGGATAGATGTCTTGAAACCACTCTGCCAGCCATAAGCAGAAGCATGGCTTTGTGTCTGTGGTTGTAAGAAATCCTGCAGCATTTCTTAGACACCATCAATGTTGTATTAATCACCCCACTGGCCAGATCACAAGCCCCAGGTATTTCTAGTGAGCTGGCCGGTCATGAGTCCTCCCTGGTTGGCTCATTGCCATTGTTCCAATATTTGAAGGCTCATGGTAAGACTTGGCAAGCTGGCTCAGATGAAGTCATCCTCTGAGATTAAATGCTCAGCAAGCACCCTCCAGTGGTTGTTATAGCAGGAGAAGTTCTCAAGTAAAAATTACTATTTATTGATCCTCAGAGTCTTGCAGTGTCATTTGTGGGAAAAGTCCCAACAGCTGCAACTTCCACCTGCCTGGGCTTGGCTCAGTCCTGCAATGTTCCCCTCCCAACTCCTCTCCTTTGTGTCTCCCCCACTGCTTCCAATTGTACAAGATTTTAGGGCTTTGCATATTATTCTCCCTATTGTTTTTTTTTGGGGGGGGGCAGTGGTAGGGGGAGGTGAAACATAACTCAACCTGAATTAGTCTCTGGAGAGACTGAGTGGTTGAAGGCTCAACATGGGAATTTTAGGCCCTGGTCAACCAAACTCTAAGATTAATCTGGGTGGATATGGCATGTTGGGCACTGATGCCTCAGCCTTGCTTCCCTCTGCCCCACCTGGACACATTGTCCCAAACCAGTACCGGGATGTCTTCTACTCAAATACGTCCCAGGTTGTGCAATTGTTTAAATATAAAATCCAGACTCTCCAGCCAGACATTCAAACTTGCCTGCTCCCTTCCACCTCCTCTTCAGAGGACACTCTAATCTGTTTTTCCATCTTCCTCACTTATTCTTTATTTTAAAAAATCACATTGCTTGCCCAGAAATTACTAGAGATGTGTTAGCTGCCAGATCCCAAAGTGCTACCCAAATTCTTGTCTTCCTAGAGGCCTCAGTACTGTTTGACATTGGGCATCTGCTCATGCTCACTTTTCCTAAAAGCCTCTCACTGCCTTGCCTCCCATGCCACCATTCTCACCTAGAATTTTTGTTTGTTTTGTAGTCTGGAATCCACCTCTTTCCTTAGCTCCTCTTCCTTCGGTCCATTTAACCCAGATTTTACAGTTATCATAATGGTCCTAGCTACCATTCCTTGGGCTCTGCCCTGATGCTAGGCATTGTAATCAGTGAGACTTTCCCGACATTATCTCATTTAATTCTCTTAACTGCTCCCTATGTTATGCTCTATTATCATCTACAGTTTACAGATTAGGGAATTAAGGAGTTGGTCCAAGGTCACATAGCTAGTTAGTGGCAGAGCAGAGTTCGAACTCAGGTTTGACCATAAAGTTCATTACCAGCCTGGAACCTGCTGTTGGCCTTCGTTACCTTCCCCTCTCCTTCACCCTTCCAGTTTCGTCTCCTCTTTTCCTTTCCTCCCCTCCTCTTCCCTCGTCTTTCTACTTGCAATCCCTTCTCCTTTGGGACACTCACTGGACCTTGGGGCTTTTGCTCGCCTCAAAGCTCAATTTTCAGCCCTCACCTCTTTTTTAAGCTCCAAATATGCCCTCACCCTTAAAGCCTCCCTCAGGAGCCCTGTGGGGCCCCAGAGGATCACGGCCTCCCGCATCTCGCCTGGTCCCAGACAATGAGTCACCCACCTAATGCCAGTTTCCTCTTCATCACGTAGATTCAAGGCCTCTCTTTTCCTTGGATCCCACCTCTGCCCAACCCAGATTTCAGACTGAGCCTTCACGTTCCCTCTCAATGATTCTAAGTATATATCCAAAAGAATTCAAAGTAGAGACTTGAAGAGATACTTGTTCATAGAAGCATTTCTATGTTCATAGAAGCATTTTTCAGAATGGACTAAAAGTAGAAGCAACCCAAATGTCTACTGATGGATGAATGGCTAAACAAAATACAGTCCATACATACAATGAAAAGGAAGGAAATTCTGACACGTGTTACATAGGTGAACTTTGAGGACATTATGCTAAGTGAAATAAGCCAGTCACAAAAGGACAAAATACTGTATGATTCCACTTATATGAAGTATCTGGAGTAGTCAAATTCATGGAGAAAGAAAGCAGAGTGGTGGTTGGGGGGGGGGGGCTAGGGGCAGGGGCAAATGGGGAATTATTGTTTAATGTGTGCAATTTTAGTTTTGCAAGATGAAGAGAGCTCTGGAGACGGATGGTGGTGACGGCAGCACAGTAATGTGAATGCATTTAATGTCACTGAACGATACACTCAGAAATGGTTACAATGGTAAATTTTACACTATGTGTATCTTTCTGCAATTTAGAAGAAGAGGCAATGTTATTTTAACAGCAAGCTGTACTGGAGTGGGGAGGGTGGGAGAACTGAGACCATTTACAGGGCACTGCAAATATTTTAAGGCGGTAGGGAGGGCCAGGCCATATGGTGATCAGTGTGGTGGGTATAGACGACAAAGCAGGGAAACAAGGATTTGAGTCTAATTCTACTACTTCCTAGCTTTGGAACCTTGGACAAGTCATTTACCTTCTCTGTACCTTCATCTATGAAATGGATCATCCCAATGATGAGTGCTTAGTTCGTGCCGGCGGACAGCAAGGGCTTAGCAAGGGGTAGCTCTTGGCGTCTCAGCAGACCTAGTGCTCAAAGTGTGGACAGAGGGCCAGCTGCATTGATGTCACCTGGGAGCTTATTGAAGATTAATATTCATAAGTCCTTCCCCACACTTACTGTATCTCCAGGGATGAAGCCCAAGAACCTATTTAACGAGGCTTCTGGGCAATTCTTTTGCCCTGGTTGAAGTTTGAGAAGCCGTGGGCTGGTAGCACTGATGCTATGGCAACCATTACTCAGAACTAAGGAAATACTAGGAGTTCAGGCTTAGCTGGTTCAATGGGACTAAACTTCAGAGACCAGAACTTGGCAAAAGGAAGGCCATGGCTCCCATAGTAAAGCTTGGTCCTTGAACACAGACATGGTTTCTTCATAATTTGGGCAGTTGGCCCTCTGATGGGCAACTTCTGAGTACAGTGAGGGTGAGGACTGACTGGTGGAGCAGCATGCAATAATGCACAAACAAAGAGTGTTCCTGCAGTTTGTCAAGCACTCAAGTGACTCGACTGTCCCTAACTGGGGGCCTGTTCCCAAGGGCGGCAGCAACAGAGGAGTGGGACAGAGATATGGTGTCCATTCTACCTTTATCTCAGGGAGACAGAACTAGATACATTCTCTTTGCACAGCCAAGAAGGTCAGAAAGAACAACCTGACAAACAATGAACACTGGTGTGACCCTGGGAGAGTTAGCTCAGAGGAGTGATGTAATTGAAATGCATGTTGCCTTTTGAAGGAGCGCCCAAGGAGTGCCTCATCTTCCAGACCTCCCCCGATCAGGGATGTATACCTGGAAGAACAAGATGGCCTTAGAGAAAAGACATCGGGTTCACGCCTCCATGTCTTGAGAATGAATCTGTTACAGCTGCTCCACCTCCAGGGGCTGGAGATGTTGAGAAAGTCAAATGGAGGTTACGCAAGCCAAGACCCAAGACTCCAGACTCCAAGAATCCTGTGCATTTAAAGCAAGGGGTACAAAGCCCACCCTCAAAGGTTTAAAGGCAGATCTGTAGTCACTGGAGGAGGCACAGTGTTCAGTTAGGGCCACCATGACTGGGAGGTCCTAGGAGAGGTCCCAGAATGCATTTTTCAAAGGACATATCCTCTCTGGCATGGGTGCCTATTGTCAAAAGAGCTTGCTGTGGAAGCTTTGTGAGTGGCTCACAAGACAGGGTGCATGTGCTGCCATGTCCCCTGCCCCCCCCAACTCTGAAATTTTGGAGATGAAATTGACATAACACAAAACTAACCATCCGTGTAATTCTGTGGCACTGAATAGATTTACAATGCTGTGAAAACACTGCCTTTATCTAACAAAAGTTTGGCGCCTAAGTGAGGAGGGGCAAAATAGACCCACCCACCCATGCATCCATCCCTCAGGGTGAGGAACGGGTGCAGGACCTGCTGTTTGGGGAAAGAGAGTGAGGTTGTTTGAATGTACTGAGAGTAAGAGGCAAGTGTCCGATGATCTGGACACAGGAAATTTAGGCTTGAAATTGGGGAGAGAAATGCAGACCTGTGATAGTTAAGTTCTGATCATGGAAGCATCGCTGGAGGGGAGAGCAACCAAGAGGGGGAAGAGGACCCCAAACAGAGGCTGAGCGTCACTCACATTTACGAGGGGAGAAAATGGGCCAGGGCAGGAGGCTACCAGGCTTCTATACAAGACCAGAGGAGGTCTCCTTTGAGACCAAGCATTCCTTCTCTTTGTGCTGACCTGAGAGAGGTTGTGAGAATGGAGAGGGGGTGCCGATGCCCCATATTGACTCTCCAAGGTGTTAAGGACAGCACTGCCAGGCCCTGCCTGTGGTTCTTTCTTCTGCATTCCCCAAGCCCACAGTAACTTCACATTCAGACTTTCTTTGACTAGAGCCAAAGAGAACAAGGGCCCCAGGGGTCCCTGCATCCAGAAGAAGAGGGTCAGCGACCAGGCCTTGGGCTTCGGAGGCTCCCCGCTGGCTCTCCTTCACCCTGGCCCTCCCCGAGCAGGAGGGGAGAGCATCTGGCAGACCTTGCCCTCTTCTTTCAACACACACTTTCCACATCTGGACTGAAATTCCCAGCTCAGACTCCCCAAGCTTGCTTGCTGGGCATGTCTTCCCAGCATGCACTGCACTGCCCCTGTGCACAGCCCAGGGTAGCAGGGGCCCCAAGGCGCAGCTTTGGTGCAGGGTATGGATCGAGCTCAGGTGTGAGAATTAAGGGGTCCAGAGTCATGTGTGAAAAGCCTCTCTGAGACTGGGTGAGGAAGGAGGGGCAGCTGGGGGCTTCTCCTTGCTCTGGTGTGGAGTTCTGGGAGTCAAACCCGGTCTCAGGGGTCTTTTTGAGAGTGTATATGTTAATACAGGGTGGATGTATTTCACTTAACAGTCCTGATTTTTGATTTTGCAGATTTAGATGTGGGGTAAATAGTTCTTCCTTTTTTTAAAAAAAATATTTTTATTTAACAGTTCTTCCTTGATCCTCTTGCAGACCTGTCTGCAAGCTGCTTCTTGGGCCTAGCCATACTTTTCAACATTATCTTCTTCTCCTTAGAGCCTGAAATGTGGTGTCGGAAATCTTTCTTTAGACCCTTATATCCTGAGTGATGAGCTGGGTACGTGACAACTGCATGTGCCTGTCCAGGTTCTCTGCCACTCCCTTGCACAGCATTCTTTCCTGGGGCTGGGAAGATAGAATTCTATGTGCACGTGTGAGCACAAGTCTCACTTCCTCAGCCTCGAAACTGAGGGCTTGTGCTTTTTGTTGACAAGCCCTCTTTCAGGTGTTGGGGCTGTTAGAATTCGTTCATCCAGCCTCAGGCTTAGATTCCAATTTCTCAGGGGATCCTGCCCAACCGTCACAACAGTAATAGTGGTATCACTATTACTATTAATAGTAAACATCACGACAGTCCTCACCATCTCAACCACTGTCACCTGCTTCCCTCGCCTGCAGTGGACCCCACCTTAACCGCTGCCACCACCATGACCACTGCACCTCTAGCCCTGCCACTGCATTACTCCCAGGACCTCTGCCTGTGACCACCCTCGCCATCATCATCACAAATAACACCACCCCCGCCGCCATCAACATCAGCAGTGCATCCATCACCACCCAGGGCACCACTGCCATGCAATCAATCAGTCAACAAACATTTACCGGGCATCTACTTTGTGCCAGACACAGTTCTAGGCACTTGGGCTGCATTATTGAACAAAACAAGCAATGCCCCATAGAGCTTACATTCTAGTGGGGGACGGGGAGGGGGGAACCAAGTAAACCATTAATATAATAAATAATCTAATATGTTAGACTTAATAAATGGTAGAGCAGGAGGGGGCACTGCTGTTTTATTTGGGGTGGTCAGGAATAGCATTTGCGTAAACACATGGAGGGGGTGCGGGAATCAGCTGTGCTGACTCATACCATTTACTGAAGGAACACTACCTTCTTTTTATACAGCCATTGTTTTATAAATAAATCTCTAAACACTGAAATGGCAACAAGGAAACTCTTGCAACTGTTTTAACTCAGGCTCCAATCAGATTAACATTTCAGGGAGCTACAGAAAAGCCTTGCTCAAGTTTCCTTTGCAATGCCATCCCCTTGTGCTGAGTAGAAAGCAGTGCAGGGTCAACACATTTTTAATGTCCAGAATTCAAGAAGCCATGGCTCTAACCTTGAGGGGAAATTCCCCAGCAACCCCAGACTTTGACACAGTGAATGTTCCAAAATACATTAACAATATTGTGATTCAAACATATGTGAAATCCCCAAACCTAATATAAGGAAGGCCAACCTAAAAAATACACTTTGTGGAGTTTCCTAGTGGTCTTGTGTTTGGGCATTGGCGCTTTCACTGCTGTGGCCCGGGGTTCAATTCCTGGTCTGGCAACTGAGATCCCCTATCAAGCTGCTGCATGCCGTGGGCCCCCAGAATCCACTTTGCAAAATTCTATTTTGTTAACTATGTTAACATTTATTAAATGTATTAATAATATTTTTATATTTTAACCAAATGAGATTTATACTCTGGATGCAAGGAAAATTCTCATTATTACGCCAGAGCCACAGCAATGCAGGATCCGAGCCTCATCTGCAACCTACACCACAGCTCATGGCAACGCCGGATCCTTAACCCACCGAGCAAGGCCAGGGATCGAACCTGCAACCTCATGGTTCCTAGTCGGATTCATTAACCACTGAGCCACGACGGGAACTCCACCAATGCTCTTTTTAAAAAACTTAAAAAAAAATTTATTTTATTTTATTTCTAAAGAAATCTCTCTCTCTCTTTTTTTTTTTTTTTTTTTTAAATTTTGAGCTTTTTTGGCTATTGTTTCTTCTTTTTACAAACCCTTGTGAGGGCTGATTTCCAATAGATGGCATTGAGGGAGCTACTCTGCTACACATAGGAAATCCCTACCCAGTAGTAAGTCATCTAGGAATGGTTTAGCACACCAATGCTCTTAATATCTTCTTTCCCCCCATGTCCCAGAGATTTAAACTATCACAAACGGACAAACATTTCCTTAGAATTAATGAAGATTAAACTTCAATGCTCCCCACTCTCATGGTCCCTTTATAGGGTCCTATAACTAATTCCTTTACTCATTTTGTAAAGAACCTCCCACCCCACTCCAGCCCCAATTATGTAAACTTTGGGCTCCAACAAAACCAAGAGATACCTGGTTAGTCATTATTTCATTTCTTCTTTTTTTTCCTTTCCTTTTTACAGCTTTACCTTTGGCATACGGAAGTTCCCAGGCCAGGGGTCAAATTGGAGGTATAGCTGCCAGCCTACACCACAGCCACAGCAAGGTGGGATCCAAGCCATATCTGATCTACACTGCAGCTCATGGCAATGCCAGATCCTTAACCCACTGAGTGAGGCCAGGAATCGAACCCATATTGTCACAGAGACAACACTGGGTTTTTAACCCTCTGACCACAAGGTGAACTCCCACTTCTTTTGCTTGTTGCTTTATTCTTCTTCCTTTCTATATCTCTAATCGATTTTTTAACTGGCTCCTTTCTAGATGCCAACTTTTCCAGTTTATGTCTCTTTTACCACACTAAGGGTGGTAGAAAAATGAAACAGGTAAGAAAAGAAACTGTTCAAACCTATATTCCCCTCCTCTGGCTAAATCTCTCTTCTTTCCTTTATAGTCAAGCTCCTGAAAAGATGTTTACACTTGCAGCCTTGACTTTTATTGGCCCTTCACTCCAATGAAATGAGTGTCCTAAGATGCGTAAATATCCACGGATTGTTTCCCCAGGGCTCCGTCCTTGACTCACTGTCTCATGCTCTGGTCACCTCAGCTCTTTGGAAATCTCGCCCATCCTGTTGGAATGTGATGAAAAATTGTGGAATCCACTCTTTCATTTTCATTCTCTTGCTTGCTCTTTCTCAGCCCTCTTCTTGAGTTTCAAAACCAAACATCCAAATGTTCTTTGGATATACTAAACTGAATATATTGTATTTCAGTATAATGGCTGGAACCAATAGGTCCCAAAGTTCTTTGAATGTGCTGGGAGTCATCACTGACTCGTGTTTTTCCCTCACACCCTACATCAAATAGGAGGCCAAGTATTAGCAATTCTGCTTTCTTATCATCTCTTCTTGTTTTGTGCTTCTATTTCCATTGACATGAGGGTGTTCTATCACAGGTAAACCTGCACTATAATTTATTATCACAATGTTCCCCTTATCTTAGACCATACAATTTATATGAGATTAAATTTTTGTCTTTATATTCCCAACACATAATTATGGTGTTTTCTGGTACTTACAAAATATGCCTTTTTAAAGAAACAATATTAAACAAGATGCTATAGATTAGGAATTTCTAACAAATGAAAGTATTGAAGAAAATAAAGATTCGGGGTGAATTAAATAACGCAAAAGATTTTCTAGACTATGAAAGAATAAATCAACATAGAATACTTGAAATAAGAATGTATAAAGTAAACAAATTACTTGTGACCCCACTCAGTATTTAATACCCTTTTTGTTTATTATTAATTATTAAATAACACACATTTATTATTTTAAAATATTGAATAGCTCTTCAAGGCTGCTGGTAAAGAATAATCATTTCTGATATTTATCTCCATATACTTAAATAACATACTTAGCTTGCTGCTTCTGTATTTTTCAGTTTTAGGCATCACCTATTGTCTTAAAATGGGAGGCACAGATTCAGCTCTCTTTTACCAACTCCCAACCCTTTCCTCCCATACACATTCACTTCTCCCTCCTACCTTTCCAATATAGTTCTTTTTGTGCATTAAGATTAACATAAATGTTGGGCCAAGTAGTACACTACTACAAAATTTCCATTCTTTTTATTAAATTTTGTTAAAGTACAGTTGATTTACAATGTTGTGCCAATTTCTGCTGGGTAACAAAGTGACATAGTCATACATACATATATACATACATATACATGTGTATATATATGTAGACACCCAAACACATACACACATTCTTTTTTAAAAACTGTTATTTTCCATCATGGTCTATCCCAGGAGATTGGATACAGTCCCCTGTGCTATAGAGTAGGACATTACTGTCTGTCTATTCTAAATGTAATGGTTTGCATCTACTAACCCCAAACTCCCCATCCATCCCACTCCCTCACCCCTCCCCCTTGGCAACCACAAGTCTGTTCTCTATGTCTATGAGTCTGTTTCTCTTTTGTATTTAGGTTCATTTGTGCCAAATTTTATTTTACCTTTTATTTTTATTTACTTATTTTTCTGGCCACCGCACGGCATATAGAGTTCCTGGGCCTGGGATCAGACTGGTGCTGCAGTTATGACCTACACCACAGCTATAGCAGTGCTGGATTCTTTAACACACTGTGCTGGGCCAGGATTTGAATTTTTATCCTGGTGTTGCAGAGACACTGTCCATCCCATTGAGCCACAGCAGGAACTCCTATGCCCTATTTCAGGTTCAAGATATAAGTTATGTAATATGATATTTGTCCTTCTCTTTCTGACTTACTTCACTGAGTATGATAATCTCTAGTTGCATGCATTCTTACACAACTTTATTTTACCCTGTAGAGTTAATTATTTTGACTTTTCATTTGCTCACTTTTCTACATACTCATCTTTACTTCATCGCCAGCAAGTTCATCTGCTACAAGGAGAGATCTCTTCAAATCAATACACAACTGTTTTTTGTTAGACTCCTTTCTCCAAGCCTTCTAATGTGCACCAAAATGGACTGGTTGCTCTCTAGATTTGCTTCTCAGTTGTTATCTTAGCAGCTTCCTTTGTCCTATCATCCTAGAATTACCTTCCTTTAGATTTTGCTTTGGATTCTTTTGATCCTATCTTCCTTCTTGCTTCACCCCCTCTTTCTGCTGAAATACTAACTCCAGGATATTCCTGAGGAAAAGTGAATATTCTGAGATTTTCACATGTCAGAAAATACCTTTAATCTATCCTCACTTGATTAATACTTACTCTAGGTATAGAGTTTTAGTTACTTAATAATACTTGGAGGGATATAATTTTCCCCTCATTTTCAAAGGCATCATCATTATGGTCTAGCTTCCAGTGTTATTACGGAGAGCCTGATGCCATTCTGTTTTTTTTTTTACCTTTATATGCAACTTGTGGTTTTTTTTCTTGGTAAGCTTGAGGAAATTCTTTGCCACTGTTGTTCTGAAATCTCAGGATAATGAATTTTGGTCTTGGTCTTTTAACATCCATTGTGTGGAGTATTCAATTACCCTTTCAATCTCAAAGACTCATGTTTCCTCAGTTCTGAGAAAATTATTTGATAATGTCCTGTGTTTTCACTGTTCTGTCTTCTAAGAATTCTTGTTAAGACACTGGATCCCCTGAATGAATTTTTTTCTCATTCCTCCTTCTCCATCTTTGTCTTTTTGTTTCTAAGTTTCTGGGAGATTTCTTAAACTTTACCTTTAAATCTCAATACTCCATTTTGCATTTCTGCTACCATATTATTAATTAATTTCCAAGAGCATTTTTGGTTTTTGTTTTAAAATTTGTTAACTATTCTTAATTTCATGCCTTCAGTTTTTGTTTTATGGCTATAGCAAACTCTCTCCTCTCTCTGGGGAAGGTAACAGGTTTTTTTTTTGAAGTTTCTTTTGGCATTACTGTGTTCTCCAAATGCCTACTTTTCTATTTGCTTATTTTGGCCTTTGCCTTCCATGTTAGAGGTTTTTCTCACAGGTCAGGTGATCACTGGCTGTCTACACTTAAGAGTAAGGCACTGAAAGATTTCCTGAAAGTTTTTAGGCATAAGTAGGACTTCTGACAGAGGGACTTGGTGCTAGTGGGTGGGACAGCCATTTCATCAGAACTCTCTGGGCTTTTTCAGTTTCCTATGGAGAAATCTTTCTTGCAAGTCCTAGAACTATAAGCCTTATGGTCAGGATTCTGACTGCTTAAAGGAGAAAAGGGTTTTAATGTCTGATATATTTGACTGAATTAACTTACACTTAATTCTTACTCCCAGCTACTCTTGTGATATGTCAGTCCAGACTATAAAGTTTATGCTTGTCAGGAAATAAGCCTCCAATCATCTGACAAGGAGATATGCAGCCCTCTGGCTCTGAAGGTTTAGGAAAGGAATGTGAGGGTCAAAAACAGTTTGATCCAATCCTCTTATTTTTAGTCTTATTCAACAGGCACTGAGTCATTAATTGCTGAGCTTCAGTGTTTCTGGGATTTTGTGTTGAAATGGTTTTGGGTTCAATTTTTTTGGCTTTTCAAAATCAGGAACTGGGAAGTATGGACCGTACGCCAAATCTGGCCTTCTAAGAAGTTTCTATATTCTTATAAAATACTTTGAGAAGAATTGATAAAGGAGAAGTTCAGAGGAGGAGTGAGGAAGAGAAAGAGGAAGAAGGGAGGAGGGGTGGTGGAGGAGACGTATGGCCTGCAAAGCCTAAAATATTTATTATCTGGCCCTTTAGAGAGAAGGTTTGCCAAACTCTGTTCTGTGTCAGTCACCACTCATTGCTCACATTTCTATCTCCCAAAATATTGGTTTTCTTGTTTCTTCTGTTCTTTGTCCTTGTGGTTCTAACTTGTAATTATTATAAACAATGCTACAATGAATTTTTTTTTTTGGTCCTTTTTAGGGCCGCATTCACAGCATATGGGGGTTCCCAGGCTAGGGGTCTAATCGGAGCTGTTGCTGCCAGCCGCAAAGCCAGATCTGAGCCGTGCCTGCGACGCCAGATCTGAGCCATGCCTGTGACCTACATCACAGCTCATGGCAACGCCAGATCATTAACCCACTGAGCACGGCCAGGGATCAAACCCGAAACCTCATGGTTCCTAGTTGGATTCATTTCTGCTGTGCCAAGATGGGAACTCCTGAACATCTTTATAAGTTGAAATTTTTTCAATTTTTAAGCCTATTTCCTTAGGCTAGAGTCCTAGAATGAGAAAACAGAATAAATGATCTTTATACTGCTAAACACTTTCTATACTCATCAGGGAATAATCATAAAAAAATTACATGACTAAAATGAGACAGTTGGTTCATGCAAAGATGCTACAAAAACCCGAACCTAAACAATGAATACTTCACAGACCATCTTCACATGCAAAAAACCCCTTATTCTAGTACCCCTTATTTAAGTAACTTAAAGTTGCTTAAAACAGAACGGACAGCAAATTAGAGGTAGGTAAAAATGATGAGATGGAGAAAACAGAGATAGACAGTATCTAAACTAGGCATAGGGCTATTCTAAAAGCATTTATTATGAAAGGTAGGCCACAGAATAGGTTCATAGTAAGCTACATTAATCCTTACTCTAAATAAGTTAGAACAGGTTACCGAACTGCTATCTAGTTCTCATACCTTGGAAATGTTTTATGGATTGCTTAAGTTGTCATGAGTATTACTGAGTGAAAGAAACCCATTTCTTTAGTGGGGACTCATAATATATGGTACAGATATACAAGTGAGTTTTTGGTGGCTCTCATTTCCTTCTCCCTCCTTGGAGACAAGTAAAAGAACAAGGAGAAAATAGCCCTTAATAGCTCTGAATTGTGACTCCTACTATCCAAGGCATGTTTGTAGGAGGAAAAGCAAAGTTCATTTGAAAATAGCATGCCAGGAGTTCCCATTGTGTCTCAGTGGTAACAAACCCAACTAGTATCCATGAGGATGCAGGCTCGATCCCTGGCCTCACTTAGTGCGTTGGGGATCTGGTGTTGCCTTGAGCTCTGGTATAGGTTGCTGACACACCTCAGATCTGGTGCGGATGTGACTGTGGTGCAGGCCAGCAGCTGCAGCTCTGATTTGAACCCTAGCCTGGGAATCTCCATATGCCACAGTGGCGGCTCTTAAAAAAAAAAAAGAAAGAAAGAAAAGAAAATAGCATGTCAGTCCCCCTCTGCAAAGAGAGTGGAAATGACATTTGAGTGCTTCGAAGTACATGAATGCAAAGGTCAGTTTCTGGAAATATTTTGCAGCTCTGTGCATATTTAGAAACTTGTATTCATAGAAACATGTCTTACTCATTAAGGCATAATTCTTTAACATTACATTTAGAAATCAGGAAATCTTTTTTTTTTTTTTTTTTTTTTTTTTTTTTTTTTTTGGTCTTTTTGCCTTTTCTAGGGCTGCTCCCACGGCATATGGAGGTTCCCAGGCTAGGGGTCTAATGGGAGCTGTAGCCAGCGGCCTACGCCAGAGCCACAGCAACATAGGATCTGAGCCGCGTCTGCAACCTACACCACAGCTCACGGCAACGCCAGATCCTCAACCCACTGAGCAAGGCCAGGGATCGAACCCACAATCTCATGGTTCCTAGTCGGATTTGGTAACCACCATACCACGATGGGAAGTCCAGAAATCAGGAAGTCTTTTAATATGACATTTAAAGGAAAACTACTGATCTTTGATAAACTATCAATACTGCTTTAAAAAGGGCAAATAGGTACAGCATTATAAATATCATAAACAGTTTACAATAAATTCAGTGGAAAAGGAAACATACCCTATATATTATCAAGTCCTGTGGGCTAAGTCTTTGGCTTTCTGCCTGTCTCAGTCTGTTACATATACACCCATCCATCCATGTACCTACACATGCTCCCGTGCAGAATTTATTACATACTTCTTGATTCCAGGGAATCACAAACACAAAATGGTACAAAAAGCCTGTATGCATGGTGCCTAAAATTCCATGCAGGAAACAGAGAAGCACATGAGTAAAAAATTACATAGTGTGTGCTCTATTTTAGGTATATATAAATTGTCAAGGGAGAGAAAAGACTGGAACGATGGTAAGCAAGGACCAGTTGAGGAGAAATACCATTATAGGTTACATTTTTCTCCAAAATTAGAAGTTCTTTGAGAATTATGAAAAATATCTCATAAAAATGAGAAAAATGGCATTTTTAGCTTCCAAAATATTTGAGTTATATTTGAAAAGTAGTAATACAAAAGTAGACGCTTAATCTTTTATCTCTGACTATTCTATCACATTTTAAATTTCAAGGTATGTTTATGTGTAGTGTCTTTTTTCCCTTCAAAATATCCCTTCTAGATAGGTATTATGTATTCTGTGATTTGAAGATGAGGAAATGGAGATTGAGAGGGAAAAAGTAATTTTTTGGCACACACTTGGCGAAATGACCAGGCTAGAATTGAATATCTATATTCATTCCAAATTCCATTTTTTTTTCAAATAAAGTAAAACAGCTTTTAAAAGATAGGCAATGATGTGACACCGAAATTTTATTGCGTTAAAAAAGAAGGCGGAAAATGTTTGCTAATGAGAGAACAAAATGGGATTTTACAGAAGAAAGATATGAGATGATATCAAAATCCCATCTGGAACATTATAAAGCATGTCCCATGTTATTCACTAGAGAATAGAGACAATGTATTGAATACACCTCTTCCAGATTAATGAATCATTATCTCACTTTGTCTTAAAAAGACATTGGTATTTATCCTTTTTACTTCCCTGATATGGACTCACACCAGTTTAATAAAATTGGGGGTATCTTAGACCAGTGGGCCCTCTGGGGTCCTCGTTTCTTCATGAGCTGGGAGAAGCTGGGAGAAGCGTTTTTGAATGTTATGGGCCATAAAGTTTCAACAAGAGTCACCAGAAGGTTGTTCACTTACTATGGTCATTAAAATAATTCATACATATGAAGCATTTACAACATTCCTTTTTAAAAAAATTTTATTTTATTATTATTATTATTTTTAATAGTAATTTCCCCAATACAATTTTTTTTCCCTACTGTACAGCATGGTGACCCAGGCTATGCCTACAGCATGTGGAAGTTCCTGGGCCAGGGACTGAACCTACACCAAGCGGTGACGTGAGCCACTGAGTGAAAACACTGTACCCTGAACCCACTGTGCCACTTATTTTTTAAACAACACTTCTTATCCCATAGTGAAAACACAGAGACATCACTATGAAAAGCTAATGTAATGCAGTTCATAAACATAAATTATCATAAAGGATAAGTTACTCATAATATTTAGATTTACACCCTAGTCATCACATTATCATGTGAATGCTGAGTATTTTTCTTTCTTTTTTTTTTTTTTGGTCTTTTTAGGGCAACACCCACAGCATATGGAGGTTCCCAATGCTAGGGGTCCACGCAGAGCTGTAGCTGCTGGCCACAGCCATAGCCACAGCAATGCCAGATCTGAGCCACATCTGCAATGTACACCACAGCTCATGGCAACATTGAGCGAGGCCAGGGATTGAACCTAGATCCTCATGGATGCTAGTCAGATTTGTTTCTGCTGAGCCACAACAGGAACGCCTTGAGTGTTTTTCTTATTGTAGAAACTAATTTCCATTATTGTTGCCTACTGTCACCTACTGTCACATTACATTATTTGACTTTGGTGAATATTCACTAAAGCCTATCAACTCAAAGAAGACAAATGCAACTACCTGAAAATGCAGAAGTACAATAAAATAAATAAATAAAATAATTTATGTGATGCTATATCACTAGGTCTTTCTTAATACGAAAAATTTCCATAATTACAAATATCATTTAGATCAACAAGTAATTACATTTTTTTTTTGTCTTTTTAGGGCCACATGTGGCATATGGAGGTTCCCTGGCTAGGGGTCATATTTGAGCTGTAGCTGCTGGTCTACACCACAGCCACAGCAACATGGGATCTGAGGCAAGTCTGAAACCTACACCACAGCTCACAGCAATGCTGGATCCCTAACCCCCTGAGCAAGGCCAGGGATCAAACCTGCATCCTCATGGATGCCAGTCAGATTTGTTTCTGCTGAGCCATGATGGGAACTGCAAGCAACTGCAAATAAAAAAGGAGCTATGCTCATTTCCATGTAGACTGTTCAAATATTTCTTAAAGAAAACATTATTCACGGCAACGTTTTAAGCAGAGGAAACGGCCTATTTCATGGAACTCAGAGATATTTAGTGTGATAGTAGTCAAGACTGAGCATCTATCAGCTTAAAGAGAAACGCTGCAGACGTTGCCAGACTGGCTAAAGAATATCCAAACCCTCTCTTCCCCTTCTCCGGTCTCTATCACTGGAAGACAGTCTGTTCAACTGGAAGACAATGTATGAAGAAACTGTTTTAAGGTTATTTCCTCACCACATATCAAATGTGGGGCACCTTGGCTTGCGGTCACCATGAAAATAAAGTTTTATCTGAATGTCTGGATTTTGGGGCTCGCCTGGAGAAACTTGAGAGTGAAAAGTTAATTGGACTTGATACTGATATCAAAGCATGGCGGGAGGATGGTCTTGAAAACAGATTTGTGTGTTTACTAGTGGTGTTTCCAAGGGTTAAGCCTATACGGTGGACAGGAGCCAAGAGGCACCTGCAAGTAGATCCACAAGGCCAGGTAAAAGGACAGTGTAGAAGCTTCCAGACAAAGTGTACAATGGACATTGTGCACTGCTCAGATTCCCCTCTTCTGGACAAAGAAACTTATTTCCCAAGCGCTGGGAGTACTGTTTGCTATTGAAGTATAGCCAAAGTGTCTCAGCAGGGACTGCCATGCCAAACAGGAGCATCAATTAAGGATTATACCTCCTTGCTGACAGCAGCTTGGTCCACATGGGGACCCTCTTACCTCAAATCAGACTGTCTAGGAAGGGCATCCTAGGAGCAAGAACCCCTGTGAGCCTGGCTGAGGCCTTTGTAGAAAGAAAGGCCTTTGAAACGGCTTTGCAGTTTAGCCTGCTCCTTTGTCCTGCCCTGTTGTGGGCACATCCTTATAGACTTGTTCCTGAGATCGCGTCCCTCCTCCAATCTTTAAAGGTTTGTTCCTGAGATCACGTCCCTCCCTCAATCTTGGCAATCACGTGCAGACTTCTCTTTTGGAATTCCAAGGCACCCAACCTATGGCAGATGCTGCTAAGAGCAGTCCTAGGAGCCAAGTCTAAGAACTCTAAAACAGGAGTTTTGAGCTGGACTGCAGGAAGACTGGCCATGAGATAGAGTACTGATGATCCCGGCATACGGTGGTCATGTAACTGTTCAAACTTTCACAGGCCTTTTAGAGGAACTAGGGGAGTAATAATTATAATGATTATGATTCACTTCTCAAGCCCTCGCAGCCAGTTGAATGAACCTTCTCCATCCATGAAGGAGATGGGTTTATTCTCAAAATAAGAGTAGGTTTCTAGGTTTAGGTATCAACACAGTGGATTTACTTAAATCAGGAGGATTAAGTAACAGTTTCCAGAGGAAAGTGAGTTCCTGGGCACCCCTCACCACTGCCATCTAAGAACTCTTCTAGGCTTCCAGGATGCTGGAAGACATTCCTGTGTCACTCAGACAAGAAAGTAGAGTATTGCTTTTTGGAGAAACTATCTGTACAAAGGAAGAACTTACAAATACTGACATTTAGGGCACTTGTGACAAAAGAGCCATCTCGTCCTCCAGACACATTACAGAGAAACCACCAGTCAACAAGCTCCATACCTCGCACATCTTGTTAATCAGGGTTTTTAGAATTTCATTCAAATATGAATGAACACGAGTTAGCAGAAGGTCTTTAACTTGAAAAACATACCAAAACAGAGCAATTAGAACAATCTTGGGGCAATCCATGATCATGCAGGAAGTGCAACAAACCATTTAATTAATATCCTTCAGAGGGTTTGGATGGGTACTCAGAAACTGGGAATCTCACAGAGAGACCGAGAATCTCATGTGAGATTAATGGCAAAGAGACAGCATCTATGCCACCGATCTAGAGAGTAGCTAGTCCCAATAGAGGATACAAGATACTCTCAAAAACAATAACCTGATCAATATGTTTAACCTTATTCAGAGATATTTTAGAGTTAGGTCAGAGAGAGTAAGAAAATACAGAAATAGATACATAGAAAACTAAGTAAGAAAAATTAGAACAAGGCAGTGTATTAACCAAGGTAATAAATAAAAATCCAAAAGAAAAAATACAATGATAGTATACCTTATGAGTCTCCAAGCAGCGACGTTTACTAAAATCCTTTGTAGGAAGCCAATAACTAGTGACTAGAAATTTAAAAAGCATTAGTACAACCACTATGGGAAACAGTATGTCCCCAATGCATTTTTTTTCTACTGTACAGCATGCTGACCCAGTTACACATACATGTACATATTCTGTTTTCACACATTATCATGCTCCATCATAAGTGACTAAACATAGTTCCCAGTGCTACACAGCAGCATCTCATGGCTAATCCATTCCAAAGGTAACAGTTTGCATCTATTAATCCCAAGCTCCCAATCCACCCCATTCCCACCCCCTCCCCCTTGGCAACCACAAGTCTATTCTCCAAGTCCATGATTAAAAAAAAAAAAAAAAAAAATGAATGTTACAATAACAATGTGAAAAAAGAATATATATATACATGTCACTTGGCTGTACAGCAGAAATTGGCACAACATTGCACATCAACTACACTTTACTCAAAAAAAAAAAAAAAAAAAGGAAACAGTATGGAGGTACCTAGAAACTAAATAGAGAACTACCCTATGATCCAGCAATCCCACTCCTGAGCATATATCTGGACAAAACTTTCACTGAAAAAGACACATGCACCCACATGTTCACTACAACACTATTCACAACAGCCAAGGCAGGGAAACAACCCAAAGTCAATCAGCAGATGAATGGATTAGGAAGATGTGATACACATACACAATGAAATACTATTCAGCCTTAAAAAGAACAAACTAATGCCATTTGTAGCAACATGGATGGAACTAGAGACTCTCACACTAAGTGAAGTAAATCTGAAAGAGCAGGACCGGAGTTCCCGTCGTGGCACAGTGGTTAACGAATCCGACTAGGAACCATGAGGTTGTGGGTTCGGTCCCTGCCCTTGCTCAGCGGGTTAACGATCCGGCGTTGCCGTGAGCTGTGGTGTAGGTCGCAGACGCGGCTCGGATCCCGCGTTGCTGTGGCTCTGGCGTAGGCCGGTGGCTACAGCTCCGATTCAATCCCTAGCCTGGGAACCTCCATATGCTGCGGAAGAGGCCCAAGAAATAGCAACAACAACAACAAAAGACAAAAGACCAAAAAAAAAAAAAAAAAAAAAAAGAGCAGGACCAATGCCATATGCTATCATTTATATCTGGAATCTAATATATGGCACAAATGAACCATTCCACAGAAAAGAAACAAACTCATGGACATGGAGAACAGGCTTGCTGCCAAAAGGAAGGGGAAGGGAGTGGGATGGACTGGGAGTTTGGGGTTAGCGGATGCAAACTACAGCATTTGAAGTGGATAAACAATGAGATCCTGCTGTATAGCATGGGGAACTATATCTAATCACTTGTGATGGAACATAGTGGAGGATAATGTGAGAAAAAAATGTGTATGTGTGTATATATATATGTATATGTATATGTATATGTATGTATATATATATATATATATATATACATATATATATGTATGTATGTATGTATAACTGGGTCATTTTGCCGTACAGCAGAAACTGACAGAACATTGCAAATCAACTATAATAAAAAAGATTTTTTAAATAAAATTAATGGAGATGATTTATTAAAAATGAAATAAATTGAAAAAGCAAAACAAGCTTATATCTCATTAAATAAAAAGACAACTACTGAAAGAAACACCCACAATAGTGGCTCTGGGCTAAAGGTACTGGGAAGTGGGGAGGGATGGGAGAGGCCTACAGTTTTCCTTATAAGCTGAGTAGCACTTTGCAACTTTCTAAACTATACAAGGATTCTTTGATAAAAGTAAACATTAAGTAAAAGAGAACAACTATTTAGTATTTGATAAACAAAATCATGCTTTAGAACCACTGCTAACAGTGCCCAGGTTGATTTGCTCTGGCTATAAGCAGGTTACAGCAAAGGAGTAAATGAGCTTCATTACAACAGAGACCAGTTAAGGCTTTGATAGTAACATGCCAGAGACTGAAAATGCAGATGAAATTTAAAAACCAGCATGATTCATAATATTACATCAAAACAAACTGAAGATGCCATCAAATGCATAAGCATATATAATTATGTTTGATTAAATTGTGCTTATTATTATATACATAAGCCATCTGAATATATTAAATAAACAATGTCAGCTAAAATTTACGAACAGATGTTACAAACAGAGGGATCATTAAATATAAACAAGTCTTTAAAAAAAAGGCAGCATGAGAATGTAAAATTTTTATTATAAGTAAAATCCTCTTTAACCCCTACACTGAAACCCCTACATGAGAATGTAAAATTTTTATTATAAGTAAAATCCTCTTTAACTCCTACACTGAAATATCTGACAGTAGAATGGCCCTTTAAAATAAAAATTTTGCCAAGTTGTTTAATTTTCAAATTAAATAGATTTTATGAAAAGATAATGCTAAATATATGATAGCAATTGTAGGAAAAAGATTAAATAAAATAAAGATGAGCCGATCAGTCAATGAATAAAATATGACAAGAGCCTGTATGACTTAGAAGTGAATTAAATTACACTGGGTTAAATTTATATTTTGGAAAAGCGTACTATTGATCTTCCTGTCATACTTACATCTCTGTGCCTGCTGCTAGCAGAATCATGGAGTGGAATGTCATCACCTAATCCTTGTGTGTTAACATCTGCTCCAGCTGCTACAAGTATCTTAGCAGCAGCATAATAACATTGCAAGCCTTATGCAGTGGTGTCCAACTAAAGTTGGAATATTAACTGAATATATGGTGCACTTCTACTAATTCAAACATAGGCTTTTTATATACTTAACTATGTGGGACACATCGACTAAATGCATGCAGTACAGAAGGCAAAAGGAGTGATGAACAAGCTACTGGAAATAAGAACCTGAGAAAACAACCGATTTTAGAGAAAGGTCATTCACAATAATATTATTTCCCCTGGGGCTCAATTATCCAACAAAGTATTAAACATTTAAGCTTATCCAAAAAATATAAACTTGCTATAATTTATAATAATCATCTGAACTATGAAAAGAGAACAGAAAAAGGAGGCCAAAAAAAAAAAAAAAAGTGTTATGATTTTCCAGCAAACAAAACCCACATCTTGCTTTCATTTGTCAAGTCAAAAAAATCTTTTCTGGACTTGATTTTTTTTTTTTTTTCTTTTTAGGGCTGCACCTGTGGCATATGGAAGTTCCCAGGGTAGGGGTCGAATCATAGCTGCAGCTGCCGGCTTACACCACAACCAGAGCGACGTAGGATCTGAGCCCCATCTGTGACCTATGCTGCACCTTGTGGCAACGCCAGATCCTTAATCCACAGAACAAGGCCAGGGATCGAACCCGTATCCTCATGGATACTAGTGGGGTTCTTAACCTACTAAGCCACAACGGCAATTCCGACAGACTTAACACTTATTTTAATTGAATTAATTCATCATTTGTACTTACTTTTGTAGGTTGTTTAAAGTACTTCCACTTTCTGCAGTGAAAATATCCCCCATGTGATTACGTTTTTCTTCAACATAGGATTGTGCTGATTGGATATATCATGGTTTATTTAAACAAGCTCCTATTACTGGGCATTTAGATTACTTCCAATTTTTAAATATTAGAAACAATGCTATAACAAATATTCTTACAACTAAATCATCATGCATACCCACAATTAAATATTTAAGATAATACTTAAACGTGGAGTTGTTAGATCAAAGGAAAAGGACATTTTCAGGGCTTTCTGATAGATAATATCGTTTTCCTTTAGAATGGATAACGCTATACACTTTAAGTCTTACTTTCAAAAGTAGATCTTGTATACTGCCCTTTTCCCACTTATCCTGATTACTAGTCTTTAATTACTAGTCCTACCAGCAAAATCTTTCACATTCACATCTGCCCCTACACTTATCAATTCTTTGACTTGCTTCACAGCTCCTCGAATAGCTGCCATGTGTAAAGGGGTTTCACCACGTTCGTTTCTGGTGGCTGGTGGTGTTTGTGATGGATGATTTGGTGTGGAATCTCTAAGAAAGTTAACAAAAGTTCTAGGCTAAATATTTCGTACATTCATCTAAGGGTTTTTATAGGTAATGTGCTGATTTCCTGGAACACGGGAATATCTTCTCAAACAATCTGAAACTTGACTTGCATGATACATTTCTGACCCAGGCACATGGAGTAGACATTCCTTTAGGGTTATCAAATATTGCATGAGCCAATTAAGAAAAAATGTTTTATTCTGTCAATCCATGAAATTGGTTTAAAATGATAATAAAGTATCAGTTGTACCCTAAAAGTGTTTGCTCAATGAATAATTTGATAAATAGCAAAAATATTATTTTCATGGCATATTATAACATTTTTTCAACACGAGATAAAATGACAGTGAAGGCTAGAGTTTATACCTCTGACTCAAAGTACTGGAGTTCTATTCTGATATTAGGGGCAAATTAAGGTCACAGATGATTTTAGTATGAAATGACGCTTAAGATCTGTAAGAAATATGAACAGTCTGGAAAAAGGGCTTTCAAAAGTGGGTTGATGAGAGAGAAAAAATCTGCTTTGCTTTGATTCCTATCTTCTGATTTTTGTTCCAGTTTCTCTCTCAAAAACAAGAAAGTTACTCTGGAGATGCCCAGAGTGCTCTCCTCCTCATTTCAGAACTGAGAAACCACACAACAAAAAACTGGTTTCTTCATCAATTAAGGATTATGTACAGTGTTAATAATTAATTCTGAAAGTTTACAACTATTTAAGAGAAACAAAGCCCCTAAGAGAAAAAGGGCTATGAAAAATAATTTCCTAGTATCATACAATAATTTCCTTGCAAACCGACATGATTAGCATGCTAAAGTATCATCATCCTTTTCTCAATAAGGAGAAATTTTTAAATTGCCCTTTCAGAGTTTAAAGTACACTGTGTCAATAACGGTTTCCTATCTGTGGATTTCTACAATGTACACGCCAGAAGAGCAAGGACTTTGCTGCCTACTCAACACTATGTCTTGACCGCTTAGAAGACTTCTTGATACATAGTGGTACTCAAGCAATAGCTGTTGAATGAATACATGATTTTTATTATAATCTTGACAGTCAAATACTTCATTTAGCAAGTTAGTGGTTGAACTTTTTAAAAACACAAAAAGACATTTTTAAACTCAAACAACTTGCAATTAGTTATATAAAATTTTGTCAGCCACACCATAATAATATTCACACAGACAAAGTAACAGTAGTACGATCCATAATGGTGGCTCAGCAGGTTAAGAACCTGACATCGTGTCCATGAGGATGTGGGTTCAATCCCTGGCCTTGCTCAGTGGGTTAAGGATCTGGCATTGCCACAGACTGTTCTTTATTGTTCTCAGCCCATCATGATCCTGTCCTCTCTGTCTTCCACTTTAGAAGAACACAGACACTAGAAGACATAGCCCCTGTAGCATTAGGCAATGTTTTTAATTTTTTCATTAAAGTATAGTTGATTTACAATGTTGTGCCAATTGCACTAGACAGTGTTTAGTTGATTTACGATGTTGTGCCAACTGCATTAGGCAGTGTTAACTTGGAGATTTCAACAGTTAAATTGAACTTTACTTGTCACTCTCTGGAAATACATGTTTTGTTGAGGAAATTACAGCATGCAACTTCTAGGGGAAAAAGCAGGAATGCTAAAGGAGAAGAAATTTTTATAAGAGATTGCTATGTTTCGAAAATTGATGAATTATTATTGTCATTACTAAACGATCTCGCTCTATGGGGCAGTTTTTAAGACTCAAGTTACTGAGAAAACAAAACATTGAAACTACATTTATTTCAAGTTAATATTTCAAGTCATATTACTTGCCCCATTCAAGTAAGGTAGTCGTCAACTCTACCGATATTTAGTAAATAGAAGTTGATATTTCCAGATAGTTTTTTTTGGTAACAAGACAAAAAAAATCTCTCTGTTATCCATTACTATAATAGGATAAAACAGAATCATTTTTCTGATCATCTGCTAAAATCTCATTATTGTAAAATATTTGAAATGTACCAAAACATTAAGCAACTTTAAAGAACACAGAACTAGTGCTAAATCATTCTATTGCAGACCCATTGTGTTTTAAAGAATAAAATTTCACAGAAAGGAATAAAGCAATTTGTAGTTCAGGTAATGTATTAAAACTAGAAAAGATCAAATATAATATATAAATTCACCTAGAGCATCACCAAAATTGTCCCTTGACAAATTTATAAATTTATGTTCTTGGGATCAACTTATCTTTCCTCTGGAAACATGGGTGGTTTGAATGAAATGCAATATAAGCTAGAATGCAATGAGATATAAGACCAGGATTATGAGAAGGAAACTGAACCTGCAGTAAGAAAGACCTGCCTGCTCTCACCACCATCCAGAGCCCTGAATGCTCACGGATAATGGAGCGGAAATGTGAAAATGCCCCCAGCTGAGGCTTTGGGGCAAGTCTGTGTCTGAGACGAGGCCACAAGAGTGGGTGCAGGAACAGGTGCTATCAGGCTGTCTCCTCCCAGGGCTGTCCTTGTTGTGTCACATGTGGTGGCAATATGAGATCTGACTTTTAGGTTGGTAGCAAAGTGACTAAACAGATTGACCTAATTTCTGGAGACCAGAGGAGGGCCATCTGGATTTGTTTTTTCTCAGGGTGGCTTGGCTATTTGGGTTTGTGGTTCCATGCAAATTTTAGGATTCATTTGCTATTTTTGTGAAGAATACCACTAAAAACGGTGTTCGGTTGACTGTGGAGATGATCTGAGCGGTGCGGACACGGCCCTCCACAGCAGGACTGCCTGCCATCCTCCCCCTCCCCCTTCCGACCCTGGGCAGCAGTCAGCCTCCCCTTCACAGAGCCCCTTGATGTGAGACCAGCCCATGTGGGATCAAGGCCACACAGGCATGCCTTACTGAGGATGACCACAGCATCCCAGGTCAGAGGACACACAAGGGTTCCCTGAGCAGCTGGGACACAGGGTGTGGTGGCAGAGATGCCCACACTTGGGGCCAGGCAGGCACCGAGCAGCAGCTGCCGCCCTGTTCCCGAGGTGCATCCTGTGGTTCTACACCCCGGCCTTGGTAGGTTGCCCTTCTTGTGCCTAGTTAGAGGGACACGCATTCATTCATTCATCACATGTTCAATTGCTGCTCAATTCCAAGCCCTGGCTGGATGATGGTTTGTCCTTGAAGACCCAAATCAGATGTCACCTCCTCCATGAAGCCTTTCGTGATCCCCACCCTTCTCCTTGCTGTCCTGGCCTCACCTGGGACCCCCACCCAGTGTGGTGATCGTGCTTTGATTTCCTCCCCAGCCTGGGGGCTCTAGGAGGCCTTTGGGCCAGACACAGAAAGCTTCCTGAATGGATTCCTATGTGAAAAGTTCCTAAACCACTGAATGGAAAGGATTAAACAGGCCACATGTAGGTCAGATTTGCCAAAGGTCTGTTTCTTCTCTCGCCTCCTTCCTCCTTCCAGGGCCAGGACTGTATCTTACCCTTAGTTCGTCTGGAACTTTAATGGTCCAGATGACTTCTATCTTGAATTTTAGTTTTTTTCACATGTTGAAGACATTTCCTGGTTGTCTCCCTCAGTGTTGAGAAACTAAAATGGCAGGGACCTTCGGTGGCAAGTGACCCAAGACAGGATGTTGAGGGGCCTTCTCGGTGACTGGGGCTCAAGGCAGCTAGAAGTGGGGCAACAGACAGGTGGAGGCATTTTCCACCCCTTCCCCCCCATGACACACCACCCCCTCTGTACCTGACCAAACTGGTTGTAAAGGCCTGGGGACGCACATGTCTCTGGCTGATGGTGTGTCCTCAGGCCTCAGCTTTAGAGGCCACCAGGCCTAGATTCTAAGGTCTCCTGGGTGGGACTCTGGAAGGGCCAGGAGCCCTTAGGATCAGAAGGGTGACCTGGGAGAAGGCCAAACCACCAAGCCACAGGCAGTCCAGGCACAGAACCCCTGCTCCCTTGCTAGCATGGCTGCCTGGCCCCGGCAGTGTCGGTCCTGGGGCCAGAGGGCCAAGAGCAGATGCTGGTCCATCTTGCCTGGTGGCCCTAGCTAGAGCCTGGGTGGGGAGTGCAACAACGGTCACTCCCTCATAGACCTGCATGCCCAGTCTCCAGGGAGAGAAGGACGTGTCCACACCTCTGCACTACTTGGGCAGTTGCCTCCAGCATCCCTGGTGACAGCAGCTGAGGCCCATCCCAGGGGAAGGTAACCCAAGCGCCAGATGGAAGGGACGATCTAAAAGCGGCCACCAGGTGGCACCCGACACCCGTTGCAAATGTCCCCAGGATGGTTGTTAATCGCTGGCCAGCTGGCAGTGACACAGCACCCTTTTTGGGTAAATGCCCCAGTTCATTCTGGGGCGAGGCGAGGGCGTCTTGAATGACCTCCAAGCTTTGGTCACCGAGCTACCTCCTGGTTCGGCACTGCTCAGCAGGGTACAGCGGCAGCAGATGAACAGAGGGTGGCAGGGAGTAGGTAGTAGCTGGACCGATGCTGCTGCTGTTGCCTGGGAGTTACAATCGCTCCCCTCTGTGATGCCCGGGCGTGGGAATTCCACAGAGACCCTGGCTGCCAGGGCAGCACTAGTGAGAGAGGTCTCGGGTTCCCCTCCACCGTCTTTTCTCTTCCTCCCTCAACCCCCGCACCACCTTGCTTCCCCGCACAGGGGGAAGGAGGGAAGGATGGAGGGAGAGACTTCAGGGACTGGCAAAAGGAACCCAGGCAAGCTCTGGGAGAGCAACTATGCAGGATGCCATCCTTGCCAACCAAAAAGGTCAGTGGAGAGCAGACATACAAAGCCCAGAAGCTAGAAGGGAAGGAGAGAGTCAACCCCATACAAGTGGAAATAAAAACCTGTCTCTGAAACAGACCAAGACAAATCCCAAACACAGCAAACAGCTTCGTAGGGCAAATGCTCTTGGGGTCAGGCCATGAGAACATGGATTTCAGCATGAAATCCAACAGCAGACGGAAAGTAAATAAACACGAGCACACGTGTGTGTGTGTGTGTGTGTGTGTGGTGGGGGGTACATTTGTACAGTGCAACACTATGAGTGTATGTATGTTTGAAATGTGGCAAAAGTGGATGGTGAAGTGTAATCCCATCAAAAAACAAACAAACAAAAACACCAAGATATCCAGTCATAGAACTACTCTGGCCTTTTCCAAAAAACCACATATAGGGGGTTCTCTGATGGCCTAGCAGTTTAAGGGTTCCAGTGTTTTTACCACTGTGGCTCTGACACAGGTTCCATCCCTAGCTTGGGAACTTCCATGTGCTGCCTGTGGAAAAGAAGCACATTTGATTTCTTCACTGTCATTCACTATGTTATGCACAGTAGTGAAGGTACAGACACTATGTTTGTATATAAATTCAACTAAAGAATTTATGGAACATATTATCAAGAAGTTATTAACACTTAGGCTTTGAAAGTAGGCCTGGTTTAGTATACTCAATTCTCACAACCAGTTTGAAAGACCTTGAGAAATTACAAAATATTATATACTATGCACAGTCTAAGATTACAGCTCTCCTGTTTAATACTTGATCATGTCTGAACTCCAAAACATTCAGGATCTATTAATAAAAAGTATGTGGCGTGTTTGTAGATTTAGTTTTTTAAAAGTCTAAAAGAGCCCTAGTGTGGTAACACTGTTTTTGCGTTATGTAAATATAGTAAGTGACTTTGAGGACAGGGATTTAGCAGAATCTCTGTGGTCTTTCTGGCATTTATCATTAGGCTTGGTAGCCAATATCACAGTGATACTTGCTATGGTGCTTTGGGTTCTAATGAAAACCTCCTTATGAATGGCAGGGAATGCATAGTCCAAATCACTGGATTTTCTGTCAGACACCCTTGGCGAAACATTTTACAAATGTCCGGTTCTACATGATGAAGTTTCCAAGTAAAACCAACCAACCAATGTCAAAAGACCACTGCGTACTTAGAAAAAAAACCACAAACCCAAATTTCAATCTGTATAAAGAAGATGAGACCACCAGTTTCAAATCCCCCAATTTTAAAAAATTTATATACTTTGTTTTTAGAGACGTTTTAAGTTTACAGAAAACTGAGTAGATCACACGGAGTTTCCCTATACCTCCTTGCTCCCGCGCTCAGTTTCGACTGTTATTAAGATCTTGCATTTCTGTGCTGCATTTCATGAACCAGTGTTAATACATGACTGCTAATAAAACTGCATAATTTACATTGGAGTTCACTCTTCCTACTGTACAGAAAGGTCGGGGGTTTTGACAAATGTATGGTTACCTGTATCCACCGTCACAGCATCATAACCAATAGTTCATCATTCACAAAGCGCCTCTACTTCACCTATTGATACTTTCCCCTCCGCTGAGCCCCTGACGAAGACTGATCTTTTCATGTCTCCATAGTTTTATCTTCTCCAGAATGCCATACAGCTGGAATTATCCACCATGTAGCTCTTACAGACTGGCTTCATTCACTAAGCAATATACTTTTACATTTCTTTCTTATGTTTCTTGACAGATTGTTTCTTTAGACTACCTATTCATATTTCGTGCTATGGAGTTCCCATTCAGTGGGTTAAGAACACAACACTGTCTCTCTGAGGATGCAGGTTTGATTCCTGGCCTCACTCAGTAGGTTAAGGATCTGGTATAGCTGTGGCTGTCGGGTATGACTGCAGCTGAAACTCCGATTTGATCCCCTAGCCTGGGAACTTCCAGATGCTGCAGGTGCAGTCGTGAAAAGAAACAAATCCATTCTATGTACTTAACCAAAGTTTATTTATTATTAAATAAATAAATTTATATGGATTTGTTTCTTTCACCCTTTGAAGGACATCTTAGTTACTTTTAATTTTTGGCAATTCTGAATAAACATTCTATGAACATTTGAATGTTTTTATATGGACATGTTTTTAGCTTATTTGTGTAAATCGGAGCACAAGCGCTAGATCACATGGTAAGAGTACATTTATTTTTGTTAAAACATCCACTGTATCTTGGGGCCCTAATAAAGACTTGCCTAAATTTCTTGTCTGGCCTTTTCAATTTTCATTGATGAAGGAGGCCAAGAGCCCAGGATGATAAGAGATTTTATGGCACCCGATGTGGGGCAGTTGTCCCGTTTCTGGAAGAGGATCTGGGCATCTCCGGGGCCACCTAATGCAGCTTCCCCATGAGTGATGAGCAGCCCCCTGAACCTCCGGCTGCAGTGTCACCATGCTGGGTAAGTGTGCCTTCTTGGCTCTTGGCCTCCTTAATCAATGGAAATTGATAAGAGACCAGACAGAAATATTGAGGCTAGGCTTTATAGGGGATGCTTTATAGGCATTTTCTGCAAAAGAAATGATTTCTTGGTGGGGGGAGAGTAAACACTTATGGGAGAAAGATAAATGGTACCTTAGAGAAATATATGGGAGATATGGTAGTTTGGTGATGATGTCTATTTGAGTCAGGGGCTTCGAACAATTCTAATTTTAAAACTGTTTCCAAAAAGTAAATTTAAAAACAAATTAGAAAAGGGGAAAAGCCTTAGGCAAATCTTACTGCCGCATGAGGAAAGATCTATGTATCGGAGTTTAAAGTTATATAGAATGAGTTTTACGACTCTGCAACAACTGTAATACATCAACACATTGACAAAAGCCACAGCCTCAGTATATTCAAATCATGTCTGTCTAAATCTTTATCTTTATATATAGCGATAAAACTGGAAACTACAAGAAATCTATCTAATCAACACTGCTAAATATATATTTTTTCTTTTTGCTTTGTATCTCAGGGCTGCACCTGTGGCATATGGCAGTTCCCAGGGTAGGGTTCGAATCAGAGCTATAGCTGTCAGCCTAGGCCACAGCAACATGGCATCTAAGCCAATTCTGTGACCAACACCACAGCTCATACCCACTGAGCAAGGCCAGGGATCCAACCTGCGACCTCGTGCGTGGATCCTAGTCGTATTCACTTCCACTGTGCCACAACAGGAACTCCCAACACAGCTAAAGATTAACGACAGGTTTGGTGGTTTGGCTGCTGATTAAATAGCTGGTATCTGGGTTCAGCTGGAGTATGAAAAACTCAACAGTGCTGGGTTTTATTCACAAAATCTCCTTCAATGTTACATACAGAGAAAAATGATGGAAAATACTATAAAAATTCTTGTACACATATGACACAAAAATATTTGCTTCGATAAGGATTTTTACAACATATTTAATGGGAACAAACAAAAATGTTATGTTAACTGTCCAGTAGATATAAAGTTCTACTATTTCTTTTTCAGACAATGTAAGTTTTCTTCAAAATCTGTACATATTGTGTCATGTTTACAAAAGGGCTCATCACTAGATCTTAGATGAGAAGCCCTCCGGTACACAAGAATCAAGTTCAGCAATGCCTGGAGAGAAAAGGAAAGAATGGCATTCTTTATTTAAAATCCTTTCTAGTTAACCAAAATATAGGGAGTTAAAAAGAACAGAGACCTTTCTAAGTGTTAAGAAGAATGAAAAATATCTATATACGATTACAGCACAAAATACACAATGACTATTTTATCGTTTGCCCATGGTTACATGCTGAGCTCACTGCTCTCAAGGCCGACTCTCAGAGCTTCTGCTTTTCTCACTCCTCACTCATTTAGTCAACAGCCATGTGCTGAGGTACCGTGACAGGCACTGGAATTACGAGTGGAAGGTGACACAGGCCACCCTGAATAATCATATACTCTAAACTGGAAAACTAGACAAACAGGCAATTTCCATGCAGAGCCATAAGTCCTATGACAGGCAGAAAAGAGCGCATGACTGGAACCCTCAGAAGGGACATCCAACTTGGTGTCAATACTGTCAGCTTTCGCGTGGAGGTGATATGGAAGTAGACACCTGAAGGATGTGGCAAAACTATGGGAACTGGAGGGAAGAAGCAAACACAAAGAGCAGAGGTGAGCAAGGGCTGTTCAGAATTGCCAGCTGTCTGTCTGACTAGATGCCAGACAGAGGAAAGGGGCAGAGGAGGGGAGGAGGGAGCTAAGGCGGAATGCCTCCTCAGGAACCAGACTGACTTGGGTGTTTTTATTCCACGGGAAGGAGTCTGGAACTTTTCCTGGGGGCAAAAGCCAAACCAATGGCAACTTTAACGACAGGAAATTCAAATGCCACCCACCAAGTGAAAGCTGCATGAACTGTGATGGCCTGAGTCTGGGTTTTTTGGCCTCGATCACTACCAGAAAGTTGAGAAGGTGGTGAACCCCCTGTTTTCTCAGAACAGTGTCAGTGTGCAGGCGGACCGGGCCATGAGGAAGGCAGAAATAGAGAAAGAATAGAGCCACAAAGAAAAGCAAATCGGCTTTTTGAGAATTTGTTGAATGCTAAGGAACATGATGCATAAATAATGAATGAGTACATTTTTCATTATAAATGCTTATTGTTTTATACTTTTCATGTGATATGTATAGGAAAAATACTTACTGTAGTATCTGTTATGCAAACAATGGAAAGAGTTGCCATTTACTATTTATAGTTGATTTCAGAAATCAATGTCTAAATGTAATTCATAAATTTTGACAACATACCTTCTGCTAATGCTCTATTTATATATTTTTCCATCTTCCGCTGACTCTGAAATAAGTCAAATGTTATTTATAATGTTGAAGTTAAACAAGAGCATTATTGTACAAATGCTATATATAGCTTATGAAATATGGCCTGTAAATAATACTTTCAGATGAGACCTAACTTGGGGATTGCTCAAATAGAAAAATAAGCAAATGAATGAAATAAAATAAATTCCTACCTATTTTGATTTTCACTAATAGAGAACATACATATGTAATGCTGTTTGCATTAATCTGATCCAAAGTACAATAAATATTGGTGTATTGAATATACATAATTTCAGAGGCTGATGCTTGATGTTTCTGGGACAAAGAAGTTTAAACTATTCAAGTCAAATTTTACACTGAATGCATTACTTTGCAATTCTTAGAAAAACTTCCCTTTATTAAGGTTTAACCAATGGATTTTTCCTTAAAATGAGATTTCCATTCTTACACTTCTATGAAACTAAAATTTTAAGGTCTGTTCCATGGTAATAATTTTTCAACATAGAATCTTAAATACATAAAATGAAGAAAGTGGTTCTGTTATAATGTCATGTGAAAATTTTAGTGGCAAAAACAAAAAACCCAAAATCTGCTTGAAGAAAGGAATAAGAGAGGGGCTAGGCTGGTTTTCACCCTGGGTTTCTGATCATGACTTTCTAGAATTAGAAACAAGGAAAACAATATGGAATTCTTGAATTGTAACTCTGGAACTTTGTTTCCATTCTAGAAATGAGGGCCAGCTTTTGGAAACATCTATTTATATTTATCCACTTTGTTCTGAAATGGCTGAGGCTATTTCAAACTATATTGCAAGTGCCTCCACCTAGAGTATTATTTTTATTATAGGTTTCATACAAAACGCACCCTCTCGCTCAGCAGGATCTAAAATAGCATACTGAAGCCAACACTGAGGTGATAAGGATACCATGACAGACAATGCCCTGGTCAAGTGTACGTGCCAAGACAAATGTCTGCCTCACATGTTTTCCAACATTTTCAGACTCTTCTCCATAACATTTTTCTTACAGCAGCATTACAGAGAGGCCAAATAAAGTGAGTAATGTGACTGCATTCCTAGATAGGTCTTGTGAAAGTCACAGCTGATAACAGGTGAACGGAGAAAGCCTTATTGAAAGAATTTTATACTGCCTATACATACTTATATTTTTATCAAATTGTTTTATAATAAACTCTATGCAAAAATGTAAATCACATTTTATACATGTTGGATTAGGGAACTACCAGTGTAAGATTACTGTCGTTTCTGCCCAAAGCTCTTGCCCTCAGTGTGTACTTTTGAGACCTTTATGTTGATTTCTAGGTGAGAACTGTGTTCAGATGAAGGAAGTAGTTTAGTCCAACATTAATCAAAGGAACACACCTGCAGTGTTCTTTCAACTTTTCCATTTCACAAAGTCAAAGAAAGGTGAGAAAATTAGATAAGGAAACAAGGAATCTGCAGGCTGTAAGTGTAAGATTTTTAACTACAAGGCTTCCCTCTTAACCTTTAGTTTCCAAACTCTGTCCCAGTGAAAAAGAAGGGGGGCACTTCAGGATTGAGGGCCAAAGAAGTTTCAGCTTCAGACTCTCCTTCTTTCCTTTGGCTGAACAGCTCTATGTTTGTCTCTGTTTTATATAATACAGTTTCATGCAAAAAAATACTTTTCAGAAAGAAAGGGGTTTTTTTGAAAAATAATTTAAGGGAGGAAAGTGACTGATTTAGTTAGAACTTAATTTGACAAGAGGTAAGTGAGGCAGGCCGAGAGACTGCAGCTTGCCTGGGGTCACAAAGCAAAAGGCCTTCTTGCTCAGTCTAGAGGTGTATGACAGCTCCTTCCTCGGATTAGGGAAAAAGACAGATTTTAAACTAGAACTGAGAGAAAATATGGAAGAGTGTCATGTAGACAAATAATGTTTGAGGTATGAGACATGAAATGATAACTTTCTAACTAAATTATATGTTTTAAAGGCATGGACAAGAGTAAATTATCAATGCAACTCCTATTATATGCGGTCAATACACTCAATTTCTAAAGCACACTTTTGTTTAACCAAAGGACAGGCAACTTGAAGGAGAAAATCTTTAATGGTATCAAGCCGGCTGAAACAGAGATTCTTCCTTAAAACAATATTCATTTCCTCCAAATAAAATTTATTTTACCAAAGTCAGCCAACAAATGAATTACCCACCTTGGAGGTAATTTATGGCCATACTTAGAATATAAAACAGATTTCTCTTGACCACCTAGCATCCTTCTCTCCAATCTCTCATCATTACCTGGTATATACAAGAGAGAGGAGCTCAACCCCAACTGCAATTTAAATCCAGTCAGAAATTACAGGTGAACTTCACTTCCTTGGCCTAAAGTTTCCACCTGAGGACTTAGACCTCCTCTACCCACCTCAGGAGAGGAAAGGAGATTTACCTAGTGGGCGAGTTTGTAAGAAGGAACTAAGGAGAGCCTGCTTGGTTCTGAATCTTTTCTTTGAAAAGATGTGTCTTCCCAGAGCACCTTGAATTTGGGTCTCACATCTGCAGGAAGGAAGCAGCACGCCCCGGCAGAGGTGTCAAGCATTTGCTTCCTCCCTTTAGGACTAAGAGGCAAAGGGCCCGATTGGGGATGAAGAATTCCGAAGCCCAGGGTGGCTGCACATCTAAACTCTGTCCTACAATTCATCAGTATGTGTTAGTGATGAGGCTACTTAGCTGATCACCACCTGCCTGACTCCTTCCCACATTCTTTCCTTACAAGGAGAAGTGTCATTGGCTAGCTACCTCATCACAGTTTCAACAAGGACGATGACCAGAAAACACTCAGAAATGTTTCCTTCTTCCCTGACATTGCAATTAATGTACGCTGTTCAAAACAACCCCTAGCTTTTTTTTTTCTTTTTTCTTTTTTTCCTCTTTCTTTTTTCAGCCGCAACTGTGGCATATAGAAGTCCAGGTTAGGGGTCAAATTGGAGCTGCATCTGGACCTATGCTTCAGCTTACAGGATCCGTAGAACTCCCAAACCCTATTCTGAACCAGGGAAAATTAGTAAGGAGTATTTTTGACAGAGAAATATAGTAGAGCCAATCACAGTACAAAGCACAGCAAGTACAAATATACGTCCATTCAACCAACCATAACGTATTCCTGTTAGATGAAATTCCAGGTAATGGGCTGGAAAATAAGGTTGCACTCTCTTTTTGAGACGAATTTGAGAAAAGCATACATGCCACACACATAGACATACACATGCCTTTCTAATATACTTTCAGTAATTATTGATACTTTTAAGTTAAAATTTGATATCATTCTTATTTTGAAAGTTATAAAAGTAAATGCAACTAGGGAAATATAATAAAACCAAGCCATGTAAACCACTTCATTATCCACTTGTAAGTAGGTTCATGTGTGAAGGAAATTACACTGGTTAGCTTGTTAGCATTAAATACATCTATTTTGCTGCAGAGAAAAGTACTGAGGAAGACTCTGTTGATTAAACTGCTGAAAAATGAAGTACAGGGAGGAAAAATGAATGAAAAAGGACTGGAAGAAGTTGAGCAGTTACCCTTATCTTTCAAAAGATAAAATGCCTGCTCACTGGTCCATGTGGACAAAACGAAGTGGGACATGTGGGATTACATGGAGCACAGAAGTAAAACAATAAACACGTTGTCTGAACTCTGCCTCTGACTTCTGAGAAACTCGCTTAACTGTTGTGATCGTGTGATCAGAGTTAAACTTCAGCGTGGACGGCACTGCCTTGGTGATGTAAACTGGAGGCTTATTTCTGAAAGGAAATGTGACTCAATATTCTGTTGAGACACATCATGTGTCATGCTAAACGTTCATCTTTAAGTCAAAAGCAAAAGAGAAATACCAGATGATGTCACTTCCATCTGGAATCTAATATATGGCAGCAGTGAGCCAATCTACAGAAAAGAAACAAGCTCTTGGGCATGGAGAACAGACCTGTGGCTGCCAAGATGGAGGGGGAGGGAGTGTGATGAGGGCGGAGTTGGGGCTTAGTAGATGCAAACCACGGCCTTTGGAGGGCATGAGCAATGAGGTCCTGCTCTACTTCATTTTTCAGCTCCTTGATCAAAACCCACCCCTTTCTCACATTTTAGACAGTATGTTAACTCCTCTCAGAGGATTATTTTATGTTTTCCTAGTAGAAATAGTTACAGCCACAGCAATTCTAGAAGGCCCCTTCCTTCTGACTGAGAATTCAGAAAACAGTACCTGTAGAAGAACTCTTTTCAGGCATCCCGTCTATAGTGATCACGGAGACATGTCTTTGCCTCTTGAGGGAATATTTTTAAATCTCTCTTATTAACTCCAGCATGATTTGACAGAGAAGGCCCCACAAGGGAGCTATGTAAATCTCAGAATTACAACATTATGTTTAAAATGAACTATCTTTCAATTTAACGAGAAATACTAAACAATAAACACCTCTTTCATCCAAAAAATTAAAGTGTGAAATGCCTCAGCATTTTTTCTCTTGCGTGACTTCTGTCTTCTGCACACAAACCCTCTTTCTTTCTCATCTTGTAAAATGATGCATGTCATGATTTTTTGGGTGTCAACTAATGAGAATATTTTAAGTTTGCATCCTGCTTATCTACTGACAGAAGAGTATGACATGTATTTTATTTTTGTACCCTAGAGTCCAGTTTCAACACTCTGAAGCATTCAGGCCCAGCTGAGCTGCAGTGCTAAGCATCTTAACTTTGCTCTTCTATGATTTATTATGACATGACGCCAAGTGAGGAAACAAGTTGAAACATCATTTAAGGAGGGCCCAAGCTACTTTACATCAGGAACATCATGAAAACACCCTGATTAAAGAGGGTATTTTAATAGCACTGACACACACAATGTAAAGTCATTGCAGTTTACAGACACCCCATCATTGCCATCTTAGACATCATTCATCTAAGTCATGGCAAGACAGAGACATAGGTGAACTTCATTTAAAAAGTTTAAATAGTGCCTTTATTTAACATATATTTAGGAATGTACTACAATTGCTGAGCAAGACATTTTATAAAAATTGAAATTAAAATGCCACCAGTAAAACAGAAATTAAGAATGTACTTTCATGTAAGAAAATGACCAAAGTTTTAAGTTAAACACAGAAATGAGGGAGTTCCTGCTTCGGCGCAATGGGATGGGCAGCATCTCTGCAATGCCAGGATGCAGGTTTAACCCCGGACCCCACAGTGGGTTAAAGGATCTGCATTGCCTGACCTGTGGCATAGGTTCCAACTGTGGCTCAGATCTGATCCCTGGCTCAGAAACTCCAAATGCTGCAGGGTCACCACAAAGGAAAAAAAGAAAAAGAAAAAGAAAAAAATAAGCAGAAATGAACCTTTTATTTTTATGGCTGCACCAGTGGCAATGGAAGTTTCTAGGCCAGGGGTCGAATCAGAGCTGAGGCTGATGGCTACACCACAGGCATGCCAACACCAGATCTGAGTCACATGTGTGACCTATGCCACAGCTTGGGGCAATGCCTGCTCCTTAATCCAATGGGCAAGGCCAGGGATTGAACCTGCATCCTCTCGGACACTGTGTTGGGTTCTTAACCCACTGAGCCATGATGGGAACTAAACCTGTTAATTTAGTGTTAAAAGTTCACTTCATTCGTACAAAGGCTTTATCATCGCTTCCTTTAAGTAATAAACATCCATGTGTGGTTCAGTGCTTGAATGCCAACCATTCACTTATGCTGAGGGGTAGGAAAACTAACGTGCAACAGAATTTGAAAATTACTGTCAACTATGGCCAAGCTGTAATCAAGTATGCCAAACATCTGAAAGTGTATCTTTGGTTATTCGGCAATAATATTTAATTTCTAAAGTAGCATCTAAGGAGTTCCTGTTGTGGCTCAGCAGTAACAAACCCAACTAGTATCTGTGAGGAAGCAGCTTTGCTCCATGGCCTCCATCAGTGGGTTGAGGATCCAGGGCTGCCTGAACTGTGATACAGGTCACAGACACGGCTTGGAGCCTACGCTGCTGTGGCTGTGGCAGAGGAAACTTCCATATGCTGCAAGTGAAGCCCTAAAAAGAGAAAAAAAAAAGCATTTAAATGCAGCTTTTCAAGAAATTTAAATTTGTCAATTAGTTACATTTATTGAATAAAGTTGATGATAGGTATCTCTTAAAAGGAGAAATCCAGGGACTTAAAAAATGACAAAATTTGTCTTCTGTCTTTATTAGCACAAATAATTATGGCTTTTACTAAGTGTGCATAAGTCAAATAAACAACTCAGAATTTCACCAATTGAAAACACGAATTATATCAGAAATCTGAAACGCAAGGAAGAAAGGATAATTTAACTAACCTTCATCAAGTCAGTCACAATGCTGTCAAAAGAAGGCCGTGAACGTGAGGTAGAAGACGTTAAGGTTTCTCTTGTTGTAAGATTCCTTCTGAACACACGGAGCTATTGGGAATATTTTCAGCACCAGGTGGCTCCAGGACTGGACTTGTAGTAAATGTTTGGGGTAAAGATCTGTTCCGCTGTTTCTTCAACAGAGGTTTCGTACTGGTCTCAGCCAGCCTCTCCTTAATCCTGTGAAGTCTGCAAAATGCAAATTTCATTCATTTCATTTTCCTCAGATGATTCCTAACTGATAGGCACCTTATTAAGTTGCCCCCATAATAATAAATGGAATGTCCCACTGAACCATGTTTTGACTCAGAAAATGTCTCAGGGCAGAAGGACATATATGCCTTGATCAAAAAGAACAGAGACAGTTCCAGAGGTAGCTACAAGTATCCCCTGCTTCCCAAAAGTATATGTTCTTTGCTTTAAGGGAAGGTTTACATGGGCATGTTTTTGATGATAACTGGAAAAAAAAATCTGAAGAGGATTTCCGATTTTATGAAAAGAGGCAAAGACCCAAAACAGTGGTCAGTGTTCTTTCTGCAGAGAGCCATCTCAGAGGCACTGCAACTCAAGCAGGGAGAGCAGACCCATGAAGCTCCTCCCCCAGGAAGTACATTTAGCATCTCAGCATCAAGCCTCCGTGGCTTTTAACTGTGCCAGAAGCCTCTGTGCTTTATTTATGCATATTTATTTTATGCACCCACTAGCAAGAAGTGTCCTCAGCTAACTGCTTCTTTGCTTTATGCCATTTGGGTTATAGGAAAGATTTCATAGGGGGAGTTCCGATTGTGGCTCAGTGTTAATGAACCCAACTAGTATCCACGAAGATGCGTATTCCATCCCTGGCCTCTCTCAGTGGGTTAAGTATCTGGCGTAGGCATGGGCTGTGCTGTAGGTCCCAGACGTGGCTCAGATCCTGCTTTGCTGTGACTGTGGAGTAGGCTGGCAGTTGCAGCTCTGATTCGACCTCCCGTCCAGGAACTTCCATATGCTGCAGATGTGGCCATCAAAAGAATTTAAAAAAAGATTTCATAGAAACATTCTACATTTGGATAGTGGGGACACCTGTAGCTCATAACAGTAGTTACCAAAGTATGGGAGGTGGGAGCTGCCCTTGCTGTTTTCCACAGGCAGGCCACTGTATTGTCCTCAGCCACTAAGTGAAGTATACTGCCCTTCACCCCTATGTTAATTTTCCCCCTTTCACATGCATGCCTTTATGTAGGTTAGGAAAATTTAAGAGGATCCATCAGAGTTTGCCTTCACAGCACCCTCTGGTGATGAAAGCAAATATCATAATCAAGAAAGTAAATTTATCAAAAGCCAGAATGTAACCCTTTTGGTTTAAGGTATCATCTTCCAAAAAATAGTTCAACTTGATAACACTCCTGTTTATAGAAATTCCAACAAGAAATTTTATAATAATATCACTCTCTACATTGCAAAGATGCTAAAGCACTTAGCTTATGACTCTATGTTTTAACTTACTTGTTCAGTTTTTTTCCCAGCGACGTTCTCAATTTTAATTCTTCTAGGTAGAGTTTCTTACATTTTTCCAATTTCATTTTACTAGAAGATTCATGAAAAGTGTGTTCTTTGGAGCATTGAGATTTCAGATATTGCTCTAAGTTTTCTTGAGACGCTGCTTGTGTCTAAAGCAAATTAAAAGGAAACATTTAAAAAATAATTATAACCTGAGTAACTCTAGTATATTTACTCGTTTAGTTTGGAGTCAACGATTCAGAGAGCAAATGTAAATGTGCTGAAAAAGAAGCTCACTTTAAAATGTTTATCATCAATGTTAACTGAATTATATCTGAATTATAAAATTAAAGTTGAATTGCTGTTATATTAGTGCTCATGTCATGTGATAACATAAAGAATCATAGGATCACTTTAAAATTTAAAAAAAATTGAGAAATACAATGTATGAGTAATCCAAGAGTACAGCACAATTTTTCAATCACAATATTTTCTTATCCTCCAAATAGCCCTGCATTATACCAATTGGTGTGATTTTGTCATCTGAATCACTGTAATCTAAAAGCTCAACTTAGTGATAATAATGACGGAAACTGGAATATCTTAAGGGAGAAAAAAATGCCATCTTCCACTCGGAAATCTACAAAACCAACTATTAGAAGAGAAGCAGAGGAAACACATAAAATGTATACATCCATGTTGTAATTTAGAGGGAAGTGAATTATAGCACATTCAAGATCAATACATCCACCTGTAGGAATAAGCAGACTTTTGTTAACTGTTCTTCTATCTCCTGTCTTGCTCCTTCTTCAGTCCCCTGTTCACAGTGCTCTACCTGACTGCGTTCCACCATATTCATTTCTATGTGACTCTTGAGGTTTACTACTGCCTGTTCCAATTTTTTTTATTCTCCTCGAGTTTTCCACATCTCTTCTGCATTCCTTTTGTACATAATAATTCCTGTTGAAGAACTTGATTTTTTTGCATCCAGATGTAGACATTTGGAACATGCAGTTTACTGCTGTGCTCTCGGACCATCACTCTGATATGACAGAGTGAAGAATAATAATGACACTGAGTAATACAGTGTAATGAGGGAAGTAGGTTGAGAACAGCTTAACTCACAACCAATATCACATTTTGAAATAAATTCAGTTACAATAAAATGCTATCTACACTGTAGAATGTAGAATCTTGAATTATGCAGAAAATGAAAAATTTCAAACCACCGAGAGTCACAAAAATAAAATCATTCCTGTCATCATCTGTATTACACATTTGCACTTGATTTTATATTTTATGTCTATAATTATTGCATATCTTTCCTCCGTAAAAGGACTATAAGTCATCTCTTAGTAAAAAGTCCCTTAGCACTTCCCCCTTAGCTTAGCTGTCCATGATTTTTAAGGAAGCTGTAGGGATATTGAATTCTTTAGAGGTGAGTTAATAAATGGCTCCCCAAACAACATTTTGAAAATAAGACTCTAATGAAATAATCTCTTTAGTCTGCATTCCAATGCCATAAGCCTTTTTTCAGAACTACAAATATTTTATACTCATTTGACCTGCATTCCAAGGAGAAATGTTTCACAGAGTGAAGGAGAAATCATATCTCCCAGTGTAAAAGTTTAGTGAGATGATGCACACAAGTTTCCTGAACCAAACAATGCCTCAAGGTTTGTAAGTCTTTGTTACTTCCCAGAAAATAAGAGAACAAATGAAACCAAAACAAACCAAAGTACTCACTGGTATTTCAGTGACACTGAGTTGGGAAGGACTCACTGACTGTAGGTACAATGATGTCGTGAAGAGTAAGGATAAAAACGCAAGGGCTTTGCAAGATGGTTAAGGGAAGACTGATGGCCCTTGAACAGGCTGACCGTGGCAGCCAACAAGAAAAGATGATTAACCTAAAGAAACCAGGACTCACTGGGTTCAAATATCTGTATCCCATTTACAGCACTTGCATGTGTCCAGCTGTCAAATACAACTAAAATAAAGAAATGGCTTCCTGGCTAAGCTCACACCCAGGGTACTGCCAGGAAACCATGGTCTACAGATGAGCCAAGACTGTAAATCCCCTTGTTAAGACCTTGGAAAGATTTCATGTCTGCCTCAAATTCTGTTAAAGATATTAAAGCATAAGAATTGAATGGTTTTGTCCATGAGAACTTCACAGGGAGCTCAAGGTGAAGAGCTTACCTCAAAAAGATTCATGTAAGGGCAGCTTTTGCAATGGAATGTACCCCAATAAAATTCAGAGGAAACTCAAAGTTTTAAAGAGAACTGTGGAAGTAAAAACACTGCTACCACTGTTGACTAAAAGAAGCCAAGAATGGTGGGTGTGTGGGTGGTAGATAACTGGACCCTTTATTTCCCACATCTTCATAGTGAGAGGACTGTAATCAAGGGGCTAAACACTAAAAACCACACCCAGGTACCTTAGCTGTATCTGTATCTGATGAAGATGGTACAATCTGGGACTTGAGCCTGAACCTGACACCATCATAACTGAGAGTTGTGGGAGAACTAGGTAGGAATAAGTGTCTTTTTCATGTGGATGGAATATAAAAAATTGTGGCCAGTGAGTAGATATAAGGCTGGTTTTTAAATGTAAAGATAAGTTTTAGAAAACCCACCTTATAAAAAAGGTCTGACATGGGGCAACCTTAAGTGACTTGCTCCTAATGAGCAGAATACGGGGAAAATGCTCTGTGAACTGCAAGCCTAGGTTAGAAAAGACAATACAGCTTCTCCTTGGCCCTTAACCTGGGATCCCAGGCCACTGTTGTGAAGGAGCTCAGGCCGGAAAGAGACCCCAGGTGTTCAGGGCAGGGGTTGCACTCGCCTGGCCCAACCAAAGTTCCAGCCACCCACCACCACCAATCAGACGAGTGGGTGGACACACCTTCAAGTGATTCCAGACCCCGGCCTTCTCGCTCCCCCAGCTGAAGCTCAGGGGGACAGAGGCCACTGTCCTGGCCATGTTCTTCCCAGTGTAGATTATGAACAAAATACATGTTGTTTATTTAAGCTACTAACCTCTGGGAAGTTGTCAGGGAAAAACGGATAAACAGGAAACTGTATTAAAAATGATCATAAGAAATATCTCATAAACACAGTAGAATCTGGGATCCTATAACCAGGAATCTAATAAATGCAGAGATTACTTTAAGGAGTTCCCACCATGGTTTAGCAGAAACGAATCTAACATCCGTGAGGACGCAGGTTTGACTCCTGGCCTCGCTGAGTGGGTTAAGTATCTGGTGTTGCTGAGAGCTGTGGTGTAGGTTACAGACACGGCTCACATCTGGCATTGTTGCGGCTGTGGCATAGGATGGTTCTGATTTGTATGTAGCTCCGATTTGACTCCTAGCCTGGGAAATTCCATATGCTGTGTTTGGCCCTAAAAAAAAAAAAAAAAAAAAAAAAAAGACAAAAAGAAAAAAAAAATCTACCAGATTAATTTCTTAATGACAAAAAACACTGAGGAGAAGAAGCAGATATCTAGAAGAGACACTTAAGAACTTCTGAGGAGGAAGCTTTTTAGGGTTCCCTTTAATTACAATTTCTTATAAATTGGCACGTGAGCCACCTTAAAAGGTCTCAAGATTGAGGCTAAGGAAAACTTGTAAGCAAGGAGGCACATGATTTGAAGTACAGCACCTGAAAAACAACTAGAAATCGTCAGTAAAATAACCAAAATCAGACTTTTTAACTCATCTCATTTAACTGAAATTCCAGAGATAGGCAGCTTTGAGTATTTAATAATCTAGCACTCAATCTGCATTCATGTTCCTTTCCTCAGGGAGGAAATAAACCCTATGGAAGCATTTTTAATTTCCACACTAGTAAAACATAAGTAGTGTCCTTTGGTGGTATTTAAGTTAAATACAATTTTCTCTCTGCTTAAAGCTTGTCCGCATGAGGAGGTAACACTATCTCCTCTTACGTTCTACCACAATGCTTCTCCACATCACACAAACAGTCTTTGAAATTGTGAAATACAAATTATGGATTTATTACTTGTCTCTGATAAACTGATTAAATATTACCTGTTTTTTTTGGGGGGGCGCACTTGGGCCTGGGATTGAACCTGTGTCACAGTAGCAACCTGGGCCGCTGCTGTAACAACACTGGATACTTAACCAGCTGTGCCACAAGCAAATTCTCAATATTATCTGATTTTTAACAGCTGCACTCTTGAGTATTTTTCTTTGGATGGCATGAAACCTTTATTCCATTAATTATGTATTAGTTATAAACACGGCTACGCATCCCTTGAAGTAAAAGGAGGTGGAAACAAGGACCTGTGAATTCTGAGAGCCAAGAACACGATCAGGAGGAGTGGTGCGCACAAGAACCAAGTCAAAAGAGGACTGAGCTGTGAACTGCAAGAGGCTGGATAGAGAGACTACCAAAGAGGAAAGCTGACAGCACAGACTTAATTTTCTCCCCCAGACGGCAAAAAAATTTATGGATGAGTCTGTGAATTATAATGAGTTAAACATAAGAGCGCACAGAGAGGACCAAGGCAGCAGATCCTGTGACCAAGATTTGAGAAAAACTGGAGTGAAGTGGGAGGCACTGGGTTAGAGAAGTAGTTCTGATAGAGGGCAGAAGAGAAATGGACTTTATCTTTGTAAGCCTACTTTCCATCATGTCATGGAGTCAGCAGGCCTAAGCTGGCCACAGTTCCTTCAGAAGCAGAAAATCTCCACAGCAGTAGTTAAAAATCATCCCACTATACTGACCTGTTATTATTACATAAAACAACTGTTAACCTGTAGGATGACTGGGGAAAGCGTTCCCATAAAATCTGACAGTACTGGCACACTGGCATACAGATCAGTGCATCACCACTGAGGATCTAAAAAGAAACCCTCACAGTTACAGTCAGTTGACTGTCAGTAAGAGTGACAAGTAATTCCATTTAAACAAATGGTACTGGGACAACTGGATATCCGCACAGAAAAGAATAAGATGAAACCCCTACCTCAAACCATATGTAAAAATTAATTCAAAATCCAAGAGCTATAACTACAAAAATTCTTTAGAGGAAAACACAGGTGTTATCTTCATGACTGGATTTGACAACTGTTTCTTAGATATGACACCAAAAGACAAAAAATAGATCAACTGAACTTCCTCAATATCAAATACGTCTGTGCTTCAAAAGACCCCATGAAGAAGCTGAAAAGGCAATCTCCTGAAGGGGAGAAAACATGTGAAAATCCTGTACCTGGCAAAAAAAAAAAAAAAAAAAAAGGTATCCAGGATACCAAAAAACCCTTCCAATTCAGTAATAAAGCAAAACCAATTTAAAAGTGGGCAAACACTTGAACAGACATTTCTTGGAAGAAGATACATAAGTGCATCATAAGCACATGAAGAGATCCTTAACAATATTAGTCATCAGAAAAATGCAAATCCAAACCACAATGAGAGGCCACTTCACACCTACTAGGATGGCTATAAGCAAAACAACAGGTCACAGTAAGTGTTGACAAGCATGTATAGAAATTGAAATGCTTACACACTTTGGATAAAAATGTAAAATGGTGCAGCCACTCTGGAAAACAGTATGGCAGTTCCTCGAAAAGCTAAACAATGACCATATGATACAGCAAGGCCAGTCATGACTATAGTCCCAAAAGGAAGGAAACATGCATTTATACCGAAACCTGCTGTTATATTACAAATGTTCACACTGGCATTATTAACAATAGCCAAAACGTGGAAACAGCTCAAAGGTCTAGCAGCTGATGAATGGATAAATAAATGTGGTCTGTCCCTAACATGTTGTAATGTTCAGCAATAAAAAGAAAGGAAGTGCCAATACCTGCTACAAAATCGATGTACCTTGAAAACATTGTGTGATTCTATTGATATGAAATACCCAGAAAAGGCAAATCCTCTTACAGAGACAGGGAAGTGAGTAGTGGTTCCCCAGGTTTGGGAAGAGTGGGGAAGGGGACACTGGCACAGGGTGTTGGCTAGAAGGTATAGGGTTTCTTTGTTGGGTGATGACAATGTTCTAAAATTGATTGTGGTGACAACTGCATAACTCTAGGAATACACTCTATGTCACTGAACGGTACAATTTACATGAATGTTTTATATTTCACTAAAGCTGTTACCAAAAAATAGCTGATGCTTTGGGATCAGGAATGGTGTGCTGTTCGGCTTCACATCACTGGCCAGGGTTCAAGACAGAAGGGAACTAACAGTGTGCTCTTTTGAATAGGGAAAAAGGTGTCTGTCTTACTCATATAACATCTATAAAATTAAAGGGAAAATCTGTGGTTCACTGCTCAAAGCACTGAGTGATTTATAATTCCCCAAATTAAGAGTTTTTGGGGCCCCCAAACTGAATACAAATTACCTTATGTTTTAGCGTATCTATCTGAATATCCATTTCAGTTGGACTGCTTTTTACAACACCTTGGGCACTAAGCTCTCCTTTTTCATGTTCATTTACTTCCCTTCTTGCCATTTCCAAGCGTTCCTTCAATCTATAGAAATGTATAGAATGAGTAAGTCAAGTTCTTTAAGAGTAAATATTTAATAATGACTTAAAACAGATATATCTTCTACCATGTAATGTAAACAAACCTACAAATTATGGTCCTTTCTCATTTGTTTGCTCTAATATGGTTTGAAAATATAATAACTAAATTATAATTTCAGATAAATAACATCAAGAATTTTAGAAACATATACAGTAGGGAAAGTGTTAGTATATGCATGTACATATCACAATTCATATAGATTTCTTATTTATATATGTCATTATTTACATCCATTTTTAGTATGTTAATATGAAACATTAACTTATTGTCTTACTAAATACTGGTAATACACCAGAGATCAGCACCCAAGATGAAGAAGAAGAACATACTTATATGTGAATGTTTTGAAAAGATACAAAAATACATTTGGGTACCTGCTGATCACAGCCTACAAGAAGAAAATAAAGCTCACACAGAAAACATCAAGTCACTCACTCAAAATAGAAAAAAGAAACAAGAGAGAAAAATCTTTGGAGTCTGAGTTGCGGGGAAAAAAACCCGCCAGGCTTTAGAAGAAAGGAAATCAGCAGAGAGAGCATGTGTAACAGTCTCCTCAAGACTGTTTTAAGAGATCTGGAAATCTTGGTTAGTGAGGTGTTAGCAATATGCAAAGCAACAAAGAGAAAGTTATTTGAGAAAACAATATTGTTGAGAATCAGGGAACAACCCTAAGTAGAATCAACCCTCAGCATCCACAGCGTTTTGCTTCCAAGACCCTCACATACCCTGTGGATACTGAAATCCTCAAGTCCTTTCTAGAAAATGGTGCGGTATCTGCATATACCCTGCATATCCTCAAGTATACACACTCGATCTTCTCTAGATCCTTCTAAAATCTAATACAATGTAAATTCTACCCAAATAGTTGTAAATGCAATGTAAGTACTATGTAAATAGTGGCCCAGCCTGAGCCCAACCCAAGTTTTGCTTTTGCAACTATCTGGAATTTTTTTCTGAAGTTGGTTGAATCCAGGGATGTTGAGGGTGAAGTGCACTCAGCAAATAGGTGGGGGCTTCACAGACACTGGGAAACACTAGTCTTTTCTTTATTTTCTGAGTGGTCAAACCATGCTCACTAAGATTATTGTACTTTAAGTCATACTTCAAATACATAAATATATATATATTTGCATGTATATTTTCTAACTAATAGAGCAGAAAGAAAACATAAGCCAAATCAAGATAATCTTCCATGTTATTAAACATGACACCGATGGGGTTTTAGATATTAAAATACTTGAATGCTGAAGGGGAAGAACACTACTAAAAGAAGGAAGATCACCAAAAAGAGCAAGGATATCCTGCAAAAATAAGAATTCAAGGTAGACGATGAAGACTAGGGTGACTATAAGCAGCAGGCACTGTCACGACGGTTTTGGAAATCATTAGAGAGTAAGCGTGACAGTGCGGCATTCAAAAAAGTTTCAGACTGTGCTTTTAGTTTCCACAGTACATTTTCAAAAGGGAAATTTCTATAATTATGAAAAGGCATATATAGAGTGTGTCTGTTTCTAGGCTTTAATAAAATAATAATTCATTAATAGTTGAAATGATCTGAAATATTAAAATCTTACCCAGTAAGCTCTTTTTCTAATCCATCAGTTTTCTTCTTTTCCCGATCCAAACTGCTTTCCAGAAACGGTATGAACTCCCCCAGTTGCTTTAATTGTTCCTTTCCATCCACAGACTTTGAAAAAAAAAAAATAAGCAAAGTTATTTTTTCCTATCTAGACACTTATTTGTCTTTCTTAAAAATGTTATTTTTTTGGAGTTCCCACTGTGGTGCAGCAAGTTAAGGATCTGCTGCTATCTCTATGCAGCTGTGGGTTTGATCTGCCTGGTACAATGGGTTAAGGATCTAGTGTTACTGTGTCCGTTGTGTAGTTCACTGTTGCAGCTTGAATTGGATCCCTGGCCCGGACACTTCCATATGCCAGGAGATTGTCTGAAAAAATACATATATTTTATATTATATATAAGTATATTTATACACACATTACATCACATACCATATATGCTAGACAGACATGTGTATATATGTTATACATACCTACATAACATATATGTGTATTTATATAGACATATATATTTCTTATGAGTCCATGAGTCATAAGTGTTTACAGTGAACCGTAGTTCATAAACTTGATGTCATAAGTACAGAATTCATAAATAATGGCTTTTGTTAAAACAACTTAACTGATTTTTCATTTTCATGATTTCTTCATTTTTTCTGGAACTGAAATTGCCAAAATTTATGTGTTAAAAACAGAGGTTTTGACACATAAAAGACTAAGAGTTGATAAAAATCTTTTTCAAAGAGTAGTTATATTTAGAATTCGGTTTCTAAAAATGCCCTAGCAACATTTTCATCCATAGTTCATAATACTCCAGGTTTTGTTCATCACATCTTACTAAAATCATCTCTGAAGAATTTCCACTCAATTCCCATTACATTTTGTTTTATGATCACATGGCCAGGGGATTAGATACATTATCCATAGGCCTTCTTGCGTAAGTTTCAGTTTCTTCTTTTCTTTCTTTTTTTTGGGGGGTGGGGTGGGGCTGGGCCTGCAGCACATGGAAGTTCCTGGGCCAGGGATCAAAACTGAGCCACAGCTGTGACCCAAGCTGCTGCAGTGACAATGAAGGATCCTTAACCTGCTACACCACAAGAAAACTCCCTTCCTTTTTTCATTAGCTATTTTTCTCTTTAAAGTTTAAGTCTTTCCTATACAGTATATAAAAATATAACTCTTCCTTGATTCTTGCAGCTTTTTATTTTTTATTTTATTTTATTTTATTTTTTTTTTTTGTCTTTTTGCCATTTCTTGGGCCTCTCCTGCGACATATGGAGGTCCCAGGCTAGGGGTCTGATCGGAGCTGTAGCCACCAGCCTACGCCAGAGCCACAGCAACGCTGGATCCGAGCCACGTCTGCAACCTACACCACAGCTCACGGCAACGCCGGAGGATCGTCAACCACTGAGCAAGGGCAGGGATCGAACCCTTAACCTCATGGTTCCTAGTCAGATTCGTTCACCACTGTGCCACGTCAGGAACTCCTTCTTGTAGCTTTTTAAATTTCTCCCCTTCCGTTGGATTTTAACATTCTTTAATGAATGGTCTCATTCGCAAATTCAGGTTTTCATCAATTATTCTCTTCTTTTACCCTAAAACAGGATTTTTTTTGGCTGTGCCCCTGGGACGGCAAAGTTCCCAGATCAGGGATCAAACCCACACCATAGAAGCAACCCAAGTCACTGCAGTGACAACAGTGGATCCTTAAATTGCTGGGCCAAAAGAGAATTCTGAATTCCGAGTTAATTAGGAAAATCTGACTGTCAGCCTTGCAGTTTCACCAACCATTTTTTTGAGTGTCATCAATGACCTTTTCCTTTACTCTTTGATCCTGCTTTACTTTTCTTGCAGCAACTGATAAGCTAAAACCATGCTTCTCTAAGCCCACTTCCTGTCTAAATGACAGTAACCCTTGGGGTTCAGTCCTAAACCTTTCTATACTGTTTTGCTTGTTTGTTTTTTAATGACTACCCCTGTGGCATATGGAAGTTCCCAGGCTAGGGGGTACAGCAGAGCTGCAGCTGAGACCTACAGTAGAGATCATGGCAACACCAGATCCTTCACCCGCTGATCAAGGCTGCATCCTCATGGATACTAGTTAGGTTCTTCACCTGATGAGCCACAAAGGGAGCTCCGGCACAATTTTTTATTTAAAATCTTAGTACAAAAATCACTAACTTTCTGAATTCAGTTAATGTCCTCGATAGAGAGAAATTATGCTATAGTAGCAAGGAGCATCAATGTAAATCCAATAAATACATTTTATCAATAAGACAGTTCCTATTTTATAAAATATCCTTATATACTACTAGTAAAACAATTAAAATTCCTTTTCAGTATGACAGAAATTAGAAGACTGACTTACCACACTTGCACTTGGCGGGTTTCTATGAAGCTGTTCAATTTCGCCCACGTGCTTTTTGTTCGTCACTTTTAAGTTGGCAGATTCAATTTCAAGGCTAAAATGGGTATTTTACAATAATTATTTGCACACATAGATTTTAAAAATACCTCACAATTTGTAAACCAACATCTACAGAGTCATTTATATAAGTTCTAAAGTTTTGAAAAGTAGATGATTTGGCAATCGTGCCAATTTTCAAGTTGTGTTTTGTGGATAATGTGAAAAATTCAGAAATAATGGGGAAGTACATTGCATTCCAAAACACCCCAAAACTGAATTTTTTACCCAGCTTCACAATGATGCATTCTTTATTATCATTCCTGATATAATTCTTATACTATACTGCTTATCTGCTTTATACTTATACTCAAGTTATTCTCTGTGCTGCTCTACTGTACTTTTGCATGTGATCCTTCATCTTCTCGGTAGACTTCACGGCCTCTATATGTAGTTCTTGTGCTTCTTGCAACTAAAATAAAGAAAACGAAGTTGTGTTTTACCTACAAATACACCTTCACCCATTTCTGTCTTTTATGACTCCCTTTTTGTGCCATAAAAATGGAGCTGAACTGTTATGACAGAGACCCTATGGCCCACAAAGCCTGAAATATTTGCCATCTGGTCCTTTACAAGTTACTGACCTCTCCTCTAGTACTAAAACACAACATTATTCATGCTTTAAATTATATTTTATCAAATGCATATACTCACTGATAAACTGGCCAAAGGGGGAGAAGACAGAATTACCTTAGAGTAAACAATTATATTTTGGTCTTCCAAGTTCCATATCAACTACAACATTAAATATCCACATATGTGAGTGACCATGGCCAGTCCAGGGATTATGAAAGTCTTGTGGACTAGTTAGAGAGACAGTATCTACACAGCAGCCAGGATGTGTGGTTCTCAGTCCCAACCCCACCCATTATTAGCCGTGTGCCCTTGAGCATACCACTTACATTTTCTGTCTCAGTTTCTCCATCCGTAAAATGGACATAATAATAGCATTTACCTCACTGGGATGTTGGGAAGCTTAAACTGGGGAATACACATCATGTCCTTAGAAGAGCAGGTGGCACATAGGAAGTGCTAAGTGTTTGCAATCAGCATCACAACTGTTGCTCTGGTGTATGTTCTAAACAATTTAATGTTTCGGCAGAGAGCATGCCAATGGACACGGTCTTCTCCACAAGTCACGTGGAAATCCCCCTTCACACCATTCAAAGTGGCAGACACTGGGGAGCCTGAGGCCCAGAGCAGATGCCCAGAACTTCAAAAACTTACACTAATTCCACCAACCCACTACTATTTTTTTCCACTTATAATAATTTATAACTTACTTCCTCTCTGTCCTACTCACTGGTCAGTGACCAAGGACTACGATGCAAAGAGCATCTTGATTGAGTAGTACTGACTGATAGTACATGACTGTTAGAGGAAACGTTAATTCATTGGCATGGATATTTCCCAAAGTTCTGAACCAATTTATTCCCAGCAACTGTTTATGTCCGGCTGCTCTAGCAAGTACTCAGGTGAGAAAATTAAGGTTATGGCCTATCAAAATCAGAATTGCCACCCCCAGAGCTGTACAATTGGTGGAGTTCAAAATCAGAATTGCTACCCCCAGAGCATTACAATGGTGAAATTCTCTCAATCTGTAAATCCCAGTTTGGGCTGCATAATGAAGGAAAGCAAATTAGAATTTTTCTTTCATAGTGAGGGAGAAAAATTAGCATTTAATTGAGCAATTCTTCTCTATTAGATTAAGTGCTTTTGATTTTATATTTCATGCTTAAAAAAATTTAACAAAAGTTTCATTATATCTTATCTCTAAGAAGGAATTATTGGTATGGCATTAAGTACTTTATCCTAATAACTGTTAGGATAAAATATGTTCAATTTATGCAAGGACAGGTGCCATGCATATCCTGTAACATTCCCTGAAAGACAAATGTATACTAAGACAAGATTATCACTCATGACAACACATTAAAGCAGTGTGACATGAAAGGCTAAATTGTCCTGCACAGAGCAGATGACAAGGGCCGAAGAGGACAGGGTGAACGATGGAAAAAACAAGCTTTCTGCAGAAGGAGAGACTGGGAGCAGGTCCACACAAATGGAGGACTAGGCGAGAGGAAAAGAAACTTAAAAGACAGAAAGGACAGCACAAGGAAAGGCCAGGAACAGGTGAAATCAGCCAGTTCACTGAGAGGATAAAATCCAACAGCAGGGAAATTATCCACACAGGTCCACACCCTAACTTGAAAATGAATGTTTACAGTGGCATTCTTTATAGCCCCAAAGTGGAAGCACACAAAGGCCCATCAACGGATGAAGGGATCAATGTTTTAACTATATAACAGAGTATTGCTCAACAATGAATGAAACGGAAGTGCTGATAATGGTCCGTAACATGGTAGAACTTTGAAAACTTTATGTCAAATGCAAAAAACTAATCATGAAGGACCACATACCATGTGATTCCAGTTATATGCAACACCCGGAATGGGCACATCTGTGGAGAAATTAGCCTGGTACCTGCTTGGTGCTGAGGGAGGTGGGGAGCTGTGGGTGATCGCTAAGGGATGCAGGGCTTCTTTTTGGGGTGATGGAAACATGCTAAATTTGATTGTTGTGATAGTAGCATAACCCTCTAAAATAGGAAATACCAAAATATACAATTTAGATGGGTGAATTATAGATACATGAATTATGTCTCTGAAGTTTTTAAAAAAATCCAATGGCAGGATCTAGATAATTTTCTTAATTCTCTCTTTTGGGAGCACATGCCACACAAGATCTGAATATCTCCCTATTCAAAAACAGAGCTAAATTGAAAAGAAAAGAAAGGCAAAGCCTAATTTCAACTGGTTTGTAGAATGACCTCTCTGCTCAAGTTAATCTGAAATCAACAAAATAAATATACACAGATGCCATACCCTTCACCAAAGTGAAGGTAAGAAATTACAATTTTTTCCAATCATGCCATTAAACATTCTCCTCTGATTTTATCTGGCTTGTCTGATCATCGTTGTAGAGATATCACTAAAAAGTACTGTTTAACAGAAAAAGCAAAGTCTCTCAACTTCTCTGAGGAGTGTGCATCACTGTCTACTTTCCAAAGGGGAAACAGAATAAGAAAAATATAGCATACAAAGAGCAGAATAAAAAGCAGTGTTTAAGAAATGTGTGTAATTAAGATAATAAAATTGAAATAAAATAATTGTAACGAAAATACAAAAGAAAGCTGTCCATGGGAATTAGTATCCTAAAGCATTTTATGTCTTCATTAACATTTAACAATCTCATACATACTCGACTTGTGATTTGACGTAGCTTCTTCTTTAAATCCTGTGTCTCATCCTCTAATTTAGCATGATCAGGCGACATCAGCTCCAATAAAGCCTCAGACAGGGACTGCTTTGTTAGAGAATCAGCCAGTTCTTGTTGAAGTTGTCCCACAACCACCTAGTAAGATACTCTGTCACTGGTTTTATAAATCACCTTATTATTAGTTACATTAGTAACAGTAAACTCCAATACATGTACTTTGAAAACTATCCCCACAGACATCAATTTGCCTTCTCCTTTCCTTCACATGCACACCTTCCAGCTCACTGAATTTGGTTAAAGTTACAGCAGATGTTACCCTCCTGCCTTATCGATGTTAAGTTATTAGAGGACAGATTCAGGCCTGCTACCCACTCCCCCAACCCCACCAATGAATTTGCAGAGCTCTACTAACTCCTGAAGTCTCATAAAGAAATGGAGGTGAAAAAAAAAAAAAGAAAGAATAAAAAAGAATAAAGGCATTCTCTTGGGCCCAGCGTTTTAAGGATCCAGTATTGTCACTGTAGTGGCTTGGATCACTGCTGTGGTGTGTGCTGGATCCCTTGCCCAGGAACTTCCCCAAGCAGAGGGTACAGCCCACCTCAAAAAAAAAAAAAAAAAAAAAGAGGAAAAAAAAAATAGGTGTGCAGTCCTAAGAGGTAGTGGTAAATTCCACTTTGTTGAACATTTTCCCTCCTTGATTCCATTAACTTCAGAGTTCTCACCGTAAATATACTTCAGTAAAACTCAAACTAAACCAAACCAAACCAAACCAAACCAGAGTTCCTCACAGATTCAATTTGGTGCTCAAATGAGGTCATGCCCATGGACTTCAGGGCCCTTTGATAACCGGGCCTCCATCTGCCTCCCTGACTACAGCCCCTACAGCCCTCCCCCCAGCCCGCTCTATTCCAGCCTCTCACGAATCCTGCCACCTCTCATTACTCTGAGGATAGGAATCCAAGGCAAAGGTAATCAATCAGAGAGCTACAGTTCTCTCTGTTGGACAAACTCATAGCCGAATAATAGTAATTGAGCCATAAAATGAGAATTTTGAGCAAATCATTGGTACAAATGTTCAAAGTAAATTATCAGTAGCAGTGGGAAGATGAAATCAAATGCAGTTTTGTTAAAATGCACCACATTTGTCCCAAATGATGATTTAATGAAAAGCAGATGCCTTTAAAGAGTAGAGAGGTTATAAGAACACATGATTTGAGACTGAACTATTTCCAAATTTAATTCAAATGAATAACACTGTACCAATGAAAAAGGTATGAAAACCTACTGAAGGAAAAAAGCCCTATGAGGTACAGCACCTACACATCAGTCCATCTGGGAATCTGGATGGGGCTGTCAAGGTCGTCCACCCAAATGAGTATTAATATCAAAATACTCATACTAGGCATGAGCATTGCATTTATCTTTTCCACCAAGGTATTACAATGAGTGACAATAAAGATTGAAATGATCATCCCAGCAGTGTAAGAATAAATTAATATCTGTCTCTATCTATTAACAATTTATAACTTAATCTCTTAAAATTTCTTAGGTGACATCTTGTCTTTACTCAGCATCAAGCACTCTCAGGTCTAATTTTTGTTTGCTGGATACAAGCTATGCTCTTAGGCTGATTTATAGCCTATATTTTATACACACACACACACACACACACACACACATATATATAAAATGTCTACATAGCCTATATAAACCTATATTATTTCTTATATTCAGCTAGAGTCAAATGTGGCCATCATCAAATATTACTCTGAATTTTCCCTCAGGAAGTCTGACAATTCTCTTTCTTTCTGGATACTTACTTCTCTTTCCGTTTTCTCATTCTCATACTGATTCCTCCTCTCTTTTAGGTGACTGCATTCCTCGGGTAACTCCTTGTTTCTTTCCTTCAGCATCAGATGTGGTTTTTCACTTTCAGCTTGGAGTTTTTTGATACTATCCAGACACTGGTCCTGGAGATTATTTACCATTTTCTCCTTGCTGTCGACTTCCTTTTGCAAGTCATCCAGCTGCTGTCGCAGCAACAGGTTTTCACTCTCTAGTTGGGATGATCTCTCCTTCAAGGACTCTTGCTGCTCGCCCATGTACTTCTTCACTTTGCCTTGTTCACTTGGAGGCATGTGTGCAATTTCCTTCTTCTGACACTGTGCTTGGCTTAGGTCTCTCTGTACAGGTACAGGTTCAAACACCAAAGACTTTTCTCCGAGAGCATCTCTCCTGTGATGGAGCTCGGTTTCTAGGCTATTGGATTTTCCTTCAGTTGTAGACAGTTGCTGGGAATGCATCTTGCTATCTTTCAGGTTAGACACATCCAAATTTATTTCATCTTGGAAGGGGAAGCACTTATCTTCTGCTCTCTGGAAGGCAAGCTCCAGGTCTCCTTCCGATGTCTGACTTTGTTCTTGATCATGTGTGGCAGCAGCCAATCCAGAGTGGGATGATTCAACTTGCCTTTCCGGTCTTTCTTTATTTTGTCTTTCATTGTCCAGTTCAGACTTCAGCCTTGTATTCTCAGCTGTCAGAACATTAAGCGGTCTACTGCATTCCAAGATTGTTTTTGTTAATATGTCTTCAAGTTTTACTCTCTCTTGAAGTTTAGCAAACTTATTTTTTGCAATTTTAATGTCCCTAAAACATTTCTTTCCCATTTCCTGGCTATGATTTTTTATTACCTCTATTTTCTGTTTTAACATGGCAATTTCATTCTGTGACATGTGGTTTTCAGACAACAGTTTTTTTGCTTTCTCGAGACTCTCAGCTTCCTAAGTAAAACAAAGGAGACGTTTAGCTGGGACTCAAAAGTACTCAAATTGACACCTGATTTCCTCTGAAATGAAAGACTAGACTATATATTTATACAATGAGAAGATTGCAGTAAATGGATATCCAACAGGAAAAAATGAAAGTGGGGTACATCCCTCAAACTTTACACAGCAGGAATCTCCCCAAATTAAAAAAAAATGACTGAAGACAATGAATCCAAGAGAATAAAAAAGAAACCAAAAGAGAATTTTTAAAAAGCTCAGAATTAGAAAGGCCTTTCTCTGAATTACAAGAAACCCAAAAGGCTTAAAAGAAAAGATGAATACATCTGACTACATTGAAGAATTCCATCTGGCATCTCAGCTATACAGCCACCCCACAGGGAGAGCATTATCTCTGTACATAGTTTGAACACACTGAATTTCCCAAACATTTTTTCCAGAGAAAGTTTCCTAAATACTCCACTTTCCTAATATTTTTACAGTTAACAGGAGTTACATCCACTGACAACTGACAAATCTAGTCACCATGCTAAGAACTTCTATCAACAGCAGTTAACTCACTATGACAACTCTGGAATGAAGAACTTAAACATATAAGCAAGCTGCAAGATGTCCCCCAGGTCTTCTGTTTCTACTATGAGTCCTCTACACTAGACCACAACTACTTCTGTGGTATAAATATATAAACACAAAATAAGCCTTATGTTTCACTAACGGCGAGTACACGAATGGTCAATCAGGTAAAATTTATAGAGCGCTTCTTAGAAAATCATGAGATTATTTGCTGCTGCAATAACTTTAATGCCTCTTTAAAATGTTTTAAATAGTAATAGATATGAAATGGCTAGGGTCACTGCCGTGGTGTGGGTTCAGTCCCTGGCCCAGGAACTTTTGCATGTGGTAGGGGCAGCCCCAACAAAGCAGAACAAACAAACAAAAAACCAAAATGCACACAGGGATTTGAATCAAGAATGTTACTTTGTTGGAGTTCCCGCTGGGGCTCAAAGGGATTGGCAGTGTCTCAGCGGTGCAAACATGTAGGTTTGTTACCTGCAACTGCGGTGCCTTGGATCTGCCTGCAAACTCCTGATTTTTCAATAAGCTAACAGAATCTGCATTCAGAAGAAAAGAAAAAGAGAAATAAAATATATGAGTAATTTTTGTAGATAAAGGACTTTGTACATTCACTCATCTGTACCTTGAACAAATACATACCGAGTATCTATGACGTGGAAGGCAGGCTATGAAGCTCAGCAGTTAAAACAGATAAGATGACTGGCTCTTATTTAGCTTAAAGTCTAGTAGAAGAGAAAGACACATAACGATAAATGCAGATAGGTCCTATAAGACAAGAGAGGTCTAGGCTCATATCACAGAACCTGATGTAGACTAGGTCAGGGAAGATTTCCCCAAGGAAGAGATGGCTACACTGAGACAAGAAGGCTGAGCAAGAAGCACGGAGCAAAGGAGGAAGAAGCACACTGCAGACAGTCTGCAGCACATGCCCACATGCTCCTGCAATCTGATTCTAGCCAGAGGAACAGGTACCAAGTTCCCCTCCGACCTGAAATAAGCAAAAGCAAAACAAACAGAATACGCTAAAAATGATATTCAAGACAAAGGGCTTCAGGCAATGAAGGACAATGATCCCTGAAAACACATGAACTTAGCCCAAAGAACACCCCATCTCACTGCCTTGAGAGAATTTCCAGGTCATGACACAGGGAGAAGGAACTGAAGTGGAGGCCACCAGGCTCCCTAAGTGGAAGGGATGATGCTGAGAGTTTGGTGAAAGCAAAGCAGATGGAGATCTTAGGTCAGAACATGAGAGGAGAGGGAGTTCCCTGGCAGTGCACTGGGTTAAGGACCTGGGATTGTCACTGCAGTGACTTGGGTTGCTGCTGTGATGTGGGTTCTATCCTTGGCCTGGGAACTTCCTTATGCCACAGGCAGGGCCAAAAAGTGAATTAATTGATAAAAAATACATGAAAATAATTAAAAAAAAAAACGAAGCAAAAATTGAGAGAACTGCAAAGAGAAACAGACAAATTCACAATCATAGTCTGAGATTTCATTACCCCTCACTCAATTAAGTGAGAGAAAGGACAGGCAGAAAATCAGCACACAGATATTAGACTTGAACATCAATATTCTTTAAAAGTGGCTATGCAACACTTACCAAAAAGGACTCTATTCTAGGTCGTAAAAATAAATCTTAACAAAAGGAGTAAGGTAAAAGGATCGAAATCATACTAAGTATGTTCTCTAACTACCAAGTAATCAAACTGTAAATCAAGAACAAACCTATCTCTGGAAAATACTCAAATATTCAGAAACTAAATAACACACACCTAAATAACCCTCGAGTCAAAGAGGCAATGAAAAGAGGAATTGCAAAGTATTTTAAACTGAATGAAAATGAAAACATATCATACTACAATTTAGGAAATGCTGCTTACTTACATAAGAATTTATAGTACTGCTTGTCTATATTACAAAGGAAGAAAAGTCTCAAATCAATGACCTTCACCTCGACCATGCAAAATCAGAAAAAAAGCAAAGCAAACACAAGAAGGCAGAAGAAAGGAAATCATAACGATCAAAGATAAACATCAATGAGAAAGAAAACAAATAAAACAATGTGGAAAATCAATGCAACCACATGTTTTCAGGGGATGAATAAAAGTGATAAACATCAAGCCGGGCTGGTGAGGGGAAAAAAAAAGTGAGAGAATGCACAAATTAACAATTTCCAAAATGGCTAATATGATATTGCTACAGATTCTACAAATAGCAATGGAATGACAGGGTAATATTATAAACATTATGTAAATAAAACTGAAAACTCAGATGACGTGAGTAAATTGCTTGAAAGAGAGAAATTACCAATGCTCAATCAAGAAAGAAAAAATAGGAGTCCCCATTTTTGCTCAGTGGGTTAGAAACCGAATAGTATCCATGACGAACAGGTTTGATCCATGGCCTTGTTCAGTGGGTTAAGGATCTGGCGCTGCTGTCAGCTGCAGATGTGGCTCAGATCCAGGGTTGCTATGGTTGTGGCAAAGTCTGGTATCTGTGGCTCTGACTCAACCCCTTGGCCTGGGAACTTCCATAAGCCCTGGGTGGGGGCCTAAAAGGAGAGAGAAAGAAAGAAAGAAAGAAAGAAAGAAAGAAAGAAAGAAAGAAAGAAAGAAAGAAAGAAAGAAGGAAGGAAGGAAGGAAGGAAGGAAGGAAGGAAGGAAGGAAGGAAGGAAGGGAGGAAGAGGGAGGAAGAAAAAAATAAGCTAAAGAGCCCTGAATCTAAAACACAAATGAAAGTCCTAGTTGAAGTCCTTTCCACAAGGAAAATTCCAAGTCCAAATAGCTACACTGATGAATTCTAACATACATTTGAGTAAGAAATAACAATTCCAGGAATTCCTGTTGTGGCTCAGTGGTAGCAAATTTAACTAGTATCCATGAGGATGCAGGTTTGATCCCTGGCCTCACTCGGTGGGTTAAGGATCCAGCATTGCCCTGAGCCTGGGAACTTCCATGTGCAAAAGAAAGAAAGAAAAAAAAAAAAACTAATTCCACATAAACTCCCCTCAAAAAATGAAGATGAGAAATATGTTCCAATACGTTCTATAAAACTAGCATTATTCTGAAAACAAAAGCGGACAAGGGTATTAGAAGAAAGAAAACTATGTCATGAAAATGGAGGTAAACATTCTAAATTAAAAATAAGCAGGAATTCTCATTGTGGTTCAGTGGGTTAAGAATGAGAAAAATATCTTATGAGGATGTGGGTTTGATCCCTGGTCTTACTCAGTGGGTTAAGGATCCACCATTGCTGCAAGCTGACACACAGGTTGTGGAAGTCAGTCAGATCTCACGTTGCTGTGGCTGTGGTATATAGGCCTGTACTGGAGTTCTGCTTTGACCCCTAGCCTGGACCTGCCATATGGCATGGGCGCAGCACTTAATAAAGACCAAAACAAAAACAAACAAACAAAAAAACCCCCAAAATCCCCAAATTAAACCTGAAAATACATTAAAAGGATAATTTATCATGACCAGATTAGGTATAGCCTAAGAATGCAGGGTTGCTTTAACATTTAAAAATCTATTAATGTTAATCACCATATGAACCAACTAAAAAAGAAGCATCCTAGGACCATAACAGTAGATAAAAGAGGCAGGTGACAAAACTCAACTTCCTTTCCTGATAAACACCCTCCATCAAACTGGGAATACAAGGGAACTTCTATTTGATAAAGATCTACCACAATCCCACAGTTTACATCATATGTAATGATGAAAAACTGAATGATCTTCCCAGGAGTTAAGGAACAAGACAGGAAGAGCTCCTTCTACTCCTATTCAGCACAATATTAGAATTTCTGGCCAGTGCAATGGATCAAAATGAAGACACAGAAGGCACTGGAGGGGAAATGAAGAAGTAAAACAGTCTGCTAAGCAGCAGGCAACATGGCTACATAATAGGAGTTAGTTAATTCCACCTTGTGGGTCAGGCTGCTTGCTTCGGTAAATAAAGTTCTGAACTGCAGCCATGTCCACTAATTTACCTGTTGTTTGTGGTTATGTACTCATGGCTCAATGGCAGCGCTGATTAGCTGGACAGAGAATGTGCTGGCTGCAAGTCTTAAATATGAACTATCTTTAGTCAGATAGTAGTTTACGAATGAAAAACCTTGACGACCTTTGCTTACTTAGAAAATCTGAGAGAATCTACAAAAATCCACTAGGACTTATAATGCATGAGTTCACTAAAGTTGGAGCACTCAGAATCCATGCACAGAAACCAACTCTAATTCTATAATCAGAATAAACATGCAGAAATTAAAGTTTAAAATATACTAATTACAACTGCACTGAGAAAAAACAAATCCAGTTACTCTCATAAAAGATGGAAAAAATCTGTACACTAAAAACTACAAAATATTCCTGAGAAAATCAAGGAAGATCACTATAAATGGAGAAAAAAACTGTTCAAGGGTTGAAAATTCAACACTGTTAAGAAGTCAATTCTCCCCCAAATGAATCTGTCAATTCAACATAATCCGAAACTAATTTCCAATAGATGAGCAGATGATTCTTAAGGAAACAGACAAGCTGATTCTAAAATTCATGCGGAAAGAAGGGTATAAAACGGGCACAAGATAAAGTTAAAGGATTGTGGCTTTAACCAGACAGCAAAGAGAAGCAGCAACTGGATTTTAAGCAAGGGGGTACCATGACAAAACCAACATTTTCAAAATACATAATAATTATGGTTACAGTAGAGACCAAGGTTTCAGGAGATGGACTGGCAAGGAAAAAAGTTCTCAGGTTACCCAAATATTCTAGGAGGGAAATGACGGAAGTCATGTACTTCAGTATTCTAGGAGGGAAATGATAACCGGACCTTGGGTGAAGGCCCAGGAGAAAAGGAGAATCACAAAAGCGCAGTGAGTGGGAATTATCACAGCCCTTTGCCTGAGAGCATATAATAACTCATTATGTATTAATACAAATCATTTTTGTGAGACGGACAGCACAATAACATACCTGTAGCCCATGCGCAGTACTAGACAAGCTGTGTGTGTGTTACTACACTATACACAAAAAGGCTTTCTATGTATACAACAGGCCTACTTTTACACTCCGTGCCAAGTTGTTCAATTAGCAACATAGCATTCATAGATTTAGAGGAAAGCAACTCACGATCCTTGGAAGCCGTTTCAGGGAACTGAGTTAAGTCCTCAAGGTCATCCACAGAATTAATTTGCTCTTTGACCTACAAATAAATAATAATCTTTCACAAAGTCTCCCAAATATTTATAAAAAAATAATAGGTGTACAGAGATGATAAATATCCATATTTTATGAAAGCAAAAACATAAGATACTTCTTTAAAATAACTTTTATGAAAAGGATACATTTATTAATAGGGTTTCTAAACTTTTGTTTGTTTGTTTGTTTTTCTAGCCACACCACAGCATATGGATGTACCCGGGCTAGGAGTCAAATGGGAGCTGCAGCTGCAGGCCTATGCCATAGCCAGGGCAACAGGGATCCAAGTCACATCTGCAACCTATGCTGCACCTTGTGGCAATGCTGGAATCCTTAACCTACTGGGTAAGGCCAGTGACTGAACCTGCATCCTCACAGGGACAGCGTTGGGGCCTTAACCCACGGAGCCACAACAGGAATGCCTAAACTGTTTGTTCAAAACAAAAGTCTCTGCAACAAAGCAAGCTTTTCTATTTTTTCTTTTTTCTTTCTTTCTTCCTTTTCTATCCTGCCCACAGCATGTGGAAATTCCCGGCTAGGGATCAAAGCCATGCCACAACAGCAACCAGAGCTGTAGCCATAAAAATACTGAGTCCTTAACCTGCTGGGCTGCAAATGAACTCCTCTCTACTTTTCCTCTACACCCTTTTTCTTTTTTCTTTCTTTTTTTTTTTTTTTTTTTTTTGTGGCTGCATGCATAGCATATGGAAGTTCCTGGGCCAGGTATCACATCTGAGCCTCAGCTATATCCTATGCCACAGCTGCACCAACACTGGATCCTTAACACACTGGACCACACAGCAACTCCCTCCACCATACATTTGACCAACTACCTTTTACTACAGGATCATATTTTTTATAATTAATTTTTTACGATACCTTGTTCTTTTCATTAGGTGTTTTCTTTATAGGCCTGAAAAATAACAAACCATTCTTTTCAGGCAAATATTAAATACTTAAAATACAAAGAATACCTAAAGTCATTTTTTATATAAAATCATCGCATTGGCAATAAAGATTCTACAAAAGGGATTTCTATAAAATGAACAGTAACATTTAAGGACAAAGCAAACATACCAATAATAATATTAACAAAAGCATTAATGTTAGATCAAGCTGACAAAAGAAAAACAGTAAGAACATTACTTGCATTACGTGATAGGAAGACGGATAATAGGGGTTTTCGCTGTCATTTTAAATAAAAACTAGCTTTTATGGCACTCACTTATTTGGAAAGTATCACTTAAGACTTTTTCTGAAAGAAACCCTTTTAAAAATCACGGTGTTAATTTTTTAAGGACTAACTAAGCAACTACTATGCATTATTATAAGCCCTTTATAGATCTAAAAGGCATTTTAATCCTCACAACAATTCTGGGAGAGAGGTGATACAATGGGTACTTTACACGGAGAGAAAATGAGGCACAGAGAGGCCAAGCAACTTGCCCAAGCCCGAAGAGCTCTTTAGGAACAGACCCAGATTTCAAACCCAGGAAACCTTCAACACTTGTGTTTCAGAGCAGGCTGAGACAGTAACATGTATTTTTAAGTGTTTTAAAGTCATATGATAGCAAATGAATCTACATTATTATGCCATGTCTAGCTATAATTACAACTCATTTCTGAATCTTGCTCATGTTTTTAAAAATAAAGACTTTAGACCTAGGCAGTATTAGAGATCTACTTTCTTTATTTAATTTTTTACATTTTTTTATTTTTTGTCTTTTCTAGGGCCGCACCCACGGCATATGGAGGTTGCCAGGCTAGGGGTCTAATCAGAGCTGTAGCCGTCGGCCTATGCCACAGCCACAGCAACACAGGATCCGAGCTGCGTCTGTGACTTACCCCACAGTTCACAGCAACGACGGATCCTTAACCCACTGAGCAAGGCCAGGGATCGTACCCGCAACCTCATGGCTCCCAGTTGGGTTCGTTAAACACTGCGCCATGACAGGAACTCCTAGAGATCTACTTTCAATGAAGATTTACTTTTTCAAAAGAAGTTCATCAATGGGCATTCATTCACCCATTGAGCTGTTTATTCACGCATTTACTGTATCTTTATTGAGCAAATGATATGTGTCAAAGACAGTTTTGGCACAGGAAACACGGCTTTTGTCATTTAGAACTTTATAATCCAAAAGGAGTCATCTGCAATAGACTGTTACATAGTTTACTTGTCTGTTGTATCTAAACAAAATCGTCCCTTATTCCCTAGAATCTAAACAATTATGCAGTTAACAGAGTCTGATGTTTTAGAGTACCTCACAAAATCACAGTAATGCATGATGATACCATCGAGGACCCTGTAATATCTAGAATCATCAAGGAATGATTAAATCCTATTCAGGATGGCCTAGATGTTTGTATATTGATGCTTATATAATTTTAATACATATATATAACTTCTAAGTAATCATCTGCATATTCAATTATTTAAGAGTATTACATTCACATCCAGTGAACAAATCCTTAGCATTAAACGACATGAACAGAAGGACTGTGTACAGTTGGTTTACTCTACTACTTTAAAGGCAATGGCATACCATCAGTACGCTTCCTCAGGGGCAAATGCAAATGTCCTCTACCAGATCATTTCCAACATACAAAACACCCACAAAAGACCCATCTTAACATAAGAAAAGAAAGAAAACGCCCGTGAACTCACATTCCTCTTCAGTTATCATACGGTTCTCTACCCCTTTTCCCAGTCAATATTCTCTAAGGAGCTGTTTACTCATATTCACTCCAGTGTGGCTTCCGTGGGGCCATTGCAACTACTTCCAGTCAAAGGCCCTCGTCCTCAAGTTAGCCATTCAGCAGTGTTCAAGTGAAATAGTTGAGAATTCTCTTGCCTTGGCCTGTATATTATATTATGCTATTCCATTCCTAGAAAAAGTAGTCAATGCTAATCTTTTTTTCACCTAGAAATAAAGAATCTGTCAATTTTACCTGCCATCATCCTGATCTCTTTCACTTAAGCGTCTGCCATCATTCACGTGGAGAGAATCAACAGTCAGTGGTGAATCAGCCTTCTCAAATATTGGTGGAACCACAGGTTCTTCTGATGACCATTTTTCTCTTTCATTTTTCCATACTTCTTTCATATGCATGCCAGAACTGCCGCTTTAAAAAAAATCCATTTTAAAGCCAATGTTTTCTAATAATTTGACCCACAGAGAATAAAAAATTTTTTAATAAAATTCCTACTCTTATCCACCTTAAGCAATTTATTAATTCAAAAAAAAAAAAAAAACCTGCGATGAAGTACCAACAATATTCAAGGAAACACAACTCTTGCTTCAAAGACAGTTTACAATTCTGATGCAATGTGATATGTAAGAGTTGTAAGGGATTGTAAGGAAGGTTTTAGAGAGGAGGTGAAATCAGAGGAGATCCTGAGGAAAAGAAATGGTAGAAACGCTCTCTACTTGGAGATTAGAATGTGAGCACAACGATTAGGAACATGACATCTAGGTGTTTCCAAGGAACCTGGAAGGTAAAGCACAAAATACATGGACACAAGTAGAGAGATGGGTCTGGAAAGACATTCTGAAGAACCTCAAATGTTACACTAAAAATCTGGAGTTCAATGGTTAAAACAAATGATTCAGACATGGGAGTAATATTTAGATGTATACTATATTTTCTTTTGTTTTCAAGTATAATAATGCTCAATTTAAACGATTTTTAAAAAATAGCACAGGGCACATATAACCTGAAAAAAGCAATCAAGGAAATGTCTTGAGGTGGAAAAATTACTTTTATAATATCCACATTCTGGGGTGACAGTGGCATCATGGCTACAAAAAGAGGTTCCTCATCCTGCTCCCCCGCCACACAAAATGGGGAATCCATCCATGGACAAAAATGGCTTCGTGGAAGTTACAGGATCTATCAGAAGACACCAAAGGTCCTGGAAAGAGTCCTGCCCACCTTAAATATCGAGTAAGAGACAAACAGAGCACATTCCAGCCTTGGACCCAGCCTGACCCATGAACTGGCTCCTGCCACACTTAGACACTTTCAGGAAGCCCCACATGAAACATTTTACATAGATTAGACAGCCTTGGTGGAAATCCATGTTTCCAGCAGAGAAGTTCCAGCACACCACTGGGGCAAAAAACACAAGGTTGGACACACTGGGGAGGGCATTTATTAAAGACTAGGAGAGGTGACTGCTACTTGAAAGGCAAAGACAGCAGCGCAAAACTTCCAGGAACTTGAAAAATCAAGAAAGCATGATACCACCAAAGGATCACAATAATGGCCCACTAACCAATCCCAAAGACATGAAGATCTGCGTTCTACATGATAAAGAGCCAAAAGAGCAGTTTTAAGGAAACTCAGGGAGCTAAAAGAAAACACAGAAAGACAACTCAACAAAATCAGGAAAATAATAAATGAAATGAAAAGGTTAACAAAGAGATAGAAATAATAATAATTAGGAGTTCCCACAGTGGCACGGTGGAAATGAATCTGACTAGGAACCGTGAGGTTGAAGGTTCAACACCTGGCCTCACTCAGTGGGTCAAGGATCCGGCATTGCCGTGAGCTGTGGCGTAGCTCGTAGATGTGGCTGGGATCTGGCGTTGCTGTGGCTGTGGCATAGCCCGGCAGCTGCAGCTCCAATCACACCCCTCGCTTGGGAACATCCTTATGCCACAGGTATAGTCCTAAAATGACACAAAAAAGGAAAGAAAGAAAGAATAATGTTTAAAAAGGACCAAGTGGAAATTTGGGGGCTAAAGAATATGAATAAAAGGCAAAACACAATCAAGAGCACTGACAGCAGAATCGAAGCAGAAGAAAGGAACTCTGAGCTCAGAGACAGGAACTTTGAATTGATCCAATCAGAGGAGAACAAAGTAAAAAAGAATGAAAATTGTCAAGAAAGCCTATGTGAATTACCAGGTACCACCAAAAGCAACACTTCCTGAATTAATGCAGTTAAGATAGGGAGAAAGGTGAAGACAGGCAGATGAAAAGATAGGGAGAAGGCGACAGAAAACTTACCTAAAGAAAAAAATAGCTGAGGACTTCCTAAACCTGGGGAGAGATTTGGACGGCCAAGTTCCTAAACCTCATAGATCACCAAACTCAACATAAAGAAACCTTCACCAAGAGACATTACAATAAAACTGTCAAGTCCAAGACAAAGAATATTAAAGGCAGTAAGAGCAAAGAAGCTTTTAAATTATAAGGGAACCCCACTAAATGGCTCAATGGATTTCAAGAGAGTAGGATGGCATGTGCAGCATGCTAAAAGGAAAACAAAATGCCGATCAAGAATACTCTATCCAGAAAAGCTATCTTTCAAAAATCAAGGTGAGATTCATTTTCCCAGACAAACCACAGTTGATGGAGTTTATCACCACTAGACCTGCCTCACAAGAAATACTGAAAGGAGTCTTCAAGTTGAAATGAAAGGATGCTAACCAGTAACATTAAACGTCTCTAAATAGACAACTCATGGAAAAGGTCAGGATATAGTCAATACAGAATACTCTAATACTGTAATAAGGTGGAGTGTTAAACAATTTAATATGAAGGCTAAGGCACAAGAATATTAAAAGTCACATTAGGGATAAAATTTGTCAATCATGAACATTAATTCAAATACAATGGGTTTTACAAGAAAATAACAATAACCTACTGTTAAATACTGATATAGGTAGTTACCTATCAGAATCTTCATTCTCCACAGTAGGAAACCACTGGTGATTACTTTTGCCTCTCTCTCTCTGTTGCATTAATCCACTGTCATCATCAGCGCCACGTCTGTTTTCTGATATTGCCATCATGTTGCTTCTGTGCTGCTTCTTTTCTTTCTCAACCTTTCATGAAAGTTTGACACTGAGGATGACTGTTACTACTTTATTCACCATAAAGAACTTTCTGTCATCATTATTTGTCATTCACCTCAGAGTATGCTCTAGTTTTAACTGCTAAAAATATTTTTATGTTTACTTTCTCATTACAAGCCATGGTAACTTTTGTAAATTCTATTTTGTTTGGTTTGAGGAAAAGAAATAGAATTTCCAAAATTTCAAAAAGAGCTTTCTAAGGTTGTGTTATGTTTCTCAGTCACATCCAGTCTTCCCCATCTGACTGGCAGAGACAGAGAAATAACAAGGCCAGGACACAGAATTTGTCTTCTTCTGTCGTTCCCACCTGGATCTTCTATGAATCAGCCAGATTTAGAGGCTGTGCCACTTGGGAACAAAAAGGAAACATTCTTCTTTCCACATTAAATCTATGCTTCCTCCAATGCATTTTACAATTCTTTTTTGTTGTTGTTGTCTTTTTGCTATTTCTAGGACCGCTCCTTCGGAATATGGAGGTTCCCAGGCTAGGGGTCGAATCGGAGCTGTAGCTGCCAGCCTATGCCAGAGCCACAGCAACTCGGGATCCGAGCCGCGTCTGCAACCTACACCACAGCTCACGGCAATGCCAATCCTTAACCCACTGAGCAAGGGCAGGGATCGAACCCGCAACCTCATGGTTCCTAGTCAGATTCGTTAACCACTGCGCCACGACGGGAACTCCCACAATTCTTTTCTATTTGGGTCCCGGGGACATCAAGAGTGATGATGTTCACCAAAATACATGAACCAACGTTTGCCAAAACACAAGTAAGACTGAAACTGATGAACTTTTAGTCAGTATGGAATTGTGGAAAATGAGTAATGCTTCCCAATTTCATATTCAATAACCATAAAATCTGACAGCTAGAGGGTACAGAAGTAATTATCTACTTTAGCCCCACTACTTACTGATAATGGGAATAAAACCAAGAAAGATAAATGATTTGCCCAAAGGCCCTAATGGAGAGTCCCTAGCATTTCATAGCAGCAAGAGATGATATAATTCTGTAACATCAAATCTGATAATTTACCAAATAAACTCATCAAATTAATCAGCTAAGTTAAAAGTGTGACTTTGGCAAAATAATTTAATGTCTTCCTTGGGGCAGGGCTCATCTCCTTTATTTTTTAAAGGAGAATATCTCTATGTTTGTCTATCTTCAAAACTCAATGCACCTCTTATAAAAAAGAACAACCAAACAAATTAAAAAAAAATCTATTGCTGGAAGAAAAAAAAATTCAATGTAACTCAATACTCAGTTTTCTCTTTTGGAGATGAACACTGAATTTTTTTGCTGAGGGTTTACACTACCTATATGATAAATTCATATGGGAGTAAAATGTAGCAAACCTTACTGTATTTTGTGAAACAACATAAGGTAAAGGTCTGACTCAACAGAAACACCTGAAAGTGGTAATTATGTAACATGTAAGGGTACAAGCATTTGTTATTCAAAATATTTCAAAGTGGCCATGTGGGAATTCTAAGTACTGAGGGACTAAGTTAAGCAGATAAGTTTGCATGCATTAAAGCACAAGGAAGAGATTAATTTAGTGGAAATACATGTTTATGTCCCTTCTCTCAGTCACTGATTCCTTCTCATTCTATGGAAATGCAATTTATTTTTAAGCCACAACATTTTAAAGGGAAAAAACCTCCAGCTTATTATATTTCTTAAGCAACTTCTTTTGTGCTTATTCTGGCTCAGAAGGTCACATGGTTGCTACAATAGTTTCACAGTCACATGGAAGACTGACAGAGAGAGACTTGGGTTTAAGGAACAAAAATCCATGAAAATAGGTTCCAGAACTCCTGTTATTTAGATGGCAGAAATAATTTCTTTCCACTCAAGTACATATTTGGATGACCTTGTTTTATACAGAAGTTATCTTCATAAGTGGAAAATCAGAATGGATTGGAAAACTGATAATGATTTAAAAAAAGTCAATACAAATGAAGCTTAACCTTTTTGCAGTTGATTTTTTTCTTGTCCAAAGCCTGGAACTGTACGTGTAACATGCCTACCTCATTCTTAAACCTTTGCACATCTTGCTGTAATTCTTCTTTTAAATATATTTTGGATGTTCTGTTACTATTTGGTTGAAAATTCCAAGTTTCTAATTTGGGTCTGATGCTTTTACTTTCTTTAGCACAGACATTACTTGCATGCCACGGCTTCTTGGACCAATCTTGTACTGGTGTGATCTCATTAGAAGTTTTTTTAACAGCAGAAACATCATGATTTTTTCTTTGAATCATGCGGTTCATCTCCTTGGAGTGGGCAAGTGGCAAATCAAAAGGGCTTTTGCCATCACTAGACTGAGGCAGGTCTAGCAAAAGAAGAACCAACAAAATCTAAAGTCACAGAAGGAAGGAAATCATAAAGTTCAATAAAATAGAGATTCAAAAAGCAATTGAAAAAAATCAATAAAACAAAGAGCTGGTTCTTTGAAAGGGTAAACTAAATTGCCACACCTCTGGCCAGACTCACCAAGAAGAGGAGAAAAAGAGCTCAAATAAACAAAATGAAGCACGAAAAAGGAGAAATCTCAATGGATACTGCAGAAGTACAAAAAACCATAAGAGAATACTATGAACAATTATATGCCAACAAATTTGACAACACAGAAGAAGGGGACAACTTTCTAGAGACATACAGCCCGCCAAAACTAAATCAGACCAATCACTACAAATGAAAATGAAACTGAATATGTAATAAAAACACTCCTCACAAAAAAGTCCAGGAACAGATCCCTTCACAGGTGAAATACAGAACACATACAAAGTATAACTTAAACCCATTCTTCTTAAACTTTTCTAAAAGACTGAAGAAGAAGGAACATTCCCAAGACATTCTATGAAGCAAACATCACCATAATACCTGAATCATAAAGAGATACTGAAAAAGTATACTATAGACCTGTATCTTTGATAAATATAAATACAAAAATTCTCTACAAAATTTTAGCCCAGGTGGATCCATCAACACACAAACAAAATCATGCACCATGAACAAGTGGGATTCATCCCAGGTGCACAAGGATGTTCAACATAACCCAAAGCAATCAATGTCATACATTTCACTCACAACGGAAAAGTCAAAATCCACATGATCATCTTAAGAGGTGCAGGAAAAGCACTGCAGAACATCCAACATCCATTCATGATAAAAAAAACCCTCACCAACCAAGGTGGGTACAGAGGCACATATCTTAACACAATGAAAGCCATTGATGACAAAACCACAGCAAATATAATACTTAACAGGTAAAATCTCAATGCCTTCTTGCTAAAATCTGGAATAAGAAAATAAGCCCAAAGTAAGCTCACTCTCAACACTTTTATTCAACGTAGTCTTGGAATTCCTAGCCACAGCAATCAGACAAACAAAAGGAAAAAAAATGTATCCAAATTGGAAGAGAAGAGGTAAAACTGTCACTATAGGCAAATGACATGATACTCTATATAGAAAATGCCAAAGACTCCACACAAAAAATACTCAAACTGATCAACCAATTTAGCAATGTAGCAGGATACAAGATTCACATTCAGAAATAAGTTGCATATCTGCACATTAACAATGATATACTATAAAATCAATATAAAAATAACTTTCAAAATCACACCATTGAAAATTAATCCCAGGAATAAATCTGAAAAAAGAGATTAAAAGTTTTTCAGGCTGAGAAGTAGAAAACTATAAGCAAGGAAATTAAACAGGATTCAAAGAAATGGAAAGATACCCCATGATTAGAAGAATTAATACCGTTAAAATGGCTGTACTACCCAAAGCAATTTACAGATTTAATCTGATCTTTAACAATTTACCCATGACATTTTTCACGGAATTTGAACAAACAATCCAAAAATTTATATGGAATTGGAAAAGATGCAGAGTTCCCAAAGCAGCCCTGAGGGGACAGAAAAAAGCAGGAGGCATAACCTTCAGACAACATTATAAAGGTACAGTAATCAAGACAATGAGGGACCAGAACAAAATCAGGTATATGGACAGATGGAGCAGAACAGAAAGCCCAGAAATAAACACAGATGCATATGGACAATTAATTTTTGACAAAGGCAACAAGAATATAAAATGGGAAAAAGACAATCCCTTTAGCAAGTGATGCCAGCGAAAAAACTCGACAGCTGCATGTAAACCAATGACATTAGAATACATCCTCATGCCATGCAAAAAAATTAATGAACTCAAAAAGCTTGAAGACTTAAACATAAGACACGATACCATAAAATTCCGAGAAGAGAACATAGGCAAAAGAATCTCTGAAATCAACCGTACAAACGGTTTCTTGCAACTCAATAAAAATAAAAACAAAAATGAACAAATGGGACCTAATCAAACTGACAAACTTTTGCACAGCAAAGAAATCATTTAAAAAAAAAGGAAAAGACAACCTACAGAATGGGAGAAAATAGTTGCAAATGATGAAGTTGACAACGGCTTAAGTTCTAAAATACACACACAACTCATACAACCTAACAGCCAAGAGGCAAACAAGCCCATTGAAAAAGGGGCAGAAGACCTAAACACACATATCTCTGAAGAAGGTATATGGCTGGCCAACAGCCACATGAAAAAATGCTCAACATCACTAATTATAGAGAAATGCAAATCAAAACTACACTGAGGTACTACCTCACTCTAGTCAGAATGGCCATCGCGAATAAGTCTACAAATACCAAATGCTGGAGAGGGTGTGGAGAAAAGGGAAACTTCCAACACTGTTGCTGGGAACGTAAATTGGTACAACCGCTATGGAAAACAGTATGGAGACTCCTCAGAAAAATAAAAACGGAACTACTGTATGATCCAGCGATCCCACTCTTGAGCATATATCCAGACACAGTTTTCATTAAAAAAGATATATGCACCCCTATGTTCACTGCAGCATTATCCACAACAGTGAAGCCATGGATATAACCTAAATGTCCATTGAGAGATGAATGGATTAAGATGTGGTACATATACACAATGGAATACTAGCCAGTCATAAAAATATGACTGTTGAATGCATTTCTCATCAGAGAAGGTGTTCTGAGTTGGTCAGCTTGGAGATAACACTTGTAGAATAACAGTTCTTAAAGATATTCATTTTTCTGGAGTTCCCGCTGTGGCGCAGTGGTTAACGAATCTGACTAGGAACCATGAGGTTGCGGGTTTGATCCCTGCCCTTGCTCAGTGGGTTAACGATCCGGTGTTGCCGTGAGCTGTGGTGTAGGTTGCAGATGTGGCTCGGATCCCTCGTTGCTGTGGCTCTGGCACAGGCCGGGGGCTGCAGCCCCGATTCGACCCCTAGCCTGGGAACCTCTATATGCTGAGGGAGCAGCCCAAAGAAATAGCAAAAAAGACAAAACAAACAAACAAACAAAAAAACCTCATTTTCCTGCATACCCATGGGGGTTTCTGGTATGCCTCCATTTCTTGGATCCTCTGCTTCAGCCATCAGAATGTTCCTTGATCCATTCGTGCAAGAAGGTATATAACACACATCTAAGAAATGACATATATGAAATTTTTGATATTGAAATACAATTATCAAAATTGCTACAGCATTCTTTTTTTAATTTTTTTTTATTTTTTTCCCCGTCCAAGTTCATGATTTTCTTTTCTGCTACAGCATTCTTAAAGATCTTTTTTTATTTGAAGATCAGGTTTATATTTACTGACAATACCAAATTTAGCATTGATGGAATGAACACTATTAACTTCTTTCATTTCCAAAATCAACTTGGTTTGGTCTAACATGCTAATGTTGAAAAGGGTTTTGGGGAAACAGCTGCATTAACAAAAATAGCTATCTTTAAAAACAAAAACAGGAGTTCCCATTGTGGCACAGTGGTTAACAAATCCGACTAGGAAACATGAGGTTGCGGGTTCGGTCCCTGCCCCTGTTCAGTGGGTTAAGGATCCGGCATTGTGATGAGGTGTGGTGTAGGGTGCAGACACAGCTCGGATCCCGTGTTGCTGTGGCTCTGGCATAGGCCGGCGGCCACAGCTCCGGTTAGACCCCTAGCCGGGGAACCTCCATATGCCACAGGAGTGGCCCTAGAAAAGGCAAAAAGACCAAAAAAAAAAAAACAAATAAAAAAATAATAAAAAAATAAAAACAATTGCCAATGCTTCCATATGCAAATGAAGCTTATGTGCATAAAATCAATACCTATACAGCATATATCTTTGATGCCAAACAGTTATGAAGAGTGGCTGTGGTTTACCCCGATTCTCCAGTATTCTTTGGAGCAGCGATGATCTTATTTCGTTTCCGTGCAAATACACTAAAGCCATTTATAAGGTATTCTCTCGAGTTTCCTCCAAAATCGTCTACTTCATGCCTTTCGTTCCTCCCTCCTTCCTTTCACTATGTCCTTCCCTCTTCAAAGACAATCTCTAGATCTGTGGTCTGAATTCTTCCCCTTTACATGCTTTGCTTTTGATGGCTCATCCCCACCATGTCTTTTATCCTTCTGGCTTGGCAGTAGTGTTCTACATGGATAATTTCCACTTCAACTCCTCGCTTCCTTCTGGCTATAAACATGGTCAGAAGGAAAAACAGGAGTTCTCTGTGGCCCAGCAGGTTAAGGACCTGGCACTGTTGCTGCAGTGGCTTGGGTCGCTGCTCTGGTACAGGTTCCATCCCTGGCCCAGGAACTTCCCCAGGCCTGGGGCAAGGCCAAAAAAAGAAGGGAAGAAAGAAAGAAAAACAAAATGACACGTTTCCTTGATCAAGTCATGTCTTGAACTATCCAATGGCATTTCTCCCAGATTTCTCTAATCCAAGATGACACCCTGGCGACTGTGAGTCTGGCCTGAAATCCAGCGACCTGGGCATCCCTTGAGAGCTTGTTAGAAATGCAGAGTCCAACATCTGCTGCTTGGGAGGTACACTTTTCATGAGGTGCAAGTTCACTCATTAAAACTTGAGAACGTCTGGTCTATACTAAGTCTGCTTCTATATTACTTCAACTTAAACCATCCTTCTGAAATCTAGCCTCAAGGTCCTTACTGTAACACTTCAGGAAACCTCAATCTGCATTAGAAGTTGTAAATTTCAAATGGACTCCTTATCATGCGACAGCTTCCTCGATCTCTCCATAAGGCACCCTGTTCTATTCTTACCAATTCTCTCCTGTGGTCCATAGGACACCATCCCACAAAGCAGCAGCATTTCCTATGACATTAATGTATATACATTTACAGTTGAGCACATATGCCCATGTCCACCTGCGGAGGATAACACTCGACCAAGGACTTGCATCCTGGATGCCTTCTAACCATCAGGACAGTAAGAGTGGGAATGTTTTGCTGTTCTTCTCTGACAGGTTCTGCTGCTGGATATTCATGCCACATTTCAAATACCCTCCCTTCCTTTTTCTAGGAAATAGTGTACAAATATTTTACTTTGCTGCCTTCCACCACAGCCTCCAGCTTCCTCTTCCTTCATTTCCTCCCTGCAATCTCTGTCTCACTCATCCTTTACTTCTCTCTTCCTCTTCCCTATTCCCTGACTTCCCTTAGGTTGTAGAGCATCCTGCAATGGAGTTACTCATTTAGCTACTTAAACAGGACTCTCAATTTAAACTGTTGCTGACAGACACCTGAGAAGCCAAACAACTTCCTTTCCTTTCTGTCTTTTTCTTCACCACGCATTCAACAGGTGTTTTTCTTTGGCTATTCGAATATATCAGGGAGTTCCCTGGTGGCCTAGTGTTTGAGGATTCAGGTTTGTCACTTCTGTGGCTCAGGTTCAATCTTGGCCTGGGAACTTCCTTATGTTGCAGGTGCAGCCAATAAACAAATAAATAAATAGCAAGGAAATAAAGCATGCAAGTCATAAAACACCAATACAGAATAATGTTTGAAAAAAAGAAGATATCAAAATACCTGGTTTAAATCATCATTCGGTCAAATGTCTTTTTTACAAAATACAGTTCTTACCTTCTATTTCTCCATTTACTCTATTTTTACCTATTTGACCTGCAGCTCCAGGTAAATGATCAGCATACTTCTGTGGAAGACTCTCAGAGATACTCTGTTAAAATTAATATTGATAATGAGCTGCATAAAGATTTCCTCATCTCTTTCTAAGAAAGTACCTGAGTTTCCTACTGAATATTTGTAATTTCCTCCTTTCAATGTAACAGAAGCATGGATGGAAAACACAAACCTTTAAATAGAAAACTTGACACATATGCTCTCCAGACCAAGACGATCTTTTATTCTCATTTGACAACTGACTTTGGAAACAAGACCATGGAAAGCCAGAGCAAAAACTTTCACTAACAAAATACTGACTTACACGCACATCTCAACAAAGAATTAACACATAACCCTACTTTTCAATTTCAACCAAAAGAAGAGGATATTGTAAAAATACATAGATCTAAACAAGCTCTTTAAGAGGTATATCCGCTATAAATTTGAAATATTTCCAAGGTTAGAAAAAACATTTAACGTTAAAATAACTTACTTGGCCTGAAAAGGAACCATGGAGTATAAACCCTGCTGAGTAGAAACAGATCATTGTAGGAATTGTTTAAGGTCAAAACATTTAAGATCTTGAGAGGGCCTCAAGTACCAAAGCAATATTTACCTGTAGGAAATCTCTGGTCATAGTCTACTGAAACCTAACACAGCCCAAGTTAGAAGTCAAGATGCCTGTTCTAACGTTCCCATTCTTAACACCACTATCATTTTAGTTTCCTTCAGGTTGGATAAGGTATCCTCAGCGTTCCCTTCTGGCACAGTGAGGTAAGGATCAGGCTTGTTAATGCTGTAGCTCGGGTTTCTGCTGTAGCACTGATTTGATCACTGGCCTGGGAACTTTCACATGCTGCAAACATGCCCCCCCCCAAAAAAATACCCAAACAAAAAATACCCTCAACATTCAGGAAGCCGCTAATTGCCACTGTGATCTTTTCTTTCTTTTCTTTTCTTTTCAGAAATACCCAAGGCATATGGATTTCCAGGGGGAGGATCAAACCTGTGCCATCATAGAGACAAGGCCGAATCCCTAACCCGTACACCGTAACAGGAACTCTGCCACTGTGATCACGTTGTCTTACATTACTTAACTGCAACCTTTACAGTGCACAATGTGTTTTCACATTTGTTACCACATCCATTTACGATACTTACCTGAAAGGCAGGAATCAGTACCATTTTTATGAACAAGGTCGCTGACACTCAAAGAGGTTGGACAAGCTTTTCCAAGATCCCAAAGTTAGTAAGTGATAGAACCAGGATGCTACTGTGTCTTTGGACTCCAAGCAGGGCGCAGCACCACTCTGCAGCAGCTGCCTATGTCTAAGAGATCAGGCCCTTCTTACCTCTTTTCAGAGCTGTCACCTTAGAACAGGTAATACTGCCATAAAGGTACTCAATGCATGCCACTTTGACTATCCAAAGTGGTTTGTACTTAGTCAAACATCTCTACACCAAACTCTTGTTTATCATGACCCGACATAGTCTTTATTATCGTCAGGCTTTTATTTCGCCAGATATGTTCCTTGAAGATCTAGATCCAATTGATAATCCAAATGTAATCGCAGTTTTAAGTCTCAAGGCACTATTTTTTCACAGAGGAAGTGGCAAAAAATTACAATTTAAGCTGTTTTCTCTCTGAATCACACTAGGAGTTTTACATATCTATATATTATCAAAGTAACACAGATTTGGCCACAGGCTTATCTGCAGTAATGCTTTAGATTTTAGATACACTTAAATTCTGAACCCACACCGAGTCCTTATGACTTCTAAGCCTTGGTTGAGCTATAACACACTGGGGGTTCATTAGGAGAATCTTGCAAAGTAACAGAATATGGTAGACTACATATAAAGGAGAGAAGAGTCAGCTGGATCTGGGGAGCGCAGGAAATGCTGCCAAGACAGGGCTGTGTCTGAGAAGACAGACGAGGGGCAGAGTGGGGATGAGAAAGGGGATTCTAGAAAAGGCAGTCTGCCCAAAAGGACAAGGCGTGAAACAACATAAGTCATGTGGACAACCAGAACACAGTCAGTGGGAATGGTATGGAGAGACAAAACTCAAGGATCAGAACCAAACCGAAAGAAGGGGGTATCATTCCTAGAACATGAACTTCCTCCTTTATGTGATGGGAATCCACAGATGGGTAGGGGAGTTACATCATCACAAACACATTATAGAATGGTGAGTCTGGCAGCAATGTTGAGAAACAGCAAGGCTGACCGACCACCAGGGAAGCAAAACTAGAAGAAGTGTATTTCAAAATTACAGGTGAGACAGTAAGGTATGGAAAGAAGATATGAAAAAAATGTAGGCAGGTAGAAAATACTGAACTTGTGAGTAAATGCATACAGTGATTTCAGGGAGGGTTGGAGTCCAGATTTTTCTTGCTTCAGTGTTTCGGTGATGCTCTTTACTAGGATGGGGAAAAAGGACGACAGAAGTATGTGCAAAGAATCAGGAAAGATTCAGGGACAAATCTTTTCTATTCTTTCGCTTTCTTTTTCTTCTATTTCTTGGCTACCCCTTAGCATATGGAGTTCCAGAGCCAGGGATCATATCTGAGTCTCAATATGCCACAGCCACCACACTGGATTCTTAAGCCACTGTGCCTGGCCAGGGATCCAAATTGCGCCCCAGGGCTCCCCAAACACCGATGTTCCTGTTGTGGCACTGCCCAAACTCCCAACGTCTTTGTGTAAATTGAAGTATAGTCAATTACAATGTTGTATGAGTTTCAAGGTTACAGCAAAGTGAGTCCGTTTTATATATACATTCTTTCTCAAATTTTTTCCATTATAGGTTATTACAAAATATTGAGTATAGTTCCCTCTGATATACCATAGATCCTTGTTGGTTACCAAGTTGATATATAATAAAGGAACGAGGTTGTCAGTTTGGGGCATTACAAACTTAAGGCACTCAGGGGACTTCGAAGAAAGATCTGGATGAACACATTTGGCATAGAAATAGACACACTTTTTCAGGAAAAGCATACGATGTTAAGAGAAATATCTGCAAAATATACTAACGTGGTATAATTAAATAATGCAAACACACAGAATTCTGAAATTTTGAAAATAAAACAGGAGCAAAAGAAGAAAACTATTGAAATTCAATTTTTCAAATACATATTTCAACATTTCTTTCAAGGATATAAAATATACGCTTTCATAAACATATACAAATACTCATTTCTGGGATATTATAGTAATAAGCATTTTTAACTTTAAAGAAAAGATTTAATTGTTAAAAACACCAAATTAAGATGCTATAAGAATACCCTTTTAAAAAATTAATCTTGGAGTTCTCATCGTTGCTCAGCAGAAATGAACCTGACTGGCATCCATGAGGATACAGGCTCAATCCCTGGCCTTGCTCAGCGGGTTAAAGATCCAGAGTTGCCGTGATCTGTGGTGTAGGTCGCATACACAACTCGGATCCTGTGTTGCTGTGGCTGTGGCATAGGCCGGCAGCTACAGCTCTGATTCGATGCCTAGCCTGGGAACCTCAATATGGCACGGGTGTGGTCCTAAAAAGACAAAAGACTGAAAAAAAAATGAATCTTAAAAGGCCAGTTGTAAATTGTAAATGCTTATGTGATTATGGGTGGATTTATGGGACATTTTAGTACTACTTTCATGTATGAGAGGAATATAAAACTCTGAAAATTCACACTTTTTATAATTCTCCTCAGATCAGCATACTATTACCAAGATTTCTGAGTTTGAGATAGGAAAGAATTTACATGTTAGTTTAACAATAGAAATACTGAAGATAATAAAGTTTCTCAAAATAAAAAGGGAACCCTCCTGCACTGTTGGTGGGAATGGAAACTGGTACAGCCACTATGGAGAACAGTCTGGAGATACCTTAGAAATCTATACATAGAACTTCCATATGACCCCGCAATCCCACTCTTGGGCATCTATCCGGACAAAACTCTACTTAAAAGAGGCACGTGCACCCGCATGTTCATTGCAGCACTATTCACAATAGCCAGGACATGGAAACAACCTAAATGTCCATCGACAGATGATTGGATTCGGAAGATGTGGTATATATACACAATGGAATACTACTTAGCCATAAAAAGGAATGACATAATGCCATTTGCAGCAACATGGATGGAACTAGAGAATCTCATACTGAGTGAAATGAGCCAGAAAGACAAAGACAAATACCATATGATATCACTTACAACTGGAATCTAATATCCAGCACAAATGAACATCTCCTCAGAAAAGAAAATCATGGACTTGGAGAAGAGACTTGTGGCTGCCTGATGGGAGGGGGAGGGAGTGGGAGGGATCAGGAGCTTGGGCTTATCAGACACAACTTAGAATAGATTTACAAGGAGATCCTGCTGAATAGCATTGAGAACTTTGTCTAGATACTCATGTTGCAACAGAAGAAAGGGTGGGGGGAAAAATGTAATTGTAATGTATACATGTAAGGATAACCTGACCCCCTTGCTGTATAGTGGGAAAATAAAAAAATTATTAAAAAAAAAGTTTCTCAAAATAACATGAAGTATACCTATTGCTGGTGATGTTTTGAAAGTAAAAAAATTCTCTTCCAGAGATAATTATGTATACTCTGCTAGTAATTTTTCCATCCTGTGATTTTATAGTAACAAGTAGTTTATATTAGAAAAAAATCACACATCGTGATCTCATTCATTTGATATGTGCATATGTGTCCATTATGGGCAGACATTATTAGGAAAAAATAAATCAGAACTCTCCAGAGAAAACCTCTATATACTTGTTTTTCTTTGAGAAACAAATTGCAGCTTAAGATTTTTTTCATGTAATGAGTAGAGATTAAGAACCTCAAGTACATAATTAGAGATTATAATAGTTGAAAGACTAGATAAATTGATTATTTATTTCCTCTCTTCTTATTCTCAAAAGATTGAAAACACCTACTTAGATTATACCAAACAGTAAGATAAAAGTAGTTAATAAGTTAAGTTTTCACCAAACGGTAAGGTAGAAACCACAAGAGGCAGAAGGGCCCAAAATTCTTCATTTGAAATAAATCTGATAGGGCCTAAAACATGCTCACCCTGCATTATCTATGAATACAGGTTTTGCTAGACTAAATCTAACACATCATCTTATTAAGTTAAAGTGAGGATTATTTAAAAATAAAGAAATTCCAATTAAAATGAATTTTCATGGCCAAAAAAAAAAAAAAAAAAAAAAAAAGGTGAAGATCAAGTTTTCTTTCCGTCCTTCATACGTCTTCAGCAACATGTCATCGAGAAGAGTCTGAGCACTCTGTTCAGGACTTAGCTTTCTTTTCTTAATTGAAATCTGAAACAAGTTCTTCCTTCTAATAGACGCAAACTATTACATTTAGAATAGATAAACAAAAAGATCCTCCTGTACAGCACAGGAACTATCTCCAATCTCTTAGGACAGAGTGTGACAGAAGATAATAGAAGAAAGGGAATGTACATATGTGTATAAGTTGGTCACTTTGCTGTACAGCAGGAATTAGCAGAATACTGTAAATCAACTATACCTTGATAGAAAATAGAGAAAATTTAAAAATAAAATAATTTCAAAGTGCTCAGAAAAAAAGGAAATAGAAAAAAATTAGTCCTGGTGACTTAGAGTACTACTGAAAAAACTAACATTAAGAAACTGAAATTAACTGCTGTATTTGCAAATGTGCTTGCATGATTTATATGTGCATGAATTATCTCTTGTGAGGGAAACAGGAGAGTTTGGTTTTTAGCAGTATCTTATTTAGATGGGTTATACCTACAAATAGCAATAGCTGCTTCTCTTCCGTTTGTCAAAAAGCTAAGGCTGAAGGTGAGGAAAAAATGAAGAGTGACTGTGCGTCTATGAAAGCCACATATATCTTAGCCTGAAAGTCATAACCAAACATGCTCACAAGAGAGACAGAGAGAGATGGACTAGAAGAAGAGACACTGTCTGCAAGGACAAATTACGTTGGGGTAAATGTGGGGGAGGAGGAAGAAAGGACATATGAGACATGACTAGTGAAACACAAACTTAAGAAAAAAGGAAAACAGAAGAATAATAAAGTATGTGGAGAATATACCTATATTTCAGCATTTATATGTACTATATCATTAATATATCAGTACTGTTAGGGATATACTACAATCAAAAGCCTCTATTTTATATGTTTTCATTATATATAAAAGGTATGTAATTTATACGTATATACAGTTCTCCAGCAACTTCATAAAAACATCAAAATATATTAAATATAAAACATAGGCTTCTGTTCATAGTGAATCCTTAATAACATTGATTTGTATTGCTCTACAACTATTTGTTTGTAAATACTACTATTAGAATTCCTCTTGGGGCTCAGTGGGTTAAGAACCCACCATAGTAGCCATGAGGAGGTGGGTTCTTTGATCCTTGACCCTGCTCAGTGGGTTAAGGATCCCATGTTGCTGCAAGCTGTAGTGTAGGTCACAGATGCAGCTTGCAGCTGGCATGGTTGTGGCTGTGGCATATGCCTACAGATGTAGCTCTGATGTGACCCCTAGCCTGGGAACTTCCAAATGCTATAGGTGTGGCCCTAAAAAGAAAAAAAGAAATGATTGTTTTAAAAAATTAATAAATTTGACAAAGTACAACATCCACTCATGATCAAAACTCCTACCAAAGTGGGTATAGAAGGAACATACCTTCACATGATCAAAGCTATTTATGACAAACCCATAGCAAATATATTACTCAATGGAGAAAAGCTGAAAGCCCTCCCGCTGAAATCTGGAACAAGACAAGAATGCCCACTCTCACCACTGTTATTCAACATAGTACTGGAAGTTCTAGCCACAGCAATTAGACACATGAAAGAAATAAAAGCCATCCAAATAGGAAGAGAAGAGCTAAAACTGTCACTGGATGCAGATGACATGATACTCTATATAGAAAACCCTAAGGATGCAACCCAAAAACTACCTGAACTGATCAACACATTCAGCAAAGTAGCAGGATGTGAGACTAACATTCAGAGATTTGTCACATTTCTGTACGCTAACAATGAAATATTAGAAAAGGAATACAAAAATACAACACCTTTTAAAATTGTACCCCCCAAAATCAAATACCTGGGAATACACCTGACCAAGGAGGTGAAAGACTTTTCTGCTGAGAACTATATAAAACATTAATCAAGGCAATTGAAGACATGAAGAAATGGAAAGCTATTCCATGCTCCTGGGTTGGACAAATTAATACTGTAAAAATGGCCTTACTACCCAAAGCAATCTACAGATTCAAGGCAATCCCTATCAAAGTATCCATGACATTTTTCACAGAACTAGAACAAACAATCCAAACATCTATATGCAACCACCAAAGACCCAGAATTGCCAAAGCAATCCTGAGGAACCAAAACCAAGCAGGAGGCATAACTCTTCCAGACTTCAGGCCATATTATAAAGCCACCATCATCAAGACAGTGTGGTACTGGTGCCAGAACAGACAGACAGACCAATGGAACAGAACAGAGAATGCAGAAATAAACCCAGGCACCAGTGGTCAACAAATCTTTGACAAAGGAGGCAAGAGCATAAAATGGGAAAAAGAAAGTCTGTTCAGCAAGTATTGCTTGGAAACCTGGACAGCAGCATGTAAATCAGTGAAATGAGAAAACACCCTCACACCATGCAGGAAAATAAATTCCAAATGGCTGAAAGACCTAAATATAAGACAAGACACCATCAAACTCCTGGAAGAGAACATAGGCAAAACATCCTCTGACATCAACCTTACAATACTTTCTCAGGTCAGTCTCCCAAACAACAGAAATAAAAGCAAAAGTAAACCAATGGGACCTAACCAAACTGAAAAGCTTTTGCACAGCATAGGAAACCAAAAAGACAACTTAGAGAATGGGAGAAAATAGTGTCAAATGATGCAACTGACAAAGGCTTAATCTCTAAAATAAAGAAATAACTTATACAACCAAATGGCAAAAAAGTCAACAACCCAATAGAAAAATGGGCAAAAGACCTGCATAGACATTTCTACAAAGAAAATGTACCAGTGGGCAACAAGCACATGAAAAAATGCTCAACATCCCTGATTAGTAGAGAAATGCAAATCAAAACTACCACGAGATACCACCTCACACCAGTCAGAATGGCCATCATTACTAAGTCCACAAATAACAAATGCCGGAGGGGGTGTGGAGAAAAGGGAAACCTCCTGCACTGTGGGTAGGAATGGAAGCTGGTACAACCACTATGGAGAACAGTATGGAGGTACCTTAGAAAACTATACATTGAACTACCATACGACCCAGCAGTCCCACTCTTGGGCATCTATCCGGACAAAACTTTCCTTAAAAAAAAAAAAAAAAACCAACAAAAACACATGCACCTGCACGTTCACTGCAGCACCATTCACAATAGCCAAGACATGGAAACAACCCAAATGCCCATCGACAGATGACTGGATCAGGAAGATGTGGTATGTATACACAATGGAATACTACTCATCCATAAAAAAGAACAAAATAATACCATTTGCAGCAACATGGACGGGACTAGAGACTCTCATCCTGAGTGAAGTAAGTCAGAATGAGAAAGACAAATACCATATGATATCACTTATAACTGGGATCTAGTGTACAGCACAAATGAACCTTTCCACAGAAAAGAAAATCATGGACTTGGAGAAGAGACTTGTGGTTGCCGAGGGGGAGGGAGTGGGGTGGTTTGGGAGCTTGGGGTTAACAGATGCCAACAATTGCCTTTGGAATGGATTAGCAATGAGATCCTGCTGTGTAGCACTGGGAACTATGTCTAGTCACTTATGATAGAGAAGGATAATGTGGGAAAAGAGAATGTGTACATGTTTGTGTAACTGGGTCACCATGCTCTACAGCAGAAAAAAAAACTGTATTGGGGACATAACAATTAAAACAATAAATAAATAAAAATAAAATAAAAAATAAGAAATAAATTCTACTGTAATAAAGACTTCAATTTTATCACTGTAAAATAAGTCATTCATGTAGTTGAACATGATCATCTATCACTCGCTGGATGCTGTAAATTGTTACGAGAGAGAGAGTGAGAAATAGATATAGAACTGTTCCTAACACATCAACTTTCCACCTGGAGAAGGAACGGGTAACAAGAATTCTAAGGAGAACGAATGGTTGAAAATGATGTATTTAGTGCAACATGAGATGGAGCTGAAAAGAACATCAAGAATTTTAATTCCAAATTCTAAAATTACAATTGGGATACTGAGAAAGATAGTGTAACCGTTTTTTCATTTATCACATATTTCTTATTTATGTCCTTGTTATTTATGACATACTTCTGCAACATAACTCAACCGAACATAGGCACTGTAAACATTAAAATGGAGTATAAATTTGAAGTCACATTTTCAGAAATGAAATGGATTTAATTACGATATATTATGCATATTACATTACCTGTAACAAAATTCCATCTGTCTATGGACTCATTCACATTCAAAAAATATTAAAATGCTTCTTACTTTCAAGACCTTTTTTTTTTTTTGCTTTTTAGGGCCACACCGGGCCACACCTGTGCGGCATATAGAGCTGCCCAGGGCAGGGGTTGAAATGGAGCTACAGCTGCTGGCCTACACCACAGCCACAGCAACGCCAGATCCGAGCTACTTCTATGACCCACAGCACAGCTCACAGCAACACCAGATCCTTAACCCACTGAGCAAGGCCAGGGATCAAACCTGCAACCTCTTGGTTCCTAGTCGGATTCATTTCCACTGTGCCACAACGGGAACTCCAAGACCTTATTCTAGGTGTTCCAGGAGGTGGACAATGATGTTTCCAATCTCTAGCAGTTTATACTGAGGCAGGGGCTTGAAAATAAATATTGACATCACTATAATACAAAATATCTGAAATCTGAAATTTTAGAATGTGACACAAGGACTCTCAGTAGATATCTGTAAAAGCTACAGTCCAAAAAATTCTGACGTTGTAAGGTGTACCACATGGTTATTAAGACACTGCTTCAAGACCTGGTTGTTATTTTAGAGAAAACATGTATTCTTCAATTAGAAAAAGAATTTTGAATATATTCTTAAAGGAAAGATTTGGAAAATAAAATGGAATCCCTTTATAATAAATACAGATTTTGAGAAATAGAATTTTAATTTCTAAATTTCCACCGTTTCAACTATGCTTTTAGTCTTAAAAAAAAATTACGATTTTGGCCACATTCAGGACCTGTGGAAGGAAGTTCAGCAAGCCGAAGTTCCTGGGCCAGGTTGTGAACTTGCACCACAGCAGTGACCTTAACTGCATGGCCCCCAGGGAATTCCATTCTTTCAGTCTTAATGCGGAACCAAAGATAGAAGTGGAGAAAAACACAGACAAACAAGCAATCGCCTAACAACCCTTTGGATACTAACATAAAAAGTGTCCAAGGGGAAAAACAAAACAAAACAAAAAAACCTGGATGATACATGCTGTATAGTTTTGAAACTAAAAGGCTCCAGGAAGATTCCATATTTATTACAGTAAGTAACTGTATCCACTAAAGATTTCATTTAGGCATGACTATGGTAAAACTCATGTCAGTGTGGTTTAAAAGTCATAGTAACAATCCTTATCCTTGAGGAAATCTCGTATTTCCTCCACTGTGGGAAAGCTTTTCCCCAAACAGCTGTCCTGTCACTATATATTTTCTAGTTATTCTTTTTTTTACCCCTACCTACCAAAGGAAAAAAAAAACCAAAAACAAAATAAAAACAAACAAGCACACAAAAACCCTCAACTGGTCATACTTATAAAATGGTTTGCTCTGACCAACTTGCCATTACAAACATAAAGTAATGATAGGTAGAACACTGTTAAATTTTACAGAGTAAATACCACACAAAATCAAATTCAGCAGGGAAACTAATTTACAAGAGCACCGTACCTCGGTATCCGAATCAAGGACTTTCTCTGATATAAGCCATGAATCATCAGCACCAGGTCTGTTGGAAAACCTTTAGAGCAAATGTGTACAAGAAAGTGAGTGAGTTCATTTCTTTTTTTTCCCCTTATTTTTTATATTTAATTGAAGTATAGGTGATTTACAAACTTGTGGTAATGTCTACTGTACAGCAAAGTGATTCAGTTACACATATACACATATCCATTCTTTTTCAGATTCTTTTCCTATACAGGTTCTCACAGAATACTGGGTAGAGTTGAGTTCATTTCTTTAAACAATAACAACAAAAATAATAAGATTGGCCATCTATGGATTAAATGATATTCCCAACATAATTAAAATGTGGCTTCTGTTTTAAAACATCTTTCAGTTACCAATTTCTGATTCCACCTCTCCCAACCTGTGAAACATCTAGTAACCACCTGTTCTTAGTTTCCATAGCAGAGAGTGCAAGCCAATATACTAGCAGAATCTGGGAATGATTTGTTTTCACCAAATGTCCTAACACTGAGGTGAAAATCCAATTCATGAGTGACATAAATTTTGTTTACTTGAATTAGCATGAACTTGACCTAAAACAAGGTGGAGAAATGCAATGTTCCTTTTCTATTGCCTGCCCCTGGTTCAAAGACTAATCTGTGTCTGTCAAAAAAGGCAATCTTTGTCTTTCGGCAGGAAAAAAATTTATCAAGAAGGCCCCATGCCTTCCCTTTACTCTAAAACAGGGAGTTTCCTGAAATGTGTGCAAGTCAAAGAAAGGAGCTCCCCCTTTCACCCAAGGGGTTAGGGACCCAGCATTGCTACAGCTGTTGCATAGGGAGCAGCTGTGGCTTGGATTCAAACCCTGGCTCTGGAACTTCCATATGCGGAGGGTGTAGCTGAAAATGAAAAGTCACAGAACAAATGCATAGGCTTAATTATATGCTAACCTATTCCCAGAGAGATGAATCGTTAAAAACTATAAAGTCTAATTATTTTTCCCATACAGGCCCTGGCGGTGGTTCAGGTCCACATAAACTAGCTAGCTCTTCAAAACCCTCCCAGGCACTCAGAGACCCAAGGAGAGAGAGGACTATAAAAAATGGAGTCCGGATAGCTATGCTTCTATTTCTTGTGTATCGCTCTACATCTTCCTTCCTACAGGCTCCTCTCCCAGGTCACTCTTCTGCAGGGCTCAAGGTCCGTCTCCAGCCTTTAAGGTTTCAGCCTATGAAGGCAAGGATTTCTAAAACAAGGATGGGCTCAAATGACCATGAGTAGGAGCCTCTAGTTCCCGGTTTCTGGCAAACAGGCTAACCGGAGCCTCAGTCATCCACTCCCAACACAGGCATGGTGCCAGCGAGCCAACTGAGGCCTATGACTGATTCCTAAGAGGAAAAGCGACTCTAGCCTGAAGAGAAAACCAGGTTTGGAAGTCAGTCAGTAGAGAAATCAATTAGAAATATGCTCTCTACAGATGTTGAATTTAATTAACCTAACACAGTCTATATACATAGACACGCTCCTCCTATTAAAAAAATTCATCTTAAGGTGAGTCGATATCATGATAACTAAGAAAACTTGCCTAATGAGGCCTTGCCTGTGTAAAATCCTATGGTTCTGTGGCCACAGATACCTAGATTCTGCCCTAACACTTTAATGGGAAAAACAAGGTACTAGGTCCCACTGTGACTATCAAATACACCAGGACAAAGACTGAGACTAACAAGGTTTCTTAGGAAAATTCTAAATCAGAGTTCACACGTCACTAGGTCTGACTTTCAGAGTTGATCCGATGAGGGTCTTGACCCTAGTGCTGCGTGGATTTCTCAGTCTCTACCGAGGGTTGAGAAAGTGGGTCTGGGAGTCAGGCAGGCTGATGGTCAAATCACAGGTCAGCTACTTCTAAACTATAGAATCAGAGGATAATCATTCAACCTCCCTAAACCCCAGTCACCTAATTAATGAAGCGTAGACTATACTAGAACAGTCACTTTGCAAAGCAGTTGTGATGAGTCTATGAGGTAACAAAAGATGTTAGCTTCTTTTCTCTGTGTTCCCTTAGTTAACCTTTTAGTTTAAAAAAATCCATAAAATCCTACCTGCTTAAAGAGTCTTCTTCAGAACTCTCACACACTATTAAAAAAAAAAAAAAAGTAAAAGACATTTTAAAACTGATGCTTTGTTAAAACGTGTTCCTTTGGGACCACACCTGGAAACTACACTGGGGTGACTGTCGATCATATTCCTGATAGGCAATGAATGCAAAAGAACCCTTTCCCCTCCTTGATATTTACCAAATGCAAAACAAAAGAGTGGTATTTACCAAAATTCGATACCTAAAAGTGAAGTGCCATTTACAATGGCCATAATCCTAACCAAACTCCATGAGACTGACAGAAAAAGATACCATTAGTAGAATCAGTGCCATAAACTGACAATAGCAACTTAAATAGAAGCACACTTTTGGACTTCCATCACTTGGACAAGTTGGAAGCGCATACACGTATTTTGCTGTGACGTAACACAACTTCTCCAGCTCTTCAGTTCAGGATGAAAACATCCTCTCACACGGAAGCTTGGTCTACAGGCACTGTATCCGAGAGCACGGCAAAACCCAGGAAACAAACTCTTTCTGCCCCTCTTCTAATTGCAAGATAAGCAGCCAAGACTTTGTGATTTCAGTTTTATGAAATATAATCTCTTGAAAGGGGCATGGAGGAGATAAAATAGGGAAAGGGGGTCAACTGGATGGTGAGGGGTGGAAACTAGACTTTTGGTGATGACTTTTTGGTTTATCGTTAAAATATACACAGGGATTTAGCAAATGGGAATTAAAACTGGGTCATCCCTATACTTCAAAGACAATCTTTATTCTATTTTTAAAACAGAAATCATTAAGCTTTATATTAGGCTTCATATTATTATATTACTGGAAGGAATCGCTGAGTTCCCAATTTTAGACATGGTAACTTTTGCAGTGAAACTAATCAACACTCATCTACTAACACACATTTACTAAATGTAATCCATTTGTTGTAAAAATCAAAGAGCCATTCTTATAACAAGACCAATTCGATATAATGTGATTATAGAGGAAATACAACATACTAATTTAGAACTGTTTTTTTCTCTTGCAGGAGTTTCCACTGTGGTGCAGCGGGTTAAGAATCCGACTGCTGCAGCTCGGGTCACTGTGGAGGTGCAGGTTCAATTCTCAGCCTGGCACAGTGGGTTAGAGGATCTGGCATTACTGCAGGTGTGCTTTGGATTCAATTCCTGGCCTGGGAACTTCCATATGCAACAGGTGCAGCCATAAATTATACTTTTTTTTCCATCGGAGTTCCAATTGTGACATCCAATTAAGGACCTGATGTTGTCTCTGTTACGATGTGGCCTTGATCCCAGGCCTTGCTCAGTGGATTGCCATTCCAGTGTTGCCACAAGGCGGGGCTAGTTGGCAGATGCTTGTCAACTATGGTAATGTCATGGCTGAGGCTTACGCCAAAGCTGCAGCTCTAATTCAACCCCTAGCTCAGGAACTTCCATATGCTGCAGGTATGGCCATAAAAATGAAAAAAAAAAAATCGTTTCTCTTATTTACACAAAGATATAATATGGGTTTTTAGGAGCCAGTTAAATGAATGAATTTCTTTTCAGACAATACTGTTCTTTTTTTTTTTTTTTTTTGTCTTTTTGCCTTTTCTTGAGCTGCTCCTGTGGCATATGGAGGTTCCCAGGCTAGGGGTCTAATCAGAGCTGTAGCTGCCGGCCTTCACCAGAGCCACAGCAACGCGGGATCCGAGCTGCGTCTGCGACCTACACCACAGCTCATGGCAACACCGGATCCTTAACCCATTGAGCAAGGCCAGGGATCGAAACCACAACTTCATGGTTCCTAGTTGGATTCGTTAACCACTGTGCCACAACGGGAACTCCTTTTTTTTTTTTTTTTTTTTGTCTAGACAATACTGTCTTTGACGTTCAATTACCTGCAATTGATTACTTAAGAATTCTGAACGCTAGATTATTTAGAAATTAATTTTAAAAATAATAATACACATGCAATTTACACAATGTATGTTGCACTGTTCTTTCATTATCAAAACTTCCTTACTCTTACTTTATCTATGGTAGGATCACTACGAGTAATTTATTATCAGAAGTATTACCTGGGTTGCCATTTAGAGAAGGACCTTTATGTTGCTTTTCTTCTTTATATTCAGAAATCAGGTGGCAATTGCTATGTATAAAAATAAGTAAATAATATTACTATTTTAATACTAAATGAAAAACAATTATCAAATATATTAAATTCTTAAGAGTAGTTCAGACAATATCAGAACTCATGTCAAAACGTTAGCTGCCCCATATACTTCAAATTTGTAACTTCTACACAAATTTTATTTAGCATATAATTAAAGGATCAAAAAAAAAAAAAAAAAGGAAAGTGCAGTGGTCATGATTGGAGGGCAGTAAAGATCAGTACATTAACTAGGGGGAGCCTGACATGGAAAGTATCTTGAACTCAGAAATCCTAGTCCTATAACCAACAGTTATTTGTCCCTGGGAAAGTTGCTTCTCTTCAACTCAAAGTCTTCCTCTATAAAAGTGGGGTCTTACTGCCTTAGTTCATAAGGGTATTAGTAGGATTTGATTAAGATAATATTCCCCCCCTGGAGTGCCCTTCATGGCAGCAGAAAAGAATCTAAGTAGTAGCCATGAGGATGCAGTGGGTTAAGTATCTAGTGTTGCCATGAGTTGTGGTATAGGTCACAGACACGGCTGAGATCCTGCATTACTGTGGCTATGATGTAGGCTGGTGGATACAGCTCTGATTTGACACCTAGCCTGGGAACCTCCATATACTGCAGGTACGGCCCTAAAAGACAAAAAAAAAAAAATACTCTTCCCCCAAAACACTCAGAGAAAGATGAAAAAAATGGAGTACTTTCATCTTGAACTTTATCGTTAGCGGTATTTTGGAATCCCAAATAAAACCCGATGTGTGTTTCTTCATAGTTTTAACATCTTGACATTTGTCGTTTTCAGAAAATGCTACTAATTATGGTGATTAGCTGTTCTCTCTTTGTGGACTGCAATTTAGGGAATCTCAGCTTTTAGATAATGTGTAAGTAAATTTATCCATAAATATATGTCCTCCTTCAATTAGATAACATCATGGTCTGCCATTCTCGCAGCTGATCACACCAAGAGCAGCAAACTAAGAGAAGTCAGGACATGGCTTGGACCACTACTACCTCCTCTCTACCAACTCAAACTCTGGACCAGGAGATCTGTATTAGAATGATGCTTAATCTCCGGGTTCATCTCCAATTCATGTGGAAGACGTAGCACTACTTTTAGGCTGGAAACTGATGAGTCATGGACAGGGCTAACCTCTGGTAATGCCCACTAACTGATCTGCGATTCAGGGATTTCTGGCGAATGACTTCTTCACAAGAATGAGGCAGAATCTGAAAACAGTTTGAAGGTTGAGGCAGATGCAAATCATTTGGAAGATTTTCATCATTGTGGAAAACAGACCACGTGAGGGGCCAACCTCAACTATGGACTCTCAGGCCATTTGGCACCTACTCGTCTGGGAAGGACGATATGGGACTTTCCACAATCTAAGACGGGTGCTCCACAGGATATAAAGCAGCCATGAGGTTCAGGTCTAGTACCAACGGAGAAGAAAAGTCTGATCTCTTCCTGCAGCATCACAGGAACCTCTCTGACCGCCCCAAATGGTCCCTAATAACATCTGCTAGGAGGAAAGACAAACAAAGGCCTCAAAGGTAACTCCTCCTGAAGATCTGGGCCAGGATGTGGGCTCCACATAAGGCATGGGGTGTGGGGGGCAGGCTGTGCCTGGCTAAAGCTAGGAGGCCCGGCTGCTAGACTGGGTGCTGGTGCTGTGGAACAGTGGTTGAGCAACAAGTACATGTGGGAGAACTAAAAAAGCTGTCACTTTGCAGTCTAAGTGTGGGTCACCAGGAAGACGGAGGTATTTGGATCAGCAAGGGCATCCTGGGAGCAAAGGTCAATCATGACCCGGCTGCAGGACAGGTTTCTTTCTTTCTTTTCTCCTTTAAAATGATTTTATTCAAGGTCTGTACAGAGCAACATCCAGACTCCAGAGATCTAGCTGCCAAGGATACTCAGTAAAGGCCAGTTGCAGAAGCAATACTGCAGCAATAGAATCAATGGGAAAACCGGAATGGTCAGAACACCCCTTTTTACACTCCAATGACTGTAAAAGAGGACTGTCTCTTGGCTCTTAGGGAATCCCTTAGGTTCCTGGGAACATCAAGAGGGAGAGTACAGAAGGAAGCCCCAAGGGAAAAAACAGGACTTTCTGCTAAACTAAACACACAACCCAAATAGCTAGTTAGAAAAATCAGAGGTGTGACACTATTTGTGCTCCAGGCATAGGAGTTACACTTGGAATGAGATGGACAGTGCATTCCCTGAGGAGAAAGGTCTTCAAAGTGATGGGATCAAGAGTCCTGTTCCCAGGCTGTATCGAACTAGTCTGCCCTTTGTCCCGGTTTCCAGCTGATGCTGTGGAATATCTCTCCGGCATTCCCAAACCTGCATCCAACTCTCCCTGTACTCTCACCTGTCATGTAACAAGGAACTGCTCAACTATTTTTAACCTCAGTTGAGGGGTAACTGGCATCTTAATGTAAATACTTACACAGGAAGAGCATAGTCTCCTGCAGTCCATCCATAGATGTCTTGAGCAAAGACATCAATCCCTTGCTCAAGAAGAAGCTTCACTGTAGCTGCTGATTCATACATTAGAGCAAGCATGAGAGCTGTTCTAAAATAACAGAGAGATTTAGGAACTTCAGTTAACTTACTTCAACAGCTTATTTTATATGTTTTACCAAGTTAAAATCTTGCCTATTGTGCAGAATTGACCATTTACGTGCTCCAAGGTTCATCCTTATAAATTCCCTCCAAGGCTAGAAGGAAGGGACAAAAACAGAAGCCTCCTGCCACACTTGGAGAGCATGTAATAGAAGTTGCTAGATGAAAATCCTTGATTGGAGTTCTCATTGTGGCTCAGTGGGTTAAGACCCCAACACTGTCTTGGTGAGGATGCGGGTTTAATCCCTGGCTTCACTCAGTGAGTTCGGGCTACAGTGCTGCTGCAAGCTAGGGCATAGCTTGCAAGTGAGGCTTGGATCCAGTGCTGCTGTGGCTGAAGTATAGGCCTCAGTTGCAGTTCTAATTCGACCCCTGACCTGGAAATTTCCATATGCCACAGGTGCAGCAACACAAAGAAAAATTAAATTAAATTAAAAATTAAATTTTTGATGAACAGGAAATTATGTTGAGGCACTTTATCTAAAGTAAGTACTTAAAGGATGAATTCGCCATTTCTTCCTTAGTCTGATATATTGTTCTTCAAAGTCAGCTAGAGGTCAGTTTAAGGAATAGCTATTTGCAGGCTTAAAACAATACTTACTAATAATAATGCCAATAAAAACAGTCATGGTTACCGCTGATGAAACAAATAAATGTGTGTTAGGCACTAAATTAAATAGAATCTTTCTTACGTACAATAGCCCTGGGAGGATATATTAATATCCTCCCTTTTCATATCAGGAAACATGTTCATTGATAGTAAGTACTGTTCCCAAGGTCATACACCTAACAAGTAGGAAGGCTAGCAAGTAAACCCAGTCTCAATCCAAAGCCCATCTCTTTCCTCTTTATCACCCACCTACAACTTGCCTTCATTAAGGGAAGTGTTTATTCAATCCAAGCTAACTTTCTTCCTTCTAACTGTATCAAGTAGAAAGAAAAACACCAAAATATACTAGAAATGGAAAAAATAAAAATCGAGGAGTCCATAATATCTGGTAGCACTGATTAATAATCACGTAGAGTAATCTAATACCAGCAGTATTCTGCATTGATAGATGCAAAACTATTGCCTTTGGAATGGATAAGCAAAGAGATTCTGCTGTATAGCACTGGGAAATGTGTCTAGTCACTTATGCTGGAGCACGATAATGTGAGAAAAAAGAATGTATATATATATATATATATATATATATATATATGTATGTATGTGTGGCTGAGTCACCTTGCTGTACAGTAGAAAACTGACAGAACACTGAACCAGCTATGATGGAAATAAAATAAAAGTCATTAAAATTGGAAAAAAAAATCAGTATTCTTCAAAGAAAGCAATGTAAAGCAAAGAGTCACTCAAATGACAAACTCAGGAGTTCCCTTGTGCCTCGGCAGGTTAAGAATCTGGCATTGTCACTGCACTGGCTTTGGCTATAGTTGTGGCGCAGGTTTGATGCCTAGCCAGGGAACTCCGCATGCCAATGGTGTGGCAAAAAAATAAATAAAAATAAAAAAGACAAAACCAACTCCTTTATGTTTAACATGCATCTGATAAGGAAAAACATATTCAAAGCAGAGGTTAAAATAAGTTGATAAAAGAATTCAGAAATGAATACTATGTAAACTAAAAATTAGAGTCCATACTTTATAAAACTAATACAACCAGTATGAAATTCCTTAGCTGATATATGGTCATATGACCAAAAGAAAAATCAGGCTGCAGGTGGCATTCGTCACTATTATAAATGAATACAAAATCCTGCTCTATACTGATGTTCATGATACCTCTCAGAATAACTGCTTTTCTACCTAACTGATGATGTCTTGAGTATAACTTAATCCACTTCCTATTAATTTCTTCTTTTCTGTTACCATTCTAAAACAGCACCAAGATTTTTGTTTTTTGTTTGTTTGATTTTAAAGATGAGACTACAGTACCTTTTCTTCTTATCAGTCACATGGACATTTGCTCCATTCTTTATTAGAAATTCCACCATTTGCTGTTGGTTTTCAGTGACAGCAAGTAAGAGTGGTGTAAGGCCATCCTGTAAAACAGCAAGAACAGTTTATATTGTGCAACATTACATTTTTCTAAACTGAATTTAAACATGTAGAAAAGATTCCCCTGACATGGTTTCCATAGTAACAGGGCCTGAGGGACAGTATTCAGTATACATATTATCAATAAAACGCTGGAAATAAAAAACAACAACTTGTATTTAACAAAGGAAGTTAGGTGAGCCATACCTTGTTTTTTGCCTCAATGTTGGCATTGTGTGAAAGCAGCTTTGCTGCCATGGAGGAATTCTGATCAAGGGCAGCATAGTGGAGGGCAGTGTTGCCATTGACATCCACGACATCTGGGTCAGCCCCGTGTTCCAGAAGAATATTTGCACATTCTTCTTCCCGGCACTGGGTGGCCTGTCAGTATTATGCCAAGAAATAGATTGTAAATTCAAAGGAACCATGCCACAAGTTTCACCAATTCCTTAGATTTCAATGAGATAGACTCATTTTGACTCTAAGTCATGAAATCACATCCATCTCCCGGGGACATGGTTGGCCACTCCATACCTTCATCAGTGCTGTCCTGTTCTCACTGTCACAGAGGTTCAGCTGGCATTTCCTCTCTACTAAGAGAGATACCACTGCTGGATGGCCTTTGGCACAGGCCAAATGGAGAGCAGTCCTACGAAAGGAAAGTGAGAGGACTTCTTAGGAAACTGTAGTGTACTCTTTCAAAACATACAGTGATTTACATTACTGTGAACATTTGCTAACATGCTGTTCCTATCCCTTGAAGACGTAGACTTCGTTTTCTTCTGGAGCAAGAACACTTCTTATCTCTTAATACTCAGCACTTTAACGAAAGAACAACCTCTTTGAAGATAAAGAACATGACCTTGAGATTCAGCTCAACTTGGGTTCGAATTCTACTTGAACTCTGTAACTTCTTAGCTGTCATGCAGCCTTTCTGCGCCTCCATTTCCTCATCAACAGAATGTGGCTAAGGCAGCAGTTATTGCACAGGACACCACAGGGACGCTTAAACGAGAAGCTATGCAAAGCGTTTAGAGCAGATTCTTGCACAGATACCAGCTTGGTCATTGTTAAATATAATAGTAATGTAATTATTACTATGACTGTTATTTTGCAAACACAGTATTTCAGAGCAGTAAAACAGCGTGCCTTCTTTGCAGATATGTTTTCAGGATTAGAAATAACACTGTACTTCAATGATTCTAATATGCTCACTTTCTCACATTTTAACTTCTCTGACATTGGAATGTAATGGATCATTCACCATGTCTTAGAACTGTAATTGGCAGCATTAGTTTTTACTGTTTCTCCAGCATTATTTGTTATCATTTCTCATTTTTCCTACTGGGCTAATTATCCTAATGTCTTTTTTTCAGGTTTGGATTTTTTAAAATTGAAGTATGGTTAATATATAATATTATATATGTTACAGGTATATTATGATGCACTATAGTGATTCATAGATTGTAACTGTTATACTCCTTTTATAGTAATTATAAAATATTGGCTATATTTCTTGTGTTGTACAACACATCCCTGTAGCTTGTTTTAAACCTAATAGTTTGTACCTCTTAATACCACCTCCCTTTCCATCTCCCCACTGGTAACCCATAATGTGTTCTCAGTATCTGTGGGTTGGCAGCAGCATTTTTAAAAATTTTTTTTTTTTGGCTGCACTGGCAGCAGGTGGAAGTTCCCAGGCCAGGGATCAAATCCACACCATAGCAACGACCCAAGCCACTTCACTTCAATAATTATGTCAGATCCTTAACCTGCTGTATGTACCACAAGAGAACTCCTAAAATTCTTTATTGGTACATAAAATTGTAGGGCATCATACAAACCATGGTGCCGTGTGGATTAAGTGAAATATTGGTCTATACAATGGGTCTACTGCACTTGTAGTCACATGGTAGGCACTGAAATACATTTTAGTTCTCAAAAGCATTACAGGAAATATTGTAAATCAACTATAATTCATTATTTTCTAAATAACAAAAAAAAAAAAAACCATAATGGGGAAAAGGAACTAAAATGACAAAACAAAACAAGAATTTTTTGGAAAGTACTTCTTTTTGGTTGTTTTCAGGCCTCACATGGTGGTGGCATGTGGAAGTTCCTAGGCAAGGGATCCAACCCGTCGAGTTGGAGCTACAGTTGCCAGCCTATGTCACAGCCACAACCACAGGGATCCGAGCTGCGTGTGACCTACACCACAGCACATGGCAGCACCGGATCCTTAACCCACCGGGTGAGGCCAGGGGTTGAACCCACATCCTCATGGATAGTATTCAGGTTCTTCACCCACTGAGCTACAATGGGAACACCTGAAAAAGTACTTCTCATTCTAATATTCAGGAACTGTAAGCCCAAGAAAATTCAGACGAATAGGGATGGCTTATTGGATTCAACATTTCTACTTATAAATATGAAATCAGACATTTACAATGATCAAATATTAGTATTTAATACTATTGTAGGTGTTCAAAAGGACAGGTAGGTTATCTTGTACAATGTCCTACATTTAGAAAAGCTTTTGTTTGAAAGAAGGGAGGAAGACCTTCTACTATGACTAAATCAATACTTTGACTTTATTTTCTTTCTGGTTTTGTTTTGGCTTGGTTTGTTTTCTGTTTTCTGGGGTTTGGTTTTGTTTTTTTATTTTTTATTTTTTTTTTGCCTTTTATCACGTTTTAGGGCCACACAAGTGGCACATGGAAGTTCCTAAGCTAGAGGTCAAATCGGAGCTGCAGCTGCTGGCCTGCACTACAACCACAGCAACAGCAGGATCCAATGCGCGTCTGCAACCTACACCAAAACTCACAGCAACGCCGGATATTTATCTCGCTGAGCAAGGTCAGGGATCAAACCCATATCCTATGGATACTAGTCGGGTTCGTTACTGCTGAGCCACAATGGGAACTCAAGACGTCAATTCTAAATTTCTCATCCTCCCACCCATGGTTACCTGTTCTTCCTGTCTCTATCATCCAAGCCATTTTTCTTGAGCAACAGAATATGCTGGACTCCAGCTACGTTGCCCAAGCTGGCAGCTTTGTGGATCTTCTTGAGACTCTTGTTCCGGATGTGGTACCCGGGCTGGTAGCTGACCCTATTAATGCGCTCCCCCCATGGGAGGGTGGAGGGGGATGTGGGTGACACATCCTTCCTAAACCTGAGGCCAAAAATCCTCTTCATTTGAAAGAAAATGGGCTTCAGACACAGCTCACCACGCCTCACCCCTTCCCAGCTCAGTTTTATACCAAACACTGAGTCCAACACAAGTGATTCAAATCACCGCAGTCTCGCCTCAGCATTCAACTAACTGGCAAGGCAGGCAGTTTAGAATCTTTCAGCTCAGAGTAAATGTATCCAAGCAACACTTCTCAACACAGTGTGCATGCGCACCAGGAGGGGGAGGGGCGGCTGGTGACTAGAGGCACAAGATGCTAGGAGTCTGCATGGCATGGGATTGGTCACCTCAGGAGGGGTGTTTGGGAAGCAGAGGCCTGCAAGGAAATTAGCACTGGGCCCAGTGGCCCGGCCCTAGTCCTGTGCCCCTCTGACCCATTTGCTCTGCTTTCCAGGCTAAAGCCTCTGCCAGACATGGCACCCTTAAAACCACCCCTGTCAATTGCCTTGATTACTCTGTATAAATGTTTGCATTTTCTTTGTGGTTCCTTTGCATTTCCTATGTCAATTTTACCTTGGCAGAGGTTAATTAGGAAATTTAGTGATCTAATAAACTTTTCTACCTCTTTTCTTTCTCTGCCTATTTTTTAATGATAGTCTTAGGAAAGCCTTACTAAAAGATTTGAAAAGCCAAAGCCAGAATGTGCTAATTTTCCTGCAGCTCCAAGACTTCATGATTTTGCATAATGTCCACAGGAAAAATCAGGCGCCTAGACCTGTGGTGGCTGAGGGATTCGCAGCAGGTCCCGCCTCAGGCAAAGAGAGCTCCCTGCATCCCCTACCCACCCACACTCAAACCCCACTCCCCACTGCTCAGGTGGCTTCGTGCCCCTGCTGACGGCAGGGCAGGCATCTTCCTGGAGAGTGGGGGCCTGCTGGATGCTGGGGATGGTGCAGGGCGAAAGAATCAACATGGGCCGGGAAGCCTGGGAGAGCTCCGCTGGGCAAGTACATACCCTCCTGACTCTGGGGATGGCTCCGTGCTGCTTGGGCTTCTGAGCAGCTAGGAGAGAGGAGTCAACTTACCCGGAGCGGCCCCAGAGAGCAAAGTCAGCAAGAGGATCATGCCAGAGCCCACCTTCATCTTCCTCGGGGCGCCACTTCCTGGAGCCCACCCGATGCAGGTTTTTAGAGCTGGCTTCCCACCTCCACCCAAATCCTGCTGCTGCCACCCAAGCTGCACCCTCGACCTACACCCTGCTCTGGGAAGAGGGCCAAGTCTGGCCGGTGTCCACCAGCCTCAGAGCTGACTGTGGCTCTGTTCTGCAAGCTGGCAACTGCGGGTGAAGTTGCAAGGCTGCCTGGCCAAGACTCTGCCCTGCCTCCTGGCCTGCTGCATGCACCCCAGGGGCATGGGAAAGCTTCAGGTCTGGGCCCTGGCTGTGATACATCCTAAGGATCAAGGAAGGGGCTGATTCTTCTTCGTGCATCAACATACACTGTTAGGCCTGAGAAGCAAAGAAGAGCACTAGAGACCCCAGGAAAGGAAAGGCAGAAACCACCCCACCACCACCAAGAGCTGTCAGGAATGTCACCCAGTCAGGCCAGGGAGGTCCATATGCCCTACCTGGGTGATTTCTGAACTGGTGAAAACTGAAATCTGGGGGGGAGGGGAAGTATGTGCCCACTCTCACCAGATAAGAAAAAGAAATTAAAAGTATCCAAATTGGAAGGGAAGAGGTAAAATCGTCATTATATGCAGACGACATGGTACTATATATATATTTATAGAGAGAGAGAGAGAGAGATAGTAAAGCCTACAGACTGCACATAAAAACCACTAGAACTGAACAATGAATTCAGCAATGTAGCAGGATGCAACACTAACATAAAGAAATCAACTGCATTTCTTCACATTAACAATAAAAGATCAGAAAGGGAGAGTTTAAAAAAATCCCTTTAAAAATTGCATTAAAAAACATAAAATACTTAGGAATATACCTGACCAAGAAGGTGAAAGAATTATATGCCGAGAACCATAAAACATTAATAAAGGGAATGGACAATGATTCAAAGAATGGAAAGATATTCTGCTTTTGGATTGAAAGAGTTGATAATCTTGAAATGGCCATACTGAGAGTTCCCACCAAGGAGCAGTGGGTAAAAAATCCAACCACAGCCACTAGGGTAATTGCAGAGGCACAGACTGATCCCTGCCTGGCACAGTGGATTGAAGGATCCGGCGCTGCTACTGCTGCAGTGTGGATCGCAGCTGAGGGTTGGAGTCAATCCCTGGTCTGGGAACTTCCATATGCCCTGGATGTGGCATAAAGGGAGAAAAAAAAAACCCATAATACCCAAAGCAATCTACAGATTTTGATGTGATCCCTATCAAACTATCCAGGACATTTTCCACAGAACTGGAACAAATAATCCTCAAATTGATGTGGAACCACAAGAGACCCACAACTGCAAAAGCAATCCTGAAGGAAAAGAATACAGGAGGTGGCATAACTCTCTCAGACTTCAGAAAATGTGACAAAGCTACAGTAATTGAAAGAGTGTGACACTGGCACAAAAACACAGACAGGCATCAACAGAATAGAGAGACCAGAAAGAAGCCCATACACCTATGGACAATTAATCTTCAACAAAGGGGCAAGACAGTCTCTTCAGCAAGTGGTGCTGGGAAACCAGGACAGTTGCCTGTAAATCAATGACACTAGAGCAGAGCCTCATGCCATCTCAAAACCGCTTAAACACTTAACTATTAAGACAAATTACCATAATACTCCTAGGACAGAACATAAGTAAAGCATTCTGTGACATAAGCTGAACAAATGGTTTCTTAGGTGAGTCCCCTAAGGCCAACATAAATAAAAATGAAAATAAACACAGGGGACCCAACCAAACTGACAAGCTTCTGCACAGCAAAAGAAACCATAAACAAAAGAAAAAAACAACCTACATCATGGGAAAACATAGTTGCAAAGGATGCAACCGACAAGAGCTCAATCTCCAAAATATGCAACAGTCACAGGGTCATTGGTGAGGGCTGCACCGCACTTTCAGCCGAAACCCTCTCTGGACAGTGGTGCCTGCTTGCACTAGGTCCTTCTGAAAATTTCCGTGATGATGAGAACCTAGGGATTCTAAGCTGAACAAAGGTGGGAGTAAAAAGAACACTCAAAGCTGCTGTTTCAGTGATTCTGGAAAGCTTCTGGAGGAAGTACACAGTGTCACAGTAAATAACACCTGTGGAAGTCTTCCAAGACTTCTATTTGGCTTCTGCCTTGTGCCTCAGAGCCTGTACGAGATTGCTCTGGCCGCCACCTGTCCCTACCCCAACTCCCGCAGACCCACTGGGTCTTTTTTAAAAATGAGAGGTATGGGAGTTCCCAGTGTGGCTCAGGGGTAATGAGCCCCTCAAGTATCCATGAGGATGCAGGTTCAATCCCCGGCCTTGTTCAATGGATCAGGGAACCAGCATTGCTGTGAGCTGTGGTTATAGGCCAGCAGCTGCAACTCCAATTCAACCCCTAGCCTGGGAACTTCCATGTGTTGAGGGTGTGGCACTAAAAAGATCAAAAAAAAAAAAAAAAAAGAGAGAGAGAGAGACAGAGAGGTCTTTCATGTGTTTCTTGCTCTTTTACTAACCATGAGGATGCAGTTCACCATTCATATTTTTGAGCCCTCCCCTCATAGGAAAGGGCAGAACCTGGGTGCTTGAAAGAGGACTAAGCCATGAAATACTCTTTCTACCCTCGAGGAACACGTTAACAAGTTGGGCAGTACAATGGGTATCATTATTCTTCTTTTCAGGTGGAATATGGCGTGAGGATTAAACAGATGGGGTTGCTTAAGAGCCATTCCGAATGAAAAATGTAGGTGAAAAATGAGAGCAGAAATCACATTAGCATGAGACAAGAAATAAATGGCTGGAATCAGAGTTCCCACTGTGGCAGCGCCAGGACGAAATTTCCATCCCTGGGCCGACACAGTAGGTTAAGGATCCGGTGTTGCTGCAGCTGCAGCATAGGTTGCAAGTGCAGCTCAGATCTGATCCCTGGCCTGGGAACTCCATATGCTGCAGGGAAGTGGGGGGGGGGGGGACAGAATCACAGACTTGAGTTCCTGATTTACACCTCTGCCAATTACTAAAGCTGGCACTTTTAACATTGTGCAAGAGTGTTCTGTCTGACTCCATCTATCTTCTCCACTCCTTAGGAACAAGAAGAGTTTCCCCATTAGTTATCTATTGCTGCATAACAAAGTGCTCTAAAACTCACTGGTTTAGACACATGCATGATCTCACAGTTTCTGTGAGGCAGGGGTCTGGTCACAGCTTGCCTGGGCCCTCTTTGTCAGAGTCTTTCACAAGCTGCAATCAAGATGTCAGCCAAGGTTCAAGTCTCATCTGAAGGCTTCGCTGGGGAAGGAACTGCTTCCAGACTCACAAGGTTGTTGGCAGGATTAAGTCCTTCATGGGCTGGTAAACTAGGGCTTCAGTTCCCAGCCTGCTGTTGGCTGGAAGCCACCTTCAGTTCCTTGCCAGGTGGGCCTCTCCAATATGGCAGTTTGCATCACCAAAGTCTGGAAGCCAGGAAGGCAACAGAGACAGAAGTCACAGTCTTTCCTAACCTAAGGGTAGAAGTGACATCCATCACTTTGGCCATGTGTTACTGGTTAGGAGCAAGGTCCTGACCACACTTAAGAGGAAAAGAGTATTTCAGGCCATGAATATAAGGAAGTGGGGGTAGTTGAGGACCCTATTTTTTTTTCTTTTTAGGGCTACATCCATGGCATATGGAAGTTCTCAGACGAGGGGTTGAATCAGTTGCTGCTTTCGCCTGTGGCACAGCTTGCAGCGGTGCCGGGTCCCTAACCCACTGAACAAGGCCAGGGATTGGTCCCACATCCTCATGGACACCATGTCAGGTTCTTAACCCATGGCACCACAACGAGAACTCTGAGGGGGGTCATCTTATGAGTCTGCCTGCTCTGACCTCCTTACCACCTGGTTACACTAGGTGCTCAATAATGTTTGTTATTTTGCATCTTGATTACTACTAAAATAACAGAACAAGTTGTAAAATTGCATCACAGCAAAAACAAAAAAACAAAAAAACAAAAAAACCCTGTTAGATTTCAAAGGGGTAACCCACACAACAGGAGAGTTGGGGGTCATTCATTCCATTTTCTTCAGTGGACAAATCTGCCTAAGAATCTACTCATGTCCTAATAGCTGGACTGGGAGCTCCCTAAGGCAGAACTGGGTCCTTAAGCTCAACAGTGTCAACACCTGCTGCCCCCTTCTCTGACACGTGAAAGGCACTTGGCCAACACTGAACGGATTGAGGAATGGCTTAGTGAATAACAAAGTCTGTCCCTCTTTGGATGTTTCCACCTGGGTTACACATTTTACAAACTAGTCTGGCACTTTAGGAAGTAATCAGGGAAAGAGGAAGTTTACTATTGAATCTAAGCAAATACTTGATTGAATGAAGGTCAACAAGGTGATTGGTTCTGGTGATTACATTTCTCAATACCTTTCGAAATGCTAATCTGAGAAAGCCTGTAGTGTGGACAAACAGAAATGGTTTCCAGCAATATCTGCACTTGATGTTACCATGAGATTGATCGTTATAGCACATTCACTGGGCAAGCAGAATTTAGAACCTAGGTTTATCTAGAGAGGTTCCCAGCAAAGGGTGAGGTGCTGCGTGTACTCTGAGTTGAAGATTCTTGCAACGAGTTTGAGGTGGAGTTTTGCAGAAGAGTGACTCTGTGTGAAAATCCGTGCAAACCTTTCTCTACACAATGTGAACTGTACATTTCTGCAAAGCCCTTGGAAGTCTAAGGTTGCGGTGGATTTTAAGAATGTCCCATTGTTTACTTCAGATGAAACGCTGCTTCACAAAGGAAGTTTTGCTCCTGAGGCATATGGAAGTTCCCAGGCTAGGGGTCGAATTGGAGCTGCGCCTGCCGGCCTACAACACAGCCCCAGCAACATGGGTGTCTGTGACCCGTACTGCAGTGCATGGCAAAGGTGGATCCTTAACCCACTGAGCAAGGCCAGGGATTGAACCCAAATCCTCATGGATACTAGTCTGGTTCTTAACCCGCTGAGCCATGATGGGAACCCAGAAAAAGAGGATCTTTTTTCAGACAAATTAATCTTTGGTCTCAGAACTGATATTCAGTCTTTCATTTCTCTCTCTCTCCCCCCACCCCCTCTATTTCTCTCTCTCCATCTCTATCACTTCTTCTCTCTCAAGGAAGAGTGGTTTCTTGATGAATACACGTAAGCTGTGTGTGCACAGTCACGAACATTACTGACCAATTCAGCCTCCGAATCCTGTTTTGGGTGATTTACATCACGCATGTTAATACACACCTTCCTTAGATGTTGATGGATGTTGATTCACACTCACAGTCTGAGGAAGAGTCAGATTGCGTGCTTTCTAAGAAGGACAGTGTGGTTCCCCAGCGCTCCAAATTCTGCAAAACAAAGTAAATGATGGAAAACGATAGTTTAAGTCCTTGGATCACTGAAAAGTGATGCAAGAGGAAAGTGGTTATCTGTTCTTAGTCAGCATTTGACTTTTGACTATATAAACACAAGAAACACACAAGTTCCAGCTAAGAAACATCATTACCCGTCTGCTGTGCAAATGAACAAAACAAGACTTCCCATTAAGTGTTGTGGAGTATACGAGAGCACCATCTCACAGGACATTACATTTGATAATTTATTCCTAGAGAAGAGGGCAGTTGTTAAGAGCTTGGCCAACTCAGTAACTTTTTTTTTAATCTTTACAGTCAAGGAATTGGGAGTTCCCATTGTGACTCAGTGCGTTAAGCACCCAACACACTCTCTCTGAGGATGCAGAGTTGATCCCTGGCCTCACTCAGTGGGTTAAGGATCCGACGCTGCCATAAATGGTCATAGATATGACTTGAACCCGGTGTTGCTGTGGCTCTGGTGTAGGCTGGCAGCTGTAGCTCCGACTTAAACCCTTGCCCAGGAATGTCCATATGCCAAAGGTGTGGCTGTAAAATAAATAAATATATGAAGTGAGGGGATTGGACCAAAGTTTTTGGTAGTTTTGCCTGCTTTCAAATGCTGACACCAGGACTCATCACATCAGGCTCCCTCAGAATCCATACAACCACTCCTTTCCTTCCACAGGCCTGGAACCACAACCCCTTTTTGTCTGGGCATTAACAACCAGAGTTCACACACAGTATGCAATCTTGCTGAAAGCACGCCCCTCCCACGGAGAACCATGAAGACCCAGCCCCAGGATTAAGTGCCTCTGTTACCGTGCCCTAAAACTACCCAGTAAAAAGTGGGTCCCAGGGAAGTCTGGACACGTCTCCCGTGGCCTTTCCTATTTGCAGGATCAGTGTCACAGGTTAGTTATTTGTATGTACCAGGGCCTTTCAGTTGCTCTCCAACAATGCTTATCTTTTACCTCTTCCAGATAAAACTGTTTCTGAGAAACCTTATATGTCGCAAATCCCTTCGGAGGCTCCAAGTGTCTAGTGACAACAACTTGCCCAGTTTAGACTTTGGCACCTCCCTCTAAATTCCCATTCATCTTGCACATACACTCTGTATAATCATTTCCCTGCAGCATGTGAAGGCGTCCCAGAAGGGCCTATGGGCTTCTGTGTTTGTATCTTCAGAGCCCTGCTGCCTAGCCCCTACAGAGGCTGAAAATACATTTGTGTAGCACATGAATGAATGAAGGTCTTTCCTGACCCATTTCACCCTGGTCTGACCACTGTCTCGTTATGCAACTTAGGCTATTTATCATTTTTCTCAGTCAAGGAATATTTTATGTGAGCAAGGAGAATTGGTTATTTAAACAAATTTTATGTAAATGCATTTGTTGTTGGTCAAGAAAGGATTCAGATATGCACAGGGATTTTGTTTGTTTGTTTGCACCCCCCTGGCCCCGCCCACCAGCTTGTATGGAGCTCCGAGGCCAGGGATCAGATCCGAGCCACAGTCATGACCTAAGCCACAACTGTGGCAACGCTGGATCCATAACCCACTGTGTGGGGGCACCCACATCACAGCACTTCAGAGATGCTGCCAAGGCCACTGAACCACAACAGGAACTGCAAGGGGGAAGGAGTGGGATGGACTAGGAACTTGAGGTTAATGGATGAATTTTAGATACACATAAATCTCTCTCCATTCATGAATATGTCAATAAATTACATGAACAGAAAAGAATTTTCGAAGGTTAAAGCATTCTCAGGAAGACAAAGTTGGTGGTTGTGGGGAAACGTTTGAAGAAAAAACAAAACAAAAGAAAAACTACTTTAAAAGAAATCAATATCATATTTGATCCCCACACTTTGAAGTTTTTCTACTAGCTTTTTAAAGTTTTGTATTTTCATGTTTTGAAAGCTGCACCCATGGCATGTGGACATTACTGGGACAGGAATGGAGCCTCTGCAACTGCGGTGACAATGGCCAGATCTTTAACCCACTGAGCCATGAGAGAAATCCTACACTAGATTTTATGCATGGAAAGAAAATCCATAGATAGTCACTAACTCACCACGTCTATTCCTGCTGTGTGCTCCATTAACAGAGGTAAAATGGTCATGATTTGGTGGCTCTTGTGGGATACTGTCCATAACATCAGTCCTGGTTTCTTTTTCTCCCCGTTCCTGGCTTTCTGTCTCCTTCCTATAAAAAGAAGACACAATGACACAAAAACCCAATTTCAGAAAACATCACAAGATTCACTTGCTCACTCAAACAACATTGACTGTCCCTAGAACATGCAGGCACTGTCCTGGCAGGTGCTGGAAAGAGCAATAAAAGACAGATTCTGCTCTCCATTCTAGGCAAGACAGAGCTACACGAAACCAAATAAGAACAGAAAAGTGCCGCAGTTTCTAGGAAAGGCAGCCTGCCCAAAAGGACAAGGCCTGAGCTAATTAAATTTACAAGTTTTTGCACAGCCAAGGAAACCATAAACAAACGAAAAGACAACTTCTGGCAGAAAATACTTGCAAAAGCTGTGACCAACAAAAGCTTGATTTCCCAAATATACAAATAGCTCCTAAAACGCAAAAGAAAACAAAACAAACAAACAAAACAATCCCATTGAAAAAGAGGCAGAACTAAATAAACATTTTAATTATTAGAGAACTACAAATCAAAACCACTCATCTCACACTGGTAAGAATGGTTCTCATGAACGCTGGAGAGGGTGTGGAGAAAAGGGAACCTTCCCACACTGTAGGTGGAAATGGAAGCTGGTGCAGCCACGATGCCAAACAGTATGGAGGTTCCTCCAAAAGCGAAAAACAGTTCTAATATGGCAATCTCACCTCTGGATATGGACTGGGAAAAAAACTGTCATTGGAAAAGATACCTGCATCTCTATGTTCCTAGCAGCACTATTCACCATAGCCAAGACATGAAAACAACCTGAATGTCCACCTGCAGGTGATAAAGATGGAGCACATACACACAACAGAGTATTATCAGCCGTAAAACAGAAAGACGGAATGCCCTCTGCAGCAACATGAGTAGACCTAGAGATTATCATACTAAGTGAAGGAAGCCAGTAAGAGACAGATACCATATAATACCGCTTATAGGTGGGATCCAATATATGACACTAGTGAACTCATCAAGGAAACAGGCTCACAAACAGAAAACAGGCTTGTGGTTTCTCGCGAGGGCGGCAGGGCAGGGTTAGACTGGGAGTTCGGGACTAGCAGACGCAAACTATTAAATACAGAATGGCGGAACAGCAAGGTCCTACTCTACAGCAGAAGAAGCTGTACTCAATACCATGGCATAAACCGTGAGGGAAAAGAGTATGTCCAAAAGAATGTGCATCTATGTATAACGGAGTCACGTTTCTGTACAGCAGAGGTGAACACACTGTAAATCAACTACACTTCAACTTAAAAAAGAAGTCTGAGAAGCCTTAAGTATGGCTGAGCAGTCCTACCTTAAACTAAAGAATGGCAACTAAAGAGTTTGCTGCGTGTCCGCTGTCCGGCTGCACGAAGGGCGTGGAGTCCCAGGCACTCCAGGTCACCAAGCAGCTCCAGGGAGAAGGAAGTGAGGCGCGCTGTGGCTCCGTCCGCAGCCCCACTGCTTCCTTCCCCACGACTCTTGCCTGAGACCCGCCAAATCCTCACGCACACTGCCCACTCCCCGCGCCAGCGTGCCCCCGTGCGTCGTGCGTCGTGCGTCGCGGGAGCACGAGGTCAAGGCGCTGCCTGAGCTCTGCCCACTCGCGCGTGGCGGCCATGTTCAGCGCGCCTTGTGCGGGATTTCCAGTGCAGTCGGTTCCCAGAAGTCTTGGCCATCTGCCGGGCGGCGCTCCTTCTGCTCCTGCTGCCTATGCTGGCCTTGCTGGGCAGCCCGATGGAGTCGGTGGCTGGTGGCCGCTGCGTGGGGCCCGCAGGCAGGGCGGCCTGGGAGGGACTGCATCCAGCTCCGCAGGTGCAAGTGGCGTTTCTCCGTAACCTGCAGCGACCATTGATCAGCGAGGTGAGGCTGGGCTTTCTGGAAGGCCCCCCTACTTCTCCACAAGCCTTGTCTCTTGAACAAGCCTGCCAGGTGAGTGGGCTCAGCGGAGGAATTCAAAGTCTTTCTGTCTAGGTCCTTAGGCAGTGGGAACTGAAGCTGTTTCAGTCCTTTTGTGTGTGTGTGTGACTTCGTGTTTGTTAATTTTTTTTTTTTTATTACTCAAATGAATTTATCCCATCTGTAGTTGTATAATGATCATAACAATCTTGATTTCACAGGATTTCCATCCCACAGCCCAAGCACATACCCCCAAGTCCCAAACTGTCTCCTCTGGAGACCATTAAGTTTTTCAACGTCTGTGAGTCAGCATCTGTTCTGCAAAGAAGTTCAGTCTGCCCTTTTCTCTGATTCCACATGTCAGTGAAAGCATTTGATGTTGGTGTCTCATTGTATGGCTGACTTCACTTAGCATGATAGTTTCTAGGTCCATCCATGTTGCAAAAAATGCTGGTATTTTGTTCTTTTTAATGGCTGAGTAATATTCCGTCATGTATATGTACCACCTCTTCTTGATCCACTCCTCTGTCAATGGGCATTTAGGTTGTTTCCATGTTTTGGCTATTGTAAATAGTGCTGCAATGAACATTGGAGTACACGTGTCTTTGCGAGTCATGGTTTTCTCTGGGTAGGTGCCCAGGAGTGGGATTGCTGGATCAAATGATAGTTCTATGTTTCGTTTTCTGAGGCATCTCCATACTGCTTTCCACTATGGTTGCACCCATTTACAATCCCACCAACAGTGTACTAGGGTTCCTTTTTCTCCACACCCTCTCCAGCACTTCTTGTTTGTAGACTTTTGGATGATGGCCATTCTGGCTGGTCTCAGAGTGGTTTTGATTTGCATCTCTCTAATAATGAGTGATGTGGAACATCTTTTCATGTGTTTCTTGGCGGTCTGTATGTCTTCTTTGGAGAACTGTCTGTTTAGATCTTCTGCCCATTTTTGGATGGGGTTTTTTTTTTTTTTTTTGGTATGGAGTTGCAGAAGTTGTTTATAAATTTTGGAGATGGATCCCTTGTCAGCTGATTCACTTGCAAAGATTTTCTCCCATTCTGTGGGTTGTCTTTTTGTGCAGAAACTTTGAAGTTTGATTAGGTCCCATTTGTTTATTTTTGTTTTTATTGTCAATACTCTGAGAGGTGGATCTGAGGAGATGTTGCTGTTGTTTATGTCAGAGAGTGTTTGGCCTCTGTGTTCCTCTAAGAGGTTTGTAGTGTCTGGTCTTATATCTAGGTCTTTAATCCATTTGGAGTTTATTTTTGTGCATGGTGTTAGGGCGTGTTCTAATTTCATTGTTTTCCATGTGGCTGTCCAGTTTTCCCAGTGCCACTTATTGAACAAGCTGTCCTTTCTCCATTGTATATCCTTGCCTCCTTTGTCATAGATGAGTTGGCTGTAGGTGTGTGGGTTGAATTCTGGGCTTTCTATCCTGTTCCACTGATCTATATTTCTGTCTTTGTGCCAGTACCATGTGGTTTTGATGATTGTTGCTTTGTAGCCTAGTCTGAAGACTGGGAGTCTGATTCCTCCAGCTCCATTTTTCTTTTTCAGGATGTCTTTGGCTATCCTGGGTCTTTTGTGTTTCCAAACAAACTTGAAAATATTTTGTTCGAGTTCTGTGAAAAAATTGGTAGTTTGGTAGGGATTGCATTGAATCTGTAGATTGCTTCAGGTAGTACAGTCATTTTGATAATATTAATTCTTCCAATCCACGAGCATGATATATCTTTCCATCTATTTGTGTCATCTTTGATTTCTTTGATCAGTGGCTTATAGTTTTCAGGGTAGAGGTCTTTTGTCTCTTTAGGTAGGTTAACTCCTAGGTATTTTATTCTTTTGGATGCGATGGTAAATAGGATTGCTTCCCTAATTTCTCTTTCTGCTCTTTCATTGTTAGTGTATAGAAATGCCATCAATTTCTGTGTATTAATTTTGTATCCTGCAACTTTGCCAGATTCGTGGATGAGCTCTAACAGTTTTCTGGTCAAGTCTTTAGGATTCTCTAGGTATAGTATCATGTCATCTGCAAATAGTGATAGTTTTACTTCTTCTTTTCCAATTTGGATTCCTTTTATGTCTTTTAGTTCTCTGATTGCTGTGGCTAGGACTTCCAGAACTGTGTTGAAGAGTAGTGGCGAGAGTGGACATCCTTGTCTTGTTCATGATCTCAGCGGGAATTCTTGCACCTTTTCACCATTGAGAATGATGTTTGCTGTGGGTTTGTCATATATGGCCTTTATCATGTTGAGGTAGGTTCCCATTATGCCCAGTTTGTGAAGGGTTTTTATCAGAAATGGGGGTTGGATTTTGTCAAATGCTTTTTCCCGCGTCTATGGAGAGGATCATATGGTTTTTATTCTTCAGTTTGTTAATGTTGTATATCACACTGACGGATTTGTGGATATTGAAGAACCCTTGCATCCCTGGGATAAATCCCGCTTGATCATGATGTAGAATAGTTTTAACATATTGTTGGATGCAGTTTGCTAGTATTTTGTTGAGGATTTCTGCATCGATGTTCATCAGTGAAATTGGCCTATAGTTTGCTTTTTTTGTGGAATCTTTGTCTGGTTTTGGTACCAGGGTGATGGTGGCCTCATAGAATGAGTTTGGGAGTATCCCTTCCTCTGCAATTTTTTGCAATAGTTTCAGAAGGAGAGGTGTCAGCTCTTCTCTAAATGTTTGATAGAATTTGCCTGTGAAGCCATCTGGTCCTGGACTGTTGTTTGTTGGAAGTTTTTGAATCCCAGTTTCAATTTCAGTTCTTGTGATGGGTCCATTCATCTTTTCTATTTCATCTTGGTTTAGTCTTCAAGATTGTATTTTTCTAAGAATTTGTCCATTTCTTCATGTTCTTCCATTTTACTGGCATATAGTTGCATGTAGTAGTCTCTTATGATCTTTTGTATTTCTGTGATGTCCGTTGTTACTTCTCCCTTTTCATTTCTAATTTTATTGATTTGAGTCCTCTCTCTTTTTTGCTTGATAAGTCTGGCTAGTGGTTTATCAATTATGTTGATCTTTTCAAAGAACCAGCTTTTCGTTTCATTGATCTTTTCTATGGTTTTCTTTGTTTCTATTTTATTGATTTCTGCTCTGATCTTTATGATTTCTTTCTTTCTACTAGCTTTAGGTCTTGTCTGCTCTTCTCTCTCGAGCTGCTTTAGATGTAAAGCTAGCTTGTTTATTTGAGCTTTTTCCTGTTTCCTGAGGTGGGCTTGTATTGCTATAAACGTTCCTCTTAGAACGGCTTTTGCTGCATCCCATAGGTTTTGGAGTGTCGTAACGTCACTGTCATTTGCTGCTAGGTATTTTTTAACTTCCTCTTTGATTTCTTCAGTGATCCATTGGTTGTTTAGTAGCATGTTGTTGAGTCTCCACGTGTTTGTGTTTTTTGCAGTTTTTTTCTTGTTGATTTCCAGTCGTATAGCATTGTGGTCAGAAAAGATGCTTGGTATGATTTCAATTTTCTTAAGGTTACCAAGGTTGGATTTGTAGCCCAGGATATGATCAATTTTAGAGAATGTTCCATGTGCACTTGAGAAGAATGTGTATTCCGTTGCTTTTGGATGGACTGTCCTATAAATATCTCTGAAGTCCATCTGGTTTAATGCATCATTCAGGGCCTGTGTTTCCTTATTGATTTTCTGTCTGGTTGATCTGTCCATTGCTTTAAGTGGGGTGTTAAGGTCCCCCACTATGATTGTGTTATTGTCGATTTCTCCTTTTAAGATTGTTAGCAGTTGCCTTATGTATTGTGATGAACCTGTGTTGGGTGCGTAGATATTTAAAATTGTTCTATCATCTTCTTGGATTGATCCTTCAATCACTATGTAATGTCCTTCTTTGTCCCTTAAAATATTCTTCATTTTAAAGTCTATTTTGTCTGATATGAGTATTGCTACTCCAGCTTTCTTTCAATCCCCATTTGCATGAAACATTTTCTTCCATCCTTTCCCTTTCAATTTGTATGTGTCCCTAGAAGTGAAGTGGGTCTCTTGAAGACAGCATATATATCGGTCTTATTTTTGTATCCATTCAGCCAGTCTGTGTCTTTTTGTTGGGGCGTTTAGTCCATTCACATTAAGGTTATTATTGATATGTATGTTCTTATTGCCATTTTATGAATTACTTTGGACTTGTTTTTACAGCTGCTGTTTTTTCTTTCCTTCTTCTCTTGTTCTTTTCTGCCTAGAGAAGTTCCTTTAGTATTTGTTGTGAGGCTGGTTTAGTGTTTCTGAATTCTCTCAGCTTTTGCTTCTCTGTGAAGCTTTTGATTTCTCCTTCAAATCTGAAGAGAGCCTTGCTGGGTAGAGTAATCTTGGTTGGAGGTTTTTTCCTTTCATCACGTTAAGTATATCCTGCCACTCCCTTCTGGCCTGCAGAGTTTCTGTTGAACAATCTGCCGATAACCTTATCAGGGTTCCCTTGTATGTTATTTGTTTCTTTTCCCTAGCTGCTTTCAGGATTTTCTCTTTGTCTTTAATTTTGGTCAGTTTGATTAATATGTGTCTCGGGGTGTTCCTCCTTGGGTTTAGTTTATATGGTACTCGTTGTGCTTCCTGGATTTGAGTGAGTGATTCCTTACCCATGTTAGGGAAGTTTTCAGCTATTATCTCTTGGAATATTTTTTCTGTCTCCTTCTCTCTCTCTTCTCCTTCTGGCACCCCTATAATATGGATGTTGGTGTGTTTAATGTTGTCCCAGAGTTCTCTGAGACTCTCTTCATTTGTTTTCAATCTTTTTTCTCTTTTTTGTTCTGCATCAGTGATATCCACTAATCTGTCCTCCACCTCGCTTATTTGTTCTTCTGCCTCATGTATTGTGCTGTTAGCTGCTTCTAGTGAATGTTTTATTTCAGTTATTGTATTTTGCATCTCTTCTTGTTTAAGTTTGCTATCTTATATCTTTTTGGTCAGTGTTCCCTGTAAGTTATCCATCTTTGCCTCCAGTTTATTTCCAGTGACTTGCATCATCTTCAGCATCAACAGTTTAAAGTCTTTTTCCTGGAGGCTAAGAATCTCCTCCTCACTTAGCTGTTTTTTCTGGGGTTTTTCCTTTCTCCCTCATCTGTGTTATAGTTCTCTGTCTTTTCCTTTTTATAGGTTTTTGGTGTGGTGACCTTTTAAGAGATAATAGAGTTGTAGCCTCTCTTATTTCTGATGTCTGCCCCCCTGTGGCTTGCTATAGGCTTCCTGATGGGAGGGGCTGATGCCTGCCCCCTGGTGGGTGGGGATTAGTCTCTGGATGGGATTAGAGGCAGCTGTGTGCCTGAGGGGTCTTTAGGTAGCCTGTTTACTGAGGGGTGGGGCTGTGATCCCACCTGGGTTGTTGTTTGCCCTGGGGCTTCTCAGCAGCTGACTGATGGGTGGGGCCAGATTTTCCCAAAATGCCCACCTCCAGAGAAAGGCAGGTTGCTGAATATTCCCAAGAGCTTTGCTTTCAATGTCCTTCCCTCACAACAAGCCACATTCACCCCTGTTTTCCCAGGATGTCCTCCAAGAACTGCAGTCAGCTTTGACCCAGATTCCCATGGAGACTTTGCTTTGCCCTGGGACCCAGTGCATGTGAACATCTGTGTGCACCTTTTAAGAATGGGGTCTCCATTTCCCCCAGTCCTGTGGAGCTCCTGCCCACAAGCCCCACTGGCCTTCAATGCCAGATGCTCCGGGGCTCTTTCTCCGTGTGCCAGATCCCCACACATGAGAGTTTGATGTGTGGCTCAGAACTCTCACTCCTGTAGGTGAGTCTCTGTGAACCAGTTAGTTTCCATACTGTGGAGCTTCCCACCTGGAGGTATTGGGTTGTTTATATCGTGAAATCGCCCCTCCTACCTCTTGCTGTGTCCTCCTCTTTTTTAAGGTTTCCAGTCCATTTGGGTGAAGAGTGCTCAGTCTTTAGTTGTGAATTTTGTTGTTTTTAGGAGAGACGTTGAGCTCCAGTCCTTCTATTCCGCCATCTTGATCCTGTCTCTGGTTGGCCTCACAGGCGGCAGCTGCGGCGGCCTGTTTCAGTCCTTGAGTGCAGTGCTCACCGCCCTCCTAGGCTTTTTCTTTTCCTAACATAGGCAGAGCAGTGGGATCGGCTTTCTAGCCCTGTTTCCTGATGGGGCTGTTGCTCAGGTTTAACCAGGCAGCACATTTAGCCCCTTGGAGGCCAGGGACATCAGGAAGAGAAGCTTCCTTCCAGACACAGCCCAGGAGAAATGGAACTTGGGCCTGAGGTGCGATCAGTAAGCACCTTCCCACGGCACTTATTGATGCCACTCAGATGTAGGCAGAGCCCAAGACAGAGGAGAGGGCTCTAAGGGTGACTGATATACTTTCAGTTCTCGTAGGGTCAGTGGCTAGTAGCTTGTGACTGAGCCAGGTTCTGGAAGGGCCTTGCAGGACTGCCCATCTGTCCTGACAGGTGGTTGGTGGGGAGGGCGTGCTGATATTGAAGGAACTGGGATCCAGGGAGTTAAGGGTGAGACTAAAGTCTCCATCGGTGGACTTTATGTTTCTTGTGATGAGAACTTTCAGATGTCCTCTCATAGCAACTATCAAAACCACAACAGAGTGTCGTCAGCCACAGTCACCTTGCTGTACACAGCATGACCCAGATGTGGGTATTTTAGAGCTGAACTTTTTGCCTTTTGCCATCTTCACCTCATTGCCTGCCCCCCTCCACACTCCACCACTGGCAACAACCAATCTCTTCTCTGTTTCTATGAGTTCGGTATAATTTTCTTTTTTTTTTTTTTTTTTTTGTCTTTTTGCTATTTCTTGGGCCGCTCCCGCGGCATATGGAGGTTCCCAGGCTAGGGGTTGAATCGGAGCTGTAGCCACCGGCCTACGCCAGAGCCACAGCAACGCGGGATCCAAGCCGCGTCTGCAACCTACACCACAGCTCACGGCAATGCCAGATCGTTAACCCACTGAGCAAGGGCAGGGACTGAACCCGCAACCTCATGGTTCCTAGTCGGATTCGTTAACCACTGCGCCACGACGGGAACTCCCTTTTTTTTTTTTTTTTTTTCGGTATAATTTTCTGATTCCACATACAAGTGAGATGATACGTATTTGTCTTCCTCTGTCAGACGTGTTTCGCTTAGCATGATGCCCTCAAGGTCCATCTGTGTTGTCACAAAGAGTAAGAATTCCCTCTTTTTGTGTGTGTGGCTGAATAAGAGTTCCTTGTATATATAGTCCACATTTTCTTTATCCATGCATTTATTGATGGACACTTAAGATGGTTTCCACATCTTGGTTACTGTGAATAATGCTTCTTTAACATTGTGACTTCATTTCCTTTGGGTATAGTCTAAGGAGTGGAACTGCTGGATCATATGGTAGTTCTATTTTTAATTTTTCTGAGGAAACTCTATACTGTTTTCCACAGTGTCTGTGGCAATTTATGTTCACACCAAAATTGCATGAGTTTCTCTATTTCCATATCATCCAAACTTTGATAACATTTGTCTCTTTTCTTTTTCTTTTTAGGGCTGCATCTGCAGCATGTGGAATTTCCCAGGCTAGGGATGGAACTGGAGCGGCAGCTGCTGGCCTGTGCCACAGCCACAGCAACTTGGGATGTGAGTGGCATCTTCAGTCGACACCACAACTCACACCAATGCTGGACCCTTAACCCAGTGAGCAAAGCCAGGCATCCAACCTGCATCCTCATGGATCCTAGTTGGGATCATTGACCACTGAGCTATTAAGGAAACTCCTTCACTTGTCTTTTTGATGACAACCATCCTGACCGGTGGGAGGTGATATCTCACTGTGGTTTGATTTGCATTTTCCTGATGAGCAGTGATGTTGGGTACCTTTTCATGTGTCTGATGCCCATTGAGATGCCTCCTGTGGAAATATGTCTATTAGTTCCTCTGCCCCTTTCTAAATCAGATTTTTTATTGGCCATGCCTGGTGGCATGCAGAATTTGAAACCCCAGCCCCAACAGTGACAGTGCTGTGTCCTTAACCCCTAGTGGGTCACTAGGGAACTCCAGATTAGTTGTTTTCTGGTTGTGTAGTCAGGATGTATTTTGTGTTTCCTTACCAGATGTGTGATGTGAAAGGACTTGCTCCCCTTTTGTCTGTTGCCCCAACCTCTGGTTTCTGGATGATGGGGGATCAGGCATTTGGGATCCTCTGCTTTTCCCACATTTGTTTACAGTAGTGGGTGGGGCTGCGTTCTGATAAAGCTGTATGTGGCTGTGGGTCACTGATCTCTCTTCTAGGAGGCTGGCTATGAGGAATGTAATGGTGGGTGGGCCCGATCCCCCGAGTCATCAGTCGGAGGGTCTCGTGCTCTGGAATTCACATTTCTTAGCCCCAAAGTGAAGGGCAGTTTGCAAAGAGAGGACCTTGCAGCTAAAACATGGAGCAGATGCTCTTGTTCCTTGTTAGGGTGACATGGAAACCAAGGTGTTTGGACCCGGCATTCCCACCAGTTAGAAATCTCCAGTCAGACTTCCTGGGAGGCTGGGCCTGATCTGAGCCACTGTCCCCCGAGGAGGGAAAGGCCTCAGGCAGGGGCGGGAGGTGCTGCCGGATTGCCCTGGCCCTACTGGGTGAGGACAGCTCTGTGATGCCTGGCACGTGTGATTTCTTTCTTTCAAAGGGGGCAAGAATCAGGCAACCCTGCTTTTAGCCTCTGGCAGGTCTAGTGGTTAGGATTCTTGGTTTTTCATGCAGGCTGCACAGCTTCAACTCCTCAGCAGGGCATTTGATATCTCACTTCAAGCCATCACTCACTGCTGTCCCTCTGAGATCAGAGGAACATTGTAACTGGGTTCTAACGTGTAGACTGATGGATGGAAATCATGTGCCTTCAACTCATTTCCTCTGCTTTGTGTTCCTTCCCCCAACCTCTGCCTCTCTGTGTTTCTATCTCTTTGTCTCTATCTCTGTGTTGCTTTCTCTCTGTCTCTCTTAGGGTCTAGGGCAGGTCACTTCCAAATGTAACTTAGTGATATGTAGGTAATTTTGAATGATTGTTACTTACAAGAAGACCCATGCAGGAGAGGAACTTTCTACCTCCTGTCAATCTCTGAGACCAGGAAGGAAGTTTCTCCTGTGAGAGGTACACCACCTTGGGGCTGAGGTCAGAGTGCTGGGGGTTGCAAGCATACTGGCTCCTGTAAGTCAGTTCATTCTGGGAACCTTCTGTTGGGACTGCTGTCGTGCCAGTTAAAATCTTTGCAATGGTCGAAGGCAGCTCCTCTCTCTGCCTCTTCCTGAGCAAAGGCCTGAGTCTGAACCCCTCTAGGTGGTCTGGATTTATTGGCCCATGGACTGACATCCCATCCTGCCAGACACCATGTAGAAACACATCCATTGGAGGCACTTTGCTGCCTCATCCAGAAAGTCAACAATGCCCCCACCCCCATTCCCAACAAACCAGCATACCAATATCCCGCTGGTCTCATGCTCCCTCATCTCTTCAGAGAGTCCCTGTCAGAAATCGCTTCAGCTCAGTGACGGGAATTTGAAATCCAGGAGCAAGACAGGTCCAGTTTGGTGCTTCTTTCTTCATCTGTATCATGCTTCAGGTTTGAGTTTCCATACACACTTGAGAATTCATTGTTCTAGTACTCTAAATAATCCCTTAGGAACTTAGATAGGCATGGCATCAAATCTCTAGGATAGGCCCTGGGCTATGGAATCCTTTTTATAATGCAAATTGTTGGAATCCATGAGCATGGTCTATCCTTCCATTTGTTTGTGTTGTCTTCAGTTTCTTTGATCATGTTCTCCCAGTCTTGAGAGTACAGGCCTTTCAGTCAGCTCTTAGGTCAGATTGTATTCCTAGGTATTTTATTTTTGTTAATGTCACTGTCGATGAGCTTGTTTTCTTACTTTGTCAAAGTCTTAATTTCTTAACCTCTTCTGCTGAGAGTTAGTTTTGAATGTATTGATAGGCAAGTGATTTCTGTATATTACTTTTCTGACTTGCACCTCAACTGAATTTTCCAGTGAGTTCTATTTGGTTTTGGATGTCAACTTCAGGGTTTTCTCTATAGAGGATTGCATCGTCAGCAAACAGTGACAGTCTTACTTTTTCCTCTGTCATCAGATTCCTTTTATTTAGTTAGTTATTTTTATTTTTAAGGGCATATCTGGGGCATATGGAGGTTCCTGGGCTAGGGGTAAAATTGGAGCTGCAGTGCCAGTCTATGCCACAGCCATTCACACCAGATTGGAGCTGCATATGCAATGTATGCTACAGCTCAAGGCAACACCATACCCCTCATACCCTTCACCCACTGAGCAGGGCCAGGATCAAACCTGCACCCTCATGGATACTAGTTGGGTTCTTAACCAGCTGAGTCACAATGGGAGCTCCAGATTCCTTTTATTTCTTTTCTTCATCTACTTTGGCTAGGACTTCCTAGACCATGTCAAATGAAAAGCGATGAGAGTGGGCAGGGTTAGAATTGGGTTTAGACCGAACTGGCCTTTTATACTTCCTTCGTCTCCATCTCTCCGAGGTTCCCAGGAAAGGCAGGACTAGTCCAGGATCATAACATCCTCAGGGAGTTGAGTGCGTCCATTGTTTTTCTGATGCTTTTCCCTCCATTCCCCCAGTCCTGGGCATACTTTGGGTCCTGTTTGTGAACCTTCTTTGATCAGGTGTTTATTCCAAGCTTTCCCCATTTTTAATGGGGTTGTATATTTTGGGACAAAGCCTTTATTAGCTATGTGTTTGCAAACATTTTTTCCTAGTTTGTGACTCGTCTTCTCAAATGCTGAACAAAGATTTTCACAGACTCAACATCTAATTTTATAAAGTTGAGGCGATTTCTCATTCTTCTTTCTGGATTGCCTAGTTTTTTTTTTGTTTTTTTTTTGTTTTTTTTTTTTTTGTAGCATATGTTGAAACTCAGAACTCATCATCTCCATGAACAAACTGAAGCTCTGGTTTTCTTCTAAGGATTCTTCTAGAATTTTGACTAGTTTTGCCTTCAAAATTTGTTCTCAGATAATTGTGAGTGAATTCTGTATGAACTTTGAGTGAATTGTCTTGTGAGTGAATGGTGATGCTTGGGGGAAAAGGTGGGGAGAAGTGTGGAAACATGGGAAGAAGGGAGGAAGAGTGGGCAGAAGCTTCGTGTGTGCAACTGACTGCTGAAGGGTCTGTCTTCAAATGGCTCAGCAAAGGCTTGATGTGGAAAAGTGGGTTTGTAATCAGTTTTGTGTGAAGTGCAGAAGAAGGTAGTCCACTAACTAAAAATGTGTTAATTTTGCGAAGTGCACGTTAGTAGCTTTTTTTCATTTTGTGGGTCGGCTTTCCCTATTGTATATTAGAAGTCCAGGCTCACAATCTACGTGAGCCAAGCCTTGGTCATCTAGATTTTCCTCTATGCTTGCTTCTCTAATTTTTTCATAGTTTTCTATTTTAAATATTTTTGATTATTTAGAAGGCCTCTTGGAGTAAGTTTTAAAGGGCAACTGGCCTTGCTCAGTTGGTTAAGGACCCATGAGCTGTGTGTAATTCACAGATACAGCTTGGATCTGGCATTGCTGTGGCTGTGGTGTAGGCCGACAGCTGTAACTCCCATTAGACCCCTAGCCTGGGAATCTCCATTTGCTGTGGGTGCGGCCATAAAAACAAACAAACAAACAAACAAACAAACAAACAAAAAAACCCTGCATCTTCATTGAAACTCCTGAGGTAGCCCCTGGGCACCTGAGCCTCTGCCCTGTCCTCTGCATCCCAGGCCGGCAGCCCCAGCAGGAATGCCTGTTCTTGTTTCTGGTCTGCATGGCTCAGGCCATGTCTCCACTTGGCTGTCACTCCAGGCTCCATAATTCCTGATGAATGTGTGGTTCTCAGGGCTTCTGTTTTGGTTTTTCCACTCAGTGTGGACTGAACTGATCACGTCACATCCCAGGATATTCCACGGCCCTGAGTGGGATAGTGGACATCTGGGAAGATGTTTCCTGCCTGTCCCCTGTCCCCTCATCTTCTGCCCATAGTCCCTCTTGTACCCTGTGAAGCCCCCCTCCCCAATCACTTCCTAGTCCAGGTGGCTTGGAGGAAGGTAAGCCTGTGTGACACCCGAATTCAAAGGGGAGCATATCACCTAGATCAGGCCAGTCACAGGATTCATCTCATTTGTTTCAGGAACCTGTTTGAGGGTGGACATGTGACCTGGTCCCAGGAAACCTGTGCCTGGACTTGAAAGAGCACTCTTGTGGATGAGAAGCTCTCTCCCCTCTGGGGGGGGGCTGGCAGGCCACTTGCTGTGGACGAACCACAGGGTCCAGCCCACATGGAAAGCTAAGCAAAAGTAACTCCTGCGGTTTTGAGCCACTGCATCCAGCTGGACCTGAAGCTGACTGGAGCTCCATGGGGCTGGGCCACCTCAGAGCTCACACAAAAACCATCAAAGCAGACACCACCTTGGCCACCAAGGCTTATGTGTGTCAGTGTGTGCAGCACAAACTGAGGAGGAAGGAAGGCTCCAGAAAGAGAAACACCCAAAATGAACCGTCCCTGCCCCCACCTCCCTGCATGCACGTGAACCCATGGTCATGTGGGCACACACAGAATCCAGGCCAGAAGAGTGGGGATCCTGGTGGGGGTGGGGAATTGCAGCCAACAGAGAAGAGGGAGGCTCCAGGTGGATGGAACGTCTTTGCATATTTCACAAGGAGCTTGGAAACAATGAAAGTAAGAGGTGCCTTGGGTGGGCAATAAATAGCTGAGGGCTGAGGGCGAGTGGAAGTCCAAATAAGAAAAATGCTATTTGCAAGAAAACCCCAAATACCAGTTCACCAGTGCTCTCTTAAAATCTGTAGCCTGATGTGAAAAGCCAACTTTGGGATGGTTTCCATGAAGGGAAACATGGGAAATAGTTCACGAAACAGAGAGAAAGAGGATGTGGGCTTAGGATAGGCCAGGGGAGGGAGCCCTGGTAAGTCCGTGGTTTGAATACAAGGTTTTCATTGGGGAGAGGGGGTTGAAAGAGTCTGTATGTAGGCAGGGTAGAGGTTGCTCAGTGGTGTGAATGCATTTAAAGCCCAATTTAAGAGATGATTGTCCAATTTATTATTTTATTCTGAAACATGAGGTAGAGAATGCCATGAACAATGTGGAAGAACAAAAAGGAAATTATAGAGCACCCAAACACAAACCACAAGAGGGGAAGGAGAGTAAATTTCTTGACAGGGAGCAGGTTGATGGTGTTGATGGGGAGCTGGAGGGGTTGGCCCTTATAGGGGTGGCAGTGACCCTGGGAAAGGTGATTTCTGAAAATGGCCCAGAGCCAGTGCAGGTTCTCCCCACAGTGATGGCGAATGTAGAGCTGGCTCTGTGTCTCCCGCTGGAGCCCGAGCAGGCTCTCCCTGCGGGGCAGCTGCATTAGCACCTAGTACTGGGTGGCCCGCAGAAGTCAGTATAAGTTCTCCCCGCTGGGGTGAAAAATTCACCTCTGGCTCTGGGTCCCCTGCCAGAGGAAGTTCAGGTTCTCCTAACAGGGGAGGAATCATATCATCTGGCCCTGGGTGTCCTGCTGGAGGAGTGCAGTTTGTCCCTCCTGGGGTTCAGTCATTCCACGTTGAGATCTGGGTCTCCTTCTGAAGTGGGTGCAGGCACTCCAAGCAGGGGGTTGAATTTGGCCCTGGCACTTGGTCTCCTACAGGAGCTCGTGCAGGCCCTCCCTTCAGAGGTGGGGAAATCTGACCTGGCTCTAAGTAACCTGATGGAACTTCTCCCTGCATGGGCTGTGAATTTTGAGTTGGCTCTGTGTCTCTTGTAGAAACCAGTACAGGCTCTCTCTGTCAGTGCGGTAAATCAATACCTGGCCCTTGGTCTCCTGTGGAATCCAGGACAGTCTCTGCCACCAGGGGTCTTGAATCATGCAGGTCAACTTCCAGGCTCTCTATGCTTTTCCTTTAGCCTCTTTGTGAATTTTAATGCCAGTATCCTAGCATCTCATAAATATAGCCTTGTTTTAAATCAGAAAGTGTGAGCCAACCAATTTGTTCTTTCTCAGGAGGGCTTTGGCTACTTGGGCTCTTTTGTGGTCACAAACCAAATATCAAGAATGATTTCTCAGGGAACCCTCCTGCACTGTTGGTGGGAATGTAAACTGGTACAGCCACTATGGAGAACAATTTGGAGAGATACCTTAGAAATCTATACATAGAACTTCCATATGACCCCGCAATCCCACTCTTGGGCATCTATCCGGACAAAACTCTACTTAAAAGAGACACATGCACCCGCATGTTCATTGCAGCACTATTCACAATAGCCAGGACATGGAAACAACCTAAATGTCCATCGACAGATGATTGGATTCGGAAGATGTGGTATATATACACAATGGAATACTACTCAGCCATAAAAAAGAATGACATAATGCCATTTGCAGCAACATGGATGGAACTAGAGAATCTCATCCTGAGTGAAATGAGCCAGAAAGACAAAGACAAATACCATATGATATCACTTATAACTGGAATCTAATATCCAGCACAAATGAACATCTCCTCAGAAAAGAAAATCATGGACTTGGAGAAGAGACTTGTGGCTGCCTGATGGGAGGGGGAGGGAGTGGGAGGGATCGGGAGCTTGGGCTTATCAGACACAACTTAGAATAGATTTACAAGGAGATCCTGCTGAATAGCATTGAGAACTTTGTCTAGATACTCATGTTGCAACAGAAGAAAGGGTGGGGGAAAAACTGTAATTGTAATGTATACATGTAAGGATAACCTGACCCCCTTGCTGTACAGTGGGAAAATAAAAAAATAAAATAAAAATAAAAAAATAAAAATAAAAATAAAAAGAATGATTTCTCTACCTGGAAGGAGAGCTTGCATTGGCCTTGGGTAGTGTGCACATGATAACATTAATTCTTCTGATCCATGAGTACCATCCATCTTTGCACTTGTTTTGTCTTCTTCCATTTTTTGGCATTGAAGTCTTGTCGTACAAATTTTTTACTTTCGTAGTGCTTTGTTCCTAGGTATGTATTGGTTTTAATTCAATTTTGAATGGGGAAAGGATGGTATTTTCAAGAAATGCTGTTGGGGAAATTGGAAAACCACATGCAGAAAAATGAAACTGGAACCTATCCCACAGCACTTACAAATATGAATTTGAGATGGATTAAAGACAGAAACACAAGGCCTGGTACTATGAAACTCCTAGAAGAAAACATGAAGTTACTTTACCCTGGTTTGGGCAATAATTTGGGGATATGACCCAAAAACACAAGCCAGAAAAACAAAAATCAACACATGGAACTACATACAGACTACAGAGCCTGCATTCAAAGAAACAATCAACAAAGCACCTGCAAATTTATATTGCATAGGGGACTAATATCATAGCATATTTGGAGATCATACACATAAGAACAAAAAAAGGTGCCAACCCCCCAAAAAGCCAATCCAATGTAAAAAGTGGGCAATGCAACTAAAGTTGTATGTTTCCAAAGAAGACATCCAGATGGCCAAAAGGTACATGAAAAGGTGTTCAGCATTACTAATCATCAGAGATGTGTAAATCAAAACTGAACTGAGAGGTCAACTCAGTCTTGTTAGGATGGCTGTCATCACAAAGACAAGAGATGAGCTTTGACCAGGATGAAGACAAAAGGAAAACCCTTGTGCACTGTTGGTGGGGATGCAGATTGGTTCAGTCACTGTGGAAAACTATGGCGGTTATTCACAAAGTAAAAAAATAGAACGACAATGTGCTCCAGCAATCCTTCTTCCTGGTATGTATAGGAGGGCCTTCCTCCTGCCCCTTTTGAAGTGCGGAGGGCTTTGGCCTGATGGGTGAGCCTGTTGGTAGGGAGAGAGTTGCGGGGAGCCTAGCACCCAGGGCTGCACTTTCTGGGCCTGTTGTTCTGGGTCCATGGCATGGATAATCTGGGCTCCACAAAGCCCCCACTCTGCCTGCAGTCTCTGGCCTCCCCACTGTGGGCCCTGTCTAGTGCACTGCAGGCACAGCAGCCATTGGCCATTCGGTGAGCCGCCTTCCCAGTGGAGACCCGGAGTGTGGGCTGCTGTGCCAAACTGGCCAAGATCATCACAACAAGGTGCTGGTGATGCACCAGGAGGTGCAGGTCCTGTGCAGCTAACTGCCTGGGCAGTATGAGGACAGCAGTGAGATGTCTGAGATGGAGATGCCCTGTGACCAGGTGTGGGCAACACACTTGAGGTGCCTACAGGCTCCAGGCTCAACCTCACAGGCCTGGGCTACTTCTCCTGCCACTGCCCCCACGGTCCAGGAATATTCCTGTTTCTTCCTCCTCAGGTGACCCATGTACGTTGTGCCCACCACCCCCTCGGCCCATTGGCATGACCAGCCGAGGTCACCTTTATCTGGAGCGGGATCCCACCCTACTCCATTCTTTCCTGCTCTTCCTGGCATCTCTACAGAGATCCTGGCTCCTTCTGGCTGAGGCTGTTGGACAAACAGGGATTATTCCTCTGCTTAAAGGACAGAAGAGTGTTTCAGATCTAAGCTCAAGGTGGTTGCACACAACAAACAGCCAGGCCCTTCCCAATAGCAAGGGTTTATGGGTGGGGGGAGCTGTTGGGGGATGACCCTGGATAGTGTGCTTTAAGGAATATAAAGGTAAGTCCAGCAAGCGGCCCACTCTGGTTGAGTTCCATGAAAGCTGGTTTGTGCTCCAGATGAAAAGATTGTGGTTGAGAATGCAGGCAGTGGGTTGGATGGAAGCTGACCACCAGGTGGAATCCTAGTATCTGTGGAACCTTATATTTCAAGCTGGATTCAGTGGGAGTTGTTTGGGACGGACACTTGGCATCTTGAGTTCCCGTGGTGGCTCAGTGGGAACAAAACCAACTAGTATCCATGAGGATGCAGGTTTGATCCCTGGCCTTGCCTGGCGGGTTAAGGATCTGGCACTGTGGTGAGCTGTGGTATAGTTGGCAGATGTGGCATGGATCTGGCATTGATGTGGCTGTGCCATAGGCCAGCAACTCTAGCTCTGATTAGATCTCTGGTCTGGGAACTTCCATATACTGAGTGTGTGGCCTTAAAAAGGAAAACAAAAATGAAAAAGAAGAACACTTTGAAATCGCACTGTTGTTGGAATTAGGGTTCTGCTCTTCCTGTAATTTTGAGCAAGTTACCTTGTTGAGAATCTCAGTAGCCTCACATTTGTAATGTGAAAAAGGTTGGTTGCGACTAAAACCTAGGAACTCATGCAGAACATCAGGGGCAGGTTCGATGCTGAAGGAATCATCACTCTTCTGCTCACATGTTTCAGTGTCAAGCTGGAATGTGTGGAATGCAGTGCAGCTGTCCTCTTGTTTCACTTATTTGAGTGCCTGTCTCCTGCCAGCAGACCTCAGGGCCAGGCTTTTCCTATAGCAAAACTTCATGGAGGAGGGGCCTTGGAGGTGGTTAGGGCCTGGGCAGGAAGACCGTGTGTCATGGGGCTTTGAAGACTATCGGGGTGAGTTAGGTAGGAGGCCCTCTCTGATTGGAGATTCCTGGAACTTTGTACAGTTCCATGAAATGTGGCCTGTGGCCATGATGACATGCCTGTGGATAAGAATTCCTACAATGAGTTCCACTGAAGTTTGAGATAAAAAGCAGGAGGTGGACCCCTAAATGGAAAGATTGTCTCCAGTTGAAGGGGCAGATTGATGCAGAGTGACCAAGAGGACGCTCAGAACGGAATCCCTGGTATCTGTCAAGGTAGCGAGTGAAAGAATCCACAGTTGCGATGGGCAGTAGTTCCATTCCTCCCAGTACTTGGAGTGGCATCAGGGATATTGGGAATGACCATGGCCTTGGCCTGCAAACTCGCTTTTGGCTCTTGAGATTTCATGTCCCTGAGAACAAAAACAGTAAATTCCACAGAAGGGCCTCATAAGCTCATGGCAACATATGTTTTCCATGCGGAAGCCAGAATATCTAAGTTTAGAATACATGGTGTGTTGCGTGTCGGCTTGGGTAGTTTAGCTAGATTAAGTTGGATTTTTTTAAAACTTGATGAGAAGTACAGTTTCTAAATAAAGTCGTTGGGAGGTGAGTCAGTACCCTTCTTGATAAAGAGAAACTTAACTGAGATTTTTGTCATGGTTTTCTTTAGAGAAGACACTGGGAACCCAGATATAAAGCTACTCAATATGAAAACTATTTTCCAAAGGAAAAAAGAGCTGGAGGACTTGAGAAGACATTCTTTTCTTTTCCAGTTTTTTTCATGGAATACAGTTGTGTCCACCAGCTCTGTGGTGGTTGGCCACCTCTTTCCTCTTTTGCTCTTTCGCATTTATCAAATGTTAGGGCAGAAACAGAGAGTCAAATGGGACTCTGACAGATTTCTCCCTCCCAGGGCTGGGATGCCCTGGAATGTGTGCACAAGGGCTTACACGTCATACCTCCTGTGTTACTCGGGGACCCACTGAGAAGTGGACAGATTCTGGTCAGTGTCACAGGAGAAAGCCTCAGTGGAGCCTCACCGAGGAGCCTCACATGCCCTCTCTGGTCTAGAGTGTCACTCCATCCCTTCCTTTCCCTTCCTTGACTGCTCTCTCTTGCCAGCAGCCCTTTACCCCAGGCTCTGTAAAAGTGTTGACTTTATACTGCACTCCCTGTGTGCCCATACACCTTGCTTTTATTTATTTACTTACCTTTTTAGGGCCACACCCACAGCATATGGAGGTTCCCAACTAGGGGTCAAATGGGAGCTGTAGCTGCCAGCTTGCACCACAGTCACAGCAACGCCAGATCCAACCCATGTCTGTGAACTACATGGAATCTCTCAGCAGCACTGGATCCTTAAGCCACTGAGGAAGGCTGGGGATTTAACCCGCACCCTCATGGATGCTAGTCGGGTTCATTACCACTGAGTCGCAATTGAAACTCTTACACCTGACTTTTTAAAATGCAATCCTTCAAAGTTCCCTTGTGGTCCAGTGGGATAAGTTTTGCCACAGCTGTTACACAGAGGTCAAAATGGTATGGGTTCAATCCCTGGTCCAGGAATTTTCACATGCCATGTGCATGACCAAAAAAAAAAAAATCAAAAGCAATCCTTACACCACCATTGAAAGGTAAGGTGCTTTCTTTACAAGACATGGAACAACCTAAATATCCATTGACAGAGGAATAGATGAAGAAGTCTTTATATACGCAATAGAATATTACTCAACCAGAAAAAAGAGTGAAAACTTGCCATTTGCAGAAACATGGATAAATATAGATAGTAAATGGATAAAATAGAGATACAAATTAAAGTAAATCAGACAGGAAAAGACAAGCATCATTTGTTGGGATTTATATGTAGAATCTGAAAAAAAGATTCAAATGAACTTATTTACAAAATAGAAATAGACTTACAGACATAGAAAACAAACTTATGGTTACCAAAGGGGAAACAGTGGGAGGGATAAATTAGGAGTTTGAGATTAACTCAAACTCGTTGTGTTTCATATACGTGACTGTATATGAAACACAATGGACATACTGTACAGCGCAGGGTACTATATCCAGTAATCTTAGAGTAACCTATAGTGGAAAAGACTGAAAAAACAAATATACACATGGTTGTACACCTGAATCACTTTGCTGTACACCTGGAAGTGACACAACATTTTAAATCAATGACACCAAAAAGTTTTAAAAAGTTAAGTGCTATGGTCATCCTCTTTGTGTACATTGTAATACTGAAGCTTAGAGAATTTAAGAAATTCATTTTGTGTCAGACAGAAGATAAGTAACAATTACAGGACTTGAACTCTGGTCTTTACAACTGCCTTTCCTTTCACCAAGAAATAAGAGACACTTTTCTATGAGTAGGAAGGCCACTTGGGAGACACACAAATTAATAAACACAGACATTTGCACACACTCGCCCCTCTTCACTCACCCACTCACCATTTGGAAAACCTTAGGAATAGACTTACGCTGTGTGAGGCAGAGAAACAACTAGAAATATGAGAGCTGACGGAGGCTGGGTTCGTGTAATTGGTGACAATGTCACAGGCTCCTACTGACTCTGGATTCAAGATGGTAGACTCCATGGGTGTCCAGTCTACAGCTCTGCTTTTTCCCTCTTTCCCATTAGGATGGACTCCTCTTGCCCTGTGGAGTCAGTTTCCAAGATACCATCTTCCCAGACACTCAAGAGAACAGAAGAAAGATTTCCTGCTCTATCCCATTTTTAAACTGTTCCCAACGGCAGTAACTGGTGACTTTCTCCAGGGACTGGGAGATCCAAGAAGACAATAAGGTAAGCATTGGCTGTACCCTGAGCCATAGCAAAATGAGAGAATAGGTACATGGTGTATGAATTTTGCAACCAAGTCAAGTGTACTCTTTCAGAGGCCAGACCTAAGAACATTCCCTTCGTTCATCCCCTCCCTTCCAGCAGGTAACAAACCTCATAAATTTGAGATTCCTGAGGCTTTATGATTTGGCATGGGGGTCCCCACAAAGTGAGGGTACAACATGGAATGACGGTTGGCACACTGTGCCTGAGTTTCCCCTTCTGTAAAGTGGAAATAGTTGTGTGTGTGCCCTAAGACTGATGCAATAGGATTTAACTCTTTAGGAAATGTACACATGTAAAGCCCCCAGTGTAGCACTTGACAGAGCAAGCAATCAATGTGTGAGCTACTGCCATTACCATTAGTAGTCCTATTACTTCTAGTGGTATTTGTATGATTATTGTTATTGAGAGCATAGGGCTGTAAGGAATTTTCTAAGAGGAAAGACAAAGTGCTCAAGGGAATGAAATGAAAAAATGGCCATAGTTAACACCTCCATGATTCTTATCTACAGTTATTGAGGTATGGAGGTATAGGGAAACGAAGCTCGTTGTAGAGCATGGGGTGAAGATAATTTGGGGCATGAATATATAGAAAGGATCTTCCACCGTGGGGCAGATGCCAAAGTTACAGGGACATTTTGAGGCCTGTCACGTTCCCAAGGCAGTGGCGTTACCATGGTTGGGCTGGGGCGATTGTGGGACCAATTGAGGTGAGGCGGTGGCCCACCACACACAGTCCCTCATCTGAGATGCTTTTAGGGCCATGTGACAGGTGGCTGAAGAGAGTTCTGACGTGGGGATGTGGGTGTCCTTTTTTTTAATATATAGGTTAAGGAGACATATTAGGAGGCTTCCTTTTTTCCACTTGGGGGAAGTGTCTCTTTTGCCGGGTAGGTTGGCCTGAGGTAGTGACCTTGTTCTTCCAAACCTCCTCATCCTCCTCCCTGGGCTTCCTGGAACCTGGAGGCCATCTTCATGTTCTTTGCAGAGAAACTGTTTCCAGATGTGCAGGAAAATCATAGATTGTTGAATTTTTCTGAGTGCCAGCCCTATGGTTTGCTCCCAACTTGGCTCTAAGCCCCTGGTTTTGGTGGTGGTGGTCAATTTTTCACTCTTCATCTGTATAAAGCACCCACTCCACAGAGACCAGGACCCACCAAGTGTGAGCCTGAGTATCCCCAGCCTGGGTCAGACCTTAGCTTGTTCCAGATGAAATCATTTTAGCTTTGGTCCTTTGGCTCTTCATTTTGTAGGAGTTTGTGTATATTTCTAAATCCTTGGTAGCAATAGACATATCAAGAGATCAGACATTGTTCCAAAAATACCTCGTGGCTACCAAGTTGGGAATTGAAGATCACAGAGTGAGATGAAGCGTTATGGACAATCACTTACTCTTTACTTAAAAAGAAAAAAGAAAAAGAAAAGCTAAAACTTCTCTGCTTGTTCTGTGTGCAGAGGTGCATCCTATTTTCTCTCCGACCCGGGACAAATACATCATGTTATGTCAGACACTGTCGGTGTTTTGTTCTATGATGGCGGGTGCTCAGTCTTAGGAGGGATCGGAGCAGGTGTTCAGGGTACCTTAAATTTTTTTCTTTTTTTTTTTTTTTTTTTTTTTTGTCTTTTTTGTCTTTGTTGTTGTTGTTATTGTTGCTATTTCTTGGGCCGCTCCCGCGGCATATGGAGGTTCCCAGGCTAGGGGTTGAATCGGAGCTGGAGCCACCGGCCTACGCCAGAGCCACAGCAACACCAGATCCGAGCCACGTCTGCAACCTACACCACAGCTCACGGCAACGCCGGATCGTTAACCCACTGAGCAAGGGCAGGGATCGAACCCGCAACCTCATGGTTCCTAGTCGGATTCGTTAACCACTGCGCCACGACGGGAACTCCCCAAATTTTTTTCTTTTATTGTATTGAATTATAGTTGATTTACAAAGTTTTAATTTCTGCTGTACGGCCAAGTGATTCAGTTATACACATATGCCTTCTTTTCCATATCCCTTTCCATTATCATTACCACAGGGCACTGCATGCGGTTCCTTGTGCTGTACAGTGGGACCTTGTTACTTATCCATCGTGTAGGATATACTTGTGTGCACTTGCTAATCCCAAAGTCCCACTCCATCCTTCCCTCAACACCCCCCGCCTTGGCAACCACAAGTCTGTTCTCCATATCCATGAGTTTGTTTCATAGATACTGTTTATTTGTGTGATATTTAGATTCCACACATAAGTGCTATCTTATGGTATTTGCCTTTTGCTTATTTCATTTAGTACAATAATGTCTAGGTCCATCCATGTAGCTGGAAAGACATCATTTCATTCTTTTTATGGCTGAGGAATATCCCATTATATGTATGTGTGTGTGTGTGTGTGTGTGTGTGTTTATGTGTGTGTGTATCATATATGTATGTGGCATATATATCTCTTACTCTTTATGTTATTTATCTGTGGGTGGACATGTAGTTTCTTCCATGAATCCTACTGCTATGAACATACGGGTGCATGTATCTTTTTGAATTTGTCCAGATGGATGCCCAGGGACGGGATTGCTGGATCATATGGCAACTCTATTTTTAGTTTATTAAGGAACCTCCATACTGCTTTCCATAGTGGCTGCATCAATTTACATTCCCATCAACAGTGCAGGAGGGTTCCCTTTACTCCACACCCTCTCTAGAGTTTGTTAATTGCAGACTTTTGCAGGGGGTGTCATCCCCATGGTATGCAAAGGTTCCCCAGACCAGGGGTCAGATAGGGCCACAGCAGTAACCTCAGCAGTAACCTGAGCCACAACAGTGACAATGCTGAGTCCTTCAGGGACTCAGCCCACCAGGGAATTCCTATTTATAGACTTTGAAGGATGGTCATTCGGACTGGAGTGAGGTGACACCTCATTGTCTTTTGATTTTCATTTCTTTCATAATTAGCATCATTGAGCATCTTTTCATGTGCCTTTTGAGCTGTATTTCTTCTTTGGAGAAATGTCTATTTAGGGGTCTTTTGCCCCCTTTTCTTTTTCTTTTCTTTGTTCCTTTTTTGGCCACCCCGAGACAGATGGAAGTTCCCTGGCCAGTAAACTGTCCTAAGCCCCAGTTATGATCTGCAGGGCACCTGTGGCAACACCAGAGTCTTGAAAACATTGTGCTGGGCTGGGGATCAAACCCGCATCCTGGCTCTGAGAGATGTGACTAATCCCCCTTGCCCTAGAGCAGGAACTCCTCCCAGTTTTCTGTGGGGATATTTGGTTCTTTGTTACTGAGTTGTATGGTTGGTTTGTGTATTTTGGAAGTTAATACTTTGTCGGTCATATTATTTGCAAATATTTTTTCTCAGTCTATAGATTTTTTTTTTCCTTTTGTTTCCGGTTTCCTTTGCTGTGCAAAAGCTTGTAAATTTTATTATTTATTTTTGCTTTTATTTTTATTGCCTAAGGAGACTGTCCTAAGAAAGTATTGGTACAATTTATGTCAGAGAATGTTTTGCTTATGTTTGTGGACTGACTTTTAATGCCCTTTTCATCTACTCATTACAATAAGAAATTTCGGCAGCCAGATCAAACACAGAGACTTCCTGCTCATTCGAGCTTTTCTCTTATTGTGTCCTACACATCAACTTGACCCCTCCCACTTTGATGTCTTAGATTGCTCTCCCATAGCATGTTTTAGTTTTCAAAGACCTTCCATACACATACCCTTGCACGATGTGATCCCCAGTGCCATCAGACTGGCATCAGGACTTTCCTTCAAAACATAATGAAGCAGCTTCAAAAGGTAAAGGCTACCACCTTGGTATCAAGTGGTGCTGGGCTGTCTTAACGGGGTCGGTTTTGAGGTGTGTTGGTCTTTGGGCCAGTGGAGAAGGGATGAATACCAGTCCCGGGGACCATGAGCGATGAGGGCATCACTGCGTGCTCAGTGACATGTGATGGACAGTGCTGGAGAGGGTCCATGGCAGAGAGGGGCAGAGTGGGCTGCATGCCGCATGGCTCTAACCAGCATGGGGGTGGCGGGTGCCCTCCATCTGTTCGAGGACTGGGCTTCCCAGGGAAAGCAAAAGAGCCATTTGAAGAGGTGCTTCATCACACCTCTTATTCACAGCTCTGTTTCTGTGACAGTTGTTCATGTGAGTCCCTCACAGCCTTTGCACCCCAATTTTAGAGACCTTCATTTATGAAGAGGCCAAGGAAGCTTGAGTATTTTTTCTAACATGATGGGGCACAAGACAAAACCCAGGGTTGGGCAGGGCTTCTGTTTAGGCAACAATCTCCTGTGGTACTCCTGAGTCACCTTTTAGGCTGATGGGCCCAGGTGGCCTGGAACCTCACTGTGTCATTTGGAGAACTAGAACCAAGAGGATCAATCTAGAAAAATGGAAAGACTTCCCATGACTGATTAGCTCACACAGTCTGCAAGCTGGAGGTCCAGGGAAGACAGTGGTGTAGTTCCAGTCCACAGCAAAAGGGCTAGAACCAGGGAACCAGTGGTGTGAGTCCTGGTCTGAGTGTGAAGGTCCATGGAAGCTGCTGTCTGGGGACGGGAGAAGATGCTTTTCCAGCTGAAGCAGAGGGTGAGAATTCACCCTTCCCCAACCTTGTTGTTCTTGTTAGGCCCTCAAGGGATTGGATGATGATGCCCACCCCCAATGGGGAGGGGCTGCTGCTGCTACTGCTGCTTTTGCTTCTGCTTCTGCTGCTTCTTCTTCTCCTCCTTCTCCTTCTTCCTTCCTTCTCGTCTTCTTCGTTTCTCCTTCTCCTTCCCTTCTTTACTCAGTCTGCCAACTGAATCCTGATTTCTTGCATAAACACCCTTGAAGTCACACCTGGAAATGCTCTCTGTGCATCCCTCAGCCTGGTTCAAGTTAACACAACTACAGCACACTCACCTGTAGTTGAAGTCAGCCAGGTGCCTGCAAGCTGGTCTTGCTCTCTTTGGGGCGTGTGTCACAGAGGCTCCTTTGCCAAGGGTCCTGGGATAGAGACCTCTCTGTTCCTGCAATTTTTGTTTCTTTCTATGGCCGCACCTGTGGTATGTGGAAGTTTGCCAGCTACGGTTCGATTCGGAGCTGCAGCTGAGTCCTAGGCCACAGCCAAGGCAAAGGTGGATCTGAGCAACCTCTGTGACATAGGCCACAGCTAACAGCAACTTGAGGTGAGGAAAAAAAATTATGTAGATGCTTATGACTTCAATTTTAAGTGAGTAGGGCATGAAGGTTGTTTTCAAAAGGGTTCTAACTTGATAGAGATTCTTATGAAAGTATTTATAGGTTAGATGTGATATCAGGGATTTCCTTTAAAATACTCTTTTATTTTTTTTTAAATAATTGTTGTGGAAGGGCCAGTGGGTACATGAAACCAGAAAGGCAGAAAGCTGGGAATTGTTGAAAGTGAGCAGTGATGGGGAATATGCAGGTTTACTGTACCGACTTCTGCTTGAGTGTGCGTTTGGTAATTTTCATAACAGCAAGAATCCTTTTATATCTGAAGAAATGAAAATAGGAGCTGGCAGACATGACATCAGCTAATAGGAAGACCAGGTTGCTGACGTATCTGTCTTTGCTGCTAATATGGACTATGAAAATCATGAAATCCAGAGGTCCCGTCCTGGCTCAGCAATTAACAAACCAGACTGGCATCCTGAGGACAGACTGGCATTCTGAGGTCACAAGTTCGATCCCTGGCCTCACTCAGTGGTTTAAAGATCCAGGGTTGCCCTGAGCTATGTTGTAGGTTGCAGACAGACACGGCTCAGATCCCACATTGCTGTGGATCTAGAGTAGGCTGATGGCTACAGCTCCGATTGGACCCCTAGCATGGAAACCTCAATATGCTGTGGGTGCCGCCCTAAAACGACAAAAAAAAAAAAAAAAAAAAAAAAAAAAAAAAAAAAAAGAGAGAAGAAAAAGAAAGAAAATAAAATCCTGAAATCTTTTATAGGCCAGCAGGAACCACGCTACACAATGCCCTCTACTGGCCAACCTGCATGGCGCAACAAACAGTCCTCTTGAAGAGAGGAGATGGAGCAATATACAATACTTTTTTTTTGTCCTTTTAGGGCCACACCTGGGGCATATGGATGTTCCCAGGCTAGGGGTCTAATCAGAATTGTAGCCACCGGCCTACGCCAGAGCCGCAGCAATGCTAGATCTGAGCCCTGTCTGCAACCTACACCACAGCTCAAGGCAATGCCGGATTCTTAACACACTGAGCAAGGCCAGGGTTCGAACTGCAGCCTCGTGGTTCTTAGTTGGATTCGTTAACCACTGAGCCATGACGGGAACTCCAACACTTTCTTTATCCCATAACTTAGTCCCATGTTTTTATATAAGTATTTAATTTTCCCTTATTAAATTGTTTTTATAAAAATTCCAAATGTTACAAAATAGAGTATAACAACCCCCTAGGTACCAGGTATTCCGCCTCAGTAGCCATCAACACTTTGCCATAATTGTTTCATCAGTCATCTTTCCTTTTTTAAAGCTAAGATATGTTAGGGCATTCAAGCAAATCCAAGTGTTTGAGTCATGATGCCACGGAGTACTTCATGAGACACCTAAAAAGAAGAAAATATTCTCTCACATAACCATAATGCCATAAACCCACCCAACAAAAGTTCCTCAAATCCTTAAACAGTCTTTCTGACTACTTTCTTTCTTATATACTTTCTTATTATTTGAAACACTGTATAAGGTGATGTGACTTAGATCCTTTTTATGTTTCTTTGACACTTGAACCTTCCCCACTCTTTCCTTTTTTCTTCCCATGCCATGGGGGAGCTTAAAAACTGTGTCTGAAGTCCTGAAGAATTTGCCACATTCTGAATTTGGTTGCAAAGCCACTTCTTAAGCTGTAAACCCCATGGCCAGGTTTTCCAGAGGAGCCTCCTTTGATCTAGTGGAGCACCCTGTACTGCCTCATTTGGTGAGCCTGGTGGTTTTATACCTGTGTCCACATGACCCTACTCCTCCCTTGGATCCAGGTGAAGAAAGTAACTAACCACTTTGATCCCCAAGAAACAGGTTTTTCTCCAGGGGAGGTCCCTAATGGATTTCCAAGAAGAGCAGTTCTCCCATAATCCAGTTAAAGAAAGAGGAGCAGGGCGGGTTGTGTAGGAGCTCTGCCTGGAAAGGACAAAAGTTGATTGTTTAAGGAAAACAAAACAAAACAGTATTTGTGTTCCAGAAGAGGAAGCTCCATTGCAGACAAAGGACTTGCTGAGGCTTAGCTGTAGAGGCTTCTATCTCTTACTGCAAGGCTCATAGCAGGAAGCAACCTGGGTGCTCAGATGTACTTGCTTAATAAGATTTTTATTGATTTGCTCCTCTACATGGAAAGAAAAGCCCATTGTTATGGTCTGGAGAAATGGACATTTTCCAGGCCTCAGAGGCGCTTGAAAATGTAATGAAAAAATTCTCATTCAGAGGACTGAAACAGAGCAGGGCTGCTGGTTAGTCCGACTACACCCTTCATTTAGCCATCACTGGTGATTCCGCTCAGGTTATTCCTATTCATATACGCTACTTACTTCTTGAGAAAGGGCCCACTCTTGCCTTTAAAACATTCCTTATATTGCCTGTATTTTAGTGTTGTAGTTAAGCACATGGACTCTGGATATTTTATTAGGTTTTATTAAAATTTTTATTTTTACTTTTAATTGAAGTTTAGTTCATTTACAATGTTCCAAGTATACAGCAAAGCGATTCATTTCTATGTATCTATATATGTTTGTGTGTGTATGTGTGTATTTATGTATACACACACACACATATATATGTGTCCTTTTTCAAGTACATTTCCATTATAGGTTACTCCAATATATTGAATATAGTTCCCTATGCTCAGTTCCCAAGTGGGTCCTTACTGTTTATGGTATATCCAGTAGTGTGTATCTTTTAATCCCAAAGTTCAAATTTATCCCTCCCTCCTTTCCCCTTTGATAACCGTAAATTTCCTTTCCATGCCTGTGTGAACTCTGGACTCCTGGCTCAGTCACCTTCTGGCCCTGTGATCTTGGATAAGTCAATTCACTTCTCTGTACCTCAGTCCCTTGTCTCCAAAATGAGGATCACAGTAGTACATACCTATTTTGAAGAGTTGTTTGGAGACTTAATGAAGATAACATGTGCAAAGTCTTTACAGCGGGTCTTGATCCACAGTACCCAATGCATAAATGTCAGCAGTTGTTAATATAATTTGGCAACCTTTGCTGTAAGTCAGCTTGCCAGGAATATGAACTATTTTAATGTTTCTTTCTTGCTCTTTTTTTAAATTAATGCAGCATAAGGAAATTCCTAGGCCAGAGATTGAATCGGAGCTCCAGCTGTGACCTGTGCTGCAGGTGGGGAAACACTGGATCCTGAAACCCACTGAGCCAGTCCAGGGATCAACTTCACTTCCACAGTGACCTGAATGGCTGCAGTCAGGTTCTTAACCCACTGTGCCACAGTGGGAACATCTATCATTTTATATCCCCTCTCTTTTTCTCTAGCAAATCTGCAAAACCTCTGGGAGGGACAGAACTGTTGTGGACTGAATTGGGTTGTCCTCCCTGCCCACCCTGCCCCTGCCCCTGCCCCTCACTCACCGCTTTCTCCCCTCCCTGAATGCATAGGTCAAAGCCCTAACCCCGGTATGGCTGAACATGGCGTCAGGACTTTTAGGGAAGTCATTAAGTTTAAATGAGTCACAGGGTGGGGCTCTCCTTGTCCTTTCAGAGGAGGACTAGACCCCAGGGATTTCGCTCGCTCTTCCTGTACACAGAAGAAAGGCCATGTGAGGACACAGGGAGAACACAGCCTTCTGTAAGTCTGGAAGAGTGACCACACCAGAAACCAGTCCTGCTGGTGTCTTGATCTTAGACTTCCAGCCTCTGGAACTATGAGACATCAAGGATGCTGGTTTGATCCCTGGCCTCCCTCAACGGGTGAAGGATCTGGTGTTGCCATCACAGTGGCGTAGGCTGGCAGCTCAAGCTCACATTTGACCCCTGGCCAGGGAACTGCTCTGTGTTACAGGAGCAGTTGTTAAATGAAAAGAAAAAACATGCAGGAAGAAGCTTTGAGGGTCATGGGAGGTGAGGCCCAGCCTTGGAATTTTCTCTCCTTTTCTTCTTACTTTTCCTTCCAGGGTTCCCGAAGAGCTCTTTTCCTTTCACTCCATGTAAGAATTCAGCTGGCTTCCAAGGCTTTCAACTTGTACCAACCCTTGTTAACAAGATGCTTGCAGGAGTTCCCGTCGTGGTGCAGTGGTTAATGAATCCGACTAGGAACCATGAGGTTGCGGGTTCAATCCCTGCCCTTGCTCAGTGGGTTAACGATCTGGCGTTGCCGTGAGTTGTGGTGTAGGTCACAGACACGGCTCGGATCCCTCATTGCCGTGGCTCTGGCGTAGGCTGGCAGCTACAGCTCCGATTGGACCTCTAGCCTGGGAACCTCCATATGCCGCGGGAGCAGCCCAAGAAATGGCAAAAAGACAAAAAAAGAAAAAAAAAAAGATGCTTGCAGAACAAAGGGCCTTCTATCTTATGGTGGTTTGACTTGTAAGTTATTATAAATATACATTATCTATAATATGTATGAGATATATATATGTCAGATATGCATATTATAGGAATGCTATTATGTATGTATATGCTAAATGTATACGTACAAATTATTATCCCTATTTCTAAGTAATATCCTGTGTGTTTCTTCTTCTTATGACATCAGTAATAATTAAAAATATGGAGATAAAACAACTCCTGAATTTAACAAGGAAAATAGAACAGTGGAGTTTGGTTCTCCTCAGATTCATACACTGACTTGTGTAAAGCTGTTTGAAATTTACATCTGAATTTACTTCTCAGGTGTAGGGTGTTCAGAATCTGGAAGTAGAAATTACATAAATTGTGCAGTCAGAGCAATCTGGCTTTGGCTTTCAAATCATTTATCAAGGCTTTCCTAAAATGTTTTTTTTTTTCTTTTTTTTTTTCTTTTTAGGGCCATGCTTGTGGCATGTGGAGGTTCCCAGGAAGGGGTCTAATTGGAGTTATGGCTGCTTGCCTGTGTCACAGCCACAGCAACACAGGATCCAAGCCATGTCTGCAACTTATACCAGAGCTCACAGCAGTCCCAGATCCTTAACCCACTCAGTGAGGCCAGGGAGTGAACACACAACCTCATAGTTACTAGTCCGATTCGTTTCCACTGAGCCATAATGGGAACTCCTAAGACTATTATTTAAAAGAAAAAAAGTGGAGAGAGAGAGAGGCTAGAAAAGTTCTCAGATCACTAAATTTCCTAAGTAACTTCTGTGAAGGTACAATCGACAACGAAAGTGCAAATGAAGTACAAAGAAAATGCAGAAACCTGCGGAGCAATCAAGACAATTGACAAGCATGGTTTTAAGGAGTCCCTGTCTGGAGTAGGCTTTAGCCTGGAACACGGAGAGAGGGGGTCAGCGAGGCACCTCCTTGCCTAGCACTGCTTTTCTCCTGGGCCCCAAGTTTGAAAAAACACGCTGCCTGAGGCGACCAATCCAGTGCAGGCATCTTCCCACCGTCTCGGGCCCCGCCTCCTGCCGCCCCTCCCCCTCCAGGCCGCACGTGCCTGGGGGGCCGGGAGGCGTTGCCTGGATACCTAACAGTTGAGCGGAAAGATTCTCAACTGCCTACTTTGCCACTTGGCTCTGAGCGAGACGGTGGTGCTAACCTAGAGCGCTTGCCTGTGTTGGGCTCAGGACGCGGGGAAAAGCCAAGGGGGAGGTGTGGTGTGCCTGAAGCCCATTGGCTGGAAGATGAAGAAGCTTTTTGGCTTCGGCAGTAAGACGACTGTGCTGTCCGCCGGCTCCTCCGGGGAGGGCAGTAGTGGAGTCAACCAGCTGCCCGGGTACCATGTCCGAGACAAGGATCTCGGGAAGATACACAGGGCAGCCTGTGAGGGCGATGTGGCCAGAGTGCAGCAGATCCTGCTGCTCAGGAGAAATGGCCCCAATGATAAAGACAAGAGGAACAGGTAACCAGGTGGCCAGGAGGGGGACGAGGGTGGGGGCAGACCTGGGAGGAGCCCTCCTGTCAGTTTTTCCTCAGAGGCTCCACGGACATCTACAGGGCGTCTAGTGCCCAGTAGGTTTATAGGCACCAAAAGCAGAAGCTTTAGCTGGTTTCAAAACTGCCCATAATTCCCCTTAAAGATCACTTCACTGACGGTTTTAAAGTGATTTTACTGAATGAATACCTGCAGTTATAGGAACAGAGTTCAACATAAACGGTATTTCATTTTTATTTTTTATTCTTGTCTTTTGTTTTTTATTCTTATTTTTTTTTTTAGAGCTTCACCTGCAGTATATGAAGGTTCCGAGGGTAGGGGTTGAATCAGAGCTATAGCAGCTGGCCTACACCACAGCCACAGCAATGGTGGATCCAGCCCTATCTGTGACTTAGGGCAATGCTGGATCCTTAACCCACTGAGTGAGGCCAGGGATCAAACCCGCATCCTCATGGATACTAGTTGGGTTTGTTAAACCCTGAGCCATGACAGGAACTCCAACAGTATTTTGGTTTTAATGTGCACAATTTTATATTTGTAGTTTTATTTTTATTTTATTTTGGTTTCATCCATGGCATGTGGCATTTCTTGGGGCCAGGGATTGAATCCCAGTGGCAGCTGGACCAGGGATGCCTGAATGCTGCAGGCATGGCCTGAGGACACATAAAGAAGAAGTCCCCTCAAATAGAGGAGTTTCCCTGGTGGCCTAGAGGGCTAAGGATCTGGCATTGTCACTGCTGTGGCTCAGATCGGTGTTGTGGCATGCGTTCACTCCCTGGCCCTGGAACTTCTGCATCGTAGAGGAGCAGAGAAATAAAAATATTTCAATATGGAAAGTGAGGACAGTATCAGAAGAAGACACAAATGCCTATTCATACCTTTTTTTATGCTGACAAAGACCTTCCTAAGAATGACTCCAAATGCAAGAATTTTAGAGGTTGATTTAATAACATAAAAAATTTAAAACCCGCTCTATCAGAAAATAAGATTAACAAAAGAAAACACAAAGGCCTTTACAAAATTTACAACAGAGTTGTATCAGACAGATAATGTATACATACACACACACACACACACACACACACACACACACTATCATCATCATTTATAGAGACGTCATTGAAATCAACAAGGGAAAAAAAACCTCTAATTTGCAATTTGGGCAAAGTGGCTTTTTGTACATCTGTAAGTGACCCTTGGAGGTAGGAAAAAAAATATATAGTGTTGCTGGTAAGAAAAGGAATTTAAAAGAGGAATGAAATACCATTTTCTTTTATGTGAAGATAAAGAACTGTGGTACTTGTACTTACCGGTGCTTCAAGTTTAAGTCACTTTTTGACTTTTCTTTTTCTTTTTCTTTTTTTCTTTTTGAGTGTGCCAGCAGCATGAGGAAGTTTCCAGGCCAGAAATCAAAACCTTGCTACAGCAGCCATCCAAGCCACTGCAGGGACAACACCAGATCCTTGACCTGTTGCTCCACAAGAGAACTCCACTTTTGACTTTTCAAAGAAGCACTTTGGTGATAAGTACCCCATCATAAAATGTATAGTCCCCTTACACATCAATTCTATTTATACACATTAGACATAAATCCTTAGAGATAAATAACATGGAGTGTGCTTTTCTCAACACTGTGTAGAACAGCAATGTATTAGGAGGAACTCGAAAAAAGGACTCTAAGTAAAATGCAGTGCATCTGGTGTGGAGCAACATGTGACCTTGGAAGGTGGCTCAGATAATAGCTGTATGTTGACCTGCAAAGGTGTACTTTGGTAAATCATTGAGAAAATCAATTGGATTACGTATAAACACAAGAAAACTGTGGTCTTATCTAAATCAAAAATATGTACCAGAATGGAACAAAATTTACTTCTGAGCATTTGTATTACACATGAAATTTTCATTTCCTTTTTAAAAATTAGGTGATTTCTTCAATCACCCTGTAAAAAAATTCTAGTAACTTCTTGTGATGAATGAAATAATTCTGGGAAAGAGCAATGATATGAATCTTGCATATAGAAACATAATTCCTCCCTTGCCATTTTTTCATTTGTTTGTTTTTTTCTGAACTTTTTGGGGGATTGCTATCTTCTGACCAGACTTAGTCTCTTCAGAAGTAAAGGCAGGAGTTCCCTTGTAGTGCCTGCTGCAGCTTAAGGATCAGGTTCAATCCCTGCCTGGGAACTTCCACCCGCCATGGGTATGGCCAACAAAAAAGGAAAGGGAATCTTTTTGTAGATTTTACTTGGTATATATTTAATTATATACATGTATTTTCAATCACCTTTGGCTTATTTACATATGATATGTAAGTGATTATAGATTAGTCATTTTACTTTGCATTTTTTGGAAAAGAAAAAGTAGTATAAATGATGCATATCACTATTGCAAGCGTTTATAAGGTACTGGTCATGTGCTTATAAAACAAAAAGTAAACAATAAGCATGTGTAAATGGTTATTAATATGGCAAAAGTATTGCCTTACTTTTCTAGATGTTTTGCTTAGAAATACTGAACACTCCAACTATATTTATTTATTCTTTTAGTCTGTTTGTTAATCCAGTATGACTTGAATACCTATTTTGTGGCAGACATATTCTACTCAGGGCCCTTCATCTATCTCCTAGAACCCTGTCATCCTTAAAGAATTCATATTGCCTCCTATGAGCAAGGAGAGAAATTTAAAGTTAAAGCATTGACTTAATCTCAGTTGAAGCTTATCTGCCCTTCTTACACACAAAAGCTTTTCTGACGGAAGGAAGTTGTAAAAGATAACCTCTACCTGTCCTTTTGAAAGCTGATAATACTAATAATGATCTTTGGAAATGATGGATTTCATAAATCTATAATTCCAAATGATGAATAAAATGAGCCATGCCTATTCACTGGAATCCTGAATTTTCTGGAGCTTAAAGTTCCCTGAAAAGCAGAATAAGAAGTACTTTTTTAAAAAAGTTCTTGGCTTATTTAGTTATTTAATTCTCCTTCCCCATAATGCTTTTGTTTATCATCATCATCATCATAATTATTATTATCATTATCATTATTGTCTTTTTAGGGCCACACCTGTGGCATACGGAGGTTCCCAAACTAGGGGTCAAACTGGAGCTGTAGCTGCTTGCCTACAGCATAGCCACAGCAATGTGGGATCTGAACTGCATCTGCAACCTACACCACAGCTCACAGCAACGCTGGATCCTTAACCAAGGCAGGAATCGAACCTGGGTCCTCATGGATGCTAGTCATATTCGTTTCCGCTAAGCCACAGTGGGAACTTCCTGTTTTATTACTTTTTAAATTGAAGAATATTTGATGTACAGTGTTGCCCATAATGCTTTTAGGAAGTAAAATGTATTTCAGTGCCAGCCATGGGACTAGAATGGCAGTAGATCTGTTGTATAGACCATTATTTCACTTAATCCATAAGGCACCATGGACTGTATGATGCCCTACTCTTTTATGTACCAGTAAGAAATTTTAGGAGTTCTCTTGTGACAGAGCAGGTTAAGAATCTGGCGTAGTCACTGCAGTGGCTTGGCTCGCAGCTGTGGCAGGTGTTTGATCACTGGCCCTGGAAATTCCACCTGCTACAGGTGCAGCCAAAAACAAAACAAGACAAAACAAAAAAGCCTAAAGAAATTAAGAAATGTTGCCAACTCACAGATCTAGAGAACAAGCTGGTGGGTACCACAGGGTAAGGGAAGGGGAGGGGCCAATATGGGGTAAGAGGACTAACAGGTACAAACTATTAGGTTTAAAATAAGTAATAAGGATATGTTGTACAACAGGAATATGGCCAATATTTTATAATAAATATTAATGGAGTATAGACTTTATAATCTGCGCATCTGTATATTGTATCAGTATACACATATAACATCTGTTTTTATTGACGATTTCAATTTCAATTTAAAACACAGAAACTGGAGTTCCTGTCATGGCGCAGTGGTTAATGAATCTGATTAGGAACGATGAGGTTATGGGTTCGATCCCTGACCTAAACTCAGTGGGTTGAGGATCTGGCATTGCTGTGAGCTGTGGTGTAGGTTGCAAAAGGGGCTCGGATCCCACGTTGCTGTGGCTGTGGCATAAGCGGGCAGCCACAGCTCCCATTCAACCCCTAGCCTAGGAACCTCTATATGCCACAAGTGTGACCCTAAAAAAAGACAAAAAAGATCAAACAACAACAACAAAACTAACAAACAGGCAGAAACTTCAGACAAAAGATATCAAGATAATTAACAGAATAGAAAAATTGAGAAATGATAAAAAAAATTAGTGCTGCCGATTATAGTTCTAAGACATTGTGAATTATCAATTGCATTCCAAAGTCAGAGATGCTTTACTCAGATTCTGTTGATGGGGAAATGGAGGCACAGAAAGGCTGAGTGACAGCTGAGAAGTGACAGAGTTCAAGTAGAATTCAACCCCAAGTGGAGCTGAATCTCTAGGTGATGTTTTTTTCTTTGGAGATGCTATTCTTTCATTGATGTGCTTGCTGAGTGATAAGAGCTAAGAAGTATTGCTCTTTCTTTAGAAGCAAAGTAAGTACTTCTCTTAAAGGGAAAGGAACAGCATATTTCTGAATGTTTACTTCATTGTATGTTTTGAAATAGGACAGTGCAATGTCCTAAAAAGCCCACTCATTTTGATAGGACTGCTCTGCATCTGGCCTGTGCCGGTGGCCGTCCAGCAGTGGTGACTCTACTGGCAAAGTGGAAATGCCAGCTTAACATCTGTGACAGTGAGAACAGGACAGCACTGATAAAGGTATGTAGTGGCCCACCATGTTACCAGGAAATGCATTTGATTCATGACTTAGAGTGAAAATGTGTTTATCTCATTTCAGTCTAAGGCTTTGGTGAAACTTGTGGAATGTTTCCTTTGAATTCTCAGAACTTACCACCTGTTTCTTGGCATAATTACTGACAGGCTGTCCAATGTCAGCAAGAAGAATGTACCAGTATTCTGCTGGAACATGGTGCCGACCCAAATCTTGTGGATGTCAAGGGCTACACGGCCCTCCACTATGCTGCCTTTGGTCCGAATATCTCCATCGCAGCAAAGCTGCTTTCGTACAATGCTAACATAGAAGCAAGAGACAAGGTATGGCTCAACTAACTTCCTTTTTAAATACAAGCGGTTGTGGGTTTTGACGTACATGTATTTTATTTATAATACTATGTATACTGAGTACTATGCATCAGGCCCTGTTACCTGGGAAAACACATCAGAGGCTAGAAAAGGTGGTGCCCACAGAAAGGGCAGAGCTTGGTCTCCCAGCCACTCTTGACCCCAGAAGGAAAAACTTCCCCTTAGGAGGGAAGGCTCAGCCTCCACCCATTCACTGGGTCAGCACTGAACATTTAGGAGACGGATGAAGAAATCTGCATTTCAGGCTGCTCTTAAAGAATCAGTCTGGTCCCCCTAGAGCCCTTAGGATTGTTTGGTCTGCAGTCAGAGGCCAGCCCTTCTAGGTGGGGCCTGGGTTCCCTGTGTGCTGTCCTCCCCTGAGTTCTTCACGTACCCAGGTCACCGACTTTGCCTCCTGAAGCATTTAGGAGTTAACAGTTCCTCTTGGACAGTTTCTTCTGATAGAAATTTGAAGATTGTAATGCCTGACTGTATTAATTTATAGTCTAGTTCATATTTTACAATAATCTCTCAAGAATGGGACGTTAAAACTTATACCTTGCTGTTTGTTTTTTTGTTTGTTTGCTTGCTTGCTTGTTTGCGGGCATATGGAAGTTCCTGGGCCAGGGATGGAATCTGAGCTGCAGCTGTGACCTAGGTCATAGCTGCGGCAAAGCTGGCTCCCTAACTCACTCCACTAGGCTGGGGGTCAAACCCTCCCAGTCTCAGAGAAATCACCAGATCCTTAACCCTCTGGGCCACAGCAGGAGCTCCATCAACTGCTTTGAAGAACTCTCTTTCTTTACCTATACATGTAAAGAATCAATTCCAATTGGAATATCTAGCAACCTTAGGAGGTTAATCATGGCAGTCGTTGGATAGGTTAGGCATACTGCAGACAGCATTAGATCATTCTCCTCAGCATTGTTCCTTAAAAATGCAATTGTCTTAAGGGCTATATTATTATCTTGGAGTATTGTTTAGAGTCCTGATAGAGCAAGAAAATAACTACACTTATGGTCTACCTGAAAAATACTGTGAGAGAAGCAAAACGCTCAGAACCAGTAACTATTGGAAGTGAGTTTTGGAGACTGAGACTTTGCAGTTAACCTTTCAAGGAGGTAGAGGAGGAGCGTTTTAAAGAGAAGGAGCACCGAGAAGGAAGGGGGTCCTTTTTATGGACTTTCTGTAGTATCCACTTAAGTTCAGAGACTCTTTTCTATGTTTTAAATTCCATTTATAAAAGTGTCCTTTTGTACACTATAAATTGTTTTTGCTGTTTTACAGGATGACCTGACTCCGCTTTTACTTGCTGTCAGTGAAAACCAACAGCAAATGGTGGAATTTTTATTACAGAAAGAAGCCAACATACATGCAGTTGACAAGATGAAAAGGTATAGTAGTTCATTCTGAAGGAAGAAAGTGTGGTGCTGTTCTAGAGTGGTAACGGAAAGATGAAATCAATAGGTATAACTTATCCTCAACACGTCATCAGTTAGGGAAACAAAGCAATTATTCTGACTGGGTAGCATGAAAATCACTAGATCGCAGGATATTTGTTTTCCTGTATCATATCTACTACGGTCACTTTTGACCTGATTTTTTGGGGTCATATGATCTTACAAGAGCTGAGGGATTTCATATTAGTCTTATAAAGTTTGGACTCTAAGTTTTAATTTACACAGTATTAAATTTCTGATTGCATTTTTAATACTATTTTAACCTCTACTTTGTATATATTTTTCCTTAAAAGATGCATATGAAACATAAAGGAGTTGGTTTTGACTTTTTCAACTTTTTTGGCCACACCTGCGGCATGCAGAAGTTCTGATCCAGGCATCAGATCCTCACCACAGCTATAACCAGAGCCATAGCAGTGACAGTGCCCGATTCTTAAGCTGCCAAGACGCAAGGGAACTCCTGAATTTGTCATTGGAATGAATCTTTGCTTTACGTTGCTTTCTTTGAAGAATAGTGGTGATATTACGTTATACTATCTGCCCGTTAATCCCTACTACCAGATATTATGGACTCATCACTTTTATCCTTTTTTAGTTCTAGTATAATTTGGTGTTTTTATTTTTTTATTTTTAATTGATAAGGTTAAAGGAGGAATGATAGCTTTGATTGAAAAGCATTTCCTTTAAGGAAAACAAGTCATAGGTGGGTGATTCAGGGGGAAGAGATGGGCTTTAGATTCAGACTGGGTTTAAGTCCTAACCTTCCTACTTGTTAGGTGTATGACCTTGGGAGCTGTACTTCCTGTCAAGGAACATGTTTCCTGATAAGCAAAGAGAGGATAGTAATATATCCTTCAGGCACGGATGTTGATAAGAAAAATTCTATGTCCTGTTTTTAATTTAGTGCCCAACACATTCTTAGCAGCATCATTAACAGTGACCACGATTGCTTTCATTGGCATTATTATTATCGTTACTATTGTTATTATTACTCTTACTCTTACTATGGTTTTAAGCCTGCAAATAGCTTTTCCTTAGCCTGACCTCTAGCTGACTTTGAAGCAAAATGTTTGAGTAAGGAAGAAATGGGAAATTCTTCCTTTAAATACTCACTCACTTCAGATAAGTGACCTCAGCATAATTTATTGTCCATCAGTGACTTTAAAGTAGCCACTTCTCTCACATGCTATTCCAGCAGGGCAGAAGACTTCTTTTTTGGCCCTTCATTCTAGCTTTGGATGTAATTTACAAAGGTGAACCCTTGGGCATGTAAATGGTCAATTCTACATGGATGGGCAAGATATTAACTTGATAAAACATATCAAAAGAGCTGCTTAGGAGTTCCCGTCGTGGCACAATGGTTAACGAATCCGACTAGGAACCATGAGGTTGCGGGTTCGGTCCCTGCCCTTGCTCAGTGGGTTAACGATCCAGCGTTGCCGTGAGCTGTGGTGTAGGTTGCAGACGTGGCTCGGATCCCGCATTGCTGTGGCTCTGGCGTAGGCCGGTGGCTATAGCTCCGATTCAACCCCTAGCCCGGGAACCTCCATATGCCGAGGGAGCGGCCCAAGAAATAGCAACAACAACAACAACAACAACAACAACAACAACAACAACAACAATAAAGACAAAAGACAAAAAAAAAAAAAAAAGCTGCTTAATTCAGTTAACTAGAGTTCTGAAGCTTGAAGCTCTCTCTCTGTATTTTAGAACAGCCCTCATACTTGCTGTAAATTTTGCATCATCAAGTGTAGTCAGGCTGCTTCTTGAGCAAGGCGTTGATATCTCTCCTCAAGATCGCTATGGACGGAATGCAGAAGACTATGCTGTTATCAAGGGTCATCAAATGTAAGTGTTTGCATTAAAGTACCATTTATATCCCTGAACTGAGGTGACAAATCACTTACCAGTTCCCTGTTATGTGACAGGTGAGAATTCATAGTTTGATGCAGGTGGCTTGGGAATGCCTTGGAGATACTCCACGTCATCAGCTGGACACCAGGCCAAAGGCCAGCCTAGTTTGATGTGGCCTGGGCACAGGATTCTTGATTCCAGCGCTCTTAAGGCCTTGATCTTTAGGATGCTGACATTGTCTATTTCATTCCAAGTGTAACCCCTATGCGTGGAGCACAAAGAGTGTCCCATCTCTGATTTTTTGAACTGGCTTTTTGGGTCTGAAGTGTTTAGTTTAAGCAGAAAATCCTATTTTTTGTTGTTGTTCCCTCAGGACTTCCTTCTCTACTCTCCCACTTGACTTTTCCAAGAACCTAAGTGAGGTCAAAGAGACAGTCCTCCTCCACAGTCATTAGGAGGGAAAAAGTGATGTTCCGATCATTCCATTGTTTCCACTGATTCCATTACTGCAGCATTGCTACGAAAACTGGCCTTCACAGGGTCTCCTTGGCAGCTGAATCTCTGGAGTCTAGGTGTTGTTCTGTAAAGACCTGACTTAAAATCATTTTAAAGGAAAAGAAAAAAGAAACCAGTCCTGCAGTCAGGTCATGATGGATCTCTTCTCCCAGGATGCCCTTGTTGATCCAGGTTCCTCTAGCTTCATGGTGCCCCACCCTTAGGCTGAAAAGCGACACCGTTTTCAGTTCTCCCACAGAGGCTTGTGGCTCAGTCTCTGTTCCACAGCATCGGCACCCAGTCTGGCAGCTGGGCCTCCTAGCTTTAACCAAGCACACCCTGCACCCCACTGCCCAAGCCTTATGTGGAGTGCACATCGTAGCCCAGATCTTCACAAGAAGTTATCCGTGGAGGCTTTTGGTTGTCTTTTCTCCCAGCAGATGTTAGTGGGGACCATTTTAGGCTGTCAGATTCCAGTGATGCTGCAGGGAGAGATCAGACTTTCCTTTCTCCTGTGGTACCAGACCTGAACCTTAAGGCTGCATTCTATCCTGTGGAGCAGTCTTCTTAGGTTGTGGAAGGTCCCATGTCATCCTTCCCAGACTAGTAGGTGCCAGCTGGCCTGAGAGTCCATAGGTAAGCTCGGCCCCTCCAGTCATGTTTCCCACTGTCCTCAAAATCTTCCAGATGCTTTCCATAGGTGTCAGCCTTCAGCATACTTTCATATTCTCATTCCTAAGGACGCCATTCACCAGAAATCCCTGAGTCTCTAGTAGGTTAGTTGGCATTAGCAGAGGGAAGCCCTGGCCATGACTCATCAGTGCCCAGCCTACAAGTAGGGTTATGTCTTCTATGTAAATTGGAGATGACCATGGAGCTGAAGCATCATTCTAGTGCAGACCTGCTGGTTCAGAGTTTGAGTAGATAGAGAAGGAAACCGTAGTGGTCCAAGCCAGGTCCTGACTTCTGTTAGGTTTCTGCTCTTGGTGCGATTAGCTGCAATAATGGGGGACCACGATGTTCTCTAATTTAATGAGGCCATATATTTATAGATAAATTCACTTACAAATGATCTCATAGCTGAGATTCCCTAAATGGCAAACCACAAAGAGAGAACAGCTAATCACCATAATTAGAAACATTTTTTTCCCCTGAAACCTGCAATGTTGGACTATTATACCTATGAAAAAACACACATTGGGTTTTCTTTGGGGTTCCAATATACCTCTAGTGATAAAGTTCAAGAAGGAATGATTCTATTCTTTCGGTCTCTCTATGACGTTTTTGGGGATCTATTATCTCCTCAAATCCTCCCAATGCCCTTGTGAATCGAGGCAGTGAGACTCCAGTGTCATAGAAGAAGACGTTGAGCTGAAGAGATGCAACTTTTCCAGGAAAAAATAACAGTTACAGAGCTAGGATTTCTCAGCTGCAGATACTTTCCATGTATCAAGCTTTCCCTAGTTAATTTATTGCACTTTCCTGCCCTCAATTCAATGACTACTTCACCGTGCTTTATTTTACTCTGTAATTAGATGCTAAGTAAAATACTTGTAAAACATACAAATTTGAAGTATATGGGACAGCTGAAGTTTTCACATTAGCTCTGATATTGTCAGACATCGAAGAATTTAATACATATGGTAACTGCTTTTTACATGAATATTACATAGTAATATTATTTACCATATTCTTTTATACATAGAATGCACAACCTGATTTTGAAATATAAAGGAGAAAAGGGACTTAAAACACCTTCTCGAGACAGTATACTAGGTAAGACAGCTGATAGTGAATTACTTTTAGTGATCTTACCATAGAGAAATTAAGAGTGAGGATATTTTGATAATGAAAGAGCAGTGAAAAGAACCTTGTGTAAATTGCTTCCGTTTTGTTTTTTTTTTTTTTTAGTTAATTAAATTTTTAAACTTTAGCATTCAGAATTCTTTAAAAAATCAATTTATGTAATGTAATATCAGAGACAGTGTTGAAAAGAAACGAATGCATTGAATGCATTTAGCTATGGACCTTAAATCCTGTAAATAAGAAAAAATTTTTTTTCTTTGATGGTTCCTTTAAGGCCAACCCTGAAGCATATGGAAGTTCCCAGGCTAGGGGTCTAATGAGAGCTGGAGCTTCTGGCCCACACCACAGCCACAACAATACCGGATCTGAGCAGCATCTGTGACCTATGCTGCAGCTTGGGGCAACCTCTGATCCATAACCCGCTGAGCGAGTCTAGGGAGGGAACTCCCATCCTCACAGAGACAACCCTGGGTGCTTAGCCTGCTGAGTCACAGGGGAAACTCTTTTTTTTTTTTTTTTTTTTTTTTTTTAATGGCTATATCTGGCCCAGGGATTGAAACAAAGCTGGAGCTGCTGAAATGCCAGACTCTTTAACCCAGTGTGCCAGGCCTCGAGTTGAGTCTGCACCTCTGCAGTGACGCGAGCTGCTGCTAGATCAAAAAGAATTCTACGTTAGTGTGTTGCATTTGCTGTATAATCACATCATAACAAGTCGGTCTTGTTATAAAAATGGCCCTTTACTTTTTACAACACACGGATTGCGTTTCATAGATGAGTACTAGTCATCGCATGGTGATTCGTCTCCGCACAAAAGTTACCTTCTTGGACTTCCCGTGCGGCTCACAGCAAAAAAAAAGTTACCTTCTTTAAAGCTGGGAACTTAGCAGTTGATTCCTGGTGCTATAAACAAATGACAAAAAGACAAGAACTGCAGAACTGAGCTGGTGCTCAGCATACCAATGAGAGATTATTTTTGAAAGCTACCTGCCAATAGTACAGAAGTCGGAAAAGCAATGCCTGGCCAAGAAGCGCTGGTTTTCTTCATGGGAAAATTCATACTCTAGAATGTGTTATTCATCATCAGGATTCTCTCTCTTTTTAAAAAATTCTGGTTAAAATATGGTTGTTGTTTGAGTCACATTATGTTCTGACATCACTGTTTCATCAACCCCTTTATAACTTTATTCAAATAGATCGCACAGCAGAGGGACCTCCAAGGCAGACATCAGGAGAAACGGAGTCAAAGCAAGGTATTCGGTGAAAGGACCTGACTGTAATTCGGTATAACACATTCATCCAAATCATACCAATTTCATGTAAATAATGGAATTGTTTCAGCGGTTCTCCAAACCGCACCAGGGTCAGTCATTCACTACAACTCCCAGGTTTCAGACATAGCGAAAGGAAGGAGGGAGGAAAGAAACACATGAAGTGGGTGATTGTGGAAGTAACGAGGAAATTGGGGAGAATGCCTTGCAAGGGGCTTCAGTGTATTTGCACTGAAACCCAATCAGATCATTGCTGCTTATCCCAGGTGATCAATTCCACACACTCTCTCTGATGAGAAATGAATTGTACGTTCAACTGAAGTGCCATCCCTAATGGGTACTTCCTAAATTCGAGAGCAAATTGAAGATGATGATAAACACTTGCAGTATAATGGGGTCCATGCTGCCGCGGTATTGCATGAAAGAGAGGCTGTTGCATTTTCCCATCAGCTCTCACTTTATCCCCTTGGGATCATGATCCGTTCCTCTGATTGGAAACGACTTTTCTCCTTATCAGCCAGCATGTTCACATTGCTGTGTGTGCACTTTGCTAGTGCAAAATCATTGGAAACATAACATTCCTTCCTTTTGAAATCTTAACTGCATGTTTTGTTAAACCTACATGCCTCTTGCTTATTCCAGGTCTATAATGAATGCACACTTCTCTCGGGTTCCTGTCCTAACTCCCCGCACCCAAGAGAGAACACCAAAACCTAACACACTCATTGCCAGAGCCAAGCAGCCGAACTCCACTTGGTACTGACTCTGCATAAATGAATACCTAGCTTTCGTATTTACAGCTAATTGATACACGTTCGTTTTGCCTTTTAGCTTCTCCTGAAAAACATCCTCACTCGAAGGTAACGCTTTTAGACTTTTAGCTTGAAATAAGAACTACAGATTTTATCGTGTGTATGTTATGTTTTAATCAACTCTAATCCAAACCCATTCAGCCTCCAGTTGGAGTGACCAATGTTCGTAAAATAAAAGTTGGAACAAAGGATTTGCCAACGTCCAGATCAGGTAAATTTTGCGATACAAATGTAACTCTGAAAAGTAGGACACTAAAATAGTTGAAATGTTCACAGTCTTCTTACTCATGATTCTGTTACTGTTTTTTTTTTTTTTTTTTTTTTTTGAATTTAATGGGAGGATTTGAGGTAAATAAGGTAGATGTTACTGTTGGTGTCTAAGCTTTGAAAGGTATTTCCAAGCATAAGAAACATAGATTTCGTTGTCCTTTTATTTATGAAGTGTTTGGTTCCTGTTATTAAATAGAGACAAACAGCAGCATGCCATTATGTGGAATGCTGGTCGAAGTGGATTCTCTCTCTCTCTCTCTCTCTTTTTTTTTTTTTAAATGTTTTTATTGTAGTTGACTTACAGTGTTCTGTCAAGTACAGCAAAAGGACCCAGCCATGCACACATAGGCATTCTCCTTCACATACCATCGTCTGTCATGTTCTGTGACACATGATTGCATGTAGTTCCCTGTGCTGTCCAGGCGGACCCCATGGCCTATCCATTCTAAAGGCAGTTATGTGCATGTACGAACCCAAACTCCCAGTCCCTCCCACTCCCTCACCCTCAACACGGGAAGATGTGTAACAGGAAAACTGCAAAATAAATAGGAATAACTTCAAGCCATTCCTGTAGATAATTCCCCTTCTCAGTTGCTACCATTCGTAAAATATTAAGCAGAGCCTTGTTCTCCAAGGACCCAGGATTTATGCATTTATTCATTAACAGTGATTGATTCTGTGCATGGCCCTGATCATTTCAGTCTTTTGTTTTTGGTTTTTTTTTCTTTGGTTTTTTTGGGTTTTTTTGTTTGTTGTTGCATTTTTTTGTTTCTTTTGTTTTGTTTTGTTTTATTTTTGAGGGCCGTACCCAGGGCATATGGAGGTTCCCAGGCTAGGGGTCTAATGAGAGCTGGAGCTTCTGGCCCACACCACAGCCACAACAATACCGGATCTGAGCAGCATCTGTGACCTATGCTGCAGCTTGGGGCAACCTCTGATCCATAACCCGCTGAGCGAGTCTAGGGAGGGAACTCCCATCCTCACAGAGACAACCCTGGGTGCTTAGCCTGCTGAGTCACAGGGGAAACTCTTTTTTTTTTTTTTTTTTTTTTTTTTTTAATGGCTATATCTGGCCCAGGGATTGAAACAAAGCTGGAGCTGCTGAAATGCCAGACTCTTTAACCCAGTGTGCCAGGCCTCGAGTTGAGTCTGCACCTCTGCAGTGACGCGAGCTGCTGCTAGATCAAAAAGAATTCTACGTTAGTGTGTTGCATTTGCTGTATAATCACATCATAACAAGTCGGTCTTGTTATAAAAATGGCCCTTTACTTTTTACAACACACGGATTGCGTTTCATAGATGAGTACTAGTCATCGCATGGTGATTCGTCTCCGCACAAAAGTTACCTTCTTGGACTTCCCGTGCGGCTCACAGCAAAAAAAAAGTTACCTACTTTAAAGCTGGGAACTTAGCAGTTGATTCCTGGTGCTATAAACAAATGACAAAAAGACAAGAACTGCAGAACTGAGCTGGTGCTCAGCATACCAATGAGAGATTATTTTTGAAAGCTACCTGCCAATAGTACAGAAGTCGGAAAAGCAATGCCTGGCCAAGAAGCGCTGGTTTTCTTCATGGGAAAATTCATACTCTAGAATGTGTTATTCATCATCAGGATTCTCTCTCTTTTTAAAAAATTCTGGTTAAAATATGGTTGTTGTTTGAGTCACATTATGTTCTGACATCACTGTTTCATCAACCCCTTTATAACTTTATTCAAATAGATCGCACAGCAGAGGGACCTCCAAGGCAGACATCAGGAGAAACGGAGTCAAAGCAAGGTATTCGGTGAAAGGACCTGACTGTAATTCGGTATAACACATTCATCCAAATCATACCAATTTCATGTAAATAATGGAATTGTTTCAGCGGTTCTCCAAACCGCACCAGGGTCAGTCATTCACTACAACTCCCAGGTTTCAGACATAGCGAAAGGAAGGAGGGAGGAAAGAAACACATGAAGTGGGTGATTGTGGAAGTAACGAGGAAATTGGGGAGAACGCCTTGCAAGGGGCTTCAGTGTATTTGCACTGAAACCCAATCAGATCATTGCTGCTCCATAGAATCCTGGAAGCAGGAGGGGTGCTAGCCCTGGGGTCAACCACAGCCACCCCTCATCCCTATCAGGCATCAAAGGTACAGGTGGTATTGGCATTTGTTATGCATGTGAGGTTAAGTTGAATATGGAGGCATTGGTCGTTGTTGTTGTTTTTAAGGTAGCCGATATTTTGTTAAGATCCTTTTCAACACTGACATGAGATACCAAACCCAACAGATTGTGGAAACAGAAGAAATGAATCGGATTCATTCCCTAAATGATAAATTGGTATTATATCAGTAAATACTACGCTGATTTTAAAATACAAAACATCATTGGTATCTAATACGGCTGTTGCATTTGAATTTATTGTGTCCTTTTTGATAATCATATTTCAATATTGAATATTGTCTCTACATTGTTCCTCAGATGTGCCCCAGAGACCTCCTTGGGCGAGTGGATTAGGCAACTCTAAGATGGCTAAACAAGAGGATCCAAGAAATAGAGGCATAGAAGAGGCCCACACGGGTATGGAAAATTGAATATTTCTATGCAGTATTACTCTGCAAGTATATATCCCAGATGGTCAATTCCACACACTCTCTCTGATGAGAAATGAATTGTACATTCAACTGAAGTGCCATCCCTAATGGGTACTTCCTAAATTCGAGAGCAAATTGAAGATGATGGTAAACGCTTGCAGTACAATGGGGTCCATGCTGCCGCGGTATTGCATGAAAGAGAGGCTGTTGCATTTTCCCATCAGCTCTCACTTTATCCCCTTGGGATCATGATCCGTTCCTCTGATTGGAAACGACTTTTCTCCTTATCAGCCAGCATGTTCACATTGCTGTGTGTGCACTTTGCTAGTGCAAAATCATTGGAAACATAACATTCCTTCCTTTTGAAATCTTAACTGCATGTTTTGTTAAACCTACATGCCTCTTGCTTATTCCGGGTCTATAATGAATGCACACTTCTCTCGGGTTCCTGTCCTAACTCCCCGCACCCAAGAGAGAACACCAAAACCTAACACACTCATTGCCAGAGCCAAGCAGCCGAACTCCACTTGGTACTGACTCTGCATAAATGAATACCTAGCTTTCGTATTTACAGCTAATTGATACACGTTCGTTTTGCCTTTTAGCTTCTCCTGAAAAACATCCTCACTCGAAGGTAACGCTTTTAGACTTTTAGCTTGAAATAAGAACTACAGATTTTATCGTGTGTATGTTATGTTTTAATCAACTCTAATCCAAACCCATTCAGCCTCCAGTTGGAGTGACCAATGTTCGTAAAATAAAAGTTGGAACAAAGGATTTGCCAACGTCCAGATCAGGTAAATTTTGCGATACAAATGTAACTCTGAAAAGTAGGACACTAAAATAGTTGAAATGTTCACAGTCTTCTTACTCATGATTCTGTTACTGTTTTTTTTTTTTTTTTTTTTTTTGAATTTAATGGGAGGATTTGAGGTAAATAAGGTAGATGTTACTGTTGGTGTCTAAGCTTTGAAAGGTATTTCCAAGCATAAGAAACATAGATTTCGTTGTCCTTTTATTTATGAAGTGTTTGGTTCCTGTTATTAAATAGAGACAAACAGCAGCATGCCATTATGTGGAATGCTGGTCGAAGTGGATTCTCTCTCTCTCTCTTTTTTTTTTTTTAAATGTTTTTATTGTAGTTGACTTACAGTGTTCTGTCAAGTACAGCAAAAGGACCCAGCCATGCACACATAGGCATTCTCCTTCACATACCATCGTCTGTCATGTTCTGTGACACATGATTGCATGTAGTTCCCTGTGCTGTCCAGGCGGACCCCATGGCCTATCCATTCTAAAGGCAGTTATGTGCATGTACGAACCCAAACTCCCAGTCCCTCCCACTCCCTCACCCTCAACACGGGAAGATGTGTAACAGGAAAACTGCAAAATAAATAGGAATAACTTCAAGCCATTCCTGTAGATAATTCCCCTTCTCAGTTGCTACCATTCGTAAAATATTAAGCAGAGCCTTGTTCTCCAAGGACCCAGGATTTTTGCATTTATTCATTAACAGTGATTGATTCTGTGCATGGCCCTGATCATTTCAGTCTTTTGTTTTTGGTTTTTTTTTCTTTGGTTTTTTTGGGTTTTTTTGTTTGTTGTTGCATTTTTTTGTTTCTTTTGTTTTGTTTTGTTTTATTTTTGAGGGCCGTACCCAGGGCATATGGAGGTTCCCAGGCTAGGGGTCTAATGAGAGCTGGAGCTTCTGGCCCACACCACAGCCACAACAATACCGGATCTGAGCAGCATCTGTGACCTATGCTGCAGCTTGGGGCAACCTCTGATCCATAACCCGCTGAGCGAGTCTAGGGAGGGAACTCCCATCCTCACAGAGACAACCCTGGGTGCTTAGCCTGCTGAGTCACAGGGGAAACTCTTTTTTTTTTTTTTTTTTTTTTTTTTTAATGGCTATATCTGGCCCAGGGATTGAAACAAAGCTGGAGCTGCTGAAATGCCAGACTCTTTAACCCAGTGTGCCAGGCCTCGAGTTGAGTCTGCACCTCTGCAGTGACGCGAGCTGCTGCTAGATCAAAAAGAATTCTACGTTAGTGTGTTGCATTTGCTGTATAATCACATCATAACAAGTCGGTCTTGTTATAAAAATGGCCCTTTACTTTTTACAACACACGGATTGCGTTTCATAGATGAGTACTAGTCATCGCATGGTGATTCGTCTCTGCACAAAAGTTACCTTCTTGGACTTCCCGTGCGGCTCACAGCAAAAAAAAAGTTACCTTCTTTAAAGCTGGGAACTTAGCAGTTGATTCCTGGTGCTATAAACAAATGACAAAAAGACAAGAACTGCAGAACTGAGCTGGTGCTCAGCATACCAATGAGAGATTATTTTTGAAAGCTACCTGCCAATAGTACAGAAGTCGGAAAAGCAATGCCTGGCCAAGAAGCGCTGGTTTTCTTCATGGGAAAATTCATACTCTAGAATGTGTTATTCATCATCAGGATTCTCTCTCTTTTTAAAAAATTCTGGTTAAAATATGGTTGTTGTTTGAGTCACATTATGTTCTGACATCACTGTTTCATCAACCCCTTTATAACTTTATTCAAATAGATTGCACAGCAGAGGGACCTCCAAGGCAGACATCAGGAGAAACGGAGTCAAAGCAAGGTATTCGGTGAAAGGACCTGACTGTAATTCGGTATAACACATTCATCCAAATCATACCAATTTCATGTAAATAATGGAATTGTTTCAGCGGTTCTCCAAACCGCACCAGGGTCAGTCATTCACTACAACTCCCAGGTTTCAGACATAGCGAAAGGAAGGAGGGAGGAAAGAAACACATGAAGTGGGTGATTGTGGAAGTAACGAGGAAATTGGGGAGAACGCCTTGCAAGGGGCTTCAGTGTATTTGCACTGAAACCCAATCAGATCATTGCTGCTCCATAGAATCCTGGAAGCAGGAGGGGTGCTAGCCCTGGGGTCAACCACAGCCACCCCTCATCCCTATCAGGCATCAAAGGTACAGGTGGTATTGGCATTTGTTATGCATGTGAGGTTAAGTTGAATATGGAGGCATTGGTCGTTGTTGTTGTTTTTAAGGTAGCCGATATTTTGTTAAGATCCTTTTCAACACTGACATGAGATACCAAACCCAACAGATTGTGGAAACAGAAGAAATGAATCGGATTCATTCCCTAAATGATAAATTGGTATTATATCAGTAAATACTACGCTGATTTTAAAATACAAAACATCATTGATATCTAATACGGCTGTTGCATTTGAATTTATTGTGTCCTTTTTGATAATCATATTTCAATATTGAATATTGTCTCTACATTATTCCTCAGATGTGCCCCAGAGACCTCCTTGGGCGAGTGGATTAGGCAACTCTAAGATGGCTAAACAAGAGGATCCAAGAAATAGAGGCATAGAAGAGGCCCACACGGGTATGGAAAATTGAATATTTCTATGCAGTATTACTCTGCAAGTATATATCCCAGATGGTCAATTCCACACACTCTCTCTGATGAGAAATGAATTGTACATTCAACTGAAGTGCCATCCCTAATGGGTACTTCCTAAATTCGAGAGCAAATTGAAGATGATGGTAAACGCTTGCAGTACAATGGGGTCCATGCTGCCGCGGTATTGCATGAAAGAGAGGCTGTTGCATTTTCCCATCAGCTCTCACTTTATCCCCTTGGGATCATGATCCGTTCCTCTGATTGGAAACGACTTTTCTCCTTATCAGCCAGCATGTTCACATTGCTGTGTGTGCACTTTGCTAGTGCAAAATCATTGGAAACATAACATTCCTTCCTTTTGAAATCTTAACTGCATGTTTTGTTAAACCTACATGCCTCTTGCTTATTCCGGGTCTATAATGAATGCACACTTCTCTCGGGTTCCTGTCCCTGTCCTAACTCCCCGCACCCAAGAGAGAACACCAAAACCTAACACACTCATTGCCAGAGCCAAGCAGCCGAACTCCACTTGGTACTGACTCTGCATAAATGAATACCTAGCTTTCGTATTTACAGCTAATTGATACACGTTCGTTTTGCCTTTTAGCTTCTCCTGAAAAACATCCTCACTCGAAGGTAACGCTTTTAGACTTTTAGCTTGAAATAAGAACTACAGATTTTATCGTGTGTATGTTATGTTTTAATCAACTCTAATCCAAACCCATTCAGCCTCCAGTTGGAGTGACCAATGTTCGTAAAATAAAAGTTGGAACAAAGGATTTGCCAACGTCCAGATCAGGTAAATTTTGCGATACAAATGTAACTCTGAAAAGTAGGACACTAAAATAGTTGAAATGTTCACAGTCTTCTTACTCATGATTCTGTTACTGTTTTTTTTTTTTGAATTTAATGGGAGGATTTGAGGTAAATAAGGTAGATGTTACTGTTGGTGTCTAAGCTTTGAAAGGTATTTCCAAGCATAAGAAACATAGATTTCGTTGTCCTTTTATTTATGAAGTGTTTGGTTCCTGTTATTAAATAGAGACAAACAGCAGCATGCCATTATGTGGAATGCTGGTCGAAGTGGATTCTCTCTCTCTCTCTCTCTCTTTTTTTTTTTTTTAATGTTTTTATTGTAGTTGACTTACAGTGTTCTGTCAAGTACAGCAAAAGGACCCAGCCATGCACACATAGGCATTCTCCTTCACATACCATCGTCTGTCATGTTCTGTGACACATGATTGCATGTAGTTCCCTGTGCTGTCCAGGCGGACCCCATGGCCTATCCATTCTAAAGGCAGTCATGTGCATGTACGAACCCAAACTCCCAGTCCCTCCCACTCCCTCACCCTCAACACGGGAAGATGTGTAACAGGAAAACTGCAAAATAAATAGGAATAACTTCAAGCCATTCCTGTAGATAATTCCCCTTCTCAGTTGCTACCATTCGTAAAATATTAAGCAGAGCCTTGTTCTCCAAGGACCCAGGATTTATGCATTTATTCATTAACAGTGATTGATTCTGTGCATGGCCCTGATCATTTCAGTCTTTTGTTTTTGGTTTTTTTTTCTTTGGTTTTTTTGGGTTTTTTTGTTTGTTGTTGCATTTTTTTGTTTCTTTTGTTTTGTTTTGTTTTATTTTTGAGGGCCGTACCCAGGGCATATGGAGGTTCCCAGGCTAGGGGTCTAATGAGAGCTGGAGCTTCTGGCCCACACCACAGCCACAACAATACCGGATCTGAGCAGCATCTGTGACCTATGCTGCAGCTTGGGGCAACCTCTGATCCATAACCCGCTGAGCGAGTCTAGGGAGGGAACTCCCATCCTCACAGAGACAACCCTGGGTGCTTAGCCTGCTGAGTCACAGGGGAAACTCTTTTTTTTTTTTTTTTTTTTTTTTTTTTTTTTTTTTTTAATGGCTATATCTGGCCCAGGGATTGAAACAAAGCTGGAGCTGCTGAAATGCCAGACTCTTTAACCCAGTGTGCCAGGCCTCGAGTTGAGTCTGCACCTCTGCAGTGACGCGAGCTGCTGCTAGATCAAAAAGAATTCTACGTTAGTGTGTTGCATTTGCTGTATAATCACATCATAACAAGTCGGTCTTGTTATAAAAATGGCCCTTTACTTTTTACAACACACGGATTGCGTTTCATAGATGAGTACTAGTCATCGCATGGTGATTCGTCTCCGCACAAAAGTTACCTTCTTGGACTTCCCGTGCGGCTCACAGCAAAAAAAAAGTTACCTTCTTTAAAGCTGGGAACTTAGCAGTTGATTCCTGGTGCTATAAACAAATGACAAAAAGACAAGAACTGCAGAACTGAGCTGGTGCTCAGCATACCAATGAGAGATTATTTTTGAAAGCTACCTGCCAATAGTACAGAAGTCGGAAAAGCAATGCCTGGCCAAGAAGCGCTGGTTTTCTTCATGGGAAAATTCATACTCTAGAATGTGTTATTCATCATCAGGATTCTCTCTCTTTTTAAAAAATTCTGGTTAAAATATGGTTGTTGTTTGAGTCACATTATGTTCTGACATCACTGTTTCATCAACCCCTTTATAACTTTATTCAAATAGATCGCACAGCAGAGGGACCTCCAAGGCAGACATCAGGAGAAACGGAGTCAAAGCAAGGTATTCGGTGAAAGGACCTGACTGTAATTCGGTATAACACATTCATCCAAATCATACCAATTTCATGTAAATAATGGAATTGTTTCAGCGGTTCTCCAAACCGCACCAGGGTCAGTCATTCACTACAACTCCCAGGTTTCAGACATAGCGAAAGGAAGGAGGGAGGAAAGAAACACATGAAGTGGGTGATTGTGGAAGTAACGAGGAAATTGGGGAGAACGCCTTGCAAGGGGCTTCAGTGTATTTGCACTGAAACCCAATCAGATCATTGCTGCTCCATAGAATCCTGGAAGCAGGAGGGGTGCTAGCCCTGGGGTCAACCACAGCCACCCCTCATCCCTATCAGGCATCAAAGGTACAGGTGGTATTGGCATTTGTTATGCATGTGAGGTTAAGTTGAATATGGAGGCATTGGTCGTTGTTGTTGTTTTTAAGGTAGCCGATATTTTGTTAAGATCCTTTTCAACACTGACATGAGATACCAAACCCAACAGATTGTGGAAACAGAAGAAATGAATCGGATTCATTCCCTAAATGATAAATTGGTATTATATCAGTAAATACTACGCTGATTTTAAAATACAAAACATCATTGATATCTAATACGGCTGTTGCATTTGAATTTATTGTGTCCTTTTTGATAATCATATTTCAATATTGAATATTGTCTCTACATTATTCCTCAGATGTGCCCCAGAGACCTCCTTGGGCGAGTGGATTAGGCAACTCTAAGATGGCTAAACAAGAGGATCCAAGAAATAGAGGCATAGAAGAGGCCCACACGGGTATGGAAAATTGAATATTTCTATGCAGTATTACTCTGCAAGTATATATCCCAGATGGTCAATTCCACACACTCTCTCTGATGAGAAATGAATTGTACATTCAACTGAAGTGCCATCCCTAATGGGTACTTCCTAAATTCGAGAGCAAATTGAAGATGATGGTAAACGCTTGCAGTACAATGGGGTCCATGCTGCCGCGGTATTGCATGAAAGAGAGGCTGTTGCATTTTCCCATCAGCTCTCACTTTATCCCCTTGGGATCATGATCCGTTCCTCTGATTGGAAACGACTTTTCTCCTTATCAGCCAGCATGTTCACATTGCTGTGTGTGCACTTTGCTAGTGCAAAATCATTGGAAACATAACATTCCTTCCTTTTGAAATCTTAACTGCATGTTTTGTTAAACCTACATGCCTCTTGCTTATTCCGGGTCTATAATGAATGCACACTTCTCTCGGGTTCCTGTCCCTGTCCTAACTCCCCGCACCCAAGAGAGAACACCAAAACCTAACACACTCATTGCCAGAGCCAAGCAGCCGAACTCCACTTGGTACTGACTCTGCATAAATGAATACCTAGCTTTCGTATTTACAGCTAATTGATACACGTTCGTTTTGCCTTTTAGCTTCTCCTGAAAAACATCCTCACTCGAAGGTAACGCTTTTAGACTTTTAGCTTGAAATAAGAACTACAGATTTTATCGTGTGTATGTTATGTTTTAATCAACTCTAATCCAAACCCATTCAGCCTCCAGTTGGAGTGACCAATGTTCGTAAAATAAAAGTTGGAACAAAGGATTTGCCAACGTCCAGATCAGGTAAATTTTGCGATACAAATGTAACTCTGAAAAGTAGGACACTAAAATAGTTGAAATGTTCACAGTCTTCTTACTCATGATTCTGTTACTGTTTTTTTTTTTTGAATTTAATGGGAGGATTTGAGGTAAATAAGGTAGATGTTACTGTTGGTGTCTAAGCTTTGAAAGGTATTTCCAAGCATAAGAAACATAGATTTCGTTGTCCTTTTATTTATGAAGTGTTTGGTTCCTGTTATTAAATAGAGACAAACAGCAGCATGCCATTATGTGGAATGCTGGTCGAAGTGGATTCTCTCTCTCTCTCTCTCTCTTTTTTTTTTTTTTAATGTTTTTATTGTAGTTGACTTACAGTGTTCTGTCAAGTACAGCAAAAGGACCCAGCCATGCACACATAGGCATTCTCCTTCACATACCATCGTCTGTCATGTTCTGTGACACATGATTGCATGTAGTTCCCTGTGCTGTCCAGGCGGACCCCATGGCCTATCCATTCTAAAGGCAGTCATGTGCATGTACGAACCCAAACTCCCAGTCCCTCCCACTCCCTCACCCTCAACACGGGAAGATGTGTAACAGGAAAACTGCAAAATAAATAGGAATAACTTCAAGCCATTCCTGTAGATAATTCCCCTTCTCAGTTGCTACCATTCGTAAAATATTAAGCAGAGCCTTGTTCTCCAAGGACCCAGGATTTTTGCATTTATTCATTAACAGTGATTGATTCTGTGCATGGCCCTGATCATTTCAGTCTTTTGTTTTTGGTTTTTTTTTCTTTGGTTTTTTTGGGTTTTTTTGTTTGTTGTTGCATTTTTTTGTTTCTTTTGTTTTGTTTTGTTTTATTTTTGAGGGCCGTACCCAGGGCATATGGAGGTTCCCAGGCTAGGGGTCTAATGAGAGCTGGAGCTTCTGGCCCACACCACAGCCACAACAATACCGGATCTGAGCAGCATCTGTGACCTATGCTGCAGCTTGGGGCAACCTCTGATCCATAACCCGCTGAGCGAGTCTAGGGAGGGAACTCCCATCCTCACAGAGACAACCCTGGGTGCTTAGCCTGCTGAGTCACAGGGGAAACTCTTTTTTTTTTTTTTTTTTTTTTTTTTTTTTTTTTTTTTTTAATGGCTATATCTGGCCCAGGGATTGAAACAAAGCTGGAGCTGCTGAAATGCCAGACTCTTTAACCCAGTGTGCCAGGCCTCGAGTTGAGTCTGCACCTCTGCAGTGACGCGAGCTGCTGCTAGATCAAAAAGAATTCTACGTTAGTGTGTTGCATTTGCTGTATAATCACATCATAACAAGTCGGTCTTGTTATAAAAATGGCCCTTTACTTTTTACAACACACGGATTGCGTTTCATAGATGAGTACTAGTCATCGCATGGTGATTCGTCTCCGCACAAAAGTTACCTTCTTGGACTTCCCGTGCGGCTCACAGCAAAAAAAAAGTTACCTTCTTTAAAGCTGGGAACTTAGCAGTTGATTCCTGGTGCTATAAACAAATGACAAAAAGACAAGAACTGCAGAACTGAGCTGGTGCTCAGCATACCAATGAGAGATTATTTTTGAAAGCTACCTGCCAATAGTACAGAAGTCGGAAAAGCAATGCCTGGCCAAGAAGCGCTGGTTTTCTTCATGGGAAAATTCATACTCTAGAATGTGTTATTCATCATCAGGATTCTCTCTCTTTTTAAAAAATTCTGGTTAAAATATGGTTGTTGTTTGAGTCACATTATGTTCTGACATCACTGTTTCATCAACCCCTTTATAACTTTATTCAAATAGATCGCACAGCAGAGGGACCTCCAAGGCAGACATCAGGAGAAACGGAGTCAAAGCAAGGTATTCGGTGAAAGGACCTGACTGTAATTCGGTATAACACATTCATCCAAATCATACCAATTTCATGTAAATAATGGAATTGTTTCAGCGGTTCTCCAAACCGCACCAGGGTCAGTCATTCACTACAACTCCCAGGTTTCAGACATAGCGAAAGGAAGGAGGGAGGAAAGAAACACATGAAGTGGGTGATTGTGGAAGTAACGAGGAAATTGGGGAGAACGCCTTGCAAGGGGCTTCAGTGTATTTGCACTGAAACCCAATCAGATCATTGCTGCTCCATAGAATCCTGGAAGCAGGAGGGGTGCTAGCCCTGGGGTCAACCACAGCCACCCCTCATCCCTATCAGGCATCAAAGGTACAGGTGGTATTGGCATTTGTTATGCATGTGAGGTTAAGTTGAATATGGAGGCATTGGTCGTTGTTGTTGTTTTTAAGGTAGCCGATATTTTGTTAAGATCCTTTTCAACACTGACATGAGATACCAAACCCAACAGATTGTGGAAACAGAAGAAATGAATCGGATTCATTCCCTAAATGATAAATTGGTATTATATCAGTAAATACTACGCTGATTTTAAAATACAAAACATCATTGATATCTAATACGGCTGTTGCATTTGAATTTATTGTGTCCTTTTTGATAATCATATTTCAATATTGAATATTGTCTCTACATTATTCCTCAGATGTGCCCCAGAGACCTCCTTGGGCGAGTGGATTAGGCAACTCTAAGATGGCTAAACAAGAGGATCCAAGAAATAGAGGCATAGAAGAGGCCCACACGGGTATGGAAAATTGAATATTTCTATGCAGTATTACTCTGCAAGTATATATCCCAGATGGTCAATTCCACACACTCTCTCTGATGAGAAATGAATTGTACATTCAACTGAAGTGCCATCCCTAATGGGTACTTCCTAAATTCGAGAGCAAATTGAAGATGATGGTAAACGCTTGCAGTACAATGGGGTCCATGCTGCCGCGGTATTGCATGAAAGAGAGGCTGTTGCATTTTCCCATCAGCTCTCACTTTATCCCCTTGGGATCATGATCCGTTCCTCTGATTGGAAACGACTTTTCTCCTTATCAGCCAGCATGTTCACATTGCTGTGTGTGCACTTTGCTAGTGCAAAATCATTGGAAACATAACATTCCTTCCTTTTGAAATCTTAACTGCATGTTTTGTTAAACCTACATGCCTCTTGCTTATTCCGGGTCTATAATGAATGCACACTTCTCTCGGGTTCCTGTCCCTGTCCTAACTCCCCGCACCCAAGAGAGAACACCAAAACCTAACACACTCATTGCCAGAGCCAAGCAGCCGAACTCCACTTGGTACTGACTCTGCATAAATGAATACCTAGCTTTCGTATTTACAGCTAATTGATACACGTTCGTTTTGCCTTTTAGCTTCTCCTGAAAAACATCCTCACTCGAAGGTAACGCTTTTAGACTTTTAGCTTGAAATAAGAACTACAGATTTTATCGTGTGTATGTTATGTTTTAATCAACTCTAATCCAAACCCATTCAGCCTCCAGTTGGAGTGACCAATGTTCGTAAAATAAAAGTTGGAACAAAGGATTTGCCAACGTCCAGATCAGGTAAATTTTGCGATACAAATGTAACTCTGAAAAGTAGGACACTAAAATAGTTGAAATGTTCACAGTCTTCTTACTCATGATTCTGTTACTGTTTTTTTTTTTTGAATTTAATGGGAGGATTTGAGGTAAATAAGGTAGATGTTACTGTTGGTGTCTAAGCTTTGAAAGGTATTTCCAAGCATAAGAAACATAGATTTCGTTGTCCTTTTATTTATGAAGTGTTTGGTTCCTGTTATTAAATAGAGACAAACAGCAGCATGCCATTATGTGGAATGCTGGTCGAAGTGGATTCTCTCTCTCTCTCTCTCTCTTTTTTTTTTTTTTAATGTTTTTATTGTAGTTGACTTACAGTGTTCTGTCAAGTACAGCAAAAGGACCCAGCCATGCACACATAGGCATTCTCCTTCACATACCATCGTCTGTCATGTTCTGTGACACATGATTGCATGTAGTTCCCTGTGCTGTCCAGGCGGACCCCATGGCCTATCCATTCTAAAGGCAGTCATGTGCATGTACGAACCCAAACTCCCAGTCCCTCCCACTCCCTCACCCTCAACACGGGAAGATGTGTAACAGGAAAACTGCAAAATAAATAGGAATAACTTCAAGCCATTCCTGTAGATAATTCCCCTTCTCAGTTGCTACCATTCGTAAAATATTAAGCAGAGCCTTGTTCTCCAAGGACCCAGGATTTATGCATTTATTCATTAACAGTGATTGATTCTGTGCATGGCCCTGATCATTTCAGTCTTTTGTTTTTGGTTTTTTTTTCTTTGGTTTTTTTGGGTTTTTTTGTTTGTTGTTGCATTTTTTTGTTTCTTTTGTTTTGTTTTGTTTTATTTTTGAGGGCCGTACCCAGGGCATATGGAGGTTCCCAGGCTAGGGGTCTAATGAGAGCTGGAGCTTCTGGCCCACACCACAGCCACAACAATACCGGATCTGAGCAGCATCTGTGACCTATGCTGCAGCTTGGGGCAACCTCTGATCCATAACCCGCTGAGCGAGTCTAGGGAGGGAACTCCCATCCTCACAGAGACAACCCTGGGTGCTTAGCCTGCTGAGTCACAGGGGAAACTCTTTTTTTTTTTTTTTTTTTTTTTTAATGGCTATATCTGGCCCAGGGATTGAAACAAAGCTGGAGCTGCTGAAATGCCAGACTCTTTAACCCAGTGTGCCAGGCCTCGAGTTGAGTCTGCACCTCTGCAGTGACGCGAGCTGCTGCTAGATCAAAAAGAATTCTACGTTAGTGTGTTGCATTTGCTGTATAATCACATCATAACAAGTCGGTCTTGTTATAAAAATGGCCCTTTACTTTTTACAACACACGGATTGCGTTTCATAGATGAGTACTAGTCATCGCATGGTGATTCGTCTCCGCACAAAAGTTACCTTCTTGGACTTCCCGTGCGGCTCACAGCAAAAAAAAAGTTACCTTCTTTAAAGCTGGGAACTTAGCAGTTGATTCCTGGTGCTATAAACAAATGACAAAAAGACAAGAACTGCAGAACTGAGCTGGTGCTCAGCATACCAATGAGAGATTATTTTTGAAAGCTACCTGCCAATAGTACAGAAGTCGGAAAAGCAATGCCTGGCCAAGAAGCGCTGGTTTTCTTCATGGGAAAATTCATACTCTAGAATGTGTTATTCATCATCAGGATTCTCTCTCTTTTTAAAAAATTCTGGTTAAAATATGGTTGTTGTTTGAGTCACATTATGTTCTGACATCACTGTTTCATCAACCCCTTTATAACTTTATTCAAATAGATCGCACAGCAGAGGGACCTCCAAGGCAGACATCAGGAGAAACGGAGTCAAAGCAAGGTATTCGGTGAAAGGACCTGACTGTAATTCGGTATAACACATTCATCCAAATCATACCAATTTCATGTAAATAATGGAATTGTTTCAGCGGTTCTCCAAACCGCACCAGGGTCAGTCATTCACTACAACTCCCAGGTTTCAGACATAGCGAAAGGAAGGAGGGAGGAAAGAAACACATGAAGTGGGTGATTGTGGAAGTAACGAGGAAATTGGGGAGAACGCCTTGCAAGGGGCTTCAGTGTATTTGCACTGAAACCCAATCAGATCATTGCTGCTCCATAGAATCCTGGAAGCAGGAGGGGTGCTAGCCCTGGGGTCAACCACAGCCACCCCTCATCCCTATCAGGCATCAAAGGTACAGGTGGTATTGGCATTTGTTATGCATGTGAGGTTAAGTTGAATATGGAGGCATTGGTCGTTGTTGTTGTTTTTAAGGTAGCCGATATTTTGTTAAGATCCTTTTCAACACTGACATGAGATACCAAACCCAACAGATTGTGGAAACAGAAGAAATGAATCGGATTCATTCCCTAAATGATAAATTGGTATTATATCAGTAAATACTACGCTGATTTTAAAATACAAAACATCATTGATATCTAATACGGCTGTTGCATTTGAATTTATTGTGTCCTTTTTGATAATCATATTTCAATATTGAATATTGTCTCTACATTATTCCTCAGATGTGCCCCAGAGACCTCCTTGGGCGAGTGGATTAGGCAACTCTAAGATGGCTAAACAAGAGGATCCAAGAAATAGAGGCATAGAAGAGGCCCACACGGGTATGGAAAATTGAATATTTCTATGCAGTATTACTCTGCAAGTATATATCCCAGATGGTCAATTCCACACACTCTCTCTGATGAGAAATGAATTGTACATTCAACTGAAGTGCCATCCCTAATGGGTACTTCCTAAATTCGAGAGCAAATTGAAGATGATGGTAAACGCTTGCAGTACAATGGGGTCCATGCTGCCGCGGTATTGCATGAAAGAGAGGCTGTTGCATTTTCCCATCAGCTCTCACTTTATCCCCTTGGGATCATGATCCGTTCCTCTGATTGGAAACGACTTTTCTCCTTATCAGCCAGCATGTTCACATTGCTGTGTGTGCACTTTGCTAGTGCAAAATCATTGGAAACATAACATTCCTTCCTTTTGAAATCTTAACTGCATGTTTTGTTAAACCTACATGCCTCTTGCTTATTCCGGGTCTATAATGAATGCACACTTCTCTCGGGTTCCTGTCCCTGTCCTAACTCCCCGCACCCAAGAGAGAACACCAAAACCTAACACACTCATTGCCAGAGCCAAGCAGCCGAACTCCACTTGGTACTGACTCTGCATAAATGAATACCTAGCTTTCGTATTTACAGCTAATTGATACACGTTCGTTTTGCCTTTTAGCTTCTCCTGAAAAACATCCTCACTCGAAGGTAACGCTTTTAGACTTTTAGCTTGAAATAAGAACTACAGATTTTATCGTGTGTATGTTATGTTTTAATCAACTCTAATCCAAACCCATTCAGCCTCCAGTTGGAGTGACCAATGTTCGTAAAATAAAAGTTGGAACAAAGGATTTGCCAACGTCCAGATCAGGTAAATTTTGCGATACAAATGTAACTCTGAAAAGTAGGACACTAAAATAGTTGAAATGTTCACAGTCTTCTTACTCATGATTCTGTTACTGTTTTTTTTTTTTGAATTTAATGGGAGGATTTGAGGTAAATAAGGTAGATGTTACTGTTGGTGTCTAAGCTTTGAAAGGTATTTCCAAGCATAAGAAACATAGATTTCGTTGTCCTTTTATTTATGAAGTGTTTGGTTCCTGTTATTAAATAGAGACAAACAGCAGCATGCCATTATGTGGAATGCTGGTCGAAGTGGATTCTCTCTCTCTCTCTCTCTCTTTTTTTTTTTTTAATGTTTTTATTGTAGTTGACTTACAGTGTTCTGTCAAGTACAGCAAAAGGACCCAGCCATGCACACATAGGCATTCTCCTTCACATACCATCGTCTGTCATGTTCTGTGACACATGATTGCATGTAGTTCCCTGTGCTGTCCAGGCGGACCCCATGGCCTATCCATTCTAAAGGCAGTCATGTGCATGTACGAACCCAAACTCCCAGTCCCTCCCACTCCCTCACCCTCAACACGGGAAGATGTGTAACAGGAAAACTGCAAAATAAATAGGAATAACTTCAAGCCATTCCTGTAGATAATTCCCCTTCTCAGTTGCTACCATTCGTAAAATATTAAGCAGAGCCTTGTTCTCCAAGGACCCAGGATTTATGCATTTATTCATTAACAGTGATTGATTCTGTGCATGGCCCTGATCATTTCAGTCTTTTGTTTTTGGTTTTTTTTTCTTTGGTTTTTTTGGGTTTTTTTGTTTGTTGTTGCATTTTTTTGTTTCTTTTGTTTTGTTTTGTTTTATTTTTGAGGGCCGTACCCAGGGCATATGGAGGTTCCCAGGCTAGGGGTCTAATGAGAGCTGGAGCTTCTGGCCCACACCACAGCCACAACAATACCGGATCTGAGCAGCATCTGTGACCTATGCTGCAGCTTGGGGCAACCTCTGATCCATAACCCGCTGAGCGAGTCTAGGGAGGGAACTCCCATCCTCACAGAGACAACCCTGGGTGCTTAGCCTGCTGAGTCACAGGGGAAACTCTTTTTTTTTTTTTTTTTTTTTTTAATGGCTATATCTGGCCCAGGGATTGAAACAAAGCTGGAGCTGCTGAAATGCCAGACTCTTTAACCCAGTGTGCCAGGCCTCGAGTTGAGTCTGCACCTCTGCAGTGACGCGAGCTGCTGCTAGATCAAAAAGAATTCTACGTTAGTGTGTTGCATTTGCTGTATAATCACATCATAACAAGTCGGTCTTGTTATAAAAATGGCCCTTTACTTTTTACAACACACGGATTGCGTTTCATAGATGAGTACTAGTCATCGCATGGTGATTCGTCTCCGCACAAAAGTTACCTTCTTGGACTTCCCGTGCGGCTCACAGCAAAAAAAAAGTTACCTTCTTTAAAGCTGGGAACTTAGCAGTTGATTCCTGGTGCTATAAACAAATGACAAAAAGACAAGAACTGCAGAACTGAGCTGGTGCTCAGCATACCAATGAGAGATTATTTTTGAAAGCTACCTGCCAATAGTACAGAAGTCGGAAAAGCAATGCCTGGCCAAGAAGCGCTGGTTTTCTTCATGGGAAAATTCATACTCTAGAATGTGTTATTCATCATCAGGATTCTCTCTCTTTTTAAAAAATTCTGGTTAAAATATGGTTGTTGTTTGAGTCACATTATGTTCTGACATCACTGTTTCATCAACCCCTTTATAACTTTATTCAAATAGATCGCACAGCAGAGGGACCTCCAAGGCAGACATCAGGAGAAACGGAGTCAAAGCAAGGTATTCGGTGAAAGGACCTGACTGTAATTCGGTATAACACATTCATCCAAATCATACCAATTTCATGTAAATAATGGAATTGTTTCAGCGGTTCTCCAAACCGCACCAGGGTCAGTCATTCACTACAACTCCCAGGTTTCAGACATAGCGAAAGGAAGGAGGGAGGAAAGAAACACATGAAGTGGGTGATTGTGGAAGTAACGAGGAAATTGGGGAGAACGCCTTGCAAGGGGCTTCAGTGTATTTGCACTGAAACCCAATCAGATCATTGCTGCTCCATAGAATCCTGGAAGCAGGAGGGGTGCTAGCCCTGGGGTCAACCACAGCCACCCCTCATCCCTATCAGGCATCAAAGGTACAGGTGGTATTGGCATTTGTTATGCATGTGAGGTTAAGTTGAATATGGAGGCATTGGTCGTTGTTGTTGTTTTTAAGGTAGCCGATATTTTGTTAAGATCCTTTTCAACACTGACATGAGATACCAAACCCAACAGATTGTGGAAACAGAAGAAATGAATCGGATTCATTCCCTAAATGATAAATTGGTATTATATCAGTAAATACTACGCTGATTTTAAAATACAAAACATCATTGATATCTAATACGGCTGTTGCATTTGAATTTATTGTGTCCTTTTTGATAATCATATTTCAATATTGAATATTGTCTCTACATTATTCCTCAGATGTGCCTCATAGACCTCCTTGGGCGAGTGGATCAGGCAACTCTAAGATGGCTAAACAAGAGGATCCAAGAAATAGAGGCATAGAAGAGGCCCACACGGGTATGGAAAATTGAATATTTCTATGCAGTATTACTCTGCAAGTATATATCCCAGATGGTCAATTCCACACACTCTCTCTGATGAGAAATGAATTGTACATTCAACTGAAGTGCCATCCCTAATGGGTGCCTCCTAAATCAGAGAGCAAATTGAAGATGATGGTAAACGCTTGCAGTATAATGGGGTCCATGCTGCCGCGGTATTGCATGAAAGAGAGGCTGTTGCATTTTCCCATCAGCTCTCACTTTATCCCCTTGGGATCATGATCCGTTCTTCTGATTGGAAACGACTTTTCTCCTTATCAGCCAGCATGTTCACATTGCTGTGTGTGCACTTTGCTAGTGCAAAATCATTGGAAACATAACATTCCTTCCTTTTGAAATCTTAACTGCATGTTTTGTTAAACCTACATGCCTCTTTCTTATTCGGGGTCTATAATGAATGCACACTTATCTCGGGCTCCTGTCCTAACTCCCCCCACCCAAGAGAGAACACCAAAACCTAACACACTCATTGCCAGAGCCAAGCAGCCGAACTCCACCTGGTACTAACTCTGCATAAATGAATACCTAGCTTTCGTGTTTATAGCTAATTGATACACGTTCGTTTTGCCTTTTAGCGTCTCCAGAAAAACATCCTCACTCGAAGGTAACGCTTTTAGACTTTTAGCTTGAAGTAAGAACTACAGATTTTATCATGTGTATGTTATGTTTTAATCAACTCTAATCCAAACCCATTCAGCCTCCAGTTGGAGTGAAAAATGTTTTTCGTAAAAAAGCAGTTGGAACAAAGGATTTGCAAGCGTCCAAATCAGGTAAATTTCGCAATACAAATGTAACTCTGAAAAGTAGGACACTAAAATAGTTGAAATGCTCACAGTCTTCTTACTCATGATTCTGCTACTGTTTTTTTTTTTTGAATTTAATGGGAGGATTTGAGGTAAATAAGGTAGATGTTACTGTTGGTGTCTAAGCTTTGAAAGGTATTTCCAAGCATAAGAAACATAGATTTCGTTGTCTATTTATGCAGTTTTTGGTTCCTGTTTTTAAAATAGAGACAAACAGCAGCATGCCATTATGTGGAATGCTGGTTGAAGTGGATTCTCTCTCTCTCTTTTTTTTTTTTTAACGTTTTTATTGTAGTTGACTTACAGTGTTCTGTCAAGTACAGCAAAATGACCCAGCCATACACACGCTCTCCCCCGATCATTTTGGATGCGAAGTATTTCTGGAAACATGTCAGTTTGAGCCTGAACCCGCCTTTTTGCTTATTAAAGCCTTCAGACTCATATCCCTCCATTTATTTGTGTGCCCTTCAAATGCATCCTTCCCATGACACTTAGAGTGATCTGTCTCAGGTGCATGTAGGACCGTGAACCACTCTAGAAAGCAAATGAATGTTCAGACATCTTAGAATGACGTAAAAGGTATTCATATCCGGACTTTTGCCTGACTCTCTATCTCCAGCCTTTTCTGGCTGTCCTTTGCTCCTGTCATCTGAACAGCTGTTGAGACCCTCCTCACCTCTTCCTGTAGTGTAGACAAATGTTCACCTGACTGCATTCTTCTCTTCCTGCCTCAGAATAGCCTTGCCTGCCCTCTCCATTTCCTGCCCTCTGTTCCTTTGAATCTGACTGACCTCACTGTGGACTGACTTCAGGCATTATTGCTAGAAAGCCATCTCTGACACCTTTTATCTATATTCTTCTTCTTTTTATGCCCACTATTGAGCAGGGACTCAATAGACAGTTATTGAGTAAAAGAAATAGAGACTGTTTATACAAAGGTGATGTTTAAAAGCAGGTCCTGGATTTCCCACTACAGCACAGTGGGTTAACAATCTGACTGCAGCTGCTCAGGTTTTGGGCAGTGTGTGTTCAGCCGTTGGCTGTCAGTCAGTTAATGGATCTGGGCTTGCGGGATAGGTAGAGCTGCGCAATGGCTCAAATTTGATCCCTGGCTCAGAAACTTCCAAATACTGTGGGTGCAGCCAAAAAACCAAACCAAACAAAAACAACCACCACCAAAAAGAACTTGTCCTCCACAGTCTGAAAGATAAGAGACATGTAAAAAATGATTTCCAGTTCAGGTGGAGAAATTGACTACAAAAAATCGATAAAACGCTAAGGTAGCTCCAGGGGAAGAGATACCTATTTATCTGGGGAAAGATAGCCATAATCAAGGAGGCCTTCTCAAAGCAACCTGAGTCTGAAAACATGAAAAGAAATTTGTCAGAGCAATAGAGGAACACATTTCAGCATAAGAAACTGAGAAAAGCGTAGACATAACAATTTTTGGAAACCAAGAATAATTTTGCTGTTGACATTTCATGTGCTATTAAAAAGGTGCACTTATCTTTGCTGTACAGCAGAAATTGACAGCAATTTAAATCAACTGTACTAGAAAAAAATAATCTTTAAACCATGATTTCAGTTGAAACATAAAACAGTGCAATTATGATGCAAACAGAGGATGTTGTGACTTTGTCTGCTTGTCCTGGTTTTTTGTTTGGTTGATTGGTTTTTGCTTCTTAGGGCCAACCTGCAGCACAAGGATGTCCCCATGCTAGGGGTCAAATCAGAACTACTACAGCCGCCTATGCCACAGCCACAGCTATGTGGGTTCTGAGCCATGTCTGCGACCTACAGCATAGCTCACAGCAACGCCTGATCCCCAACCCACTGAGCGAAGACAGGAATCGAACCCGCATCTTCAGGGATACTAGGTGGATGCGTTTCCGCTGAAACTAGTATTGAATCGTGTCCTGTATTTTTGCTTTTCATTTTGTTCCTCGATATTTGGTGGATGAATTTGTGAATGAATGTTTGGGGTGTTTGTCTAGTACTGCATGGATATGTTACTGTGCTGTTCAAGTGTGAGACAAAGGATTTCTATGAAAGTATAATGAGTTATTATATGCTCTCAGCCAAAGGGCAGTGATAATTCCCACTCACTGTGTTTTTCTGTTGACTTGGCTTCTCGCCTGTGCCTTCACCCAAGGTCAGTTGATCACTGGCCTCCGAGAATGCTGACGTAACCTCAGGACTTGCTGCCCTGCATTTCCCCCTCCTGGAACCTTGGTGTTCACGGTAACCACCATTATTAGGTACTTTTTTTTAGAAAATTAGGTCTTGTCATGTTGGCCCCTCGCTTACAGTCCAGCTGCTGCTTCTCTTTGCTGTGTGGTTAAAGGCCACAGTCAATCCTCTGGCTTCCTCTTGTACCCATTTTAGACCCTTCTTTCCAGGGGAACTTTAGAATCAGCTTGTCTCTTTCTTTAAGAAAAATCTGCTAGTCTTCTGCAAATGAGTTCTGGATCATGTTGCATGTACCGATTTCTTTGGGGGAGAACTGACTTCTTAACAATAGTGAGTTTTCAAGCCTTGGAGAAAGACCATTTCTCCATTCCTGCAGATCTTCCTTGAATTTCTCCGTAATATTTTGGAGTTTTCAGTGTATCGATGTCTCCGTCTTTTATGTGGTTACCTGTATTTCTTCTTTTTCAGGGCAGTTGTAACTAGTATATTTTAAATGTTAATTTCTGAGGGTTTATTCTGATGATAGAAATATGGTTGGATTTGGTATATTGATTCTGTGTCTTCCAACCTTACCAAGCTCATTTAGTAGGTCTTGTGGATTTCTGGTAGATTCTCTCAGATTTTCGGTGTGACCAAAGGTTGGGAAGTTTCTTCATTCCTAAACTACTCTCTTACTGAAGACAGTTCATCTTCAAGACTTGCAGCCAGCCAGCATCTTCTCTGTCCAGCTAACCAGCCCATGAAGTTGTGCTGAGAGTGTAGTAGCACAGACAGCACAGACATTTATGGAAGTGTCTGTGTTTTGGGAGAACTTCACCAAAGCAAGCAGCCTGACCCACAAGGTGGAGTTTGCTAACTCCTATTAGGAAACCATGCTGCCTGCTGATTCGCAGCCAGTTTCACTTCTTCATTGCCCCTCCGATGCCTTCTGTTGCTTGACTTTGACCATGGCACTGGCTGGAACCTCTGGTATTGTGCTGAAGAGGAGCAGAAGAAGCTGTTCCTGTCTTAGTCCCTGTATTCTGGGAGGAGCATTCCGTCTCTCCTCATTAGATACAGTGTTGGCTGTGGGTTTAATCATAGGTCTCCATCATCTCGAAGAAGTTCCCTTGTATTCCTGGTGTGCTGGCAGGTTTTCTCAGGACGATGTGGAGTTTTGTCAAGTGCATCTTTTTATCTACCGACAGGATCGTATGGTGTTTCTTTTTAGTTTGTTAATATGGGGATTGACCTAAGTTGATTTTGAAAGAGCGAAACAGCCCTGCGTTCTGCATTCTTGGGATAGACCCCATTTGGACAGATTATCCCTTGAAGGTATTTTTGGCTTTAATTGGCTGATGTCCTATTTAGAATTTTTACCCCCGTTTTCATGACATAGCTTTCTTGGAATACCGTTTACTGGTTCTGGTTTGAGGATAATGCTAATTTCACAGAATGAGTGGAGCACTGTGAGGCATCTTCCTTGTTTGAGGAGAATTTATGTGGAGTTGGTATTATTTCTCCCAAAAGCATTTGGTAGATTTCACCAGCGTAGCCATCTGGGCCTAGAATTTTCCTTTGTGGGAAGGTCTTTCCCTGGGGCTCTCGTTCCTTTTTCAGATAGAGGGCTATTTGGCTTACTTGTTCTTTCTGCATTGCGCTTTGGTAATTTTTCTCTTTCAAGGAACTTACCCATCTCATCTGAGTTGTCCAATTTGTTGCCCTAAGGTTTATGATATTACTCTGTCATCCTGTTCATATGGGTAGACACTGTAGCAAGATCACATTACTCCTTTTGGAAAGTGGTAATTTGTCCTTTCTCTCGTTGTTTCCTTACCGGCCTGGCTAGAGGTCTATCCCTCGTAGGGATCCCCTGGAAACATTTGTTTTCACTGAGTTTTCCACATTGTGTTATTTGTCCTCTTTCTCATTGAGTTTTGCCTTTGATGTTTCTTTTTTCCTTTCTTGTGATTTCTTGGAGTTTAATGTGCTCTTTTGCTGGTTTCTTATGGAGCAAGCCAAGGTCACTGATTTGAGACCTTTCTTCTTTTCTGAACCAGACATCCAATGCTATAAATTTCCCTGGATGTAAGCAGCATCCCATCGATCGTGGGATAACGTGTTTTCACTTTCAGTTCCACTCAAAATGCGTTCTAATTCCTCTTCTCATTGCTCCTTTGACTCAAGGGTTATTTAGATTCCAAATATTTGAGTGTTTTCCAGAGGTATTGTCATTCTTCATTTCCAGTTTCATTGCTTTGTCATCAGGGAACACACTCGGTATGACTTAGATCTTTTTGGCTTGCTCCTTTTATTAAGCTGTATTTTATGACCCAGAATATAGTCTCTTCTGGTAAGTGTTCTCTGGCTACTCGAGAAGAATATTGGTGTTCAGGTCTATCATATCCCTGCTGCTTTGCAGCCTGTCAACTTTATTGAGGGAGGGCTAGTGCCATCTCAGAATATAATTGCGTATTTGTTTCTCTGTGCAGTTCTCTCAATTTTTGCTTCATGAGTTTTATGAAAATTCAGTTATTTATTTTTTTAATTCATTTGTTTTTGGCCCTGCTGGTGGCATATGGGAGTTCCCAGGCCAGGGATCAAACCCACACATCCACAGCAACCAAAGTCACTACAGTGAGAACAGGGGATCCTTAACCCACTGCACCACTGGGGAACTCCCTCTTCTCATGTTCTGACCTGTGCTGTCTGCTTTGGTTCCACCAGACTCTCAGTGTCATCACGTCAACTCAGGGAGCCTGGTGGCCTCCAGGTCAGCTCCTTCTGCCTGTGTTGGGGCCTGGACATTCTCTCAAGGCAGTGAGCTGGGGTGTTGCTTCAGGCTAACCTCGTGTGTTTTCAGGGAACATTGTCCTTCCTTGCCTGAAGCCCCTGGTCTGGAAAAGCATTTGTTATGTATTCTGTTTGTGTTCCTTTTGCTTGTTTCAGGTAGGAAGGGAATCTTGCACATGTTCCTCTGTCTTGGTGAGGAGCAGATGGCAGGAGGACGTGGGCACAGGCTGTGCACTGTCTACAGTGTTCTTCTTCCTTCTTTGCTCCGTGCTTCCGGCTCAGCCTTCATTTCTCAGTGTGGTCATCTCCTCCTTGGGGAATCTTCCCTGGACCCAGTCTACATCCAGTTACGTTATTGATCATGGACCTCTCTTGTCTTAGAGTACCTCTCTGAGTTTTTCTTTGTTTGTCTCTCTCTTCTACTAGACTTGAAGCTGAACAAGAGCCAGGGGTCTTGTGTGTTTTATCTGCAGAGCTTATTCGCATGCTTCCACATTATAGATATCCAATATGTATTGTCTCATGTTATGGATGAGTGACTGTACAAAGCACCCCACCCTTTATCCACAAGAATTGCTCATGTGTTTTGTTTCTGTTTTTCTTTTCTCCCAAATGCAGGTTCTCTTAGCTTAGGTGCAGTTCTTTCATACAGAAGATCACTAGAACTTGAAAAGAGCCAATGTGAACTCCTTAAAGCAAAAGTTAAAAACATGGAAAGTACGATCAGTGGCCTACAAAAGGAGCTATCAGAAACAAAAGAAGTGAAGTCCCAGTTAGAGCATCAAATGGCAGAGTGGCAAGGAGAGCTCTGCAGCTTGAGGTACTGAGCATCTTGGTTTTACTATTTAAAGACATTTGAACTGTTTTCATGATGCAGTTATAGAAGAGATGTTTTATAAGTGCTATCTTACCTTCTAGGATTTTAGAGGGGAAAATCGTCATTAGTATTGTGGACCGTGAGTTCCTAAAGATAAATTAGCAAGTTCTTAACAGTGAAAACCTCTAATAATTTAATGTATATCATTCCATATAGTCATTTTCATGACCGTACCTACCTCCACTTTATGAAAACCTTGTTGCTTGTTTATCAGATTGAATTTTGGTTGCTTTTCATTTTTCTGTATTGTATTTAATGATACAAGCAACACCTTTTCTATGAATTTATGTCATTTTTAATTATTTAATTTGAAAAAATTCTTTTTTTCTTTTGTCTTTTGACCTTTTATGGCCACACCCGTGGCATATGGAGGGTCCCAGGCTAGGGGTCTACTGGGATCTGTTGCTGCCGGCCTGCTCCAGAGCCAGAACCATGCCAGATCCCAGCTGCATCTGCGACCTACACCAGAGCTCATGGCAATGCCGGATCCTTAACCCACTGAGCGAGGCCAGTGATCAAACCCACAAGCACATGATTCCCAGTGGGATTCATTTCCACTGCACCATGACAGGATCTCCGGAAAAAATTCTTTAATCTCGTATTATTTGGATAAAGTAAAAGAACTTTTAAAAAAATTCTTGAATCCATAGTTCTGTTGTCATTTTTTTGTTTGTTTTTTCTTTTTCTGGTTGCACTCTTGGCATATGGATGTTCTGGAGCCAGACATCAAACTGGCAATGACATGGAGACAAGCCAGGTCCTTAACCCCTCTGCCACAGTGGGAACTCCTCGATCCATATTTCTGAATTGTTCTCAGAGAAGATTATATTACGTTAGGTTTCCACCCATAGGCATATGAAATGACCATTCTTCTCAAGACAGAAGCTTTTAAAATACTTTGCAGTTTTCTTCTTAACATCTGTGTGGATGTGGATAGATGAAAAGTAAAATGGAAAGTGAGTATTAGTCGACATATTTCTCACACAAAGATGAAATTACTTCTGTGGTCTATGCTGAAAGCACATATTTTTCTTTATTGTTTAATTAATATGGATCGTGTCTTGTTCGGAAGAGGGTTTAAAATGATTCAGTAAATAGATTATTTTTAACATGGTAAGTTGAAAGTGTCTCAAAAGAAAAAAATCATAAAAAGCACAGGGCAGGGAGTTCCTGCTGTGGCACAGCAGGATCACGATCTGGCATTGTTTCTGTGGCAGTGAGATTTTGATCCCTGGCCTGGTCTGGTGAGGTAAAGACCTGGCATTGCCCCAGCTGTGATGTATGGTATGGGGCTAGGAACTTCCACATGCTACAAGTGTGGGCCCAAAAGAAAAACAAACAATACGGCCATAGATATTAGACTCCTTAGCTTAGTTTGATTGTAGTAATCCCCAGATAGATGTTCTCTATAAGATGTCTACAGATGATATCGTGCACTATAGATGTGGGGACTTGTAGATGCAAAAGACATCTACAGATGTTATCTTGCGCTATAAATCATTTGGGGGTACACGGAATAGTTCAGGAAGCTGCACGGTCATTTCTAGTGAACTTATAAACTTGTTTCTAAACAACAGCTTCTTTTAGTTAGTAACTGCATTCTCTCTTCTAATGGAGAGTCATTATGACTGAGTGGGAACAAAGGGTAGTTTTCACCTCTAATTTTCCTGAATAATGTTAAATTTCAACTTCTGGCACTATTCACTGGTTACTACTGATTAAAACTTACTAAGTAGCAAAGTGTTTTTCTTTGATTGCTTTTTTGTTTCTTCTTAGTGTCTACCCATGGCATAAGGAGGTTCCCAAGGCTGGGGGTCAAAATAGATTGGTAGCCCCTGGCCGTCACCACAGCCACAGCAATGCCAGATCCGAGCTGCATGTTTGACCTACTCCAGAGCTCATGGCAATGTGGGATCCTTAACCCACCAAGCAAGGCCAGCTACCGAACCTGCATCCTCATGGATACTAGTCAGATTCATTTCTGCAGAGCCATGACAGAAACTCACTCATTGCTATCTTTTAAGTATTACTATCTCTGTGAAGAAACCAAAGTGACAAATTAACACTAGAAGACCCACCTGCTGTGTATGTAGCACATGGAACTGTATCCACTCACTTGTGATAGAACGTTTTGAAAGAGAATAGGAGAAAAAGAATGTATATACATGTATGTCTGGGTCACTTTGCTGTAAGGAGAAATAGAACATTCTCAATTAACTATAATAAAAAATTTAAAAATTAAAACCATGAGACCTAGAAGTGAAAAATAATTGGAGAACAGAGACAGACATATCATTAGGATATTACACTGTGTGAAGAGCCAGATCATTGAATGAACTTTTTCTCTAACAAGACACATTTTAAGGTAAGCATATTTATCCACAGATTATCCTTAAAACAAGAAGAAGAGCAAAGAAAAAAGGCAGATATGTTATCTGAAGAAATTAGAGAGCAGTTAAGAAGAGAAGAAGAGCAATGTAGTAAAGAAACTGAATTGAAACAGCAACTTGAACTCACTGTCGAAGGACTACAAGGGGAATTGAAGGCTGTGAGAGACAGGCTGAACCAGGTAAATTAATCCTTGGTGAAATGTTCATTCTGACACCATTTCACCAGTATTATTTCTCATATCCCTTTGATTTAATATGTATCATGTAGGTCTGAAACAAATAAAATGTCATCTCCTCCTAAATATGAACCCTGCCATTTACAGCTAAATTATTCACTTGCACTTCTTGGCTTCTAAGAGCCCTGTATATATTTTATGAATGGAGGAATGCTAGGTAAATTGAGCTTCCTCATGAAAGTAATGATTGGCATTTTGGGTCCATTCAACAAAGTAATATTCTAAGCTGGTACAACCACTATGGAGAACAGTATGTAGGGACCTTAGAAAACTGTACATAGAACAATCATATGACCCAGCAATCCCACTCATGGGCATAGATCTACTTTTTCCTTTGCTTTTCTTTTTTTTTCTTTCTTGGCCGCCCAGCAGCACATGGAATTCCCAGGCAACTCCAAGCCGCATTTGCCGGAGACCAAACCAGACCAGACCAAAGCCATGCAGTGATGCCGCTGATCCCATTGAGTCACAGTGGGAACTCCACCAAATCATGTTCTTACTTCAAATCCAGGGCTTCATTTTGGCTTTTTGTTTGTTTGTTTAGCTCTGTTTGGCCCAGAGCATGCAGAAGTTTCTGGGTCAGGGATTGAACCCACACAGCAGCAGTGACCCGAGCCACAACAGTGACAACCCTGGATCTTTAACTGGCTCAGCCACCAGGGAATTCCAATTTTGAGTTTTTTATGTGAAAATACAGGCTAAATTAAAATACGGTGCCTTTAGTCTATGATGGAGTGAACGGTGTGTAAAGGAATTTTCTTTCACAACAACTTACCTGCCTGTATTTTTGCTCTGATTAATTCAGCTATCATTTAATTTAAAATTTGAATGGTTCATGTGGGATAACTATCTTTGTGCTTAAAGAAGGCCACTTCCTTTCAACATTTTCTTCCTTCAGTTTCTGCCCTTAAGCTTTTGACTCCTTTTAAAAGGTATGAGACCAAAAACCTAAAGAAATGTGTCGCCAGGTTGTAGAAGCCAAAATGTGTGCGTATGTACTTCTGTATGTATATTTTAAAAACCAGCACTGTGTATCCCAGAAGCTGTACAGCATTTTTAGAGCTTATATAAGTATATTTGTGGGGGCAGGTGGCATTTCTGGCCCTTTGGGTAAAGTAACATTTTTTGGTAACTTTTATGGCTGCACCCAAGGCACATGGAAGTTTCTGGGCCAGGGATTGAGTGCACTGCAACTGCGGCAGCACCAAATCCTTGAACTCACCGCCCCTGTCTGGGGATCAAACCCGTACCTCCATGGTGACTTGAGCTGCTACTTGAGTCTGATTCGTAACCCACTGAGACATAGCGGGAACTCCTAAAGTAACCCTTTTAGTTCCGATCCCCATTGTCTGCAGCAGTCATGTCGTGACATTCACAATGGCCTCATCCAAGGAGAGGCCTTTAATGTTTTCCATAGGAATTGATGAACTCTCCATAATTGCAAAGCTACTAGTAGTCATAATAGATATTCTTGGTTTCGCCAGTGATTTTACTTCCTCGATAGATTAACCGGGACATCATCCCTTCCACCGATGGCAGGGAGGAAGCGGAGGGCCAGTTCAGAGACCCTGTGTTGGATGTCATCCTTCTCCTTGTGAGAAACTTACCACTTTGCTCCATGTGGTATCCTGTTTCAGTGCAAGGAACTTTTGAGAATAGTGATAGATATGCCACAGTATATGCTTAGTTACAATGTATTTATGGAGAAGTATCTTATTTTTAGTAAAAGAGTTCAATCGAATGTCCCACCTATTTCCCACTGATTAATATTCTAACATTAATAAGAGGAAATAAAAGTTATTGCAGCAGCAAATACTCTCATGATTTTCTAAGAAGAGCTCTATGCATTTGACCTGATTTACCATTAGTGTATTCACCAAGAGTGAAACCTCAAGCTTATTTTGGGTTTCTATGTATCATACTCCAGAAGTACTTGTGGTTTCGTGTAAGCCGATTCATAGTAGAAACAGAAGACCTTGCTTATGTTTTTAATCTCTTCATCCTAGAAATGTCCTAGAGAGGGAATCGATGTTTGTAGAAGTGCTTAGTACAGTGGCTAGCTTTGTCAGTTATCAGTAGGTGTAATTCTTGTAACTGACTGTAAAACATGTTAGGAAGTTTAAATATTTATGAACTATTATTCTCTGGAGAGAAGAAAACATTTTAGGAAATTCGGTCTGTTCAATGCATGTACAGAGAAAAGGCTCTTCCTGTGGGGTGGCTGGACACATTAGACAGCAGAAGCCATGCGTAAGTGGAGTTAGATTCATTCCTTTTTTATTAGATGCCTTCTGGGCTTCTTGTAATTCGGAGAAAAGTCCTTTCTAATCCTGAGCATTTTAAAAATTCTCTTGTGGTTTGGTTTCCTTTTTCCTTTTCATGGATTCCTTATCTTCCATTCAGTTTTTGAACTTCAAGGGATTCCTGCTTGTGGAAAGTCTGAGAGATGTATCCAAGCTTTATTTCTGTCCAGTTGGGTTTCCACTCACTGCAGTCTTCTCATTGTATAAACACATAGACTAGTGTTTCATTTCAGAGGAAAGCATGGGTCAGTTTATTGCGTACAGGCTAAAAATCTCCTTTGCTTTTACTTAGGTTTCTGATAGTCACGAAAAAGCAACAAATCTGTTACATGAAAATCTCATGATACAGGATGAGATTGCCACGTTAAAACGAGAAATAGACACAATAAAAAATGAGAACCTGGAAAAGGAAAGGAAATATTTAGAGGACATTGAAATTGTAAAACAAAAGAATGATGAACTTCAAAAGGCAATAAAACTTAGTGAGGAAAAATTGACACAGACATACAGTGGACAGCTTCATGATCTGACAGCTGAGAATACAAGGCTGAAGTCTAAACTGAAGAAGGAAGAACAAAAGACAGAAAGCCTGGAAACAGATGTTGCGTTATATTGTTCCAAGCTGACTACTGCCATGAGTGATCATGAGCAAAGTCAGACAGCAAAAAGAGACCTGGAACTCACCTTTCAGAGAGCAAGAGGTGAGTGGCTATGCTTACAGGACAAAATGAATTTGGAGATGTCTAACCTGAAAGATCACAACAAGCTACTTTTGCAGCAATTGTCTGAAACCCAGCGTAAATTCAGTAGCCTAGACATTGAGATGCATCACACGAGAGATGCTCTCAGAGAAAACTCTTTGCTGTTAGAGCAGGTAGAGAGAGAACTGAGCCAAGCACAGTGTCAGAAGAAGGAAAGTGAAGACCTGTGTCGACGTGAACAAGGCAAAGTGAAGGAATACATGGGCAAGCAGGAGCGCTTGGAGGAGAGATTAGCCCAACTAGAGAGTGTAAACCTGTTGCTGCAAGAACAGCTGGATGATGCAAAAAACAAAATCGAGAGCAAAGAGAAGATGGTAATGGGTAGCCAAGAACGGTTTCAGGATATCCTGAAGACCTTTCAAGACCAAAGGGAAAAGGAAAGTCTGATGCTGGAGGAAAGCCTTAAGAAGTTAACCAATGAGCTTCATCTTCTCAAGGAGAAGCTGTCTCGGGCTAAAAATGTGAAAACACAGAGAGCAGTAAGTATCCAGAAAGAGAAGGGATTCTCAGACTTGCTGAAGGGAAGTTCAGAGTAACATTTACGGTGACCACAACGGAATCTAGTTGAATGTCAAAACTGATATCTATATGTCTGTATATCTATATGTATATGTATATGCTATCAGTCAGCCTGAAAGCCTCCTTTGTAATCAGCAAACAAAAATTAGACCTGAGAGGTGCTTGGCTTTGGGTCAAGACATTGTGTCACCTATGCAGTTGTAAGAGATGATGTTATAAATTGTTCGTAGATATAGATGTTTGTTAACGATGTACTGTTACGGTGCCAAGACGATAATTTCTGTCTCTGTGTCACCACATTGTGAGAGCATGATGGAGAAGATAAGTGAAATGCTCATACCTCAGATGAGTACTTTGATATTAAGATTCGGTTGTGTGGATGACCTTGCCAGCCCATCAAGATTTCCCAGAGGGACTCATGTATGAGTGCTGTGTCTCATAGTTCTTTTCCTTCAGTAGCTTTTCAGACCTTTCTCATTGGTACAGTGTTATTTTTATTCATGTCCATTTGATGTAAGTTTGGAAATATTTCAATCTCAAATCATGTATTCTTATGGCGTCTCAACTCTTTAAAGGCATCTCCTTTTCATCAAACCATAATCTGGCACCCATGGGGTGAGTTTTGGCAGACCTGCATTTGACTTAATCTTCCCACTGCTACTTATAATTTACTTTGGCCATTTTTACGAGTGACTGGTTCCTCATTCTCATTTCACGCCTGAGCTGCTCTTATTTGATATGAGTTTGTCCAACCCAGATTGAACTGTAGCTCTCTGATTGATTAGTTTGGCATTGGAGTCCCATTTTCAGCCTAATGCGAGGTGGCAGGATTCATGAGGAGCCTTCGTGGAGTGGGTGGGGGGGAGGGCAGCAGGGGCTGCGGTCAGGGAGGCAGGTGGAGGCCAGGTTATCAAGGGCCCTGGAGGCCATGGGCATGGCCTCATTTTTATTCTGAGTGAGGAATCCGCTGGAAGGACTTGAGCATGGGATTGAATGTGTGAGGAACTCTGGGTTTGGTTTCATTTTTAATTATAGTGAGGTAGAGTTGATTTACAGTGGGAAATCGGAAGATAATTGGAGCCTCTAAGAAAAAGGAAGGAAGATGTTACACAGAGTGGAATTTACCGTTACTCATTCGACCTATACACCTATTTTTTCCTATTTCTTTCTTTCTTTTTTGGGAGGTCGGGGTGGTGGGCTGTGCCTAGGGCATGTGGAAGTTCCAGGGCCAGGAATGGAACCCACACCACAGCCCCAAACCATTGCCGTGACAACACTGGATGCTTAACCTGCTGGGCAGCAAGAGGATGCCCTTATTCTATTTCTTTTTCACATCCATTTCTTTATGAGATTTCAGGAGGTGGTAAGCTCTGCCAATTCATTGGCGAGGGTGGAGGAGTGGGTGGCAAGGCTGAATCTGTCCTCTAAGTAACTTAATGTTGATAAGGCAAGAGGGTAACACCTTCTGAATCTTTCACCAAATTCCATGAGCTGGAAGGTGCACATGCAAAGGGAAGAAGGTGAGTTGATGTCTGTGGGGATAGTTTTTGAATTACCTATGTTGGAGTTATCTTTTATTAATATAAATAATAATAGGGTGATTTATAAAATCAGTGGTAGTGTATCTTATTAGGCAGTTATGGGACAACATCAACAAGAACTGGCTGGGAGTTCCCGTCATGGCACAGCACAAGCGAATCTGACTAGGAACTGTGAGGTTGCAGGTTCGATCCCTGGCCTTGCTTAGTAGATTAAGGATCCCACGTTCCTGTGGCTGTGTTGTAGGCTGGCAGCTGTAGCTGTAATTGGACCCCTAGCCTGGGAACGTCCATATGCCATGAGTGCAACCCTAAAACAAACAAACAAAAAAAAGAATTTAAAAAATGATTACTGGCTGATACCCTAAAAAAGCTGTCCAGGTCAGAGGCTTCACTGGAAGTCAAGTCACATTATTGTGCTAATTTAGAAGATGAGGCATAAGATTTAAAAAAGAAATTACAAATCACAAGTCAAGTATGTTTGAGATTGTTAAATGTGAGTGTCCACGGTTAATGTATAACACAAAGTGTTTCAGGAGACTAATTTTCAAGGATAGCTTTCTTTTTTTATTTTCGTTACCATTATTTCATTACCATTTTATTGTTTTATAATGTGCTTATTTCTTAAACTCTGACTTTTATTCTGATGTTTTGTATTATATAATTTTTCTTAGGCTATTTCCCCTTGGGAAAGTAGAGAATGATGCATCATTCCTCACAGAACTTGAGAGTCTGTTTTTTTCTATTAAACAGTAAGTTTTGGTGATGTCTCTATCACCATGATGAGGCAAGCCAGATAAAAGTCAGAGGATACTGTTTAATGGAATGTTCCAGAAAACTGTCATTTCTCATCTTCACTTTTGTGAAAGAGTATAGAATGTGTGTATATTTCTTTCTTGGATTTCACGTTATCTCGTGCAGTGAGGTCATTCTACAAACCGGTTGAAGTTAGGCGTTGCTTTTATTTTCTTTTCAAATTAACTATTGTAAATGCATGGAGATATTTAGATCTTGTCTAGTTTGCGTAGCCAAAATAAGGAATTAAGAAATTATCTAGGTGCTACCATTGGATTAAAAAAAACCCGTATTGAGATTTGTATGCTTCATAGGTCATATAATCCACTCCTTTAAGATGTGTAGTTCAGTATCTACTAGTTTATTCAGAGTTGTGCAACTTTCACCACAATCAATTTTGGCCCATCACCCCAAAAAGAAACTCTGTATCTCTTTGGGGTCGCTCACAGCCCCCATCTCCCTCAGCCCCAGGCAACCACCAGGCTAATTCCTGTCTCCATAGCTGTGCCTGTTCTGGGGGTTTCATACAAATGGACTCACATGGACTTTTGGACCTTGTGGTTAGCTTTTTTCATTTGACATAAAGTTCTCAAGGTTCCTCCATGGTAGAGCCCATTATCAGCACTTCCATGTCTGTTCATTGTGGAACAGTACAGTGTTACATGGTCAAAACATTGACCCACTCATCAGCTGATGGGCCTTTGGGTTGTTTCCACATTGGGGCTATAAATAATGCTGCTGTGAACATTCCTTTTCAAGTCACTGTGTTGACTCGTTTTATTCCCTGCTGTTGGATTTTCTCCTGTGAGTTAACTGGCTAATGTCACCTTTTCTTTGCCTTTCCTCATGCTGTCCTTTCTGTCTTTTCCCTTTCTTTTCCTGTCACCTAGTCCTCCATTTATTCAGACAGGGCTTCCAGTCTCTCCTTCCTTTCGCACGAAGCTTTCTCTGACTGTTCCTCCTGTCATTGACCCTATTCTCATTGTCCCCTGTCATTGGTCTGTGCAGAACAGTTTATCCCATCATTTTTACTCTGTTTAATTTTTTTTCATAAGAGACAATCTTGTCTAAGTATAAATTTGTCTAACAGGGACTATGAAACTATATGCATGGCACCAGTCCTTGCATAAACTGAAAATATTTTAGCTTAAGTGTTATTACTAGGATAAGTTTAAGCACTTTTATCATAGGCATAATTTCATTGTGGAGATATTAGTATGAAAAAGCCTTTATTAAATGGTATTTTAATCAATTAAATACAAAATGGAAAGTACTTGAACTCATAGAGAAGAATTGTTCAATTAAATGTTCATTTTTGCCCTCACTATGAAAAAAAATCTAATTTTCTTTAGTATGCAGCTGAAAGTGGAATTTACAGATTGATAGCATTTCACTAACTGTAAAGTTCTGAGAATAGCTTTTCTTTTCCTTTTTTGTGTTTTGCTTTTTTTAGGGCTGTACCCATAGTGTATGGAAGTTCCCAGGCTACGGGTCGAATCAGAACTGCAGCTACTGGCCTAAACCACAAGCAGAGCAACTCAGTATCAGAGTCACGTCTTGGACCTGCCTCACAGCTCAAGGTCAATGGTGGATCCCTAACCCATGGAGTGAAGCCAGGGATCAAACCCACGTGCGCATGGATGCCAGTCGGATTTGTTTCCATGGCACCACAATGGGAACTTCCAAGAATAGCTTTTCTGATATCCATTCTCCATAAGCTGAATTTTCTCATCTGAGTCCTTGGTAGAATAGGTTGACATAAACAGTCCCTGGGAATAAACCAATTCAGAACTTTGACCTAATAGCCATGCCAGTGGATTGATTCCTCTAACGGTCATGGAAGTCTTGTATCACTCAATCCAGGAGGTGCTCTCTGCATTGTAGTCTGTGACCACTGCCCACTGAGTGGTGCAGAGAGGAAGTAAGTTCCAAATGACTATATAAGTGGAAAAAAGTACTAGTTGGTTGGTGGAATTAATGGAAGGTTTTGAAGTACTGGGCATATATTCTGGGCCTCAAGCTCCCCACCGACAGCCACTTTCACTAAAATGAAGACTGATTTGAGGGTGACTTGTATATGAGACCATGTCCGTAGGCATGCTAGGTGCCTAAATATTAAATTGTTGAGAACATACAGTATAGCAAGAGTAATAATGCTGATGGCAAACCCTTAGCACTTGCTAGGTGCCACCCAGTCTTCTAAGTACATTATGTGTATTCCCCATTGTAATCTTCCCAATATCCCAGTGAGGTAGATGCTATTATTATCTCCATTTTACAGACAGAGAAACTGAGACAGAAAATTTAAGTAATTTGCTCCAGGACATGGGGCTAATAATGGATGGGATTGGAACTGAGAGTCATGCATGTTGGCTCCTGAGTAGATACTGTCTCTCTAACTAGTCCATGAGATCTCTGGTTGTCACCAAAAGCAGTGTTAGCTGTCATCATCACTAGAAGTGCCACAGTGACTCGCTGGTGTGGATATTTAATGTTGTAGTTGAGTGTAGCTTAGAAGACAATAATGTACATGCGGAGTTCCCACTGTGGCACATTGGAAGCGAACCCAACCAGGAACCATGAGGTTGCAGATTCAATCCCTGGCCTCACTCGGTGGGTTAAGGATGCGGCGTTGTTGCCGTGAGCTGCGGTATTGGTCGCAGACCTGGCTTGGATCCTGCATTGCTGTGGCTGTGTCTTAGGCAGCAGCTATAGCTCTAATGAGACCCCTAGGCTGGGAACCACCACATGCCACAAGTGTGGCCCTAAACAATAAGAAAATACATACACACATACATATGTGTGTGTACATATATGTGTGTGTATATATTCACATATACATACATATGTACATATATGTGATATAGTACATGTGTGTATGCACATATACATGTGTGTATGTACACATGTATTATACATTTACCCATGTGTGTATGTGTACACATGTGTATCTATACATGTACTGTGTGAATGTGTATACATGTATGTACACATATGTGTTGTGTGGATATGTGTGTGCATGTGTGTGTGTGTGTGTTTATACATAAATGTTTCCTGTAAGGAAATTCTCTTTCCCCAATCTGCCAACGTATAAATGTGTATATTTACTTGATAAAATGGAATTTAATGCATTAATAATATTACGTTTAATACTAGGGGAGAAGTTGATAACTTGTAAAGGACCAGATAGCCAATATTTCAAGTTTGTGGGCTATAAGGTCTCTGTTACAACAACTCCTGTCTATTCTAGTGGCACAAAAAGTAGCCATAAACAATATGCAGATGAACAAGACAAGAAAACAGATATATCTGTACTAGATTATCAGTAGGTAAAAACATTGTTTTCCTTTGTTTTAGCTGCAAGAAGCACAAGATCGATATATGGAGGCCGTGAAATGTACTGAGAAGATGCAGGATCAAATGCAAAAGTAAGATTTAAAGCAGCACAGAGAATAAGTAGGGATTAAGTATGAAGCACATAAGCAGTACAGTGTAAGAATTATATCAGGAAAGATGACAAATAAGACATCATTGGGGAGCCGGGTAAAAATTTCAGTTTTGGGGTGTTGTGAAATGTTTTTTCCCCATTATTTCTAAATTTCTCTCATTATCCGCAAAACCCTACTAGAAAAACAACAAAATGGCCAAAACATCTACCTTTCAAAAATTTCAGAATTTATGTAATGGAACCTGTGGATGTTCGTGTACAATTGGTGTGGTTGTCTTAACAATCTATGTGTGAGAATAATTATTTTGAAATACACATTTTAGGCTTGAAAAGGAAAATGCCGAGTTAAAAGGTACAAACAAAATGCAAGCGGGCACAATTGAAGAGCTTCAGAAAAACCTGCTGAGTCTAAGTTCGGTAAGTCAGTTTTTTTCTGTCGTACTGAAAAGGAATTTTAATTGTGTTACCAATATTATATGAGAATATTTTAGAAAAGAGGAAAAGTCTCATTGATAAAAAGCAGTTACGGCATTTATAGTGATACTCTTTGCTACGAATAGCATACTTCCTCTTTATAGAAGACATTAACTGAATTCATAAAATGAGTGATTTTTGTAGGAAGATTTTAATTAGAAAGACTGTGGAAGCACTCCCATTGTGGCTCAGTGGCTTATGAACCCTACTAGTATCCATGAGGATGTGGCCTCGCTCATCGTGGATTAAGGGTCCAGTGTTGCCAAGGCTCTGGTATAGGTCTCAGCAGCAGCTCTGATTCAACCCCTAGCCTGGGAACTTCTGTATGCCACAGGAGTGGCTTTAAAAAAAAAAAAAAAAAAAAAGACAAGAGAGAAAGAAAGAGAAGAATAGAAAAGTTGGGGACTGAACATCCAGGGTTAGTGTCATTTAGAAACGAAGTAGGCTTAGAGGAGGGCCTCTTCAGGTCACATTGTGTAAGTTCAGTTGAGTTCTCTGGAGGAAGAGTGTCATAAATACCAAGGGAATAGATCAGCACTATGTGATAAATAAGGAAAAGGTTATAGTATATTTCTCAGTACCCACCAATTGGGAGCTTAGAATCTGAGATGAAAACTCTTAATCTTCTTTTTAGCGCCATCACATGTTCCATTAAGTATATCTTTGAAGCCTTACATTCTCCTTAGACTTCTGGTTACCAGTTCTTTCTCCAGGTGGAAAGTAGCTGTGTTAAGAACACTTCTCTCTCGATCTCTCTCGCGCTCTAGTAATAATTTACGGCATTCAGGGAGTTATAGATGATCATGTTTGAATACCTGAGTGAATTCTTTTATAAAGTCAAAGTCCTTACTACAGTAGTATTTTTTCTTAAAAAAAAAAACCAATCTTTTATTATTATTTTTTTCCTTTTAGGGCCATGCCTACAGCATAGGGACATTACCAGGCTAGGGGTCGAATCGGAGCTGCATCTGCAGGCTTACGCCAGAGCCACCGCAGTGCCAGATCTGACCTGCATCTGTGATCTAGAGCACGGCTTGTGGTCACGTGGGCTCCTTAACCCACCGAGCAGGGCCAGGGGTAGAACAACCCGCATCCTCATGGATACCATGCCCGGTTCTGAACCCACTGAGCCACAGGAGGCATTCGCACAGGAGTATTTGTAAACACATAGTTGTAGAGAAATATAACTCAGCATTATTAGGAACATACTATGAACACCAACCTTTGTCTTGTATTTAATATATTTTGATTTTTTATAAAGTTTGCTAGACCATAATACATTTATATATTATATATATCTTTTAATGTATAAAGAAAACCTATAAAGCAGAGGCTTTTGATTCTAGTATATCCCTAATAATAGTATTGATACATGACTGATCTAGTATATCTAAATGCTGAAATATATTGTATAGATTGAGAGAGAGTCAAGACGAGAGATGTAACAGAGAGAGTGGAGTTAAGTGAGAACAGGGAACTCTCTGTTTGAAAATATGGAAGTTATTTCAAATTCACATTAGGAAAAGAAAGCTAAGTCCTGGACAAGGTGCTCCGACGCTTCTGAATGCCATGTCGCTGATGTTGAAGAAGAACTGAAAGAAACTTTCATCTTCACCTTTTTTTGGTTATGCATGTTAGTTTTGATTTGATGTTGTTTCTTGACAAAGAAATCCTCACTTTGAAATGAATAAAATGATGTCTTATATTTAGTCTAGCAAAACCTGTATTCATCGATAATCACGTTCAGCTCAGTTTTATGCCATACTGTGTTTATTCAGACGGAGACACTTGGGCCCTTCTGTTTCTTATCGTTTCTAAGTTACTGTTTGGTGCATACTTAACAGGCCTAACTAATTCTATCTGACTGTTTGGTATCGTCTTCGTAGGTGTTTTTAATCTTTTGAGAAGAAAGGGAGAGGACATAAATAAGCATTTCACCCAGGCTTTCCACTAAGAGTATAATGTCTAATTATGTAAATTAGGTTCTTCATCTCTATTCATTACATGAGAACATTTGAACCTGCAACACTCTTAAAGAAAAAAGGTGTAGAAGTTATTTGTGGGGGAGAGTTCTGATTTCTCTCTTCCTAATAGGATCTGCACATTATGGACACATATGAACACATCGAACAAATGAAGCCACCATTTATGATTTTTTCCTAAAATCACCTCCTTGTTGCAAACTCACTAGAAGGAAAAATGACTAGCAAAAAATACAGAATCATCTCTGGAAGAGCATTTGTTCCTTTTAAAGTATCTCTAGCAATAGGTACATTTCACATGATTCTTGAGAAATTTTACAAATGTCAGTATCTCTAGCCATTAAACTAACAGGTAAGGTTTTTGTATATGCATGTGAAACTAACATGCAAATTCTTCCATATCAAAAATTCAGAAATCCTTGCGACTTGATTTTTCAGTCCCTTTGTTCGCTCCTCATGTCAGTACTAGGTCCTCTTTGATACTCTTAATTGTATTTTAAAATCTTTCAAATCTCCAACTTGGACAATCATAGTTTTATTAATTTTTGTACTAGATCATTTTAGCAACCATTAACTACCATTGTATAAAACACTAGATAGGCAACTGGAGTTATTAGAGTGCTATTCACAGGAGAATTAAAAACAGAGTGTGATTTTATTTTATTTTATTTTACCTTAATTTATTTTATTGTTTTGTCTTTCTAGGGCTGCACCCATGGCATATGAAGGTTCTCAGGCTAGGGGTCGAATCAGAGCTGAAGCTGCTGTCCTACACAACAGCCACTGCAACGTGGGATCCCAGCTGCCTCTGGGACCTACAGCACAGCTCATGGCAATGCCAGAATCCTTAACCCACTGAGCAAGGCCAGGGATCAAACCTGCATCCTCATGAATGGTGGTCACATCCATTTTTGCTAAGCCATGACAGGAACTCCAAAACTATAGAGTGTGACATTTTAAACAGGGTTTTTAATTTTTTTCTTACATTATATGACTACTTAAAAACACTGCATAATTCAACAATCATGTAAGCACTTGCAAGTGAAAACTTTTTTAGGATTCATTTTTTAAAAAGACATTCTGGTAGCATCTAGAATTGGTATTTTACAGTTAAATGATTTTGTTAAACATGTATTGCTGTAATATCCCAAAATTATCTGTAATATATGTGTATTGCTGTAATATCCCAAAATGCTGTAATATCCCAGCATTGTCTCTGCTGTAGCATGAGTTTGATGTCTGGCCCAGGAATCTTCATAGGCCTTGGGTGCTGCTGTACAAGAAACTAAAAAAAGATCACAGTGGCAGTAAGTGGCTTACTAAATGATGAAGGTATTTTCTGTTTGTTTGAGTATTTTTTTGGCATGTGGAAGTTCCTGGGCCAGGTACCAAACCTGTGGCACAGCAGCAACCCGAGCTGCCACATTAACAAAGCTGATTTTGAACCTGCTGAACCACAAGGGAACTCTGAGGATACCTTTTTAAAACCTGAAGGACCATAAGATGATAGCAGTTAAGGAAGTGACAGCTAGAACAGGCGTGTGGATTTCTGACTTGGGGTGCGTTAAGTTTCAGTAGACTGTGATCAGTTACCTCCTACAGGTATATTAGTGCTCTGGCACTTGAGGCCCTCTCGAGATTTTATTTTATTTTTTTATTTTTTTTTTTTTTTGCCTTTTTGTCTTTTGTTGTTGTTGTTGTTGTTGCTATTTCTTGGGCCGCTCCCACGGCATATGGAGGTTCCCAGGCTAGGGGTCTAATCGGAGCTGTAGCCACCGGCCTACGCCAGAGCCACGGCAACGCAGGATCCGAGCCGCATCTGCAACCTACACCACAGCTCACGGCAACGCCGGATTGTTAACCCACTGAGCAAGGGCAGGGACCGAACCTGCAACCTCGTGGTTCCTAGTCGGATTCGTTAACCACTGCGCCACGACGGGAACTCCCCCTCTCGAGATTTTAAATATTTTGACCTTAAATAAATTCCTATTGTTGAATACCAACTATGGGCCTGGCACTTGGACACAGAATGTACCAGCTGAGGGGTTAGGCTGTCGTGGTAGAAGCAGAAAAACAAATCTTTCCGATATCACTGTAAGACCTTCATGGGAATAACCTGACATGGAGACGGTTAGGTTAGACAACACTGGGGGAGTTTGGCAGAGGATGGGCGTGAGGGTGGAATGGAGGTTGTTAGAAGAGAGCTGAGGGTGACAAGAGCTGCCAAGGGATGGAGCCAGTCATGTGAAGGTTTGGAGAAGGGACCATCTGGACAGAGAGAAGACTGGGTCCCTTCTGTTCATCATTTCACTCTCATATCCTGGAATGACCAGGATCATTTTTTCCAGCCACACCGGGGGACAACTGCCAGGGTCCCAAGCCCTAGGCACAGGCCCAGGGCGAGCACCAGGTACCCCAGTCTGTTCCCTTCCTTATGATCATTTTGATTATTATTTTTGCACGTAGAAAAGAAAATGTGCATAATAAGGGCCTGGCACATTTGGGGGCTTAATAAATACATGTTCTCATTCCTCTCTTATGAACGCTTGCTCTCCTTTTTTGAGAAATTACATAATTATATTGAAATTTCCTTGCTATTAATCTTGAAGGTTTTTCTTACTATTTTGTTATTACCTTTTCTGTTCAACTGTTTCTCCCATCAATAAATATTTTATCAAATAATTGATCCTTTTAAGCCCTGGTATAGGTAAATGAAGCAGTTTGTACAATATTCTATTTATACTCAACAGGGTTTATATGCCAAGGTTTCTTTTCATGCCAAGTATGTTATTTTAATACTAAAATATTTGTCTTTAGAAATAGTTTAAATTTATAGCAGGTATACTTCTTTAAGAACTTGTTGAAATATGTGTATATATATATATATAATTATGCAGTTAAAATATCCTCTTCTTTCGGTCGAGAATGCAAAGTCAAGTTATGTGTTTTGAAGTTAATCCTTGGATGAAATGTGTTATGTAATTCAGTATTTTGTGGGTGAAAAAACTGACTCAGGATTTCCATGCTCTGTTTACAGAGTCAATCGCCAAAAGAGGGGATGAAAGAATAGAATTGTTCTGGCGAGCATGTGTGAAGTTTTCAATTTAAATATTTGAATTTTCAATCCATGTTCTGTCATTTTTAAGTCTACATGTTTCTAAAGTAGGACATTAAAAATAAAGTAGGGAAATCCAGGTATTTTCTTAGAGAGGGATGAGAAAAACTTTATGCAACTCAGTTATTAAACTAAATTTTAACAGTGTCCTTCTGAGAGTCTTTCACAGAAGTACGTTGATCATTTTTCTGGAGCTTCAGGTCAAAGAGGTAAAAGTAGAGTAAATGGAGAAGTAGAAGGTAAGAATGTTATTTTTTTAAAAAGTCAATGTACATATATGATGATAAAACAGGAATTCTGACATATTCCTTTTTTTTTCCAAACATTATTCTGTGTTGGTCATTTATGACTTCCTTGCTTTAGTAATTAATTAATTTTTATTTATTTGGATTTTTTAATTTCCCCAGTACCTTATTTTTTTTCTACTGTACATCATGGTGACCTAGTTACACATATATGTGTACATGCTTTTTTCTCACATTATCATGCCCCATCATGGGTGACTAGACGTAGTTCCCAGTGCTACACAGCAGCATCTCATTGCTAATCCATTCCAAGGCAATAGTCGGTATCTATTAACCCCAAGCTCCCAATCCATCCCACTCCCTCCCCCTCCCACTTGGCAAATACACACACACATACAAGTCTATTCTCCAAGTCCATGATTTTCTTTTCTATGGAAAAGTTCATTCGTGCCATATGTTAGATTCCAAATATAAGTGATATCATATGGTATTTGTCTTTCTTTTTCTGAGTAACTTCACTCAGTTTGAGAGTCTCTAGTTCCATCCATGTTGCTGCAAATGGCATTATTTTGGTCTTTCTTATGGCTGAGTAGTATTCCATTGTATATATACACCATATCCAACCCCCCCAAAAATGCTAAAATGTATTTATTTGTTTTTTGACTGCACCTGCAACATGAGGAAGTTCCTGGGCCAGGGATTGGACCTGAGACGCTGCAGTGACAAAGCCAAATCCTCAACCTCTAGGCCACCAGGGAACTCCCGGATATATTCTCCTAGCCAGTGGAAAGCACCTGTTGAATGCATAGTGAGGAAACAGATGAGAAAGGAAGGAACTTGTGGGGCATGTCAAGTGTCAGCAACAGTTTAAACTGAGAGTCCCCTTTAAGTAGCTAAATGATTCATTAGTTCCATTCAAGATCATTTACAACCTTAGGAAAGTCAGGAGACAGGGAAGCGGAGAAGAAGAATGAAGGATGAGAGAGGCAGAGACTACAGGGTGTGAATGAAGGAAAAGGAAGCAGGGTGCTATGGTGGAAGGTGGCAAAGTACAGTGGTTCCTTAGAAAAAGGAGGGGAGGAGGGTCTGAACTGTGAGATGGATATCCAGCAGCAGAACTTGTCGGCGAAGTACAGCCTAATAATCGCAGTCTTACTGTTCTCATTGTGAGGAAGGCATTCAGGACGGAGTTCCCTGGTTGAGCAGCACTGTGTGTTCCCCTCCGTGAGTGGTCATGGGCATATGTGGTCAACTGCAATTGAATATACATGCATGTCATAGAAAGGTTGCTGTTTTAGGGGATGGTGTCATATGGGCCAGAAGGGGAGGACTGGAAAGAAGAAGAGAGCAGGGCACGGTATGGGGGGGATCAAGGAAGCTGTAGGCTGATAGAGTCCATTAGAAATTTACAGGACCTTGAAGCTAGATGTCAGAAGGATTAATTAAGTTGAAGTAATGGAGAAGCAGATTCAATAAAGACCAGACTTTCTCAGATTTAATGAGTGACCAGAGATCTTGTGGCTCTCTGGTGCATCTTCTGAGCCACAGGTGTGGGATTCTGCATTTCTCGCAAGCCCTCAAGGGATGCCCAGGTCGCTGGTCTTCAGGCCAGTGTGCAGACTTGTGTTAGAGAAATCTGAGGGACAAGTCATTGGCTAGTTCAAGATATAACATGATTAAGGAAAAGCATTCTTTCCGGTTCTTTTTTGGTCTCCTTCTTGCTTTTTCTGGCCTCACCCAAAGCATTTGGATGTTGCCGGGCCAGGGATGGAACCCACACCACAGCAGCGACCTGAGCCACTGCAGTAGCAGTATCCAGTCGGGAACCTGCCAGGCTGCAGAGCACTCCTGTTTTTCTTTCTGACCATGTTTATAGCTAGAAGGCAGGAAAGAGGTGAAGGAGGGATTATCCATGTGAGATGCTACAGCCAAGCAGGAGGGAAAAAGGAAGTGGTGGGGATGATCCTTCAAAACACGTAAAAGGGGCAGAATTGAGACCACAGATCTAGAGATTGCCTTTGAAGAGGGGAGGACATGGTGAAAGGAAGGAGGAAAGAAAGAAAGACGTTAAGTGGATGATTGTGGTGTTAGTGAGGAAATTGGAGAGAATGCCTTACAAGTGGCTTCAGTGTATTTGTATTTGGCTCTTGTTTTTATTAAGAGGGCTAATTTTTTGTTAAGATCCTTTTGAACATTGGCATGAGATACCAAACCCAACAGATTGTGGAAACAGAAGAAATGAATAGATTCACTCCCTGAATGATAAATTGGTATTATCAGTAAATGCTACACTGATTTTTAAATACAAAATATCACTGATATCTAATATGGCTGTTGCATTTGAATTTATTTTGTCCTTTTTGACAACAGTATTTCAATATTGAATATTTTCTATACATTATTCCTCAGATGTGCCTCATAGACCTCCTTGGGCGAGTGGATCAGGCAACTCTAAGAGGGCTAAACGAGAGGATCCAAGAAATAGAGGCATAGAAGAGGCCCACACGGGTATGGAAAATTGAATATTTCTATGCAGTATTACTCTGCAAGTATATATCCCAGATGGTCAATTCCACACACTCTCTCTGATGAGAAATGAATTGTACATTCAACTGAAGTGCCATCCCAAATGTGTGCCTCCTAAATCAGAGAGCAAATTGAAGATGATGATAAACGCTTGCAATATAATGGGGGTCCATGCTGCCACGGTATTGCACGAAAGAGAGGCTGTTGCGTTTTCCCATCAGCTCTCACTTTATCCCCTTGGGATCATGATCTATTCCTCTGATTAGAAACGACTTTTCTCTTTATCAGCCAGCATGTTCACATTGCTGTGTGTGCACTTTGCTAGTGCAAAATCATTGGAAACATAGCATTCCTTCCTTTTGAAATCTTAACTGCATGTTTTGTTAAACCTACATGCCTCTTGCTTATTCCAGGTCTATAATGAATGCACACTTCTCTCGGGTTCCTGTCCCTGTCCTAACTCCCCGCACCCAAGAGAGAACACCAAAACCTAACACACTCATTGTCAGAGCCAAGCAGCCGAACTCTACTTGGTACTGACTCTGCATAAATGAATACCTAGCTTTCGTGTTTATAGCTAATTGATACACGTTCGTTTTGCCTTTTAGCTTCTCCGGAAAAACATCCTCACTCGAAGGTAACGCTTTTAGACTTTTAGCTTGAAGTAAGAACTACAGATTTTATCGTGTGTATGTTATTTTTAATCAACTCTATTCCAAACCCATTCAGCCTCCAATTGGAGTCAACAGTGCTGTTCGTAAAAAAACAGTTGGAACAAAGAATTTGCAAGCGTCCAGATCAGGTAAATTTCGCAATACAAATGTAACTCTGAAAAGTAGGACACTAAAATAGTTGAAATGCTCACAGTCTTCTTACTCATGATTCTGCTACTATTTTTTTTTTAATTTAATGGGAGGATTTGAGGTAAATAAGGTAGATGTTACTGTTGGTATCTAAGCTTTGAAAGGTATTTCCAAGCATAAGAAACATAGATTTCGTTGTCTATTTATGCAGTTTTTGGTTCCTGTTTTTAAAATAGAGACAAACAGCAGCATGCCATTATGTGGAATGCTAGTTGAAATGGATTCTCTCTCTCTCTCTTTTTTTTTTAATGTTTTTATTGTAGTTGACTTACAGTGTTCTGTCAAGTACAGCAAAAGGACCCAGCCATGCACACATAGGCATTCTCCTTCACATACCATCGTCTGTCATGTTCTGTGACACATGATTGCATGTAGTTCCCTGTGCTGTCCAGGCGGACCCCATGGCCTATCCATTCTAAAGGCAGTTATGTGCATGTACGAACCCAAACTCCCAGTCCCTCCCACTCACTCACCCTCAACATGGGAAGATGTGAAACAGGAAAACTGCAAAATAAATAGGAATAACTTCAAGCCACTCCTGTAGATAATTCCCCTTCTCAGTTGCTACCATTCGTAAAATATTAAGCAGAGCCTTGTTCTCCAAGGACCCAGGATTTATGCCTTTGTTCATTAATAATGATTGCTCCTATGCAGGGCCCCGATCATATTAGATCCTAAGTATTTCTGGAAACATCTCCTCAGTTGAAGCCTGGACCGGCTTTTTTGCTTATTAAAGCCTTCAGACTCATGTCCCTCCATTTATTTGTATGCCTTTCAAATGCATCCCTCCCACCACACTTAGAGTGATCTGTCTCAAGGGCATGTAGGACCGTGAACCACTCTAGAAAGCAAATGAATGTCCAGGCATCTTACAATGACGTAAAAAGTATTCATAATCGGACTTTTGCCTGACTCTCTATCTCCAGCCTTTTCTGGCTGTCCTTTGCTCCAGTCATCTGAACAGCTGTTGAGACCCTCCTCACCTCTTCCTGTAGTGTAGACAAATGTTTACCTGACTGCATTCTTCTCTTCCTGCCTCAGAACAGCCTTGCCTGCCCTCTCTCTTTCCTGCCCTCTGTTCCTTTGAATCTGACTGACTTCACTGCTGACTCACTTCAGGCATTAACTCTAGAAAGCCATCCCTGACACCTTTTATCTATATTCTTCTTCTTCTTTTTATGCCCACACTCATGAAATGTGAAAGTTCTGGGGCTGCAGATCAAACGTGCACCACAGCAGTGACTGTGTTGTGTCCTTAACCACTAGGCCACCAGGAAACTCCTTTAAATGCTTCTGAAACATCAGTGCCTAGTACTGAGCAGGAACTCAGTAGACAATTATTGAGTAAAAGAAATAAAGACTGTTTATACAAAGATTATTTAAAAAAACTTGTCCTGGAGTTCCCACTATGGTCCAATGGGTTAACCATCCAACTGCAGCGGTTTGGATGTCTTTGGAGCTGTGTGTTCAATCCTTGGCCCTCAGTGGGTTAAAGGATCTGGGCTTGCTGGATAGGCAGGTCTCAGCTGTGGCTCAGATTTGATCCCTGGCCCAGGAATTTCCACACGCTGTGGGAATAGCCAAAAAACGAAACAAAGCAAAAACAACAATGACAACCAAGAAGAGCTTGCCCTCTGCAGTCTAGAAGAAAAGATAATAGATATCTAAAGAAATGATTTGCACTTGAGGAGGAAAAATTGACTGCAGAAATCAATAAAATACTATGGCAGCTCCAGGGGAAGAGATACTTATTTATCTGGGAGAAAATAGCCATAATCAAGGAGGCCTTCCCAAAGCAGGCTGAGTCTGAAAAACATGAAATTTGTCAGAGCAGTAGAGGAATGCATTTCAGAATAAGGAACTGATAACAGCGTAGAAGTAACACCAGTTTGGGAAACCATGGATAATTTTGCAGTTGAGGTTTCATGTGTTGTTAAAAAGGTGCGCTTATCTTTGCTGTACAGCAGAAATTGGCACAGCATTGTAAATCAACTGTAATAGAAAAAATAAAAATCTTTAAAAAATGATTTCATGGAGTTCCCGGCTTGGCACAGCACAAATGAACCCGACTAGGAACCATGAGGTTGCGGGTTCAATCCCAGGCCTCGCTCAGTGGGTTAAGGATCCAGCATTTTTGTGAGCTGTGGTGTAGGTCATAGATGCGGCTCCAATCTGATGTTGCTGTGGCCGTGGCGTAGGCAGCAACAGCTCTGATTAGACCTCTAGCCTGGGAATCTCTATATGCTGCGGGTGTGGCCCTAAAGGGACAAAAGACCAAAAAAAAAAAAAAAAAAAAAAGATTTCACTTGAAACATTAAAAAGGTACAATTATGAGGCAAACAAGAGTATATTGTAACTTAGTTTGCTCTCTGTTTTTTCGTTTGGTTGTTTGTTTTTTGCTTTTTAGGGCCATGCCCACCCACGGTATATGGAAGTTCCCAGACTAGAGTCAAATTGGAGCTACTGCTGCTTCCACAGCCACATAGGATCAGAGCCATGTGTGCAACCTACACCACAGGTCATGGCAACACTGGATCCCCAACCCACTGAGCAAAGCCAGGAATTGAACACGCATCCTCATGGATCCTAATTGGATTTGTTTCTGATGGGCCATGACAGGAACTCCTGTCCTGATTTATATGTTTCTATTTGTTCACCGATGCTTGGTGGATGAATTTGCAAGTGAATCTTTGGGGTGTTTGTCTTTGACCTGGTGCCATCTGTATTTCCCAAATGGCTTGTTGAAGTTGTAGATAGTTAGAAGTATTTCTTAAAGAAGAAATATGTGGCTAAGTTTTAAGCTTAATTTAAACTGTCAGTTGATAAACTGTTGGTTTTCTTAATCTATTGTGATAAAGATTCATTTATCTAACTGTTCTAAGTAGTTAATTTTAACTAAACATTTAGATTTGTCAACAGAACAAGACTTAGAAATGAAGTCAGAGGAAGAGCAAGAAAGGCCTGCTGGAAATGAAAATAACCACCCACAGGTGTGTAAGACTGTACATTTAAATATCTGGTTTAATTCTGTTTTCAGTGCTTTAATAACATAGTTCAGGTGAAATTACCTTTCCAACCAGCCGTTTAGAGTCAATAGACAAAAATTTAGTATTTGGTTTTTATAGCATTTCTCCAGCCATAAACCTTAAAAAAATATTGTTAGAGTCTAGGAGTTCCCGTCATGGCCAGGTGGTTAATGACTCCAACTAGGAACCATGAGGTTGCAGGTTTGATCCCTGGCCTTGCTCGGTGGGTTGAGGATCCGGTGTTGCCGTGAGCTGTGGTGTAGGTTGCAGATGCAGCTCGGATCCCATGTTGCTGTGGCTGTGGCATAGGCCGGCAGCTATGGCTCTGATTCGACCCCTAGCCTGGGAACCTCCATATGCCATGGGAGCGGCCCAAGAAATGGCAAAAAGACCAAAAAAAAAAAAAAAAAATATATATATATATATATATATATATATATATATATAGTTACAGACTATAATAATCTGTAATGAAACTCTATCCTTGGTATTGAGGCAACAAAATCTGCTCAATATTGTTTGCTTCTTTTTTTTTTTCCCCCTCTTTTTGCCATTTCTTGGGCCACTCCCACGGCATATGGGAAGTTCCCAGGCTAGGGGTCTAATCAGGGCCAGAGTCACAGCAACGAGGGATCTGAGCCGTGTCAGCGACCTACACCACAGCTCATGGCAACGCCGGATTGTTAACCCACTGAGCAAGGGCAGGGATCGAACCCTCAACCTCGTGGTTCCTAGTCGGATTCGTTAACCACTGCACCACGACAGGAACTCCCCTCCTTCTTCCCTTTTTATAACATCCTCCCATGATAAAGAAAGTGATACCTGGAGTTCCCATCGTGGCGCAGTGGTTAACGAATCCGACTAGGAACTGTGAGGTTGCGGGTTTGATCCCTGGCCTTGCTCAGTGGGTTAAGGATTGGCATTGCCGTGAGCTGTGGTGTAGGTTGCAGACGCGGCTTGGATCCTGCATTGCTGTGGCTGTGGCATAGCTCATCGGCTACAGCTCCGGTTTGACCCCTAACCTGGGAACCTCCATATGCTGCAGGAGCAGCCCAAGAAAAATGGCAAAAAGCCAAAAAAAAAAAAAAAAAGAAGTTGATACCCAATATCGAATCATATGATGAAGCTGTTGAAATTATGACCAATATAATAATGATGGCTACTGAGTTAGAATCCTTAAGGAGTCATCAGTCTAGTGGTTCAGAATTGACAGTTTTCAACTGCCAGTCGCAAATGCCCTGATTAAAGATTCATGTTGTCTTGTGAGCTCTCTGTGATTGACTTCAGAATCTACTTCATTCAGAGAATGGGGTCATACAGTCAACCTGATTGCCTATTAAGAGAATCAAACCTTCCAGGGTTGGATTTTTTTACCAGGGCATAAACAGTAGGTTTCTAATGAATGTCATTTTAGGATGGAAAAATCAGTAACTACTATCCAAGTTATTTTAGCCACTCTCGCTAGTGAATATTAGAAGGTAATATAACTGGCTGCAACTTGATATATATATATCAACGTATAGCAATTTGTAGTATAAGATTTGCATTAACATTTAGGAATTTGTTCCTCTTTCTGATTAAGGTTCATTGATTTTGGCTACTACTAATTTGAAGTTAGCCTATTCTCCAGTTATTAGTCCTTAATAAAAAAATGCTCACATGCACTGTGAGTGTTTTTTAAAGTGTAATTTTAAAATGTGGCTTTATAACATTAAAAATTCTCTCCTAATTCATTTTTGTGAGATTTAACACATAAGATTTGTTCAATTCAAACAGACAATGATAAAATAGGTTTGTGAGTTCAGGTTTTTCTCCTATTGCAGGCTAAGGCAAGTTACTTTTCTCTTCTTAGTTGTATGCTCTAGTGATTTGATAGTAACTAAACCTAGAGTAAGAAATTTATGTTTCAAATATTTTCTAATTTTTCTTTATCCATACCTGATTATTTATGGGTAAAGTTATTTTCAAACATGTACCCTGACAGAAAAGATATCTGAAAATCAAATCAAGCCAAGTACCTTCCATGTTTGCATCTGCAAAAAAGCCCTCAAGAACCAGAAGTGAATAAGGAATGTGATAGAGGGGCCCTCTCTGTATATTCAGGACTTACTTGTATACAAAACTATGAGGAAATGTGGTTCAGGCAAGGCAAATTAGAGTAGAAGGGTCATTTCAAACCCATCACAGATGAGTTCAAGCAGAAGTTTGGTGCAATTTGTGAAAAATACAAAATTCCTCTTGGTCCTGAGTTAGAACCACCCGATGCTAACTCTAAAGTAGGAGCAGACTTACAGGAAATACCTTCTGGTCTGACAAACAGGACACTGGATGATGAGGGGGAAAAATACTGGAGTATCTATCTCTGTAGTATTCTAGGCCTTTTCATAACAGAAATAGCCCATTCTCAAAAATGTTTTCCATCATATTCACAGGCATGGCTTGCTTGTCATCTTCAAAGCTTTACTGGAATGAAAATAAATTAGACAGTGAAAGGGATAAGCCAGGCACTGCACAAGTTTTTAACAGAAATGAGGAGAGTTCGTGTAAAATTTAAAAAAGGAAGGAACCCCGTAGTTATATTTGAAGTCAAAGAAGACCAAAAATTTGATGTACACATGTTACCAAATAGGAACCAAACTACCACTTGCTGGAAACCAGACATCAGACACCTGCCTCCGTCTAGTGATGGCAAAAGCCCTTTGGATTTGTAGCTTGCTCCCTCCACTGAGATGAAACGCATGATTCAAATAAAAAGTCACACTATTTCAGTTGTTGTAGATAGTCCTAAGAAAATCCAACCTATACAAGCCTGGTTCCAGGAGTCCTTGCATGCAGATCATTGCAGTGCTAATCACTATAAAAGCGTGGAAGCTGCATTAGAAAATGGGTGTTCTTCGCCAAATAGTACCAGAACATCCAAGGTATATCTAAATGAAGAATTACAGCAAGATATGCAAAGGTTTAAGCATGAGATAGGCATGTTGCCCGTAGGGATCCCAGCTCTGGAACAAGAGAAAATTCATCTTCAGAAAGATGTAGAGCTTCATTTGTTATGGCTTTGGTTCTTGCCTTAATCAGTTATCTGATCCATTCTGATTTTCCACTTATGAAGATTTCCATATAAACTGGGGTCATCTAAATATGTAATTGGGTGGAAATAGGAATTTCTTCCATCTAAATAACAGGAGTTCATGAAAATATTTTCTTGGGTTTTATTGCTCAATCAACCCAAGTGTCTCTCTGTCAGTCTTTCAAGTGGGCTGGGAAACTAATTTAGCTACCTTGTGGCCTTGTGAGCCAGAATAGGCACAAAGGGAGTTACTTAAGAAATATATTAAGCTGGAGGGTTGTTTTCTATTTAAAATCTATTGGCTTAAAACTAAATTGCATTCCCACAGAATGAGAAGGAAGCCGTGATTAAGAGAAGGGGCTGAAACCCATGTTTCCACTAATCTGTTTATTGAGCCTTCCTGTGTGCAATCTTACCTGCTTTACTCAGTCCCTAGCCTAGGCACTTCGAATCCCAACATGGCCTTTTCAAGATATTTTTAATAACAAACGCATGGACTCATACATATTCTTTAATTACCACTTCCAGCTGTTTCTGTTGAGTCAGGCCTTTACATTATGTTGTTTCATGAAATATGGAAAGTTTGACATGTATGATTTTATCATATAGGTAGTATGAGCCCTCAGCAAAAAAAAAAAAAAAAAAAAAAAAAAAAAATCAGTATTTTATCTCCAAAGGAGACAACTGAGTTTTGAGGTGTGTTATTTTTTTTTTCTTCCAGTAATAGATTATTTGTTTATTTGCTTTATTTGTATAAGAGGTGCTTTCAGTTTCAAAGGTAGGCAAAATCTGGAGATATTCTGCTTTAAAGGGAAAAGGAGATAAGCCCCACCCCCCAATTGAGGAAGGCATTGAATTTCTTGACCAAAAATCACACTTTTAACACACCTGGTTAATATGATGTTTATTTGGTAATTTATCAGATTCAGTGTTGTAGAATTGTATCATCTCTTTGTGTGTGTGTGTGTGTGTGTGTTTTGGTTTTTGTTTTTTCTTGGGCTGCTCGTGAGGCATATGGAGGTTCCCAGGCTAGGGGTCTAATCGGAGCTGTAAGCCACCGGCCTACGCCAGAGCCACAGCAATGTGGGATCTGAGCCCATGCCTGTGAACTACACCACAGCTCATGGCAATGCTGGATCCTTGACCCACTGAGCAAGGCCAGGGATCGAACCTGCAACTTCATGGTTCCTAGTCAGATTTGTTAACCACTGCACCACGATGGGAACTCCTGTATCATCTCTTTTGATGCCATAAAATGCTAGGGAATGCTCCATTAGGGCTCTTGGACAAATCATTTAACTTTCTTGGTTTTATTCCCATTATTGGTAAATAGTGAGGCTAGAGTAGATAATGATCTCTATACCATCCAGCTATAGGATTTTATGGTTATCGAATATGAAATTGGAAAGTATTACTCATTTTCCAGCATTCCATACAAACTAACAGCTTCTCAGTTTCACTCTTCCCTTGGTGTCTGGGTAAACATGGGTTCCTCAATTTTAGTGAACATCATTATGTTTTTGAACCCCCCCCCAAAAAAAAACATTGTAAAAGGCCAGAAGAATATCTCCACAGGGAGAATATCTTTAGTGTGGAAAGAAGAAAGTTTCCTTTTTGTTATCAAAGAGTCGCAGCCTCTAAATCTGGCTGGTGAAGAGAAAATCCAGGTTGTAAAGACAGAAGAGGACAAATACTGTGTCCTGGCCTTTTTATTGCTCTGTCTCTGCCAGACAGATGGGGAAACCTGGATGTGCATATGAAACATAACCAACATTAAGAAAGCTCTGTTTGAAATTTTGGGAATTCTGTTTCTTTTCCTCAAAGAGGAAGAAGCATAATTTACAAAAAAATCAATGACTTGTAATGATAAAATCAGTATAAATATATTTTTAGCCATTAAAACCAGAGCAAACTCTGAGTCAAATGACAAGATTAATGCAAACCGAGAAGGTCTTTATAGTGAATAAAGTAAGAACAGTCATCTTCAGTGTCAAACTTTCACAAAAGGTTGAAGCAGAAAAGAAGGAGCACAGAAGCAGTGTGATGGAAGCGTCAGAGAGCAGACGTGATGCTGATGAGAGTGGGTTACTTCAACAGAGGCAGAAGGGAAAGACTCATACCCAGCAGTTTCCTACTATGGAGAATGAAGATTCTGATAGGTAACCTATATCAATATGTAACAGTAGACAATTGTTATTTTCCTATCAAACCAATTCACATTTGAGCTGATGTTCATAATTAATGAACTGTATATTTCCCTAAGACTATAGTTATTTTAAATACTCTTGTCCTTTAGCCTTAATACTAGAGTTAATTGGTTCCCACTCCACCTTATCACAGGGTTAGAGTTTCCTGGATTTGCCTGGATGCTGGTCTGTACCATAGATGGTGTCATCTATTTCAGTATGTTTTATGTTTCAAGTTAGCGTCCGTCCACTTCAGCTTCACGACTCCTTTCAGCATTTCTTGGGAGGCAAGTCTAGTGGTGGTGAACTCCCTCCACTTTGGTTTGTCTGGGAAAGTCAATCTCTCCTTTATTTGTGAAAGACAACTTTTCTGGAATAGAGTGTTCTTGCTTGGCAGTTTCTTTCTCTTAGCGCTTTGGGTATGTCATCCTCGTCCCTCAAAATTCTTTGAGAGAATTATTGGGGGGTTCCCTTAAAATTTACAAGCCTCTTTCTTCTTCCTGCTTTTAAGATTCTTCATCTTTGAATTTTAACACTTTTATTATAATATCTCTTGGTGAAGATTTCTTTGTTTGGTGATGTATGAGCTTTAGCCCTTTGGCTGCCCAAATCTCTCCCAGGTTTAGGAAGTCCTCAGGCATTTTTTTTTTTTCCTTTAAATAAGCTTTCTGCCACCTTCTCCCTATCTTTTCATCTCCCTAGCTTCACCTTTCTCCCTATCTTAACTGCAGTAATTCATGCATTGCTTCTTCTGATGATACCTGGTCATTCACATGGGCTTCCTTGACACTTTTTCATGCTTTTGTTCCTTCTTCTCCTACAGATGATTTAAAAGTCCTATCTCTTAACTCATAGGCTCTTTCTTCTGCTTGGTCCATTTTGCTATCAGTGCTTAGTGTATTTTTCCTTTCATTCATTGTATTCTTTAGCTCCAGAATTTCCATTTGGGTTTTTAAAAAATACAACTTTATATGTATATGTAGTTATTGTTCCTATCTCTTCTTAAATGTCTCCTTTTGTTTGTGTATTATTTTCCTGATTTGGTTGGACTGTGATTAGTGGAAGATTATTGTGATCCTTTGATGTTATCATGTTTTCTTGATGTCATGTTCCTTAATGTTTTGCATTGCTGTCTTTGCCTTTGAATTCACAGTTTCCTCTTCCAGTCTTTAATGACTGCCCTCTCCAGTGTGTCTAAGCTTGTACACTTCATTGGTGTGCTAGAAGTTCTCTGCTGGAAACCTGGATTTCCACAAAGGCTCTCTATAAACTATGAGTGATTAGCTACAACAATGTTTCCAGGGGTTCTGTGGATATGGCTAAGTGTGGCTGGAGCCAATTCATGGGGCAGGCAGTGTCCACTGCTGGGATGGGGTCTGTTTGTCTGTTACTCAGGATGTGAGTATGCAGGACTCTTTGCAGGCCCCTTGGTGTCTGGAGCTGGATCCTATAACCCCCACAAACCGCTTTGGTCCATGGATTGATTCCACACTGGGGTGGGGGGAGGCACATGATGAGGCACCTCTTTTTCAGCCATGATGCTGCCTTCATCCCAGCATGTGGGTGTTTTAAAAGTAAATATTTCTTCCTCAAGGTATTTCCTTGATTGCTTCTTTCCTGGCTCATGTGCCCTGCGATATATTTCTAAAAAATCATTTGAAGTAAGCATTGTTATATTTAAAACAAAGAACATATAGTACAAGTCTAAATATAGTCCCATGTCTAAGTGCCATTTCTTTGAGACACCGAACTCTAGCTTTTTTTTTTTTTTTTTTTTTTTTTTTTTTTGCCATTTCTTGGGCTGCTCCAGCAGCATATGGAGGTTCCCAGGCTAGGGGTCTAATGGGAGCTGTAGCCACCGGCCTACGCCAGAGCCATAGCAACACAGGATCCAAGCCACGTCTGTGACCTGCACCACAGCTCACAGCAATGCCGGATCCTTAACCCACTGAGCAAGGCCAGGGATCAAACCCGCAACCTCATAGTTCCTAGTCGGATTCGTTAACCACTGAGCCACGACGGGAACTCCTGAACTCCAGCTTTTTAGCGTAACATTTGTGGTTCTTCAGATGTCCTTGTCAGACTCATCTCTCTGCTTGCTTTCATGTAGTTTGTACTTTTCTTTCCAATTCCTTAGAAACACCTCCATGTCATGTGCCTCATCGTCATGCTCCCATTCGCCACTCTATGTAGAATGACTTTCTCCCATTTCTTTTCCCCATGACTTCCTGTTTTATTTTACCTCTTCTGTAAAAATTTCCTCATATTTACTTACAACTGTCATATGAGAACTACATATCACATTGTATCATCACTGTAAACTGTCTTTGAACCAAGAATTTGTATTTCCTTGTATACGGGTGGTACTTCACAACTGCTTTGTGAAGCAATCAGTGACTTAGAAGGATAAGAATTGGAATTTCATGACAACTGTTTTTAACTATGAGTAGAATTTTTAGAAAACATTGGCTTTTTAATGGATCTCTTTTTCAAAGTAACTGTCCTGGCATGCCCATGAAAGAAGTATGGAAAAAGAAAATTGAAAAAAAGACGTCAAAAGAAGTTGTGATTCCATCAATATTGGAGAAGGCTGATTCACTTACTACTGGTTTACTACACATGAAAAAGGACAGCAGCTTAAGTGAAAGAGATCAGGATGATGGCAGGTAAAATCTACAAATTCTTTATTTCTAGGTGAAAAGATAGTAGCAGTGAATACTTCTGGAAATAGATCAGCATAATATAGTATACAAGCCAAGCCAAGCCAAGAGAATGCTCAGCTCTATCAGGTGAATGCTGCTGAAGAGCTGAGATGGGGATGAGTGCCTTTGATTGGAAGTAGTTTCAAGAAATAGGCCCCATAGCAGGTGCCCTGGAGTGAATAAGGGTAAACTCCTTAGAGAATATTTACTGGCTGACAACTGAAGAGGAATGTGGAGTTCAAGGGAGTTTTCTTTCCTTTCCTATGTGAAGATGAGTGTTTTAGGGGTTTTCTTTGTTTGTTTCATGTTGGAAATGACCCAGGAGAGGACCTGTTTCTTCAGTTTAGTCGTGTTTGCCTTTCTGGCGTTGGAAAGCTTATTGATTGTACTCCATTATCTTTACAATAGTGTAGTAACCTAATTGTCCACAATATCTCTATTCGTGAGGAGTTTATGTTAAGGGCTTGTTCACTGGATGTGAAGGGGAATCATCTTAAATAACTGAATATGCAGATGGTTACTGAGAAGTTATCATGCATGGATATTAAAAAGATGTAATCACAACTATACAAACACATAGGACATAGTGAATAAGACTGAATCATTCTTGATAATTCTTGATATTACAGGGTCTTTAACAGGATGAACTCATGAATAGCTGTGGTTTTGTGAGGTACTTGACTCGGACTATATTAATTTTACTGTTTAGACTCCATGGAAAAGGGGAAGCCTTCTTTACGTACAATAGGAAAATAAACTATTGAACAGCCTCTTACAGATTATTACTTATGAATTATAAAGCTCTAAATGACCAAAGCCATGCTTCCTGTGCCAAACTGTCATTAACATGCACTGTGTGCTCAAGGAATGTATATGAAATGCATGAGTAAACAGCTGAATGGGTGACTAAATGCCTGTTGATGAATGTCTTTAGAAAAAGCAAGTCTTTGCTGAAAGTTGATTTCTCATATTGGCTAGGTCTGAAGTCTATTTTTTAAAAGGCATGCAAGATTCAGAAATTCTTGACAATTATAGCTGGACATGGAACAATAATATGGATATATTTGCTATCATATTATTGAAATGTCTTAAAAATAAAGAGGACGGGGAGTTCCCGTCGTGGCGCAGTGGTTAACGAATCCGACTAGGAACCATGAGGTTGCGGGTTCGGTCCCTGCGCTTGCTCAGTGGGTTAACGATCCGGCGTTGCCGTGAGCTGTGGTGTAGGTTGCAGACGCGGCTCGGATCCCGCGTTGCTGTGGCTCTGGCGTAGGCCGGTGTCTACAGCTCCGATTCAACCCCTAGCCTGGGAACCTCCATATGCCTCGGGAGCGGCCCAAGAAATAGCAACAACAACAACAAGAACAAAAAAGACAAAAGACAAAAGACAAAAAAAAAAAAAAAAAAAAAAAAAAAAAAAAAAAAAAAATAAAGAGGACGTTCTCAGCATATTGTGACACACAAGTGTTGAAGATTCCCTGGGTTTGAATTCTGGGTCTGGTACTGAACAGCTGTCTGGGTTTGAGCCAGCTGCTTAGCCTTTCTGTGCCTCATTTTCTCTCTGTGTAAAGCACCTAATGCATTGCCTACCTTCCAGAATTGTTGTGAGGATTAAATGCCATTTAGACATGTAAAGTGCTCAGAATAATACCCAACAGTTGTGTAGTAAGTCCTTAAAAAGCCAATACCATGCTATTTTGAAAAGGGTTTCTTTCATGTAAGGACTTAAGTGATACTTTCCGAATAGTTGTAGTGCCATGAAAGCTCTTTTTTACTGCAAATGACAACAAAAACCCCTGATAGATTTCTTCCTGTCAAATAACGCAAGTAACCTTGCTAATGCTTTTCCTTTTCCTTCGCTCGTTTGCTCTAACTTTAATGCTTTTGTTATTATTATTGGTGGGTTTTCTTGATCCTTTAATATGATTCTATGTATTGAAGCATCCCTTTCATAGAATCTCAATTGCCAATGCAAAGAATTTATATAAAAACAAGGAATTTAGTTATTTTTGTATGTTAAGTATTTGATGTTTGCTGAAACGAATGGTTTGTTTTTTCAGGCATGCAAAGAAAATATCTAATGAAAAGAACAAGGTATTGTAAAAACTTCATTATAAAAAATATTATCCTGTAGTAAAAAATACTTTAAAATAGGTATAGTGGAGGGGGTTCCTCTGTGGTACGGTGGCGTAAGAATCTGTCACTGATGCAGCTGTGATATAGGTCACAACTCTGGCTCAGATTTGATCCCTGGCCTGGGAACTTCCAGGTGTTTGTGCAGCTAGAGAGAGAAGGAAGGAAGGAAGGAAGGAAAGAAAGAAAGAAAAAGAGAGAGAGAAAGAAAGAAAGATCAAACAAATGAACAAGAAAGAAAGAAAAGGGGGAAAAGGTATAGTGGAAAAGTAGAGGAGTTCCTTTTGTTGCAGCAGGTTAAGGGCCCAGGTTTGTCACAACTGCACCTTGGGTTGCTGCTGTGGCATGGGTTTGATCCCTGGCCCAGGAACTTCCCCATGCTGTGGGCAAGATTAAAAAAAAAAAGAAAAGTAAAGGAGAAATAGAAAATCTAGTTTTGTTGTAGTGACATTTGCGTTAAAAAAATAGTTTAGGAGTTCCCTTTGCAGCTCACTGGGTTTAGGCCCCAGTGTTGTCTCTGTGGGGATGCAGGTTCAATCCCTGGCCTCGCACAGAGGGTTCACATTCTGATGTTTCCACAAGCTCAGGATAGGTTACGGATGTGCCTGGGAACACACGTTGCCATGGCCATGGCATAGGCCTGCCAGCTGCAGCTCCCATTTGACCCCTAGCCAAGGATCTTCCACATACCCTGCTGTGGCTATGAAAAAAAAAAGTTATAGAAACACTATTAATAAATTTATCCTTTTCATAGCAATCATTTCTTTGAAGAAGTATCTATGTTTTTGTTTCATAAAAGATGGATATTTATCAACTCTGTACACTTAGTACGTTCTCATAAGTATTTGTTGGGCATTGTGAAAAAATGATTATTTGTTTGTAGGTCCCAGGGCAAGTTAATTCTGTGGATGACCTTGGTGACTTAACTCTGATACCTGAAACAGCTTCTGAGGATCGTGAGTTGCTTTGCTCCGAGTCTAAGACTTCTGTGTTGCTAATTGAACAACCTGGCCTGGAGTGTAAAGGTAGGACCGTTGTACAAACTGACAGCCTTTTTGTGTCAAACGTTCTAATATACACAGAGCTGTACACGGAGCAGTACTGTCCAGTACTGCACACGGAGCATGGATATGTTACTGTGCTGTTCAAGTGTGAGACAAAAGATTTCTATGAAAGTATAATGAGTTATTATATGCTCTCAGCCAAAGGGCAGTGATAATTCCCACTCACTGTGTTTTTCTGTTGACTTGGCTTCTCGCCTGTGCCTTCACCCAAGGTCAGTTGATCACTGGCCTCCGAGAATGCTGACGTAACCTCAGGACTTGCTGCCCTGCATTTCCCCCTCCTGGAACCTTGGTGTTCACGGTAACCACCATTATTAGGTACGTTTTTTTTTAGAAAATTAGGTCTTGTCATGTTGGCCCCTTGCTTACAGTCCAGCTGCTGCTTCTCTTTGCTGTGTGGTTAAAGGCCACAGTCAATCCTCTGGCTTCCTCTTGTACCCATTTTAGACCCTTCTTTCCAGGGGAACTTTAGAATCAGCTTGTCTCTTTCTTTAAGAAAAATCTGCTAGTCTTCTGCAAATGAGTTCTGGATCATGTTGCATGTACCGATTTCTTTGGGGGAGAACTGACTTCTTAACAATAGTGAGTTTTCAAGCCTTGGAGAAAGACCATTTCTCCATTCCTGCAGATCTTCCTTGAATTTCTCCGTAATATTTTGGAGTTTTCAGTGTATCGATGTCTCCGTCTTTTATGTGGTTACCTGTATTTCTTCTTTTTCAGGGCAGTTGTAACTAGTATATTTTAAATGTTAATTTCTGAGGGTTTATTCTGATGATAGAAATATGGTTGGATTTGGTATATTGATTCTGTGTCTTCCAACCTTACCAAGCTCATTTAGTAGGTCTTGTGGATTTCTGGTAGATTCTCTCAGATTTTCGGTGTGACCAAAGGTTGGGAAGTTTCTTCATTCCTAAACTACTCTCTTACTGAAGACAGTTCATCTTCAAGACTTGCAGCCAGCCAGCATCTTCTCTGTCCAGCTAACCAGCCCATGAAGTTGTGCTGAGAGTGTAGTAGCACAGACAGCACAGACATTTATGGAAGTGTCTGTGTTTTGGGAGAACTTCACCAAAGCAAGCAGCCTGACCCACAAGGTGGAGTTTGCTAACTCCTATTAGGAAACCATGCTGCCTGCTGATTCGCAGCCAGTTTCACTTCTTCATTGCCCCTCCGATGCCTTCTGTTGCTTGACTTTGACCATGGCACTGGCTGGAACCTCTGGTATTGTGCTGAAGAGGAGCAGAAGAAGCTGTTCCTGTCTTAGTCCCTGTATTCTGGGAGGAGCATTCCGTTTCTCCTCATTAGATACAGTGTTGGCTGCGGGTTTAATCATAGGTCTCCATCATCTCGGAGAAGTTCCCTTGTATTCCTGGTGTGCTGGCAGGTTTTCTCAGGACGATGTGGAGTTTTGTCAAGTGCATCTTTTTATCTACCGACAGGATCGTATGGTGTTTCTTTTTAGTTTGTTAATATGGGGATTGACCTAAGTTGATTTTGAAAGAGCGAAACAGCCCTGCGTTCTGCATTCTTGGGATAGACCCCATTTGGACAGATTATCCCTTGAAGGTATTTTTGGCTTTAATTGGCTGATGTCCTATTTAGAATTTTTACCCCCGTTTTCATGACATAGCTTTCTTGGAATACCGTTTACTGGTTCTGGTTTGAGGATAATGCTAATTTCACAGAATGAGTGGAGCACTGTGAGGCATCTTCCTTGTTTGAGGAGAATTTATGTGGAGTTGGTATTATTTCTCCCAAAAGCATTTGGTAGATTTCACCAGCGTAGCCATCTGGGCCTAGAATTTTCCTTTGTGGGAAGGTCTTTCCCTGGGGCTCTCGTTCCTTTTTCAGATAGAGGGCTATTTGGCTTACTTGTTCTTTCTGCATTGCGCTTTGGTAATTTTTCTCTTTCAAGGAACTTACCCATCTCATCTGAGTTGTCCAATTTGTTGCCCTAAGGTTTATGATATTACTCTGTCATCCTGTTCATATGGGTAGACACTGTAGCAAGATCACATTACTCCTTTTGGAAAGTGGTAATTTGTCCTTTCTCTCGTTGTTTCCTTACCGGCCTGGCTAGAGGTCTATCCCTCGTAGGGATCCCCTGGAAACATTTGTTTTCACTGAGTTTTCCACATTGTGTTATTTGTCCTCTTTCTCATTGAGTTTTGCCTTTGATGTTTCTTTTTTCCTTTCTTGTGATTTCTTGGAGTTTAATGTGCTCTTTTGCTGGTTTCTTATGGAGCAAGCCAAGGTCACTGATTTGAGACCTTTCTTCTTTTCTGAACCAGACATCCAATGCTATAAATTTCCCTGGATGTAAGCAGCATCCCATCGATCGTGGGATAACGTGTTTTCACTTTCAGTTCCACTCAAAATGCGTTCTAATTCCTCTTCTCATTGCTCCTTTGACTCAAGGGTTATTTAGATTCCAAATATTTGAGTGTTTTCCAGAGGTATTGTCATTCTTCATTTCCAGTTTCATTGCTTTGTCATCAGGGAACACACTCGGTATGACTTAGATCTTTTTGGCTTGCTCCTTTTATTAAGCTGTATTTTATGACCCAGAATATAGTCTCTTCTGGTAAGTGTTCTCTGGCTACTCGAGAAGAATATTGGTGTTCAGGTCTATCATATCCCTGCTGCTTTGCAGCCTGTCAACTTTATTGAGGGAGGGCTAGTGCCATCTCAGAATATAATTGCGTATTTGTTTCTCTGTGCAGTTCTCTCAATTTTTGCTTCATGAGTTTTATGAAAATTCAGTTATTTATTTTTTTAATTCATTTGTTTTTGGCCCTGCTGGTGGCATATGGGAGTTCCCAGGCCAGGGATCAAACCCACACATCCACAGCAACCAAAGTCACTACAGTGAGAACAGGGGATCCTTAACCCACTGCACCACTGGGGAACTCCCTCTTCTCATGTTCTGACCTGTGCTGTCTGCTTTGGTTCCACCAGACTCTCAGTGTCATCACGTCAACTCAGGGAGCCTGGTGGCCTCCAGGTCAGCTCCTTCTGCCTGTGTTGGGGCCTGGACATTCTCTCAAGGCAGTGAGCTGGGGTGTTGCTTCAGGCTAACCTCGTGTGTTTTCAGGGAACATTGTCCTTCCTTGCCTGAAGCCCCTGGTCTGGAAAAGCATTTGTTATGTATTCTGTTTGTGTTCCTTTTGCTTGTTTCAGGTAGGAAGGGAATCTTGCACATGTTCCTCTGTCTTGGTGAGGAGCAGATGGCAGGAGGACGTGGGCACAGGCTGTGCACTGTCTACAGTGTTCTTCTTCCTTCTTTGCTCCGTGCTTCTGGCTCAGCCTTCATTTCTCAGTGTGGTCATCTCCTCCTTGGGGAATCTTCCCTGGACCCAGTCTACATCCAGTTACGTTATTGATCATGGACCTCTCTTGTCTTATAGTACCTCTCTGAGTTTTTCTTTGTTTGTCTCTCTCTTCTACTAGACTTGAAGCTGAACAAGAGCCAGGGGTCTTGTGTGTTTTATCTGCAGAGCTTATTCGCATGCTTCCACATTATAGATATCCAATATGTATTGTCTCATGTTATGGATGAGTGACTGTACAAAGCACCCCACCCTTTATCCACAAGAATTGCTCATGTGTTTTGTTTCTGTTTTTCTTTTCTCCCAAATGTAGGTTCTCTTAGCTTAGGTGCAGTTTTTGCATACAAAAGATTGCTAGAATTGAAAAACAACCGATGTGAACTCCTTAAAGCAAAAGTTAAAAACATGGAAAGTACGATCAGTGGCCTACAAAAGGAGCTATCAGAAACAAAAGAAGTGAAGTCCCAGTTAGAGCATCAAATGGCAGAGTGGCAAGGAGAGCTCTGCAGCTTGAGGTACTGAGCATCTTGGTTTTACCATTTAACTGTTTTCATGATGCAGTTATAGAAGAGATGTTTTATAAGTGCTATCTTACCTTCTAGGATTTTAGAGGGGAAAATCGTCATTAGTATTGTGGACCGTGAGTTCCTGAAGATAAATTAGCAAGTTCTTAAGATTGAAAACATCTGATAATTTAATGCATATAATTGCACATAATCATTGTCATGACCATACCAACGTCCACCTTATAGATACCACATTCCTTAGTTGCCAGACTGAATTTTGGTCATTTTTCATTTTCTGTATTAGTATTAATGATACAAGGAACATCTTTTCTATAAATTCTTTAATATTTTATGACTTGGATAAAGTATAAGAACTTGAAAAAAACGTCTACAATCCAGAATTCTGTTTTTTGTTTGCTTGTTTTTTCCTTTTCTGGTTGTACTCTTGGCATGTGGATGTTCTGGGGCCAGGGATCAAAGTGGCAGTGACATGGAATCAAGCCAGGTCCTCCACCCCATGTGCCACAGTGGGGACTCCTCAATCCATTTTTCTGAATTGTTCTCAGAGAAGATTCTATTACTTTACATTCCCACTCACAGACGTATGAAGTGGCCCTTTTTCTCAAGGCAGAAATTTTTTTAAGTATTTTTCAGTTGTCTTCTTAGCACGTGTGGATAGAATAAAATGTAAAATGGAAAGTGATTATTGATTAGCTTATTCAACATCTTTCTCATATGTAGATAAAATTGCTTCTGTGGTCTATGCTGAAAGGGCATATTTTTCTTTAGGGTTTAATTAAAATGTATCCTGTCTTGTTGGGGGGAGGGCTGATTTTAAAATGATTTACTAAATAGTGTTTAACAAGATAAGTTGAAAGTGTTGCAAAAGAAAAAAATACAAAGTGCAGGGGAGGTAGTTCCTGCTGTGGCACAGCAGGATTATGATCTGGCATTGTCTCTGTGGTGGTGAGAGTGGTGATGTATGTCAGAGCTGCGGCTTAAATTTGATCCCTGGTCCAGCAACTTCCGTATGCTACAAGTGTGGCCAAAAACAGAAAAACAAAATTGTAGGACAATAGATATTAGACTCCTTCGCCTGGTTTGATTCTAATAATTTCCGGATAGATGTTCTGTAAAAGACATCTACAGACGATATTACGCACTGTAGATGTAGAGACTTGCAGATGCAAAAATAGCCACAGAGGTTATCTTGCACTCTAAATCATTTGGGGGTACACATAAGCGTTCAGGAAGCTGCACTACCATTTCTAGTGAACTTGTAAACTTGTTTCTAAACAACAGCTTCCCCTTTTAATTAGTAACAAAATCATCCATTCTAATGGAGCGTCGTTATGACTGTGTGGGACATAAGTTTAGTTTTCACCTCTAATTTTCCTGAATAATTTCAAAATTTCTTTCCTACACAATTCACTAGTTACACTGGATTAAAACTTACTAAGTAGCAGAATGTTTTTCTTTCATTGGTATCTTTCGCGCCCGCGCGTGTGTGTGTGTGTGCGCGCGTGACTTTTTAGGGCCACACTCAGCATATGGAGGTTCCCAGGCTAGGGGTGGAATCAGAGCTGTAGCTGCCAGCCTACACCATAGCCACAGCAATGCCAGATCTGACTCGTGTCTGCAACCTACACCACAGCTCACAGTAGCGCTGGGTCCTTAACCCACTGACTGAGCCCAGGGATCAAACCGGCATCCTCATGGATACCAGTCAGATTCATTTCCGCTGAGCCACCAAGGAACTCCCTCATTGCTTTCTTTTAAGTGTTTATATCTCTGTGAAGAGACTGATGTGACAAATTACAAATAGGAGACCTACCTGCTGTGTAGCACAGGGAATATATCCAATCGCTTGTGATAGAACATGATGGAAGATAATACGAGAACAGACTGTACATATTTGTATGACTGGGTCACTTTGCTGTAAGGAGAAATAGAACATTGTAAATCAACTACAATAAATTCAGGGAGTTCCCATTGTGGCTCAGTGGAAACGAATCTGACTAGCATACATGAGGATGCAATTTAAATCTGATCCCTGGCCTTGCTCAGTGGGTTAAGGATCCAGCGTGGCCATGAGCTGTGGTGTAGGTCGCAGACATGGCTCAGATCAGGTGTGGCTGTGGCTGTGGCTGTGGTGTAGACTCGTGGCTACAGCTCCGATTCCACCCCTAGCCTGGCAATCTCCATATGCTGCAGGTACAGCCCTAAAAACAAAAAATAACAATACTAAAAAATAAATAATTTAAAAATCGAGGAAATGAGACTTAGAAATGCAAGAAAAGTTGGAGAACAGAGACATTTCCTTATAATAGTAAATCAACTACTGAAGAACAAGATCATAAAATGGACTTTTTTTTAAAAGAGGAAATTCTTTTTTTTTTTTTTTTCTTTTTAAAGTGGAAAGAAGTTTTTTTTTTTCCCACTGTACAGCAAGGGGGTCAGATTATCCTTACATGTATACATTGCAATTACAGTTTTTCCCCCACCCTTTCTTCTGTTGCAACATGAGTATCTAGACATAGTTCTCAATGCTATTCAGCAGGAAAAAAAGAGGAAATTCTAAGGTAAGCATGTTTACCTACAGATCGTCCTTACAAAAAGAAGAAGAGGAAAGAAAAGAAACAGATATGTTATATGAAGACATTACAGAGCGATTAAGAGAAGAAGAAGAGGAACACAGGAAAGATGTTGAATTGAGAGACCAACTTGAACTCACTCTCAGAATACTAGAACTGGAAGTGCAGACTGTGAGAAGTAAACCGACCCAGGTAAGTTAATCTTTGGTGAAACTTCCATATTTCGAACACTATTTCACCCATGTCATTTATCCTATCCCTTTGATTTAATATGTGTCATTTAGGTTTAAACCAATAAAAGGTTTTCTCCTCTGAAATATGAACTATGATATTTACAGATTAAATTATTAACTTCGTGCAATTCTTGGCTTCTAATAGATGCTCTGTATGTATTTTATGAATGGAGGAATGCTAGGTAAATGGAGCTAAATCATGAATGTAATGATTGGCATTTTTGGTCCATTCAGCAAAGTGATATTCTCTGTTGTTGTTTTTTGTCTTTTGGGGTTTTTTTTTTTGGTTTTGTTTTGTTTTTTGGCCACCCAGCAGCAAATGGAATTCCCATGCAAACCCAAGCTGCACTTGCCAGGGACCAAACTTGTGTCCTGGCCCTGCAGAGATGCCACGGATCCCACTGAGTCACAGTGGGAACTCCAATAAAGTAATACTCTTATTTCAAATCCATGGACTCATTTTGGCTTTTTGTTCATTCATTTGGCTCTGTTTGGGCTCTGCCTACAGCATTGTGGGTCAGGGATTGAACCTGCACAGCAGCTGCGACTTGAGTCACAGCAGTGGCAACCCTGGATCTTTAACCTGATGAGCCAACAGGGAATTCCAATTTTGAGGGTGTTTTATGTGAAAATACAGGCTAAATTAAAATACAGTGCCTTTAGACTGTGATGGAACAAGTTATATGTTTTTAGAGGAATTTACTTTCCCCATACCTTACCTGCCTGTATTTTTTGCTCTGTGATTAATTTAGCTATCATTTAATTTAAAAGTTGAACTGTTCGTGTGGAATAAATATCTTTGTGCTTAAAGGAAGGCCACTTCCTTTCAACATATTCTTCCTTCAATTTCTGCCCTTAAGCTTATGACTTCTTTTAGAAGGTGTGAGACCAAAAACCTAATGAAATGTGTCCACAGGTTGTAGAAGATTGTGTGTGTGTGTGTTTGTATATGTATATATTCTGAGGACCAACACTATGTATTCCAGATGCTAGAGAGGATTTTTAGAGCCTATGTAAGTATATTTGTGGAGGCAGGTGGCATTTCTGGCCCTTTGGGTAAAGTAACATTTTTTGGTAACTTTTATGGCTGCACCCAAGGCACATGGAAGTTTCTGGGCCAGGGATTGAGTGCACTGCAACTGCGGCAGCACCAAATCCTTGAACTCACCGCCCCTGTCTGGGGATCAAACCCGTACCTCCATGGTGACTTGAGCTGCTACTTGAGTCTGATTCGTAACCCACTGAGACATAGCGGGAACTCCTAAAGTAACCCTTTTAGTTCCGATCCCCATTGTCTGCAGCAGTCATGTCGTGACATTCACAATGGCCTCATCCAAGGAGAGGCCTTTAATGTTTTCCATAGGAATTGATGAACTCTCCATAATTGCAAAGCTACTAGTAGTCATAATAGATATTCTTGGTTTCGCCAGTGATTTTACTTCCTCGATAGATTAACCGGGACATCATCCCTTCCACCGATGGCAGGGAGGAAGCGGAGGGCCAGTTCAGAGACCCTGTGTTGGATGTCATCCTTCTCCTTGTGAGAAACTTACCACTTTGCTCCATGTGGTATCCTGTTTCAGTGCAAGGAACTTTTGAGAATAGTGATAGATATGCCACAGTATATGCTTAGTTACAATGTATTTATGGAGAAGTATCTTATTTTTAGTAAAAGAGTTCAATCGAATGTCCCACCTATTTCCCACTGATTAATATTCTAACATTAATAAGAGGAAATAAAAGTTATTGCAGCAGCAAATACTCTCATGATTTTCTAAGAAGAGCTCTATGCATTTGACCTGATTTACCATTAGTGTATTCACCAAGAGTGAAACCTCAAGCTTATTTTGGGTTTCTATGTATCATACTCCAGAAGTACTTGTGGTTTCGTGTAAGCCGATTCATAGTAGAAACAGAAGACCTTGCTTATGTTTTTAATCTCTTCATCCTAGAAATGTCCTAGAGAGGGAATCGATGTTTGTAGAAGTGCTTAGTACAGTGGCTAGCTTTGTCAGTTATCAGTAGGTGTAATTCTTGTAACTGACTGTAAAACATGTTAGGAAGTTTAAATATTTATGAACTATTATTCTCTGGAGAGAAGAAAACATTTTAGGAAATTCGGTCTGTTCAATGCATGTACAGAGAAAAGGCTCTTCCTGTGGGGTGGCTGGACACATTAGACAGCAGAAGCCATGCGTAAGTGGAGTTAGATTCATTCCTTTTTTATTAGATGCCTTCTGGGCTTCTTGTAATTCGGAGAAAAGTCCTTTCTAATCCTGAGCATTTTAAAAATTCTCTTGTGGTTTGGTTTCCTTTTTCCTTTTCATGGATTCCTTATCTTCCATTCAGTTTTTGAACTTCAAGGGATTCCTGCTTGTGGAAAGTCTGAGAGATGTATCCAAGCTTTATTTCTGTCCAGTTGGGTTTCCACTCACTGCAGTCTTCTCATTGTATAAACACATAGACTAGTGTTTCATTTCAGAGGAAAGCATGGGTCAGTTTATTGCGTACAGGCTAAAAATCTCCTTTGCTTTTACTTAGGTTTCTGATAGTCACGAAAAAGCAACAAATCTGTTACATGAAAATCTCATGATACAGGATGAGATTGCCACGTTAAAACGAGAAATAGACACAATAAAAAATGAGAACCTGGAAAAGGAAAGGAAATATTTAGAGGACATTGAAATTGTAAAACAAAAGAATGATGAACTTCAAAAGGCAATAAAACTTAGTGAGGAAAAATTGACACAGACATACAGTGGACAGCTTCATGATCTGACAGCTGAGAATACAAGGCTGAAGTCTAAACTGAAGAAGGAAGAACAAAAGACAGAAAGCCTGGAAACAGATGTTGCGTTATATTGTTCCAAGCTGACTACTGCCATGAGTGATCATGAGCAAAGTCAGACAGCAAAAAGAGACCTGGAACTCACCTTTCAGAGAGCAAGAGGTGAGTGGCTATGCTTACAGGACAAAATGAATTTGGAGATGTCTAACCTGAAAGATCACAACAAGCTACTTTTGCAGCAATTGTCTGAAACCCAGCGTAAATTCAGTAGCCTAGACATTGAGATGCATCACACGAGAGATGCTCTCAGAGAAAACTCTTTGCTGTTAGAGCAGGTACAGAGAGAACTGAGCCAAGCACAGTGTCAGAAGAAGGAAAGTGAAGACCCATGTCTATGTGAACACGGCAAAGTGAAGGAATACATGGGCAAGCAGGAGCGCTTGGAGGAGAGATTAGCCCAACTAGAGAGTGTAAACCTGTTGCTGCAAGAACAGCTGGATGATGCAAAAAACAAAATCGAGAGCAAAGAGAAGATGGTAATGGGTAGCCAAGAACGGTTTCAGGATATCCTGAAGACCCTTCAAGACCAAAGGGAAAAGGAAAGTCTGATGCTGGAGGAAAGCCTTAAGAAGTTAACCAATGAGCTTCATCTTCTCAAGGAGAGGCTGTCTCAGGCTGAAAATGTGAAAACACAGAGAGCAGTAAGTATCCAGAAAGAGAAGGGATTCTCAGACTTGCTGAAGGGAAGTTCAGAGTAACATTTACGGTGACCACAACGGAATCTAGTTGAATGTCAAAACTGATATCTATATGTCTGTATATCTATATGTATATGTATATGCTATCAATCAGCTTAAAAGCCTACCTTGTAATCAGCAAACAAAAATTAGACCTGAGAGGTGCTTGGCTTTGGGTCAAGACATTGTGTCACCTATGCAGTTGTAAGAGATGATGTTATAAATTGTTCGTAGATATAGACGTTTGTTAACGATGTACTGTTACGGTGCCAAGACGATAATTTCTGTCTCTGTGTCACCACATTGTGAGAGCATGATGGAGAAGATAAGTGAAATGCTCATACCTCAGATGAGTACTTTGATATTAAGATTCGGTTGTGTGGATGACCTTGCCAGCCCATCAAGATTTCCCAGAGGGACTCATGTATGAGTGCTGTGTCTCATAGTTCTTTTCCTTCAGTAGCTTTTCAGACCTTTCTCATTGGTACAGTGTTATTTTTATTCATGTCCATTTGATGTAAGTTTGGAAATATTTCAATCTCAAATCATGTATTCTTATGGCGTCTCAACTCTTTAAAGGCATCTCCTTTTCATCAAACCATAATCTGGCACCCATGGGGTGAGTTTTGGCAGACCTGCATTTGACTTAATCTTCCCACTGCTACTTATAATTTACTTTGGCCATTTTTACGAGTGACTGGTTCCTCATTCTCATTTCACGCCTGAGCTGCTCTTATTTGATATGAGTTTGTCCAACCCAGATTGAACTGTAGCTCTCTGATTGATTAGTTTGGCATTGGAGTCCCATTTTCAGCCTAATGCGAGGTGGCAGGATTCATGAGGAGCCTTCGTGGAGTGGGTGGGGGGGAGGGCAGCAGGGGCTGCGGTCAGGGAGGCAGGTGGAGGCCAGGTTATCAAGGGCCCTGGAGGCCATGGGCATGGCCTCATTTTTATTCTGAGTGAGGAATCCGCTGGAAGGACTTGAGCATGGGATTGAATGTGTGAGGAACTCTGGGTTTGGTTTCATTTTTAATTATAGTGAGGTAGAGTTGATTTACAGTGGGAAATCGGAAGATAATTGGAGCCTCTAAGAAAAAGGAAGGAAGATGTTACACAGAGTGGAATTTACCGTTACTCATTCGACCTATACACCTATTTTTTCCTATTTCTTTGGGTTTCTTGGGGCGGGGGCGGGGGCAGTAGACCCAAAAAAATCACTTAATTTGGGGAAATATAAATCCCTCAATGTGTTGAGTCCTGAAACACAGCTTTTCCTATTAATTGTTAAATTGAGTACAAGTAGAAAAGGTCGCTTTTTCCTATTCCAGAGGGCAGACTGTTGACTCTCTTATGTCTTGATCCCTGGCCTGTGACCTGAAGTTGAACAGCACACCATTACTGACCCCAAAACATCAGCTGTTTTTTAGTGACAGCTTTATTGAAATAGAAGCCATTCATTTAAGTTGTACAATCCAGGTACATTCAGTATATTCCAAGGGTTATTCAGTTATCACCACAGCCAATTTTAGAACATGTTCATCAGCCTCAAAAGAAACCCTCTACCTCTTTGCCATCCTGACGTTTCCCATTCCCCTCTCTTCCCAGGCCTGGGGAAGCACAAGTCTTCTCCTGGTCTCTACACAGGGATTTGCCTTTTCTGGACATTTCACATGAATAGAATCACAATGTGGGGTCTTTTGTGGCTGCCTTCTTTCATTTAGCATGTTTCCGAGGTACATCTGTTTTGTAGCATGCACTTCATTTCTTTTCATTGCTGCATGTTATTCCATGGTATGGACATACCACTTTTTATCCATCCAATCATCAGCTGATGGACCTTTGGGTTGTTATTACTTTTTGACTATTGTTGATAATACTGCTGTGAACATTTACATCCAGGTTCTGGTGTAAATATATGTGTTCATTTCTTTGGGGAATATGCTTAGGACCGGAATTGCTATATCACATGATAACTCCCTTTCACCTTTTGATAAACAGCCATAATGTTTTTCCAGAGTGGCTTCACCATTTTACATTTTTATCCAAAGTGTGTCAGCATTTCAATTCAATACATGCCTGTCAATACTTAGCATTCCCCATCTTTTTTATTCCAGCCATCGTAGTCGGTGTGAAGTGGCATCTCATTGTGGTTTTGATTTGCATTTTTCTGATGACTCATAAGGTTGAGGGGCTAGTCACAAGCTTATGACCCATTTGTGTATCTTCTTTGAAGAACTGTCTGTGCACATTTTTTGCCGGTTTTTTAACGAAGTGTAAAAGTTCTTTTTGTTTCCTAAATACAGCTGTGTTTCCCAGATTCAGGACTGTCAGATGTTTTCTCCCCTGTTCCTCACCTGTTCACTTTTTTCACGGTATCTTTTGAAGCCCAGAAGCTTTTAATATTTATGACTTGAAAATAATCTCTTTTTTGTTTATTGGTGTCATATCTAAGGAACAATTCTCAAATCCAGTCATGCAAATAACACACCTATGTTTTCCCCTGAAGAATTCTGCAGATGCAGCTCTTCATTTTGAGTTAATTTTTACATATGGGATGAGGTAGAGGTTTCATTGTCTTCTTTTGTGTGTCAGCATACATTTGTCCCACTATCATTTGTTAAAATCAAATTCTTTTGTCACTCTTACTGATAGTCAATTGACACTAAACATGACGGTTCCTTTTTTCTTTTGTTTTTTTTTTTTGTCTTTTTGCTATTTCTTGGGCCGCTCCCGCGGCATATGGAGGTTCCCAGGCTAGGGGTCCAATCGGAGCTGTAGCCACCGGCCTACGCCAGAGCCACAGCAACGCGGGATCTGAGCCGCGTCTGCGACCTACACCACAGCTCACGGCAACGCCAGATCTGTAACCCACTGAGCAGGAGCAGGGGCAGGGACCGAACCCGCAACCTCATGGTTCCTAGTCAGATTCGTTAACCACTGCGCCACGACAGGAATTCCATGACGGTTCCTTTTTAGAGCCTCAGTGGTAATGCATTAATCAGTATGTGCCAGTGCTAACTCACATTTTATGAGAACTCTTTTGGTCATCCTTCAGGTTCCCAGTTGTTTTCTGTAGCAATAAAAAGAGTAGTGGAATGCCTTTAAACACATCTGTGGAGATTTTCTGCTTTGAAAGGAACTATGACCAGCTTCTATGCTGCTCACACTGTGACGTGATGGGAAGTAGGCTTACAAAGATAAATTCCATTTCTTTTTGCCCCTCCATTCAAACATTTATTCTCTCACCCAGAGCCTCCCACTTTACCCCAGTTTTTATCAAATCCTAGTCACAGGATCTGCTGCCTCAGTCTACTATATACTTCATTATGTATACCTATTAGAATTCACAGACTCATCCATAAACTTCACCAGTTAAGAGGAGAAGATTAACTTTGGGCTGTCAGCTTTCCCCTTGGGAAATCTCTTTAATCCAGCATCTTGCAATTCACAATGAAATCATCTCTTGATTTGGTTCTTGTGTAAAACACTGTTCTGACCTTGTTCTTGGCATAGATCCTGCTCTCAGAATCCACAGCCCCTTGAATCTACCTCCTTTTACCTAAAGAGAAAGAGATGCAGAGCTATTCTTTATAGCGTAATATGTAATTAATGGAATAAATATTTCATGCCATCCAAAGAAAAATTATCAAGGGTGCAGCTGTTGAAAGTCAGGTAATATTCAGAATTCCATTGTGGTGCAGCAGTTCAAGCACCCGAGGTTGCTGCTCTGTCACAGGCTGAATCCCAGGCCCAGAAAATTCCCCATGTCACAGGGGAGGCCCAAACACCACCACCACCACCACAACAGGTAATATTCAACCAGTTTATCAGAGACAGACAATAAATGAGCAGTTTGTACTTCACAGTTTCACAGCCTATCTGTGTGATATGGAGAAGCACTGTGGTACCACCTAAGATGAGAGCATTTTACCTCCCCGTACGGACGAGCCTTGAGGAAAGTAAAGGGAAGACTGTACTGCCCTTAGAGACGGCCAGAGGACTCTCCATTTGTTTTACTACTGAGAAAATTAAAAATGCTTCCACAGGGTTCTATTTCCTCTCTGAGGAAAGGGAACTGAGGATTGAGTGCTAGATTATTAAATACTCAAAGCTGCCTATCTCTAGAATTTCAGTTAATTGAAATGGGTTTGCAAGTCTGATTCTGGCTATTCAATGGACTATTTCTACTTGTTTCTCAGTTGCTGTACTTCAAATCATGTGTCTCCTTGCATACCAGTCTTCCTTATCCTCAACCATGAGGGGGAATTTTAAGGTGGCATCCCTGCCTGTTTGTAAGAAATTTAATTGAAGGGAACGCTAAACACACTTCTTCCTCAGTAGTTCTTAGGTGTTTCTTCTAGTTATCTTCTTCTCTTCAGCAGAGTTTGTCATTAAGAAATCAGTTGCAGCACTTCTTAGATTCCAGGTTACAGGAGACCAGTCTCTACTGTATTTATGTTACATATCTTCTGATCTTTTTTTTTTAATCCACGTTCCTGTTTATCTGTATTTCCCTGAGAAACTCTCCAAAGTGCAGTGGTTTAAAGGAACAATGTGTATTTTGTTCACAATCTACATTTGGGAAGAATGTGGCCAGGACAGCAGGTCTGTGTTCCCCTCAGCTTCATCTGGGGGCTAGAATCACTCGAAGGTCTGTTCCCTCACATGCTGATTGTTGGTTCTGGTGGCTGTCTGGACCTTTGGTTGGGCAGGCAGGTGGAACAACTGCCCTGAACGCCTGGCCTCTCTCTGTGGCCTAAGCTTCCTCACAACAGGGATCTGGGATCCAAAGTTTAAGGTCCAGGCGGAAGCTGTACTGTCTTTTCTTTTTTTTTTTTTTTTTTGTCTTTTGTTGTTGTTGTTGTTGCTATTTCTTGGGCCGCTCCCGCGGCATATGGAGGTTCCCAGGCTAGGGGTTGAATTGGAGCTGTAGCCACCGGCCTACGCCAGAGCTACAGCAACGCGGGATCCGAGCCGCGTCTGCAACCTACACCACAGCTCACGGCAACGCCGGATCGTTAACCCACAAGCAAGGCCAGGGACCGAACCCGCAACCTCATGGTTCCTAGTCGGATTCGTTAACCACTGCGCCATGACGGGAACTCCTGTACTGTCTTTTCTAACGTAGCCTTGCAGTTCACAAAACATCACTTCCACCGTATTGTGTTCATTAGGAGCAAGTGACTAAGGTTACCCCGTGTCCCACCATTTTTAGGAGATGAATTTTCTAAAACTTATGTTTACATTCAGAAACCAGCGTTATCTACTCGCTGGTCACAATGTTTCATATTCCATCCACGTGAAAATACACTGAACCTTACCAGTTCTCCCATGAGTCTCAACCGTTAGTGTGTCAGGCTCAGGCTCAAGTCCCAGATTTTACCATCTTCATCAGGTACAGAGAGGGACGAGTCAACTTGGTGTGGTTTCTAGAGTTTATCCCCTTGAGTGCAGTCCTCTCACCATGAAGACTTGGGAACTAAAGGGTCACGTTATCTACCACCCCCACACCCAACATTCTGGTAAGCTGCTCAAGGCTCTCCCATTACGAAATGGAAACGGAGAGGCACAGTGGACTACAGCAGTTCTGAAATACAGCCTGGTACCTGCTCTTTGATTAGGACTTGGGAGCGATTCTCCTTTGCTCTACCCTCTGGGCTCTTAGTTCTGTCCTTTTCATGAGCAGTGACCTGGGTTTGTAGCTAAGTAGTTTTCGCAGGCAACTTCCTCCGCGTAGAATTGCTAAGGAAAACCTTTTGAAGTCCTCTTCACATTTTGTAAGGTCTTGGTCTCTTTTAGTCCAACTGTGGTAGCAGTGTTTTTGTTTCCACAGCTCTCTTTATAACTTTGAGTTTCCTGTGAATTTTATTGGGGTTCATTCCTTCAAAAAAGCTACCGTCACAAGAATCTTTTTGAGATAACTCTTCACCTTGGGCTTCCTGTGAAGTTGTCACGAGAAGATACCTTTCAAATGCTTATGCTTTTAAGATCCTAAAAGAAGGAATTTGAGGTAGACCTTCAATCTTCCAAGGTCTTAATAAAGTGTTTTACAGACTTGGCTTCATCTTTAGGTCATGTGTTCCTGGGAGCACCCTAGATGTGCTCTTAGCCCAGAAGCCATTTCTCTATTTTAGTTTTGCTTGACAGGTGGACATGTGGAGGTGCTATCAATGGGATACAGATATTTGAACCCAGTGAACCTAGTTTCTTTATACTTAATAATCTTTTTTTGTTGAATTATCCTTCTCATCAATTTTGCTTTCATCTGTTGCATAGCACACGTCCTGTGTGTGTGTGTGTATATATATATAATATGTGTATTTATATACATTTTATGTGTGTGTGTATATATATATATGTACACACGCACACACACACACATACATTTTCTCACATTATTCTGGCTGCATAGCAGAAGGAATTCTATCCAGCCTTTTGTGATGGAAAGTGAGGGAGGACAATGCCAAATTGTATTTTTCAATTTTTTAAAATGAAAATTGATCCTATGATTCTTTATATTTTCAGATTACATGAGTACTAATATAAGAATGATTCAATTTTGATTAATTCAGTTGACATTGATGATAAATATTTTAAGGTTCAGCTTTTTTTGGCCATATTTACAGTTGCTGTCTGAAACACTGACTCCAAATTAAAGGGAGCAAATATACCAGAATTACTAGCTTACAGTTGTTTTTACAATGTATTATTTTCATTTGCTTTAGAAACAATCAACATCTCAAGAAACCTTAGTGAAGTTATGGGAAAACAAATCTGTTCCAATGAAAAGTGAAATGGAACTCAGACCTAGAGATCTTGAATCTGAACTCTCCACAGTGAAAACTTGTACAGACTATGCTAAGGAAACAGAATTGAAAATGTATAAGCAAATCTACCTAGAAGAAGTAAAAGTTAGAATGTCATTGGACAATAAACTAAACAAGTAAGTTAAAACCTAGAGTCAGAAGTTAAGGGGTTTTGAAGCTTTGCAATTTATTTATTTATTTTTTTAATTTTTAAATTTTTTTGCCTTTTCTAGGGCTGCTCCCGTGGCATATGGAGGTTCCCAGGCTAGGGGTCTAATTGGAGCTATGGCCGCCGGCCTACGCCAGAGCCACAGCAACGTGGGATCCGAGCCGCATCTGCAACCTACACCACAGCTCACAGCAATGCCAGACCCTTAACCCACTGAGCAAGGCCAGGGACCGAACCCGCAACCTCATGGTTCCTAGTCTGAGTCACTCTGGTTCCTAGTTGGATTCGCTAACCACTGTGCCACAACGGAAACTCCAGCTTTGCAATTTAGACAGCAATATTATTATAAATTTTCCTTTTGGAATTACTCTAAATAGCGACATCAACACGTTGAACTATTTTTTGGAAGATGACCCCTTCAACCGAAAAGGTCACATTCTAGCTTTTGGTAAATTTAGCTTCTTGATTCTGATGTTCAGTACCATCACTGGATAGCACCCTGAGGCAAACTCTGATGTATGCTGTTAAGTTTTCTGCTCTATATAAAGGTAGGCTTGTGAAATAGGGGAACGTTAATGTAGGGGTGAAGGGCAGCATACTTCACTTGGTGGCTGAACATAAAACAGCGTCCTGCCTGGGGGCATGTGCGGAACACGGAAAGGGCAGATCTCACCTGCAGGTCTTTGGTAAATACTGTTAGAAGCTACAGGATTCCCCACATCCAAAAGCAGTGGGTGCCTGTGTTTGTTTTTGTTTGTTTGTTTTTGTTTGTTTGCTTTTCAGGGCTGTTATTTACAGTATAGGGAAGTTCCTGGGCTTGGGGTCAAATCAGAACTGGAGCTGCCAGCCTACACCACAACCAGAGCAATGCAGGAGCCGATCCACATCTGGGATATACACCAGAGCCCACGGCAATGCCAGAAACTGAACCCACTGAACAAGGCCAGGGATGGAACCCCCATCCTCATGGGTACTAGTCAGGTTCATTCCCACTGAGCCACTATGGGAATTCCCCCATGAAATCTCTTGTAAAACCCAAATGACATAACGCAAAGAAGCAGTGAACGGAGGACATATCTTGCTAGTGGGTGCCTAAAATAAATAAGCATCAAGAAAGCACAGGTGCTCCCAGGACAGTTCAAAGCCTCAGGGGCTTGATGCTGAGATGCTGAATGTACTTCCTGGGGGAAGAGCTTGGTGGGTGGGCCTGTTCTCCCTGCTTGGGGTGTGGTGCCTCTGAGATGACTCTGTAAAATGCACACTGACTGCTGCTTTGGCTTTTGGCCTTTGTTCCATAACATTAGAAATCCTGTTCAGATTGTTTTTCAGTTATCAAAAACATACTGATGTAACCCTTTCATAAAAGCGAAGTAAGATATACTTTCAAGAAGCAGGGGGTATGCTTAGCTTCCTCTGCAGCTGTTTCAGGTCTTTGGGATCAACCGACTCCACTAGGGCATCCTCCCCTTGAGGTTTGTTGCTCTAAATCCTTCCTCTGGGCCACGTGCTTCATTTCTCCAAAGTCATGAATGAAATGTGTACACAGTGGTGGTGAACACAGACGTTGACCATGTCTTTGAGGGATGGTTTATTTTTTCTCCCTATATTTGTTTACTTAAGAGAAGTTTGTCTAAGTGCAGGCATTCCAGAAGGCAGCACGTGTCACCCATTAAGCCACCTCCATCACTGACATCCTTTCTCTCCTCTCCTGACTTTGAATTACTTGTCGGTTAAGAATCCCTTAGGGGCAGGGGATCTCTTGATGTCACGGTGGCTTAAGGATTCTGCATTGTCAATGCAGTGTCTGGGTCCTGACTGTGGCGCTGGTTCAGTTCCTGGCCAGGGTGCCCCCCCCCTCAAAAAAAATGTCTTAGGCACATATGTACTTCTGCTCTGATACACTTTTCAGTGCTAAGACACAGTTCAGTGAATATCATTTAGGAATCATTTAGAAAAAATGAAATGAATGAAATACGCATTTTACAATCTTCACAGGACCGAAGAGAGGCTGGCTGAGACCGCCGCTCAACTTCAGGTGGTGAGAGAGCTAAATAGACCTCAAGCTTTGACTACAAGACCAGTCCTGGAGCCACCTCGTGCTGGAAATCTTCATACCATTTCAGTGTTTAGTGGAAATCTTACTCCAAGAGAAAACTCAGTGGCTTCTACCGCACGTTCACATCCTCCAAATAACAGCATCGATGCTTTCTTGACCAAGGTTAGTTACATTATCCTTTCTTTCTCGGGTTTCATATTTCTGATGTAATTCTTGTTTTTAAGTGGTGGAATGGTGAGTTGTTTATTTGACTTTTGCACACTAAGGAAAAGCCATGTTATTGGTGCTAATCAAGAAAGGAGACATGTTTTGTAATTTTTTTAAGTCCCTGGATTTCTCATTTTGAAGAGATACACCTATCATTAACTTTATTTCATTGAATGTAACTGACAAATTTTAAATGTCTTGAGAACTTGCATTAAAATAACTTTTTTTTTTCTTTTTAGGGCAGCATGTGCAGCATCTGGAAGTTCCCAGGCTAGGGGTCCATTTAGAGCTACAACCGATGGCTTTTGTCACAGCCACAACAATGCAGGATCCAAGGTGCATCTGTGACCTGTCACAACGCCCTGCAAGACTGGATCCCTGAGGCACTGAGGGAGGCCAGGGCTCAAAAGCCCTTCCTCATAGCTGCTAGTCAGGATCATTACCACTGGGCCACAGCAGGAACTCCTTAATTTCCATTTTAGAAATTAAATATTGTTGCCTAATAACCAAAGAAATACTTTTCTTTTAGATGTTTGGGATATTTTCTAATTGATTTCAGTTTGGCCATAGTTCATCATTTTCGAGTTTGTTGCACTCGTTTTTCTACCCCTAAACGTTAGTGAATGATTGGCATCCAAACACTTAAGCACATACGGATGTGTTTTACTTAAAGGAAGCTAAGATAAACCCTTTTAAGAATCAAAAAAACTTGTAACACTGAATAACAAGACTTAGTTCCCATTGTGTCTCAGTGGGTTGTGAACCTGCCACGGTGTCTGTGAGGACGCAGTTTCCACCCCTGGCCTTGCTCATTAAGGATTAAGTATCGCCCCCAGTTGTGGCATAGGTCACAGAGGTGACTTGGATCAGGTATTACCCTGATTGCAGTGTAGGCCTCAGCTTTGGCTCTGATTCAACCCTTAGCCTTGAAATATCCATGTGCCTCTGGCGCAGCCATAAAAGTACAATAAAATAAAAGGTTCACATCTGTATTTTCTTTTCTTTTGTGGCTACCCTGCAGCATATAGAGTTTCTGGGCCAGGGTTCAGGTCTGAGCCGCACCATAGCTACACCACAGCTACGGCAGTGCGGATCCTATAAATCTCTGTGGGGTCTGGGGATTGAACCTGCATCCTGATGTTGCAGAGATGCCACCCATCCCAATGCACCAAAGCGGGAACTCCTTCATTTCTGTTTAAGTTAAAGCTTTTGTCATTTTCTTACATGAGGGATACACTCTTACTTGCTATTTTACTTATATCATCTTTATTGCAACTTCTATAAAATGTCTTCCTGAACAATTGTAGAACATTTCTAAATATGTAGCCAAGCAAAGCACATTTTTATTATTTTCTTTTTATTTTTGTCCATTCTAGCTGCTTTACAGTGTTCTGTCCATTTTCTACTGTACAGCAAGGTGACCCAATCACCCATATATGTATACATTCTTTTTACTCCCATGATCACGCTCCATCATAGGTGACCAGGCATAGTTCCCAGTGCTATATAGTGGGATCTCATTGCTGATCCATTCCAAAGGCAAGAGTTTCCATCTATTAACCCAGACTCCCAGACGTTCCCACTCCCTCCCCCTCGGCAACCACAAGCCGTTCTCCATGTCCATGATTTTCTCTTCTGTGGCAAGGTTCATTTGTGCCAAGTATTAGATTCCAGATATAAGTGACATCATGTGGTATCTGTCTGTCTCTTTCTGACTTACTTCATTTAGTATGAGAGTCTCTAGTCCCATCCGTGGTGCTGCAAATGGCATTATTTTGTTCTTTCTTATGGCTGAGTAGTTTTCCATTGTGCATATATACCACAGCTTCTTAATCCACTCATATGCTGATGGAGAGTTAGGTTATTTCCACGTCTTGGCTATTGTGAATAGTGCTGCAGTGAACACATGGGTGCATGTATCTTTTTCAAGGAAAGTTTTGCCCAAGAGTGGGATTGCTGGGTCATATGGTAGTTCTATGTCTAGTTTTCTAAGGTAGCTCCACACTGTTTTTCATAATGGTGGCAACAACTGACATTCCCACCAACAGTGCAGGAGGGTTCCCTTTTCTCCACACCCCCTCCAGCATTTGTCATTTGTGGACTTGTTAATGATGACCATTCTGACTGGCGCAAGGTGGTACCTCGTAGCAGTTTTGATTTGCATTTCTCTAATAAACTGTGACGTGGAGCATTTTTTCATGGGCTTGTTGACCCTGTATATCTTCTTTGGAGAAATGTCTAGTCAAGTCTTTTGCCCATTTGTCCATTGGGTTGTTGGCTCCCTTGCTGTTGAATTGTATAAGTTGTTTCTATATTTGAGAGATTAAGCCCTTGTCAGTTGCATCGTTTGAAACTATTTTCTCCCATTCTATAAGTTTTATCTTATTTTTTTTTTTTATGCTTTCTTTGGCTGGTCAAAAGCTTGTCAGTTTGCTTAGGTCCCATTGGTTTATTTTTGCTTTTATTTCTGTTGCCTTGGGAGACTGACCTGAGAAATCATTTGTAAGGTTGATGTCAGAGAATGTTTTGCCTATGTTCTCTTCCAGGAGTTTGATGGTGTCTTGTCTTACATTTAAGCCTTTAAGCCATTTTGAGTTTATTTTGGTGCATGGTGTGAGGGTGTGTTCTCGTTTCATTGATTTACATGCGGCTGTCCAGTTTCCCCAGCACCTCTTGCTGAAAAGACTGTCTTTTTCCCATTTTATATTCTTGCCTCCTTTGTTGAAGATTAATTGACCGTAGGAGTCTGGGTTTATTTCTAGGTTCTCTATTCTGCTCCCTTGGTCTGTATGTCTGTTTTGGTACCAGTACCACACTGTCTTCATTAGCGTGGCTTTTTAGTATTGCCTCAAGTCTCGGAAAGTTAGGCCTCCTGCTTGGTTTTTGTTCCTTGGTATTGTAAACAAAGCAAAACTTGTCTACATAACCATTATGGGCAGGATGCATTGAAAAGGTTCTTATAAAGGTATTGTTGACAGAATTCTTAGTAAGAGTTACAGAAAGTATGTGCCTTCTAGAATTGCTGGGGATGTAATTATTTCTAGTAGGAAAAGACTAATCCTCTGAGAGGTGTTAATATACTGTCTAGAATGATAGAAAGGGGTAGGTTTTGATCAAGGAGCTGAAAAATTAAGTACAGCAGGACCTCATTGCTTATCCACTCCAGGTGCAATAGTTGGCATCAACTAACCCCAAACTCCCCATCCATCCCACTCCCGTTCCCTCCTCCTTGGCAACCACAGGTGTGTTCTCCATGTCCAAGAGTTTCTTTCTTTTCCATAGATAGATTCATTTCTCCCATATATTAGATTCCAGATAGATTCCAGTGCTATCGTATGGTACTTATCTTTCTCTTTCTAACCTAAAGACGAACTTATAACATGACACAAAACTGTGTCTCAACAGAAGATTGAGTCCCATTTCCTTTATAAACAAAATAAGCCTCCTGTTGAAATCACCCAGGCAGTGCCTTCCACTCTGAATTTTAAGTCTGGTCAAATGATAACAGCATGAAACTAGTTTCTCAGACGGCAGAAGCAGAGTTCAGTAAACCAGGTTATTGTTTCATTTCTGTGACTCACACACTCTCTCATGTCCTCAATTCATTTTGTCCACATAGACCAGGGAGGAGGCATTTTATCTTTGAAAGATGAGGGTAATTACGCAAATTCTTCCAGTTATTGTTCACTTATTTTTTTTTCCCCTCTGTACTTCATTTTTCAGTGCCTTGATCAACAAAGTCTTCCCCAGTACGTTTCTGTGCAGCAAAATACACGTATTTATGTTAACACACTGACACGTGTCATTTCCTTCACACAGTACCCTATTTACACTTGGGTAATGAATTGAAGTGGCTGAAATGGCTTAATTTTTACTACATTTTCCTAGGTGCATTTACTTTTATAACATTCAAAATAGAATGATACCAAAGTTTAACTTAAAAGTATCAATAATTACTGAAAGTATATGAACTCTGGGAATGAGTGTGTGTGTGGGTGTGTGGTGTGTATGTATTTATCAAATTGGTCTCTAAAAGAAGACAACATTATTTTCCAGCCTGTCATCTCAAGTACCACTTAATGGTAATACAATATGGTTGAATGAATGAACACCCATTTGTACTTTCTGCCCTTTGTATTGTGACTGGATCCAATATATATCTCTCTAAAATAGTCCTTTCAACTTCTCCCTGCTTTAAAATAGGGGTGGTGGAGTTCCCCTTGTGGAGCAGCAGCAACAAACCCGACTAGGAACCATGAGGTTTTGGGTTTGATCCCTGGCCTTGCTCAGTGGGTTAAGGATCTGCCATTGCCATTAGCCAAAGTGTAGGTTGCAGATGCAGCTCAGATCATGCATTTTGGTGGCTGTGGTGTAGGCTGGCAGCTGTAGTTCTAATTCGATCCCTAGCCTGGGAACCTCCGTATGCTTGCTGCAGGTGCAGCCCTAAAAAGCAAAATAAAATAAATTAAAATAAAATAAAATAGGGATTGGGATTTCTATGGATCCCATAAGCTCTAGGATAGGTTGCAGATGCGGCTCAAATTTGACCCATAACCCAGGAACTTCCTTATGTCCCAGGTGCAGCTAAAAAACAAAGGGGGTTGGGAGAGTATGGGTTGTTTGGAACACTGTACATTAATTATAAAGTCAGGGAAGAAGAAGACATTTCTATGAGTGTTGTCTGGTCATCGTCCTTGTGGGAGCTGTAGTGGGGTAGGTGGCAAATGACACTTGTCTTCTCTTTGTGAGGACAGAATGTGGGAAGGAGTCAGGCAGGTGGAGATCAGCTAAGGAGCTTCATCGCCTACACGTACAGATGAATTGGAGGATGCAGTTTCGATGCGCAGCCACAGTGGCCATCCGAATACTTCATCCCCACTTGGGCCCTTCCCCTTGGAGGCCTAAGCGGAGGAAGCAAACCTTGACACCTGTCCTGGGGGCAGGCTGCTTACTGCAGATGTGAGACCCAAGTTCACAGTGCTCTGGGCAGACACATGTTTTCAAAGAAGAGATTCGGATCCACACAAGGATTCCTTAGTTCCTTCTTGCAGCTTCAGACTTTGGGTAAATCTCCTCTCCTCTCCCAAAGAGGGTTGAGGGGGTGTGAGTCCTCATGTGGAAACCAGAGGCCAAGGAAAAGAAGTCCACCTGTAATTTCTGACTGACTTCAATTACAGTTGGGCTTAAGCTTCTATCTTGTATACACAGCAGGTAGAGATGAGCGATTGAAGCGAAGGATGCTAGGTGGCCAAGAGACATCTGTTTTGTGCTCTCAATCTTGCCATAAATAAGCCCCAAGGTGGATAATTCCTTTGCTGACTCACTCTGGGGAGACAAATTTGACTTGGAGGAAACAAGTATTCTTTTAAGGAAGAATCTCAGTTTTGGTGAGCTTGATTCAGCTAAAGCTTTTCTCCTTCTAGTCCTCTATCCTGTGCTTCAGAAGCTCGGTGATTCGTAAATTGAGCATGTTCACTGCATATAATAGGGGTTATGGTTAATAACTTATTCTTGTTCGGGCCTTCAAAACATAGAATTTAGTCAGAAAGGTACCATTTCATGTCTCGTGCCTCAAATATTATTGAGCTACATGACAGTCTTCCATATTTATTTTCTCTAAATTATTGTTTAAAATCTGTGTGTTTTGCCCTAATCTGATGAAGTTGCTGGCATACAACTCCAGACAGAGCAAGAAGGCCTTTGGCTTTGTGAGCCCAGGCAAGCTGCATTCTCGCTGGGCCTTTGTTACTTTTTGTCAAATTACGGGCTGAGTAAATTGGTGACTTTTTTATGTTCAACTTTGTTTTTTCAAAGAAAAAAATCTTCCTTTTTAAAAAAGAATATACTTTTTTGCATGAAACTGTATTATACAGAACAAAGACAAGCATGGAGCTGTTTAGCCAAAGGAGGGAAGGAGCCTCTGAAGATGAGACTTCTTTGCCCCTCAATGCTGCAGTGCCCCCATGCCTTTTCTGTGGGACACTGTTTGGAAACTACAGGTTAGGAAGGAATCCTTCTAGTTAAAAATCTTTAGAATTATAACTTGCAGATACAGTCTCTTCCTATCTAATGTTCTCAGCTTTCTTTGTTTTTGTTAAATGGAAACATTTAAAGAACATTGTGGGTGTGTTCTCTTTGCTAACATTGGATTTCAAACATCTTCCTTCACCTGAACACCATCCTGCCCTAGATATCAACCTCAAGGTCTCCAAAGTACATATTTAGGAAGAGCTCTGGGTGGAAAAGATCATAGTCTTACATTGGTCTGTCCCTAATTCAACTCCTGTATAAATGTGATCTACATTTTTGCATAATGTCTATTAATGTAATATAAAATTATTTCTATAAAGTGTTCTCCCTTTATCTGTTAGAAGCTATGGCTTTCACAAGATCTATCTAGGTAAGTTGTCACATTATTCATTTTATTCGGCCTCTCTGTAATGCTGTTGTAAGAAAAATGTTATGGAAAACATTCTAAAAATATTGGAACCTATGTTAGCTAAACCAAGGGTGTTGCCTGTCATGTTGTCACTATCAGCACAGTGTTAGGTTCAGGATACTATTTTAGACACTGTTTAGTGAGAGAGTGCCTTTCATAAGAAAAACCTTAAAAAGGACACTCCAGGTAGAGACACTTGTAATATAGTTTGAAATATTCCCACACATTACAAAATGAAGTAGAGAGCTATCATTTGATGTTGCCGAAAACTGGCCCTAATTTCTAGAATGAAACAAAATTACAGGTAAAGAATCAAAGAATCCTGTATTGTTTTCCTTGTTTCTAATTCTAGAAAGCCATGAGTCCGAAACCCAGTTTGAAAACTGGTTTTAGCTCCTCTTCTTCCTTTCTTCAAGCAGATTTTTATTTTCATGTTTATTTATTTTTTTGCCAGTAGAGTTTTCACATGCCATTGCAACAGAAATGGCACTTCATTTTATGGATTTAAGATTCTGTGTTGACAAGTTCTTAATTGACATAGGGCATGCCTTAAAATCTTAGTTCCATAAAAGTAGAGGGACAGAGAGCTCATTTTAAGGAAAACTCCTTTGATTAAACTTTTATAAAGGCCAGTTTTCCTAAAAATTGCAAAGTAAAGCATTTGTTGAAATGCCCTGATACCAGAAAGATCAAACAGCATCCTCTGAAATTATGTATATTCGGTTGACCAATATATATATTACTTTTTATCAGATTAATCTTAATAGCATTACGTATGTATGTTCTCTACTATCTACAATCCAAATAAGTGGGAATTTATTTTATTTTATTCATGTGACTAATTTTCTATTTGAGCAATCTCTAAGTTAGATCAACTCTCTAAAAGTATTATTTATAGGCCACATTTCATAAGCTATATGTCTTTTATATGATACTGTCTCTTAACCTAAACATTTTAAATACTATTTGACTTATTTCACATTTACCAGGAGTGGGAAGAAAATTGAACCAGAGGACTAGCAGAAGGTATGTTTTCAACATTTATGAATTAAATTTAGATAAGGATTTCTGAAATCAACTGTAAACAGTAAATGGCACCTCAGTTGTTTGCAGAACAGATACTGCATTAAATATTTTCTTATTACCTCACGAAAAACGTGAACGTAAATATTCATCATGAAAAATATTCTTATTACTCCTTTATTCACTATGTTCCATAGCTTCCAAAAAAGTCTAGATATTTCTTTTCCTTCCTGGCTATATCCTTCTTCTACTTCTGCCGTCCCCATCGACCTGTCGCCTGCACTCTGACACTGTCCTCAGAAAGCATGGGGTTCACCAACTTCTCAAGTTTCTGGTAGTGATTAAGGCAAAAAAAAAAAAAAAAAAAAAAAAAAGAGAGAGAGAGAGAGAGGCTCAGGCAGAGTTCATGCATCAAAAAAAGAGAGAGAGAGGCTCAGGCAATCAGAGTTCATTTGGGTGACATTTGCATTTCCTGTCATTGACTTTGTCTTTGGTTTAGTTTTTGCCCTCAGGAAAAATTCCAAATTCCTTAGCATGGAATAAAACACCCAAGTCAGATTGCCCTCCTCCCCTCCTCTGCCCCTTTCCTCTGGCTGGCATCCAGTCAGATAGACAGCTTACAATTCCAAACAGCTCTACCCATTTTTCCTTATCCTTCAGGTATCTACTTCCATATCACCTCCACCAAAAAGCTGTCAATATTAACACCAAGCTGGATGTCCCTTCTGAGTGTTCCAACTGTGCCCCTTTTTGCACCCCTCATAGGACTTATGACTCTATGTGGAAATTTCCTGTTGGTCTATTTTCCCAGATTATAGTGTGGGATTCTTCAGGGTGGCCCTGTGTCTCCTTCCCCTTGTAATTCCAATGCTTGTCACAGTACCTTAGCCCATGGCTGTTAAGTAAATGAGTGAGAAATGAGAAAACCAGAAGCTCTGATACCCAGCCTGGAGAGCAGTTAGCTCAGCAAGGAAACCAGGGGCAGGGGTGGGGGAATGATGAAATAATCATGGTGTATTTTGTGTTATAGTTGAATATAGATATTTTTTCATTTTTCTTAACACGTTTAAAGGTCTCAGCTCTTCTTACCTAATTTATATTTAGTTAAACAGGAAGTATTTTAGATAAGGGATGTCATTCTTTTTCTCAACAGATGCTAAGTATGAATCTGAACCTTACAGAACTCCCCTCCAAGGTCTCTGTCATGAAGATGGACTTGAAAGAGCAGGCAAAGAATATGTAGAGATACTGAAGAGAAACTACATGCTCTGAATAGCAGTGACATTTTTCTGGTTTTACTCCAAGTGTCAGTTATAATGTACGGACTCCTGAGTTTTCTCTTGGAACATGACTATATGTGAAATTCTTCATGATCATTTCTCTTTGCACATACCGGCACAGTCAAGAGACGTCTCCAGAGTTGAAAATAAATACTTTTATGGTTCATGATGCCCTAGTTTGAGACTTGGAAATATCTAGCAGTTTTGTAGTTGACCCTAATTCAGATAGGTGCTAGAGTTGTGGTTGTGTCTGAGATGAGAAAAAGACAGCAGCAGGTGGATTTCCCTCTTCGTGAGGTAATAATCGCACATTTCGTGGTTTAGGCTTCATTCCAACTGAGATTACTGAGAGTGATGCAACCAGTTTTACCGCTACACAACGGAGGTTTATTTCAAGGGGCAAGATTCACTAAAAGTTTAACTGCTTTTAGAGTGTAACTCCCAGCACACCTGAAAAACAAGATCAACCACCACCACTTTTCTAGAGCAGGGGTTGGCAACTTCTGGCAAATAGAGCCAGAGAGAGAGTCAGTGTTTTAGATTTGACAATTTCACCTCTGTTGTATCTAATCATCCCAGTCATTGTGGCCACAAAGCAGCCACAGACGGAGGGTAAATACAGGAGTATAATTGTGTTTCCAGAAAACATTATTTATAGACAATGAAATGTGAATGTCACATAATTTTCATGTGTTGCAAAGTAATATTTTTAAATTACTTTCAACCACTTAAAAACATAAACCATTCTTAGCTTGTAGATCCTACCAGCACAAGCCAGGGATGGAATTTGGCCCCTGGGATGTAGAAAGCCATGGCCTGTCTAGAGAATAACCCTGGGACCGCTCCTCCTTAGACACCAGCTTTCCAAAACCAGTTGACTGTACTAGCCCTGTGCCAGAAAATATGACAATTAAATCAAAATGTCAACAAATCACCAAAAGCTGACCAAGGTGAGGAAGGCTCAAGTCTTCCCCTGGAGGGCCCTCCCCCCCCCCCAACTGCTCAGCATCTTGGCTCCTCCCTAGAGGAGACTAGAGGGTAAGAGGGTGGGTACTGCACAAATAACTGAGGTGAACAGTCTTAGCCTCTCAGCAAAATCCACAGCCACAGCCACATCCTGCCCACCCAGCCCATCTATCCTAATGTCTGGGGCTCCTCCTGTCTCATCCCTGTGGCAGGACAGCTGTCCACTGGATTCCGTGACTGCTCAACAGGGTCCTCTCCTGGCTCACACCTGGTTGTGTGGACCCCACCTGCCCTTCCCCACCTCCTCCTCCATGAAACTGCCCTGACAGGGTGTTACCTACATGGAGTCCTCTCCTTGTTTCTTGCTGCTGAACATTTAAGACAGCATTGTTCTGGGCCCATCTATTATGACCCATACTAGTACTCTCATCAGTTTATTATTAGGCACTGGTGTTTTAGGGGTTGGTTCTCTTATGAACTTGTTAAGAAGCTTCCTTTTGGGGAGGTGTACCTGCGGCATATGGAAATTCCTGGGCCAGGGATACAGAGCCTTGGCTACTGACCTAGCCCATAGCCACAGCAACATTGGATCCAAGCTCCATCTGCAACCTATGCCACAGCCCATGGAAACACCAGATCCTTAATCCCCTGAAAAAGATTTTGGTCTCAGAGTTCCAGCTATGGGGCACTGGGTTAAGGATGTGACTGAAAAACCGAGCACAAGGCAGGGATGCCCACTCTCACCACAGTTATTCAACATTGTATTGGATGTCCTAGCCACAGCAGTCAGACACACAGAAGAAATAAAGGGCACCCAAATTGGAAGAGAAGAGGTAGAACTGTCGCTGCATGCAGATGACATGATAGAATGTATACAAAACCCTAAGGACTCCATACAAAAACTACTTGACCTGAGCAACGAATTCAGCAATGTAGCAGGATACAAGATGAACATTCAGAAATCAGTTGCATTTCTGTATACTAACGGTGAAATATGAGAAAAAAATATGAAAATACAATAACTTTAAAAATCGCACCCCCCAAAAAATAACTGTCTATGAGTAAACCTGAACTGACCAAGGAGATGAAAGACTTATATACTGAGAACTATCAAACAGTAATCAATGAAATTAAAGAATATTCAAAGAAAGGGAAAGATATTCGATGCTCCTGGAATGGAAGAACTAATATTGTAAAAATGGCCACACTGCTCAAAGTAATCTGCCAGATGCAATTCCTATCAAATGACCCATAACATTTTTCACAGAACTAGAACAAGCAATTCAAACATTTATATGGAACCATAAAAGACCCAGAATTGCCAAAGCAATCCTGAGGAACCAAAACCAAGCAGGGGGCATAACTCTCCCAGACTTCAGGCAATATGACAAAGCCACAGTCACCAAGACAGTGTGGTACTGGTACCAAAACAGACAGACGGACCAATGGAACAGAATAGAGAACCCAGAAATAAACCCAGACACCTACTGTCAATTAATCTCTGACAAAGGAGGCAAGAATATAAAATGGGAAAAAGACAGTCTTTTCGGCAAGGGATGCTGGGAAAACAGGACAGCCGCATGTAAATCAATGAAACGAGAACACACCCTCACACCATGCACATGAATAAACTCAAATGGCTTAAATACTTAAACATAAAACAAGACACAACTGAACAGCAAAAAAGCAGACAACCCAGTGGAAAAATGGGCAAAAGCCCTGCATAGACACTTGTACAACGAAAATATACAGATGCCAACAAGTGCAGGAAAAAATGCTCAACATCCCTGATTATTAGAGAAATGCAAATCAAAACTATTATGAGGTACCACCTCACATCAGTCAGAATGGCCATCATTACTAAGTCCACAAATAACAAATGCTGCAGGAGGTATGGAGAAAAGGAAACCCTCCTGCACTGTTGGTGCAAATGGAAGCTGGTACAACCACTAGGGAGAACAGTATGGAAGTGCCTTAGATAATTATACATAGAACCTCCATATGATGCAGCACTCCCACTCTTGGGCATCTATCTGGACAAAACTTTCCTTAAAAAAGCGCATGCCCCCCCATGTTCATTGCAGCACTATTAACAATAGCCAAGACATGGAAACAACCCAAATGGCCATCAACAGTCAAATGGATTAGGAAAACATGGTATATATCCACAATGGAAGACTACTGTGCCATAAAAAGGAACAAAATAATGCCATTTTCAGCAACATGGATGGAACTAGAAATGCTCATCCTCAGTGAAGTAAGTCAGAAAGAGAAAGACAAATACCATATCTGGAATCTATTATATGGCACAAATGAACATCTCCTCAGAAAAGAAAATCATGGACTTGGAGAACAGACCAGTGGTGGCCAGGGGGGTGGGGGAGGGATTTGGATGATCTGGGATTCTGGGGTTAATAGATGTAGACTATTGCCTTTGGAATGGATAGGCAATGAGATACTGCTGCAGAGCACTAGGAACTATGTCTAATCGCTTGTGACGAATCTATACATATATGTGTAACTGGGTCAGTAGAAAACTGACAAAACACTGTACACCAGCTATAGTGGAAAAAATAAAAATCATTATAATAAAAAAGAAAACAGAAGAAAATCTTAAAGGTCTAAGGTTAGACAAAGAGTTCCTAGATGATACCAAAGGGAAAAAATTATAAATTAGAACTTAGCAAAATTTAAAACTTTTGCTCTATAAAAGCCCATGTGATAAAGGTGAAAAGACAGTTATAGTCCAGGAGAAAACATTTACAAACCACTCACCTGCCAAAGAACTAGTCTCCATATAAACGACTCAAAACTCAACAGTAAAACAAAACAAAACAAAAAAAACCCAATTCCTATTAGAAAATGGTCAAAAGGGAGTTCCTGTTGTGGCTCAGCAGAAAGGAATCTGACTAGTATCCATGGGGAAGCGGGTATGATCCCTGTCCTCATTGCCATGAGCTGTGATGTAGCTTGCAAATGTGGCTCAGATCTGGCATTGCTGTAGCTGTGGTGTACGCCAACGGCTACAGCTCTGATTCGACCCCTAGCCTGGGAACCTCCATATGCCGCGAGTGAGGCCCTAAAAAGACAAAAATTAAAAATAAAAAAATAAAAGAAAATGGACCAAAGACAGGTCAATGAAAACGATATAGAGATGGCAAATAAGTACATGAAAAGATGTCCAGCATCATTAGCCAGTAGGAACGCCTTAAAACCACAATGAGATAATCACTATACCCGGGCAAGAATGGCTAAAATAAAAACTAGAAACACTGCCATGTTCTGGCAAGGATGTAGAGACTCTGGATCACTCAACAGACTGTTGAGAATGTAAAATGATAAGGCACTCTCAAAAGTTTGGCACATTCTTAGAAAACTGAAACATGACGACCACACAGCCCAGTGACTGCACTCCTGGGTATCTGTCCCAGAGAAATAAAAAATTGCATTCACCAAAAATCCTGTACACCCATGTTTATGGCAGCCTTATTCATAACAGCCAAAACAACCCAGATACCCTTCAACAGGTGAATGATTAAACAAACTGTGGTACATCCATACCATGGGTTAACTACCAAGAAATACAAAGCAATGAATTTTGATACAATGACAACCATGAAGCTCCAGAGAATTACATGAGTGAAAGAAAACCATTCGCAAAGGTTACATATTCTGTTATTCCATTTATATAACATTCTTGAAGTGACAAAGTTACAGAAATGAAGAACCCATTTGTGGCTGTCAAGGGTTATAAAAAAGGCATGGTGATGAATGAGTGTGGCTACGGCTACGAAAAGGCATCCTTGTAGTGAGGGAAATTCCATGTTCTGCATCAATGACAATATCATGGCTCTGGTGTATCACAGTTTTGTAGAATGTTATCATTGAGGGAGAATGGGTAAGAGGGACATGGAATCTCTGTATTATTCCTTACTACTACAAAGAAATCTAAGAAACATCTCAAAATAAAAATTTTAATTCAAGATCATTTGCTTAAGGAACAAAAAAAAAATGAACTACTTAGAACAGTTATATAAAAGAATCTTTCTAACAATAGATTTCAAGACAACAGTTTATCAACTGACAGTTTAAACTTAATCTTTAGCTGAATATTCCTTAAGAAATACAAACCATTTGAGAAATACCAGATGTCACCAGGTTAAAGGCATACACACATCTCAGAAATTCATTCATAAATTCATCCACCAAAATCAGTGAACAAAATAAAATATAAAAATGTAGCACAAATATATAAAATCACATTATACTCTATTCTCTACCTCATAAAAATACCTTTTTAACAACACACCAAGCTTCACCTGCAACATTATACATGACTTCCAAAAGAGTTTTACTTCTATGCTTTTATCCGTTCCTTAATCTGAAATGTTTTCCTCTACTTCTTTGACAAATTTCTTTTCATCTTTTAAGACTGGGCCTGCTTTGAGAAGACTTCCTTGATTATGGCTGTCTTTTCCCAGATAAATAAGTCTCTCTTTCTCTGAAGCTAACTTAGTACCTTACAGACTTTTCCAGTGAATCTTAACATCTGAACTGGAAATTGTTTCTTTACATGTCTATTATCTTTGCTTCTGGACTGTAGAGGACAAGCTCTTTTTGGTGGCTGCTGTTTTTGTTTTGTTTTTTTGCCCAAACCCACAGCATATGGAAGTTCCTGAGCCAAGGGTCAAGTCTGAGCCATAGCTGTGACCTACCCCACAGCTGCGGCAACACTGGGTCCTATAACCCACTGTGCCACTGGGCCGAGGATTGAACTTGCAGCTCCAAAGAGACCCATGCCTCTGCAGTCTGATTGTTCACCCACTGTGCCATAGGGGGAACTCCAGGACAAGCTCTTAAAATCATCTTTGTATACACAGTTTTTATTTATTTTACTCGATAATTATTTATTGAGTTCCTTAGAGTCAGTAACCAAAAGCCCTCAAACAAAGAAAAATCCCCCAAAGAAAAATCCCCCAATAAAGAGAAGCCTAGGACCAGATGATTTTACTGGTGAACTCTACCAAAGATTTAGAGAACAAATAATACCAGACTTTCTTCATGTTTCTAAAACATAAAGGAAGAAATGTTTTACAAAGCTAGTCTTCTCCTAATACCTATGCCAGACATGAATGTTATGATAATGAAAAGTAGAAGCCAATATCCCTGATGAATACAGATGCAAAAATTCCCAACAAAATACTAGCCAATGGAATTCAATAGCACATTTAACAGTCAGTGATTGAACTATTCCTGCTAAGATCAGGAACAAAACAAAGGTAGCTATGCTCACAATTCCTACTGAACATAATATAGGAAGTTCTAGCAAGAGCAGTTAGGAAAGAAAAATATATAAAAGGCATCCAAATTAGAAAGGAAGAAGTAAAATTGTTGCTGTTTTCAGATGACATGACTGTGTAATATAGAGAACTCTGAAGACTTCACCATAAAAACTGTTAGAACTAATAAATGGATTCAATAAAGTTGCAGAACACAAAATCAATATAAAAAGTCAGTTCTGCTTCTATATACTAACAAAGAACTATCTGAAAAAGAAACAAAGAAAACAATCCCATTTACAACAGCATCAAAAAAAAAACCTAAAAAAAATACTTAGAATTGTATTTAACTAAGGTGGTGAAGATATGCAGAAGACACTGATGAAAGTAATTAAAGACACAAATAAATGGAAAGATATCCCATGTTCATGGATCAGAAAAATTAATAATTTAAAATATCCACACTACCAAAACTCTCTATAGATTCAGTACTATTGCTATCAAAATTCTAATGACATTCTACAGAAAAATATCAAGAACATTAATGAACTTAATACAGATCCACAAAAGACCACAAAGAGACTAAACAATACAGAGAAAGAAGAACCAGGCTGGAGGCATCATGAGTCTTGATTTCAAAATATATTACAATGCTATAGTAATAAAAAAAAAATGGGAGTTCCCGTCGTGGTGCAGTGGTTAACGAATCCGACTAGGAACCATGAGGTTGCGGGTTCTATCCCTGCCCTTGCTCAGTGGGTTAACAATCCGGCTATACTGTGAGCTGTGGTGTAGGTCACAGACATGGCTCGGATCCAGCGTTGTTGTGGCTCTGGCGTAGGCTGGCAGCTACAGCTCCGATTAGACCCCTAGCCTGGGAACCTCCATATGCCATGGGAGCGGCTCAAGAAATGGCAAAAAGACACACACAAAAAATGTGGTATTATTTGAAGCTCGTTGAAAAAGGGAGTCCCAACAGTTTTTATCACAAGTAATGAAAACCAATTTTAATCCCTCTTTCTTTCTTTCTTCCTTTCGGTATCTAAATGAAATGATGGCTATTGACTAAACTTATTGTGGTAATCATTTCACAATGCATATAAATCAAGTCATTATGTTGTATACCTTAAAATTATGCAGTGTTGTATGTCATTTACATATCAATGGAGGTGGGGAGGAGATCTTAAATTTTAACAAATAAAACGACATATGAACACATTAAATAGGTACTGGCACACAAACAACACAGAGACCAAGGAACAGTAATGAGATAACAGAGGTAAACACTCACCGAGAGTCAAATAATACATGACTTCCTAGGAGTCAAGAAGATGATGCATTGGGAGAAATATAGCCTTATCAACAAATGGTGTTTGCAAATGGGAAGCTATATGCAGAAGAATAAATGTAGACCCCTATCTTACATCCCTCACTAAATTAAGTAAAAACAGATTAAAGACTTACCTGTACCCCATAAACTGTAATGGTCCTACAAATTATATAGGGGAAAACTCCTTGATATTGGTCTTGGCATAGGGGAGGGGTATTTTGTTTTATTTTGTTTTGTTTTTGTTTTTATAGATATAACACCAAAAGCTCAAGTATAAAGAATATAAATCAATAAATGAGACTAAATTAAACTAAGATGTATCTGCAAAGCAAAAAATAAATAAATAAATAAAATAATTAAATTAAAAGCCAACCAATGAAGGGGAAAAATATTTGCAAATCATGTATATGATAATCAGTTAATATCCCACCTATATGAAAAACTCACAAAAATCAACAAAAAAAGAGAGAATATTGCAATTAAGAAATTGGGCAGTGGGCTTGAATAGACACTTTTATTAAGAAGACATATAAATAACCAAAGAAATGGTACAGAAAGAGATGCTTGATGTCATAAATCTCAGGGAAATGTAAATCAAAACCACAACGAGAGGAGAATTCCCATTGTGGCACAGTGGAAATGAATCCGACTAATAACCATGAGGTTGTATATTCAATCCCTGGCCTTGCTCAGTGAGTTAAGGATCTGGTATTGCCATGAGCTGTGGGTAGGTCGCAGACATGGCTTGGATCCTGAATTGCATTGGCTGTGCTGTAAGCCAGCAGCTGTAGCTCCAATTTGACCCCTCTCCTGGGAAGCTCCATATGCCATGAGTGTAGCTCTATAAAGCAAAAACAAAAACACAAAAACCACAATGAAATATCACCACAAACCTTCTAGAATGAATACCAGCAACAAAAGACAAGAAATAGCAAATGTTGGTGAGGCTGTATGGAGTAAAAGGAAACCCTGTTGCACTGTTGGTGAGAGTTTAAATTGGCGCACCCATTACAGAAAAGAAAATGGAGTTTCCTCAAACTTTGAAAAGCAGTATGATCCAGCAATCCAACTCTGGATATACAGCAAAGAAAGAAAATACTATCTCAAGGAGATATCTGTACCATCATGTTCATGCAGCATTATTTACAGTGGCCCAGACATTAGACAACCTAAGTGTCATCACTGGATAGATGCTTAGGAATCTTTTTTTCTCTTATTCAGCCATATGAAAGAAAGAAATACTGTTCCCGCTCCCCCCACCACCCCCGACCCCACCAGAGCATAGATGGGCATTGACGGCAATGTGCTAAGCAAAATAAGCCACACAGAGACAGACAAATACTTGATGTTTTCATTTATTTACAGAATCTTTATTTGACCATCCCCTGGAATGTGGAAGTTCAGGGGTCAGCCATCAAACTGCAACCTGAGCAACAGCAGTGACAATGTTGGATCCTTAACCCACTGTGCCAGCAGGGAACTCCCAGAATCATTTTTTAAGTGGCCAAAATAGTATAAATAAAAAGTATAGTGGTGGTTGCCAGAGACTGGTATGTGGGTGGGAGGAGGAGATGATCAAAGGGTACAAACTCCCAGGTATAAGATATATAAATCTGAGTTTCTAAAGCACAGCATTTTTATTACAATTAACAATGCATTATTGTATTGAAAGAGAAAGGAAAAAAAGGTAGTAAGAGAGTACATCTTTTTTTATCACTTAGTGACTTCAATATTTTCATTTGTTTAAATTTTAATGATGGATAGTTGATATACAATGTTGTGATAATTTCTGCTGTACAACAAATTGATTCAGTAATACGTATACACACATCCATTATTTTTCAGATTCTTTTCTCCTACATATTATCACAGAACGTTGGGTAGAGTTCCCTGGGCTATACAACAGGTCCCTGTGAGCCAAACATTCCATGTACCATAGTGTGCATTTGCCAATCCCAAACCCTTAATCCATGCCTCCCTCCTACCTATCGCACTTGTGTCTTTTCTAAAGATTCTAGATATAAATGATATCCTATGATATTTTTTCTTTCACTGTATAACTTCACTTAGTTTGGTAATCTCTAGGTCCATCTATGTTGCTGCAAATGATATTGTTTCATACTTTTTTTTATGGCCATCATACGTACGTATCATATCCTCTTTATCCACTTCTCTGTCAAAGGATATTTAGATTGCTTCTGTGTCTTGGCTATTGCGAATAGTGCTGCAATGGGCACTGGGGTGCATGTAGTTTTTCAAACTATGATTCTTTCTGGATAGATACAGAAGAATGGGATTGTTGGATTATGTGGTAGTACTATTTTTAGTTTTTTGAGGAACTCCATACTCTTCTCCACAGTGGTTATACCAGTTTATATTCCCACCAATAGTGTAAGAGTGTTCACTTTTCTCTGCACCCTCTCTAGCATGTATTGTTTGTAGACTTATTTTATTTTAATTTTTGGGTAAATAAACAGGGAACAGATCCAAACTAGAATTGCGACTTACACTGCAGCTGTGACAGTGCCAGATTCTTAGCCCACAGTGCCCTGCTTGGGATTGAACCTCCATCCCAGTGCCCCAGATATGCCCCTGATCCTGTTGTGTAAAAGTGGGAGCTCTTGTAGATAGTTTGATGATGGCCACTCAGGCTGGTGTAAGGTGGTACTTCATAGTTGTTTTGATTTGAATTTCTCTAATAATTACAGATGTTGACCATCTTTTCTTTTTCATTTTTCTTTTTTTTTTTTTTTTGCCTTTTGTATGTCGTCTTTGGAGAAGTGTCTATTTAGATTTTCTGTCCATTTTTTGATTGGGTTGTTTGCTTTTTTGATATTGAGCTGCACATATTGTTTGTATATTTTGGAGATTAATCCCTTTTTAGTAATTTCATTGCCAATATTTTCTCCCATACTATGGGTTGTCTTTTCATTTTGTTTATGGTTTCCTCTTACACACAAAAAAATTTAAGTTTAATTGTGTCCAATTTTTTTTATTTTTTGTTTTTATTTTCATTACTCTAGAAGGTGGTCAAAAAGATATGTGCTGTGATTTATGTCAGAGAATATTCTGCCTATGTTTTCCTCTAGAAGTTTTATATTATTCAGTCCTATATTTAGATCTTTATTGCATTTTGAGTTTATTTTTGTGTATGGTGTTAGAGAGTGTTCTAACTTCATTCTCTTACATGTAGCTGTCCAGTTTTCCTAGCACCACTTATTAAAGAGACTTGTTTTCTCCATTGTATATCCCCCCTTTATCATAGGTTAATTGACCATAGGTGTGTCTATTTTTTCTGGGTTTTCTGTCCTGTTCCTTTGATGTACATGTCTGTTTTTGTGCCAGTACTATACTGTTTTGATGTCTGTGACTTTGTAGCATAGTCATAAGTCAGGGAGCCTGATTTTTCCCACTCCATTTTTCTTTCTCAGGGTTGTTTAGCTATTTGGGGTCATATGTATTTTCACACAAATTTTAAAATGTTTTGTTCCAGTACTGTGAAAAATGCCATTAGTGATTTGATAGGGATTGTGTTGAATCTGTAGGTTACCTTGGGTTGTATAGTCATTTTTGTCAATATTGATTCTTCCAATCCAAGAGTATGGTATATCTTTCCATCAGTTTGTGTCATCTTAGATTTCTTTCATCAGTGTCTCATAGTTCTCAGAATACAGGTCTTGTTGATGTAATAGTCAACGGGGTTGTTTTCACTTTCTAATTCTTCATTGTTAATATGTAGAAATGCTATAGGATTCTGTGGATGAATTTTTTGTCCTGAAACTTTACTGAAATCATCCATGAGCTCTAACCCTTTTTTGTTTTGTTTTGTTTTGTTTTGTTTTGTTTTAGAGATATACCCAAGGCATATGCAGGTTCTCAGGCTAGGGGTTGAATTATAACTGTAGCCACCAACATACTCCACAGCTACAGCAATGCAGGATTTGAGCTGTGTCTGTGACCTACACCACAGTTCACTGCAACACCAAATCCCGAACCCACTGAGCGAGGCCAGGGATCAAACCTGTGTCCTCATGGATGCTGTTCAGATTTATTTCCACTGAGCCACAATGGGAACTCCCTCTAACAATTTTCTGACAGCATCTTTAGGATTTTCTATGCAATGAATCATGCCATCAGCAAATAGTAAAAGTGTACATCTTTTTCAAATTGAGTTCCTTTTATTTATTTTTCTACTCTGATTGCCATGGCTAGGACTTACATGTTAAATAAATGTGAGAGTGGACATCCTTGTTTTATTCCTGATTTTAATGGAAATTCTATTAACTTTTCATCATTGTGAATGATGTTAGCTGTGCATTTGTCATATATGGCCTTTCTTATATTGAGGTAGTTTGCTACTATGTCCACTTTTTGGAGGGTTTTAAATCATAAATGAGTTTGGGATTTTATCAAAGGATTTTTCCACATATATTGAGATGATCATATGGATTTTATTCTTCAATTTGTTAATGTAGTGTATCACAGTGATGGATTTGTGGATATTGAAAAATCCTTCTCTCTCTAGGATAAATACCACTTGATCATTATATATGATCCTTTTAATGTATTGTTGGATTAGCTTACTAGTATTATGTTGAAGATAATTGCATATATGTTCATCAGTGATCGTGGCCTATAATTTTCTCATTTTTTGTGGTATTTTTGTCTGGTTTTGGTGTTGGGGTTATGTCAGCCTCATAGAATGAGTTTGGGAGTGTTATTTCCTCTGTAATTTTTGGAATAGTTTCAGGGATAGGTGTTACTTCTTTTCTAAAAGCTTGATAGAATTCTCATGTGAGACGACCTAGTCCTGGATATTTATCTCTAGGTATTTTTTAATTTTGTCTTTGACTTATGCAGTGACCATTGGTGGTTTTGTAGCATATTTATTCTCCATGTGTTTGTGTTTTTTGCAGTTTTCTTTTTTAATTGCAGTTGATTTCTAGCCTTATTGCATTGTGGATTAAAAAACTACTTGATAGGATTTCTATTGTAAATCATGATAAAGATCAAATATCTTCTGCATTTTCCCTTTATTAATTGTCCCTTAACTATTTACCTCCTCGCTTCTTGCTACTCTCAGTGTGAAATTTCTCAGTTTGCAAAAATAATAATGATTAATTTAATAATGTGGGCATCACTGGTGGCCTTAATAAAAGTGTACTCGGTGGATAAATGAGAATGAAAGTCTGATGAAAATGAGCTGACTAGAACATACAGATGAAGAATTAGAAACACTACGTATGGTTCAATGAAATTTAGGCTTCGTAGAATATGATCCTACTGGTACAAAACGGGAAAATGAAGACATAATGTTCTAGGTATGAAATAAGAAAAACACACATACAGGAAGGCATCCCATTGCTGACATGGCAAACTGACAGTGGGTTGTTGTTCAAAGGAAACCTGAGCTTTCTGTGGAATCCTCGGGTTTTTTCCCCTGCATTTTTCTCTCCTTTCCCTTTTTTTTCCCCCTAGGAAGAGAGTGCCCTGTGGCTGTTTGCTTATGTCCTTATGCTCCTCCTCTTGGTGGTCACATGGTTAGGTCACATTTCCAACCCTCCTTAGTAGTTCAGTATAACCACCTGACTGCCATCCAGTGACTGGAATGTGAGCAAAACTGATGTGCCGGTATTCCAGGCTAAAGCATGAAGGCATCCCGCTTGGGTGTTCATTACTTTCTTTTCTCACTGGCGGACTGGAAGAGATGCAGAGGATGTAGAGAAGATGAGGCCAGAAAAGCCAAGAGCCAGGGCCCTGGACAACTGAGCAGCACCACAGGACATGTGATAATTCGCTTTTACCAATGTGACTTGGGTGTATTAAAATCAAATCTGTCATATCGACCTGGGAAGGAATGAGAGTGCCAGACAGTGACCTGGATTGCTTCTATGTAAATATCTATCATAGTCATCAATTTATTGCTCAAAGCATGACACTTCTGAGAGTGAAAGGGGACTCTGAAACCAAGCAGGTGCGTGTGGAGCCTTCCCAGGTACCAAAGCCCCTGCATGTCCTCCATTTCTTGTTTGTAGAAAAAAGCCTTTGGTCTTTGAAGCCATCCCTGTGTTCCAAAGAGCAGGCTCCCAGCAGATAATGATTAGGACAATAGGTTCCTCCTGAAGGGGTGTAGGTAATATGCAGGTGCACATCTTGAGTTGTTCTGTAGAAATTAAGAACCTCACCTAGGTGGAGTTTGGTGACTACACACAGACCAAGATGTTGACATTCACGAAATTCACTCTGGTACCTCCCTACCAACGAATCAGAAGAATGTCCCTGAGCTAATCGTGGATCATATATCTTTTGACCCTGTCCCCCAGCACCACCTTAGAAACCCTTGGTTGAAGTCCTTTGGGGAGTCTTAGCTTTTGATTATGTGCTGCCCATTGTCCTATATTGGCATCCTGCAAATAAACCCTTATTTTCCTCTAACAGCTGCTGTTCAAGTTTGGCTTTCTGCACCATTGGCATGTAAGTCCTTTCTCAGTAAGAAGACTACTAGTTTTTATTCCAAGACCACAGGTGTAAACTGGGATTGCCCCAGGCATCCAGGGACATTCCTCTTGGTCAAAAACCTATCACGAGTCTACTTGGGGAATGTGTTTTCCACAAAAACGCTTTCACAATTCTATTTAGAAATGTTTTCCATAAGGGCTCCTTTAATGTCAGAAGGGTAGAGGTCAATGGACTAGGCCCATATCATACAGGGAGCCTTAAACTAAAAAACTACACAGTTCTCACTCACCCCAAAGAGTTAGCTGAGAGCAAAGATTTGGACACGTTTGTTCTTGTTCAATGTCTTCAGTCAGCAGAAGAGTCTGACGATTTCGGAAAAACTTGAAACCTGCCAGCTCTAGAGGCAGCGCACTTGCAGTGGTTAAGAACATGGGCTGAAAAATCCACCTGTGTGCAGTAAGTTGTCACTTCTACCATTTGGCCAGGATGTGCTCATGAGCAAGTTACTAACCTTTCTGGCCTCAATTTGCCTGTAGCCCAGGAAGAAAAAGAAGAATTTCCACATGGGACTGTTACTGGGGATTATATGAGATAGTGAAGGTGACACTTGAACAGTGCCTGGCACATAGAAAATACTCTGTATGTTATGGTAATTACTGTTATTGTGATGGCCAATCTAAATGTGTATGTTGTCTTATAGGACACTAGATTTATGAGTGTCCAGTGACTATAAGATAAGGACTTCTAAAGAGGGACAAGAGAGTTTGAGAGATATATAATCATAACTTAAACCAGTTATTTAAACACTAGTAGATACAAAGAAAAGGTCTCAAAGAGAGCATTTTGTCTTTTGCCCATTTTTTTTATGGCTGCTTCTGTGGCGTATGGAAGTTCCCAGGCTAGGGGTCAAATCAGAGCTGTAGCTGCAGGTCTACACCACAACCATGGCAACACAGGATCTGAGCTGCAACTGTGACCTACATCACAGGTCATGGCAATGCTGGATCCTTAACCCACTGAATGAGGCCAGGGATTGAACCTGCATCCTCATGGATGCTAGTCAGATTCATTTCCACTGAGCCACAGTGGGAACTCCACAAAGAGAGCATTTTTGAAGAGACATTCCTCAACTGACCCTGCCCTCTCTTTCTAGCAATGTCTGCTCTGCTATCCATTCTTCATCTCTGCTGCACCCTGGCTTCTAGGGCAGAAGATGCTTCCTCAACACCCTGTCATTTAATTCACAAACATAAACTTGATGGGTCAATAGGAATATGAAGTGCTGCTCGAACTCACTAGGCATCAGAGACATGCAATTGAGAACTACACAGAGTTTCACCTTTTATACAGGAGATTGGCAGACACATGAAGGCTGCTACTCCAAAGGATCAAGCAGTAGATGAGAAAAGCAGGAACCTTTCTATATAAGAGCACACCAATGCTCAGTGAAATTACATGCACTTCTGTTCTGTCCTCCAGTACATTCCACTCCTGATGTTTATCCAAGAAAATTCCTCATGTCCATCTCCAGGGCACATGTAGAAAAAGTCTCATTACACTGGTGTTTGTAGTCCCAGGAGTGGGCAGCATTCTAAGTGTCTTTCACCAGTGGTACTGGTAGGTTAAACGGCCCCAGCATTGTTTCCTCTAAAAGCAGGCCCTGAAATGAGCATTGTCTGTCAAGTGTCTTAATTGGGAGGTGATTTGAGGAAGCCCCTGAGGAGTAGGAAAGTGAGGCAGGGGCTCTTTCAAAGTCAGTGAAGGATACATGATTGACAGGTAACCTCTGTGGACATTGGAATCTTCCTTTCCATGGAAACAGTGGGAGAGCATGCTGTCCATGCCCCTAGAGGGATCCCACCTGAAAAGGGGCATTTATGCTCCCACTCAATTCTTACTGGCCTGAATTCTATTCCAGGGCAATATGTGCAGGTCCATCTGGCCTGCTCAGGCACAGGCCAAGAGAAATCCTTCAATTATAGAGTCCCAAGTTTATGCAGCATAACATCAGAAGCATGGACTAGAAACGTAGTGCCAAGAGAGCACATGAGGCAACACTTGTGTCATGAAGTCAGTTTTTAAAAATAAAGTGTAGAGGGAAATGCATTAGAAACAGCAAGCGTGACAGACCAATACCACTAATGTAAATTAAAAATCACTCAAAAGCAAAACTGTATTACATGTGTTACATTCATACCTTGTGCTTGAATACAGTTTGGACACATTAACCAGTGCCTCTGGGTGGAGTGGTGAAAAAGCCTGAAAATCGGGAAGAAAAATAGAAACTTGTGGGCCTTATAGAAATTCATGTGGAAACAGTGTCATAAGCTGGAGAAGTGATTGCAAACATCTACCTTCTTATGCTCCTCTAGCTTAATGGATCTTCTTTTCCTGGCCAACCCCCAAAACTGTCATCTGCCACATTACCTGTAGGATATCTGTCTTTAGACTCCCTAGAGCATAAACAGTGTCAAACAGGAGGTCACTCCTCTTCACCTGAGGCTATGGCTCATCATATAATTATCTCTTCACTCTCTTCTACTGAGTACATTTGAATAAGAAGTGCCCAAGGACAACCTAAGTCCCCACAACTACACTTCCCAGAGCTTCTTGGTGATAATAACTAGACTTGGGAAGTGGGGCAGTCTGCAAAGTCAGTGAGGGCTCTTCCTGGACTGGCCCTGGGTGTGGAGAATGGCAGTCAGCCTTGTTCCTGATTGTGGACCCCAGTGGCATTCAGTAAGTGACTTGTTTATTCTTTGAATTTGGGGGGTTATCCTGTCTAAGATTATTGTTGAACCTAAACTTGTGTATCCAGTACACAGTGAAACAAAAAAACTTAATGTCAGAGTAGAGCAAGGTTAACTGCTAGGGTTAAGGATGTAAAAAAGGTGGCTCTGGTCAAAAGAGCCAAACCCCAGTAGTTTTCAGGGATGAGTTTTTCAAGGTAATATTTGAGGTGATCTCTCCAGTGAATGAATGATTCTTTTCATTGGTGGATGGCGTGGTAACAGTGTGAGGTTCCAGGAATCTTGTGCTGTGTATGAATTCACCCTCCTCTATCTGCATGGGAACTGGGGACTTCTTAGTTCCTGCACAACAATTCAAACACATGTTGTATGTATCTCCTGAGGAGGGAATAGGACTCTGTTTGATTCTTACTTGTGCTATCCTTTCTTGGCTGCTTTTTTTTTTCTACATTCCCTCATTGCCCTCATTTGTAATTTCTTGACCCTGCTTTGTGGAACTCAGAGAAGGTCCTGGAGAGACCGAATCCTTTCTTCCTTAAAAGAAGTGGATGACATGAAAAGGCTTTTGTACCTGTGGAAGGCCCCACAAGATCTGCTCAGATTCAATCTACCCTTTTCCTTAATATTCTTCCATCTTGAACAGATCAAGGCAAGATGAGAAAGGGATGAAAGTTTTGGGCAGAGAGGTTAATAATAAACACTGCAGAGTAACTCAGTTTTAAGGAGACTCATTTTCAGCCCTCACTCCTGTTTTATATATTTTTATTTGCCTTAAATTATAGTTGATTTACAATGCTGTGTTAGTTTCTAGGGTACAGCAAAATGATTCAGATAGATAGATAGATAGATAGATAGATAGATACAGAATAATATATAATACTCCATTCCATATTGCTTAGTATAAGATATTGAAGAGTTCTTTATGCTGTACAGGACCTGTTGTTTATCTATTTATATATAGTACTTTCAATCTTTTAATCCCATACTCCTAATTTATCTCTCCGCACACTTTCCCATGTGTTAATTATAAACTTGCTTTCTATGTCTGTGAGTCTGTTTCTGTTTTATAATTAAGTTCATTCGTATCCTATTTTAGATTCCACATGTAAGTAATATGATATATATGTGTTTCTTTGACTTCGCTTAGTATGAAAATCACTAGGTCCATCCATGTAGCTGCAAATGGCATTAATTCATTCTTTTTATGTCTGAATAGCTTTCCATTGTGTGAGTACAAGCATCACACCTTCTTCATTCATCTGTTGATGGACGTTTGTTATTTCCATATTGGCTTTGAAAGAGTTCTCTGAGAACACTGGGGTACAGGTATTTTTGAGATGAGAGATTTCCCAATATATGCTCAGGAGCAGGATTTCTGGATCACATGGTAATTCTATTTTTAATTTTTTGAGGAACTTCTATAGTGGTTTCCATAGAGGCTGTACCAATTCACATTGCCACCAACAGTTTAGGAGGGTTCCCTTTCCTCCACACCCTCTCTAGCATTTATTATTTATTACTGGCTAATGATAGCCATTCTGATTGTTGTAAGGTGGCAACTAATTGCACTTTTGATTTGTATTTCTCTAGTGATTAGCAATATCGAACATCTTGTTATGTCCCTGTTTGCAATATGTCTGTCTTTTTGGAGAAATGTCTAGTTAGGTCTTCTGCCCATTTTTTAAATTGATTTCTTTGTTTGCTTGTTTGTTTCATGGAGTTGTATGAACCTATTGTAGCTTTTGGTAATTAACCTCTTGTTGGTCATATTGTTGGCAAATATTTTCTCCCAACCAACCACAAAGTTTTTTCCCCATTTTTTTTATTATTTCCTTTGTTGGGCAAAATGCTATGAGTTTTATTAGGATCCATTTGTTTATTTTCACTTTTATTTCTATTGCCTTCAGAGACTCACCTAGAGAAAACATTGCTATGATTTATGTCAGAGAAAGTTTCACCTATGTTTTCCTCTATGAGTTTTGTGGTATCCCATCTTATATTTAAGTCTTTAAGCCTCCAATCCATTTTAGATCTCAGCCTCTTGGTCCAGCATTTTGGTGCCGCAGTCCCAATTAGAAGTTGAAAGAGACTTGACAATCCAAAATTTAAGAGGCCTTTGAATATAGAGCTTGTTTCTGAGGAATTTAGAAAAATAATCCTGGAAACAATCGATCTGGTCCTTCTGGGGAGACTTGATATAGCCAGGTACCTAGTTGTTGAATTTTATCTAAGTAGGTGTTAATTTCTGATGTGGTAATAACATATATAGGACAGGAGCTATTGGTCACTATACATAGGTCTCCTTTATCTGCTCATTTCTTATCTAAAACAGTTTTCTTGAGTAAAAACAAAAAAGACAGATGCAGTAGGAGATCATGAGACCACAGGGTTGCAGCTGCCATCTTCTAGGGTACACTGCTTTCAAAATTGCTGGTGGCATCTTCATGTCTGACCCAGTCTCATAAATACAACTCCTCAGCAATACAGAAACATGTCTAAAACATATCCACAAAGAATTCCTGAGCCACAGATACTCCATTTTGATTTTTAAATACATATTTTTCTTAATGGTTAAAGCAGATTATAATGAGTATTTAATAAGCCAATAGGCTGTTTCGTTTAGCCTAAAATTCAAGTTAAATTATGTATAAGCTAGAATAATTTCCCCATACCTTGATATGTAATGATTTCTTTTACCATTTTCTCTTTTTTTGCAAATCTTTTGAGAGATCAAAATGTTTGTCCCTGGATACCAGTGTGGTTGCTGCCTGCCCTGTGTCCATCATGGCCTTCATGTTAGGGCTCATTTGTGTTAATATATATGCATACATATATTGGCCTAATTATGCCTGTTGGGTGGAAAACTGATCATACACAATGAAGAGGCTCAGAGGTATACAAAAGGGAGAAAATTTGTAGGTTACATATTTTGCCATTATATCAAATTGTAACACAGATATTATATACCTGTTTTTAGCAGGAGACTTAAAGCAAGCAGTGATACGTGCCATGTGTAGTCATACTCTATGATGAAATCAACAGAGAATTTCTTTTTTTCCTGAATATCAGGGGAAAGGTGTAGTTAACAACAAAACTTTAATTTTCATAAGACCTGGTTGCAGGTCAAGGGGCATCTGATTTTCATCTAAATTAACTGCAAGGACAAGCTTCAGAAAAAAACTTTGAGTGGCTTTTTATTACTTCAATTCAACTTTACATCTATGTAACATCATAACAAGGCACTTAGACCTTAAATGGAGACTTCACTTCATAATGCTAGAATTTAAAATCAACTGAAACCTAAACTTTTCTCCCTGAAATTAGTCATTTTTACCAAATATGTCCAAATTAAGTTGAGTCCATATGCTCTTTTAAGCAGGCTGTGCTGGGACTTTTTATAAGGAATCTCAGATTAAACATTTAAAAGGCTTCTCAAGGCCAGAAAAGTCATGCCAAAGGCTTGCCATCACACGTTGCCTGCAACCTAGTGTTTTGCGGGTTTTCCCTCTTCTAGATGTCCCTCAAATATCCAGATTCTTACACCTGCCAAGAAAGAGACTTTCTTATTTACCTGATAAGTCTCCTGGGAACTTAAGTATTTCCAATTTCTAGAGGGCTTAATAGATGGAAAGGATACATTTTTCCAATTGTGCTTACAAAGGTATAATTTACCAAGGCATTGTAAATCACAATTAGCTTGAGAAGAAAGGCTCCCTTATATCTGTAACACAGATTGAAAGCCATATTTCAGACCAAACCCCAAAACCATAAAAAAAGATGACCATATGCCCCAGTTTACTGTCCTATGGAACAAAACCAGTTTTACGAAGCCATTAGAATTCCCATTAGGATTCTTTTAATTCCTTAGCCAGTTCAATGGCTTGATCTGAAATTTATCAGAACTTGTACTTGTCAACAAGTCCTTTCTAGGAGTATGCTTGAAGATGAAGTCTTAAGGTACAAAAATAACTACTTACAAATGCAAAGAACACTTAAACATTCACATTTAAAGATATGATTAAAATATAATTGAGAAAGAAATTTGATTACTCCTGTGGCAAACAATATTTTTACATAATATTGACAATTAGGACTGATAACATTTTTTGGGGGGTCTTTTTTTAGGGCCAAACCTGCAGCATATGTAGGTTCCCGGGCTAGCGGTCAAATCAGAACTGTAGCCACTGGCCTACACCACAGCCACAGCAATGCAGGATCTGAGCTGCGTCGGCGACCTACACTACAGCTCATGGCAGCACCAGCTCCTTAACCCACAGAGCAAGGCCAGGGATGGAACCTACGTCCTCGTGGATACTAGTTAGATTCGTTTCCACTGGGCCATGACAGGAACTCCAGGAATGATAAGTTTTATCAGGAAATACCAGATCTTTAGGAATTACCCATAAATTCTAAAATCTCTATATTAATAACATTTTTCCATACAGTATAACCTGAGAAGGCTGATCATTCATTCAACAATGCTTCCTGTGTAAGTTAACATACAAAATAATCCTAATTAAATCCAATTCAATTACAAACAAAAGAGAATCACGCACAAAATTTTTTCTGAGTTACTTTCCACAAACCTTCCCTAGCTTCCGTTTTTATCTTTAGAATTTGTCCTGTGTTTTCTCTCTCCCTTTTTCTCTCCCATTTCTTTAGGACAAATTATTTTCTAAAAAAAAACGCATTTTCATTCTTCATACATTCTTTTATTTAAATCATACATTCTATTTCCCTTGTATTAAGAAATATTCCCCTTATTATTTCTAGTAGCTTTAATTACATAACATAATTATAATTCCCAATTCTCAAAACCTTCCTTTTTGTTGAAATCCAAGAATTAGGCAATGCCAAACATACCAGCATTTCCTGATTTCAAGCTTATGGACACACCCTTTAACTTCTAGTAGCATACATTTTCTCCTAGTAGAATTTCTTTCCTCAATGTGGTACAAGACATGTCTAAGAAACCCAAATATCTTAACACTGATGCCTCTAAAACCATGTCTATATCAATTAAACCAACATTTTTAAGGCAGCTTCAATGCCAGGTATTAATTTAATGCTGAATATGCCCCAGATCACATAAACCTGAAATTTATTCTGACCAGTTTATTTTATATTTCTAAAGATTTCTATAAACACTTAGTTACATTTAAGCCAAATAAATAGAGCTCATACACAAATTAATGTTGAGAATACCACTCAGTGGTAAAGATATGTAACATAAATAGATATGCATATGTAGATCCCTATAGATACAGAGATCTCCTAGCTTTTCCTTATAGATGTAAAAAATCATACCTCCTTTATTCTCTTATTGATTTACTTAATTATTTATACTTTTATTTTTTATCTTTTTAGGGCCGCACCCCTGGCATATGCAAGTTCCCAGGCTAGGGGTCAATCAGAATGGTAGCTGCTGGCCTACACACCAGCCACAGCAACACTAGATCTGAGCCCATCTGCGACCTACACCATAGCTCATGGCAGTGCCAGATTCTTGAACCACTGAGTGAGGCCAGGGATAGAACCTGAATCCTAATGGAATCTAGCTGGGTTCATTACCACTGAGCCACTGTGAGAACACCGCTTTAATTTTCTTTTAGCACTGGGAATTAGAGGTAAAAGTTCCAGAGAGTTTAGGTAGAATATTTACATCATAAGGCGTATTTGAAAAATGAAGTTTTCATTAACCGCTTAAGTAAAAACAAAGGTTAGAATCTCACAAGTGAGACTAGCTTTCCCTCTTGGATAACTGAAAAATGATGTCCACCTTCTCAGGACTCAAGTGGGTGTGAACCAAAGGACTCAGTTCTGCCGGCAGCAAGTTTATAACCACTTCTGCTCCTCTACAATTTCTTCTGAAGACCCCCAAATAACCAGAGTGGCTGGGCTGTGTTGTCTGCAGTATACAAAGGGAATTCTTAGAAGTTTCACTGTGTGGAGTTCCCGTTGTGGCGCAGTGGTTAACGAATCCGACTAGGAACCATGAGGTTGTGGGTTTGGTCCCTGCCCCTGCTCAGTGGGTTAACGATCCGGCGTTGCCGTGAGTTGTGGTGTAGGTTGCAGACGCGGCTCGGATCCCGCGTTGCTGTGGCTCTGGCGGAGGCCGGTGGCTACAGCTCCGATTCGACCCCTAGCCTGGGAACCTCCATATGCCGCGGGAGCGGCACAAAGAAATAGCAAAAAAAAAAAAGACAAAAAAAAAAAAAAGAAGTTTCACTGTGTTGGAAGGATTCTCAGTGGGGAGGGATTCCTGGAGCCATACATGAAAAGAATAAGTTCTTTTAGTGTCAGGCCAACTGAAGACAGCACTACCTGATCACAGATGTACAGAATTCCAGAGGAGAGAGGAGTCTGTGGAGGCAGACAGCCCCAGGAGCAAGGAGCTTGTAGGCTCTCCTCTTTGGACTTTGATCCACAATGCCCTCAACAAGAACAAACTTGTTGGCTCTTTTCTGATAAGCTGACTTTCCTTTCTCCAGGGCTGCATTTAATTTCTCAACCACACAGGGGATGACACCCCACCCTCTCTCCATTTTTGAAAAGGAACTTGCTAGCTGTCAACTACATGGTATTATCCTGCCTGGAGGCTTTCTTTGTTTTCCCTTTATAGATTTAAAATTTTCAGAGCCAACGTTAAACATAGGAAGATTTCACCCACATACCTGAGAAACTCCTCCCAAGGGCAAATACGCAAGCAAGCAAGCAAACAACAACAGCAGCAGTTAAAAAAGAAAAAAAAAAAAAGAAAATCCAGAACATCCTGCTGTCTGGGTCTCATTCCAATTGACTTTAGCTGAAATAGCTGTTCGTTCCATGAATGGAGTACCTGGGTCTGTTCTACAGGCCTTCAGTGCCCTAAGCATTGTGGAAGGATAGTCTATGGTCACGGCTTCCCTGGAAAGTTCTTTTTCCATTTTGAAAATCGCTGGGCTGAAAACTTGCCCCTGGGAGTGGGCTGGATTGTACTGTCCTGGCAGTGAGCTTGGCATCTTAAGAAAAGGGAACAGAAGGGAAAGGAGAGGCAAAGAAAATTATGGCACATGGAAAAATAAGCCACTGAGAAGTGCCTCTTAAAATTCTACTATTCAACTGGGCAATTCTATTCCTAGGCATATACCTGATGAATTGAAAATAGATACTGAAAAATGTGCTTGAGCACAGATGTTCTGAGCAGCAATATTCTCCAGAGCTGAAGGTGGAAACCATCCATGGTGACAGAGTAGACTGCAGTTACCAGGGGCTGGAGGAAATGAGAAATTGCTGGATAGGCATGAGATTTTATTTTGGAGGTAGTGAGATGTTTTGGGACTACATGGAAGAGATGATTGCACAAAGTCATAAATATACTAAATGATACTGAATTGTTCACTTTAAAAGTTTTATTTGGTATCACGTGCATTTCACATGAATTTTTTAAAAACATCTGTTCAGTCATGGGAGAAACCCTGGCAGCAGCGGTGAAGATCCCGCTTCAGTCTACAAGTGTTCTCTTGCCACTTGTAGCCCTGAGTGTGATGCCAGCATTTCATGGGTGACCTACCTCTGATCCATCTGCTTTTTTTCTTTGTTTGCTTTTAAGGCCACACCACCGCATATGGAAGTTCCCAGGCTAGGGGTCAAATTTGAGCTGTAGCTGCCAGTGTGTACCACAGCACAGCAACACTAGATCTGAGCGTTGTCGGCAACATACACCATAGCTCACAGCAACACCAGATCCTTAACCCACTGAACAGGGCCAGGGATGGCACCTGCATCCTCATGGCTACTAGTCAGATTCCTTACCTCTAAGCCACAACGGGCACTCCTGACCCATCTGCTTTTAATTATTCTATATTAGGTTTAATCACAAGTATCTGCAGAAAAGAGTCAGAGTCTTTAGCCCAATTGAAAGATGCTGCTCTATGTAAAAGATTTCCCAAAGCTAGGAAGAAGGAGCCCTGCATGTCAGTCTGTGCTGGGAGGCTTACAGGAGGATTCCCCCCAGTGCTCCATAGACCATTCCACAGCCTCCTAGTTCAGGATCCTTACCAAGGCCATATGCCCTCTACAGTACACTGAGCATGCTCTGTTCTTTACCCTCTCTACCTGTGGCCAAGGTCAATACATCTAATAGCTTCCATTTCATTTAGACAGGAATGACCTCTCCCACTCCCTTCAGGCTCCACTCTTAACTGATTTTATTACACCTGAATTTTTTCTGTCTTTCCATGTCAGTAATTCAACCAAATTATATTACAATGTTAAACATGCTTGATCAGATTTTCCTGGAATGTGATTTCTTTGATCTTTAGTTAAATAACTGCTTCTGAGAATTCCCGTTGTGGCTCAGTGGGTTGAGAAACTGACTACTATCCATGAGGATGTGGGTCGGATCCCTGGCTTTGCTCAGTGGGCTAAGAATCTGGCATTGCCTCAAGCTGTGGCATAGGTCACAGATGTAGCTCGGACCTGGTGTTGCTGTGGCTGTGGTGTAAGCTGACAGCTGCAGCTCTGATTCAACCCCTAGCATGGGAACTTCCACATGCTGTGGGTGTGCCCCACATTTAGCAAGTTATTCTTGGTCCTTTCTTCTTTCCTGAGATACAGTCAACATTGATCTTAAATTTTGGTACACTACCACTTCCGTCTTGTTGATTCGTGGCCATTCATTTAAACTCCTTATAATCTGATTGTATTCACATACTTAATATTAATCTTGAAAAAATTAAAAAAAAATTTTTTTTTGTCTTTTTAGGGCCACATCATGGCATGTGGAAATTCCCAGGCTAGGGGTTGAGTCAGAGCTACAGCTGCCATCCTATGCCACAGTCACAGCAATGCCAGATCTGAACCACATCTGCATTCTACAACACAGCTCATGACAATGTTGGATCCTTAACCCACTGAGTGAGGCCAGGGATCGAAACTTGCATCCTCATGGATCCTAGGTTTGTTTTTGCTAAGCCTCAATGGGAACTCCCAATCTTGAAATCATTTAGGACACAACATAATTTATGGCATCGGCAGCTTTGAAGTCATAAATATCTAGGTTTAAATACTAGATAATTAGGTAATCTTGGGGAAATGATATAACTCCTTAGAGTGCCAGTTTCCTCAACTTAAAGTAAGTTAGTACAAATAAAAGTATAGATACAAAATCTTTCTACTTGAAAAGATGGCACTCAAAAAGTTGTGAATATTTTTATATCTAGACTTGTTTAAAATTGTATTTTTTTCCAAACAAATTGTAAAATCTCAATGGGAAAATTATACAACACAATTGTTTATAATTATAATTAGATGAAACATTTTCCACATTGATTAAAAAAGGATAAAAACATAAATAAATATTATATCAACTCTATTACATATCATAGAAGAGGAATAGAAACAAATACATCAAATTATTGATGCTAGTCATTTCTGAGTAGAAAAATTGGGAGAATATGTTCTCTTCAAGCACTTCTGAATTTTTCCAATGTATCATGAGGGGTTGAAATGAAGGGTTTTTTTTTTTTGTATCACAGGACATATTTTACAAAAGAGGAAACACATTATGAACAAACATTATCAAAACAAAATGAACTTTTACCTACATATTTTTGTTTTACTAAACATATCGATTTAGCTTATTTTGATTTCCAGATAGAACAAACTGGTTCAATAGTCATAATTCTCATAACTTTCCAACCCTTTTTTCTATAGTAAAAGGAGTCAATGTGGCCCAGCATTCCTTTATTACAACCTCTCTCTTCCATAATTTTTCATTTTGATTTTCATATTCACTGGCCAATGGAGAGGTAACACTTATTTATGTCCCTGCAAGAAATTCTGTTTTTGTTTTCAAGGAAGAATAAAATATATTTTTAAACTAATGTTTTCTAGTATCTTTAGAGTTTGAGCCAGGAAGAAAAAAAATATTCTAAGTCTCCTGAATTAAAACAGAATTATAGTGCATCAAATTTCCTCAGAAATGTATGCTTTTCTGAGACATCTCAACCAAGCCCCCAAGTATGTTCACTCAGCTCCTTTTATTCTTTTCTGATATCCAGAATCAAGCCAAAATGAAGTGGTTTATCAATGTACAGCTGAGTTACAAGTAAATAGATAAATTTCATAGTGTTTTCAGTCAGTTTGATCCTGACAGCTGCTAAGTGCCTAACACCATAACTTCAGTAGTATGCAATCCCTTATATTTAGTCATGGAATATACAAGTTTAATTTGGTTATAACATCCTGCTGGGATCCAGGTCTCTACATGGACATCTCAATGGACATGTAGTTACAAAATTCTAAATTAACATCATATCTTTAAGAACCAAGAAAAAGAAAGACCTTTGAAATCAAAGTACAGCTTTTAAAAAACAAGTGCAGTTTGTTTCAGTTGCAGCAAAAGAGAAGGACTGTTGTTTAAACCAGGAATAAAAAGGCCAGGCAGGTCCAAATCATAATTCTTTTGTTCCACATGATCTATCCTCATTAACCCAGTAATGCTTCTGGAATTAGAGGCAGGAGATAGTTTGGGGTGTTTGGCTAAATATTAGTTATACTTTCTATGCCTAGGTATGAGAATTTTTTAGTTTGTGCAAGTGTTGTGAAGGGATACCCTTGCATATTGAGGTGGGAATTAGTAAAATAAACTTAACAGATTCGGGGGAAATCACACTGCAGAAATCAGGAAGAGAGAAAGTTGAAACTAGTAAAATAAGAAGAATAATTGATCAAAATAGAAAAATAGGAGAATCTGAAAGATAAGACATTGAGAAGGACAGTAGAAACACACACAGCTTATGTGTTTCAACATAAGCTTTTCACTATTAACCCTTTGTCACCTCAGGCCATGCCATTTTATCAGTGGTAATGCACCACTGTTAAAATCAGTTTTGATACTAGATTAGGACTCTGGTAGCAAGGGATAGTTGTGTTTTATGCATGGGATTTTACAAAATAAGGATTTTTTTTTTTTTTTTGGTTGGGGGGGTCTCACCTTACCAGAAAATCAAGAGGTAGCTTAAGACTTGATTGAGGTCTTTTCTCATCTTTTCTTCTCCTGCTTTTCATTCTTCAACTCTATAAATTCTTTGTTGGTATTATTCTTCAACAAGTTCTCCCAATAGCTTTGAGGAAACATCTGTTTCAGTTACAGCAAAAGCCCTTCAATAGCGTCTCATTGAACTGACTTGGGCCACATGCCCTCCTCAAGTAAAGCACTGATCCTTGAGGAAATGTGCTTTAATGAGTTCTTGCCTGGTTTAAAGGCCTATTCATTCACTCAGTATGTACACCTCACTCTCCCTACAAACCAGATATATCAGTTTGATGATGGCGCACTTTACCCCAACCGCAATGCTCCTCTAATGTCTTTGTCACAGTAGTTCTCATCTCATAATAAAAGCCCAAGGCCTGATCTCATCTCAATCCATGCTCTCTCTTACTCCCTCTGCTCCCATCACCCTGGCTTCCTTGAATATTTTTTGGACACTCTAGGAAGCTTCCCCTTAAACACTCTGGTCCTTCTTCCAGAACGATCCTCCCACACATGTGGACGTGGGTCATTCTCTCATATACCTAAAGTCACAGTGGTGCTTTAGCTGCCTACCTTACTGGAAACTGAAGCTATCTCTATGCACATCTTATCTTCCTTCTTTGCTTTAGTGTTCCCCAGAGTACTTATCACAGTCTAAAAAATTTCCAGTTGTATTTATTCCTTCAATTTGCTATGGCTGTCATACCAACCTTCCCCAAATGAAACATTTTTTAAGACAAGAAATAACCAGAAGTTCCCATCATGGCTTAGCAGTTAAAAAACCCAACTGGCATCCACAAGGATGCAGATTTGATCCCTGGCCTTGCTCAGTGGATTAAGGATCCAGTGTTGCCCTGAGCTGTTGTATAGGTCACAGATGCAACTCGGATCTGGCATTGCTGTGGCTGTGGTGTAGCCCAGCAGCCATAGCTCCGATTGGACCCCTAGCCTAGGAACATCTATATGCTGCAGGTATGGCCCTAAAAAAAAAAAAAAAATATATATATATATATATATATATATATATATATATGTATATGCAACAACCAGATCAGTAGAATGTATATAGTATCATTCAAAAAGCTATTTATTAAATGAATGATTAAATGAACAAATCATTAAATGAATTAATACAAATGAGAACTTTGAGTACTGAAGGTTGAGTTAAAGGGGAAACTGAGTAGGTCAAGTTATTATAGTAATACTATATACTCTATTTAATATGTATCCTTATTCTTTCCAAGCCTTATTTCAATCAATACTAACTGAAGCTCATTTTTTCATCACCGAGATAACCACATATAACCTATTTATCATTTGACTTTTGACTTCAACTGGATTTCCACCTTCTCATTCTCAAAACATAGAAGAAGTGATAGTATTGTCTTACGGAGAAAATGACACTACTGTGTGAATGTATGCATGTGAAAGCAACTAATTCTAAAGTTGCACTAAACAAAAGAATTAGTAGTCAGGCAAATGGCAGTGCATAAATTACTGCTGCTTCCTCAAACATCAATTTGAACAATAATCTGTGCATAAAAATGTTTTTGTGTAGTCCAGGATTCTACCCCAGTTACTTAGCCTGAAGAGACACATTCCCAAAGAAAAAAATGTAAGACTAAAATTAGTGCCTGACTTCACAATAGGCCCCAGAGCCTGTTGCCCCAGAATCAAGCTGGCTTCTATATTCCAAAGTATTCCAAAGAATTCCTGGCCTTCATGCCAGGTCCTGTTAACCCAGGTGCCCATTGCACCCAGGCATATGTCAGTTCCAGGCAGCTCCTGTGAGACAGGGCTCCTGGCTCACCTCAGATTCTGCTCACCAGAGGTCCTAGGTAGATTCCACAGCTCGAGGATCTGTGAATGCAGGACTTTGCCTCAAACTATGGGGCCCAGCAAAAGGCCATTACCACCATGCTAGGCTTTGGACCCCAACTAGCACCAGCTCTACATGCCCTTCAAAGGTAAGCTCCCGTGTGGATACCAACAGTATGACCACTCAGAATCTCTAAATGGGCTGACTTGTGAAGGGCTTTGTGAGAAGTCAGTCTGTAAAGACTGGCAGAGGTGTCTGTATCCTCAAATACATAGACACCGATGCATGTCCACTAAAATTATGAGTAACCAAAGAAATATGGCACTTCCAAAGGAAACTACTAAAATTCCCCATATAGACCTAAAGAAAAGGAGGTCTGTGAACTATGTGATAAAGATTTCAGAATAATTTTCTTAAAGAAACTCAGTGAACTACAAGGAAACACAGATGAATAATTAAATTAGAAAACAAATGCATCAATAAATTAGAAGTTTTACAAAGAAACAGAGAGCATTAAAAATGAAAGCAGGGATCCTAGAATTGAAGACTAAAATGAGTAAACTGAAAAATTCAATAACAACTGGACTCAGCAAAGGAAAGAAATAGTGAATTTATACAAACAGAAGGCAAAATGATACAAGGAATGAAGAAAGTCTACATCAGTTGTGGGAAATAATTAAACAAAACAATATACACAACTGGAGTTCCAGAGGGGAAAGAAGCAAAAACATAAATAAATAACTGCTTCTAGGAGTTCCCATTGTGGCTCAGAGGGTTAAGTACCTGGGCTAGTATCCATGAGAATGCAGGTTCTATCCCTAGCTTCACTTAATCGGTTATGGATCCAGCATTGCTACAAGGTCATAGGTCACCGATGTGTCTCATATCTGATGTTGCTGTGGCTGTGGTGTAAGCCAGCAGATGTGGCTCTGATTCTAACACTAGCCTAGGAACTTCCATATGCCACAAGTGTAGCCCTAAAAAAAGAAAGAAAAAGAAAGAAACTAAATACTTAGAATTATATTTAACTAAGACGGTGAAAATCTGCACAATGAGAATTGTAAGGCACTGAAAAAAGTAATTGAAGAAGACACAAATAAAAGGAAAGATATCCCAAGTTCATGGATCAGAAAAATTAATATTTTAAAATGTACACACTACTAAAACTCTCTATAGATTCTGTATCATTCCTATTAAACTTCCAGTGGCATTTAACACCAAAATATCAAGAATAGTGTTGAACTTAATAGATAAGCACAACAGACCACAAATGCTCTAAGCCAATCCAGAGAAAGAAAAACCAGGCTGCAGGCATCGCAACTCCTGTTTTCAAAATGTATAACAATGCTATAGTTAATAAAAAAAAATGTGGAACTATTTGAAAGTTGTCAAGAAAGAAAGTCCTAATAGTTTTTATCACAAGGGAAAGATTTTTTTATCCCTTTCTTTTTCCTCTTTCTTTCATTATTTCTGTCTTAGATTCTTTCTTCTTTCTTTCTTTCCTATTCTTCCTTCCTTCTTTGTTTGTTTCTTTCTTCCTTTCTTTCTGTATCCATATGAAATGATGGCTTTTGACTAAACCTATTGTGGTCATCATTACACAATATGTGTAAGTCAAATCATTGTTTTACCCCTTATAATTGATGCAGTGTTTTATGTCAATTACATATCAATAGAGCAGGGAAGGAGACCTTAAATTTTGATAAAACAACAAATGAACACATAATTTTGACTAAAAACAACAAATGAACACATAAAGTGTGATACCAGCACACAAACAATGCAAAAACCAAAGGAAAAGTAAGTAATGAGATAATAGTAATAAACACTCATAGAGTGTCAAATAATACATGAACAGGAGTCAAAAAGATGCATTGGGAAAAGTATAGTCTCCTCAGCAAATGGTGTTTGGAAGTGGGAGACTATATGAAGAAGAATAAATGTAGACCCCTAGCTTACATCAATCACAAAATTAACTGAAAATAGATTAAAGACTTAACATGTGCCCCATAAACTGTAATCATTTTACAAAACATATAGGGGAAAAATTCCTGGGTATTGGTCTTGGCAAAGGGGAGGGGTTTTATGTTTTGTTCTGTTTTGCTTGTGTTACTTAGATATAACACCAAAAGTTAAAGTAAGAAGAACAAATATCAACAAGCGGGACGAACTAAAACTAAGAACTATCTGCAAAGCAAGAAATAAAATAAAATTAATTAATTAAAAGCCAACCAAAGGAATGGGAAAAATATTTTCAAGTCATGTATCTGAAGATGAGTTAATATCCTACCCATATGAAGAACTCACAAAAAAAATCAATAGAAAAAAAAAGAGAATACTGTAATTAAAAACTGGGCAGTGAAGTGGAATAGACACTTTTATAAAGAATAGACACTTTATATAAATAGCCAAAGAAATGGTACCTGAAGAGGCGTCACAAAACTCAGGGAAATATATATCAAAATGGCAATGAGATACGACAATACATCTGTTAGAATGACTATCAGCAACAACAGATAAACAACAAAAGTTGGTGGGGCTGTATGAAGTAAAAGCAAACCCTGTTGCACTGTTGGTGGGAGTTTAAATTGGTGCACCCATTATGGAAAATGAACATGGAGTTTCCTCACAATGGAAAGTAGAGGTGTTATCTGAGGCCAGCAACCCAACTCTGGATATACAGCAAAGAAAGAAAATACTCTCTCAAAGAGATATCTGTACTTTCATGCTCATGCAGCATTATTTACAGTAGCCCAGACATTAAAACAAGTGTCCATCAATGGATAAATGCTTAGGAAACTTTTTCCCTTTTATTCAGCCATATGAAAGAAAGAAACCCTGGTTTTTGTAAGAACATAGATGGACACTGAGGGCAATGTGCTAAGCAAAGTAAGACAAACAAATACTTTATGTTTTCATTTATTTGCAGAATCTTTATTTGACCATCCCGTGGAATGTGGAAGTTCAGGGGTCAGTGATCAATCTCATGCCAAAGCTGCAACCCAAGCAACAGCAGTGACAATACTGGATCCTTAACACACTGCACCACTTGGGAACCCCCAGAATTGTTTTTTGAATGGCCAAATGGTATAAATAGAAAGTAGAATGGAGGTTTCCAGGGGCTGATGTGTGGGTGAGATGAGGAGTTTATCAAAGGGTACAAACTCCCAGGTATAAGATGTATGAATCTGGGTATCTAAAGCACAGCATTTTTATTACAATTAACAATGGTCTATTGTATGGAAAGAAAAAAAAGTAAGAGAGTACATGTTTTTTTAAAACCACTCAACATTTTTTTTTCATTGTTTAAAAGTTTAATGAAGTATGGTTGATTTACAATACACACATCCATTATCTCTCAGATTCTTTTCTCCTATAGATTATCACAGAATATTTGGTAGAGTTCCCTGGGCTATACAATAGGTCCCTGTGCGCCAAACACTCCATTTACCACAGTGTGCATTTGCCAGCCCCAAGCCCTTAATCTATGCCTCTCTCCCACCTATCTGTCCCATTTGCATCTTTTTTTAAATATTCCACGTATGAATGATATATGATGTTTATTTTTCACTGTATAACTTCACTTAGTTTGATAAGGTTTAGGTCCATCCACGTTGCTATAAATGGCATTGTCTCTTTCTTTTTTTATGGCTGAGGAATATTCCATTGTTCTTACGTACCACAACTTCTCTGTCAAAGGACATTTAGTTTGTTTCCTTGTCTTGGCTATTTTACATAATACTGCAATGAGCATTGGGATGCATGTATCTTTTCAAATTATGGTTCTCTGTGGTTTCATGCTAAGGAATGAGATTGTTGGATCATATGGTAGTACTACTTTTTAGTTTTGTGAGGAACCTCCATACTGTTTTCCATAGTGATTGTACAAGTTTACATTCCTACCAACAGTGTAAGAGGGTTAATTTTCTCTGCACTGTCTCCAGCATTTATTGTTTATAGAATTTTTTTTTTCTTTGGCTACTCAACTGCATATTGTGTTCCCAGACCAGGAATAAGATCCAAGCTAGAGTTACGACTTACACCACAGCTGTGACAATGCCAGATCATAGGCCACAGTGCCCTGCTGGGGATTGAACTTGTGTCCCAGTGCTCCAGAAATGCCACTGATCCCATTGCACTACAGTGGGGAGGGATACTTATAGACTTTTTGATGATGGCCATTAAGGCTTATGTAAGGTGGTACTTCATAGTTGTTTTGATTTGCTTTTCTGTGATAATTAGCAATGTTGAACAACTTCTCATGTTTTTTTGGCCACCTCTATGTCTTCTTTGGAGAAGTGTCTATTTAAATCTTCTGCCCATTTTTTGATTGAGTTATTTCGTTTTTGATATTCAGCTGCATGTGTTGTTTGTATATTGTGGAGGTTAATCCCTTGTCAGTCACGTCACTTGCAAATGTTTTCTCCCATTCTGTGTGTTGTCTTTTCATTTTGTTTATGGTTTCCTTTGATGTGCAAAAAATTTTAAGTTTAATTGTGTCAAATTTTTTTTAATTTTTGTTTTTATTTTCATTACTCTAGAAGGTGGTCAAAAAGATATGTGCTGTGATTTATGTCAGAGAATATTCTGCCTATATATTTAGGTCTTTATTACATTTTTTGCCTTTTTTTTTTTTTTTGGTCTTTTTTTTTAGGGCTGCGCCTGTGGCATATGGAGGTTCCCAGGCCAGGGGTCTTATCAGAGCTGTAGCTGCCAGCCTACACCACAGCCACAGCAATGCCAGATCCTTAACCCACTGATCAAGGCCAGGGATCGAACCCACAACGTCATGGTTCCTAGTCGGATTCATTTCCGCTGAACCACAACGGGAACTCCTTTATCACATTTTGAGTTTATTTTTGTGTATGGTGTTAGAGAGTGTTCTAACTTCATTCTCTTACATGTAGCTGTCCAGTTTTCCTAGCACCACTTATTAAAGAGACTTGTTTTCTCCATTGTATATCCCCCCTTTATCATAGGTTAATTGACCATAGGTGTGTCTATTTTTTCTGGGTTTTCTGTCCTGTTCCTTTGATGTATATGTCTGTTCTTGTGCCAGTACTATACTGTTTTGATGACTGTGACTTTGTAGCATAGTCATAAGTCAGGGAGCCTGATTTTTCCCACTCCATTTTTCTTTCTCAGGGTTGTTTAGCTATTTGGGGTCGTATGTATTTTCACACAAATTTTAAAATGTTTTGTTCTAGTACTGTGAAAAATGCCATTAGTGATTTGATAGGGATTGTGTTGAATCTGTAGGTTACCTTGGGTTGTATAGTCATTCTGTCAATATTGATTCTTCCAATCCAAGAGTATGGTATATCTTTCCATCAGTTTGTGTCATCTTAGATTTCTTTCATCAGTGTCTCATAGTTCTCAGAATACAGGTCTTTTGACTCTTTTGGTAGGTTTATTATTTTTGGTAGTAAATGGGATTGTTTCCCTAATTTAACTTTCCAATATTTCATTATTAATATATAGAAATGCTATAGAGGTCTGTGGATTAATTTTTTGTCCTGCAAAAAAATGCTATAGAATTTGTCCTGCAAAAAATGCTATAGAGTTTGTCTTGCAAAAAATGCTCTAGAAATACTATAGAGTTCTGTGGATTAATTTTTTGTCCTTCAACTTTATTGAAATCATAAATGAACTCTAACACTTTTCAGATAGCATCTTTTGTATTTTCTATGCATTATATCATGTCATATGCAGTCAGCAAAATATTTACATCTTCTTTTCCAAATTGGATTCCTTTTCTGCTTCGATTTCCATGGCTTTTCTTTTTCATTTTCTTCTCTGATTTCCATGGATAGGACTTCCAAAATTATGTTAAATAAACATAGTGAGAGTGGACATCCTTGTCTTGTTCCTGATTTAATGGAAATTCTATCAGGTTTTTACCATTGAGGATGATGTTAGCTGTTGGTTTGTCACATGTGGCCTTTCTTATGTTGAGGTAGATTCTTTCTATGTTCACTTTCTGGAGGGTTTTTAATCATAAATGAGTTTGGGATTTTATCAAAGGATTTTCTGCATCTATTGAGGTGATCATATGGATTTTACTCTTCAATTTGTTAATGTAGTGTATCACACTGATGGATTTGAGGATATTGAAAAATTCTTCCATCTCTGGGATAAATCCCATTTAATCATGGTGTATAATCCTTTTAATGTATTGTTGGATTTAGTTTCCTACTATTTGTTGAAGATAATTGCATCTATGTTCATCATTGATATTGACCTATAATTTTCTTTTTTTTCTGTGATATCTTTGTCTGGTTTTGGTATCAGGGTGATGTTGGCCTCATAGAATGAGTTTAAGAGTGTTCTTCCTCTGTAATTTTTTGGAATAGTTTCAGAAAGATAGGTATTTTCTCTTCTTATAAAAATAGTTTGATAGAATTCTCATGTGAGACCATCTAGTCCTGGACTTTTTTCTCTAGGTATTTTTTATTTCATCTTTGATTTCTCCAGTGATCCATTGGTTGTTTAGTAGCATATTGTTAAGTCTCCATGTGTTTGTGTTTTTTGCAGGTTTTTTTTTTATTGTAGTTGATTTCTAGTCTTATTGCATTGTGGTTGGAAAAGCTACTTGATACGATTTCTATTTTCTTAAATTTACTGAGGCTTGATTTGTGGCCAAGAATGTGATATATCCTAAGGAATGTTCCATGTGCACTTGAGAAGAGTATGTATTCTGCTGCCTTGGAATGTTCTATATAGCTTTGGAATGTTCTATATATGAAACATGTTCTATAAATATCTAAGGCCATCTGGTCTAATGTGTCATTTAAGTCCTCTGTTTCCTTGTTGATTTCCTCTGTGGATGATCCGTTCATTGCTGTAAGTGGGGTGTTAAAAGTCCCCACTATGATTGTGTTATTGTTGATTTCTCCTTGTATGGCTGCTAACAGTTTCCTTATATTTGTGGTGCTCCTATGTTCAATACATATATATTTCCAATTGTTTTATCTTCTTCTTGAATTAATCCTTTTATCCTGTAATATTCTTCATCTCTTCTAACCTTTAAGACTATTTTTAAAATATAAGTGTTGCTATTCCAGATTACTTTTGATTTTCATTTGCATAGAATATCTTCTTCCAACCTAACACCTTCAGTTTGTATATTTTCCTATGACTGAAGTGGATCTCTTGTAGACAGCTATATGCTGTATATAGGTCTTCTTTTTTTAATCCATTCAGCCAGTCTATGTCTTTGGTTTGGAGTATTTGGTCCATTTACATTTAAGGTGATTATTGATATGAGTGTTCTTATTTCCATTTTCTTAATTGTTTTGGATTTTTATATATATATTTTCATCCTTTCTTCTGTTGTTCTCTTCTCTTGTGGGTTGAAAAATATCTTTTGTGCTGTGTTTGAGTTGTTTTTTTCTTACTCATGTGTGTATCTATTGTAGATTTATTATTTTTTATCATGAGGTTTTTTGTTCTTTTTTTTTTTTTTTTAGGGCCATGCCTGAGGCATATGGATGTTCCCAGGCTAGGGGTTGATTCAGAGCTGTAGCCACTGGCCTATGCCACAGCCACAGCAACACCAGATCTGAGCTGCATCTGTGATCTACACCACATCTCATGGCAACACCAGATCCTTAACCCACTGAACGAGGCCAGGAATCAACCCTGCAACCTCATGGTTCCTAGTCAGATTCATTTCCACTGTCCCATGATGGGAGCTCCTATCATGGGGTTTTGATATAGAGGTCTCTCTATATGTATAATATAAAAGATTATTTTATATATGTATGTAATATGTATGATATATAATATATAATTATTTTAAGTTATCTATTAACTGCAAATGCATCTCCAGTATCTTGCATTTGTTCCCTTTTTTTTTTCTCATGATTGCTGGTTTCAATATTATTTGTTTGTGAATGATTAGCTACATTTACTATATGTTTGTGTTACAGGTGAGCCTTCTCATTTCTAATTTTCTTGTTTCTAGTTATGGCCTTTTCTTTTCTGCTTAGAGAAGTGTTGTAGTAAAGCTGGTTTGCTGGTGTTGAATTCTCTTAGCTTTTGCTGTTCTCCAAATCTTTTGTTTCTCCTTCAAATCTGAATGCGAGCTTTCCTGGGTAAAATAATCTTGGTTTAAGTTTTTCTGTCCTTTTATTCCACTTTAAGTATATCATGTCACTCCCTTATGGCCTGTAGTTTCTGTTGAAAAACTCAGCTGATAAACCTCTTAGGGTTCCATTGTATATTTGTTGCTTTTCCTTGGCTGTTTTCAATATTTCTCTTTTTCTTTAATATTGATCTGTTTGATTAATATGTGTCTTGTGGTGTTCCACCTTTTGGTATATTCTATATGATATTTTTTGTGCTTCCTGGATTTAAGTGAGCAATTCCTTCCCCAAGTTAATGAAAGTTATGGCTATTATCTCTTCAAATACTTTCTCCATCACTTTTTCTTTCTCTTCTCCTTCTGGCACCTAATAATGCAAGTGATGATATTCCAGGGTTCTCTTAGGCAGTCCTCATTTATTTTATTTTTTAAAATTTATTCTGTACCTTGTCACCATTTCCACCAGTCTGTCTTTCTCCTCACTTCTTCTTCCTGTGTTCTGCTAAGATTCCTTTTAGTGAATTTTTAAATTTTGGTTATAGTGCTGTTCATCTGTCTTTGTTTAATCTTTGAATCTTCTATTTCTTGTTTGATATTTCTTGTAATTTATAGATCTTTGCCTCCAGTTTTTTCTCCCAGATCTTGGATCATCTTTACTGTCATTGCTCTAAAGTGCTTTTCATGAAGATTGTTAACTCTACTTCAACTTCAATGTTCCTCTGGGTTTCTGATTGTTCCTTCCTCTGGCTCATTTTTCTCTACACTTTCAATCTGTATAGCTTTTTATGTGGTCTCCTTTTTACAGACTACAGGGTGGTAGATGCTCTTACTTCGAGAGTCTTCCCCCTGGTGGGTGAAGTTGATGCAGGAGCTTGTGGCAGGCTCCCTGGTGGGAGGAAATGGTGCCTGCCCCATTGCAGGTGGAGCTGGATCTTTTCCCTCTGGTGAGAGTATGATTAGAGGTGGCTTATGCCATGAAAGTGTCCCTCCAACCACCTTGATGTGGCTTCTTTATGTCTTTGGGTATACAGTACCTTTTTTGGTAGCTTCCAGTCTATTTTGTGGGTGGTTACTCAAGAGTTAGTTGTAATTTTGGTGTTTTCATGAGAAGAATTGATCTGCTTCCTTCTACTTCACCATCTTGTCCATAAATCTCCAAGAGAATAAATCTTAAATGTAATCACCACACAACAAAATCAACCATAATTGTCTTTGGAAATGGAGGTCTTAACTAACCCTATTATGCAACTCATTTTGTAATGCACATGAATATAATTAGCAGTTTACATGCCTGAAACTGACACATGCTATATGCCAAAAATATTGCCATAATTTTGGAAAAAAATTTACTTTAAAGATGAATTTTTTAAATTGTTTCTAAATACATAATTACAGATGTTTCTAATTAAGGTTTATATTTACATGTTTAAATCACATTAAATTTATAATTAACCTCATGAAGAAAGTCCAAGTTCAGAGGTAATTGTTTTTTCTTTTGTTTTTCTTGCCTTAGGGAAGCATAAACATTGAAGCCTATTTTGAAAGAATTGGTTATAAGAACTGGCAGAACAAATTGGACTTGCAAACATTAACTGACATTTTTCAGCACCAGATCCGAGCCATTCCCTTCGAGAACCTTAACATCCATTGTGGGGAAGCCACAGAATTGAGCCTGGAGGCCATTTTTGATCAAGTTGTGAGAAAAAATAGGGGTGGCTGGTGTCTCCAGCTAAATTATTTGCTATACTGGGCTCTGAGCACAATTGGTTTTAAGGCCACACTATTGGGAGGATGGATTTACATCGCTCCAGTCAAAAAATATAGTAATGCCATGGTCCACCTCCTGATGAAGGTGACCATTGATGACCGTAACTACATTGTTGATGCTGGATATCCTGGCTCTTCCCAGACGTGGCAGCCTCTAGAGTTAATTTCAGGAAAGGATCAGCCCCAGGTGCCCTCCATCTTCCGCTTAACAGAAGAGAAAGGAATCTGGTACCTGGACCAAATAAGAAGAGAGGAGTTCATCCCAAATGAAGAATTTATTAATTCTGATCTCCTGCAAAAGAATAAATACCAGAAAATCTTCTCCTTTACTCTTGAACCTCGGTCACTTAAAGATTTTGAGTCTGTGAATGCATACGTTCAGGAATCTCCAACATCTGTGTTTACAGACAAGTCATTTTGTTCCTTGCAGACCCCAGAAGGGGTTCACTTTTTGGTGGGCTTCACCCTCACTTACAGGAGATACAATTATAAGGACAATATGGACTTGGTAGAGTTTAAGACACTAAACGAGGAAGAAATAGAAGAAAATCTTAAAAATATCTTTAATATTTCCTTGGAGAAAAAGCTTGTGCCAAAAAATGGTGACCAATTTTTTACCATTTAGAGAGAAAAAGAATGATTTGGTATTATTATTCCAGTATTTAAATTTCTAATACATATTTTTCAGATCTACTCAAAATCAGAGTGTGGAGACAAATAAAATCCTGTGTATTCACCACAGAACTCCTCAAATCTCTAGATTATTTTGAATGCAATATAAGGAAAAAAGGCATAATTCAGATATCGAATCATTTCACCAGTAACCATTTTAGCACAAAATAATTATAAGACAAGTTTTTATTTGAAATAAAACACATAGTCACATACCTATTGAAACTGAAAATAGTAAAGGAATTCTAAGGATGGCCTGGTGTTATATTAAGAACTATATCAATTTATACTACAAATCTTTCAACAATGATCAGGTATTACATTCATAGAAAATATTTAATTGTTGCCTAATTAAATAGGGAGGAAGTCATCCAATTATATTCAACCTGCATTTGTTCAATTCTCTTTTTACAAAATATTGCATGTACAATTAAGATTGGAATTCAAGAAAGAAGACTGTGATATGATAGTCCGTTCAAATAACATATCAGTTTCTAGGAAGAGACTTGAACCAATACATGACAGCGTGTGAAACTTAATCTAGATTATTTTGCAAATGCAAGCAAAATTTAACTTAGGTTATTTATTTATTGTTTTTTTCATTTTTTGTTTTTTAGGACCACACCAATGGCACATGGTTGTTCCCAGGCTAGGGATCAAATTGGACCTGCAGCTGACAGCCCACACTGCAGCCACAGCAACTCAGGATCTAAGCCACATCTGTGACATACACCACAGCTCATGACAATGCAAGATCCTTAACCCACTGAGTGAGGCCAGGGATCAAACCCACATCCTCACGAAGACTAGTTGGATTTGTTTCTGCTATGCCAAAATGGGAATTCCTAACTTTGGTTATTTTTTACAAATGCTCTGATAATCATAAATAAAACTTAAACCATCCTTCTATGATGATATGAAATGATCACTTTTCAAATAATCCTTTGTCATCTGGAAATACTTACTGTTAGGTACTAATCATTGTAAATATCTTCTGCATTTTCCCTTTATTAATTGTCCCTTAACTATTTACCTCCTCGCTTCTTGCTACTCTCAGTGTGAAATTTCTCAGTTTGCAAAAATAATAATGATTAATTTAATAATGTGGGCATCACTGGTGGCCTTAATAAAAGTGTACTCGGTGGATAAATGAGAATGAAAGTCTGATGAAAATGAGCTGACTAGAACATACAGATGAAGAATTAGAAACACTACGTATGGTTCAATGAAATTTAGGCTTCGTAGAATATGATCCTACTGGTACAAAACGGGAAAATGAAGACATAATGTTCTAGGTATGAAATAAGAAAAACACACATACAGGAAGGCATCCCATTGCTGACATGGCAAACTGACAGTGGGTTGTTGTTCAAAGGAAACCTGAGCTTTCTGTGGAATCCTCGGGTTTTTTCCCCTGCATTTTTCTCTCCTTTCCTTTTTTTTCCCCCTAGGAAGAGAGTGCCCTGTGGCTGTTTGCTTATGTCCTTATGCTCCTCCTCTTGGTGGTCACATGGTTAGGTCACATTTCCAACCCTCCTTAGTAGTTCAGTATAACCACCTGACTGCCATCCAGTGACTGGAATGTGAGCAAAACTGATGTGCCGGTATTCCAGGCTAAAGCATGAAAGCGTCCCGCTTGGGTGTTCATTACTTTCTTTTCTCACTGGCGGACTGGAAGAGATGCAGAGGATGTAGAGAAGATGAGGCCAGAAAAGCCAAGAGCCAGGGCCCTGAACAACTGAGCAGCACCACAGGACATGTGATAATTCGCTTTTACCAATGTGACTTGGGTGTATTAAAATCAAATCTGTCATATCGACCTGGGAAGGAATGAGAGTGCCAGACAGTGACCTGGATTGCTTCTATGTAAATATCTATCATAGTCATCAATTTATTGCTCAAAGCATGACACTTCTGAGAGTGAAAGGGGACTCTGAAACCAAGCAGGTGCGTGTGGAGCCTTCCCAGGTACCAAAGCCCCTGCATGTCCTCCATTTCTTGTTTGTAGAAAAAAGCCTTTGGTCTTTGAAGCCATCCCTGTGTTCCAAAGAGCAGGCTCCCAGCAGATAATGATTAGGACAATAGGTTCCTCCTGAAGGGGTGTAGGTAATATGCAGGTGCACATCTTGAGTTGTTCTGTAGAAATTAAGAACCTCACCTAGGTGGAGTTTGGTGACTACATACAGACCAAGATGTTGACATTCACGAAATTCACTCTGGTACCTCCCTACCAACGAATCAGAAGAATGTCCCTGAGCTAATCGTGGATCATATATCTTTTGACCCTGTCCCCCAGCACCACCTTAGAAACCCTTGGTTGAAGTCCTTTGGGGAGTCTTAGCTTTTGATTATGTGCTGCCCATTCTCCTCTATTGGCATCCTGCAAATAAACCCTTATTTTCCTCTAACAGCTGCTGTTCAAGTTTGGCTTTCTGCACCATTGGCATGTAAGTCCTTTCTCAGTAAGAAGACTACTAGTTTTTATTCCAAGACCACAGGTGTAAACTGGGATTGCCCCAGGCATCCAGGGACATTCCTCTTGGTCAAAAACCTATCACGAGTCTATTTAGAGAATGTGTTTTCCATAAGGGCTCCTTTAATACCAGAAGGGCAGAGGTCTGTTGACAAGGCCCATGTCATACTCTAGAGCTTTGAACTTAAAAACTGCATAGTTCTTGCTCATCCAAAAAATCTAGCTGAGAACAAATGTTTGGACATGTTTGGTCTTGTTCAATGTCTTCAGCCAGCTGAAGAGCCTGACAATTTCAGAAAAACTTGAAACCTGCCAGCTCTAGAGGCAGTACCCTTGTAGTTGTTAAGAACATGGGCTGAGAAATCCACTTGTGTGGAGTAAGTCCCCACCTATATCACTTGGCCATGATGTGATTGTGAGCAAGTAATTAACCATTCTGGGCCTCAAATTTGTCTATAGCCTGGGAAGAGGGAAAAGGAGAAGGAGAAGAAATTCCTCATAGGACTCTTACTAAAGATAATGTAGATGAAGTTCCTTGAACAGTGCCTGGCATATAGAAAATTCTCTGCATGTTATGGTAATTACTGTTATTGTGATGGCCAATGTAAATATGCATCTTATTATCTATAGGACACTAGATTCATGAGTGTCCAGTGATTATAAGATGAGGACTCCTGAAGTGGGACCAGAAAGCTTGAAAAATATGTTATCCTAACCCTAAATCAATTATTTAAGCCCTGGTAGATGAAAAGAAAAGGTCTCAAAGAGAGCATTTTGAAGAGACATTCCTCAAATGACCCTGCTCTGTCTTTCTAGCAAATTCTGCTCTGCTTCTCATCTTTCATCTCTGCTGTGCCATGGCTCCTAGGGCAGAATATGCTTTCTCAAACACCTTGTCATTTAATTCACAAAAAGTAAACTTAATGGGTCAGTAGGAATATGAAGTGCTGCTCAAACTCATTAAGCATCAGAGGAGCACAACTGAGAACTACATGGAGCTATCACCCTAGACACAGGAGACTGGCAGACACTTGAAGGTTGCTACTCTAAAGCATCAACCAGGAGATGAGAAAGGCAGGAAACTTTCTGCAGAAGAGGACATCAATGCTCAGGGAAATTAAGTAGAAACATATCCTGTCCTCTAGCACATTTTATTCCTGATGCCTATCCAAGAAAAGCCCTCATGTCCATCTACAGGGCGCATGTAGAAAAGGCCTCATTACACTGGTGTTTGTAGTGACCAGGAATGGGCAGCAACCTAAGTGTCCTTCACCAGTGTTGAACTCATTAGCACTCATTCATCTAATCTCTAATTTCTGCCCTTAGATCCAGGATCCTATCTAAATGCAAATTCTTCTCCCATATCCAAACACATCTGCCAACTGCTCAGCACCACTTTACCCAATCAGCCTCTTTACCATCCCTGCTCCAATTAAGCTACCATAACTCCTGTGACAATATGGTCCTATCTGTGCTCTTTTCACTGTATCTGAGAAGATGTGTCCTGCCAAGGATACGTGGTTAGATTTGGAAAGGCTTACACATGAATACTTCTACTCCATGTGAAATTACAATTGTATATTTAAAGAGATTCTTTTGGTTATTATTAGATTTGAGTCTTTAAAGCAGACACAACTCTGTAAAGAAATGAGATAAAGAAAGACAAAGAAAAAAAGTAAGAAAGAGAATAGGAGAAATACACACGAATACATACATCTGTGCTTAATATAACTATTCATATTCTATTTTATCACATAATACTTGATATAATCATCCTTTTATAATTAAGTTTCATTATTTCTAGTTATACTCACCTATAAAGGCCACACAGAAATTCAACTAAAAATGTGGTCTGTACTTCATATTGAATATTATCCAATACACATGTGATCATCATTTTATATTTTCAAGTTTCTTTTACAAAAGTGGTCTCATTTAATCTTTTAGGGTTGCCAGTTACAAGCAGTTCATGGCTTTCACTATCTGTGTCTAATTTGGAATTGTTGACAGAAAACACTTTAAAGTAACAGACAAATTTGACTTGCAAGACCTTAGATACTTCACTGCCCTTAAGAAGCTTGTCAGCATTACAGAAGAAGGCAGTGTAATATCTGAGCTAAACTCAAAGTTACCAAATCCTCAAAAGGTTATAGTGGTTAAATATCACTTTTAAAAATTAACTCAAGGAGTTCCCATCATGGCTCAGCAGTTAACAAACTGATAGCATCCATGAGGACGTGGTTTTGATCCCTGCCCTCACCTAGTGGGTTCCTTACTAGGAATCTGGCATTGCCATGAGCTGTGGTATAGGTCACAAACATGGCTCAGATCCTTCATTGCTGTGGTTGTGGTGTAGGCTGGCAACTTCAGCTCCGATTAACCCCTAGCCTGGGAACCTCTGAGTGCTGGGGATAAGGCCCTAAAAGACAAACACACACACACACAAACCCTCAAATTTTATGAAAGGCCTAAATGTAAGGCCTTAAACTATAAATTTATTAAAAGAAAATAGAGAGGAAAAGCTACATCACATTGGATATGGCAATGATTTCTTACATGTAATATGATACCAAAAGCATAGGAAACAAAAGTAAAAGTAAATGAACTGGACTACATCAAAATTAAAAATGTTTGTGTATCAAATGACATAATAAACAGAGCAAGAATGTAACCTGTAAAATAGGAGTAAATATTTACAAATACTTTATCTAATAAGGGCTAATATCCGGAATATATAAAGAAAAAATGCCAAATACAGGAAAATAAAAACCAAAACCACAATGATATATCATTCTATAGCTATTAGAATGGCTACCGCCAAAACAAAAACAAAATAACAAGTTGATAAAATGCAGAGGCATTAGAACACTTGTGCAAGAATGCAAGATTGTGCAATTTTTGTGAAAAACAGTGTGGAAGTCCCTCAGAAATTTTTTCTTAAATTACCATATAATTTAGCAACTTCACTTCAGAGTATATAATCAAAAGAATTGAAAGTAGTGTCTCAAAGAGATATTTGTGTATCAGTGTTCATAACAACACTATTCATAGTATTCATCTATGAATTAAAAGATAAACAAAACATGGTATGACACAAAATGAAATATTCATCCTTGAAAAGGATTGAAATTCTTATCTATGCAACTAAATGGATGAACTTTTAGGACATTACGCTAAGTGAAAAAATTCGATCATAAAAAAGTAAATACCATAGGATTTCCCTTAAATGAAATATCTAGAGAAATGAAATTTAAAATATATATATAAAAAATAGAAATTATTGCTAGCAATGGCAAGTGTATGTGCCCGATGTGCATTGAGACCAAATAAAACTGAAATGTTGGAGTTTGGAGTAGAGAAAGATTTATTGTAGGCCCATGCAAAGAGATGGATGGCTCATGCACCCCCCTCAAAAAAAAAACCAAAAAAAAACCTAATACCCCAAAGGGTTTCAGCAAAGTATTTTTAAAGGGCAAGTGGGGAGGGGGAATCACAAGGTACGTGATCACCTCATGCACAATTCCTGATTGGTTGATGGTGAGGTTAACAGGGCAGTGTCACAAGGCTTAATTTTATCAATCCTTAGGTTCCAATATGGCTGAGCTATGTGCTCAGGATAATTAAGCAGTTAATTTCCTTCATTTAGCAGTGGCTAAAGGTATCCTTAAAGGAAGGGACAGTTATGGCTTCAACCCTCCTTTCTCCCTGGCAGCTGGGAAGCAGATGTTATGGCTGGAATTCACATTGCTATCTTGGGTTATGTTGCAGAAGCTACACGTTGAGGATGGTATAACAGGAAGACAGAAAGATCCTGGGTAACCGAGGACTTCATAAAGCCACCCAACAATCATGGACCACTATTTTTATCATTTTCTATAAAAGATAAATAAATTTCATCTTATTTAAGCCACGGTTTTCTTAGATAATGTCACTCAAAGATGAACCTAAACCTAGTTGGTATAGTGGATATCATATTACCTATCTTCTTGATTAATGTAACTCATTTAATCTTGCAGAGATATTATTAAGTATAAACCAGGTATCAAGCTGTTAGGATATAGTTGTGAACAACATGTGTGCTCATAAAGTCCAAGCTCCAGTGTTGGAAATAAACAAAAATAAATAATTACAAACAAGAGGGTTATCAAGAGGAAAATATTGGGTATCTAATTAGATCCCTTAATTTTACATCTGACTGAGGTCAGGGTCCTGAAAGAAGAGAAGTGTGATGGAGAGTAATACATTGTCCTTCTCCAGGGGGCAGACTCTGGAAAGGGCACACCATGGGGACCAGAACACTCTTCGAATAGACAGGTTTAAGGGATGGATCACTGGAAAGTAACGAGATGGGGAAAGTTCTAACTACTAAAACAAGAGGGTTGAAAGGAATCACAGGACTAACTCTGTGGGATGCCTACTATGTTGGAACTCTCTAAGGTGAACACTTAGAAATGCAAACTTCTATCTAAGCTGGGTTTCTCTGGTTAAGGAAGGTATCTTCTTTCCCTCCCTAGTGATTCAGAAAATTTTGTAGGTGTTTTGCTGAGCAAATGTTCATGTCTAAGGCCAGAGTAGAACAGTGATGGACACTAGAGAAAAGGTTTAGGGGACCTGTAAATCTCCTTTTCTCTACCCTTCCCCATGCAGCACAGTGAACTTCTCTACTATCAAATGACTACACATGTACACACATACACACACACTTTAAAGTGCCTGAACTTATTGATCTGGTTTGGGCATGAACATGACTCAGTCTGATTTTGTCTTGAATAAAGGACATCAAAAGAGAAAAGACATAGAGCAGAGACTGACCCCCAAATTATTGCATAAAACAGTTATCAGTCAGTGGACTTTTAAAAAAGGAACCAAGATTATCCCTGATAAGTAATTGTATGTAAATCCCTATTGGCCTAACTTCTCAGTAATACATGAGTGACTAAACAGCAAAAAAATATCTCCACAGAAGAAACACGAATGCTAATTAAGGAAAATGTGTTATAAACTCTAGAAAATTATTCCACTAATAGCAAAGAAAAATGTTTTAAGGCTGCACCTTAGGGGTTGAATCGAAGCTGTAGCTGCTGGTCTACACCACAGCCACAGCAGTGCCAGATCCTTAACCCACAGCATGCCCAGGGATAGAACGTGGGTCCTCATGGATACTAGTCAGATTCATTTACACTAGCCATGAAAGGAACTCTGCAAATAAAATTTAAAAAGAGTGCTTAGGGAAGTATAAATTGCATTTATGGGAATACAAAAGGATACACAAAACATTTGTCAAGGAGTTGTTATTGTTCTGTAATTACTCAATATCAAGAGATGATGTTTTCCTAGCTATATGATCTTGAGCAGGTGTTTTAACCTCTGCAAGACTCTATTGCACCAATAAAATGAAGAATTTATTTCTGGAGTCAACATTAGCTTTGGAATCCATGGAGCTCTGATTGTTCATCAGGTGAAGGTCTGTTTACAATTCACTGCCGCATTCCTCTTTTTCCTTGATATTGTCAAGGCTCCTTACTGTTATTTGTCATTTCAGCAAGAAATGGGAATTTTTGTCTTCCAGATAGATAGTCTTTTCTTTTTTTTACACATTAAAGAATCTCCTGCAGCCCAGCCCCAGGCCTCCTGCTCAGACTTGCTCCTGCACTTGGGGCCCATATTTCACCTTCTCATTCTTAGAAACTAGAGGTCATCCTTGACTTCCCCCCACCCCCCCACCCAGTCACCTCATCAATCTGAAAATTTTGTATGTGTTTTAAAAATAGCTTTGTATATCAATGGCCACTACCCCCTACAAAATTTAATTATTTATTGTCAAAAAAACTTATAAAAAATTTTGGGAAATATTTTATGTGCATTACATGGGAGCCAGATATACAGAAGAAGTGACTACCTAAATAAAGGAAACAAGTAATATGTACAGCTCAATTCTTATATGATAGTCTATAACTCTGTTTCCATAATGATTTATGAGTTTTAATAAAATTTACCTTGGGATATTTCTAAGCTATAACATATGGTGCATGTTACTCAAAATGGTGGACGAAGTTATTCTAAACACAAGATATCAGTTTGCCTTTTATCCTCACTTTCCCTTAAGCAATTCTAATAGTCGCTGGAGTCATCACCCAGCATCAATTTTTGGCTCCTTCTAATCTTTTCTTCATTTTTCAGGCAGAATAAGCTGTATAAAATTGTGATTCAGGTCCTATAATGGCCCTACAGTTCCCTCTGCCTAAGACACTCTGTCCTCATCCCACCTCCTGTTTAAATCCTATTCATTCTTCAAATTGCAGCATAGTCATTCCACCCACAGAAAGCCTTCCTTGACCCCCAACTCCTCAACCCCTACCTACTTCCCACACACACACAGTTAAATCTCCTCTTCATAGTGTCAATCACATCTTATTATTTATACTTTTCATATTTCATATTGTCAACTTGAAATTGAATTTAACTTATCTTCCCCTCTAAACTGTCATTACCAAGGTAGCAAAGATTGGGCCTATTTTATTCATCAATGCATTACCAGCAGGTAGCAAAGTATCCAGTCCATAGTGATCACTCAATATTTTAAGTGTTTATTTACATAGTCCCTTCTGGCATGGGCCACACTGTTCTTTCCAATAGAGATGCTGGTATTTAAAGTGATGAAAGGAGGAATGATGCTTAGAGCTGTCCCCACAGTCCTCCAACAACCTCCCATTCTCTCCACCCCAAGGATCCTCAAGCCCCATTTGTCTCTCATCCCACAAGGCAGAGCCAATGGGAACCCTTGACTTCTAGGTGAAATTGTATTAGTATTGATATTAAGACGTTGACCATGATTTCATTGATAAAGGTTTCACTTCTTTTGTCCCCACACAGCAATTTTAATCCTTCCTCTGGGCTACTTTCTCCTGGCAAAAGGATGTCTCTATCCTCCAGTATTGGGTTCACTCTCTTCCCATAAAATAAGCGGAGCCAGCTAAGAAATGCAAGGGAACTTGGATTTTAATGAAATGTACTCTCTCTTTTCACTTGTGTGATCTTGACGTTTCTTTTTGTTTCTTCATTAGTAAAGAAATATGTACTCTTCAACACTTCAGAGATTTAATTTGCCTAGTGCCTGAAGACAGAGTTGAGACAAGGGCTCTTTCTACATGGAAATTATATATCCATTGCAGGGAACATCTTGTATAGTCATGGCTCAAGTGCAGATCCAAGAATTGAGGGGCACCAGGAAAAATGCAACCCATTCCTACCATCCAAGAGTCAATAACCTGATGTAGATGGGCTTAAAACCTAGTGGAAGTTTACAAAACCAATTTCCACAGATGTCAGGGAACTAGTCATCCATATAGCACTAAAAATAAATAAATAAATAAAGCAAGAATTCTCATCACTACATCACCCTTACTAAGTAGACTTCTGCCTCTTTACCAAACACATTTAGCACTTACTTTTGCTCAATATGAAATTTATAAAGTTCCTCCTATCAAAGAAAAAAAAAACAGAACTGGACAATATTAAAACAGCAAAAAACAGATTCTATTCAGGAGTTTTGAAACCTCAGTAGAGAACCACACTCAATTGTGAATCCAGCATGGGAAAGTGGGAATTTACAGTCAAGGAGCAGGGTGGAGGTTAGTAAATAGAAATTGCTAAGAGGAAACATTAGGGATAAGGGAGATTCCAGCTAAACTGGCCTCACAGGATCTCTGCTGAAGATAGGTCTGGGTCATCAACCTTCACCTGGGAGGTGGTAGGGGATGAGGAATCCAGTGACAGATGTTGAGAGGGATCAGTTATAGAGAATGAGAGACTCTTGCTAAACTGACTTAGCAGAGTTCTTTCTAAAACTGATTTTTTTTTTTTTTTTTTTGAGGAAGTACCCAGATGAGACTAGAAGAAGGTTTAGGAGCCTGACTAAAGTTTGATTAAGCAAAGAATCTTTGTCACTCCTCATCTCCTGCTGCCCATTCCAGGAAAGGTCTTGGAATGCCTGTTACGGCCAACTCACTCACAGACTCCTTCAGACCTACGGAGTCACTGTGAACAGGGCGGTGTTCCCTCTCTTGTCCTTGTTGCTCACTGTTTCTGTCTTTTCAAGGTCTTGTGTAAAATTACTCATGTATGTAACTGGACTGCCAGAGGACAGGCACAATTTTTTAGTTATCTTTGTGTCCATATCCACAATGTGTGACACATAATGAATGCTTAGTAAATGTTATTATGTTGAATTTCATTAAGATCCATTAGACTTGTGGACTAAGAGTTCATGGTATTCAAAATTTATTCTGGGCCTGGGTTTCTGTTCTTTAATTCTTTATGATTTACCTGTTACCCTACCTCTCCCTGAGAATTTAGGTTTCTATAGTAAGGTACTTTTTTTTTCTGTTGAAAGTGAGATTATTAGGTTTTTAATAAAAATTATTTAAGGTTTATTAATTGAGCTTTTCTTAATGATAGAATTGGGGAAAAATGGGAAAAAGAAATCTTTGTAAAGATTGGGCCCCATAATTCTGACAATAACAAATTTTCTGGATTTGCCACTTGGGGAATCCTTTGGAGCTCTATCTCCCAATAACTGGAAGGGTAACCTGAGCATGTGGGTAGGGATTGTGCTATTCTGAGACTTAGAAAGACCAAGAGGAATGCATTTAGTAAAGTAAATGATTGATTTCCTGACACCCACTACAAGATGGTGGGATAAATCCAGAAGGCGGGACATCTACTGGACAAGGTCTTTCAAGAGCAATATCAAAACAAAAACTATAAAAGGTAGGGGGATTTTGGAGATCGAAAGGTACTAAAGGGGCTCCTGTTGTGCCTCAGCAGTGGCAAACCTGACTGGTGTCCATGAGGATGCTGGTTCAATCCCTGGCCTCACTCGGTGGGTTGGGGATTTGGCATTGCCGTGAACTGTGTGGGTGAGCCAAAGATGTAGCTCAGATCCAGCATTGCTGTGGCTGTAGTGTAGGCCAGCAACTGCAGCTCCAATTCCATCCCTATCCTGGGAACTTCCCCTATGCCATGGAGGCAGTCCTAGAAAGCAGAGGAGGGAAAAAAAGGGACTAAAAATTCATAATTAAATAAAAGCATGAACCAAACCCAAAATGGCTATGAAAGACATTTTGGAAATAATCAGAGAAATTTAAATAGATACTCCACTTTAGATACTATTATAGAGTTGTTTTAGTTTTGTATGTATGAAAATTATATTGCCTAAATGAAAGAGCACTCCTATTCTTTTTTTTAACTATATTTTATTTTTTAGTGAATTTTATTATATTTATAGTTGTACCATGATCATCACAACCCCAAAAAAGCATTCCTATCCTTAGGAGAAATCTGCTTTTGCTTAAGTACTTAGGAGTGAGGAGTGCTGATATTGGCAACTTAATTTCAAATGATTCCTGGGGGTGAAAGAAAGAGAAAGAGAGAAAGCAAATGTGTCTGGCTGGAATGCATATAGGTGTTCTTTTTACAATTGTTTAGACTTTTCTGTACATATGAAATTTTATTCACCATACATTAAAATAGTAATAGTTTATAAACTATAAAAGAATAAATTTATTATTTATTAAATAATCATTTGTTTTATTATCAAATTGCTGTTGGTGAGGAAGTAGTGGCAGCAAGACTATAGTAGGATATGGACTAAGTAGAAGTTCAGTAATAGGAAAGTGGAGACATTTTCAGCTATAAATTTTAAAGAGACTGTGAGGGAGTGATTGCTAGCAGAAAGCAGTAAGAGGGTGAGCTATGGGAAATATTTCAGTTATTTCAATATTGATGAGGAGAGAGTAAGTAATTTAATGTACAAGAGATAACATTTATGGAGTTTTTAAACATTTATTAAGTAAAAATATTAATAATGCTCTCTAAAAACAGAAACTTCCTGAGGAGGCATAAATTATTTTTTAATGTGCGTTCCTTTCCTAAGGGTATTTTATTAAGAAGATTAGCTGAAGATAGATAATATGGTCCAAAAATTCATTTGAACTGTTCACAATTGACATTTACCATATTGCCCAAAGTGTTGATTGAAAACATATACTCAGTCACAAATATTTGTTGAGTTTAATTGAATTCAGAGCTTTGGCTTTTTCTGACTGTGGAATTTAGCAGACACCAAGATGTGTACAATTTAGAGGAATGTAGGTTGGGCATATTTACATATTTAGAATTAAAAACTTAACTGAATATATGTAGGTATATATTTTGAATATATTTACATTTAAAAGGATTACATTGATTTTGAAAAGCCACATTAGGTATGGCTTATGATATTACTAGCAGTTACTTTTTCATCAAACACAAATCTAGTTATTTAATCTGGATTTCTAGGCTGGAAAAACACACAACTATATTTTTCCAAGGGTATAATGGGGTGACCATAAGCAAAGCAATAAAGAAGAATAAATTAAAGGATAAAAAAGCCCTAACACAAGTTATCGGTATACCAGATGTTGTATACAACCCTATTTGCATTTGTTCTTTGTAATAAATTTATGTATGAGATTGGAATAATCCATTCATCCATGGATGGCCATTTAAGTTGTTTCCATGTATGCCTATTGTGAATGGTGCTGCAATGAACATAGGGGTGAATGTGTATTTCTCAAGGAAAATTTTGTCCAGTTATACGCCCAAGTATGGGATTTCTGGGTCATATGGTGGTTCTATATTTAGTTTTCTGAGGTACCCCCATACTGTTTTCCATAATGGTTGTACCAATATACATTCCAACCAACAGTGTAGGAGAGTTCTTTTTTCTCCAAATCCTCTCTAGCATTTGTTTTTTGTGGACTTATGAATGATAGCCATTTAGATTGCTGTAAGGTGGTACCTCATAGTAGTTTTGATTTTCATTTCTCTAATAATCAGTGATGTTGAGCATGTTATCATGTGCTTATTGGCCATCCATATGACTTCTTTGGAGAAATGCTATCCAGGTCTTTTGTCCATTTTTCTGTTTCTTTTCTTTTCTTTTCTTTTCTGGTCTTTTTATCTTTTTAGGGCCACACCCATGGCATATACAGGTTCCCAGGCTAGGTGCTGAATCAGAGCTGTAGCTGCCAGCCTATGCCAGAGCCACAGCAATGCAGGATCCAAGCCACATCTGCGACCTACACTACAGCTCACGGCAATGCTGGATTCTTAACCCACTGAGTGAGGCCAGGAATTGAACCTGTGCCTTGTCGATGTTAGTTGGGTTCACTAACCACTGAGCCACGACAGGAACTCCTTTTTTTTCCATTTTTCAATTGGGTTGTTGGTGTTTTTGCTGTTGAGTTGTATAAACTTTTTGTATATTTTAGAGATTAAGCCCTTGTCAGTTGCATCAGTTGAAACTATTTTTTCCCATTCCATAGGTTTTCTTTTTGGTTTTTTTTATGGTTTCCTTTGCTGCGCAAAACCTTTTCAGTTTGATTAGGTCCCACTGGCTTATTTTGGCTTTTATTTCTGTTGCCTTGGGAGACTGACCTGAGAAATCATTTGTAAGGTTGATGTCAGAGAAAGTTTTGCCTATGTTGTCTTCTAGGACTTTGATGGTGTCTTGTCTTATATTTAAGTCTTTAAGCCATTTTCAGTTTATTTTTGTGCATGGTGTGAGGGTGTGTTCCAGTTTAATTGATTTACATGCAGCTGTCCAGGTTTCGTAGCACCACTTACTGGAAAGACTTTTTCCCATTTTATATTCTTGCCCCCTTTGTCAGAGATTAATTGATGGTAGGTGTCTGGGTTTATTTCTGGGTTCTCTGTCCTGTTCCATTGGTCTGTCTGTCTGTTTTGGTGCCAGTACCACACCATCTTGATGACTGTGGATTTGTAATATTGCCTGAAGTCTGGGAGAGTTATGCCTCCTGCTTGGTTTTTGTTTCTCAGGATTTCTTTGGCAATTCTGGATCTTTTATGGTTCCATATAAATTTTTGGATTGTTTGTTCTAGTTCTGTAAAAAAAATGTCATGAAGTATTTAATAGGGATTGCTTTAAATCTATAGTTTTCTTTGGGTAATATGGCCATTTTTACAATATTAACTTTTCCAACCCAGGAACATGGACTATCTTTCCATTTCTTTGAGTCCTCCTTTATTTCCTTGATTAAAGTTTTATACTTCTCAGCATATAAGTCTTTCACCTCCTCGGTCAGGTTTATTCCCATGTATTTCATTTTAAGGGGTGTGATTTTTATAAGTATAGTATATTTATATCCTCTTTCTAATACTTCATTGTTGTATACAGAAATTCCATGGAGTTTTTAATGTTAATCTCGTATTCTGCTACTTTTCTGAATTTGTTGATCAGTTTGAGTAGTTTTTGTGTGGAGTCCTTAGGGTTTTTTATATCATCTGCATAAAGTGACAATTTTATCTCTTCTCTGCCAATTTGGACTCCTTTTAATTCTTTTCTTTCATTACTGTGGCTAACTTTTGAAGATTTTTATATATTTCAATTTTTGAAAATAAGACTTACCAAGAGGAAGACATTGAAATGTATCATTAAGGACTTTCAAGATAATGGAAGCATAAGAGGATGTGCTCACCCTCTACCACAAACACATCAAATAAAACAAATCTAAATGTAAAACAACTCACACAGAACATCAACTGAATGCTGGAAAGAACTTAAACCTCCAAAAAGGGCAATAAACTCTTGACAGAACTGCGTAGAACAAAAGAAAAAAAGAGAGAGAGAGAGAAGGAATCAGGATGGGTCTAACACTCCTGTAAGAGAGCTGTGAAGGAGAAAGAGAACCTATACCCTAGGAAGCCACCTAACCAACAGAAAGATAAGCCGAGTTGGAGGGAACTCCAAGAAGCCAAGAAAAGCACAACAGCAGGTCTGAGATCCAAAAAGCAGAGTGAGAGACGCACAGACCATCTGAATCACTGGCACAGACACCAAGTCTGAGATGCTCAGGGGGACTGGGAGCTGAGACTTAGGCGCCCGAGGTCAGTCCCAGGGAGCGGGCTTGGGTTAGTGGTGTGGAGACAGCCTAAGGGACTAGGGAGTGGTGTGCTGCTGGTGCGGGGAGCAGTACAGTAATGGCTGGGGAGGGGAAAGCCAAGACAAAGGGAACCCGGGAGAAGGTCTGGACCCACAGGAGAGGCAAGGCGCCGTTGTGGGAAGGTGAGAGGAGGAGGGGCAGGCCACCATAGAAAACACCTTGGGCCCCAGTATGCACGCTTACCCACTATATCGCAGAGAGCTGAGTGCTCCATCCCAGAGCCCGCACCCCACCTGCATGGTTCCGGCCTGGCCTGGCTGGACCCCCGCCAATGCCCTTGTGCGCTCATGGCACCTATGCCCTGCCTGTGTGGATCTGGCCCTGCCAGCACCCACGCACACTCCTAGCGCTCACACCCAGACGATGCAAATTTGGCCCAATCAGCACCACCACGCTCCCAGTGCCCATGCTCAGCCCACGTGGATCTGGCCCTGCTGGCACCTTCATGTGCTCCCGGCACCTGCACCCTGCCCTCATGGAGCCAGCCCTGCCAGACCATACTTGACTGTGCCACACTAGTTTGGCTTCCCCAAATTCACAGAAAAAGAAAAACACAAGCATGATGAAGAAGCTCAGACACCATTCCCAGTTAAAGCAACAGGAGAATTCACCTAAAGCAGTCAACAGTGAAACAGACCTCTGCAGTCTCACAGACTTTGAGTTCAAAAGGGAGAAAGTGAAAATACTGAAGGAATTAAGAGAGGTTATGAACAGTAATACAGATTCCCTCAGAAAGGAGCTAGAAAATATAAGGCGGAACCAAGATAAACTAGAAAATTCCTTTGCAGAGATACGAACAGAGCTAAGGGCAATAAAGACCAGATGAATAATGCAGAGGAACAAATCAGTGACGTGGAACATAGACTAATGGAAATCACCCAAACAGGACAGCAGACAGAAAACCAAATGAAAATACATGAAAGCAATATAAGAGACCTATGGGATAATATAAAGCAGGCCAATCTATGCATAATAGGAATGCCAGAAGGAGAAGAAAAATAAAAGGGGATTGAAAATATAGTTGAAGAAATTATGTTTGAAGACCTTCCAAATATAATGGATACTGATATCAAGATACAGGAAGCACATAGGGCTCCAACAAGTCGAACCCAAACAGGCCCACACCAAGACATATTATAATAAAAATGGTAAAAGTTAAAGACAAAGAGAGGATTCTAAAGGCAGCAAGAGATAAGCAAAGCATTAATTATAAGGGAACCCCAATAAGGCTATCAGCTGATTTCTATACAGAAACATTACAGGCCAGAAGGGAGTGGCAAGACATATTTAAAGCACTGAATGGAAAAAATCTGCAACCTAGAATACTCTATCCAGCAAGAATATCATTTAAAATAGAAGGGGAAATAAAGGATTTCTCCAATAAACAAAAGCTGAAAGGGTACAGCAATATGAAACCCATTCTAAAAGAAATGCTGAAAGGGCTTCTCTAAATTAAAAAAAAAAAAAGAAGAAGAAGAAGTAAGAAGAAATAGGATGGAGGAAACCACAACTGGAAAACAATCACTTAAATAGGCCAGCATACAGATCCAAACATGAAGATGTTAATAAAAAAAAAAAAAAAAAAAAGACATCAAAATCATACAGTGTGGGAAAGGGAAGTAAGAAAATAGAGATTCTTTTTTTTTCCTAATGATGTGTTGGAGCGTATATGATTATCAGGCTAAAGTAAGCAGATATAGGAAGGGGTTAACACACTTAAAAAACAGGGCAGCCACAAATGAAAACCGGACATTACATTCACAAAAACTGAAAAGAAAAGTATTCAAGCATTAAATAAACGGAAACCATCAAACCAAAAAAAGGAAAGAAGAAGAGAGAAACAGAGTCAACTGGAAAACAAGGTTTAAAATGGCAATAAGTAAACATATATCAATAATCACCTTAAAGGTCGATGGATTGAATGCTCCAATGAAAAGACATAGAAGGACAGATTGGATTAAAAAAAGCAAAAACCTTCAATCTGCTGCCTCCAAGAAACTTACCTTAGGGCAAAGAACACACATAGATTGAAAGTGAGGGGATGGGAAAAGATATCTCATGCCAATGGACAAGACAGAAAACCAGGAGTTGCAATGATCATATCAGACAAAATAGACTTTGAAACTAAGGCCACAAAGGAAGACAAAGAAGGACACTATTTAATGGTTAAAGGATCCATTCAAGATGAGGATATTACAATGGTCAACACATATGCCCCTAATATAGGAGCACCCAGATAACTCCAACAAATATGAACAGACGTAAAAGGAGAAATTGATGAGCATACAATCATAGTAGGAGAGTTTAGCACCCCGCTCACATCAATGGACTGATCCTCTAGACAGAAAATCAATAAAGCAACAGAGATCCTAAAGGAAACAATAGAAAAATTAGACTTAATTGACATCTTCAGGACATTACATCCAAAACAATCAGAATACACATTCTTCTCAAGTGCACATGGAACATTCTCAAGAATTGATCACATATTGGGGCACAAAGCTAACCTCAACAAATTTAAGAGGATAGAAATTATTTCAAGTATCTTCTCTGACCACAATGGCATGAAACTAGAAATCAACCACAGGGAAAGAAATGAGAAAACACCTGCTACATGGAGACCAAACAACATGCAACTAAAAAGCAATGGGTCAGTGAGGAAATCAAGAAGGAAATTAAAAAATCCCTTGAGACAAACGATAATGGAGACACATCCACTCCAAAGCTATGGGATGCCACAAAAGCAGCGCTCAGAGGAAAGTTCATAGCAATACAGGCCTTCCTCAAAAAAGAAGAAAAATCTCCAACTGACAAATTAACCCACCACCTAAATGGATTAGAAAAAGAAGAACAAGAAAAACCTAAAGTCAGCAGCAGGAAGGAAATCATAAAGATCAACGAGGAAATCAATCAAATGAGATTAAATGAGAGAAAAAAACAAGAGAAAAAATTAATCAGACCAAGAGCTGGTTCTTTGAAAAGGTAAATGAAATTGACAAACCTCTAGCTAGACTCACCAAGAAGAGGACAGAAAAAAACCCAAATAAGCAAAATAAGAAATGAAAAAGTAGAAGTCACAATGGATACTACAGAAATATAAAAAACCATGAGAGAATACTATCAACAATTATATGCCAACAAATCTGACAACCTACAAGAAATGGACAACTTTCTAGAGACTTACAGCCTGCCAAAACTGAATCAAGAAGAAACAGATCAACTGAACAGATGGATCACTAGAAATGAAATTGAATATGTCATAAAAACACTCCCTACAAATAAAAGTCCAGGACCAGATGGTTTCCCAGGTGAATTCTACCAAACATTCAAATAGGAACTTATACCCATCCTCCTTAAACTCTTCCAAAAGATTGATGAAGAAGGAACACTCTCAAAGACATTCTATGACACAACCATCATCCTAATTCCAAAACCAAAGATACCACCAAAGAAGAAAACAATCAGTCACTATCATTGATGAATATAGATACAAAAATTCTCAACAAAATTTTAGCCAACTGAATCCAACAATATATAAAAAAGACTGTACACCACGACCAGGTGGGAGTTATCCCAGGTGGACAAGGATGGTTCAACATACGCAAATCAATCAACATCACACACCACATTCACAAAAAAAAAAAAAAAAAAAAGTCAAAAACCACATGATCATCTCAAGAGATGCAGAAAAAGCATTTGACAAAGTCCAACATCCATTCATGATCAAAACTCTTACCAAAGTGGGTGGAGAGGGAATATTCCTTCACATAATCAAAGCCATTTATGACAAACCCACAGCAAACATTATACTCAATGGAGAAAAGCTGAAAGCCTTCCCACTGAAATCTGGAACAAGACAAGAATGCCCACTCTCACCACTGTTATTCAACACAGTATCAGAAGTCCTAACCACAGCAATTAGACACATGAAAGAAATAAAAGGTATCCAAACAGGAAGAGAAGAGGTAAAACTGCCACTGGATGCAGATGACATGATACTCTATATAGAAAACCCTAAGGATGCAACCCAAAAACTACTTGAACTGATCAACAAATTCAGCAAAGTAGCAGGATATAAGATGAACATTCAGAAATCAGTCACATTTATGCATACTAAATATGAAATATTAGAAACAGAATACAAAAATACAATACCTTTTAAAATTTCACCTCCCAAAAATCAAATACCTGTGTATACACCTGACCAAGGAGGTAGAAGACTTATATGCTGAGAACTATAAAACATTAGTCAAGGAAATTAAAGAAGATATAAAGAAACGGAAAGTTATTCCATGCTCCTGGGTTGGAAAAATTAATATTGTAAAAATGGCCATACTACCCAAAGCAATCTACTGATTCAATGCCGTCTCTATCAAATTACCCATGACATTTTTCACAGAACTAGAACAAACAATCCAAAAATCTATATGGAACCACAAAAGACCCAAAATTGCCAAAGCAATTCTGAGGAACAAAAACCAAGCAGGAGGCACAACCCTCCCAGACTTCAGGCAATATTACAAATCCACAGTCATCAAGACAGTGTGGTATTGGTACCAAAACAGACAGACAGACCAATGGAACAGAATAGAGAACCCAGAAATAAACCCAGACACCTACCGTCAATTAATCTCTGACAAAGGAGGCAGGAACATAAAATGGGAACAAGAGTCTTTTCACCAAGTATTCATGGGAAATCTAGACAGCTACATGCAGATCAATGAAACTACAACACGCCCTCACGCCATGCACAAAAATAAACTCCAAAGGCCTGAAAGACTTAAATAGAAGACAAGACACCATCAAACTCCTGGAAGAGAACATAGGCAAAACATTCTCTGACATCAACCTTACAAATGTTTTCTCAGGTCGGTCTCCCAAAGCAACAGAAATAAAGGCAAAAATAAACCAATAGGACCTAATCAAACTGACAAGCTTTTGCAGAGCAAGGGAAACCAAAAGGAAAACAAAAAGACAATTTATAGAAAGGGAGAAAATAGTTTCAAATGATGTAACTATTTAGAGCTTAAGTGAGTCTCCTAGTCAACTTGCATGTAGTTGGATGTGATATTTTAATCCACCAAGCCACTCATTCTTTTGACTGGGGAATCCAATCCATCTTAATTTAGGGTGATTACCATTATTAAGGACTTTAATAATTGCCTTTTCTCTTTCATTTTCTTGTTGCAAAACAACTAATTAGACATCCATGCATGAACAGAAGTGCCTCAGTGGGAGCTGTGCGACCTAGCATCCTATTCTAAGGGGACTAAGAAGCCTTTTCCTCACCTGAGCATCCAAAAATAGACAGACCTTGTTTGTTCCCGACATGGCTCAGCAGGTTAGGAATCTGACATGGTGTCGATGGTGATGTGAATTTGATCTCTGGCCTTGTTCAGTGGGTTAAGGATCAGTCTTATCACCAGTTGCAGCATAGGTTATAGATGCAGCTCAAATCCCAGTGATGCTGTGGCTATGGCATAGGTCAGCAGCTGCAGCTCCAATTTGACCTCTAACCTGGGAGCTTACATATGCCACAGGAGCAGCCTTAAAAAGAAATACACAGACAGAGCTGGAAAAGACTGCAAATCAAAGGGAGCAAATGAGCTTGCCCCACCAACTACTCAACATCATCAAAGAAAACCCCGGAGAGTGCTGACTTGGAAAGACACCCAGAGGCATGAGAGGATCTTTGGAAGTCCAGCCTTGCCTAAGGCGAGATTTCAGCATGCCATCAGAGCAGAAAGGATACAAGTTTGGACAGAGTGGGTAGGGAGAAACTCTACTAAATCACCCCCTCCCCGCCCAGGGCAACTCTGCACAGAGCTATACTGTTTGTGGCAGAAACCTCTTCCACAGAGGATGCAGAAATCAGTGAGCCTGGCCACCCCAATGATGCAGATCACAATTGGAAAAAACTGTTTCCAACAGTACCAAGAATGCTGAGGCAAAATTTCCACACCTGAAAGAAGGGAAAGAAAAAGCAAATGGGCAGATTTAAAAATACTAAAGATTATTAAGGGAATATGGTTCATGCTGATGTCTCAGGACTTTAACGGGAAGACTTTCCATTAGCAACTAGGACTATCCTACTCTAGGATCACCCCATCATAACTGCAGGGGCCTCCAATGCTCCAGTGTTAAATTCACACTTCCTTCGCTTCCAGGGCTAGACACTCATACATGATCCTAGTTTAGTGATTAGAGCAGGTTTGGTAAGGAAAAATAAACAAGGGTCTGTGCAAGGGAGAAACCACAAACTGTAGTTATAGTGCCACCTTCTGGCATATGAAAGAAGTTTCCAGTGGCAGCCAGTGTGTTTAAGAACAAGAGAAAACATAAAAGCTTAAAATTCTGCCACAAGAGGGACAAAGAATAGTGGAACAGGAGTTCCTGTTGTGGCTCAGCAGTTTATGAACCCAACTAGTATCCACGAGGATGGGGGTTTGATCCCTGGCCTCGCTCAGTGGGTTAAAGATCTGGCATTGCTGTGAGCTGCAGTATAGATCACAGACATGGCTTGGATCTGGTTGGTGTTGCTGTGGCTGTGGTGTAGGGCTGGCAACTGCAGCTGTGATTCAACCACTAGCACTAGCCTGGGAACTTCCATATGCTGCAGCTGTGGCCATAAAAGAAAAAGAAAAAAAAAAAAAAAGGTCTAGCCATACATAAACTAGGAAACCTCTGATAAAGAAACACTGAAGGAGTTCCCATTGTGGAGCAGCAGAAACAAATCTGACTAGGAACCATGAGGTTGCAGTTCGATCCCTGGCCTCGCTCAGTGGGTTAAGGAGCTATCATTACTGTGAGCTGTGGTGTATTTGCAGATGTGGCTTGGGTCCCTCATTGCTGTGGCTCTGGCATAGGCTGGCAGCTGTAGCTCTGATTGGACCCCTAGCCTGGGAACCTCCATATGCCACAGGTGTGGCCCTAAAAAGACAAAAGACAAAAAAAATAATAATAATAAAATAAAATAAGAAACACCAATGAAGAGCACTTCCACTGAAGAAAATCAGTAAAGATTTAAGGAGGTCTCTGCTACTTCAAATGGGAAAGCAGTAATGCAACAAGAAAAGAAACATGAAGAATCAAGGAAATATGCCATTGCCAAAAGATAGCAATACTTCTCCAACTAAGTTCGAAGAGTTGGAATACGGTAATCTAGCTAATAAATAATTCAAGATATAGCATTAAAAAAAAAGACAAGTTAAAAGAAAACTTAGAAAGACAGTTCCATAGTATTAGGGGAAAAATACATGAACGAAATGAGCTATTTACCAAAGAGAGACAAATTGTTTAAAAAAATAGAAATTTTGTTTGCAGCAACATGGATGCAATTAGAGATGATCATACTAAGTGAAGTAAGTCAAAAAGAGAAAGAAAAATACCATAGGTATCACTCATATGTGGAATCTAAAATACGGCACAAATGAACCTACCTGCAAAACAAAACCAGACTCACAGACATAGAGAACAGACTTGTTGCCAAGGGGGAGGGGGAGGGAGTAGGATGGACTGGGAGTTTCAGGTTAGTAGATGCAAGCTATTACATTTAAAATAGATAAGCAATGAGGTCTCAATGTATAGCACAGAGAACTATGTCCAATATCCTGGGAAAGACCAAAGACTATGATGGAATAGAATATAAAAAAAGAATGTGTGTGTATATAAATATAAATATAAATATAAATATAAATATAAATACATGGCTGAGTCACTTTGCTGTACAGCAGAAATTGGCACAATATTGTAAATCAACTACACTTTAATTAAAAAAATAGAAATTCTACAGCTGAAGAATTCAAGGAATGAGATGAATAAAACAATAGAGTAGCTGCAGAAGAGTAATGCAATAGACAGTAGAACAAATGACTTAGAGAATAGGAATTTTGAAATAACCCAGTGAAAGGAGAACAAAGAAAAAAAAATGAAAAAGAGTGATGAAAGTGTACGAGATCTATAGGAATCCATAAAAAAAAAATCCTAAATATTACAATAACTGTGGTCCAGAAAGAGAAGAAAGGGAGAAGGGAGCAAAAAGTTTATTTAAAGAAAATGTAGCTGAGAACTTCCCAAACCTGGAGAGAGAAATGGACATTCAAGTTCATGAATTTAATAAATCACCCCATTATCTCAAAGAAAAAAAAAAAAAAAACCTTTTTTCCAAGACAAATTAAAGTGAAACTATCAAAAATCAAAGATTAAAAAAATTATAAAAACATCCAAGGGAAACATGATTTTAACTTAAAAATAAAACTTTCTTAGGCTATCAATGGATTTCTCAGCAGAAACACTACTGGCCAGGAGAGAATAAAATGATAAAGTGCTGAAAGAAAAACATTTCCAGTCATAACTACTTTATTCAACAAAGTTATCCTACAAGCATGGAGGAACAATAGAGGCTTTACCAGACATAAAAAAGAAAAAAAATGAGCGAGGTCATCACCACTAGACCTGCCTTGCAAGAAATGAAGAAAAAAGTTTTAAAAACTTTAAAAAAATGATGCTAATTATTGACATAAAATAATACACCAACCCATAAAGGCAAATACACCATCATATTTAAAAACCAATTCAGGAAAATAATTAAAAGAACAGTGTGTTATACACTTAACTATGGTATAAAGGTCAAGAAAAATAACATTAAAATAATTATAGTTACTATAACATGGTAATGAATACAGGTAAAAAGATAAGAACATCAAAAATACAAATGGGGAAAAAGGGAACGTTTTTGTAGATGACTGAAGTTTAGTTGCTAACAGCTTTAAAAGGACTGCTTTATTTATATGATGTTTTTTGTAAGCCGTGTGGTAACTCCAAAGCCAAAACCTAGAGTAGATGCACAAAAGATGCATTAAAAAGGGGGCACAGAGCATACCACCATGGAAAATCACCAATTTTAAATGGAAGGCAGAAACAGAGGGGGAAAGGAACAATGGAAATACAACAACAACAACAACAAAATTAAGAAGATGGAATAAGCCCTTACTTCTCAATAATAACTCTATATGTAAATGTGTTAAGTTTATCAATCAAAAATTTATAGAATGGCTAAATGGATAAACACACAAGACCCACTATATGCTGTATTCAAGAGACTCACTTTACATTTAAGGATACACATAGACTCAAAATGAAGGTACGGAAAAATATATTTCATGAAAGTGGAAACCAAGAGGAAGTAGGGGTAGCTATATTTATATCAGACAAAATAGACCTTAATTCATAAAAGGTAATGGGAGTTAACAAAACAAAATATTATATAAGGATAAAGGGATCATTTCATCAAAAAGATATAACAGTTTTAAATAATATAGGTACTGAACAAATGAGGATCTCAATACATCAAACAAAGACTAACAAATCAGAAGGGAAAACAGACAATAAGAGTAAGAGATTTTGATATCCCACTTTCAGCAATGGGTAGAGCATACAGACAGAAAATCAACAAGGAAACTTTGGACTTGAACCATACATTAGACCAAATGGGCCTAAAAGATATTTCTAGAACATTCTATTCAACAGCAGAATATACATCCTTCTCAGGTACACATGAAACAATTTCCAAGATAGACCATATGATAGGAAAAAAACAAGTCTTAGTAAATACAAGATTAAAATCACACCAAGATTTTTTTCTGACCAAAACCAAATGAAACTACAAATAAAGAAGAATGCTTAAAAAAAAAATCTATAAATATGTGGAAATTAAAAAAAAAAAAAGCATCAGTGAACAACCAGTGGGTCAAAGGGAAATTTTTTAAAAATCATGACAGAAGTGAAAATAGAAAAACAACATGTCAAAATCTATAGATTTTCCAAAAGCACTTTTGGGGAGACATTAACATTTATTCCACAGAAATGCTATAAATTACTAAAAAAAAAATTCTATGAATTATTATATGCCCACAAACTGAACAACCTGAAAGAAATGGTAAATCCCTAGACATGCAATCTACCAACAGTAAATTATGAAGAAATAGAAAATCCAAACAGACCAACTACTAGTAAGGAGATTCAATCAGTAATGAAAAGTCTCTCAACAAAGAATAGCCCAACCAGATTGGCTTTACAGGTAAAGTCTACCAAACTTTCAATGAGGAATTAACATCAATTTTTCACAAAATTTTTCAAAAAATAAAAGGAGAGGAGCTCCTCGGTGGCCTAGTGGGTTAAGAATCTGGCATTGTCATAGTTGTGGCTCAGGTTATTGCCCTGGCATGGGTTCAGTCTCTGGCCTGGGAACACCTGCATGCTGCAAACCAAAAATTTTTAAAAATGAAAACAGAATCACATCCAAACTCATTTTATGAGGTCATTATTACACTAAAGCCAGACAAGAACACTCTGAGAAAAGAAAATTCCAGCCCAATATCCCTGATAAACATAGACAAAAAAAAACTTATATAAAATCTTTGCAAACTGGATTATACCAGAACATTAAAAAAAATCATACACCATGATCAAGTGGAATTTATCTTGTGATGCAAAAATAGTTCAATGTATACATATCACTAAATGCAATAGACCAGGTTAACAAAATGACATATAAAAATGATGATAGTATCTCAATAGATATAGAAAAAGCTTTTAACAAAAGTTAAAATCCTTTCATGGTAAAAAAAATCCAATATGTTGTGTCTAGATGACATTAATCTCAGTGTTAAAAGCCCATACATGACAAGCCTAGAGCTAACAGCATTTTGGTGATAAAAGCAGAAATCTTTTCCTCTAAGTTCAGAAACAAGACATGGATGCCAACCCTAATACTCCTATTAGTCCTAGTCAGATAAATTAAGCAAGAAATGCACAAACACACCAAAAAAGGCAATTTGTCAAAGAGGACATAAAATTGTCTTTTTTTGAAGATTACATGATATTACACTTAGAAAAACCTAGGACTCCACCCAAAAATACTGTTAGAAGTAATACATAAGTTAATAAATGTGCAGGATACAGAAACAATACACAAAAATAAGTTGCATTTCTATAACTATGAACTATTAGAAACAAATTAAAGCAATCTCTTTTACAATAACATCAAAAAAAGTAAAATACTTAATAATAAATTTAGTCAAGGAGGTGAAAAGTCTATACTAAAAACTATAAAACACTGATGAAGAAATTAAAGAAAACAAAAATAAATAGGCATTCCATGTTCATAAATTGGAAGAATTACTATTGTTAAAATTCCATACTACCAAAATGATCTATGCATTAACTTTGGTAGTGATCATTGATCAGATTCAATGCAATTCCTATAAAATTCCAATGACATTTTCCACAGAAATTGAAAAAAAATTCTAAAATTTGCATAAAACCACAAAAGACCCTGAATATCCAAAGCAATCTTAAGGAAGAACAAAGATGGAGACATCACTCTTCCTGACTTAAGCTATATTACAAAGCTCTAGAAATCAAAACAGTATGGTATTGTCATACCAATAGATATATAGAACAGTGGAACAGAATTTAGGGCCCATAAATAAATCCTTTCAGACACAGTCTATTAATATTTAACAAAGGAGCCAAAAATTCTCAATGGGGAGAAGACAGACTATTAAATGGTATTAAAGAAAATGGATAATTACATTCAGAAGAATGAAACTGGTCCTACTTACACCACTCACACACAAAAAATTAGTTTGAAATTGATTAAAGGATTGAACATAATATTATAAAATTCCTAGAAGAAAACATAGAGAAGAAATTCCTTGACATAAATTGGCAATGTTTTTTTTAATATGACACCAAGCACAAACAACAAAATCAAAAATAAACAAGTGGGACTATATCAAACTAAAAAGCTTCTGCACAGTAAAAGAAACAACCAACAAATAGAAAAACAACTGTGGGAGTTCCTGTCTTGCCTCAGTAGTAAAAAACCACTGGTAACAAACCAAACAAACCCATCCATGAGGACGTGGGTTCGATCTCTCGCCCCATTCAGTGGGTTAAAAGATCTGTTGTTGCCTTGAGCTGTGGTATAGGTCACAGAAAGGGTTCGTATCCTGTGCTGCTATGGCTGTGACATAGGCTCGCAGCTGCAGCTCCAATTCACCCCCTAGCCCATAAACTTCCATATGCCACAGGTGCAGAAAAGAAAAGAAAAACAACCTGCAATATGGGAGAAAATGTTTGAAAATTTTATATATGATAAAAGGGTAATATCTTAAGTATATAATAAACTCATACAACTCAATAGAAAAAAAATCCCATTAAAACGGGCATTGAGACTGAAAAGATATTTTCTAAATGACATACAAATGATAAACATGTACATAAAAAAGTTACTTAATATTACTGAAATTCCCATTGTGGCTTAGTAGGTTAAGAGCCCAACATAGGATTCAGGTTGGATCCCTGGCCTCACTCAGTGGATGAAAGATCCCGTGTTGCTGCAAGCTGCAGTGTAGGTTGCAGACATGGCTCAAATCCCAAGTTGCTGTGGCTGTGGTGTAGGCTGCCAGCTGCAGCTCCAATTTGACCCCTAGCCCTAAAAAAAAAAAAAAAAAAAAAAAAAGTTACTCAATATTACTAACTTTCAGGGAAATTCAAATCAAATTCACAATGAAATATCACCTTATATCTGTTAGAATAGCTATTATCAAGAAGACAAGAGACAAAAAGTTCTATGAAGATGTGGAGTAAAGGGAACCCTCATATACTGCTGGTGGAAACATAAATTGTTTTCAGCCATTGTGGAAAACAATATGGAAGTTTCTAAAAACAAAAACACATCTACTATATAATGCAGAAATCCCACTTCTAGGTATATACCCAATAGAAGTGAAAATAGGGTATATCAGAGATAAATGCATTCTCATGTTTATTGTAGTTTTACTCACAAGAGGCAAGATATAGTAACAACCCAAGTGCACATTAAAAGGGTGAATGGAAAAGAACATGATATAATGGAAGTGTTAGCTAAAGCTTTGATGGTAATCACTTTATAAGTTTATCAAAACAACATGTTGTACACTTTAAATTTACACAATGTTATGTGTCAATTACATCACAATTAAGCTGTATTTTCTTAAAAATTAACAAATAAGTTCAAAATAAATGGGAATAATGAAATTTTCAAATGATGGTTCTTCTAATTTGGTAGCATGTAAACTTCTGAAATTATAAAATTTAAAGCTGGCCTAAATCTTCTGGGATAACTTATCTGATTCAGAGTAGAAATACAGCAAATTTTGTGGCATAAGAATTTGTAGTATCAAGCTAAATTGGCAGAATCAGATTAATTTAGTTGTTTATAATTTGCGGTATTGCATTTTATGGGTGGATTAGTTTACTAAGGCTGCTGTAACAAATTCCCACAAATTTTGTGCATTAAAACAATACACATTTTATTCTTTGCAGTCTTGAGCGGGGCAAGAGTCTGAAATCATTTTCACAAAGCCAAAATCAAGTTGTCAGCAGGGCCACACTCTCTCCAGAGACTCTAGAGGAGAATCCATTCCTTGTCTGTTCCAGCTTCTGATGGCTGCTGCAACTCCTTGGCTTGTAGCCATATCACTGCAATATCTGCCTCTGTATTCACTTTGCCTCCTTCTCCTCTATGGACTGACGAATCTCCCCCATCTCTAATAGGTATACATGAGATTGCACTTAAGGCCCAACCAGATAATCCATAATAATCTCCCCACTTCAAGATTATTAAATTAATCACATCTCCAAAGACTTTTTACCTTCTATGGTAACATTCACACATTCTGAAGATTGGGACCCAGATATTCTTTGGAAGCCATTTTTCAGCCGACCACCGTGGGTTGTTAACAAAGCAGAAAATTTTATGGAACTCCTCAATGATAGTGTTATTCCGATTTTACAGTCAAGAGCATTAAGGTCTGGAGAATTTAATATCTAAATTTCAGATATATTGTGAGGTTTATATCACATGACATGTAGGGTCAAGCTAATTGCCTGACTTGATGTTGAAACTCTATTGCATGTTCATTATCAAAGATAAAACGGGTGTTGAAAAATGGGCTCTAGGAAGAGCACCAAGAGAGCAACCAAAGAAGTGTGAGATGTAGTCACAGCCCCGGTGCCTGACATACTGATGAGAGACTGAACTTGTGTGAGGACAGTTAGGACAGGACGGCAAAAGCCCAAATCAGAAAGCCTGGGTTCTAATAAAAATTGCGGTATAGATGATAAAACCTACCTTTTTTTTGGTCTGCCACAAAGGATTCAGAGTGAAGGGCTCCAGGGAAAGAGAGCCTTGTGGGCTGTAATTTTCAGATTAGGCCTCAGGGAAGAGAGTATAAAATGCACCAGAACTTTTAAAAAGAAAAAGGCAATTTCTATTTCTGACGATCACAAACTACATAGAGTAAAAAATCTTCTGACACAAAACACCTTAAAGTGTTAGGGAAAAAAAAAAAAAAAAAGCTCTTTCAGCAACTATTCAGGCGTGGGTTTAGAATCCGTGAGGGGCTGTGGGGTGTCCCGCGTGCCCAAGGCGCGCGGTTAGTTTTGGGCGTTTGCCGCTGAATGTGCTGTCTCCGTTCTGCTCTTTAGGGAAGCGGGAAGCAGGAGAGGTTCCGTGGGGACCGAGCTGGGGCCACTGAAGGGGAAGGGGGCTCGAGCGCCTCAGGGCTGCTGCGGCCAGGAAGAGGGGAGAAGAGGGTCCCCATAGGCTGCGTCCGAACGCGCTCAGCATCAGGGCTGGTCACGAGGAGCGCCTGGGCAGCCGCGCGATGTTCTGGGGGCCCGGCGTCTGCTCCGCGCCCTGCGCTCCTGTTCCTCTCGCTGCCCAAGGCACAAACCTTCAACAAAACTGAGCATGCGCGACGCTCTCGGTGCTCAGAACGCAAATGGGGAGCGCGTTAAGGTCCAGGGGTGGATTCGTTCAGTCCGATCCCAAAAGAAAGTCTTGTTCCTACATGTAAACGATGGTTCATCTTTGGAAAGCCTGCAGGTTGTAGCAGATTCGAGCTTTGACAGTAGAGAACTGGCTTTTTGGAGTTCTGTGGAAGTTCAAGGGCAGCGAGTAAAAAGTCCATCCAAGAGACAAAATGTGGAACTGAAGGCAGAAAAAGTTGAAGTTGTTGGAAATTGTGATATCAAGGCTTTCCCTTTAAAATATAAAGAGCGGCATCCTCTGGAGTATCTGAGACAGTATCCTCACCTTCGGTGCAGGACTAATGTTCTGGGTTCTATCCTGAGGGTTCGCAGTGAAGCCACAGCTGCTGTCCATTCTTTTTATAAGGACAGTGGCTTTGTACATATTCATACTCCAGTAATCACATCCAACGACTGTGAAGGGGCCGGAGAACTTTTTCAAGTTGAAGTAAGTTGGGCTTCCCATTCCCAATCGGATGTATTGCTCTCTGTTATCTTTCATTTGAGGGTTTGCTTTAAATTTAAAGAGTTATGTGGGTAGACCATGACCAGAACCTGAACTTTTGTTGGTTGTAAGCCTTGCAAACCATAAATCACACTTCTGATTTCTTGTCCAACCAACTGTGTTACTTACATTGTAGCTAAAAAGAGTGGATTTTTAATTTAGTATTCTGCTTGCCTTTTTTATGTAATTGATGTGGTGAACTCGAGAAATTTGAAGAAATTAATTAAAATTCTAAGATATCTTTTGTGCAGATTCAACCCCCAGTTAATATTTTTGGGTGTAATTCTTATTTTAAAAAGAGATACATTAGGATAGAAAAGCATATATGTGAGTATTTTCTTTTTCCGTCTTTAAAAAAATGCATTTTTTCGTAAGAAATTATTTAGTTTGTACACCTCATGAAGGCTTTTATTTTAATTCTTTGTTCAGCAATTATTTTTGGGGCTCCTGCTATGGGCCAGTCATTGTCAGCCTGCTTTTGTTGTAGGAAATTTAAGTTACCGGTTTTTCTTACTTATAGGCAATTGAAAGCCTTTTATCAATTTGATGGACTATTTGAAATTACTGGCCAGTAATATGGTAATGTTCAAAGAGAAATGTATATTGATTTATTTTTTATTTTATTTATTTATTTATTTATTTTTTTTGTCTTTTGTCTTTTTGTCTTTTGGTTGTTGTTGTTGTTGCTATTTCTTGGGCCGCTCCCGCAGCATATGGAGGTTCCCAGGCTAGGGGTTGAATCGGAGCTGTAGCCACCAGCCTACGCCAGAGCTACAGCAATGCAGGATCCGAGCCGCGTCTGCAACCTACACCACAGCTCTCGGCAACGCCGGATCCTTAACCCTCTGAGCAAGGGCAGGGACCGAACCCGCGACCTCATGGTTCCTAGTCGGATTCGTTAACCACTGCGCCACGACGGGAACTCCTATTTTTTATTTTTTATTTATTCACCAATTTCTGTATCTCTGAGAAGTTAGGGTCCTTGTTTATGCATTTGGATGATTCCATCAAATTGCAAGACCTGTATAAAACTGTTCTCTCTGGTTCAGTGTGTTCTGACTCTTGATCATGATGCTTTCTTGTATTCACTGGGAGAAATTGTCCTGATACGTCCAAGTCATTATTCAAAATAATAATTAAATGCTGTCTTTCTTTATCTTTAGCTTGAAGAAATCCTAATGATAGTCTTCTGCAGAAAGTAGAGTAAAAATGCTTTGCTGAACATTTAAAATAGGAGTGTAAGCATCTGTATATGAGTTCAAGGGGGGCAGCAGATGATAAAATAAATGTAAGGTGTAAAAAACAAAAAAAACAGCCCCCCAAAAAAAGACATTAAGGCAAATTCTCAATGTGTGTGTACGTGAAGGGGGAGTGATCTGAAAAATCAGGTATAGACTAACCTTTCTGGGGAAATTGGCCAGCTTAGAAATAAAGTCTTTGTTTTTTGAAGATTCTACAAGGAGAAGAGACATGTCTGGGACTTGTTTAAGGAGGAATTTTAAATAGATATTCCTCAAATAACCCCAGAAAATCAAAGGGATAACTATCAGAAAAAAAAAAAAAAAAAAAAAGATGAGCCAGGAATGATGAATCACTCCAAAAGCAAAGAAAGACCACCAAAAAATACGTCTGTCTTTGGCCTGAGCTTAGGGTAGAAAAAAGTCCTCAGACTTCAATGTCTGGGATAACTTAACATGAGAAATAAGTACAAGAAATTTAAAAAAAAAGTTAAAAGGAAATTTAAAAAAAAACCAAAATAGACAATCATTATGGCCTTGTATTTTTTAAACAGCGTTACTGAAGCATAATCGATGTACAAGTTTGTACATTTTGATATATGTAAACAACTGTGGAACCATTAATACAGTCAAGACAGATGAACTTACGGTAGAAATTGATGTGACATTGTAAATCAACTATACTTCAGTTAAGGAAAAAAAAAGACAAATGAACATATCCATCGCTATTAAGAGTTTCTTCCTACCCCTTTTCTAATCTCTCCCTCCTGCCCTTTCCTGCACCCCCTTCCCCCACCACCCACTGAGTATTTTCTGACACTTTGGATTCATGTGCATCTTTTGGAATTTTATGTGTATGAAATATGTATATTGTATATATTCTTTGTGGGGGTTGGTGGTTTATTCATGTTGCATGTGTCAATAGTTCATTCCTTTTTTTTGAAAGCAGTGCTCCAGTACATAACTATACCATAATTTGTTAACCCTTTCCCCTTTTGATGGACACTGTGGTCTTTTCAGCTTTTGGCTATTACAAATAAAGCTACTATGACCATTCAAAAAAAAAAAAAAAAGAAGAAATTCACATAAGTGGAAATTTGAATAAACATATAAACATGGAAACTAAAAAGTAAAAGCTCAGTGAAAAATCCTTTGATAATTTTATATTGGCAAAACAACAACAACAACCTAACATTACCAAGTGCTGGGAATGATATGAAGGAGTAGGAAAGTTTTAATTATTTCTTACATATGTGTACAAGTTGATTCATCCTCATTGGAGAAAAACTGTCATTATCTAATAAAATTAAATAGATACAAACAAAATACATTCATTAATTTGACTTAAGGTTTTAATTTGTGGATCTAGAACCAGGCATCAAAATCTAGTGCTGGCTGATTTAAGTTTGGTAGAGTTGCGTATTTTAATCAGCCATCCATTGCCTGGCTGCTCTCCCCTTCACCGCCTCTGCCCAAATGTGTCTAGCCTATTATCCAGTAAAAGGCTTGGAGCCTTTTCATTTATAAATCAGACCACCTGTTTGCTCTGGCTTATTCAACCCCCAAATCTACATACCCCCTTATAATTTGAAAAACATGAAATCCTTTCTCATTAGAAACCTGGGGAGAAGGACAGTCAATCAAGGATTAATCTTTAAAACTTTCCAATTAGGTTGTTTCCATGTCTTGGCTATTGTATTAAAAAGTAGTATAATACAATGGAATATTACTCAACCATGAAAAGAATGAAATACTTCTTTTTTTTGGCAGGAATGTGGATGGACCTAGAAAATGTTATGCTTATTGAAATAATTCAGACCTAGAAAGGCAAACACTATTATGTCTAGATCACTAATATCACATCACTTGTATGTAAAATACTAAAAAACCCGCACAACTGAATATATATGCAAAACAGAAACAGACTCACAGATATAGAAAACAAACCAGTGATCATCAAAGCAGAGGAGGGAGGGACAAATTAGAGGTATGGGATTATCAGTTATAAACTACTATATATAAAATCTGTAAGCAATGAGAATATACTGTATAGCATAGGGAAATGTAACCATTATTTTGGATGTTTTGGTTTTTTTTGCTTTTTGTCTTTTCTAGGGCCACACTCATGGCATATGGAGGTTCCCAGGCTAGGGGTCTAATCGGAGCTGTAGCCACCAGCCTACACCACAGCCACAGCAATGCAGGATCTGAGCCGCATCTGTGGCCTATACCACAGCTCACAGCAACGCCAGATCCTTAACCCGCTGAGCGAGGCCAAGGATCGAACCCAAACCTCATGGTTCCTAGTCAGATTCGTTAACCACTGAGCCATGATGGGAACTCCCTAAACATTACTTTGTAATAACCTATAATGGAGTATAATCTTCAAAAATACTGAATTATAATGATGTACACCTGAAATTAGCACGGTATTGTAAATCAACTATACTTCAATTAAAAAAACATTTCCTCAAGATTTTATTTTCCTCTGGAATACAAATATATCATTCATATAGTACAGACATAAACCTATTTTATAAACACATTTTTATTTTTTTATTTATTTTATTTATTTTTATTTTTATTTTTATTTTTTTGTCTTTTTGTTATTTCTTGGGCCGCTCCCACGGCATATGGAGGTTCCCAGGCTAGGGGTCGAATCAGAGCTGTAGCCACCGGCCTACGCCAGAGCCACAGCAACGCGGGATCCGAGCCGCGTCTGCAACCTACACCACAGCTCACGGCAACGCCAGATCCTTAACCCACTGAGCAAGGGCAGGGACCGAACCCACAACCTCATGGTTCCTAGTCGGATTCATTAACCACTGCGCCACGATGGGAACTCCTATAGACACATTTTAAAAAGTCCTCAAAATGTGTAATATTTTAGGCTAGTGAACAGAGAAGAATAACACCAAATTAGGAAATCTTTGGAAATACTACCTCAAAAACATTGGTCCAGAATACTCCTCACTTTGAGGTGAAACCCTGGGACTTCAGAAAGCAGGTTTTGTTCCAGTTTTGTTATGCGTTGCCTCCATAAGTTCCTATGAATCATCTCTGCACCAAATCAGTGCACTCAGAGGATATAAGTGACTGCACATCACTTCGCAGTCTCACTGATGCTTGGGCAACCTCAACAATGCAAAGGCATGATAAACTGGCTCTGTTATTGATTGGCTGTGGGACATTGGACAAGTGCCTTACCTCTGATCAACAGTTCTCCCAACTGTGAGTTGGAGTTAATAATGTTCTACATTGTTATTTCAGAATGTCAACAGGATCAAGGAGAAAGCATATTAAAACATGAGGCATAACACCCATGATATATTAGAAGCTAGACACAAGGAAGTTTTTACCTCAGCATGTAACCCAGAGTATACACTAAAACTAAATTACTCCTTGCAAGAAGTGGATAATACTTTAAATAATAATTATACTGGGTCCCCCTTTTTAAATTCTAAGATAGATTTGGAAATTAAAGTAGAAATTCTGAATCGGAGTCAGGTAAAATGATTGAAAACTTGGACAGTAATATCATAAGGGGAAAATCTAAGGGGAGACCAAAACATTTTTATAGCTCATTTATTTTTTTATTGAGGTGTATTTGATTTACAATATTTTAAAAGTTCTAGGCGTAAAATATAATGAGTCATGACTTTTAAAGATTTTACTCTATAACTTTATAAAACATTGGCTATATTCCCAGTGTTTTATATGTCCTGGACGATACACCATTGTATCTTATTTCATTATATCAAAACAATATTTTAAAACCAAATTCAAATGTTCACATAGGCTGTGTAAATACCTTCTGTAGGATTAAAAGATTTTTTGGATTGTTTCCTTAGAATGAAAAAAGTTATCAATGTATTACAACTCATTTTTAATTTTTTTATTAAGGTAACATTAGTTTATAGCAACAAATTAGTTTCCTGTGTACCACATTGTTTTTCTGATTTTGTGTATACTACTGCATGCTCACCACCAAAAAATTTAGTTTCCATTCATCACCACACAGTTGATTCCCTTTGCTCATGTCACACTCCCCATCACCCCATCCACTCTGTCGACTACTAATCTGTTCTCTGTATCCACGTGTTTGTTTGGTTTGGTTGGTCCACTTATTTTGTTTGTTTCTTTTATTCCACATGTGAATAAAATGATTTCAGTATCTTTCTCTGTCTGACATTTCACTTAACTTAAAACCCTCAAGGTGCATCCATGTTGTTGCAAATGGCAATTTCATCAATTTTTATACCTGAGTAGCATTCCATTATGTATGTGTGTATACATACACACAGGTATAGATATAGATGACAGATATAGGTATAAACATGATATATACATACATATTTTTTATCCAGTCATCCACTGATGAGTACTTAGGTTTCTTTTATATCTTAGCTATTGTAAATAATGCTACAAAGAACAAAAGAACATGGAGGTGCACTTATCTTTTCAGATTAGTGGGTTTTTTATATTCTTTGCACACTCAGATGGAAATAATCGGCTCATACAGTAATTCTTTTTTTTTTTTTTTTTATTCCTTGGGCTGCTCCGGCGGCACATAGAGGTTCCCAGGCTAGGGGTTGAATTGGAGCTGTAGCCACTGGCCTACGCCAGAGCCACAGCAACGCGGGATACGAGGTGCGTCTGCAACCTACACCACAGCTCAGGGCAACGACGGATCGTTAACGCACTGAGCAAGGGCAGGGACTGAACCTGCAACCTCATGGTTCCTAGTTGGATTCGTTAACCACTGCACCACGACGGGAACTCCATACTGTAATTCTATTCTTGATTTTTTGAGTAAGCTTTATATCACTTTCTGTAGTGGCTGCACAAATTTAAATTTCCATAAGCAGTGTACAGAGATTCCCTTTTCTCCACATCCTCATCAACACTTGCTACTTCCTCTTTTGATAAAAGACATTCTAACAGGCTTGAAAAGACATTCTAACGGGCTTGAGGTAATATCTGATTGTTGTTTTGATTTTCATCTCCTTAATAACTAGTAATGTTGAACATCTTTTTATGTGCCTCTTGCCCATCCTTTATATCTTCTTTAGAAAATGTCTATTCAGATCCTCTGTCCAGTTTGTTAAATGGCGTGTTTGTTTTGTTGTTGTTGTTGAGTTGTTTGAGTTCATATATTTTGGATATTAACTTATCAGGTACATAATTTGCCAATACAGCTACCATTCTGTAGGTTGCCTTTTAGTTTTGTTGATAGTTTGCTGTGATATGAAAATATGCTTAGTTTGATGCATTCTTGGTTCTGTTTTGTTTCTTTTTCCTAAGGCATATTCATAAAGACATTGTTAAGACAGATGTCAAAGAGTGTACTGACCATGTTTTCTTCTAAGAGTATTTTATGGATTCAAGTCTTGCATCCAAGACTTTAATCCATTTTGAGTTGATTTTGTGTATGGTGTGAGATAGTGGTCTAGTCCCCCCCCCTTTTTTTTTGTATGTGGCTGTCCAGTTATCCCAATTTCATTTATTGAAGAAATGGTCCTTTCTCTATTGTATGTTTTTTGCTCCTTTGTCATAAATTGTCCATATATGCATGGATTTATTTCTGAGCTCTCAGTTCTATTCCATTCATTTTTCTATAAGGGTTTTTTTTTCCCCTAATTCCATGCAGTTTTGATTTTTATAACTTTGTAATATAGTTTGAAATCAATAAGTATGATATCTCCAGCTTTGCCCTTTTTTCTCAGGATTGTGTTGACTATTCAGGGTCTTTTGTGATTTCATATAGATTTTAGAATCTTGTTCTGTTTCTGTGAAAAATGTCCTTGGTATTTTGAAAGGGATTGAATTGAATCTGTACATTTGCTTTAAGTAATATGGATATTTTCACAATGTTAATTCTTCCAATCCATGAGCACAGGATATTTTCCCATTTATTTGTGTCTTAATCAATTTCTTCAATGATGTCTTACAGTTTTCAGTGTACAGGTCTTTCATCTCTAAGTTTGTTCCTTAGATATTTTATTTTATTTATTATAGTTTTAAAATGGGATTGCTTTAATTTCTTTTTCTGCTGGTTCATTGTTAGCATTTAGAAAGGCAACAGATTTTTTGTATTTTGTACCCTCCAACTTTTGTTTATTATTTCTAATAGTTTTATGGAGGAATATTTAGGGTTTTCTATAAATGCATTTTGTTTATTTTCTTGCCTAATGGCTCTTGCTAAGACTTACAATATTAGGTTGAATAAGAATGCCAAGAGTGGGCATCCTTGTCTTGTTCCTGATTTTTGTGGGAAGGCTTCAATTTTAATCAAGTATGATATTAGATGTGTTTGTCCTATACAACTTTTATCGTATTGTTTCTTCTACACCAATTTTATTGAGAAATTTTATGATAAGTGGGTGTTGAATTTGGTCAAATGCTTTTTTCTACATCTATTGAGATGATCAAATGGTTTTTAATCTTTAATTTTGTTAATATACTTTATTGAATTAATTGATTTGTGGATGTTGAACCATCCTGGTATCCCTAAAATGAATCCCACTTGCTTATGGTGTATGACCCTTTTTATATATCATTAAATTTTATTTGCTAATATTTTGTTGAGGACTTTTGCATCTGCATTCATTAGAGATTAGGACTTTTGCATCTGCATTCATTAGAGAAATTTTATTTGCTAATATTTTGTTGAGGACTTTTGCATCTGCATTCATTAGAGATATTGTGCATCTGCACACTATAATTTTGTGTGTGTTATTTGTCAGAGCCTTCTCTTTTTTTCTTAATGAGCTTAGCTAATTATTGGCCTATAATTTTGTGTGTGTGTTGTCTTTGTCTGGCTTTGTGTCAGGGTAATGTTGTCCTTGTAAAACAAATTAGGAAGCATTCCTTCTTGCTGAAATTTTTGGAAGAATTTAAGAAAGATTGGTATTAAATTTATTTTGAATATTTGGCAGAATTAACCTGTGATGCTATCTGGTTTGGACTTTTATTTTGGGGGAGGTTTTGGATAACTATTTCAATTTCTTTACCAGTTTATTTTTGGTTGGTCTACTAATTTTATATTTTTTCATGAGCCAGTCTTGAAAGGTTGCATGATTCTAAGAATGTGCCCATTTTTTTCACCAGTTGTCCAATTTGTTAATGTACAGCTGCTCATAATATTCTCTTATAATCCTTTTTTTTTTTTTTTTTGCCTTTTCTAGGTCCACTTCATGTGGCATATGGAGGTTCCCAGGTTAGGGTTCTAATCAGAGCTGTAGCCACCAGCCTATGCCAGAGCCATAGCAACACGGGATCCAAGCCGCATCTGCAACCTACACCACAGCTCACGGCAATGCCAGATCCTCAACCCACTGAGCAAGGCCAGGGATCGAACCCACCACCTCATGGTTGCTAGTGGGATTCCTTAACCACTGTGCTATGACGGGAACTCCTCTGTGGTATCCATTTTTATTTCTTCTCATTTTTTCTGATTTTATTTGTCAGAGCCTTCTCTTTTTTTCTTAATGAGCTTAGCTAAATTTTTGTTAAATTGTGTCTTTTCAAAGACTCAGATCTTGGTTTCTTACATCTTTTCTATTGTCTTTTTAATCTGTATTTCATTTATTTCACTTATAATTTCCTTCCTTGTACTGACTTTGGATTTCATTTGTTCTTCTTTTTCTAGTTCCTTTAGGTATAAAAGTAGATTGCTCACTTGTGATTTTTATTTCTTGAGGAAGGCCTGTACCGCTATCAACTTCTGTCTTTATTATCACTTTTGCTGTATCCTATAGTTTGAAGAATGTCATATTTTTCATTTTTATTTGTCTTCAAGTACTTTTTTTTTTTTTTGTCTTTTGTCTTTTTAGGGCCGCACACGCAGCATCTGGAGATTCCCAGGCTAGGGGTCAAATCAGAGCTGTAGCCACCCGCCTGCACCACAGCCACAGTGACACCAGATCCGAGCTACCTCTGTGACCTACACCACAGCTCACTACAATGCCGGATCATTAACCCACTGAGCAAGGGCAGGGACTGAACCCGCAACCTCATGGTTCCTAGTCGGATTCGTTAACCACTGCGCCATGATGGGAACTCCTGATTTCTCCCTTAACAATTACTTTATATACTTTGGTGCTTCTATGTTTTGTGCATATATATTAATAACTATTATATCTTCTTAAAGAATTATTTCCTTTATTATAGAATGTCCATATTTGTCTCTGGTTTTCTTTTTTTGGCTTGAAGTCTATTTTGTTTGATATGAGTATGGCTACAACCACTTGTTTCCAAATGCCATTTGCTTGGAATATCATCTACCATTCCTTCACTTTAAGCCTAGCTTTGTCTTTAGAGCTTAAGTGAGTCTCCTAGTCAACTAGCATGTAGTTGGATGTGATATTTTAATCCACCAAGCCACTCATTCTTTTGACTGGGGAATCCAATCCATCTTAATTTAGGGTGATTACCATTATTAAGGACTTTAATAATTGCCTTTTCTCTTTCATTTTCTTGTTGCTTTATATTTCCATTGTTTTCTTATGTTTCTGTCTGTTATTTTGGTTTGGTGGGTTTTATGATATTTTCCTAAGTTTCATCTTGTTTTACGTTTTTTTGTCTCTACTCTAGATTTATATTTCATGGTTACCATGAGGTTTGTATTTTAAAGAATTGCATGGAAAAAATAGCCCTTTTACTGTTGATAACATCTTATCTTCATTTGCTTCTATGGGTTCCATCCTTTTTCCTTTTCTTTTTTTATGCTTTTGTTGTCCCAAATTACCCCTTTTTATGTTGTGAGTTGGTTACCAAATTGAAGTAGCTACAGTTATTTCTAATGCTTCTCTTCCTTAGCCTTTTATGCTATAATTAGTTGTTAAACAACTTATTCTGATATAGAGTTGCAATGTTCTGATTCCACCTAACTTAAAATTTTGTGTTCTTTTATCTTTTCATTTCAAATAAAAGGTCTCCTTTCAACATTTATTGTAAGGAAGACTTAGTGTCAATAAACTCATTCAGCTTTGTTTTACCTGGGAAATTCTTTATTTTTCATTCATATCAGAATGATAACATTTCTGGATTTAGTATTCTTGGCTGACAATTTTTTTCTATCAATATTTTGAGAATGTCATTTGACTTTCTCCTGGCTTGTAGAGTTTCTGCTGAGAAATCTGCTTATAGCCTAATATGAGCTACGTTATAGATTGCTTTCATTTTCACCTAGCTGCCTTCAAAATCTTTCTTTATAATTGACTTTTGGTGGTTTTAATACAGTGTATCATGAATAAGATTGTTTTTGCATTGAAATAATTAGGCGTTGTTTTAGCTTCAAGAACTTGTATATCTAGTTATTTCCGAAGTTCTGAGATATTCTCGGCTATTATTTCTTTAAACAAACTTTCTGTTTGTTTCTCATTCTGGGATACCCATTATTCTTATATTGCCCTTCCCAACAGAGTAAACAGTTCTTGTAGAATTTCTTTATTAAAAAAAAAAAAATCTTAGGAGTTCCCATCATGGCTTAGTGGTATTGAACAGGACTAGTATCCATGTGGATACGGGTTCAATCCCTCGCCTCACTCCATGGGTTAAGGATCCAGTGTTGCCATGAGCTGTGGTGTAGGTCACAGATGCAGCTCAGATCTGGCGTTGATGTGGCTGTGGCATAGGCTGGCTGCCTCAGCTCTAATTTGACCCCTAGTCTGGGAATTTCCATATGCTGTAGGTGTGGCCTTAAAAAAGCAAAAATAAGGAAGAAAGAAAGAAAGAAATCTTAGTTTTCTCTCCCCTAACTGAAACCTTTCTAGATTTTTATCTTCATGCTCACTAACTCTCCTTTCCATATGATCTGCTCTCTTCAAAGCTTTCTAATGTTTTATGTCATTTACTGAATTATTCAGCTCCAGAATTTCTGTTTGGTTCTTTTTAGAGTTTTTACCTCTTGGGTTAAAGATTGTTTCTGTTCATTAATTTCATTTCTGAGCTCATTGAATTGCTCTTAGAGCTTTCTTTTAGCTCACTGATTTTCTTTGTGACCGCCATTTTGATTCTCTACCAGTTACATTGCAATATTCCATGACTAAGTTTGGTTTCTGGTGAATCGTCATTTTCTTTTTCTGGTAGAGTGTTACTTTGGTTCTTCATGGTGCTTGATGAGTTAGCTGTTCCTCTGTTGGAGCATTTGAAAAAGTAAACACCTTTTTACTTTTGGGGGATTAAGTTTTATTACTCAGAAAATCTAAAGAATGGAAAAAGTCTCATTGAAGAAAACAGAGGGAAAAAAATACCCTGTTTACTTAGATACACATTTCACATTTGTTCACTTGGATATTTTTCATTTTTAAAATAAAGTATAGCTCATTTATAATGTTGGGCCAATATCTGCTGTACAACAAAGTGACTTAGTTATTTGCATATGTACATTTTAAAATATTCCTTTCCATATGATTTATCCCAGGAGAATGGATAAAGTTCCCTGTGCTATGCAGTAGGACCTCATTGTTTATCCATTCTAAATGCAATAGTTTGCATCTACTATCCTTAAGCTTCTAGTCCATCCTTCTCCTTCCTCCTCCCCCTTGGCAACCACAAATCTGTTCTTGTCATCTGTGTGTGTGTTTCTATTTTGTATATAGATTCATGTGTGCCATATTTTAGATTCCACAGGTAAGTGATATCATAAGGCATTTGTCTATTTGTCTTTTTCTTTATGACTTACTTCACTTAGTATGAGGATCTCTAGTGCATCCATGTTCCTTTAAATGGCATCATATCATTATGTTTATGGCTGGGTAGTATTCCATGGTATATATGTACCACATCTTCTTAATCCATTCATCTGCTGACAGGCATTTAAGTTGTTTCCAAGTCTTGGCTATTGTGAAAAGTTTTGCAGTGAGTCTTGGGGTGCATGTATCTCTTTGAATCATTGTGTTGTCTGTTCATATGCCCAAGAGTAGAGTTGCTGGATCAAATGGTGATTCTATTTTTAGTTTTCTGTGAAACTTCCATACTGTTTTCCATAGTGTTTGCACCAACTTACATTCCCTCCAACAGTGTAGGAGGGTTCCCTTTTCTCCATACATTCTCCAGCATTTCTTATTTGTAGAATTTTTAAAAGAAACCAATCTGACTGGTGTGAGGTGATACCTAATTGCAATTTTGATTTGCATTTCTCTAATAATTAGTGAAGTTGAGCATCTTTTCATGTGCCTTCTGGCCATCTGTATGTCTTCTTTGGAGAAATGTCTATTTAGGTCTTCTGCCCAATTTTCGAGTTGTTTGGGTTTTTTTGTTGTTCAGTTGTGTGAGCTCTTTGTATATTTTGGAGACTAAGCCCTTGTTGGTCACATCATTTGCAAATATTTTCTCCTATTCCAAAGGAGTTGTACTGAGGAAATTGGATAGCTGCATGTAAATTAATGAAGTTAGAAGATACCTTCACACCAAACTAAACTCAAAATGATTTATAGTCTTAAACATAAGATATGACACCATAAAACTCCTAGAAGAGAGCATAAGGAAAACATTTTCTGACATAAATCATACAAATATTTTCTTAGGTCAGTCTCCCAAGGCAATAGAAATAAAAACAAAAATAAATAAATGTGACAACTTTATTTTCCTTAAGGCTCAAAAAAAATTATTTTTATTCTAACAATTCAAAATCAGAAATTAGAAATCTTTTGGAGTTCCCTTCGTGGCTCAGTGGTTAACAAACCCAACCAGGGTCCATGAGGATGCGGGTTTGATCTGTGGTGTAGGTTGCAGATGTGGCTTGGATCCCACGTTGCTGTAGTTGTGGTATAGGCCAGAAGCTGCAGCTCCAATATGACCCCTAGCCTGAGAATTTCCATATGCTGTGAGTGAGGCCTGAAAAGAAAAAGAAAAACCTTTCTTATTTCCAGTAGATGGCAGCACAACACAGTATTTGGTTTCCCTTACCTGAGCTGCCTCTGGTTCTACTTGAGTTGGCATTTTCCACACTCCATCCCCTGATTCAGACGTTTACTCCAGTGCCCTGGTTGTCACTGCTTGTCTCTCCAGGGTCATTGGCGCCTTGCTTGTACTGGTGTCACTGGCATCATCATCCATGTCACCAGGATGGTGGGTGCTCTGCCACATCTGGGATCTTCTGTTTCACAGGCTCTGCCACCATAGGGACAGAGTTAAGGTGGGTGAAACCTGGTTCACAGCTGCCTCTGCCATGTATAGTGTCATCAGGTTTGTAGGTTCCATCACTGGGAAAGAAAGAGATAGAATCATGAACACTTCCACAGCTGGAGGGATGGGGTTATGGGCTCCATTGCCACTCCTGCCCAGTTATCTGTTGCCATGGGCACCACTGCACCTGGGAAACCAGAGTCATTTGCACTGCCTCCCCTACTGCTGCTGGGTTCTCTGGGTCTGGGGCTTGGCAAAGGGGCTGGGATTGCAGATACCACCTCCAATATTCTCCCAATTCCATCTCCCCTGTATGTTCCAGTTCACCTGCTTTTATATGTACGAATACATGAAATCCTCCAGCATCCTGGTATGTTGGGAAGAGGCACCTTTGCTGAGCTTTTCGTATTTTACTGGTTGTAAATTTAAGGGGGGAGACATCTCACTTTACCATGATGCTGACATCACTCTATTACAATTCCTTAAAAACATATATTTCTCATGTTTTGGAATGGTAGGTTAGCCTTGCTAAGCAATGAATTATCTGAACCTATGTTTTACAAAATAGTTTCTAACAGAGACTGATCTTTTTGCTATTTATTTTGAGTTTCTAAGAAAAGTTTTTACTCTCTCGGCTGAAAAAAAGATAGGTCAGTCAACAAGGTGGTGGAATAGGAAGCCCTGGATCTCCCTTCTCCCCCAGATACAACAATTCAATAGCAATGTAAGGACAAATTCCCTTTGTGAGAATTCCAAAAATTAGATGAGAGCTTCCTATACCCTCCAAAACCATGAAACCAACCACATTGCTGCTGATAGGAAAATCTGAGACACTCTCTAACAATGATCCCTAACTCCAGAACAAGGCTATGTGATCAGAAGGAAAGTCCAGATCCCAGCTTCTTGTCTGGGGAGGAAAATAGTCATACTAAGTGGCCTTTTTTTTTTAAACTTTTCCAGGGACTGTCCAAGGAACTAGCTTCTGTCTTGCTCATCTTAGGGCACTAACAAGGTTAAGAATATTCTAAATGCCTAGGAGCAGATGAGAATAAAGACAGTAGTTTGAATTAGCACCCAAGCCATCATCATGGTCCCTCCTTCAAGCCCAGCATGTGAGTGAGCAAAACCATAATTCCAGCTTCTCTCTGGGGAGTGAAAGAGTTCAACGACACATTCAGTGTTCCAACTTTTCTGGGGGCTGCCTAAGGGACTGTCTCCTGTCTCAGAATGATGATGGACCTGAAATACTCTATATGGTTGGAGGCCACTAAGAACAAAGATGTCAGTTTGGACTAGCAGAAAGGTTTGAAAAGCCCCCAGATTCCCTGGATAAGCTTACTGGGAAGGGTTTTCTTCTGTAAGAGACCAGCCCATTAAAAATGGGAGAAGTGGCTATTTTTCCTAACACATAGACAGAAACCAAGACAAAGAGTCAAGGGACATGAAGAAACATGTCCCCAAGGATGAATATAAATCTTCAGAAACTAACCATATGAAATGGAAAAATATGATTTACTTCACAGAGAATTCAAACAATAATCATAAAATTGCTCAATGAGGTCAGGTGAACAATGTATGAACAAAGTGAAAATCTAAACAAAGATAAAGAATATTTTAAAAACAAGCCGACAGAAAATATGGTGCTGAAGAATACAAAAAATTAAACAGAAAAATTCATGAGAGAGGCATGAAAACAAACTAGATCTCCTGTGTCTGAATAATTTGCGATGACCTGTGAATTCAAAGACAGGTCATTGCAAATTATTCAGACATAGGAGGAAAAAAATAGATGAAAAAGCATGACAAAATATTATGGGAATTATAGGACACAATTAACTAGACCAATATACACATTACGGAAGTCCCCAAAGGAACAAAGAGAGAAGGATACAGAAATAATGACCAGAAACTTCTCAAATCTAGTAAATGGAATGAACATATAGGTCCAGGAAGTTCAACACTTCTTTTTGTTTTGATTTATCTTTTTAGGTCTACACCTTTGACGTATAGAAGTTCCCAGGCTAGGGCTTGAACCAGAGCTGCAGCTGCCGGGCTACACCACAACCACACTGATGGCAGGATCTGAGCTGCATCTGCGACCTGCACCACAGCTCATGGCACCACCAAATGTTTAACCCACTGAGTGAGGCCAGGGATCAAAGCTGCATCCTCATGGATACTAGTCAGGTTCATTATCACTGAGCCATGATGGAATCTCCCAATATTTCTTAAATAGGAGTACAAAGAATTCTACACTAAGGCCCATTAAAATCGAGCTGTCAAAATCAAAGAGAAAATATTGAATGTAGCAAAATAAATGTAATTTGATAGTAAAAGAGGAATCCCATAAGACTATCAGTAGATTTCATAGCATTTTATGCCAGAGTGAATGAAATGACATATTCAAAATGCAAAAAGAAAAATAATGACAACAAGGAACACTATATCTGGCCATATATCCTTCAGAAACAAAGGACAGATAAAGACTTTCCTAGACAAACAAAAGCTGAGGTAATTTAGCACCACTAGACCTGCCATATAAGAAGTGATAAAAAGATATCTTCAAGTTAAAACAAGAGGATAATAACAGGAATCCAGAAGCATATATACCAGTGTCAGCTTGCTGGTAAAAATAAATATACAGGAAAATCAGAATACTGTAACATTGTAAATACTGTAAATAATAATTTTGATTGTATTATAGAAGTTAAAAGTATTTTTTTTAATTATAACTATATAGATATGTTAATAGATGCACAGTATTAAAATATGTAAATTGAGACATCAATAACATAAACTGTATCAGGCAGAGTTGTAATTTTGTGGAGTTTTTATGTGATTGAACTTAACATGCTATCAGCTTAAAATATAGTATGATAACTATAATTTACTTCATGTAAGCCTCATATAAACCACAAATAAAATAACTTTAGAAGGCACACAAAAGAAAAAGAGAAAGATATTAAAGCGTAACAATATTTTTTTTAAAAATCAATGAACACAAAGAAAGAGAGCAATAGAGGACAAGAAAAACAAAAAATTTAAATTAAAAAAATTTTAATGGCAATAGTAACTTATTCTCTATCAATGAGTAAAGGTAAATTGATTAAACTTCCCAATCAAAAAACGTAAAGGTGGCCAAATGAATTTAAAATAATAAACAACAATACACTGTCTACAAGAAATTCATTTTAGATTTGGAGACACACATAGAATAAATGTGAAGGGAAGGAAAAGATAGTCTATTCAATTGTAACCGAAATAGAGTAGAGGTGGATGTACTCATATAAGACATAACAGACTTTAAGGCAAAACTGTCATAAAGGGGAAGGATGTTATATATTGATAAAGGGCTAATTCACCAGGAAGATAAAATGATTATGAGCACATAGGCACCTAACATCAGAGCACATAAATACATAAAGCAAATATTGACAGAACTGAAGGGAGGGTTTCATAGAAATATAGCTAGAGTAGAAACCTTCAATAAGCCACAGTCAATAGAGAATAAAATCCAGGAGATGATCAATAAAAAAACCTTGGGAGTTCCTGTTGTAGCTTAGTGGTAATAAACCCGACTAGTATCCATGATGATGTGGGTTTGATCCCTGGCCTTGTTCAGTGGGTTGAGGATCCAGAATTGCCATGAGCTGCAGTGTAGGTTGCAGATGTGGCTCAGATCTGGTATTGCTGTGGCTGCAGTGTAGGCCAGCATCTGCAGCTCTGATTCGACTCCTAACCTGGGAAATTCCATATGCCATAGGTGCAGCATGAAAAAGAAAAAGAAAACCTTGTATTTAAACTACACTGTAGACAAAGAGGCATAATAAATACATATAGAAAATTTCACCAAACAGCAGCAGAATATACATTCTTCTCATGGAATATTCTCTAGGACACAATACTTTTTTGGTCATGAAACAATCTTAACAAACTTAGAAATATTGAAATCATATCAATTTTTTCCCCCACAACAATGAAATGTAACTAACTAGAAATCCACAGAAGAAACCAAACTGAAAATTGACTAATGTGTGGAAATGAAACAACATACTCCTGAACAACAAACAGGTCAAAGAAGAATATCAACAGGTAATTAGAAAATATATAGAGACAAACAAAAATGAAAACACAACATACTAAAACTTATGGGAGGCAGCAAAAAAGGAAAGTTTGGATGAATTAATGAGGAAGTTCAATATAGATAATATTTTTTTTAAAAAGAAGAAAGATCACAAATAAATAACTGAACACTACACCTCAACAAACTAGAAAAAGAAAAGCATGAGAAGCTCTCCTTTAGAAAATAAAGGGAAACATTAAAAATTAAACCAGAAATAAACAACATAAAGAATAGAAAAACAATTTTAAAAATCAAGAAAACTGTTTCTTCTTAAAAACAATATTGACCTATCCAGCTAGCTTAATTAATACAAAATAGAGAATAATCAAATAAATAAAATCAAAATTGAAAGATAAGGACTTACAACTGATGCCACAGAAGTAAAAATGATTATGAGAACAATATTAATAATCTTACAAGAAGTGTATAAATTAAAAGAAATGGATAAATCCTAGAAACACACATCCTGCCAAGACCGAATTATGAAGAAATAGAAAACCCGAACAGACTGATGAAGAGTAAGGAGATTTAATCAGCAGCTATTAGCCTCCTAAAACAAGATCACAGGAGAAACACCAGGCTCTGTGGATGAATTCTGTCAAACATTTGATGAAGAATTAATGCCAATTTTTCTCAAACTATTCCAAAAAATGAAGAAAAAGAAACACTTTCAAACTAATTTTATGAGCCAGTATTACCTTGGCACCAAAGCTAGTAGAAAAGAAAACCACAAGCCAATATCCCTGACTAACACAGATGCACAATTCCATGAGAAAATTATAGCAAACTGAATTCAACCACACATTAAGGATGATCAAGGAGTTCCCATCCTGGCTCAGCAGTAACCAACCCAACTAGTATCCATGAGGATGTGGGTTTGATCCTTGACTTCCTTCCCTCAGTGGGTTAAAGATCCAGCATTGCTATGAGCTGTGGTGTAGGCTGGCAGCTGATGCTCCAATTCAACCCATAGCCTGGGAATTTCCAAAAATCTCTATTAAATAAATACAAAAAAAGAGGAAGTAATCCAAACATAACACTAAAGATAATTATGAAATATCAAGAAAAGAGAATAAAATAAGAAAGAAGCAAAGAGGAAATACAAAACAATCACAAAATAATTAATATGGAGTTCCCGTCATGGCGCAGTGGGTAATGAATCCAACCAAGAACCATGAGGTTGCGGGTTTAATCCCTGCCCTTGCTCAGTGGGTTAACGATTCAGCATTGTGGTGAGCTGTAGTGTAGGTCGCAGACGCAGCTCAGATCCCACCTTGTTGTGGCTCTGGCGTAGGCTGACAGCTACAGCTCCCATTAGACCCCTAGCCTGGGAACCTCCATATGCCATGGGAGCATCCCAAGAAATGGCAAAAAGACAAAAAAAATTTAACGAAATGGCCATAAGTACATATCTATCAATAATTATTTTAAATGTAAATGGACTAAAAGCTCCAGTAAAAGACAAAGTGTGTAAATGGATTAAAAAAAAAAAAAGCTCCATCTATATATTGTCTATAAAATACTCACTTAAGATCTAAAGATACACACAAACTGAAATTGAGAGGAAGGAAAAAGATATTCCAGGAAAATGGAAATCAAAAGAAAGCCAAGGTAGCATATACAATCAGGCAATAGAGACTTTAAGTCAAAGATTGTGATAAAAGACAAGGAAGAAGTTTACATCAACAGGACAACTCACAAAGAAGATATAACAACTGTAAATATAAATGCACCCAAAATAGGAGCACATAATACATAAGGCAAATATTAACAGACATAAATAGAAAGACTTACAATAGTACAACAATAGTAGAGGATTATGACACCCCATTTACATCAATAGACATACCATCCAGATAGAAAATAAATAGGGGGGAAAAACAAAGCAGGAGGCATAACTCTCCCAAATTTCAGACAAAATTATAAAGCTGCAGTAGTCAAGACATGTGGTACTGATACAAAACCAGACATACAGATGAATGGAACAGAATAAAGAGCTAACAAAGAAATAAACCCAAATAGGTATTGTCAATTAATCTTCAACAAAGGAGGAAAGAATATAAAATGGGAAAAGTCTCTTTAGCAAGTGGTGCTGGGAAAACTGGACAGCTGCCTGTAAATCAATGAAACTAGAACACACCCTCACACCATGCACAAAAATAAACTCAAAATGGCCTAAAAACTTCAACATAAGACAGGATACAATAAAACTCATAGAAGAGAACATAGGCAAAACATTCTCCTGCATCAACCATACAAATATTTTCTCAGGTCATCACTCAAGGCAATAGAAATAAAAGCAAAAATAAACTAGTGGGACTTAATCAAATTAAGCTTTTGCACGGGAAAGGAAACCATTTTTAAAAACCAGAAAAGACAAACTATTGAATGGGAGAAAATAGTTGCAAATGATACAACTGACAAGGGCTTAATCTCAAAAATATATGAACAACTCACACAACTCAACAACAGCAACAACAGCAACAACAAACCCCAAGTGAAAAATGGGTTAAATAGACATTTCTCCAAAGAAGACATATGGATGACCACTAGGCACATGAAAAAAAAAAAAAGCTCAATAGCATTAATTATTAGGGAAAGGTAAATCAAAACTAAAATGAGGTACCACCTCACACTGGTCAGAAAGGCAATCATTAAAAAATATACAAATAACAAATGCTGGAGAGGATGCGAAGAAATGGGAACCTTCCTACACTGCTGGTGGGAATGAAAATTGCTGCAACCACTATGGAAAACAGTATGGAAATTCCTCAGAAAACTAAATATAGAACTACCATATAATCCAGCAATCCCACTCCTGGGCATGTATCTGGACAAAACTTTTGTTCAAAAAGATGCATGCACCCCTATGTTCATTGCAACGCTATTCACATAGCTGAGACCTAGAAACAACGTAAAGGTCCGTCAACAGATTAATGGATTAAGATGTGGTACATACATACAATGGAATACTACCCAGCAATAAGAAGGACAAAATAGTGGTTTTAGAAGATGTGGTATACATGGTAAATACAAACTCGTACAGTTATAATGGATAAGCAATGGGGTCCTGCTCTACAGGGAACTATGTCCAATCTCTTGGGTAGGAAGACAGTATGAAAAAAAGATGAAATAAAGCATGAAAAAAATAATTTATATAAATATGTATTACTGGGTCACTTTGAGGTACAACAGAAACTAAAGGAACATTGCAAACTATAATGTAACAAAAAGTTTAAAAAAAAGGTGGTTCAACAAAATTGATAAACCCTTAGCCAGACTTATCAAGAAAAAAGAGAGGACTCAAATCAATAAAATTAGACATCACAGAAATACAAAGGATCACAAGAGACTACTACAAGCAACTATATGCCAATAAAAGGGACAATCTAGAAGAAATGGACAAATTCTTGGAGAAGTACAATCTTCCAGGACTAAACCAAGATGAAATAAAAAAGATGAATGGACCAGTCAGAAGTACTGAAATTGAAACTGTGATTTAAAAACTTCCAACAAACAAAAGTCCAGGATGAATGGCTTCACAGGTGAATTCTATCAACCATTTAGAGAAGAACTAACATTTATCCTTCTAAAACTATTCCAAAAAATTGCAGAGGAGCAAACACTCCCAAACTCACTCTCACACCAAAACCAGACAAAGATACCACACACACACACACAAAAGAAAATGACAAGCCAATATCGCTGATGAACACAGATGAAAAAATCCTCAACAAAATACTAGCAAACCAAATACAACAATCCATCAAAAGGATTATACATCATGATCAAGGGATGCAAAGATTCTTCAATATCCACAAATTATTCAGTGTGATACACCACATCAACAAACTGAAGAAGAAAAACCATATGATTCTCTCAATAGATGCAGAAAAAGTCTTTGATAAAATCCAGCACCCATATCTGATAAAAAAAATCCAGCACCCTTCAGAAAGTGGGCATAGAGGGAACCTACCTCAACATAATAAAGCCCATATATGACAAACCCAGAGCTAACATCATTCTTAATGGTGAAAAGCTGAAAGAATTCTCACTGAGATCAGGAACAAGACAAGGATGTCTGCTCTCGCCACTACTATTCAACATAGTTTTGGAAGTCCTAGCCACAACAGTCAGAGAAGAAAAAGAAATAAAAGGAATCCAAATTGGGAAGGAATATGTAAAACTATCACTATTTGTAGATGACATAATGCTATACCTAGAAAATCCTAAAGATGCCACCAGAAAACTGTTAGAGCTTATCAATGAAATTGGCAAAGTGCAGGATACAAAATTAATACACAGAAATTGATTTCATTTCTACATACTAACAATGAAAGATCATAAAGAGAAATTAGGGAAACAATCTCATTACCATCACATCAAAAAGAATAAAATACCTATGAATAAACCTACCTGAAGAGACTAAAGACCTGTACTCTGAAAACTCTAAGATGCTGATGCAGAAATCAAAGATGACACAAACAGATGGAAAGACATACCATGCTCTTGGATTGGAAGAGTCAATATTATCAAAATGACTATACTATCCAAGGCAATCTACAGATTCAATGCAATCCTTATCAAATTACCAAGGACATTTTTCACAGAACTAGAACAAAATATCTTAAAGTTTGTTTGAAAGTACAAAAGACCCAGAATAGACAATGTCATACTGAGAAAGAAAAATGGTGCTGGAAGAATCAGCCTCCCTGACTTAAGACTATGCTACAAAGCTGCAGTCATCAAAACCATATGGTACTGGCACAAAGACAGAAATAATAGATCAGTGCAACAGCATAGAAAGCCCAGAATTAAACCCACGCACCTACCATCAACTAATCTGTGACAAAGGAGGCAAGAATACACAATGGAGAAAAGATAGTCCCTTCAGGAAGTGGTGCCACATGTAAAAAAAAAATGAAATTAGAACATTTCATAACATCATACACAAAAATATACTCCTGGAGTTCCCGTGGTGGTGCAGCAGAAACAAATCTGACTAGAAACCATGAGGTTGCAGGTTCGATCCCTGGCTTCACTCAGTGGGTTAAAGATCCAGCATTGCCATGCGCAGTGGTGTAGGTCACAGACATGGCTTGGATCTGGCATTGCTGTGGCTCTGGCGTAGGCCAGCAGCTACAACTCCAATTAGACCCCTAGCCTGGGAACTTCCATATGCCATGCACGCAGCCCTGAAAAGACAAAAGACAAAATAATAATAATAAAATAAACTTGAAATGGATTAAAGACCTACATATAAGACCAGATACTATAAAACTCTTAGAGGAAAACTTTAGGTCAAACACTCTCTGACACAGATCACAGCAATATCTTCTCAGATCTACCTCCTAGAGTAATGATGATGAAAACAAAAATAAACAGATGGGACTTGAAAGTTTCTGCACAGCAAAAGAAACCCTAAACAAAACAAAAAGACCCACAGAATGGGAGAAAATATTTGCAAATGAAGCAACTGACAAGGGATTAATTGCCAAAATTTATGAAAAACTCCTGTAGCAAAACACCAAAACAAAACAAAACAAAACAAACCCCAAAAAACACCAACCCCATCAAAAAATGGGCAGAAGATCTAAACAGACAATTCTCCAAAGAAGACACACAGATGGCCAAAAACACATGAAAATATGTTCAACATCACTCATCATTGGAGAATTGCAAATCAGTAGGTAACCTCTTACACCAGCCAGAATGGCCATCATCAAAAAGTCTACAAACAATAAGTGCTGGAGAGACTGTGGACAAAAGGGAACCCTATTACATTGTTGGTGGGAATATAAATTGGTGCAACCACTGTGGAAAACAGTATGGAAATTCCTCAGAAAACTAAAAATAGAATTACCATTTGATATGGCAGTCCCACTCCTGGGCATCTATTCCGGAGAAAACAATGACTCAAAAAGACACATGTACTCCAGTGTTCATTGCAGCACTATATACAATAACCAAGACATGGAAAAAACCTAAATGTCCATCCACAGAGGTGTGGGTAAAGAGGATGTGGTACATATACACAATGGAATATTACTCAGCCATTAAAGGGAAAGAAATAATGGCATTTGCCACAACTTGATTGGACCTAGACATTATCATGCTAAGTGAAGTTAATCAGACAGTGAGACACCAACATCAAATGCTACCACTTACATGTAGAATCTAAAAAAAGGACAGAATGAACTTCTTTGCAGAACAGATACTGACTCGCAGACTTTGAAAAAGTTATGGTTTCCAAAGGAGACAGGTTGGAGGGGTGGGGGGATATGTTGGGAATTTGAGATGGAAATGCTATAAAATTGGGTTGTGATGATCATTGTACAACTATAAATATAATAAAATTCATTGAGTAATTTAAAAAATAATAAAATTAAAACTGTCCTCCTGGGCTTGGGGGAAGATGTGGTACATATTTACAATGGAATACTACTCAGCCATAAACATAATGAAATAATGCCAATCACAGCAACATGGATGCAACTAGAGAATCTCATACTAAGTGAATTAAGCCAAACAGAAAAAAAAAATACCATATGATATCACTTATATGTGGTTTCTAAAACATGGCACAAATGAACTTATCTACAAAATAGACTCACAGATACAGAGAACAGACTTGTGGATGCAAAATAGATGGAACTTTGGGGCATTATGCTTAGTGAAATAAGTCAAATGGAGAAAGATAAATACTGAATGTTATATATATATATATATATATATATATATATATATGGAGTCCCACAAATAAAATGAATGAATAAAACAAAATAGAAGTGGACTTGCCAATATAGAGAACAAACTAGTGGCTACCAGGGAGAAGGAGGGTATTGAGAGGAACAAAATGGGATAGGGCATTAAGAGGTACAAACTACTACATATAAAATAAACAAGACTATTATATAGTATATGGAGTATAGCCAATATTTTATGATAACTTTTAATGGAGTATAATTTACAAAAAGTTTTAATCACCTTTGTGCACTTGAAACTAATATAATATTGCAAATCAAATGAACCTCAGGGTTTTTTTTTTTTAAATAAATGTTATCAAGGGTGTGGAGAAAAGGGAACCATTGTACCTTGGTGGTGGTAATGTAATATGACTGCTTTGATAAACCATATGGCGTTTTCTCAAAAAATTTAAAGTAGAACCATCATATGATTCATCAATACCATTTCTCAGTATATATCCAAAAAATAAAATAAAATCACATCTTGAACTAATATTTGCAGTCCTATGTTCATTGCAGCATTAGTCACAGTATCAATATGTGGAAACAACCAAATGTCTGAGAGATGAGTATAAAAATGTAATATATACATACAATGGAATAATATTTGGCCTTCGAAAAGAAAGAAATCCTGCCATGTGTGAATGAACCCTGAGGACATTATGCTAGGTGAAATAAGCCAGTTACAGTACAGAAGTACTGCATGATACCATTTATAGTAGGTATCAAAAAGCAGGAGTTTCCGTCGTGGCGCAGTGGTTAACGAATCCGACTAGGAACCATGAGGTTGCGGGTTCGGTCCCTGCCCTTGCTCGGTGGGTTAAGGACCCGGCGTTGCCGTGAGCTGTGGTGTAGGCTGCAGACGCGGCTCGGATCCGCGTTGCTGTGGCTCTGGCGCAGGCTGGTGGCTACAGCTCCGATTCGACCCCCTAGCCTGGGAACCTCCATATGCCGCGGGAGCGGCCCAAGAAATAGCAACAACAACAACAACAACAACAACAAAAAGACAAAAGACAAAAAAAAAAAAAAAGCAGAAAAATTCATAGAAATGGGAAACGTAATGATGCTTTCTAAGTGCAGAAGGCAGGAGAAAGTAGGAGTTGCTATTCAGGGTACATAAAGTCATTTATGCAAATGAATAATTAATCATCTGCTGATAATTAAATGAGATGAATAATTAAATCTCTGCTGTTAAACATTATATATATTATACCCATAATAATTTTAGAAGGGTAGATTCCACATTAAGTATCCCTACCACAATTAAATAAAAACAGTATGTGATTGATAGCAGCGCACTTTTAGCTATAAAATAAAGGAAGAGGTCCAAGGATGTTAAAGGTCAGGTTCTATGGTTTTATGGTATACTGAAGGCCCTTCAACGAAATAGTTGAGAAACTGGAGAAAAAAATCAACAGAAAGGAAAGACTCATTTCATAAGATGAAGTTCATCATGAACTTTTATGAGCCTGGAAGCAATAAATCTATAAATTAACAAAAGATACTCAGATGAAAAGAGGCACATTGTAACTTGAGAGTCCTGAGGGGAGATGGTTTTGTGCATAACCAGGTTTTAGAAGCCACCTAGAGCACACTGGAAGTTCCAAAGGATGTGAGCTGGACATCAATAATCGACAGCAGGAGTTCCCGTCGTGGCGCAGTGGTTAACGAATCCGACTAGGAACCATGAGGTTGCGGGTTCAATCCCTGCCCTTGCTCAGTGGGTTAAGGATCCGGCGTTGCCGTGAGCTGTGGTGTAGGTTGCAGACGCGGCTCGGATCCCGCGTTGCTGTGGCTCTGGCGTAGGCCGGTGGCTCCAGCTCCGATTCGGCCCCTAGCCTGGGAACCTCCGTATGCCGCGGGAGCGGCCCAAGAAATAGAAAAAAAAAGACCAAAAAAAAAAAAAAAAAAATCGACAGCAATGACTTTTTCAAAACAAAAATATGAACTGGCCAACCCACACCTCCAATTCAAAACTTTCCACAGCTTCCCATTGCTCTTCCAAAAAAAGCCAGCGTATCTCATGCCTGGGAGGCCCTTCATAATTTCCCCTGCCTACCTCCTCAGCCCCAGCTCCAAGTCCTGTCCCACCTCAGGCTCTCAGCATTGTACTCACACTAGTCTGTCAGTCTCTGGTGAGGGCTTTTCCACTGATTACACATTTACACATGCTGTCCTCTGAGTGGAAGTTTCCTACTTCTCCAATTTACCTTGTCAATATCTATGTGATTTGAAAACCTCATCTCAAATACCATTTCCTAGAGAGACATTCCTTTAGTCCCCTCCAAGTAAATTGCAGACATTTCCTTGTTTTTCAATCGCATGGCATCCTGGACCTTTCATTTCTAGTGCTCTTATCAGGCTTGTAAGATCTTTTTTATTTCTGTGATTACATTGTTAATACCATATTGTTCACTTTGAGAGTATGAAGGCAAGGACTGTCAACTTTGGCATTCTATTGAAGATTGTGTTGGATTTCTGTTCTACTAGGGTTTTGATATGTTTCTGACAACTTCAATAATATTGGCTTTTATTAGGTTAGTATTTTTATAAATTTTAAAGAAGTTTAATTTTGTAAAGTCATCTGGACAGTTTTATCAAACTTGTTTCCTAGGACCTAACCTGATACATGGTGATTCAGTTGGTTTGGGTGTTCCCTGGGCAACTATATTTTCTCCTAAGCTGACAAATGATTCTAGTGTCATTAAAATGTGAAGATCATTGAACCAAACTTAGAGGTATATATATGTAAATATTTATGGATATCAAAATGGAAATAGTTTCTAAATATTATACTACAGACAGAAATTTACAGGAAAAGACCTATAGATTTACTGCTTAGAAATAAAAACCATTCATACTAAAAAAATTTAAGAAAGAATTTTAAAGAAAAAATTTAAGGAATAATATTTAAAAGGGAAAGTTATTTACAACATATATGTCAATATATTTGTATATCTTATAAATGTATTCACCTTTAAAAAGATAGAAAGAGAATATTGACCTGTCTCAATAAATTTTAAAGTAGACAATACAAGTGTATATATATTCCTGCACAGTAAGGGTGCAACTCACTCAGAATTAAGAGAACAAAATTTAAAACAATAAAGAGATATTACCTTTTCACTTTTTTTTTCTTTATTGGCCTCACCCACAGGATATGGAATTTCCTGGGCCATGGATTGAATATGAGCTGCAGCTGCAACCTACGCAATAGCTATGGCGAAGGGGATCATTAACCCACTGTGCCACAGTGGAAACTCCATTTTTTTTCACTTTTTAAATTAACAAAAATTAATAATATGATAATGCTCAATATGGTAAGTAAATGTGAAATTGGCACATACATACACTGAGGGTGGGAGTATAATTAGATTTTTTAAACTTAGTTGAATTCTGAGTATATGTCACAGGTAGAGCCCCAAAAATTTGCTATTGGATTAGATAAAGGTGTGAGAAAGAGAAGGGAACCAACGTAACCCAAAACTGAGATGCAGAAGGATGCACACTCTATAATAGCATACCGATTATATATAATTGTAAAATATATTTAAAATACTATATATTTTTTGGTACATACATGGATAAAAATATAAAAACATACATGAGAATGCTAAATGCAAATTTCAATGAAGAAGTTACCTCTGGTGAAAGAGGAAGAAAGAGAAAAATCACATCATGATGAGGTAAACACAGGGCTTACAACTTTTTAACATTACGCAAGCCTAAATGATGAATACAGGGGTGTTCATTATATAATTCTCAGTACCACCCTGTATGACACATACCTTTCCTAATTTGTTTTTAATCGAAGCATAGTTGACATATAAATATTTTTCTTATTTTTTTAGTATCTACTGTCTTAGTAACTTTCAAATATCAATACAGTATTATTAACTACAGTCACCATGCTATACCTTACATCCACAGGATTTACTTTATGCATGTAAGTTTATACCTTTTAACAACCTGCACCCAGTTTGCCCACTCCCACCTTCCACCTTTGGCAACCACCAATCTGTCCTCTATATCTGTGAGTTTCTTTTTCTCTTTTTGCTGCTGGTTTTTTAGTTGGACATAAAGGAGATCATACAGTGTTTCTCTTTCTCTGTCTGACTTATTTCGCTTGGCATAATGCCTTCATATCCATCCATGTCGCAAAAGACAGGATTTCCTTCTTTTTATGGATAATATTCCATTTTATATATGTTCCATATTGTATTTATCCATTCTTTTGCCAGTGGGACATTTAGGTTATTTTCATTTCTTGGCTATTGTAAATAATGCTTTAGTGAATAGGCAGGTGAAGATATCTTTTCAGGAGTGTGTCTTCATTTACTACGCATAAGTTCCCAAAAGTAGAATTGCAGGTCCTATGGTAGTTCTTTTTATTTTTCCTATTTTTTATTATGTTAAAATTCGTATAATCTAACATTTACCATCTTAACCATCTTTAAATGTACAAATTTGTGGTATTCAAAACATTCACATTGTTTTGCAGCCATCACCATCATCCATCCCCATAACTCCTTTCATCTTCTAAATCTGAAACTCTACACCTATTAAAACTTAACTCCCTCTTCTCCCCTCCTCCTAGCCCCTGGCAACCCACACATTACATGTTTTTCTTTTTCTATCCTTTGTCTTTTGCCTTTTGGAGGGTCACACCTATGGCATATGGAGGTTCCCAAGCTAGGGGTCTAATGGGAGCTGTAGCTGCCAGCCTATGCCACAGCAATGTGAGATCCAAGCCGCATCTGTGACCTACACCACAGCTCACAGCAATGCTGGATCCTTAACCCACTGAGTGAGGCCAGAGATCAAACATGCGTCCTCATGTATGATAGTCAGATTCATTTCTACTGAGCCACAATGAGAACTCCTTTTTTTTCTTTATCATTCTAACTCTAATCACTTCATGTAAAGTGAATAATTCGTAATTTCTCTTTATATGACTGTTTTACTTCATTTAATATAATACCTTGAATATTCATCTACATCATACTATATGTCAATATTTCCTTCCCTTTTAAGAATTAATATTATATTGTGTGTATATACCTCCTCTACTTATCCATTTATCCCTAAACAGACACTTGGGATGCTCCATGTTTTATCTGTTACAAATAATTTAAAATTTTTTTAGGAACCTCCATAATATTTTCCATACTGGCCAAATCAATTTACATTCCCACCAACAGTGTACAAGTATTCCCTCTTGTCCACATTCTCAACACTTGTTATTTCTTCTGCTTTTCATAATAGACATTTTTATAGGTAATATCTTATTGTGGTTTTGATTTGCATTTCCCTAATGACTGGTGATGTTGAGCACTTTGCATGTACCTGTTGGCCATCTGCATGCCTTCTTTGGGAAAATGTCTATTTAGATCTTCTGCCCAGTTATGTGATTTTTTGATATTGAATTATATAAGTTCTATGTATTTTGAATATTAACTCCTTAACAGATCAATAATTTGCAAATAATTTTTCACATTTGGTAGGTTGCCTTTTCATTTTTCCAAGTTTTACTTTGCTGTGCAGAAGATTTTTATTTTGTTATAGTCCTATTCTTCACACAACTAGAGTGAAATATTGTATAATTTGTATGGAAACAAAAAAGACTCCAAACAGCTAAAGCAATATTGAAAAAGAAAAAACAGGAGTTCCCGTCGTGGCGCAGTGGTTAACGAATCCAACTAGGAACCATGAGGTTGCGGGTTCGAGCCCTGCCCTTGCTCAGTGGGTTAACGATCCGGCGTTGCCGTGAGCTGTGGTGTAGGTTGCAGACGCGGCTCGGATCCAGCGTTGCTGTGGCTCTGGCGTAGGCCGGTGGCTACAGCTCCGATTCGACCCCTAGCCTGGGAAACTCCATATGCCGCGGGTGCGGCCCAAAGAAATAGCAAAAAAAAAAAAGAAAAAAAGAAAAAGAAAAAACAGAACTGAGGAAATAGGTTTCCTGACTTCAGACGATACTCCAAAGCTACAGTAATCAAAGCAGTATGATATTGGAACAAAAACAGAAATGCATATCAATGGTACAGGATAGAAAGCCCAGAAATAAAACCAAGCACCTATAGTCAACTAATTTATAACAAAGGAGGCAAGAACATACAGTGGGGAAAAGAGAGTCGCTTAAACACTTGGTGCTGGGAAAACTTGACAGCTATATGTAAAAAATGAAATTAGAATATTCTCTAACACCATACAAAAAAAAAAAAAAAAAAACTCAAAATGTGTTAAAGACCTAAACATACAGCCAGATACAACGCCTAGAGGAAAACATAGGCAGAACTCTCTCTCTTTTTCTCTCTCTCTCTCTTTTTTTTGAGGGCCGCACCTGCAGATATGGAAGTTCCCAGGCTAAGGGTCAAATCAGAGCTACAGCTGCCAGCCACACCACAACTACAGCAATGTGGGATCTGAACCGCATCTGCAACCTAAACCACAGCTCCCAGCAATACCATATCCTTAACTCACTGAGTGAGGATAGGGATTGAACCCACATTTTCTTATATCCAAGTTAGGCACATTAACTGCTAAGCCACAAAGGGAACTCCTAGGCAAAACTCTTTTTGGCACAAATTGCTGCACTTTCTTATTTGATCCACCTCCTAGAAAAACAACAACAAAAACAAAAATAAACCAATGGCACATAACTAAACTAAGAAGTTTTTGCACAGTGAAGGAAACCATTAAAAAAACGAAAAAACAGAGTTCCCATCATGGCTCAGTGGTTAATGAATCTGACTAGGAACCATGAGGTTTCAGATTCGATCCCTGGCCTTGCTCAGTGGGTTAAGGATCCGGCTGTTGCCATGAGCTGTGGTGTAGCTTGCAGACGCGGCTCAGATCCTGTGTTGCTATGGCTCTGGCGTAGGCCAGTGGCTACACCTCCAACTAGACCCCCAGCCTGGGAACCTCCATATGCCACAGGATCAGCCCTAGAAAAGGCAAAAAGACAAAAAATAAATAAAAATAAATAAATAAAAATACTTTTTTCTTTTCTTTTACCTTTCTTTATTTGTTTCTTTTTTTTTTTTTTTTTTTTTTTTTTTTTTTTTTTTTTTTGTCTACCCCATGAGATATGGAAGCTCCTGGACCAGTGATCAAATCCAAGATGGAGCTGCAACCTATGCCATAGCTGTGGCAATCCCAGATCCTTAACACACTGCATTGGGCTGGGATCAAACCCATTCCCGTGATGCTACAGAGACACTGCCAATTCTGTTGTGCCACAGTGGGAACTCCTCCTTTTTGATTTTCGATGGTTTTTCTATAATGAATCTTGGAGAAAACTGTCCTAGATTGAAATTATGGGCTGACTTATTAGATTTATGAACTTGGATGTCCAGATTTCTCCCCAGGCTTGGGATATTCTCAATGATTATTTCTTTAAATAAATGTTTTGCCTCTTTTCCTTCTGGGAATTCATTGATGTGTGTATTGATTCTCTTAATGGTATGGAATAGGTCCCATAGAATTTCCTTGTTCCTTATTATTATTTTTACTCCTTTGAGTGGATAGTTTCAAATGATTTATATTTGATTTTACCAACACTTCTGCTGTTGAAGTTTTCTATTGAATTTTTCTATTCAGTTTTGCATTTTTCATCCTCCAAATTTTGGTTTTTTTCTTATGTTTTTTTTTTAAATTTATGTTCAACTTCTCATTTTGTTCTTATATTTTTATTATTGATTGTATTAAATTGTTTGGGAGTTCCCTCTGTGCCATATCAGAAATGAATCTGACTGAAAAAACATAAGGTTGCATGTTTGATCCCTGGCCTTGCTCAGTGGGTTAAGGATGTGGTGTTGCCGTGAGCTGTGGTATAGGTCACAGACATGTCTCAGATCTGGTGTTGCTACAGCTCTGGCATAGGCCAGCAGCTAGCTGTAGCTCCAGTAGACCCTAGACTGGGGACCTCCATATGCCCTAAAAAGCAAAAAAAAAAAAAAAAAAAAAAAAAAATCATTTATTTGCATTCTCTTGTAATTCTCTGAGCATCTCTATACAAATCGTTTTTAAATTTTATTGAGCAATTCATGTATATATCTTTTTTTCTTCATTTACTGGAAATATACTGTGTTCCTTTGGTGGCATCCTGTTTCTCTAATTCTCTGTGACCACTTTAGTCTTGTATAAGTGTCTGCGCATTTGAAGAAGCAGGCCTGTCTCCTAGAGATTATGAACTTTGGTAAGGAAAGGTCTTTATCTGCTGGTTGCAGGGGGATACTGGATTCTGTTGTGATCCAGGTCTAGTAGTGGAGGGTGCCAAGTGCAAAGGCATGTGGCAACTCCACATCTGAAGGTGTCTTGATGTCTTGTTGGCTCAGGCTTCTAAAGTCCACAGTGTCCCTGACTGCATGATCCTAGGTGAGTGCAACAGTGAATCTGTCATTGCTGCCAGGTCTGTGAGATTCCTTATTATGTCACCTCTGGTCCAGTAGGTATGGCAATTTTGATGGCCAGCCAGTGTCTGTGTCTACATGTGTCTGTGTTGTGTCAAGGTCTGGTTACAGACACATGTAATGGTGGGGGCTAGAGACAGCAACGATGGCCAAGGATAACTTATGGACTACTTTCTGCTGCAGGTGCCCTGACTGTTGATAGGTACTCTGCCACTGCAGGGTCTTCCCCAGGTGCTCACATGGCAGTGTAGGCCAGTGAAGGGAGTCAGCCTGGCAGCATGCACATGCACAGTTGGTGGGGCTCACTGTATGCAAGCCTTGTGATGCAGGCCCTAGCCCTATACCCAACCCAAAACCTAACCTTAACCCATAACACTAACTGATATAACTGACTGTGATATTTAGTAGCTTTTCTACCTTGGATATGTTAATTAGTCCCTATGAGTCTCAAGACTCTCATTTATAGAGATAATAAAACACGTTTTGTAGTGTTCGTAGGAGATTTAGTGATAATGCAAGCAGTCCATTTTCAGGGACCCAGACAGTTTTTTTTCTGGCTATGCTAGCCAAAGGCAGAGAAAAGGGTGGGCATATGTGAATGACAGGACAGTTCTGTTCAGAGACCTGTCTGACTGAAAACCTGTCAAAGATTATATTTATGAAAGATTAAGGAGGAAATAGAATATCTGTATCTCAGAAGAAAAACACTGTGAAAGACAAAAAAATAACAAAAGATGCAATGCCTACCATATTTTGACTGTAACTGGTTTAATCAGTTCTTTGTTCCAATCAACTTGAATTTTAAATGCATACATTGATTTTCTTTTTCTTTTTATGGTTGTACCTGTGGCATATGGAAGTTCCCAGGCTAGGGGTCAAATGAGAGCTTCAGTTGCAGACTTACACCACAGCCACAGCAACACCAGACCTGAGCTGAATCTGTGACTTACACTACAGCTTGTGGTAATGCCAGATTCTTAACTCACTGAGCGAGGCCAGGGATCAAACCTGTATCTTCACAAATACAGTGTTGGGTTGTTAACTTGCTTAGCCACAATGGAAACTCCTGTTTTCTTGTGTGTGTGTTTTTTTTTAAGTGTCTCTTACCTACTTTTTTTTTTTTTTTTTTGTCTTTTTGCCTTTTTGGGGGCCGCTACTGCGGCATATGGAGGTTCCCAGTCTAGGGGTTGAATCAGAACTCTAGCCACCGGTCTACGCCAGAGCCACAGCAACTCGGGATCCGAGCCGCGTCTGCAACCTACCCTACAGCTCACGGCAACGCCGGATCCTTGACCCACTGAGCAAGACCAAGGATCGAACCCCAAACCTCCTGATTCCTAGTCGGATTCGTTAACCACTGAGCCACAACGGGAACTCCTCTTATCTACTTTTTAAAAAATAAATTTTATTGAAGTTCCTGTCATGGATCAGTGGAAAGGAATCTGACTAGTATCCATGAGGATGCAAGTTCAATCCCTGGCCTCACTCAGTGGGTTAAGCATCTGGTGTTGCTGTGAGCTATAGTGTTGCAGATGCAGCTCAGATCTGGCATTGCTGTGGTGTAGGCTGGTGGCTATAGCTTCACTTCAATCCCTAGCCCGGGAATCTCCATATGCCATGGGTACGCCCTAAAAAAGACAAAAAAATAAATAAATTTTATTAGAGTATAATTGACTTACACAAAAATTGTATTAGTTTCATGTATATAGATAGCAATGTAAGTCAGATTTACACACACACACACACACACGCATCCATTCCTTTTTAGATTATTTTCCCATATAGGTTATTACAAAGAATTGAGTGGGGCTCCCTGTGCTATACAGTAGGTCCTTGTTACTTATTTATTATATAAAATAATACTTTTTTTGTCTTTATTTATTTATTTATTTATTTGGTCTTTTTTCCAGGGCCGCACTCGTGGCATATGGAGGTTCCCAGGATAGGGGTCAAATTGGAGCTGTAGCCGCCGGCCTATGCCACAGCCACAGCAATGCAGGATCTGGGGTGCATGTATCTTTTTGAATTATGGTTTTCTCTGGGTAGATGATGCCCAAGAGTGGGATTTCCATATCATATGGTAGGTCTAAATTTAGTTTTTAGAGGAAATTCCATACTGTTATCCATAGTGATTGCACAAGCTTACATTCCCACCAGCAGTATAGGAGACTTCCCTTTTCTCCATATCCTCTCCAGCATTTATTGTTTGTAGACTTTTTGCTGCTGCCCATTCTGACTTGTATGAGGTGATACTTCATTGTAGTTTTGATTTGCATTTCTCTAATAATTAGTGATGTTGAGTATCTCTTCTTAAGTTTTTCAGTCTATCTGTCTTCTTTGAATAAATGTGTCATTAGATCTTCTGACCATTTAATTGAGCTGATTTTTTTTTTGGTATAAAGCTGTATGAAACATTTGTATATTTTGGAGATTAATCCCCTGTTGGTCACATTGTTTGCAAAGATTTTCTCCCATTCTGAGGGTTGTCTTTTTATTGATTTTTGATGGATGCCGAGTGAATGGTTTCTCAGTGGTAACAGTTACAGGAAGGTCAATAACACAGGGTTTGGTTTTCTGTACCTGATTTCCCTTCATTGTGGAAAAGCACTAGTGACACCCTGTGTATAAATGACTTCCTAGTCTAAGAGGTGAAGAACATCAAAGCCAGCAGGTTGACAGAGGTTAGAACTAGAGTCTGTAAGAGACACAATAACAATAGCCAAGCAGCCACATCTACTCAACTCCCAAATCTTGCCTAGCTGAGAAAAAAAATAAGACATTGAATTTTAAAAAGGAGATATTGGGGAGTTCCCGTCGTGGCGCAGTGGTTAACGAATCCGACTAGGAACCATGAGATTGCGGGTTTGGTCCCTGCCCTTGCTCAGTGGGTTAATGATCCGGCGTTGCCGTGAGCTGTGGTGTAGGTTGCAGACGCGGCTCGGATCCCGCGTTGCTGTGGCTCTGGCGGAGGCCGGTGGCTACAGCTCCGATTCAACCCCTAGCCTGGGAACCTCCATATGCCGCAGGAGCGGCCCAAGAAATAGCAACAACAACAACAACAAAGACAAAAAAAAAAGACAAAAAAAATAAAAAGGAGATATTTATTAATCTATCTTAAATTCTATTGCTAAGGGAATATTCATTCTAGTGAGGGTTAACCTCACTTAGAAATAAAGCTTGAGAGTTTGAATATCACTGCCTTGAACAGTGAAAGTTGTGGGTTTTTTTGGCATCCACTGGACTACATGATGTCTTTTTACTCTTAGAAACTACTGGATAATAGGATTTCTTTGTAGCAATTGAAATTTACCTCCAGTCAGAATGACTGACTCCAGAAGTTGGGAGTTGTCTTACCTACTAAACCACAAGGAAGATTGAACACACAGTTTGAGTTTTATTTATGGGTCTAATTGCCAAAACTGTGTATTCATGTGTTCCATTTTTAAGTACCTGGATATTCTTTTTCCTAAAGGAGCTCATAGTTTAGAGGTATAGGTGAAACAAGTGATTGAGAAGCTCTTGCCTGCGGGCTGCTGAGTTGGGGAAGGAGGGTGAAGTAAGGACAGTAGAAGAATAGTCCTGGGCCTGACCTCTTGGTTATCCTATGGCAGAGGTTACCCTGGTTTCTCTTGAGCCACTGCTTCTGGGACCTACTGAGGGTTAAGGTGAGGCTGATGCCTGCTTGGTGTTATGTGTGGACTCTCTACTAGTTTTGCTGCTAGAACCTCCAGGATGGCTTCCTTCCCGGCGTTAGCAGCAATGACCAAAGTTGCCATCCTGGCAGCTTTCTCTCCTGTCACCTTCTTTAGCACTGACACCAACTAAGTGATGTTGCTGACAAGCTCCTGCCAAGAGGCAGACTTCCCCAACTCTTCAGTGAGTGAGGGCTGAAAACAAAATTTTTTTTTTTTTTTTTTGGCTTTTCTAGGGCTGCACCTTCGGCATATGGAGGTTTCCAGGCTAGGGGTCTAATCAGAGCTGTAGCTATCGGCCTACCCCACAGCCACAGCAATGCTGGATCCTTAACCAACTGAGCAGGGCCAGGGATCGAACCCACAACCTTATGGTTCCTAGTCGGATTCATTAACCACTGAGCCATGGCGGGAACTCCCTGAAAACAAAATTTTCAGTGCTACATCTTTCTCTTTGTTATGGCAGAAAGAAAAAACAAAACGCCAAACTGAAATCTGTCCCAGGGGCACACAACAGTCTTCTTCTGCTTCTTCCAAGAGTTGAGAAGGCAAGAGACTCCTGAATTTCAGTCATTCCAACTACCCCTTTGGAGCAACTGCCTTGCCATCTTACCAGGGTAGACAGGGGACCAAGACAGGCAGTTAGCTCCTGCACAGAAGCAGAAATGTGCTTACTGCAACTATGACCAAAAACTTAAGAACCTGCTTAATGTGGGTTTAGGAGTGGGGAAAAGTAGACCCTAGCAGCATAAGAAAGTTTATGTGGGATCCCTTCTAATGATAAAGCATTTGCTTTTACCTCATGCCATCAGACAGAAAAAAAAAATTTTTTGAGCACTATTCTTTATCAAGCGTTGTGCTAGACAGAAGCTGGGGCTATTCACTCATTTATTCAATGAGTATGTACTCAATGCCTACTTGATAAGTGAACATGGCAGAATCCCTGCCTACTGTGAACCTAAACTGCCATCAGGAGGGAAACTCCTTTCACACTTAGTCTCCCTAGATCTCTCTTCATGGTTCTTGAGTCATATGTGGACCTGTGTGTCTTTACTGAGCCTCCTGGAAAACTGTCTTTGTTCCTCGTGCAACGTGATTCTGACTCCACAAGTTCTTCATATATATTTTTGTGTTAAAAAAAATATCCTTAGGTGTTTTGCTTTGTTTTGTTTTGTTTGTGTTTTAGGGCTGCACCTGCAGCATATGGAAGTTCCAAGGTTAGGGGTTGAATGGGAGCTGTATCCACCAGCCTACACTATGGCCACAGCAACATCAGATCCGAGCCTCATCTGTGAACTACACCACAGCTCATGGCAATGCCAGATCCTTAACCCACTGAGCGAGGCCAGGGACCAAACCTGCATCCTTCATGGATGCTATTCGGCTTCGTTAACTGCTGAGCCATGACGAGAACTCCACATCCACAACCTCATGGTTATTAGTTGGATTTGTTTCTGCGGTGCCACAACAGGAACTCCAAAAATATTTTTAGGTGTTTTATCCTCTCCCCCAATTTTTGTACTTAAAGAAATGTTCAAAATCTCTCTTTTCAATAGTTTGGCCATACATGTGGTGCTAGTCCTAGACGATGACTAATATTTGAGAAAATAATAAACTAAAGGAGTTAGACCACTTGTCAAGGGAGAAGAGACAAAAAACACACATTTGGTAACATTTTTTTTCATTTCTTAAAGTTTTATTTGAAGCATGGTTGATTTGCAATGTTGTGATGATTTCTTTTCTCTTCCTTTTTTTCTTCTTTTCCTGCTTTCTTTCTTTTTGTTTGTCTGTCTGTCTTTCTTTCCATCTGTCTTCCTTCCTTTCTTTTTCTTGTCTTTTTAGGGCCATACTTGTGGCGTGTGGAAGTTCCCAGGCTAGGGGTCGAATCAGAGTGGCATCTCCCTGCCTAAATCACAGCCACAGCAACGTGAGATTTGAGCAGTGTCTGCAACCTACACCACATCTCACAGAAATGACAGATCCTTAACCCACTGAGTAAGGTCAGGGATCAAACCCGCATCTTCATGGATACTAGTCAGATTCATTACCACTGAGACACAACAGGAACTCCAACTTTGGTAACTCGTTCAAGGATTCACACACCTCTTTAATACAGCTTCAGGCAGTGCTGCTTTATTTATAGGCTTTGTCAGGATAGGCTAGAGTGTGGTGCCACAACAAACAACCCTAAATCTCAGCAGTTTAATAGAGTGAAAGTTTAGTGCTGATGATGAAACTACAACTATCGCAGTTATTCTGAAAAACATCTGGGGTAGGGGGAACCACAATTGTTGACAGAGAAAGCTGCTGGGTATTGTTAGAGATTACCAAAAGAACACATGGACTTCCTATTTCTTTTTTTTTAAATTTTTTATTACTCAAATGAATTTATCACATCTGTAGTTGTATAATGATCATAACAATCTGATTTCACAGGATTTCGGTCCCATCCTATTTCTGAAAGCCCTGAAAAATAGAAGTTTTTTTCTAGGTTCCTGTTTAGCAGTTCACTTTCCTGCTGTTAGAATGATAGCTTTTCTTCTGCTCCATAGGTTCCATGTGTTTGTTTCTTTCCTATTTGCATTTACGTCTAGTGTTGACAAATCATGAAACAGAAAAAGGTTAAACATTTGTTCCAAGCCTGAATGCTAATTCCAGCTTGGCTGTTCTGACAATCCGGGGTGATTGAGGGGCAATTGCCCGGCAGTCCTCGTGCCCAGGCTGTCCTCCTCCCTTCTCCCTGAAGTACCATCTGTTTTGGCAGAGTCACTAGTCCGGCCATGTGAACTCCCAGTGGTTTACTGCTGACAGTGTCTTGACTCCCGTGTGTGCCAGGTGTTCTTGCTTCTTGCCACAGGGATTATCCCGTGGATGACCGCAGAAGCCCACTCTCTCGTGGAACTTGGACATGCAGCAGAGGTGACACCTATGGGGGAGTTTTTAATCAATAGGTGATGGAAACCAGTGGACAAATGCTCCTGCCTCTTGTTCTTTGGTGGAAAATTCTGGGAGGCATTTATAAATGCTCTTTTGTAAGTCCTGGTGGCACTGAGCTTCTGTTGCCCATAGTAGCAACCTTAATGAACCTCTGACTTTTTGTCCCCTTCCTCACTTTCTCTGTACCATCTTCTGTTTACTGGCATCATCTCCCAAATAAATTACCTACACACAAATCTCTGAGTCTTAAATCTAGCTGCATGCCCCCAAGTCTTCTTATTTTCTTCCCTAGTATTCTTTCATTCCATGGGAATTTCCATCATGGCACAGTGGTAACAAATCTGACTAGTATCCATGGGGATGAGGGTTTGATCCCTGGCCTTGTTCAGTGGGTTAAGGATGCAGCATTGCCATGAGCTGTGGTGTAGTTCACAGACATGGCTTGGATCCTGCATTGTCATGGCTGTGGTGTAGGCCAGAAGCTGTAGCTCTGATTCTACCCCTAGGCTGGGAACATCCATTTGCCATGAGTGTGGCTCTAGAAAAACAAAAACAAACAAAAAATTTTCCATTCCAATCCCTCCTTCTAACTTGAAGATAGTTCTATTTTCAGGATACTCAAACTCAGAACACCATTTTCTCAAAACATTGTCCCATCACATTAATGAATGCCTGCATATTTAGTTGCATAAACTCATATTCATCCTTTAAATCATCACACTGCACTTGGGTCAAGGGTGTCTTGGTGTTTCTTTGGAGGCCTGTGAACAAAACTACCTCCACTCTGGAGGAAAATCCTTAGATAAAGTTCTATTAGTCTAATAGCTCCCATGGGGCTATAATTTTCTAATAAGAAAATGGATTTTTTTGGTTGATTTTTCCTATCATAATTATGGAAGTGGCATGTAGTGAATCCAAGAGCCCAGACAATAAAGGCAAGAATCATGGAAACAACCCAGGAAATAGGACTAAGCCCTAAATAAGAAACTGGCTACATGGGCCCCATAGTCTACATGGACTAGAACTGCTGTCTGTTCCTTGTTTATATTTTTCTGAATGGAATTGCGCAGTGATCATTTTTCACTTGTTTCACTGTTGTGTATGGGGTCTGTGGAGGGAAGGTAATTTGTCACAACGGTTTACATGTGCTCAGGTTAGGAAAAATGATACTCAAAAATCTTGCACTCACAAGAGTTCCCGTCGTGGCGCAGTGGTTAACAAATCCGACTAGGAACTATAAGGTTGCGGGTTTGGTCCCTGCCCTTACTCAGTGGGTTGACGATCCAGCGTTGCCGTGAGCTGTGGTGTAGGTTGCAGACGCGGCTCGGATCCAGCGTTGCTGTGGCTCTGGCGTAGGCCAGGGGCTATAGCTCCGATTCGACCCCTAGCCTGGGAACCTCCATATGCCGTGGGAGCGGCCCAAGAAATAGCAAAAAGACAAATAAATAAATAAATAAATATTAAAAAAAAAAAAATCTTGCACTCACAAAATTACACCTGATGACAAGATCCTGGACTTCAAGCCTGAGCCTGATGACATAATGGGAAGGGACTTTGGGGAAATTTTGGAATGGATAGAGTCTGTTTTGAACATCTGATGAATAGGAATTTTTGCAACCACAGCGTTGATTGTCAGATTATATTTTCTAAAGATGGCCAGAAGAATATCTTCCAGCCCAGATAATCTTGCACCTTTCCATTTCCACAACAAGAAGTGAAGTCTTGTTCTTGCTAAATCCAGGAGTTGTGACTGACTTATAACCAAGAACATGTGGCAGAAATAATGCTGTGTTAGGAGTTCCCACCGTGGCACGGGGGTTAACGAATCCGACTAGGAACCATGAGCTTGCGAGTTCGATTCCTGGCCTTGCTCAGTGGGTTAACAATCCAGTGTTGCCGTGAGCTGTGGTGTAGGTTGCAGACGCGGCTCGGATCCCGTGTTGCAGTGGCTCTGGTGTAGGCCGGCGGCTACAGCTGCGATTCGACCCCTAGCCTGGGAACCTCTATATGCCGCGGGAAGTGGCCCTAAAAATACCACAAAGCCAAAAAAAAAAAAGAAGAAAGAAAGAAAAAAAAAGAAAAAAAGAAATGATGCCATGTTACTTTGGTGCTACGTCATGACAGTTGACTTAAATTATTTAACGGGGGGGAATTTTGTTTGAGGGTAATGAAAATGTTTTGAATTTAGATGGAAGTGGTGGTTGCACAATATTGTAATTGTACTACCGTTGTATCACTCAATTTAAAATAGTTAATTTTGTTATACAAATTTTAATTCAACTCTAACAATACTTTATTAAAGGGTGTTTTAGCTTCCACCTTATAAGCCAGCATCCTCATATATACCATTCTGAGTCACCAGTTTAGAACGATGACTGCTCTGAGGCCACCACGCTGTGAGGAAGCCTCCTCCACTTGGAGAGGCCACATGTGGCTTCTCCTATTACAGACCCAGCCCAGCAACACACTGCGAGTGAATATGTTTCTAGATGATCCTAGCACATAGCTGTCAAATACCCATCAGTCATTGGAGTCCTCTAAGCTGAGAGTGGACTTTGGAGAGCCAAAAAAGAGCCATTTCTCTGTGCCTCTCCTAAAATCCAGACCCACAGGCTCTATGAGCAAAATAAAATGAGTGTTTAAAATCACTAAGTTTTAGGGCATTTTGTTAAGCAGCAGTTGTAACAGGATCAATAATCATTAATCCATAGAGATCGCTCATTTAATTTTCACTGGAGAAAAGTTAACATTGCACAGAAAGTCATACCTATTCAGTGCCTCAGCTAAATGTTATATCTCTAAGTCTCAACACATTTTGACCTTCCTCCCCCACCCCCATGTGGCAGATGTAATCAAGGAAAAACTGCACTTGCTTCAGAATACTCATCATACAAGACAACTTCAACTCACTTGTACAAACCTACATATTTTTCTAGAGCCACATTTTGATCTGGACTGTGTTTCCTGTCTAACACCTCCCTTGGCCTTCCTTGTCTTTTCAGAATGTGAGAAAATCCTTTCTGCCCAAGAGTACCAGACATGACCTGACATTGCTGCAAATAGCAATGTCAAAACAAAGCCAAATACATCACTTTTGTATTTGGATTTCTTTGATTAGCCCAATCAGGTGAGGGAAGGAAGATGGCACCCTAGGTCTGGTACTTATTTATGTGAGTATTATCCGCTTTTTAACCGTGGAAAATGAAGCCACGGATTCATTAAGTAATTTACCCGGTGTCCACAGGACTTGAACTCAGAGCTACATACTCTTTCTCTTAAGAAGAACGTGTAAATGGAAGCGAAAGAACAGGACTGGGAGACAAGAAAGAGGGTGCAAAGAAGACTCTACTGCAGCAAAACAATGGAGCCCTGTAATAACCTGACTGCCAAACAAAGCCTGTGCAAGGACACTGTATTGGCCAAAGGTGTTGTAACATACTTTTTTGACATCAAGTTTTTAACAGTAAATTTTTTTAAATTCACAGTACTTATTACTTTTAGATAAAAATACTCAGCTCTAAAATTTGAAAATTCCAAATATCAGGGTTCCCATATTAAGAGAACTGTGGTTACAAAAAAGAGACATATAAAAAATTATTAGGGAGTTCCCGTCGTGGCACAGTGGTTAACGAATCCGACTAGGAACCATGAGGTTGCAGGTTCGATCCCTGGCCTCACTCAGTGGGTTAAGGATCTGGCGTTGCTGTGAGCTGTGGTGTAGGTTGCAGACGTGGTTTGGATCCTGTGTTGCTGTGGCTCTGGCGTAGGCTGGTAGCAACAGCTCCAATTAGACCCCTAGCCTGGGAACCTCCATATGCTCCGGGAGTGGCTCAAGAAAAGGCAGAAAGACCAAAAAAAAAAAGAAGAAGAAATTATTAGCTGTGTCTATCTCTTTGTATTTGATCACATGTTAACATGTATTGTTTATGAGTGGTCTTAAGAATTATTAGGTTATTTGGAAGCAATGCCTTGTCTAATTCATCCTGGTTGAATTAACATCCCTTTATACAGGTGATATTTCTGTACAAATCACACATTGCATATATACTGGTTGAATTAAATAAAAACGATTTCTTCAATGTTGTACAAATCACACATTGCATATATACTGGTTAAATTAAATAAAAACGATTTCTTCAATGTTCTAGTTACTGAACATGGGTAAACATGTTTTATAGATTTAACATTCAATCAAAGTAGAAGTTTTTCTAGCACAAATCACTGATTTTTTCTCAAGAAAAAAAATAAGCCATCCTTAAAACATATTTACTATTATTAATTTTGAAAATGTATATGGTTGTGTTTTAAATGTTATCTAATATATATGCCCATATTTTTTAAGGATGAAATTATTTGATGTTTAGGATTTTCTTTAATATAATGTGGGAATATTGACAAAATATGACAGGCCTCTAGGTGATAGTTGATAAACTGAATGATAGAGGTTTATTATTTCATTTTCTCTACTTTAAAAGATGTTTAAATTGTAATAAAATGTTACAGCATCAGATAGCATATTGATACCATTTTTTCTAAATGGTAAAAAATCTGTCACCATGTTTGGGTACAAGCTTTTTCTCCAACGAAATATTAAATATACTTTTCAGCTCTTCTTCTATTTCTTCCACTTTCAGTGTCTTAAACTCTACCAAGTCCATATTGTCCTTATAATTAAATCTCCTATAGGTGAGGGTAAAGCCCACCAAACAGTGAACCCCTTCTGGGGTCTGCAAGGAACAAAATGACTTGCTTGTAAACACAGATGCTGGAGATTCCTGAAGGTATATATTCACAGACTCAAAATCTTCAATTGTTCTAGGTTCAAGCGTAAAGGAGTAGATTTTCCGATAGTTATTCATTTCCAGGAGGTCAGAATTAAGAAATTCTTCATTTGCAATGTACTGCTCTCTTCTGATTTGGTCCAGGTACCAGATTCCTTCCTCTTCTCTCAAGCGGAAGATGCAAGGCACCTGGGGCTGATCCTTCCCAGAAATTAACTCTAGAGGCTGCCACATCTGGTAAGAACGTCCAAACCCCGCATCTACGATGTATTCCCGGCCATCAATGGCCACCTTCAGCAGGAGGTGAATCATGGCATTACTGTATTTGTCGGCAAAAGTGTTGTAAACATATCCTCCCAATATTGTGGTCTCAAAACCAATTGTCGTCAGAGCCCAGTACAGAAGATGATTGACTTGGAGACACCACCCACCCCTGTTCCTCCTCACAATTTGATCAAAAATGGCCTCCAAGTCCAGTTCCATGGCTTCCCCACAGTGGATATTAAGGTTCTCAAAGGGAATGGCTCGGATCTGGTGCTGAAGAATGTCGGTTAGTGTCTCCAAGTCCAGTTTGTTTTTCCAGTTCTTATAACCAATTCTTTTGAAGTATGCTTCAATGTTCATGATTCCCTAAGGCAAAGGGAAACAAAACAAAGACAAATATATTACTTTTGTAATTAGCCTAAGAAATTAGACATATTTCTTTGATTAGCCTAGTGATAACAGAAGTATTTTAAATATGTAAACATAAATTGTTACAAATATCTGTAATCAAAAGCTTTTTTTGTGCTTTTGCTTATCAATGGCTTTCATATGCATTTAAGTTCACTTAACAGAGTTAAGACGCCTATAAGACAAGTATTACTGCTTTTTCTTTTTTTTTTCTTTCTTTTTTTTTTTTTTTTTTTTGTTTGTCTTTTCCATAGCCGCACCCATGGCATATGGAGGTTCCCAGACTAGGGGTCCAGTTGGAGCTGTAGCTGCCATCCTACACCACAGCCACAGCAACACGGGATCCCAGCTGTGTCTGCGACCTACACTGCAGCTCATGGAAATACCACATCCTTAACCCACTGAGAGAGGCCAGGGATCGAACCCGTTACCTCATAGTTCCTAATCAGATTCATTTTTGCTGTGCCACAAAGGGAACTTCAAGTATTATCACTTTTTCCATAGGAAATTTGGCAGCTTGAGTGTTAGAAATCCAGACTCCATGAGGAGTGACACAAATAGCTTAAATATAGTTTTCCTGGTGATTAATAAGGAGAGGTTCAAATTGGTACCTCTCAAAATAGTATTTACAAGCAGTTCCTAATGTAAACAGAATTATGTAACAGAGTACATTGTATTCATGGTACTTGACCTATTCAATTTCTTTTTTTTAGATGAACCTTACCCAAAGTTCCCCACTGATAGATTTATATTCATTTATACATTGATTTATTGATTTATTCAATAAATAATTTACTGGCAACCTACTGTGTATCTGCTACTGATGTAGTGGTTACTTGCCCTCAAAAATCTTTCATTTAAGTAGGGGCTCATATGACACAGAGTGAACTGAATGAATAACTAAAACGTGCAATTTCTGGGAGTTCCCATTTTGGCTTAGCTGTAATGAACCCAACCAGTAACCATGAGGACTCAGTTTGATCCTTGGCTTCGCTCATTGCTGTGAGCTGTGGTGTAGGTCACAGATGTGGCTTGGATATGGTGTTGCTATGGCTATGGTGTAGGCCAGTGGCTATAGCTCCATTTGACCCCTGGCCTGGGAATTTCCATATGCTGCAGATGTCCTAAAAAAAAAAGACAAAAAAAAATGCAATTTCTTAAGTTATAATAAGTGTTCTGGGGAAAAATAAAGAAAACAAGGAGGTTAAGATGTGCACAGGCTGAGCTTCAGTTTCCAGTAAGGAGGGCAGAGAAAGCCTCACTATGACTTTAAGGATGTGAGAGAATGAGCCATGTCTACATGTGTGGGAGATCATTCTGGAAGGACTAGAGATTTAAAAAAAAAGCCTTAAAGTGGGATCTTTCTAGATTGTCCAAAGAATATTCAAGGAAGCCAGGGTGATGGGAGCCAGGGAGTGAGAGGCGATGGGAGCCAGGGAGTGAGAGAGAGCATGGATTGAGATGAGGTCCAGCCTTTGGGCTTTTACGCTGAGATGAGAACTCATTGTGACAAGAACATTAGTGGAAGGCTGCAGTTTGGGCAAAGTGCACCATCGTCAAACTGATATGTCTGGTTTGTACAGAGGGTGAGCTGAATGAATAAACATGTGATGCAGGCAGGACCATGTCAAAGCACATTCACTCGAGGACCGATGCTTTGTTCATGGATAGTATGTGGCCCAAATCAGTTCAATGAGGCTCTATTGAGGGATTTTTGCAGAAACCTAAGAAGATGCTTCTGGTGCAGAACCAGAAGATGTAGGATATTTGCTCAAAGCTTCTGGAGAACTTGCCAAAGAATAATAATATCAACACATAATTTATTGAGTTGAGGAATGAAAAGCAGGAGAAAGAAAGATGAGGAGTTCCCATCGTGGCTCAGTGGTTAACAAACCCGACTAGTATCCATGAGGATGGGGGTTTGATCCCTGGCCTCACTCAGTTGTTAAGGATCCTGGCATTGCCGTGAGCTGTGGTGTAGGTCGCAGACGTAGCCTGGATCTGGCATTGCTGTGGCTGTTGCATGGGCTGGCAGCTACCGCTCTGATCCCACTCCTAGCCTGGAAAACTCCATATGCTTTGGGTGTGTCCCTAAAAAAAAGAAAAGAAAGAAAGAAAGAAAGATGAGAAAAGACCCCAATCAAGTCTTAAGCTATCTCCTGACTCTGGTAAGATGATCAAAAAAAAAAAAAAGGAAAAAAATATTTTGTATCTCATATAGAAAAGTCTTCTGTTCCCTGCTACCAGAGTCCTAATCCAGTGTGGACACTGATTATAGCAGTGTTGCATTACCACCAGTAAGAAGACAACATGGCCTGAAGTGATAGGCTACAAGGGATCCTGCTCCAAAGTTGCTGCTGATAAACTACGTATTTCTACTCTCCTTCTTAATGTCACTTCTTTCAGATTCATCTAGTTCTTTCTTTTTTTTTTTTAACTGCCCTTTTTCCCATTTTGCTAGTGTTTCAACTTTCTCTGTTCTTTTTTATTTTATTTTTCTTTTTATGGCCACACCTGTGGCATATGGAAGTACCTGGTCCAGGGGTCAAATTGGATCTGCAGCTGCAGCCTGACGCCACAGCTCGTGGCAATGCTGGATCCTTAACCCATTGGACGAGGACAGGGATAGAACCTGAATCCTCACAGAGACAATGTCGTCTCCTTAACCAGCTGAGCCACAATGGGAACTCCTTTCTCGGTTCTTGATGTCTACCACATGATCTACCCCAAATATATTAAGCTTATTTCATGTCTTCTCATCTTTTCATGCATCAGTACCCTTTTACCTGCACAAGCTTCAACATTCTGCCACTCAGTCACAGAGAAAATAATTGGTCTTTAGACCACTGGAGACCCTCTCCTGCCTTTACATCCAGAAACAGCACTGGGCAAGTAAGGAGCGCAGGTGATGCAGAACCAAAGGAATATGATTTGGACATGCTGGGCCATTTCATTTCTGGATTAACCAACATTATTCTACTTGGGAATTAATTTATACTTTTTTAAAAAAAAACTGTATTTTTTATTTTCAAGTTTCTTTCTTTGCTCTTTCTTTTTTAAAAGATAGAATGTTAAATTAGAATGTAGTAACTTCAAGTCCATTCAGAAGGAGCCATATATGGGACTGGATGGAAGCAACCTTTTACAACCAACTCGAACATGTATATTCCACAACTAAACAAAAGAGATTGTGTACTACTAAAGTTATGATAGAAGGTGAAATATGGAACTACAAGAAAGTAGTTGTCAGAATAAAACTGATTGAAACCCTACAAAATTTATATATTGACTTGGACCTTAGCTGTGTCCTGATATACCACTTCTTTTGGACTTGACCATAAATACAAGGAAAAAATAAAAAGATTTAGAGTGAACACACTTAGGGAATTGGCTGAAATGTCTCAGAAAACACATCTCAGTGTAGATTAATTCCTAGTTTTAATTCAAAAGACTTCTTTCTGGCTTGAACTCTAGAAATAATATAACATAATATATGATGCATTATAATATCATATATGGCATATAATATATTACATTATAATAATATAATGCAGTAAAATTTATTGCCTTCTTCCTTGAAAATAAGAGCAGTAGTTCTTGCTGTTGTTGGGGGTACACTAGTGGGGTCTAAGTCTGGACACAGTGGACTTCATCAGGAGGGAGCTCAGGCACAATACATCAGATGATTGATTCGTTGCCATGCAATCAGCAAGGATGGGTGAAATATGTTTCTTGCCCCATATTGCATCTAAAAGATTTAATATATATAGTATAGTCTCGTATGTAATGGTAGTTCCTGGTCTTACTTTAGGTGTAAAGCATAATTGGGGATATTGGGGCAGAAAAATAAGGCAATGTGCTTAATGTATGGTGTCACCAGAAAGGAAGAACCTTCCACATACAGATCAGCCGTCCACGTTTCTTGTCCTCAGTCATCTTCACCGGAAGGATGTGGAGTCTAAGCTCCACTCCCACTAGACATCTCACCAGTCACAATAGATTCGAGAAACAAATAAAAGGTGGAAACTGAACTATACACATGAATAGATGGGGGAAAAAACAGAATTGCAAATATGCAATGAAACTGGGATCCGAAAAAAACGATATAATATGCAAAAGATAGGGGAAAAGACAACTAGCTCAAAAAGAAACAGAAACTGCGAACTGGAAAGAAATTCTTTGCAGGTACTCGAAGAGATAGAACATTTAAAATGGACTCAAAACAGAAAGCCAAAAATGTTTTTTCGAGGTAAGGAATAGACTCCTCTGTTTTATGCTTGAGGAAGTAAAACAAAAGCCCAGGGAAAGGAGGAAATTCTGGCGCCACTCTCAGGGCTACAAGCAGCACAAATATACTTTTGGATAAAGGTGGAATCTTCTATACCAACTGCCAGGATTTCTCCCATGACGGAACATGTTTTTAAAAATTGATGTGAAATTCGCACCACCCAAAATAAACCATGTATTTTCCCCCTAATAAAAACAGCTTTATTATCCTGAGTATGAAAAAAAAATACCACTACAAACTCAGTGTTGGATAAGTGCAGGTACATCAGAAGGATTTAAGAAGAAATTTAAATTATTCCAAACTGCCACTTAGAGAAAATCATGGTAAAATATGTTCATATATATCTTGTTAGATTTTTTTCTAACATACAAACATTTTATCTTTCAAAATCAGAAGAATCCGGTTTGCAATCTGATTTTCAAAATCAGCATTTGGAATTCCCATTGTGTCTCAGTGATAATGAACGCAGCTGGTATCCATGAGGACATAGGTTAGATCCCTGGCCTCGCTCAGTGGGTTGAGGATCTGGTGTTGCCGTGAGCTATGGTGGAGGTCGCAGACGCGGCTTGGATCTGGCGTTGCTGTGGCTGTGGCGTCGGCCAGCGACTACAGCTCTGATTGAACTCCTAGCTTGGGAAACACCATATGCTGCAGATGCAGCCCTAAAAAGAAAAATAAATAAAATGAAATAAATTAAATTAAATTAAAAATGTGCACAATGTGCTCAGGCAGGATACCTGATTTGTCAGCTTCTTCATTTGTTCATTCAACAAATATTTGTAATCCAGCTTGTCACTCCTGTCCCCTCTCCTGGTCCATGGACTCCTATCTTTGTGGAAAGGGCAGCCCTTAGGCATCCACATTTTATACCATTTGTTCCCTTCTCTCCTCACTCTTTGCTGGCTGGATGACAGGTATGTAGAGGCTGCAGAGAATCTGCAGGCTGGCCAGGACCTGAGGTGTGGTCCTTAAGCAAAGGATGAGCTAACTAATGAGATTCCTCTCTTAGGAACTTAAATCCAGGTTATTCCCATTATGGCTCAGTGGTTAACAAGCCGGACTAGCATCCATGAGAACATGGGTTCAATCCCTGATCTCGCTCTATGGGTTAAGGATCCAGCGTTGCCATGAGCTGTGCTGTAGTTCGCAGACACAGCTTGGCTCTGGCATTGCTGTGACTGTGGCTGATAGTTACAGCTCCCATTTGACTCCTAGCCTGGGAACTTCCTTAGGCCGCCATGGTTGTGTCCCTAAAAAGCAAAAAAAAAAAAGTATTTAAATTCAGAAGTACTCAGAGGAGACAACACAGCAGGAGCCTAGTGTAATCGTTATTTATGATGCAAGAATGGAGAGGTCAGGTCCAAGTTGAGGGCATCTTCACAAAGAGGCAGAAACTGTGAGGTAAAGACAAGATCGGGAGACAGGGGAAGCAGCTGAAGGAACACAGGAAGAAGCAGTCAGTCTTGGCTAATTGCCTTGGTTCCCGGTGCCCCATTAGAGCAAAACCACACCCTCAGTCGGCTGGCCCCTCCTGTGAGTCGCCTTCTGCTTTGGCCTAGGGTGACCCACTTCTATGATGGCTCCTATTACAGGATTTCTGTTGGTTTCCACCACACCCCCCCCCCCCGCCAGTACACAATTATGGCCACTAATTCACCCACACACAGAATAATAGCTAAGGTAAGTTTCTCTTCCCTGAAGCCTAAAGTACATGAATAACACAGTTATTTTGATCATTTACACGGAAGAGTTCCTTAAGGGTGTGATTTAAAAGAAACCTTTTAAAGTGAACCATTCAGTGTCATTTACACAACTTTGTGCCACCACCGCTTCTAATTCCAAAATACCCCACTATCTTCAGTAAAACCCCAGAACTGTGAAGCAGTTACTCCCCATTTCCTCCAACCCTTGGCAACCACCAGACTACTTCCTGTCTCTGTGGATTGTTTCTACCTTCCACTGCTGTGGACACTTGTGTTCAAGCACTTTTTTCAGTATCTTTTTTTTTTTAATTTATTTCCCCAATACATTTTTTTTTCTACTGTACAGCTCTTATTTCCAGTGCTTATTTCAATTCATTGGGTATATGCCTGGGAAAAGAATTGCCCGGATGAGTAGTAGAATTTTAAGAGGCATTTCTGAGTGGCTTTTCTTTCTGTGTGCTGTGACTTTCTTTTCCTCTCCCTTTTTCCCTTCTCTTCCTTTTTTTTCTTTTTTCTTTTTAGGGATGTACCCACGACATATGGAAATTCCCAGGTTAGAGGCTGATTGGAGCTGCAGGGGCTGGCCTACACCACAGCCTCAGCAACGCCAGATCCCGCTGCATCTGCAACCTAAACCTCAGCTTGCGGCAACCCGGATCCTTAACCCATTGAGTGAGGCCAGAGATGGAACCTGGAACATGGATACTAGTTGGGTTCTTAATCCACTGAGCCACAACAGGAACTCCTCCCTTCCCTTTTCCTAGGATGCTCAGCCCACTCCCGGGGCAAGTGGCCAGCCCAGTGGTTTTCTGGATGGAAAAGATCTTACTGGACAAGCTGTGCCCACAGACCATCCGTCCACAGTACTTAGTGCATTGAAGGCCTGTAGAGCAGAGCAGAGCCCCCATCCATGGAAAACAGCTATTTCAGCCAGACAGTTGGAATGAAACCCAGGCAGAGGGATGTTCTGAATCTCCACCTCCCTCTCTCCGTCTCTCTCCCTCTCTCATTCTTTTTCTGTCTCTTTCCCTCTCTCTGTCTCTCTTTTCCTTCCTTCCTTCCTTCCTTCCTTCCTTCTTTCTTTCTTTCTTTCTTTCTCTTTCTTTCCTTCTCTTTCTTTCTTTCTCTTTCTTTCTTTCTTTCTTTCTTTCTTTCTTTCTTTCTTTCTTTCTTTCTCTCTCTCTCTCTCTCTCTCTCTCTTTCTTTCTTCTTTTTTTTTGCCTTCCTGAGAGAAAGAATGAACTCAGATTTGTGGGTGAAATCTGCCTATTTTTAAAGTTGGCTCTGAACTTTTTAAACTAATAAAGGGTCTGGGTGGGATGCAGGTATATACAGAGTTGACAGTTAACCACTTCCTTCTGAGTGAGAGAGGGTGGCGTCAGCTGTTTGTTTTGTGGTTGAGAAACTGAAATGAGGCCCTAGAGGAAGGGAAATTTAGTTTATCAAAGGGCAAACAGGTGTGGTTTTGTTGTGGGCATCTTGCCAGAGCAGGGGAGCAAAGTCCAAAGCAGAGGATCAAAGCAGGGGAGCAAAGCAGGGGAGCAAAGCAGGGGAGCAAAGCAGGGGAGCAAAGCAGGGGAGCAAAGTCCAAACCACAGGATCCCTTCCTCTGGGGCTGTCACCTCTGTAAGCTCCTCTGTCCTGTGGAATTTTCGAATCTGTGCTCAAGAGGTGTCCTCAGTTTGCCGGTTCTCAACATTTCTGGCTCCTGGAGATCCTTCCCTTAAGGTCCTCCTCCCATCACAGTGAAACTTCCCCCAAGAATTGAACTTTGCAGACAACACAACCCCCAGCCGCCCTCGATATTTTGGGATCATTAGAGAATTTCTGATCAGCTGATGCAGGAGAAGTGATCATAAACTTGCTGCCCGCAGGACTACCTCAGCCCTTTGGGACCCACCTAGTTGGGGACAGAGAAGGTGGGCATCACTGTTGCAATTATCCAGGAGGGAAATCCTGTCCCCTAACACACATTGTGCACACTAGCTCTCTTTGATATACTTTTTTTTTTTTTTTGTCATTTGTAGGGCTGCACCCGAGGCTAATGGAAGTTCCCAGGTTAGGGGTCGAATCTGAGGTACAGCTGCCTACACCACAACCACAGCAATGCCAGATCCCTGACCCACTGAGTAAGGCCAGGGATCGAACCCCAGTCCCCATGAATACTAGTCAGGTTCGTTACCGCTGAGCCAGAACAGCTACTCCACGACCAACTTTTAGAGCTGCTGAGTGACCTGTCTCACATCTGGGATGTGGTGTGGCTGTGACTCTAACCCAGACAGTTTGAATCAGGGTCTGTTACCCACCCCCCATCCTGTACAGTAATTACAGCCTAAGGACTCCAGATCTGTATCAACCAAACTTTCTGACCTGGCTTGTGACCTGAAATTCACACCTGTGTACTATCTTATCTTCTGTACTCACATTTGAGATAGGATCAAGCCCCAATTTTAAAGCATAAACGAGTCACTTACCGAGCTTCCGTGGAGCTCCCAACCAGGAACCAGGCTAACTGAGATCCTCCCACTTCCAGGGCCAACCCAGGAAGAGTCCTCACCAGCTTTTCAGCTGCTCCACCCCGTGAGTCTGAATCACCAGGGAACTCTGGGAAATGTAGTCATGGGGACTTGGCTGTCTTTGGGCACCTCTTATTCAAATGTGCTCATTAGAAAAGAGTACAGATGGACTTCCCCTGTGTTACTTCTGCAGTGGCTGTGGCTCGATCCCTGGCCCAGGAACTTCATATGCTGCAGGTCCGGCCACAAATACACACACACCAAAAAATAAATAAATAAATAAAGAGTGGAGAGCTAAGTATCTGGTGAGTGACCTCTTGTTCGACACTGTTTCTGCTCCAGGGAGCCTGAAGCCAGATGACCCATGTGCAATGTGGCAGGTGAGGGTTCTGAGGGGGTCCGGGAAAGGTAGATCCATTAACCTAGAGGAGCAGAAAGAGATGGATGCTTTAAATCACTTCCCCAGGTAATGACAGCCTTTCCTCATGAATGTCCATGAGGCCCCTGGCTTTCCATTTTTCATCCTCTCTCCCCCATCTTCAGTCTTATTCACCACTCCACCCAGAGTCACTGGGTAATGTGTCCAAAATGTGTTCAAGTATAAGGTATGCATGTGATATATGTGATGTGGTTTTGTTTCTGTGTATGTCTTAAATTTATGTTAATGATATGTGTCTATCATTCTGGCTGTTTCTAACGCATTTCCCTCTACATTTTATTTATTTATTTATTTATTTATTATATTTTGCTTTTTAGGGCCACACCTGTGGCACATGGAGATTCTCAGGCTAGGGGTTGAATTGAAGCTGTAGCTGCCACCCTACGCCACAGTCACAGCAACACCGTATCCGAGCCACATCTGTGACCTACACCAGAGCTCATGGCAAAGCTGGATCCTTAACCCACAGAGCAAGGCCAGCGATTGAACCTGCATCCTCATGGGTACTAATCGGGTTCGTTACCACTGAGCCATGATGGGACCTCCCTCTACATTTTATTCTAAAACTGACTTCATGACACAAGTGTTGCCTTGTGCCCTCACTTTGGCACTCACATTTCTAGTCCATGCTTCGGATATTGTGCTACATAAACTTGGGACGCTCTACCTGAAGGATTTCTCATTATGTTCCAGATTGACCTGCACATAGTGCACCTGGAACAGGATTCAGACCAGCAAGAAGGGAGTGGGAGCCCCTGTTCCACCTGTTCAGGTGGGATCTCTCTGGGGGCATGGACTGCATACTCTCCCTATGTTCTCCTGGGAGAGGAAGCTTCCAGGTCCACAGAGGTAACCTGTCAATCATGCGTCCTTCATTGACTTTCAAAGAGTCCCTGCCTCACTTTCCTACTCCCCAGGTGGGGCTTCCTTAAATGACCTCCCAAGTAAGCCCCTTGAGAGAAAATACTCATTTCAGGATCTGCTTTTAGAGGAAACAAAGATAGGGCCACTTAACCTACCAGTACCACTGGTGAAGGACACTTAGGTTGCTGCACACTCTTGGTTACTACAAACACTGGTGTAATTGTGGCCTTTCCTACATGTGCCCTTTAGATGAGCAGGAGGACTTTGCTTGGATAGACATCATGAATAAAATGTGCTGGAGGACAGGGTATGAATCTACTTAATTTCACTGAGCATTGGTGTCCTCTTGTGTAGAAAGTTTCCTACTTTCCTCATCTCCTGGCTTATCCTTTGGAGTAGCAACTTTCAAATGTCTACCAATTTCCTGTGTCTAAGGTGAAAATTCCACGGAATTCTCAATTACACGTCTCTGATGCCTAGTGAATTTGTGCAGCTCTTCATATTCCTATTGACCCATCAGGTTTACTGTTTACAAATTAAATGGCAAGGTGTTAAGGAAGGATTTTCTGCCCTAGGAGCCAGGGTACAGCAGAGATGAAAGATAGATGGCAGAGCAGATCTTGCTAGAATATATTTATGGGGGAGGGTAGAATCTCAGAATGCAGGCCTGGGGCTGGGTCATTTTGATAGAAAGTATGGAAGGGGGATTACTCTATGACTTAGGACTATTTTCCTCTGATTCTGGGAGATGTGACACCAGGAGTTAAAATCCAGATGGCAAGTTTATAATTCTGAGATTGCTTCCATCCTTCTCGCCCAAGTAACAAGGCTCTTGAGGATGTCCAGCAGGAAGTCATATAAACCTGAGATCAGGAAGACTGTGGCTAAGGGAGAGTAAGACCAGAATCCTGGATCCTCTTGTCTGAGGGAAGAAACAGCTGAGGATGTAGGTCTGGAAGGTCAATGGGCTTGAGAACTTCCTCTAGCCTCCTGCAGAATGACCATCAGAACTGTCAAGCCAAATTCTGACTTTCTAGACTTTCCAGGTGGAAGAAGAGAAGAAGTGGAAAATACTTGAACTCTCCCTGAGCACTCTCCTCATCATAGAAGGAACAGAGGCGGGCTAAAGATAGTAATTATGGTAACACGAACACAAACTCCCTCTTTTCCAACATGTACGTGTTAGAAAAGTTGTAAGCATCCTATGGTACACATATGCAATGGAATATTACTCAGCCATAGAAAAGGCAAACGAATGCCATTTGCAGCAACTTGGATGGAACTAGAGATTCTCATGCTAAGTGAAATAAGCCAGAAAAAAACAGACAAATATCATATGATATCACTTATTCATGAAATCTAAAATATGGAACAGATGACCCTATCTAAAAATACAGAAACAGATCATGGCCAAGGAGAGCAGAGTTGGGGTTCCTGGAGGGGAAGGGGGAAGGAGTGGGATGGATGGGCATTTTGGGGGTTTTTTGGATGCAAACTGTTATATTTGGAATGGATGGGCAATGGGGCCCTACTATACAGCACAGGGAAATGTGTGTGATTGGGTCACTTTGCTGTACAACAGACCTTGAAGAAACATTGTAAATCAATTATACTTTCATTAGAAATATACTTAATATTGTAGAATTAATTTGTATATTATAAATATTCTAAATTATGCTATTTTTGGTTCAAATATTAATTCATGCTAAAAAGTTTATTTAATTGCTAAGAAAAAAAAAACAGACATACATTTTTGTAAAAATAAGAAGATTGAATTAGAACCCTCCATCTTGATTTTGGTATCTATGGAGGACAGTGGTTTCTAATTTAAAGTTTTTGTTGTTGAACAAATCTTTAAAATTTGCCTGCCAAGACTTTTGGTTTCTGCTCCAACAGGAAAAAGTTTGGAAGTTATTTCTCCCATTCTCAATGAAAATCAACATGTCCTGAAATGCCAACAAATCTATTAGCATATTGAGGTCATGATGCAAAATGACACTTTAAACATGTTGAGACAGACAGGTGTATACATAGAAACAGAGATTACTGTGAACTGAAGTTCAAGATTAGAAGCCCTGGCTGAAGCCAATATTATTAAGGACACTTAAAAGCTTTGATGAATTCCTATAGATTCAGTAGAGATGAATTTGAATGCTACAAATGCTGGGTATCAGTAACAAGGAGGCATCCACTCTATTGTGAGTTTTAACATCAAGAGTCCCACACATGTTCTCATTGTTAAGACTGGAGAATAATGTCCAGGGCCTTCTGATAGAAGGAGGAAAATGTAATCATTTTGAAAGGAGCTCATAGCATTCTGATTTCTCCCTTTCATCAAGAGAAGTCACTTTCTAACAGCGTAGTCAAAACGAAGTAAGGAAAATACCAAACTCCAATCCTCTCCAGCAGTCCTGGGTCACCTAAAGGGGAAAAAGTTGAGAAGAACTTTTGACGGTCACATTTTGGGGCAAAGCCCGGACTTACTTAAAGACTAATGATAGGATTACAGAATACTTTTCTTTTCACCATATCTTATCATCACATCAATAATTCTAGTGTGCATAACAGAGATTTGTAGCTGAAAAGCTATACATTTCAGACTCTATTTAATGAGGGGTTTCTAGGCAACCCAGAAAGAAAAGGGGAAACCAAAACTAGGACAGTAAAGAAAACTGAAGCCTTGGATATCTATAGCTACGGACGATAGTAACACAGCATAATTCCTAGCGAAATAAACATAAACCCTCATACCAAATGCCTACATACCCAGGCCCTTATTACCTGATGTATCACGTCTAGCTTCCAACATAAAATCTCAAGGCACATTAACACAGGAAAAGGGTAGTGTGAAGAAATAAAGCAAGCATCAGAATATGATTCAGACCTGGCGGAGATTTGGGATTTATCAGACCAGGAATTTAAAATACCTATGAAAGTATGCCAAAATACTTATGAAAAGTAGACAATAAACATGTAAGAATAGATGGGCACTATAAGCATAGAGATTAAAACTCTAAGAAATAATCAGAAGGAAGTGCTAGACAACATAAACGAAGAATGCTTTTGATGGGCTCACCACTGGGCTGAACATGGCACATAAAAAATTCAGTATTCTTGAAGATATGTCAACAGGCACGTCCCCAAATGCAAAGAGAATAAGCAAACAAAACACAATAGAGCATATTCATGATCTGTGAGAAAATTATAAAAGGTGTAATGTATATATAGTGGTAATACCAGAAGGAGAAGAAAGAGATAAAGAAGCAGGAGAAATATTTGAAGTAATAATGGTTGAATATTTATTTTCCAAAATTAATGACAGACACTAAAACACAGATATATATCTCCGAGAATACCACAAATAATGGATATCCAAAAATGGACAACTGCAGAAAACCAGAGATAAAGAGAAAAACTTGAGAGAAGCTAGAGGGAAAAAAAACATTGTACACACAAAGGAACAGTCATTATAGAGGACTTCTTTTTGGAAATCATGTAAAAAGTAAAGAAAAACACTTAATGGTTTGAAAGAATAAACCCACTAATTTAGAATTCTGTATCCAGTAAAATTATCCTTGAAAAGTGAATGAGAAATAAAGATGTTCCCAGAAAAACAAAACCTAAGAGTATTTGTCACCAGCAGACATGGCTTGTAAAAAATGTTAAAAAAAGTTATTCAAAAAGAAGAAAAATGATATGGGTCAGAAACTTGGATGTGCATAAAGAAAGGAAGGGCAATAGAGAAAAAGTAAAGCAAAGCCAACAAAGTCCTTTTATTTTTATTTTTCTTAAGTTATCTAACAGATAACAGTTTGTTCAAAATAATAGCAGCAATAACATATTGTGTGATTGTGGATTATGGATAAGTGAAATGAATGACAGAAATATGAGAGATGTGAGAGAGGATTTGTAATACTCTGTTATAAAGTACTGTTTTTACCTATGAAGCTTATAGTGTTACTATTAAAAGTGAAGAAGGGGAAATAATAAAAGAAAAGGTACAAAAAAGCAGAAAATAGTTAAAACATGGCAGATGTTAATCTAACCATATCAATAATCACTTAAGTATACATGATATGAAAGCACCCATTAAAAGACTGACACCAACAGAGTGAATTAAAAAAAGAAACAGCTTAGAGTTCCCTGGTGGGTCAGTGGGTTATGGATCCAGCCTTGTCACTACCATGGCTTGTGTTCGATCCCTGGCCCAGGAACTTCCACAAACTGCTGATGCAACCAAAAAAAAAAAAAAAAAAAAATCAATTCCCTACCATGAACAACTGTATATTGTCTATAAGAAACCAAATCACTCTAAAAATAAAATTATGTATAGATTAAAAGTAAAGGGATGAAAAGTAGCAATGCATATCAATGTACACAAACTGTCTGTCTCCTCCCAAAGATAAAAATCTCTTTTGCTTCAGCACTAAGAATACCTGGTACAGATTTTTTCATTGCTCCAGACACTTGCATTGATACTATCTACACAGCATTTGAGGGCAGAATCTATTATTTTTGGATACTTCATATCCAGTGGCCAATTCATGGAGTATATGCATCAGGAATAGTAAAATAATAATAATAATAACCATAGTGGCTTTGACATGTTTTCCAGGGCTTTGTTGCTAGCAAAGCACCATGATTAAAATGATTTTTTAATATAAAGTAGAATCTCCTGAATTCTCAGAATACGTTACACAAAATGTGGACCAGAACTGCCTGCATCATTATCACCTAGGATTCTTGTTACAAATGTAGTATCTGGGAATTATTTAAAACTGATGAGCTAGAATTAGACCTGCATTTTAAACAATCTCGCAAGCTGATTTTACGCACACCCTTATAACTTTGTGGTTTCCCATTAAGATGTATGAAGTTCAAGTTTAGTCCATATTAGTTATATTAAAATACATCTTAAACTTTTTGAAACATATGAAAGTGACTAAGAGATAAATAATCAGTTAAACATCTGCTTAGGCCCAAACAGAGCAGTCATGTATTAAATGAGTATGTGGTGAAAGCCTTCAGAAGTTCAGCATGCTAGGTTCTGAAGGTATGAATCACTGGTGGCCGCTTTTCAAGGAAAGCCCTTTCTGGTTAGAGACAGACTTGAGACCAGCAGCAGTATTTTAAATGACCTTGCTCTAATGGTGGGATGTATTTGGAGGAACACTTAAACTAGAGAAATAAGAAATGCTTTGAAAAAGCAAAAAGGATAGATGCATAAGAATACATGCCATGTTGAAAGAATAGCAAGATTTTCTGCCTTTTATTTTTTGAGAACTAGAGACTATAGAGATGATAGTGGCATAAATGTTAATAAAAAAGTTTCAGGTTATGGAAATATTTACTGGCAAATTTTATGTGTATCTCAAATTCAGTCAAGGCTGTGTATGCTTCAATGTTGGCAAGAATTGTATTAGAAAAAACTCTATTTAAGAATTTAAATAAATAAAAAGTACCCCCAGAATTTGTTGGGTAGAAATTTTTCAGATTTTATCTCTGCTTCCTATCCAATTCTTGAAAATTCTTGGTATTATCCTGGAGACTCCTTTAAAAACAAACCAACATGATAGAGCATCTATCAATAACTAAATCTAGGATCACACTTGAAAGTGAAAGGCTGAATTCTTTCCCTCTAACATTAGGAATTAGACAAAGATGTCCATTCTTGTCATTCATAGTCATCATCATGCTAGAGATTTAACCACTGTGATAGGGAAATAAATAGGAGTTCCTGTTGTGGGTTAAGAACCTGACACAGTCATTATAAGTCAGGCTTGATTCCTGGCCTCACTCAGTGGGTTAAGGATCTGGTGTTATCACAAGCTGCTGTGTAGATTGTGGATGTGGCTAATATTCAGTTTTGCCATGGCTGTGGTATAGGTTGCAGCTGCAGCTCCAATTCGACCCCTAGCATGAGAACTTACATATGCTGCAAGTGCAGCCATTAATATATAAATAAATAAATAAACAAACAAATAAAAGCATTCAGCTTGGGAAGGAAGAAATAAAACTACCCCTATTTGCAGATAACGTGATTGTCTAAGTAGAAAATTGGAAGGCATTTACAGACAAACAAAACTCCTACAACAGATATATGAGTTAAATAGGTGACTGGATATAACTTCTAGATTCTACCAATGAACAGGCAGGCACCAAAACTGAAGGCACAAAACTGCTTACAATCATTTTAAAGAGAAAGAAATACTTATACATATAATACTTTATACAGATAGTAAAACATTGAGAGGATGTACATGCTGAAAATTATAAAATACTAATAAAAAAGAATCAAAACCTAAATAAATGTAATACATAATGTGTTCATAGACTGACACTCTGCTGAGTGTCAACTCTTCCCAAACTGACCATAGGTATAGTGCAATTCCTATCAAAATATTAGGAAGTGACTTTTTTGTTCCTGTTTTACCTTCACTTTTGTATATACAGACAAGCTTATTCTAAAATATATATGTAAATCAACAGGCTCTAGAATAGCTAAGACAAGAAAAAATAAAAGAATGAAGGAGTTCCCATTGTGGTCCAGCGAAACAAAATGGACCAGCATCCATGAAGATGCAGGTTCAATCCCTGGCCTCTCTCAGTGGGTCGGAGATCTGGTATTGCCATGAGCTATGGTGTAGGTCACAGATGCAGCTTGTATCCTGCATTGCTGTGGCTGTGGCACAGGCCAGCATCTATAGCTCTGATTCCACACATGGTCTGGGAACTTCCGTGTGCTGCTGGTGTGGCACTAAAAAGCAAACAACAACAACAACAACAACAACAACAACAACAAAACAACAAACAAAAGCAAAAAGAATGAAGACATATAATGCTAATATAAATAAAAATAAAGCTGAATTGGCAATATTAATATTAGACAAAGCCTATTCAGAACAAGGAAAATTATAAGGAATACAAAAGAATATTGCATTATTTTGTTATTTTTGATGGCTGAGTAGTATTCCACCATGTATATATACCACTTCTTCCTAATCCTAATCCAATCAACTATCAGTAGAACCATGTATGTGCCTAACAAAAAATCATCAAAATATATGAATTGAAAACTGATAGAGGAGATCCGTCATGGCGCAGTGGTTAACAAATCTGACTAGGAACCATGAGGTTGCAGGTTCGATCCCTGGCCTTGCTCAGTGGGTTAAGGATCTGGTGTTGCCGTGAGCTATGGTGTAGGTCACAGATGCAGCTCGGATGCCGCATTGCTGTGGCTCTGGTATAGGCCAGCGGCTGTAGCTCCAATTTGACCCCTAGCCTGGGAACCTCCATATGCTGAGGGAGTGGCCCAAGAAATGGCAAAAAGACAAAAAACAAACAAACAAACAAACAAACAAAAAAAAACAAAAAAAAACCCTGATAGAAATGTAAGAAGAAAAAAAGAAGCTACTTATAGTTGGAGATATCAATGATTTTATTTATTTTATTGTTATTTCCTCAATACAATGTTTTTTCAACTGTATAGCATACTGACCCAGTTACAAATACATGTATACATTATTTTTTCTCCCCTTACCATGCTCTGTCATAAGTGATTAGACATAGTTCTCAGTGCTACACAGCAGGATCTCATTGCTAATCCATTCCAAAAGCAATACTTTGTATCCCTTAACCCCAAGCTCCCAAACCATCCCACTCCCTCCCCCTCCCTCTAGGCAACCACGAGTCTATTGTCTAAATCCATGATTTTCCGGAGTTCCCGTCGTGGTGCAGTGGTTAACAAATTCAACTACGAACCATGAGGTTGCGGGTTTGGTCCCTGCCCTTGCTCAGTGGATTAACGATCCGGCGTTGCCGTGAGCTGTGGTGTAGGTTGCAGACGCGGCTCGGATCCCGCGTTGCTGTGGCTCTGGCGTAGGCCGGTGGCTACAGCTCCGGTTCAACCCCTAGCCTGGGAACCTCCGTATGCCGCGGAAGCGGCCCAAGAGATAGCAACAACAACAACAACAAAAAGACAAAAAAAAAAAAAAAAAATCCCTGATTTTCCTTTCTGTGGAAAGGTCATTTGTGTTGTATATTACATTCCAGATATAAGTGATATCATATGGTATTTGTCTTCTCTTTCTGAATTACTTCACTCAGTATGAGAGTCTCTAGTTCCACCCATGTTGCTGCAAATGGCATTATTTTGTTATTTTTGATGGCTGAGTAGTATTCCACCATGTATATATACTACTTCTTCCTAATCCAATCAACTATCAGTGGACATTTGGGTTGATTCCATGTCTTGGCTATTGTGAATAGTGCTGCAATGAAGATGTGGGTTCATGTGTCTTTTCTAAGGAAAGTTCTGTCCAGATATATGCCCAAGAGTGGGGTTTCTGGGTGATATGGAAGTTCTATGTATAGTTTCTAGGGTACCTCCATACAGTTCTCCATAGTGGTTGTACCAGCTTACATTCCCACCAACAATGCAGGAGGGTCCCCTTTTCTCCATAACCCCTCCAGCATTTGTTATTTGTGAACTTATTAATGAAGGCCCATCTGACTGGTGTGAGGTGGTATCTCATGGTAGTTTTGATTTGCATTTCTCTAATAATCAGAGATGTTGAGCATCTTTTCATGTGCTAATTGGCCATCTGTATATCTTCCTTGGAGAAATGTCTATTCAGGTCTTTTGCCCATTTTTCCATTGGGTTGTTGGCTTTTTTGCTGTTGAGCTGTATAAGTTGCTTGTATAATTTAGAGATTAAGCCCTTGTCGGTTGCACTATTTGAAACTATTTTCTCCAGTTGTATAAATTGTCTTTTTTTTTTTCTTTTTAGGGCCACACCCACAGCATATGGAGGTTCCCAGGCCAGGGGTCCAACTGGAGCTGAAGCCGCCAATCTACACCAAAGCCACAGCAATGCCAGATCCGAGCCACATCTGTGACCTACACTACAGCCCATGGCAATGCCAGATCCTTAACGCACTGAGTGAGGTCAGTGATCGAACCGCATCCTCATGGATGCTAGTTGGGTTCATTAAACACTGAACCATAACAGGAACTCGAGTAAGTGGTCTTTTTGTTTTCTTTTTGATTTCCTTTGCTGTGTAAAAGCTTGACAATTTGATAAGGTCCATTTGGTTTACTTTTGTTTTTATTTCTGTTGCTTTGGGAGACTGACCTGAGAAAACATTTGTAAGGTTGATGTCAGAGAATATTTTGCCCATCTTCTCTTCCAGGAGTTTGATGGTGTTTTGTCTTCTATTTAAGTCTTTCAGCCATTTTGAGTTTATTTTTGTGCATGGTATGAGGGTGTGTTCTAATTTCATTGATCTGCACATAGCTGTCCAGGTTTCCCAGCAATTCTTGCTGAAAAGGCTTGTCTTTTTCCCATTTTGTGTTCTTGCCTCCTTTATCAAAGATTAATTGACCATAGATGTCTGGGTTTATTTCTGCATCCTCTATTCTGTTCCATTGGTCTGTCTGTTTTGGTACCAGTATCACACTGTCTTGATGACTGTGGATTTGTAATATTGCCTGAAGTCTGGGAGAGTTATGCCTCCTGCTTGGTTTTTGTTCCTCAGAATTGCTTTGGCAATTTTGGGTCTTTTGTACTTCCATATATATTTTTGGATTATTTATTTTAGTTCTGTGAAAAATGTCTTGGATACTTTGATAGGGATTGCGTTGCATCTGTACATCACTTTGGGAAGTATGGCCATTTTTACAATATTAATTTTTCCAACCCAGGAGCATGGAATAGCTTTCCATTTCTTTACATCTTCTTTAATTTTCTTGGTTAATGTTTTATAATTCTCAGCATATAAGTCTTTCACCTCCTTGGTGAGGTATATTCCCAGGTATTTGATTTTTGGGGGGTGAAATTTTAAAAGGTATTGTATTTTTGTATTCCGTTTCTAATATTTCATTGTTAGTATGCATAAATGTGACTGATTTCTGAATGTTCATCTTATATCCTGCTACTTTGTTGAATGTGTTGATCAGTTCAAGTAGTTTTTGTGTTGGGTCCTTAGGGTTTTCTATATATAGTATCATGTCATCTGCATACAGTGACAGTTTTACCTCTTCTCTTTCTATTTGGATACCTTTAATTTCTTTTGTTTGGCTGATTGCTGTAGCTAGGACTTGCAATACTATGTTGAATAACAGTAGTGAGAGTGGGCATTCTTGTCTTGTTCCAGATTTCAGTGGGAAGGCTTTCAGCTTTTCTCCATTGAGTATAATGTTTGCTGTGGGCTTGTCATAAATGGCTTTGATTATGTGAAGGAATATTCCCTCTCCACCCACTTTGGTAAGAGTTTTGATCATGAATGGATGTTGGACTTTGTCAAATGCTTTTTCTGCATCTCTTGAGATGATCATGTGGTTTTTGACCTTTTTTGTGTGTGTGTGAATGTGGTGTGTGATGTTGATTGATTTGCGTATGTTGAACCATCCTTGTCCACCTGGGATAACTCCCACCTGGTCGTGGTCTATGATCTTTTTGATATGCTGTTGGATTCATTTGGCTAAAATTCTGTTGAGAATTTTTGTGTCTATGTTCATCAAAGATATTGACCCATAGTTTTCTTTTTTGGTGGTATCTTTGTCTGGTTTTGGAATTAGTGTGATGGTGGTGTCATAGAATGTTTTTGGGAGTGTTCCTTCTTCTTCAATACTTCGGAAAAGTTTAAGGAGGATGGGTATAAGTTTCTCTTTGAATGTTTGGTAGAATTCGCCTGAGAAGCCATCTGGTCCTGGACTTTTATTTGTAGGGAGTGTTTTTATGACATATTCAATTTCATTTCTAGTGATCCATCTGTTCAGTTGATCTGTTTCTTCTTGATTCAGTTTTGGCAGGCTGTAAGTCTCTAGAAAGTTGTCCATTTCTTGTAGGTTGTCAGATTTGTTGGCATTTAATTGTTGATAGTATTCTCTCATGGTTTTTTATATTTCTGTAGTATCCATTGTGACTTCTACTTTTTCATTTCTTATTTTGTTTATTTGGGTTTTTTTCTGTCCTCTTCTTGGTGAGTCTAGCTAGAGGTTTGTCAATTTCATTTACCTTTTCAAAGAACCAGCTCTTGGTCTGATTAATTTTTTCTCTTGTTTTTTTCTCTCATTTAATCTCATTTGATTGATTTCCTCGTTGATCTTTATGATTTCCTTCCTTCTGCTGACTTTAGATTTTTCTTGTTCTTCTTTTCCTAATCCATTTAGGTGGTGGGTTAATTTGTCAGTTGGAGATTTTTCTTCTTTTTTGAGGAAGGCCTGTATTGCTATGAACTTTCCTCTGAGCACTGCTTTTGTGGCGTCCCATAGCTTTGGAGTGGGTGTGTCTCCATTATCGTTTGTCTCAAGGGATTTTTTAATTTCCTTCTTGATTTCCTCACTGACCCATTGCTTTTTAGTTGCATGTTGTTTGGTCTCCATGTAGTAGGTGTTTTCTCATTTCTTTCCCTGTGGTTGATTTCTAGTTTCATGCCATTGTGGTCAGAGAAGATACTTGAAATAATTTCTATCCTCTTAAATTTGTTGAGGTTAGCTTTGTGCCCCAATATGTGATCAATTCTTGAGAATGTTCCATGTGCACTTGAGAAGAATGTGTATTCTGATTGTTTTGGGTGTAATGTCCTGAAGATGTCAATTAAGTCTAACTTTTCTATTGTTTCCTTTAGGATCTCTGTTGCTTTATTGATTTTCTGTCTAGAGGATCAGTCCATTGATGTGAGCGGGGTGTTAAACTCACCTACTATGATCGTATTCCCATGAATTTCTCCTTTTACATCTGTTCATATTTGTTGGAGGTATCTGGGTGCTTCTGTATTAGGGGCATATATCTTGACCATTGTAATATCCTCATCTTGAATGGATCCTTTAACCATTAAATAGTGTCCTTCTTTGTCTTCCTTTGTGGCCTTAGTTTCAAAGTCTATTTTGTCTGATATGATCATTGCAACTCCTGGTTTTCTGTCTTGTCCATTGGCATGAGATATCTTTTCCCATCCCCTCACTTTCAATCTATGTGTGTTCTTTGCCCTAAGGTAAGTTTCTTGGAGGCAGCAGATTGAAGGTTTTTGCTTTTTTTAATCCAATCTGTCCTTCTATGTCTTTTCATTGGAGCATTCAATCCATCGACCTTTAAGGTGATTATTGATATATGTTTACTTATTGCCATTTTAAACCTTGTTTTCCAGTTGACTCTGTTTCTCTCTTCTTCTTTCCTTTTTTTGGTTTGATGGTTTCCGTTTATTTTATGCTTGTGTACTTTTCAGTTTTTGTGAATATAATATTTGGTTTTTTTGGTTTTTATTTGTGGCTGCCCTGTTTTTTAAGTATGTTAACCCTTTCCTATATCTGCTTACTTTAGCCTGATAATCATATAGGCTCAAACACATCATTAAAATAAAAAAATGAATCTATTTTTTCTTACTTCCCTTTCCCACATTGTATGATTTTGATGTCTTTTTTTTATTATTAACGTCTTCATGTTTGGATCAGTATGCTGGCTTAAAGTGACTACTTTCCAGTTGTGGTTTCCTCCATCCTAGTTCTTCCTCTTTCTATCTCTCTTTGTTTTTTTTTAATTTAGAGAAGCCCTTTCAGCATTTCTTTTAGAATGGGTTTTGTATTGCTATACTCTTTCAGCTTTCGTTTGTTGGAGAAATCCTTTATTTCCCCTTCTATTTTAAATGATATTCTTGCTGGATAGAGTGTTCTAGGTTTCAGATTTTTTTCCTTTCAGTGCTTTAAATATATCTTGCCATTCCCTTCTGGCCTGTAGTGTTTCTGTAGAGAAATCGGCTCATAGCCTTATTGGGGTTCCCTTATAATTATTGCTTTGTTTTTTGGTTCTCATACCTGCTGCTATGCTTTTCTCAGGTTCTGGGAGTTCCCTCCTACTTGGCTGATTTTTTCCACTGGTTAAGTGGCTTCCCAGGGTGTGGGTTCCCTTTCTCTTTTACAGCTCCCTCACGGGAGTGCTAGACCCATCCTGATTCCTTTTTTCTCTCTCTTTTTTGTTTTGTTCTACTCTGTTATGTCAAGAGTTTCTTGCTCTTTTTGGAGGTTTAAGTTCTTCTGCCAGCATTCAGTTGATGTTCTGTGCAAATTGTTTTACATGTTTATGTGTTTTTTTTGATGAGTTTGTGGGAGAGGGTGAACATGTCCTCTTACTCTTCTGCCATCTTGCCTCTGTTCTTGAAAGTAAATATTTTAAAATCTGACAGAATTTGATCCAAGACTTGCTTTCATTGTCATAAACCACAAGTTAGGGGATAGGACAGATAGATTTCATCTTAGAAATAGATTAGAATGATTAGAGTCATCTTAGAAATAGATTAGAATGATTAGAGTCTACCTATATTTATGAAAAAACTATCACTTCATACCCAATAGAATGACTACTAAAAATCAGATAATAACAAGGGTTAATGAGGTCTTGGAGAAACTGGAATCATCACACATTATCAGTGGGAATGTAAATGGAGCACCTGCTTTGGAAAATGGGTTGGCAGTTATCTTTAAAAGTTAAACATAGGATTTCCTGTCATGGCACAGTGGAAACAAATCTGACTAGGATCCGTGAGGTTGCAGGTTTGATCCCTGGCCTTGCTCAGTGGGTTAAGGATCCAGTGTTGCCATGAGCTGTGGTGTAGGTCACAGACATGGCCTGGATCCTGCGTTGCTGTGGCTGTGGCATAGGCCAGCAGCTGCAGCTCCGACTAGACCCCTAGCCTGGAAACCTCTATATGTTGCAGGTGTGGTCCTAAAAAGAGAAAAATACCAAAAAAAAAAAAATTAAACATAAATTTTCCCTATGACCTAGCCATTTTGCTCCTAGGAATCTTCCCAAAAGAAATAGAAAACATGTCCACAACAAACTTGTACAGGGGGCCATGGCAGTGTTATTCAGAGTATATAAAAAGTAGAAACAAGTTAAATATCCATCAGTTAGTGAATGGAGAAACAAAATGTGTTATACTCACAGAATAGTCTATTTTTCAATAAAAAAGAATGGAGAGTATCCTGTTACCACATGGATGAACTTCAAAACATTTTGCTAAGTGAAATAAACTAGACACAAAACCATGTATTGTATGATTCCATTTCCATTAAATGACTAGAAAAGCTAAATCTTCAAAGACCTAAAATAGATTGGTGGTTGCATGTGGTTGGAACTGAAAATAGAAACTATCTCCTGGGGAAATGGAAATGTACTAAAATTGGATTGTGTAATGGTTGCACAACCCTGTAATTAATTTACTAAAAAAAATCATTGGATTGTACCCTTAAAACAAGTAATAAATCATTTGTCTTTATAAGCTATTTTAATATATATGTATATACAAATGATAGATAGATGATATTAGATGATAGATTGGTAGATGATAGATAGATAGATAGATAGATAGATAGATAGATAGATAGATAGATATAGGTGGTTGGTCAGATTAGCTTAGTTCATTTTGCAACATCTGGCAATGGATGCACTTGTGAACAGTTTTCCTCATCCACTGGAAAAAAAATACACAGTCTGTAAGGTGAGAATTATGTTTTTTTTGGTGGACTTTCTGAGGACTTCAAACCTCAGGCAGTCTCTCAGATAGTTCTAAGGATGGATCCAAAGAGGTAAGGGGGAAGCCAAGATATTTAGGGGTTTTTGCAACAAAGACCAGGTAGTCAGAACATCGAACGTTTACTGATAATGAAAGAACACCAGACATCTCAATGAAATTAGTGTTTTTCTATACATAGGAAGATGCAAGAGTCTGAGCTCACTGAAACCACTCCTTTGACATGCACCTTAACTATCTAGGGCCAGCATCCTGTTCTTTCCCATCCTGAGCCCCCTCAGGGGCCACGGCAGTGGCTGATGGCTTGATGGCCACAGCATCCTTTGCTTGCTGATATGGCAGGCAACATTTGTCATTCACAACCTATAAGCCAATTCTCACCAAAGTGTTAACTAATTATTTAGTAGGAATTTAGTATGAGGCCAGGAATATTTGGACAGAGATGGATAGAGTTTGGGCAACCAACTAAGAAATCATGAAGTCAGGAGTCTGCTGGTGGACTAGCAGTTAAGGACTCAGAATTGTCACTGCTGTGGCTCAGTTTCAATCTCTGTCCCAGGAAATTCTGTATGCTACAGGTGCAGCCAAAAGAAAAAAAAAAAAAAAAGAGAGAGAGAGAAATCATGCAGTCAATTATGTCCTAAATATTTTATTTAAATATTTAAAATATTAGATCATGAAATATTTTGATTATAATATTATGAGCAAAGGTTAAGTATGTCTTGTAAGGGGATGAGAGAGGAAAGTCACACTGGTTTGCACTTAAAGGGAGTGACCTGAAAGATTTCAGATGTGAGGTTACCTTAGCTGAGAGAGGGAAGAATGAACTTTGAATGATTTTATGGCCATGTTGATCAATAATGAAGAACTCTGACCTCTCTATGTCAGAATCTTGCTGGATCTGGAGCATGATGGAGAAGAAAGAGTTCCTGATTCAGAGGAAACAAGCCAACAATGTCTTTCTCAGTGGCAGCTGTGAGGGCAGGTGGCCAATGTGACCAGAGGACTCTCCTCTGTCTTGAATATTCACCTTGATCCTGGGTGACACACAGAAACTGCAGCACAAAACTGACGGAAAGCCAAGACCCAGGAATGACTGTGCTCACACGTTCCACTGGCCAGGCTAAATGTGAGTTTAAAGAAGAGATTTGCACATGCACCATCAATTGCCTAGAAGATATTAAAATGATTGTTGTGTTTTATGAGATTTCATTCTAACCAGCCAACACTGATAACCAACTGTGAACTCTTCCCAAAGCTAAAAAAACTAAGATTTTTGATCTATCCACTACCAAAGTCTCACTGGACCTAGTTAGTGACAATTTCTTGGCCAGTGAACAGTAGGACTTGTTTTCACCAACAAGACAAAAAAGTTTTTATGTATCACTTGGCCCCCTCCAGCCAGAAAGTGTTAAAATTTGATTCAAATAGCCACTGCCAAACTCTCCTTCCTAGCCATTAAAAAAAAAAAAAAAACCTGACATTTTACCTTCAAGAAGTCACTTGGTAAATTATTCATGCATATGTGTTCCTTTGCTTGGCAACTAAATAAGCCCAGTTCTTGCCGAGTCTTTGGATTGGTTTTTCCTTTACAGAAAACAAAGAGATGCTATATTCTTGCACACTGCAGTCCAGGGACTGAAATTCATTTGACTCATCACAGTCCATACTGCTGCTGCTGTGACCAAATGCCTTATAAACTTGAATGCTAAGGTACATGGAACCTCTACTGCTTGCATTCCTAAAGCATAAGCTTTGTTGTTTTTCCTTCCCCACTGTCTCCTTAAACACTGAGAGGCCAGCACTCCCCTGGGGTAGCTTTATCCTTTGCTCTGAAACATCCTCCTCTATGGACCTTTTAGTTCCGCAAGTGAGGCAAAGCTGTCTTCCAGAAAGGAACTGTAAAATAGCAGTTCCCTGAGCAGACAGTTTCGGAATAACAATGTGAAAGTGGGAGGCCCACAAAAGGGTACTGAGTCTCTCCTGGGAGGCGGAAAAAGATCAAAAGCTCCGATAACTTGGACATCAATAGATTCAGGGCCCAAGTGACAATGTGATACCCTGAAGTAATGAGAGGCCATGCTTCCTGCTTTTGAGGGGATTTCTGTGGCAATTCAGAGTGATGTCTATTTTTCATTTCATTTGGTGGTTTGTTTTTTTTTTTTTTTTTTTTAGGGCCGCACTCGCAGCACGTGGAAGTTCCCAGGTTAGGGGTCAAATCAGAGCTGCAGCTGCCAGATATAGCAACAAGGGACCCAAGCCTCATCTGCAACCTACACCACAGCTCACAGCAATCCCAGATCCAGATCCTTAACCCACTGAGCAAGGCCAGGGATCAAACCCAAGTCCTCATGGACACAAGTCAGGTTTGTTAACACTGAGCCATGATGGGAAGTCCAAGTTTCCAAAAGTATACCAAACCTAGCATCGACCCTAAGTCCAAAAATCTTATCTAACTATTATCTAATAGATATTCGAGTGATAGTTGAGGTTTGATTTGTCCAGAGTCAAAATTCCTCTTTGATAGTTTCCCAGGAGGATGGAGACAGAGACCCCCATCCACTCCCCAAATGTGGCTGTTCACCTGGAGACCTGGGGACACCCTCTCCTGGAATGTGGATGCTCAAGTTGGGCAGCAAGAAACAATGGCCTGCAGAAAACGACTGCCTGCATAGATTAACCTCCTACAAGGATTAACTGCCCTCTGTCATGGGACTCCACCCACTGCCCCTCCCTTGACCTTCCTCCCTTCCTCCTTCATTGTCCCTGCCACAAGTTCCTGCCATGAACTCCAGCCGCAGATTCCCACCACAGATCCTTTATAAGCCTTGCCCCTCCTCACAGGCAGTGCCGGTGCCATCTTGAGCTCAGCCCATGCCCCTCTGATGCCTTAATACCTCTCTCTTGCTTTACCAACTTGGCCTTGCACATTCCTCCCTCGGCAAAGCTAACAAACACTCTTTAGCTGCAAACTTATGAAAATCAGACAAATTATCTGCTTTGGTGTGGCGATACAATGGTGTGGAGTGGAGGGATGGACTGGGGATTTGGGACTGACATGCGCACTGTGGTCTGTGGAACGACTGGCCAATGGAGACCTGCTCTAGAGCACAGGGAACTCTACCCAATATTCTGTGATAATCTACATGGGAAGAGAATCTGAAAAAGAATGGGTGTGTGTGTGTAATTAAATCACTTTATCGTACAGCAGAAATTTATCACAACCTTGTAAATCAACTATAGTTCAATAAAAAAAAAAAATGCAATGGTGGTTTAGGCATAGGATAGCCATCCACCTTCCAAAGAGAGAAATCAAAAAGAGGCAAAGGTGCCAAGCAAGTCCAAGACCTAGCAAGGCAAACTCCATCAAAATTTAAGGCTAGAGGAGCTCCTGTTGTGGCTCAGCAGTAAGAACCCAACTAGTATCCATGAGGACTCAGGTTTGATCCATGGCCCTGCTCAGTGGGTTAAGGATCTGGCATTGCCATGAGCTATGGTGTAGGTCACAGATGTAGCTCACATCCAGTGTTGCTGTGCCTGTGGCGTAGGCCGGTGGCTGCAGCTCTGATTTCCTGGGAACTTGCATATGCCATGGGTACAGCACAAAAAAGACCAAAAAAAATTAAGGCTAGAAAATAATCCTTGTAGGCTCCCTTCTCTGCCCTCCAGGCCCACTGACAGGCTCCCATATAAGTCTGACAGTTTTCTTTCATTTCATGCCATCTCTGTCTCCTTCAGTCCAAGCTGGCAACATATGTTGAGACTGTTGTTTAGATCTGTGAGGCATACTGTAATCTCTTTATGGAGTGATTATCTGGCCATGCTTTCTGTGTATGTATCCTGTACCTCTCCTCTATCCCTTCACAGTTCCATCTTTTTTTTTTTTTTTTTTGAGAGTCAGATTTTTTTAATTATAGGTGATTCACAATGTTCTGTCAATTTCTGTATACAGCAACGTGACCCAGTTATACATACATACATTATACACATTCTTTTTTTCACATTATCCTCCATTGTGTTCCACCACAAGTGATGGGATATAGTTCCCTGTGCTATACAGCAGGACCTCATTGCTTATCCACTCCAAATGCTCTAGTTTGCATCTACTAATGCCCAGCTTCATTTTTAGGCAACCACAGGTTCTTGAGAAGTCACAGTGAATTAATCTAGGGAGATATTTCAATCTGCACCAAAGTTTTAGGACCCAAGAGAATTTGCAGGCTCTTGTGACAGGAACATTTTCAAAAAAAAAAAAAAAAAAATGGTAAATTACTGATGGCATTACTTCCAACCCCATGCCCCAGGGATATCTTTTGAGTAGGCTATCTTTAGTCATCAAATCACACCACTATGAACTGAAGTTTGGCACTTTGCATCAGCCTCTACATGGAGTAAAACATGAGCCACTGCAGCTACTGACACACAGCACCCTGAGTGGAGCACAAGGTGGAGACCAGGAGTGAGGCACTCTGTGCTCTGGGAAAACTGGAAGAACAGATGTTCAGATAGTTAGATATTTTTATAATTTTTAATTTGTTTTTGCTTTTTTTGGGAGGGGTGCATCTGAAGCATATGGAAGTTCCCAGGGTAGGTGTCAAATTGGAGCTACAGCTGCTGGCCTACAGCACAGCCATAGTAACTCTGGATCCAAGCCTCATCTACAAACCTACACCACAATTCATGGCAAAACCAGATCTTTAACCCACTGAGTGAGGCCAGGGATCAAACCTGCATTCTCATGGATATCAGTCAGATTGGTTTCCTCTGTGCCATTGCAGGAACTCAAGATAGTTAGATAATTTTAGGAGAATATTTATTGGTCCAATTCTTGCATCTCCTCATATTAATGCTGGGAAGATGCTACCAGAATCTGGGTTCTTGTTCATGGAGCTGAAGAATGAACTTCATGGACACACAGGCAGCAAACAAGCAAAGTCTTTATTAGAGGAAAACAAACAGCTCCCAGGACAGCTGGGAGGGGAAGAAGAGCCCCCCACATTGTCCTATAGAGGTTTTTAATCCCTTAAAAATGGGGGTTACCAACATGGGCTTCAGAAAGATGTCGTTTTCTTCCATTGGCCTTGCCCAGTTACCTATATCAGTCCTTATTCAATAGGGGTCGTGGAGTGGAAATGTCCCTTAAGTCGCATGGTTTTTTTGTCCTTCTCTCCCCATAGACTGAGTCACAGGGGGTTAGAGATTAATGTCCATCTGGGCTTAGGTACACTGTCTATAGTAAACAAGGCCTATGGGGATGTTACTCCCTGGAGCTCTTAAGCCACAAATGTTAAGCAATGGCCATATCAAAGAATGCATCAAAGCCCAGGCTCTTACACTGACTACCTGAGTTATTACTCTGCCTCAATATCTAGAAAAACATTAAAATCCTTCAATGATGACTGATGTCTTTGACTAGTAGTAACCTTAGTGAGACCAGCAGAAAACTTCTGTAAAATGTGTGCATGGCTGTGTGCACCTCCCCCTTCACCTTTATGACTTAATATCTTGATCTTGCCCCTTTCCTTTTGGGAGCAGTATTTCAGAGAGACTATGTGAAATACTACCTCCTGGGCTGTAGTTAGTGGTCAAAAGATGTCACAGTCATCTGTGAGAACAGCCACTCCCAAGGGTGGGCCAGTGAGCCCTGAGGGAAATCAGGAAAGAAACAAAGACTGGCCCAAAGCTGAGGTGCATGACAAAGGAGTGATTCCAGTAAGCCCAGACTTTACTTCTTCCCATAGAAACTGTTTTTCTGTAAATCTAGTTATCTGTAAACATATTGTTCCTACAACCATCCCTTTGTTACAAAACTCATATATCCTGGCTTCCCCCCCCTCACCTCTTGAGAGGTTTCTTGGGGCTACCTGAGATACTATCTCTCGGGCTTATGTCTTAATTTCACCCTAAATAAAACTTAACTCTCAACTTTCAGGTGGTGCATTTTTTTAAGTTGACACCACCATGTGTCCTGAATTGGATTAAAAAAGAATTTTAACAACTTGTTCAAGAGCTTTTTGTGACACCCATCTCGTTTTCTATATTTGAAACAACAGAACTCTTCCAGGCTTGTTGACACCTTGAGGAAACATGAATGTCATAGAAGAAATAAGAATGTACTAGTTTCTTATCAAAAAGGTTTATGCAGAGTTCCCGCTAGGGCAGAACAGGATCAGTGGTGTCTTGGGAGCCGTAGGACTAAGTTTCCATTCCTGGCCCATGAACTCCATCTGCTGTGGGGCACCCAAAAAAAATTTATGTGATGTATAACGTTAAGATCAATTAAGGCAAATCAATCCTCAAAGCTCTCCCCTTTCCTACCAGACAATTTGTTTCCTTCTCCCAGAGGACAATCCCTTCCTTTATCAGAGTTAAGATTCTCAGAATTGCTCCTGAGTGTGTTTAGAGAAGCCAGGCAGTTCCTGCTTCATCTGGCTTGGAGATGAGGCCTCTAAAAAAGCAATGAAGATGAAAGGAGGTTGTAGAGGTCAAACCCTGGTCCATTAGGACTAGTGTCCTTATAGGAAGGGACGCTAGAGAGCACATTCTACATTGCTTGCATCAAGCAAAGTCCGTGTAGAGGACACAGCAAGAAGGTGGCCACCTACAAGCCAGGAAAAAAGCTCTCACCAGAAACCAACACTGTAGGACAGAATTTGATCTGAAACTTTAAGCCCTTAGAACTATGAGAAGTTTCTTTTTGAAATTCTGGTGCCAACCAACATTCAGACACCAGTTCCAATGTGTGTGGGGTTCTCCCCCATGCCAAGAAATTCTTCTATACCAGCTGAGTATCCTACAATTCAACTCATTCCTGACACAATCTCCCTAGAAATAGAATCACACCCTACAGTTTCAGGGCTCAGTCCCACGAGGCTGTTCTCCCCACTTCAGATGCCAATCACAAATCCAAGTTGTCTCCCATATTTATGGCCCACTGGCTGTAGTTTGGAGACCTCACCAAACGTCTTCCAAAAGCCATCTTATTAACACAGAAAAAGACACCTTTATGACTCTCATCACAGAAAAGTCCAAGTGTTTTAGAAGCTCTGGGCCAGGAATGGAGCAGAGACAATATATATTTCTTATTATAAATTGCATTATCACACTGTTGTTTAAGCCACCCAGTCTGTGGTATTTTGTTATGGTGGTCCTAGCAATATGGAGCAGGTACAATTAGTTGCCCTATTTTACAGACATGGAAATTAAGCACAAGCATGGCATAGTTATTAACTGGCAGCACTGAGACTTGAAACCCAGGCTGCCCGGCGCCTACTGTTGTAATCCCAAACTCTGCAGTATGCCACTATTTATACTTTAGTAAAAAATGCCAGCTGGGGAGTTCTCATCATGGCTCATTGGAAATAAATCTTACTAGTATCCATGAGTATGCAGGTTCAATCCCTGGCCTCATTCAGTGGGTTAAGGATCTGGTGTTGCCATGAGTTGTGGCATAGGTCATAGATGTGGCTGGGATCCTGAGTTGCTGTGGCTGTGATGTAGGGCAGCAGGTACAGCTCTAATTTGATCCTTAGCCTGGGAACCTCCATATGCCACTGGAGTGGCCCTAAAAAGAACATACACACACAAAAATGCCAGCTGGGGTTCCTGTAGAGGCTCAGTGGTGATGAATCTGACTAGGATCTATGAGGACTCAGATCTGATCCCTGGGCTTGCTCAGTGAGTTAAGGATCCAGCGATGCTGTGAGCTGTGGCGTGGGTTGCAGATGCAGCTAGGATCTGGCGTTGCTGTGGCTGTGGTGTAGGCCAGCAGCTGCAGCTCTGATTCCACTCCAGCCTGGGAACTTCCATATGCCATGGGGCAGCCCTAAAATGACAAAAAAAAAAAAAAAAAAGCCAGCGAAATGAGCCAAGAAATACCCACAAGTCTACTCATAGCAAGCTAAGGCTATATGAAGTTAGCTTGTAACAGCCATCATGCACAAGGCAACATTGTCCTAAATATGACATAGGGTGAACCAGCTAGCAGTGAGCCATATCATATTAATGTCCCAGTGCAGCACGCATCCTTAGCAAACTATAAAGTTGTTCCCTGGACACAGAGAGCCATCCTGGAAAGCTCTCTTGTCACCCACAGCCATCATCACCCTTTTTCTTTTTACTTTCTCTGTGAGGTGCCTCTGTAAAAGCTCCCTGAGGCATGGATGCCTGCTGTTCATCTTCCCATCACTGAAGCCAATTTAGTTCTTTTTGATCCTTCCTTCACAAAAAGACTGATGGCAACATGCAATGTCATTTGCCTGTAAGGCTGTGGTTCTCAGCTCAGGTTGACTTTGTCCCCAGTGGGACATTCGGCAATGTCTGGAGACGTTTTTTGGTTATCACAGTTAGGGGAGGGGGTGCTACTGGCATACAGAATGTAGAGGCCAGGGATGCCGCTAAAAATCCAACTATGCACAGCTAGGCCCCCACAAAGAATTATCCAGCCCAAAATGTCAAGGTTGAGAAACTGCGTATGTTAAGTAAATGGTAGAATTTCAGGCATGAGGTTGGAGGAAGCAGAGGGTCTTTTAAACTCTCTATCTTTCTACTCTTCCCCAAATGTTGATTTGCAGGTGCCTATAACCACGTATTTGGCTCTGTACTTGGCTAAGTTACAAGATAGAAATGTTGTCTTGATTCTTTTTTTAGTTCTGAGTAAGTGCATTTTTGGAGAGGACCTATTTAAGCTTTTATAGAATCTAAAATCTTGACATCGGTTGCATTTTTCTTGTACATTCATAAAGAAAGGATGTTTGGAATCTAAAAATATCACAAGCCGTATAATTACCACTTTTAATGCCATCATGTGAAAATATTATCTAACTTCATGTGGTTATTTGGTACAAAGTTAAGTACGTACAGTTCTAGTAATTAGCCAGGTGTTATTATTATTTTTAAAACCATTGTAGACCTAGGAGAACAAATAATCTTGTTCATTTTAATGTTGACACTGAAACCAGCAAACCATATGATCTTAATTTTATGCTGTTCAGATAAAACCTTCCCAAGTGCTTCTCCTAGACTACCATCCCTAGAAATGATTCTCTGTGCCCTGTAACAGATCTTGTCACATACAGATGGCAAAAAAAAAAAAAAAAAAAAAAAAGAATGTCAACCTAACTAATGATTAGAATAAGGCAAATCAAAACTACTCTGAGGTTCCACCATACACCAGCAAGAATGGCCATCATCAAAAGGCATACAAACAGGAGTTCCCGTCGTGGCGCAGTGGTTAACGAATCCGACTAGGAACCATGAGGTTGCGGGTTCGGTCCCTGCCCTTGCTCAGTGGGTTAACGATCCGGCATTGCTGTGAGCTGTGGTGTAGGTTGCAGACGCGGCTCGGATCCCGCGTTGCTGTGGCTCTGGCGTAGGCCGGTGGCTACAGCTCCGATTAGACCCCTAGTCTGGGAACCTCCATATGCCGTGGGAGCGGCCCAAGAAATACCTAAAAAGACAAAAAAAAAAAAAAAAAAAGGCATACAAACAATAAATGCTGGAGAGGGCATGGAGAAAAGGGAACCCTCTTACACTGTTGGTGGGATTGTAAATTGGTGCAATCATTATGAAAACCATATGGAGATTACTCAAAAAAAACAAAAACAAAATTACCATTTGCTAACACAATCCCACTCCTGTGAATCTATCTAGAGAAAACAATGACTCAAAAATATACATGTACCCTTGGAGTTCCTGTTGTGGCACAGTGGTTAATGAATCTGACTAGGAACCATGAGGTTGCGGGTTCGATCCCTGGCCTTGCTCAGTGGGTTAAGGATCCGGCATTGCCACGAGCTGTGGTGTAGGTTGCAGACGTGGCTTGGATCCCATGTTGCTGTGGCTCTGGTGTAGGCCAGTGGCTGCAGCTCCAGTTTGACCCGTAGCCTGAGAACCTCCATATGCTCTGGGTGGGGCCCTAAAAAACAAAAACAAAAAACAATACACCTTGTCTTTAACCATCTTATTCTTTCCCAGAACTCAATTGATTTGAGGCAGATAAACCTCAAATCTATATCTCAAAATGCAAATGTTCCCCTAAGTTTTGATACCTCACTTATAACTGTCTCCCAGACTCTTGCACCTAAGTCTCTTGCCAGGCATTGCAAACTCATTGTGTCTGAAACCCAACTCTTCATCACTCTGCCTTCAACCAGCTCCTCTTCCCAATTTAATGCTTTTCTTCCAGTCACTCATGATCAGAACTCCTATAGGTGACTTTTAATTCTACCCATTCCTCCTTATCACATCCATCACCAGTTCCTGACAATTCAAACACCACAGTGCTTCTGGGCATTGCTTTCCTCCTTCCAATTCCTACTGCTACCACCCCAGCTCTGACCCTCTTTTCAACTCTCATGGGCAGTTGCAGGAGCATCCTCACTGACGTCTCTACTCTAGTGTCATCCTGCTGGCAGATGCCTCTTACCAGATCTGATCCTCTCATCCCCTGCCCCAAAGCCTTCAGTGATGCCTAATGCTAAATGCTTCCCCATGATTCCCAGGTATATGTAAAATAAAATCTAAAAATATCCCCTTTGAGGGAGTTTCTGTTGTGATGCAGGATCAACTAGTATCCATGAGGCCTTGCTCAGTGGGTCAGGGACCCAGTATTGCCATAAGCTGGGGCATAGGTCATAGACATGACTCAGATTCTGAGTTGCTGTGGCTGTGGTGTGGGTACTTGTAGGCCCAATTCAACCCCTAGCCTGGGAACTTCTATACGCCATGGGTGTGGCCCTAAAAAGCAAAAAAAAAAAAAAAAAAAAAAATATATATATATATATATATATCCTTTGAAATTTATAGAATACTATTTAAATGCAATCACTGACATAATTATTTCATTTTTTAATAAAAATCCAGATAAATTTAAAGATGCAGACTTCAGATAATTGATTTCTTAAGAGACTTTGGACAGCCCGCTGGCACTCGGAAAGACCTGGGCACCAAATTTGGAGAATCAGCGCACAGCCAGGTGTTTGGGGGGAAATTTCAGAAAAGAGGAGGAGAGTGATGAAAGCACAACTTGTAATCATGAAAACAGTGCAGGTGGTTACAAGTAAAATATTGGCATTGTCTTTTTTAATATGAATTGTACATATATATATATGAAAATCATTCTTGTAGAATAGTCTTGTTGGAAAGTGATTTTGTAACACAAGTTCCTATTGGTACAGCACTCACGGGGCCATTCCAGAGCTCAGTTATCTGGGTTGCTTGGAGCCTGCTAAAGACTAGGTGTTGCTATTCCAGACCAGATAGCCTATCTGAGCCCTTAAACTGGGAATTCAGAAGTAAATTATGTGAGGATAGTAGAACTATATTATTAATGAATTATGTATAGCTTTAACTAAACAATTAGAGTTAATATTTCAATCTATTACACTGAGCATGTACAGCCATTCCCCCCGTAGAGAATTAGAATGATCATTAAATAAAACTGTATGCTAATTAGTCTCCATTTGCTGGCCTCTTCCCATCCAGCTAGAGAGCTGGAAGCATCAAAAAGGAAATGAGGGAGTTCCCACCTTGGCTTGGCAAAAATGAATCTGACTAATATCCATGAGGATGCAGGTTTGATCCCTGGCCTCGCTCAGTGGGTTAAGGATCCGGTATTGCCATGAGCTGTGATGTAAGTCGCAGATGTGGCTTAAGTCTGGTGTTGCTGTGGCTGTGGTGTAGGCCAGCGGCTACAGCTCCAATTTGACCCCCCAGCCTGGGAATCTTCATATGCCACAGGTGCACCCCTAAAAAGACAAAAAGGGGGAGGGTGAAATAGCCCAGCAATTAGATGCCACAGGAAATAGACACCAACCTAGGGCCAAGGGAAGCTAAGATGGCAAAGAGGGGCTACTGCCTAAGAACAGAAGCTTGGAAGAGATGACTCCAGAAAAAGAAGTAAGGAAGATAAAGGTAGAAGGAAAAAGGAAAGAATTTTAGTTTCTCCCCATCTCTCATCTACTAATCATCTACTAATCATCTCCTATTGGTGAAACAAAACAGGAAACAACTGGCAAAGAATCTTTTCTTTTGGTCTTTTTAGGGCCTCACCTGCAGCATATGGAGGTTCCCAGGCTAGGGGTCTAATCGGAGCTACAGCTGCTGCCATATGCCACAGCAATGTGGGATCCAAGCCACGTCTGCAAACTACACCACAGCTCATTGCAAGGCAAGTTCCTCTACCCACTGAGTGAGGCCAGAGATCAAACCTGCAGCCTCATTGTTCCTAATCATATTCATTTCCACTGCGCCATGATGGGAACTCCCCTGGCAAAGAATCTGAGAACTACATTTTGGAGATTCCCACCCCAGATTACAAAAGAGCATAAAAGGAGAGTTGTGGAACAGAAAGAGAACAGGTAAATATCCAGCACCCCTCACCAAAGGACCCAAGGAAGGACGTCACTCTGTCCCTTCCACCTACCACCTTTGGATTATCTATACATCCTATGTGCAATCAGAAATCATTTTATGGGAGTTCCTGTTGTGGCTCATCCAGTTAGGGACAGAACATTGTCTCTGTAAGGATGTGGGTTTGATCCCTGGCCTCACTCTGTGGCTGAAGTATCTGGCATTGCTGTAAGCCTCAGTGTAGGGCAAAGATGCAGTGCAGCTCCGGCTTTGCTGTGGCTCTGGCATAGGCCTCAGCTCAGCTACCATTCAAACCCTGCCCTGGGAACTTCTGTATGTCATAGGTACAGCCATTAAAACATTTTAAAAAAATCATTTTGTGGAGTTCTCTTTTGACACAGTAGGTTAAGGATCCAGCATTGTCACTGCAGTGGTTTGGGTCACTTCTATGGCACAGGTTCAATCCCTGGCCCAGGAATTTGAGCATGGCCAAAAAACAAAACAAAACAAGTCATTTTATAAATCATAGATGGCATGAGGACTAGAGGCACTTTTGAAATAGTATAAAGCAAATATATATTCATTTGTTTATTTTTTATGTTCAGCAAACACATAAGCATGAAAAGGAGAATGTACAAAGCCCCAACCACCAGAGGGATAGGAATCAGCCCCACCTACCAGTGGGCTGGCACCAGTCCCTCCCATCAGGAAGCCTACAGCAAACCTCCATACCAACTTCAGCCACAAGGGGGGCAGACACTAGAAGTGAGAGAGGCTACAAATCTATTATCTGCAAAAAGATCACCATACCAAAAACCTATAAAAATGAGAAGATAGAGAACTCTAACTCAGATGAAAGAGAAAGAAAAAAACTCAGAAAAACAGCTAAGTGATTTGGAGATTCTCAGCTTCCAGGAAAAAGATTTTAGACTGTTGATGCTGAAGATGATGCAAAACGCTGGAAATAAACTAGAGGCAAAGATGAATAACTTACAGGAAACACTGAGCAAAGAGATACAAGATATAAAACTTAAATGAGAAGAGATGCAAAATAGTGAAAATAACTGAAATAAAAAAAAATTCACTAGAAGCAGCCAACAGCAGACTATAGGAGGCAGAAGACCAAATAAGTGAGGTGGAGGACAGATTAGTGGAAATCATGGATGCAGAACAGAAAAGAGAAAAAAGATTGAAAAATTAAGAGAGTCTCAGAGAATTCTGGGGCAATGTTAAATGCACCAACATCTGTATTATAGGGGTGCCTAGAAGGAGAAGAGAGAGAGAAAGGGACAGAAAAAATATTCAAAAAGATAATAGCCAAAAACTTCACTAACATGGGAAGGGAACCACTTACTCAAATCCGGGAAGTGCACCGAGTACCATATAAAATAAACCCAAGGAGGAACACCCCAAGACACATATTAATCAAACTGATCAAAATTAAAGACAAAGAGAAAATATTGAAATCATCTAGGGAAAAGAAACAAATAACATACAAGGGAAACCCAATAAGGCTATCGGCAGATTTTCAGCAGAAACTCTGCAGGTCAGAAGGGAGTGGCATGATATACTAAAAACCTCCAACTAAGATTACTTTCTTTACCCAGCAAGGTAAAGCATGGGAGTCCCTGGTTTAAGGTTAGTGATAAGACAAAAGAGGGCCTTCTGCAGAGAGCTCTTTCCTGCAAAGAGATTTTCCTACTAAAAGCTGTTTACAGGGTGATTTTGGAAAACACTAAGGATAGGGGCTATTTTCCAGGGGAACCAATCATGTGATTAAAGGTTGGACTTTTTATTTATTTATTTATTGCTTTCTTGTAGGCCTGCACCTGAAGCATATGGAAGTTCCCTGGCTAGGGGTCAAATCAGAGCTACAGCTGCCAGCCTATGCCACAGCTACAGAAATGCCAGATCTGAGCCATCTCTGTGACCTACACCTCAGCTCACAGCAATGCTGGATCCTTAAGCCACTAAGTGAGGCCAGGGATCAAACCCACATCCTCATGAATATTAGTCAGGCTCATTACCACTGAGCCACAATGGGAACTTCCAAGGGTTGGAAATTTTAGTCCCAGCCCGTGACGTCCAGGGATGGGTAATGAGCTGGAAGTTGAATCAGTCACCAGTGGCCTGTGATTTAATCAAGTGCCTTTGTAATGAAGCCCCCATTAAAAACCCAAAAGGACTGGATTTGAAGAGCTTCCAGGATGATGAATCAGAATGCTTTCACATGTCACCATTCCAGACTCCAAGTTCCATGGGGACAGAAGTTCCTTTGCTCAGGACCTCGTCCCATGTATCTCTTCATCTGGCTGCTGATTCATCTCTTTTAATCCTTTGTAATAAATTAGCAATTTAGTGAGTAAATGGATTTCCCAAGTTCTGGGAGCCCCAGCAAATTAATCAAACCCAAAGAGGGGGGTCATGAGATTCTCTGATTTATAGTCAGTTGGTCAGAAGCAGGTGACAGCTTAGGCCAACAACTGGCAGCTGAAGTGGAGGGCAGCCTTGTGGGACTGTGCCCACAACTTATAGAGACTGATGCTATTTCCAAGTAGGTAGTGTTATAATTCCATTGAATTGTAAGGACTTGCTTGATGGTGTGGGGAACACCACAATACACATGTTGGAATTGGGTGCAGGGTTGGAACTGGTGAGCAGAATCCATACCTGATTATTAAATTGCAGAGCAAGAATTTGAACTGACTGCAAATGTTATCATCCATCTACTGTGCATGAGACCACAGAAAAGTAAAAGACAAAGGCTTTTTTGGGGGGTTTTTTTTGTTTTTTTTTTTTTTGGCTTTTTAGGGCTGCACCTGTGACATATGGAAGTTCCCAGGCTAGGGATTGAATTGGAGCTACAGCTGCCAGCCTACACTTCAGCCACAGCCACACCAGATCCAAGCCATGTCGGCAAAGTACACCATAGCTCAGGACAACACTAGATCCTTAACCCACTAAGCAAGGCCAGGGATGGAACCCACATCCTCATGGATGCTAGTTGGATTCATAACCCACTGAGCCACAATAGGAACTCCGGAAAAGTCTTTTTCAAAATCACTAATGTATCTTCTCTGAGAAGTTAATTGCTCCCTAACAGAAAAGAAATGAGCTTACAGGTAAGTAATGTACTTTTTTTCTTTCAAGGAGTAAGAGAGAGGTCAAGGGTTGAACATGGGTGATCTGGATTAGGACAGTTGACAAGAATAGTCGATTGCGATAAGAATTTTAGGCAAGGCATTGAGGCAGGAAAAAAAAAGCCACAGAACCCACAAGTAATTTGGTGGCTCTCAGCCCCTTCCTTGAGTTCTCACAGACCCCATAAATCTTTACCCAAAAAGAAATTCTTGTTTTTTCACATTAGCCATTTTGATCTTGCTCATTCATTTCTCTAATAAACCCAAAGCAACTGGGAAGGGGATAATTTTCAAGTTTTATATTTTCTCCTTATATTCCCCAAATGAGTCTGAATAAAAAAAATGTTAGTCCAATAAGTATTCCTTCCACAAAGTAGTGGTGTTCAAAACTCAGAATGTTCCAGGCATTAGCCTATATTCATCTAAATTTAAATTCAGGTAGAGTTAATATTATTAAAATGGAAATTGTGCAAGTCTGTATGCTTTGGTAACTTGTTTTGTGAGATTAAATAGATTTCCAGAAACAGTCAAGCACTGGGGATATGCAGTTATTGTTTAAATCTGAAATAAAAAGACGCCCACTCTCAAAAAGGAAAGAACTATGAAAAAACATTTTATCCTCAAAGATGAATATGAATCACAAGAATGAGACAGTCTTAGCCTTGAGGGGGAGGAAAGGGCTTTTCCTTTCAGGGCTGGAGATGTAACATTTTAAAATAAGAATTCAAAGCTCCAATTCTCTTGAAGAGCTTTGTGACCTGGGATTGAATTTATTAGTCTGACAAATTGGTTTTTTACAGATGCCTTGATTTGTAAACCAAATATACTCTCTGGCTGATAAACCCACAGAGGCCTCATATCTCACTGAAATGCCTGAGAGCAACTTGCACTGAGTTTGTTTATACAGGTGACAAAGGACCCAGAAGAGGGCTGCCTCTCAAGAGATGCAGTCATTCCCAAAACATGGACCTTTTCAATCAGGCTGGGATTGGATTGTCTCTGCTGCTCTGTACTGGAATCTTTCTTACTAAATTGGCCTCTTTTCTGTCTGAGCCAAAAGGAACACAGCAGCACAATCTGACAGAGATTGTGCAATGGAGTTTAAGCCAGGACTGGGATCTGGAACTCAAAGTCTGGATATCTTGGCCATAAAATTCTAGAGCTATCACTTCTCTTATGTTTTCCTCTCTCAGGAGGCAAAAGGGAAAAGTGGATGGATGCTCAGGTTCTGAAGTCCAACACATCTGAACTTGAATCCTGTCTCTACCACATGTCTGTATGTCCTCTCTGAGACTCAGTTTACCTATCTGTGAAATAGGATAATAATATTACCTAATTGTGTTAGTCAGAGTTCTCTAGAGAAACATAATAAAGTGTGTGTGTGTGTGTGTGTGTGTGTGTGTGTGTGTGTGTGTGTGTGTGTAGGGATGGGAAGAGAATGAGATTATAAGAAATTAACTCATGTGATTATGGAAGCTGGCAAGTCCAAAATCTGAAGAATGGGCTGACTGGAGGCTGGAGACCCACCAGAGCCAATGAGCTAAGGTTGAGCCTGCAGGTCATCGGCTGTAGAACTAGAAAGAGCTGATGTTGTAGATGAAGTCTGAAGGCAGTTGCTGAAGAATTCCTTTTTGCTCAGGGGAGGCAGGTCTCTTTTTCTATACAGACCTTAAACAAATTGGTTGAGGCCCACCCACACTACTGCAGGGGCATCTGCTTTATGCAAAGACCTCCAACTTAAATGTTAATCTCATCTAAAATATCCTCACAGAAATATCCAGAATAATGTTTGACCAGACAGTTGGGCATCTTATGACCAAGACAAATTGACACATAAAAATAACCATCGCGATCATGCCATCCTCAAAGCATCCCTATGAAATGGGTATTATTGGCGAAGGACATCTTCCAAGCTCAAACAAGTAGCCATTATTATTCCTTCACGGGTCAAATAAAGACAAAGTAAGGAGTCACTGTGGCTCCCTCTGATCTCAAGACATTTCTAAATTAACCACTTCTCCTGGAGTTCCCGTCGTGGTGCAGTGGTTAACGAATCCGACTAGGAACCATGAGGTTGCAGGTTCGATCCCTGCCCTTGCTCAGTGGGTTAAGGATCCAGCGTTGCGTGAGCTGTAGTGTAGGTTGCAGACGCGGCTCGGATCTGGCATTGCTGTGGCTCTGGCGTAGGCCGGTGGCTACAGCTCCGATTCGTCCCCTAGCCTGGGAATCTCCATATGCCGTGGGAGTGGCCCTAGAAATGGCAAAAGATAAAAAAAAAAAAAAAATTTAACCACTTCTCCTGAGTGTCACCTCTGTATATCCTTGGTCAAGCTTCTTGATAAGAAAGCTAAATATAGTCAAGAAGTAAATTAATAGTGCATGCTCATTTTTCTTCCTGACAGTTCCACCATGATGTTACTTCTGAGGTAAATGAAATTATAAAAGTGGTTACTGCATCCCCTGCATGCCAAGATCTGTCTAATGATTATATTTTCCCATTCATTCTGTCCTTTGAAAGATCCTTCACTGGTTCCTAGAATGAAAAGGAGAAGGGAGAGGAGGGCGAGGTTAGGTGGAGAGAGGAGTGGAAAGAAGGGAAGAAGTCCAGGGCCAGATGGCTTCACAGAATAATTCTACCAAACATTAAAAAAAAAATTGAACAGGCTGGACCACTCCAACATTTGTTTTATGAGGACACTATTATTCTGATATCCTCATAAGGACACTATCAGCTAAGACGCTACAAAAAAGAAGATTAGAGGTTAATGCTTCAGATTAATATAGGATATTAATCCTCGATGAAATTTTAGTCAATCAAATTCAATAATATATAAAAAGAAGTTCCTGTTGTGGCTCAGCAGGTGAAGGACACAACATAGTGTCCATGAAGATGTAGGTTTGATTCCTGGTCTCACTCAGTGGGTTAAGTGTCTGGTGTCACTACAAACTGCAGTGTAGGTTGTGGGTGCAGCTCAGATTCAGTGTTGCTGTGGCTATTGTGCAGGCCTGCAGCTGCACCTTTGATTTGACCTCTAGCTCAGGAAATTCCATATACCACAAGTGTGGCCTTAAAAAGAAAAATAAAAGTATCAAAAAATCATAAAACATGATCAGTTGGGATTTATTCCAGAGATGCAAGGGTAGCTCAGTATTTGCGAATCAGTCAATGTGATACACCATATTAACAAAAAGAAGAATAAAAATCACATAATTATTGCAATAGAAATAGAAAAAGCATTTCACAAAATTCATGATAAAAAACATACATACATGATTTTTTTTAAAATGCATTAAAGTTCATACAAGGGAGTTCCTGTTGTGACTCACTGGTTAACAAAACTGACTAGTATCCATGAGGATGTAGGTTTAATCCCTGGTCTCGCTCAGAGGTTTAAGGATCTGGCATTGCCATGAGCTGTGATATAGGTCACAGATGTGACTCACATCCCACATTGCTGTGGCTGTTGGGTAGGCTGGCAGCTACAGCTCTGATTCAACCCATAGCCTGGGAATTTCCATATACCTCAGGTGTGGCTCTAAAAAAAAAAAAAAAAAAGTTCATACAGGATATATACCACTTCTGGGTATATATTCTAAAAAAACAGAAACACTAACTGGAAAAGTTACAAGCACTTCAGTCTTCATAGCAGCATTATTTACAATAGCCAAGACATAGAAGCAACCTAAGAATGGATAAAGAGGATGTGGCATATGTATATATATGTGCACGCAGTGGAATATCACTCAGTCATGAAAAAGAATAAAGTTTTGCCATTTACAACAACATGGAGGGTGTTATGCTTAGTGAAATAAGTTAGACAAAGAGAAATACTGTATGTTATCACTTAACATGTGGAATCTAAAAACAAAACAACTGGATGAATGTGACAAAACAGACACAGACTCACGTAGGGAGAACAAACTAGTGGTTACTACAAGGGGAGAGGGAAGGAGGCATAAGATTAAAAATACTGCCATCTAAAAAATAGATAAGCAGCAAAGATCTATTGTGCAACACAGGGAAATGTAAACTGTATTTTATAAGAACTCTAAGAGTATAATCTACAAGAAATATTGAATCAGTATGCTGTACCTGAAACTAATATAATATTATAAATCAACTATACCTCAATTTTTTAAAAGTCTCGTGAAAGGGAGTGGTGTCATCAGACTTGTGTTCAAGTTCACCCTGACTAGTGTAAAGGGGCTACCCATCAGGAACTAACTGTGATAATCCAGGTTGGAAAGTCTAGAGGCCTAGAGGAGGGTCTACCAGATCATGGGCATGAGGTGACACAGCCAGATCAAGACATATGTAGGAGGGAAACCTGACAGAATGAAGAATATCTGATGCCTTCTTAAGCGAGAAAGAGAATGAAGGCACCAAAATGCACTCAGAAGAGATAGAGGAGGACAGACAGGTCAATGACTTCTGGTGTGGGTCTGTCTGATGTTGAGAGTACCTGACAGAAATTCTAGTAAGAATGTAAGTATGTGGAGTTCCCACCATGGCACAGTGGGTTAAGAATCCAACTACAGCAGCTCAGGTCACTGCGGAGGTGTGGTTTCGATCCCTGGCCTGATGCAGTGGGATAAAGGATCTGGCATTACCACAGCTGCAGCTCAGATTCAGTCCCCAACCTGGGAACTTCCATGTGTGACTCCTGAGTTTGAGAATATCTTGGCTGGCAATAAAGACATGAAAGCCATAAGCTGATGTCAACTTTGGCATGAAAGAGCAGGAAGTCATTTGCGAAATTATTCCAGAATTAAAAAAGACAAGGGACAAAGTCAATAATAAAAATCTTGAAGAGGATTCAGATCAAGAGGAACTTACAAGAGGCTGGACCCAGGGAGGGAGGTGGGGAAGAGAGTGTCTGTGAAGGAGGGAATGGACAACAATGTCAAGCCCCACTGGAAAACAGGACATTGAGGACTGAGCATTGGTAATTAATTCAAGAACAGAAGGTCATGGATGACCTCAGCAGGAGTAGTTTCAGTGAAGTCATGTGGGCGGGATTCATATTACATTCATTTGAAGAGTGAATCTGGGGTGAGGAAGTAGGAAAAAACAAAACAAAACAAGCTAAAATCATTCCTTCAAGAAATTTCCTATGAAACAAATGAAGGAATAACTAAAAGCAGACTTGAGTTTGAAGCATTTTCTTTTTGAAATATAAATGTTGAGCAAGTTTACAAGTTAACAGGAAGGAGCCGGTCAAAAGGAAAATGTTGGATTTATAAGGGAAAAAAGGAGTCAATAGATCAAATCTCTGAGAAGACAAGGCCCAGTGGGACCCAGAGAAGAGATGGAAGGATTAATGTAGACCAGGAGAAGAGTCTCACTTACAGATGGAGGAAAAAAGAATGAATAGGGAAGGGAGCAGGTCTGTGCTTTGGGGGTGGGTTTGAGGACAACAGGTGGCTGCTATTTTCTCTGTGAAAATGGCAGAAAAACCATTGGAGGGGTGGGATGCGGTGTTCAAAGATTGTGGACAAGGCCTGATATGCTCCCCTGGGACAAGAAGGACTGATTAGAGAAACACAGGAGGGGTCATCCTGAGAGCCTAAGAAGCTAGGGTCATGGTTATAAAGACACAGAGCCTTACGGTGTGGAATTTTCTGCAGTGGCCCTTACCAGCCTGGGTGCACATGGGAAGAAAACAAAGTACGGTTGTGCCTTCTTAAGATTTTTTACTCTTTGGTCAATGCAATAATTTGTCTCTTTCTAAAAACTCAACCCTTCATTTCAGTGAGATTTTAAATCTTAATTAGCATTAAGTCCCCGTAGTTATTCTTCATGAATCTATGATGCTCTCCTTTGGAAATTTTTCATTCTCTTTCTCTTAAATTTCCTCGACAAATATTTCTGAAAACTAGGATACCCTGTAGACTCTTTTCCTTATACTATTGTAACAAATTACTACAAACTTGGTAGCTTAAAACAACACATCTTTTATAACCTTAGAGTTATAGAGGCCAGCTATCTGAGGTCCATTTCACAGGCCACGGTCACTCCAGACGCTCTAGAAGAATATGCTTCCTTGCCTTTTCCAGCTTCTAGAGTCTCATTCCTGTGTCCATATGTCATGGTCCCTTCAAATCCATCTTGCTTGAATGAAAATGATGGGAAGACATCAGAGGGGTGGGATGGGGCCTTTGAGGCTTGTAGAGAAGGCCTGAAAAGCTCCCCATGGACAAGGAGAAGAACTAATTAGAGAAACACAGAAGGGGCCATATTAGTGCTCTCTCTAATCAGATCTGCCCCTGCCTCACTTTAGGAAGGGGTACCTGTGATTTTATTTAGGGCCTACCCTGATATTCCAGTACTCACGCAGGAGATAGACTGGTTCCAGGGACAGGCATTTACAACAAGCCTCTTCTTTAGACTTAGAGATAGAAATAACAACAGGATCAAGGTAAGTAACTAGACTATGGGATTTCCCATCAAGGCTCAGCAGAAATAAATCTGACTAGTATTCATGAGGACTCAGGTTCAATCCCTGGCCTCACTTAGTGGGTTAAGGACCCAGGATTGCTGGGAGCTCTAGTGTAGTTTACAGACATGGCTCAGATCTGGTGTTGCTGTGACCATGGCCTAGGCCAGTATCTATAGCTTTAATTCAACCCCTAGCCTGAGAACCTACACATGGTATGTGTGTGGCCCTAAAAAGACAAAAAAATAATTAAAAAAAACCCTGGACTATGCCTCCTGTGTACACTTTAAACCATGGTAATAGCAGAGGCAGAGAAGGGCTAAGCCCTGTCTGGGCAAAGATTAAGTCACGTACTGGTACAACCACTGTGGAAAATGGTATAAAGTTACCTCAGAAAACCAAATATGATCCAGCAATCCCACTCCTGGGCATCTACCCAGACAAAAGTTTCATTCAAAAAGATACATGCACCCCTACGTTCAACCCAGCACTATTCACAATAGCCAAGACAAGGAAACAACCTAAAAATGTCCAACAATGGGTGAATGAATTAAGAAGATGTGATACATATACACAATGGAATTCTACTCAGCCATAAAAAAGAACAAAGTAATGCCATTTGCAGAAACATGGATGCAACTTGAGATTCTCATACTTAGTGAAGTAAGTCAGAAAGAGAAAGACAAATTCCATATGATATCACTTATATCTGGAATCCAAAATATGGCACAAATGAACCTATCCTCAGAAAAGAAAATCGTGGACTTGGAGAACAGACTTGTGGTTGCCAAGAGGGAGTGAGATGGACTGGGAGTTTGGGGTTCATAGATGCAAACTATTGCATTTGGAGTAGATAAGCAATGAGATCCTGCTGTATAGCACAGGGAAATATAACGAGTCACTTGTGATGGAACATGATGGAGGATCATGTGAGAAAAAGCCCTGCTTGGACAAAAGACCAAGAAGTCACATACTTCCCATCCTCAGTGTCAGGGAGACCCCAACAAAACATTCACAGAGAGACCCCTCTGGGTCAGAAAGGGAGAGGATGCCTGGCCATAATAAGTCTAGATAACCTTCCCACCATGCCTTGCTTTTGAATCCATCTTGGCTAAAAGATGTGCATGTGGGGGATGCAGGATGGGGGAGGGTCCTGGGTCTGGTCAGGTGTGAAAGCTAAAACAAAATAATTGGCCAAAGGAAGACAAAGACCTGGAAGAACTATCCCACCTAAATGACTTAAGTCACCTCTCTGGAGCAATCCTCTTTCAGACGGATGCCCACACCCCTACTCCTCCTTTGGTGTGTGTATTACTCTTTGCTTCTGCCTTAGATAAATAGACCACTTTTCTGTGTGCTCGCCCATTGTTTTTAACCATAAATTTTATACCTATTTCCACAGTCTTTGCCTCCTTGGAGCACTCTTGCTTTGAACAAGGGACAAGAATCAGGGCAATTCTGCTTCTAGTCACTAGCTAATCTGGTGGCTAGGATTCCTGGTTTTCACCCAGGATGCCCAGGTTCAATTCCTGAGCAGAGAATTAAGATCTCACTTCAAGGAGTTCCTGTCATGGCTCAGTGGTAACAAGCACAACTAGTATCCATGAGAACATGGGTTCGATTCCCTGGCCCCACTCAGTGGATTAAAGATCTGGCATTGCTGTGAGTAGCAGTGTAGGTTGCAGACAAGACTAGGATCCTGCATTGCTGTGGCTGTGATGTAGGCTGGCAGCTGCAGCTCCGATACGGTCCCTGGCCTGGGAACTTCCATCTGCCATGGGTGCAGCCCTGGAAAGACAAAAACAAAACAAACAAAACAAAAACAAAAACAAAAAATTGCTTCAAGCCATCATTCACTGCTCTCTGGCTTGCTCTCTCTCTCTCTGAAGTCAGTATGATCACTATCGCCTCATCTCAAAATCCTTAACTTGATCACAAATGCAAAATCTCTTTTATTGTGTAAGAAGGCAGATGCAGGTTCCAAGTATTCAGAGCTAGAACTCTTTGGAGGCTATCATTCAGCTGCCACATCCTGTGTTCTGTGTTGGAACTGCCAATCCTCCGCAGCACTCAAGCCTGTCTGGAAATACGACAGGCACTAGGAAACAGCTGCTGATGGCAGGGATCCTGTCTCTGGAGTCCATGCGGGGCGGGGGTGGGGGGGGGGCAATGGCAGTTCATTCAGAAGAGAAGGTAGATTCTAAGGGGGGAGATTAGGTCTGAATCTTGAATCCCATGTACTCATGTTGAGGTGGTTACAAAAATCATGGTCCATCATTTTGCAGGTAGGAGACTGTGTCTGAGAGGTGGAGAGACTGGGGCACAGGAGGAAAATGGTTACCCATGTCCAGTGGAAAAAACTATACCCCAAATTTCAAACACCCATTCATGGTTTTACCATGCCATACTTGCCAAGGCTTTGCTCATTATCCCCTCGAATGTGCTTAAGACACTCAAAGGAACTTTAACAGGAAAATCTTGATACTTCTACATTTCATCTTCTTTTGACTTTCATTATGAAACTAGCAATTTTCTGGGACAAAGAAAGTCCTTGACCAGTATGAGCATACGGTGCCTCTGAACCAATTTCAGTTTCTCTTTCGTGTCACAGTGCCCTTAAATTTACCCAGTTCAATTCTGTCCATATTCATCAAAGAACATGATGACAGCACCGTGTAAACTCAAAGCATTACAAAACATCCACTCTGGCCCAAGAAGGATGATAAATGAAAGTCATGTTGATTTAGGAAACCTGACATCATTCTATAAAAGTGTTTGCTTTCTGTGGAATGATTTACATGGCAGAGAAGACTGAAGAATTGCCAGAAGCTGACTTTCTTCCTGTTGTTCCCATTCTTAGACCAGAAGACCCCAACTTCTTAGGTTTATATCCAAAAATTGAAACAGAATAATTAAGAAATGTTATACTTGTTAGTGCAAGTTTGTGGTTTTCCTGCATGGTGAAGCCAAATAAATTGAAATGTCAGAATTTGGAGCAGAGAAAGGTTTATTGAAGGGCCATGCCAGGAAACAGGGGACTCGTGCCCGCCCCCTCCAAAGCCCAAATTCTCTAAACCAAAATTTTAAAGCATTTTTCAAAGCCAGGTTGGTGGGAAGCCCACAGGGTCTTTGATCAGCTAGTACACAATCCTCTGATTGGCTAATGGTGACATCACAGGGTGGGGTCCCAGAGGTGAATATTATCAATCCTTAGGCTCCGGAAGGCCTGGGGGCCATGTGCTCAAGGTCTTCAAGTAATTAACATCTTCCTTTTGTGGGTGATGGGGGAAATTTCATAGCTGTAAAACAACCCAGGAAATGTGCATCAGATACTGTTATCTAGATGCTTCAGAGAGGAGCTACCGCAGAGGACGGGGAAAGGGCCTCCCAAGGGAAGACCCATAGGGCCAAGCTCAGTAACATAATCTAGAATGTCACTGTTACATCTCAGTAAATAGTATTCCAAAAATTATGAGTGATGATTTCCTGTTGTAGCTCAGCAGAGACAAAGCCAACTAGTATCCATGAGGGCTTGGGTTTGATTCCTGGCCTCAATCAATGGGTTAAGGGTCTGGCATTGACGTGAAAGATGGTGTACGTCACAGATGCGGTTCGGATCCCGTGTTGCTGTGGCTGAGGGGTAGGCCAGCAGCTGTAGCTCTGATTTGATCCATAGCCTAGGTGGCAGCCCTAAAAAAAAAAAAAAAGAAAAAGAAAAAAATGAATGAAATATGCTTATGTTTTATAGAAGCATAAATGTATAAGCATGTACTTTCAGATACGTGAGAGCCAAAGGAGCCAAGAGACCTGGGTTGTAGGCCAGCTCTAGCCTAGCCCTAGCACTAGACTTTCCATTTGATGAGCATATTTTCCCCATCAGGACCTCACCCTCTAATGCTGAAAAATGGATGTGTTACCCAAAATGATTTCAATAGCTTTCTCTCATAGCCCACTGTTGTGTGCTTCCACCCACAAGTCAAAAGGTGTTCATGAAGGACATTTTTTGTAAGGTCCACTTCTGCAGCATATGGAAGTTCCCAGGTTGAATGTGAGCTGCAGCTGCTGACCTACACCACGACCACAACAACACCAGATCCAAGTTGCATCTTTGACATACACCATCGCTCACAAAAATGCTGGATCCTTAACCCACCAAGCAAGGCCAGGGACCAATCCACTTCCTCATAGATAGTAGTCAGGTTTGTAACTCCCAAAAGACAATCGTTTAAGAGTCTATAACATTTTTAGCTGAAATTATCATAGAATATATGGCTATAACTCAGCTACAGCCACATAGACACCTGATTCATACATTTTCTTTACATTAGTCAATTTGAGAAAAATGAGCATCTGGTGTCTTGGTAGCCATAGAGAAAGCATATGCCTCTTTCACAAGCCCTTTTATATTGGAAGTTTCTAAATCTTTGCTAGATTTGCTACCTAGAGTATTTTGAGGAGGTCACATCCTTTTGAAAATGCTTAAATGCTTAAAACAAAGCAACATTCTATTAAAATAAAGGCAATCCTGTTTAGATCAGAGGAATTTACCTCATTAGGATTTTAGAAAGTATCTTGAAGACAATAGCAAAAAGGAACACATAATACATTTAGCCTTGAAATGTGTTACAGGATTTCACAAAAAGTCCATTTAAACATTTAAATTGTTAGGGGGTTTGTAAGTTTTGTCAAAGATGTGGAAAAGACCACATTCAGAGGTTGGTATCTATAGGTTTGATCTTCCTACAGATATTTTAGCTTGGTTTGCATAGAATCCTGAAAATTCAAAAGTTTATTTAAAAAAAATGAATTTGGACTGGTCTTGGAAAATTGGAAGATTGGGCCTCACTGGCCCAGGTTCTGCAGCCCCTACTGTCCCATCCAGTGCATTTCTTTCATTCACATTACAGGAATTCAAGTTCACTCCCCATGTCTTAAACGAATAAGGAATAAAAATAAACAACTGAATTTTTATGAAGAGACAGAACACAGGAATTTCTCCTCTTTCATCATTTACGGCTGACTCTTTAGAGGTGAGAAATGAGAAATTTACAGGGGAAAATGCAGCAAGACCTCTCAGGATTACTTTGGCTTTTTGGAGTCTTTGTGGTTCCATACTAATTTTAGAATTTTTTTTCTATTTCTGTAAAAAAAAAAAAAAAAAATGCCATTGAAATTTTGATAGGAATTCCATTAAATCTAGACATTGCTTTGAGAATATCTTTTTTTAAAAAAACTTGTGATTCCTCACAAGAAATCCAGGAATTCATCCAAGAGGCTTAAATGATGGTCTAAGAAACATGAAGAACTAAGAAAAGCTCAAAAAGCTCTGAAATGAAAATGACACTACTGTGAAGCTGTTGCTTTCAAAAGGAAACCCAAGAACTGTCCCAGTTGCATTGATTCAGGCATTTGACTGTAGATCTAACCGAATAATTGACAAACAATAAAGTATGAATTAAAAGGTTTTCATCCACAAGCAGACTTCCAGATGAAGATAATGATTTTCATTTCTGCTCACAGTATCACCAGAAAAGAATGCATCTTCACAAAAGTTTTTAACATTGTTTGAAAGAGGACAAAGCTTTCTGAGAGAGTTTCTGCCTCCTAATTAAATTTGGTTAGAAACAAAGCACAGCACCACTGTGTTTGTATTTTAGGGAGTTAGGAAGAGGGACTTATGATTTCTGCCCTCAAAGAACTTGTGGCTTAGGGGGAAGAAAGGCATGCACATGAATAATTCTGATAAATGGTGGGGGGTGACGAGTGCAAAGCACTGCTGGAGTCTGATCACGAGGACAATGAGCCAGAGAGGGCGGCCTGTGAGCAGGTATTGTATAATAATTTGTCTTGTCCTGGGCTCTGGGTATGGAGGGTCCAAAACCCCTGTGATTTCTTGAGTGGGAATATCTTTGTTATTCATGAGCCCCTTGGGTTACTCCTGAGTTTAGGTTGAAGTAATGACTCAAGATGAGGCTCCTTACCAGAAAGATGGATTAGAGGGATGGGACTTTGAGCCACATGTGGGCTTTGAGGTGAGTTTAGTCATGTGGCCAGTAATTCAATCAAGCCTATGTAATGAAACCCCAATTAACTCTCCAGACACCAAAGAAGAAAGAGCTTCTTTGCTGCTGAACACATCAGTGTGCTGGAGGGTTGAGACTGAATATTAACTCAGGTAGTTAGTGTAGGAGCACGGGCTCAATACATTCCTTTGATATGGATATTGATTAACATTTGTGGCTTAAGGGCTCCAGGCAGTAACACCTCCACAGGCCCTGTTTTATTATAGGAAATGCAAACTCCCCATAGACTTTGTTTACTGTAGGAAATTGGAATTTCCAGTCCACTCCTCAACTGATAACAAAGGAATGAGAGGAATGATGACTTAATCTAAGGAAAGAAAAGGACAAAGAAACCATAAAATTTTGGGGACATTTCTGACCCTAAAAGCCCTATTGGACAAGGACTGATAGGTAATTGAACAAGGCCAATGGGCAAAAACCACGTCTTTCTGGACCCCACATTCGTACCCCCCCCCCATTTTTAAGGAATAAAAACCCCTAAAGGACAGTAGAGAAAGGGAGGCTTTTCTCCCGCCACCCCAGCTGTCCTGGGAGCTATTTGCTTCTCTTTAACAAAGACATTGCTGGCTTGCTGCCTGTGTGTTCACGGAATTCATTCTTTGACTGCCATGAACAAGAACCGGGATTCCAGGATCATCTTTCCAGTATCAGGGTGACATACTCTGATTTCATCGAGAAAGGACATGGAAATTCCATGTCTGGAACCCTCTCTTCATTTGGCTGGTTTTGGCATACATCTTTTATAATAAAACTGTAATTTTAAGTATAGTGCTTCCCTGATTTCTGAGTTATCCTAAGGAATAATCAAAACTGAAGGGTATGAGAACCCTAGAATTTATAGCCCAGTTGGTCAGAAATATGGTGGCCTGGGAACCCCTTAAGTGTGGCTGGTGTCTGATGCAAAGGCAATCTAGTTGAGGACCACACCCTTTACCTACTTTGGTCTACACTAACTTTGGGGTTTAGTGCCAGAATTGAACTTCAATACAATGGTATCAGGAAAGCTGATTGTTGGTAAGAGAATATTTTCTTTCCTTCTTTCTTTCTTTGTTTTTTTTAGGGCTGCACCTGTGGCATATGAAGGTTCCCAAGCTAGGGGTTGAATTGGAGCTACAGCTCTCAGCCTATACCATAGCCACAACAATGCCAGATCCAAGCCACATCAGCTTGCTGCAACGCTGGTTCCTTAACCTACTGAGTGAGGCCAGAGATTGAATCTGCATCCTCATGGATACTAGCCTAGTCAGATTCTTAATCTTGCTAGAGAGAGCATTTTCTAAACAGGCAGAAATGAGAAGGACAGGCACCAGGAAATAAATAACATTAAGAGTCTGCCAACTGGAGTTCCCATCATGGCTCAGTGGAAACAAATCTGACTTATAGGGTATAGGTTTGATACCTGCCATAGCTCAGTGGGTTAGGGATCCGGCATTGCCATGAGCTGTGGTGCATCTGGCAGATGCAGCTCAGATCTGGCATTGCTGTGGATGTGGCATAGGCTGGCAGCTACAGCTCCAATTTGCTCCCTAGCCCAGGAACTTCCATACGCGGCCCTAAAAAGACCAAAAAAAAAAAAAAAAAGAGTCTGCCAACAACCACCACAGAGCCATTGCTACTTATTAGGGATGACAAGTTGCTGTGTTTGGCAGTGGTGTGGAGAGCAGATAAGATAGCTCTTATCAGATAAGATAGCAGAAAAGAAAAGAAGCTGTAGGTTCACTGGAAAAGCCTGGAGAGAATGTTAAGATGATCAGATTTTACTATGAAGGCAAGAAAGGGTCACACACCATGATTTGATACTACTTTTTCCCATTATATAATATGTGTTTAATGTTGGAATTAAACGCCCATAATTTAATCATCTCGAGAAAAACCAAATAACATTTTGATGTTTTTTCTTTGAGTCAATTTCCTGAATATGTATGTATGTGTGTGTGTGTTTGGATCCAAATGTAAATATCTCTCTAATATATTTTCACTAAACCCTATTTTCCATACATTTATTTCTTTTGAGGTAAAATTGGTATATGATGTTATATTAGTTTCAGGTGTACAACAAAATAAATCAATATTTGTAGACACTACTAAGTGATCATCACAATAAGTCCAGTTAATATCCATTACCTTACAATTAACCCTTTTAAACATTTTTGCTCCTTCCGGCTCCTTCCTCTCTGATAAACACCAATTTATTCTCTGTATCTGTAAGTTTTGCTTTGTTTTCTTTCTTTTTGCTTGTTCTTGGTTTTGTTTTTTAGAGTCCACAAATCACTGTCCGGAGTTCCCATTGTGACTCAGTGGTTAACGAATCCAACTAGGAACCATGAGGTTGCAGGTTCAATCTCCGGCCTTGCTCAGTGGGTTAAGGATCCGGCATCACCTTGAACTGTGGTGTAGGTCTAAGATACGGCTCAGATCCTGCATTGCTGTGGCTCTGGCATAGGCTGACAGCTGTAGCTCCAATTAGACCCCTAGCCTGGGAACCTCCATATGCCATGGGTTTGGCCCTAGAAAAAGACAAAACAAACAAACAAACAAAAATCACTGTCCTAATTTCCTTCTGATCGATTTATTTTAATTAGCATAATGCCCTCAAGTTCCCTCCACCCATATTGTCACAAATGGCAAGATGCCCTCCTTAATCTGACAGATATAGATAGATAGATAGATAGATAGATATAATCACTTTTTCATTATCCATTCACCCTTCAATGGACACTTAGGTTGTTTCCATATCATAGCTATTGTAAATAATTCTGCAATAAACATAAGGGTACATATATATATCTTTTTGAATTTGAGTTGTAGTGTTCTTTGGATAAATACTCAGAAGTGAAATTGCCAGGTCATATAATTTAATTTTTTTGAGCAGCCTCCCTACCGTTTTCCATAGGGGTTGCACTAATTTACATTTCCACCAACAGTGCGTGAGGGCTCCCTTTTTTCCACAGTCTCCAATACTTGTTATTTCTTATCTTTTTTATTATAGCCATTCTGAAAGCTATGAGGTCATATCTTGTGGGCTTGATTTGAATTTCCCTGATGATAGGGATTTTGAGAATCATGTACCTGATGGCCATCTACATGCCTTCTTTGGAAAAATCTATATTCAGAAATTCCAACAGGCATGAGAAAAAATGTTCAACATTATTAATTATTAGAGAAATGCAAATCAAAACTACAAAGAGGTACCACCTCACACCAGTCAGAACGGCCATTGTTAATAAGTCAACAAATAACAAATGCTGGAGAGGGTGTGGAGATAAGGGTACCCTCCTTCACTGTTGGTGGGAAAGTAAATTGGTACAATCACTAGAGAGAAGAGTATGGAGGTACCTCAGAAAACTAAATATTGAACTGCCATATGACCCAGCAATCCCACTCCTGGGAAATTTTCATACAAAAAGATACATGCATCCCTGGAGTTCCCATCATGGCACAGAGGAAATGAATCTGACAAGAAATTATGAGGTTGCAGGTTTGATCCCTGACCTCACTCAGTGGGTTAAGGATCCAGCGATGCCATGAGCTGTGGTATAAATTGCAGACGTGGCTCAGATCTGGTGTTGCTGTGGCTCTGGTGTAGGCCAGCAGCTACAACTCCAATTAGACCCCTGGCCTGGGAAACTCCATATGCTGCAGGTGCAGCCCTAAAAGGAGAAAAGACAAAAAAAGAACAACAACAAAAAAATGAAGATACATGCATCCCTGTATTCATTGCAACACTATTCACAATAGCCAAGACGTTGAAACAACATAAATGTCCATCAACAGATGAATGCATTAAAATGAAGTACATATACACAATGGAGTACTACTCAGCCAGAATGAAATAATGCCATTTGCAGAAACACGTATGCAACTTGAGATTCTCATACTCAGTGAAGTAAGTCAGAAAGAGAAAGACAGATTCCATATATTACTTATATCTGCAATCTAAAATATGGCACAGATGAACCTATCTACAGAACCAAAACAGACTCACAGACATGGAGAACAGACTTGTAGTTGCCAAGGGGGAGGGGAAGGGAGGGGGAGGGAATAGGATGGACTGGGAGTTTGGGGTTCATAGATGCAAACTATTGCATTTTGAGTGGATGAGCAATGAGACTCTGCTGTATAGCACAGTGAACTATATCTAAACACTTTTGATGGAACATGATGGAGGATAATGTGAGAAAAAGAATATATATATTCATATACATATATTCTCATTCATATACATATACATATATTCTTATTCACATATATATATGAATGACTGTGTCACTTTGCTGTACAGCATAAAATGACATAACATTGTAAATTAACTGTAATAAAAAATTTTTTAATTAGCCATTAGTACCCCAGGCCAGCTGCCACCTTTCTCTGTTGCTTTCTTTGGGGTCTGTCTTTTATGCTATTAGGGTATGTGTATGTCTCTGTTGACCTCTCTCTCTTTCCCTTTCTTTTACAGGTTAATTAAGAAATAACACAAGCAGCCTGAAAAAGTCTAGGTAGAAAAAGAGTAATTGAGAGGAAAAAAGCATCATTGTAAAATATAAAAGGAAAAGAACTGATGCCAGTAAAAATAATATCAGCAAGAAAAAAAAAAGAAGAGAAAGAAATGTTGGTACTGACTATGATGCAAAGAAAACATATTCAGTGATTTCTAAGTGGTTTAATGGAGCTCATTTCAGAAAACATTTCATCGACCAAAATTTATCATTGCTACTAATAACGAATATTTAAATTTTTGTATTCAAAACAATCTTGAGGTTAAAGTGTAGGAGCAAAACCATCACCAAAAAAATATAAATAAATAAAAATCTTAAGGAAAAAAACACAATCACTGTTGCAAGACATGTTTTTATAATATTTTCTTAGCCTCTTTGCTGAAAACTCCGTCTTGTCCTTCGTTACTTTGTCCAGCCTGCTTGAGAAGCAGTCACAGTGATGGTAAATGACTTAAGCTTAAGAACAAAGACCTAAGGGCATGGGTTATTTGCGGGGTCAGCTGAATGAAGACATAATGCAATCGTCTAGGCGCACCGACCTGTGCAGATTGGCACGCCCTTTGCACAAGCATGATATGTCCTCTAAAGAATAAGAGAAAGAGGAACCTCAGGACCAAGTGGTTTAGGAGTGGTCGTTAACAGAATATGCATTAGAAAAGAGAACCAAGGTGCAAACCTAGGCACACAGGGTTGCCACAAATAAGGATGCCCTTTGCACAAGCACAGTGAGGATTCTCTGAAATGCTATGCATAGATTAGCATTCTCTGAAATGCTAATGATTCTTAAATGCCTAAAGTTTAGAGTAAAAAGTTTAACCATTTACCAGCTAAGTGACTTATAAAATAATAAAAAAAAAAACCCTATATCCTGCACCTACAACCCCCTTTTCTCTTGACATAATCCTCAAGAGCACAATAAAAGCAGTGTGGTTTCTTGAGGCAGGGCTCTTGGTCCCTGAGACCTTGAGTCCCCCGGTTCCCACCTTTACTTAAGACAAATGTCTCTGTGTCTTGTTTTATGTTAACTTTTTTCCCTTAAGTTCCATAGCACCCGTTCTTCAGCCCCATCCTGCTGAGCTGGTCTCAGCACAGCACCAGGTGAAAATGTCAAGAGTCAAACAGGAAAATATATGCCCTCTGGAACAGTTAGCATTAATATGACTGACAATACCAAATGTTGCTGAGTATGTGGAGCAACTAGAACTCTCATACACTGCTGGTGGGGATGTAACAGGGTGAAACTACTTGGGAAACCAGTTTGGAAGATGATTAAAATATTAAACTTGTACCTACTATGTGACCTAGTCATGCCATTTCTTGATATTTGCCCAAGAAAAATAAAAAAAGAAATATGTCCACACAAAGACTTTGATGTGAATGCCCACAGCAACTTTATTTGTAATAACCAAACCTGGAAACATCCCAAATATTCAGCAAGAGATGAGTGGAAAAGCAAATTCTAGTATATCCATACAATGGAATATAACTCAACAATAAAAAGTATAAACTATTGATATATGCAATTATGTAGCTGAATCTCAGAATAACTTTGCTGAATATAAACCAGACAACCAAACAGTACATAATGCTTAATTATAGCTATATAAAATCCTAGAAAATACAAATAAGTAGTGACAGAAACCAGGTGAATGGCTGACAATGGATGAGGGTGGTAGGGAGGGACTGAGAAAAATGAGAGGGATTATAAAGGAGGATAAAATTTTTTGGGTGATGAAAATACTTGTTATCTTGATTGTAGTTTCCAATTGTATGCTTTAAATGTGAGAAAAAAGACTGTATACATGTACGTGTAACTGGGTCACCATGCTGTACAGTAGAAAAAAAATAATGTATTGGGGAAATGAAAAAAAATTTTAATAAATAAATAAATAAATATGTACAGCATATTTCATGACTTATACTTCAGTAAATCTGTTTTTTGAAACTAGTAAAACATTGAATTTTTAATTACAGAAGATTTTCTTTTGGGAAAAAAAGAATGTTAAATCCTGGAATAAATATTTTATTTTATTATTAAAAAACATTTATTGTAGTTGATTTACAATGTTCTGTCAATTTCTGCTGTACTGAATAGTGACACATTTATGCATATATGTACATTTTTTTCTCACATTATCTTCCATCATGTTCCTGGAATAAATATTTTAGACACTGAAAGCTTTTCATAACCTCGGTTAACACTTTGCTGTGTACTCATTCACTTCAGGTTATTTTTTTATTTTTTATTTTTTTTGTCTTTATAGGGCCACACCCATGGCATATGGAGGTTCCCAGACTAGGGGTTTAATGCCAGATCAGAGCAGTGTCTGCAAATTACACCACAGCTCAAGGCAATGCTGGATCCTTAACCCACTGAGCAAGGCCAGGGATTGAACCTGCAACCCCATGGTTCCTAGTCGGATTCGTTTCCATGGTGCCATGACAGGAACTCCACTTCAGGTTATTTTTTATGAATATACTAACTTGCATTTTTATGATTACTGTTTTACAAATGGAATCATATTATGTATTCTGTTTTACATACTTTTTAAATTAACCAATAAAATTTAAATATCTTATTAAAAAAAAAGCAGAGAAAAATTACCCAGTACCCAAAACAATCAGATTTGCTTTCAGGATTTCAAACTATGGAGCTAGAAAGGCTAAGCCTGCTAGACATAGAGACAGACAGATACTGAAATGAAGCCATAAATCAACTTGAAATTAAAATAGAAAAAAATGCCAATCTCAGCAGCAACAAAAAGGAACAAGTACCTGGAAATAAACCTAACTACAAATATAGAATACCCTTGTGGAGAAAACTGTAAAATTTTATCAAGAACAACCAAAAAAAGAAAAAAGAAAAGAAATAAATGGGAGCTAAGTCAATTTTATGGATGGAATGTTTCAATATTGCAGAGTCTATTCTTTGCAAATTAATCTGTAGATTTAATAGACAAACCCAATCTTATAAGGTTTTTCAAGGAGCTTGACAAGATGACTAAAATTCAAATGGAAGAATAAACATGAAAAAAAAAAAGGATTTTCCCCACCCATTATTAAGACACTGCATAAAGATATAATTATTAAGCAAAGTCCTCCCCAGAATAAACAAACTGATAAATGGCATTGAATAAAGAATCCAGAAAATGATACATGGATACATGGAACTTAGTAAATGAGAAAGTTTTCTATCAAAACAGTGGAGGGATGGATAGATTATTCAACAAAGATGAAGCAATTTACTAGACATTAGGAAAAAAATTAATTTATCCTTTCCACAAACTGTTCAGATGAAGTACAGCTGTATTAAAGACACATATAAAAACAAACTATCAAAGGATGTTTAAAACATATATATACTGATTATTTTTAAGTAGAAAAGAACTTCTCATTTAGTCCACATACAGCAAGAGTTATAATCTAAAACTAAATGTATGATGACACAGATTGTTGTATATTCAAGAGGAGATGTTTATACCCAAAATGTGTAGAAAGTTCCTATCAAAAAAAAAAAAAAGACAATCTGTAAAATGATGGGGGGAAAGAAATATAAAGAAAAAAAAATCACAGAAAAGTAACACCAGATGGCTATTGATATGTGAAAAAATACCCAATCTCAATAGTAATTGGGGCAATGAAAATTAATGTAATAAAATAAGGGAGTTCCCATCATGGAGCAGTGGAAATGAATCCTACGAGGAACCATGAGGTTGTGGGTTCGATCCCTGGCCTCACTCAGTGGTTTAAGGATCTGGCATTGCCATGAGCTGTGGTGTAGTTCGAAAAGGTGGCTCAGATCTGGCGTCGCCAGGGCTGTGGCACAGTCTGTTGGCTACCGCTCTGATCAGAATGGCAAAATTAGAAGTCTGATAGAACTGTGTTGACAAGATTCAATGTTAGTGACAATGTAAACTGGTGCATATACACATCTTATATTTGTAGACATTGCTGATTACTCAGCATTCTGTTCCTTGATAGATGCTTCTTGGTATCACTCATGCATTTGAAAATTCAAGGCTAAACATGTTTATGGCAGTTTTGTTAGAAGTAGAAAAAATTTAGAAGTTATATACTCACCAATAGAGCAAATTGTGATATGGCTTAAGATGCTATGCAAAAATAAGCAGCAGTTTAAAAGACAGTAGAGCTTTGTGAGCTTGCACAGAAACATGTCAATGTATTTTGTTGAGCAGACTATGTAATATGATGCCTTTTCTAGAAAAGAATTAAAGATACTTTAGCATTTGCTAAATATATTTAAATGCATAGGAAAAAATTAAGGAAGAACCAAGGTTAAATTTATCATGCTAGTTTTATCTGAGTAGGGAAGGAGCAAACTATTGGAGAAGAAGGTTAAAGGTGAATTTAGCTTGATCTAAATTGTATTAAATTTTTTCAAAGAAAAAGGATTCTTACACTACTTTTGTAAACATTATTTTTTAAAAAAATCACTTGCAATTCATGCCAAGAAACATATGACTGCCTCATCACTCTAATTAGTCTTTGTAAGTATAAAAGGGGACACAAAATCCACAGAGGAATCTTCCCAGGCCTCAAAGAGGTGTGGGAGGAAGGCATGGAATGTACCATCAAGTCCCATCACTCCAGTAAAGACTAATGTGGGGGGTGGTTATTATTTTCTATTAGAGTCTTATGTAGCCCAGCTTTGAATGGGGATGGTTGAGAAGGCGGATGGGTGTGGAGGGAAAGGGTGTGGTGAAACCATGTACCACCCCCTGAGTCCTTATGTTTTGAAGTAAGTCTTTTCTTTTAGCCTCCAGGCCTCCCCTCAGTCTCAAAATCTGACTCCAGAGTAATTAGGTAATATTGTTACAGCTAAAAATTGTTAAAACACAGAGTTCCCAATCATGGCTCAGCAGAAATGAATCTGACTAGTATCCATGAGGAGGCATGTTTGATCCGTGGCCTTGCTGAGTGGGTAAATGATCCAGCAAGGCCATGAGCTGTGGTGTAGGTCGCAGATGTGGCTGCAATCCTGCATTGCTGTGGCAATGGCATAGGACAGCGGCTATAGATCCAATTCAACCCCTAGCCTGGGAACTTCCCTATGCTGCTGGTGTGGCCCTAAAAAGAGAAAAAAAAATTTTTTTTAAATAAAAACTAGTAGAAACAGTCTCCATTATGCTATGCTTTGGCCCACTAACTTAGTATTCATGTTTACTTTCTAGTTAGATTTATATTGTACCTAGTGTGTCTAGCTTTTCACAAATGATCCCTTCCTTGTTTAATTGTTTTCTTTTACTAATGGTTACTTTCTGGTTAAAGTTATATTGCACCTAGTGTTTTATTGCACCTAGTATTTTCTTTTTTTAATTGGAACATTCTATAACACCCCTTCCTGTAAGCAATCTTCATTCTAGAAGGTCAAGGAATGATAACCCTGAAAATAACCAGAAACAATCACCAGGCTGTTTGACATTGACCTCGATGACTCTGAAATGATCTATAGATGGAGAAGATTATAGATACTTTAATCTATAACCCTGCCTTTCAAACTAAACCTATAAGACCCCTTGCTATCCCCTCTCAAGACAGGACAAAGTTTTGATGCATTAGCCTGCTGTGGCCTCATTTTGCCTGGAAAAGCAATGAAGCTGTTCTTTGTGCTTCACCCAAAACACTATCTCCAAGACTTAATTGGTGCCACTGTACAGAGGCTAGTTTCAGCTACAGTGGCAGCACTGGGTATATTAGTAGTTTCAGCTACAGTGGCAGCACTGGGCATATTAGTTTTTTATTACTTCATAACAAATTGCCACAAACTTAGTGGCCTAAAAAATTACCACATAGTTTTTGAGGGTCAGAAATCTGGGTCCTCTATCTTCAAGGAGTGCCCTTGGCTGTGGCATCAACCTAGACTCAACTATGGAAGGCTCTGCTTCCAAGCTCTTGTGATTTTTGGCAGAACTCAGTCCTTCGCAGCTGAAGGACTGAGGGCCTCTTGTTCTCATCAGCTGTCACCTAGAGGTCATTACAGGCTGTCTGCCAGAAGCTGCCCTCATCTGCTAAAGGTCATTCACAGTTCTTTGTCTCTTGGGCTTTCCTAATATGGCCCCTTGCTTTCTCAAAGCCATCAATAGGGAGTGATACCAGCAAGATAGGGGCTTCCATATTATGTCACATAATCCCACATATTCCATCACTTTTACTATGTTCTGCTGATTAGGAGCAAGTTAGAAGTCACATCCACACTCAAGTTTGGGCGTGGGCATGGACACCAGAGGAGGAGATCATTGTGAGACTTTTTTTTTTCCCCGCACCAGTGGCTTTTGGAAGTTCCCAGGCCACGGATTGAATCTGAGCCACAGCTGCAAACTCTGCCTCAGCTGTGACAAGACTGGATCCTTAATCTACTACATGAGTTCAAGGATCAATCCTGCACCTCGGCAGATGCCAAATCCTTAACTTGCTGTGCCACACTTGGAACTCCTGGGAGCCATTTTTAAAGCAGCCTACACCTCATGGCTTCTCTTATTGATACTTTTGGAGGCAGGAGATAGGGACAACGAGTCTCTTATTTACTCTTCCTGAGGAAGGAGATAGGTGGGCTCTGGGATAAACATTTACAACCAGCCACATATCTATACCTCAAGATAAAAATAACAACAGGCACAACAAAAATAACTGGTGCTCATTATCTGCGAACTTGTTAAACAATGGTAATGACAGGATCAAAAGAAGGGCTGAGACCTGCTTGGGCAGAAGAACAAAGAGGTCATGTACTCCCCATCCTCAGATCAGCGAGACCCCCAACACCACAGGCACAGAGAGACCCCTCTGGGTCAGAAATGGAGGGGTTTGCTGGCCATAATAAGTCTAAATAACCTTCCCACCATGTTTTGCTCTGGACTTCATCTTGGCCAAAATATGTGCATGCACATCAGAGGAGGCCCCTGGGTCTGAGCAGGTGTGAAAGGTAAAACAAGATAGTGGGCGAAAGGAAGACAAAGACCCAGAAGAACTACCCCATAAAAGTGATTTAAGTCACCTCTCTGGCATGCTCCTCATTGAGGAGGACACCTGCACTCTCACTGCTTTGGGTGTGTATTACAGCTTTGCTTCTGCCTTAGATAAATAGACTAATTTGCTGTATTTCTATGCTCTCCCACATGTTGTACTGTGTTTCTGACAATAAAGTTTATGCCTATTTTTACAGTCTTTGCCTCCTTGAAACATTCTCGCTTTCAAAAGAGGGAAATAATCACGGCAATTTTGCTTTTAGCCTCTAAATACTCTAGTGGCTAGAATTCCTGGTTTTTCATCCAGGCTGTCCAGGTACAATACCTAAGCAGAGAATTAAGATTTTGCTTTTAGCCATCACCCACTGCTTCTCTCTGAAATCACTTATAGTCTTGGCCACCTTTTGTCCACTTTAGGGGAAAGTCTAAGTGGCTGACTCAGGCCTAGATAATCTGGTTTCTAAGAGCTTATTGCTACAGCTATTGGTACCAAGTATAAGCATTGGTTTAAAATCTGATCTATGGCCAGTGGGGACCTGCTGTAGGGCACAGAGAAATCTACCCAATATTCTGCAATAATCTATGTGGAAAAAGAATCTGAAAGATAATGGATATGTATATATGTATAATACTTTGTATAACATATGTATATATGTATAATCGCTTTGTTTTACAGCACAAATTATCACAATCTTGTAAATCAACTATATTTCAATAAAGCTTTAAAAAAGAAAAAAACAGGAGAAGTTCCTGTTGTAGCTCAGCAGAAACATATCTGACTAGGAACCATGAGGTTGTGGATTTGATCCCTGGCCTTGCTCAGTGGGTTAAAGATCCAGCATTGCCATGAGCTGTGGTGTAAGTGGCAGACATGGATCGGATCCCACATTGCCATGACTGTGGCGTAGGCTGGCAGCTGAGGTCCGATTAGACCCCTAGCCTGGGAACCTCCATATGCCATGGGTGCAGTCCTAAAAAGCAAAAAATAAATAAATAAATAAATTTTAAAAATGAATCTATAATTTAGAAGAGATGGGAAGAAAAATCGGTGAGCTAGGAGAAGATGCAAACGTCAGGAAGTAAAAGGAAGAGAGTTACAGAACACACAGCAGGAAATGCTTCAGACAGGATAAGTAAGAACTGAAATAAAATTACTTCATCGATGATGATTAAGAGGGTGTTTGGCAACTTTGAGGGAGTATTTTCACTAGGGTGGCATGGAGTATTTGTAACTGAGCAGGGACCTGTGGGGCTCCTGGGCACATGAGTTTTCTGTGTCCTCCATTTCCTGTTTTTAGGGAATAAGCCTCAGCCTCCACGACCTTCCCTGAGTTCCAAAGGGTAGTTGCTAATCAGGGAAGGGAGAGGATGCAGAGACCAGGGAGGAGCTGTCAAGAGACAATAGTGCCACCTTGGGGCAGGGTCCTGGTTCTTCCTCAAGGAATATACATAAAAATATCTTTGAGCCTTTCTGCAGAACTAAACCCCCCCACAAGTGGAAGAACTACTTGACCAAGCATGCTTCATTCCAGAAAGAAGGAAGGCCACCAGAACCACTCCTGGGGCTACAGCTTTGAGAAACAATGCAAGCTTACCTCTACCCTGATCCTTATCTTTGGCCATATTTTACACTCACCAAACTTTAGGTGGTTTTTTTTTTTTTTTTTGTCTTTTGTCTTTGTTGTTGTTGTTGTTGTTGTTGTTGCTATTTCTTGGGCCGCTCCCGCGGCATATAGAGGTTCCCAGGCTAGGGGTTGAATCGGAGCTGTAGCCACCGGCCTACGCCAGAGCCACAGCAACGCGGGATCCGAGCCGCGTCTGCAACCTACACCACAGCTCACGGCAACGCCAGATCGTTAACCCACTGAGCAAGGGCAGGGACCGAACCCGCAACCTCATGGTTCCTAGTCGGATTCCTTAACCACTGCGCCACGACGGGAACTCCATTTTTTTTTTTTTTTTTAAACTTTAGGTGGTTTTATAACCACCTCCTAATGTCTCCCAAGGGGAGAACAGTCTTTATTTAAGGCATTAGCTTGCTCTGGCCCCCTTTGCCTGGCAAAACAATAAAGCTATCTTTTTCTTCTTTACCCAAAACTCTGTCTCCTCATTTGTATTCAGCAATAAACAGAGGCCAAGTTTCCGCAACATATTTAGCAAATACCCTAGAGTCCATAAGTGGTAGCAAGTGTGTATTTCTCTTTTGCTTTGGTATAAAGGGAACCACAGAGATGGAATGATAGCTCTGATGAGGGAAAGTGTTCTTGCCTGCAAGAGGATAGGAGGGAAGCCTGATAAGGGTGGGAGGAGTGCTGGAATAGGAGATGGAAAAAGCCCTCACTGTGGGAGAGGTGCAGAGAAAGAGTGGGAAGGCTCTCTTCAGAGCAGTGTTCTCAGCCCTGGCTATGCATAGAACTGATACCAAAAAGATGATACCAGAATCCAGGTTCTTGTTCATGGCAGCTGAAGAATGAACTCAGGGAACACACAGCCATTAAGCAAGCAAAGTCTTTATTATAAAGAAAAGCAAATAGATCCCAGGGCTGCTGGGAGCGGGAAGAAGAGCCTCCTTCTCGATTGTCCTATAGGGATTTTTATCTCTTAAAAGTGGGGAGGGTGCCAAAGTGAGGGTCCAGAAAGATGTGGTCTTTTTCTTGCACTGGCCTTGCTCACTTACCCATATCAGCCCTTTTCCAACAGGGTCTTATGGATAGAAATGTCCCCTAAGTCTCATAGTTTCTTTGCCCTTTTCTTCCTGTAAACTGAGTCACAGGGAATTAGGGATTGACTAATGTCCATCTGGGCTTAGGTACACTCCCTATAGTAAAAATGCCTGTGGGAATGTTACTCCCTGGAGGCCTTAAGGCACAAATGTTAATCAGTGGCCACATCAAAGAATGTATCAAAGCCCATACTCCTACACTGACTACCTGAGTTATAATTCTGCCTCAGAATCACCCAGTAAAGCTGTGAAAAATACCAATGTCCCAGGGGGTTCCCATCATGGCATAGTGGAAACAAATCCAACTAGGAACCATGAAGTTGTGGGTTCGATCCCTGGCCTTTCTCAGTGGGTTAAGGATTCAGTGTTGCCATGAACTGTGGTGCAGACTGCAGACATGGCTCAGATCTGGCATTGATGTAGCTGTGGTGTAGACTGGCAGCTGTGGCTCCAATTAGACCTCTGGCCTGGGAACCTCCATAAGCCATGGGTGTGGCCCTGAAAAAACAAAAAGCCAAAAAACAAACAAAAAGCAATGTCCAAGCCTCCTTCTGGCTAATGTAATCAGAGTCTCTGTGGGGTGTGACTCAGGCACTGGGATATTTCCAGGTGCAGCCGTAGTGGGGAGGGGCAAGAGCTCTCCCAAAACAAAGGGAAGACAACATGCAATGTCAGCACATGTACACACATGCACTGTTCTGTAACAGTGTAACATAACCTGAACCCATGCATGCAAGCATATTTATAACTGTCCACTCAGAAATCACAGAATGTAGGGAGTTCCCGTCATGGCTCAGTGGTTATGAATCTGACTAGGTACCATGAGGTTGCAGGTTTGATCCCTGGCCTTGCTCAGTGGGTTAAGGATCCAGCGTTCCTCTGAGCTGAGGTGTAGGTTGCAGATGTGACTTGGATCCCATGTTGCTGTGGCTCTGATGTAAGCCTGCGACTACAGCTATGATTCAACCCTTAGCCTGGGAACCTCCATATGCCACAGGACCAGCCCAAGAAATGGTGAAAAGACCAAAAAAAAAAAAAAAAAAAGAAAAGAAAAGAAAAGAAATTACAGAATGTATGTTACCTTCTAAGGGGGCAAAGGGACCAAAGTATAAAAGAAAAAAATAACAGGTTATAGAAGACACTATGCCCCCACTATGTTCAGGGCTGAGCTTTTGGATATGAATCCACTCAGCCAGTGCTGGCATGAATAAACACTGCTTCCTGGCAAAAAGCCTTACTATCCTGTTTCTCTGTACATAAGTCCTGCAAAATTCCTTGAGGGCTCATCTGGGATTCGGAGACGGTGATTTCACCTCCTTTGTTGCCAGAGTGCAAGGGACGCAGGGAGAGGTGACCTCCCCTGGCACCAGAGGACTGATTGATCCTTAGGGGACTAGCCCACCTGGCATGCTGGGTGAGGACCCTGGGAGCACAATGGAATCCGGTAGGCCCAGGAAAAAGCCAAGGGAGCACCGCCCATCAGACTGGTAAGAACCTGGGTTCAATTTGGTGGCCTGCCCCTAAGAGGCAGAAAGGGAGCCTGATCACCTCCCAGAGTTGCCCTAGTCATCTCACAGGAGTTCTCATAGAGGAGACCTGAGACAAAACCAGAACTCCAAGGTGCCGGGTGCAGGTTGGAACTGTTGTATGAATGTGAGTGGATGAAGCAGTCGAAGGGAGAATTCTGACTCAACCAGGTGGGCTGCAGCGAGTGTTGAGTCTTGATCCATGGTTCCCTGGCGATTCTCATACAGCTTATGGTGGCTCTTTCTGGAGAGGTCCTGACATTGGCGTTTATACAGTCCCACCAATGCTAAGAGGCACCTGAAATATCTCCTCCAGGAGAGCAGCTGGAGACGGATGAAGCGATTGTTTACTACTCCCCTTTCCCTCCTTGTGTGTGACTGCCATCTTTTAGGGGGAGAAAATGGGTGGCAACAGAGTAAACATACCCCCTTAGAGTGTACGATAAAAAATTTCAAGGATATATTCAGGAGATTACGATACTAAGCTGACTCCTGGAAAACTCCAGACATTCTGTGAGATAGATTGGCCTTTATTTGGAGTGGGTTGGCCTTCCAGGGGTCACTAGATAAAGAACTAGTTAGCAAAGTGTTTAGAGTCATCACAGGTGACCCAGGGCACCCAGACCAATTCCCTTGCATTGACTGCTGGCAAGACATGGTCCTTTCTTGGCCACCTTGGCTTAAAGACTGTCTGGAAGAAAACTAAAATCATGATGGCTCAGATAACATCTCCCTCAAAATGCCAATGGGAATGCAAAAAGCCCATTTTATCTGAGGAACCAGAGGAAATTCCCCACCTTATGCACCATTGTACCCTCCACGCTGCCTGCACTTCCAGCAGCTGGGCCATATGGGAGGCAGCTGTCTCCTTGGGGAACAGCCCCTTCCCTGATGCACCTATGGCATCATCAGTAGCCAACTCTCTCAAGCCTCCAGGGTTAACCCCATATACTTCAGCAAGAAGGCAACCAAAAGCCAAGCCAGCAGAGACAGCCCCTCTCCACCACAGTGCCAGCGGGCCCTACAGATGCCACTGAGGGAAACCAGAGGGCCTACTTATTTTGATCAGGATGGTCAAATTCCAGGAGGCCAATGTGTTTTCTTGTACAAATCCTTCGCCACCACTGACCTCCTCAATTGGAAAAATCATACTCCCTCCTACACTGAAAAGCCCCAGGCATCATTCAAACCCACAAGCCTACCTGGACTCATTGCTATCAGCTTCTCCTGACTCTGTTTAACACTGAAGAATGGTGCTAAATTACTCAGGCAGCTTTAAAATGGTTAAAACACACACACCTTGGAAGGGACAGTAAACGCACAGGCTTGCACCCAGAGCCAGTTCCTCGAGGAAAAATCCCCAGTGGGACCCTAATAATGCCTGGGGATTTCAAATGCATGAGTGCCATCAAGAGGCTCTTTTAAACAACATGAAGGAAAAAGGCTATAAACATGTCAAAACCTCAGAGGTACTCCAGGGGCCTGTTGAGAGCCCAAGCCAATTCTATGAGAGGTTATACAAGGTATTCCATCGCTATACCCCCTTTGACCCAGAAACAGCTGAAAACCAGCAGATGGTCAATGCAGCCTTCTTAAGCAGGCACAAGGGGACGTCCAATGCAAGCTCTGGAAGTTAGAGGGCTTTGCAAGCATGAATGCTATTCAGCACCAGGGATAGCAACCAAAGTGTTCGTCAACAGTGACCAGGTGACACTAAAGGCTAAAAAAAACAAAGAAAATGCAAAAAGAAAGGCGAGCCTACTGGCCACTGCCTTGGTGAAGCAGATGGAAGGTGCCCCATGGGGCCAAGGCCAAGGCCAGAAAAGGGGTCAATCAGGAGGACCACCTCACCCAGGGCCAAACTGGGATGAAACCAATGTGCCTCCTGTCATCAGGAAGGCCACTGGAAAAATGACTGCCCCGAATTTTCGGATGATTCCCAATTGAGCCCCAAGAAGAGGGGAAGAGGCCAGGTGGTCTGGGGCTGATATCAGCCGGCTCAACAGCCACATGGGACCCCCAAAAATGGTTTTGTAGGGCTGGCCATTATGGGAAACTATGTGGAAAACTAAGGCACACTGGGCTCCATTCTGTTAGGCCCCCAAAAGCCTATGGTCCAAATGAATGTAGGGGGCTGGCCCATTGACTTCATGGTAGATACTGGGACAGAACGCTCAGTGGTAACTCAGTCAATGGGCCCACTCTCACAGAGACAAGCCACCATCATAGGGGCTACAGGCAACCGAACATGGCACTGCTTCCTGCTGCCTAGATGATGCGCTTTGTGGGGATATGAAGTCATTCATGAATTTCTATACCTCCATGACTGTCCTGTGATTCTGATGGAACAGGATCTGTTGGGAAAGCTAAAGGCCCAGACCTGTCCAGAAAACGTTACATACCTTGGCTTTCACCTATCCCAGGGGCAACGTCAACTAGGTCCCAAGAGAAAACAATCTGTCTGCTCAATCCTGGTTCTCTCCACCTGATGCTATGTTCAGAAATTTCTCGGGGCCACAGGTTTCTATAGGATCTGGATACCCAATTTCTCCATTTTGGCAAAACCCCTTTATGAGGCCACAAAAGCAGAGAGAATGGGAACCTTTCTTGTGGGAATGAATGCAACAAAAGTCTTTTGAAGAGATCAAGTGAGCCTTCACCAACGCACCTGGATTTGGACTCCCAGACACTGGGGTCACAGTGAGCTGTGGTGTAGGTTGCAGACACAGCTTGGATCTGGCGTTGCTGTGGCTCTGGCATAGGCCAGTGGCTATAGCTCCAATTCAACCCCTAGCCCGGGAACCTCCATATGCCACGGGAGCGGCCCAAGAAATGGCAAAAAGACAAAAAAAAAAAAAAAAAAAAAAAAAAATTACAGAATGTGTGTTACCTTTTAAGGGGGACAAAGGGACCAAAGTGTAAAAGAAAAAAATAACTGAGGGTTTAGAAGATGGTGCCCCACTATGTTCGGGGCTCAGCCTTTGGCTATGAATCCACTGAACCAGTGCCAGCACCAATAAACTTTGCTTCCTGGCAGAAAGGCTTGCTGTACTATTTCTCTGTACATAAGTCCTGCAACACAGCCAAGGGTTAAGAAGCACTCCCTTAGACAACTACATTGTCCCCTAGATTGATTGGAATGGATGGCATTTCTGACATTTAGAAACGGATATTTCAAGACAGAAGGCATTGATCTCTTTAATAAAGAAGACAAGGTCGTCGCTTAAGAACAAATGAGATAATGGCCACTTTGGAGCCAAAAAGAAAGTGCAAAAGGTTTAGAACAGCCATTAGGTTAAAAACAAATGTCCAAGGAAACAAATGTCTTTGTAGTGCTTCTGCTTATGTGCTGTTAGATCATGTAGTGACTAGAGCCCCAAATGAAATACAGCCACCGCAACTGGAAAACAATTCAATAGCTCATCATGTTTATAAAATTTAAAGCTTAAAAGCAGGGAAAGTAAAATGGATAAATCAACTTTGGAAAAAGATCACACAGAGGTTGGCATTAGCTGTGAGGATTAAACAGTAAGGCCGTGTAGCGTCTGCTCAAATGGTCATTTAAATATAATGCTTATTTTCTTTTAAAGAGTTCTGCAATTGAAATTACATTTCTATGTTACATCCTAATGAGAGAGTTTTGCTTCCTCTTCCATTTGTCATGAGACTTGAGGGTGCATAGATGGATGCAGAAAATATTGGTTAATTTGCCAGGCTCAAAAGAAGTAAAAACATAATTCTGTAAATTCAATTCGAAAATCTTCAGGGCTTGTGGCTCAATGGAAAAGAATGACTAGTATCCATAAGGATGTGGGTTTGATCCCTGGCTCCACTCAGTGGGTTAAGGATCCAGCATTACCATGAACTGTGGTGTAGTTTACAGACACGGCTCAGATCTGGCATTGCTGTGGCTGTGGTGTAGGCTGGTGGCTGCAACTCCTATTTGACCCCTAGTCCCCGAACTGCCATATGCCACAGGTGTTATGCTAAAAAAGAAAAAAATTTTTCATGACTTAAAAAATGAAGGAGAAGGACAAAAAGATTCAGCTCTTGACCATGAAAAACATTTAATCTAGCAGAGGGTTTGAAATATAACTGTAAAGTGAAGAGGGAGGTGCAGAGGAACAAATTAGAAGTATGAAATTAACAGATACAAATTACCATACTAAAAAAATAGAGAAGCAAAAAGAATTATATTGCATATTTTATAACAACCAATAATGGAATATAATCAGAAAATAACTGAATCACAATGTTGTACACCTGAAACTAATAAAAGGTTGTAAATCAACTTCAATAAAAATAATTTTAAAAATAAAATATATGGAGTTCCTCTTGTGGTTCATCTGGTTGTCTCTGAGGATAGGGGGTCAATACCTGGCCTCACACAGCAAGTAAAGGATCTAGTGTTACCACAAGCTGTGGTGTAGATTGCATATGCGGTTCAGATCCTGTGTTGCTGTGGCCCTGTTGTAGGCCAGCAGCTACTGCTCTGATTCAACCCCTAGCCTAGGAACTTCAATATGCTACAGAGGCAGCCATAAAAAGAAAAAAAGAAATAAAGTAGCAATATTTGGAGTGCTTCTTCAACCCTCTCCACATGCACCACCCGAGTCACTACACCCTCTTTCTCAAAGGCAACCATTACTCTGACTTGAACTCTGGTGTTTGAATTCTGTATAAATGGAATCATAGAATATCATTCCCTTGTCTTTGCTGTCCCTCACCCAATATTATCAAGATAGTAACTTAGAAGTGAAACCATTGGCCACAGAGTAGTTGCGTGTTTTCCTTCAATAAATACTAAGTTTTCCAGCACCAGTCAACACTCTCAGCAGGACCGGAGTGCTCCGTGATTCTGAAACTGACAGCACTAATGGCCTGAACCTAGGCAGAATCTGGACTGGGACTTGAACCCACAGTTTTAAATTAGAATCCCTCCCCTGGTGTCCGGACTTACTGAGGTTCAGATTCTTTATGCCTCCGCACAAGGAATTCAGAGAGAGACAAAGTGATAGGCAAGAAATAGGTTTATTGGAGTTCCCATTGTGGCGCAGTGGAAACAAATCTGACTAGTCACCATGAGGTTGCAGGTTCGATCACTGGCCTTGCTCAGTAGGTTAAGGATCCTGTGTTGCCAGGAGCTGTGGCCCTTAAAAAAAAAAAAAGGTTTATTAAGATAGGATGCTTGTGAAAGATGCAAATGGGCAGGCAAGGAGGCTCTGCCCCAAGGATCGGGTGGGCTACAGTTTTATCATCCAAGAGGAGTGGGGATGGGAAAAGAATGCCTTTTCCTCTTTCTTGAGTAGTAGCTCCTCCTTGGTATCTGGTATTCAAATCAGTGGAAGGGTGATCCTTAAGCTCCTGCCCTTGGTCTGAACCTGAATGCAGGTCTCATCCTGTCTTCCACCCAATGACCAGAGGCAAATCTCATGCCTCCACTAGTCAAGCAAGCATCCCTTGTCCTGATGGCTTTCTTGAGCAATTATTAACTTGATCTCCCCAAATTACCTAAGTTTCCCTCTCTATCTATGGTCCTTTACTGGGACTTCTACAACTACCTCTGCCTACTCCATCCCTATCAACTCCGTATCCTTCTCAAGCTGGTGACTTCTGTCAGTGTCAGTCTTTGATTTTTCTGTACTCCTAAGTCTATAGTGGCACCCACTGTGGTTCTAATCTCCATTTCATTTATTATAATGATGGAGAGCATGTTTTCATACATTTATTGGCCATTTGGTAATCGAGTTTTGTGACTCTTCTGTTCATATTTCTTGCCCATTTTTTTTCCATTAGTCTATCTCCCACTTATTGATTTGGAAGAAATCTTTATATATTCTGGAAATGTGCCCACTGTCAGTTATATACATTGTAAAAAAAAAAAAAAGAAAATCTCCCCTCCCTCTGTGGCTTGCCTTTTAATTCTTTTCTTCATGTATTTTGATGAAAATAGGTTCTTGATTTTAAATGCTATCCAGTGTATTGATTTTTCTTTGGGTCTTAAGAAAATTTTGCTGATCCCAAGGTTAAATTTAATTGTGTGTTCTAGAAAAGTCTCATATTCTAAAAAATCAAACTGTTAACCTGTCTGATTAGTGATTTCTCTGGCAAAACATCCCCATGGTTGTAGGTTTAGTTTTAAGCAAATGCTAGAGTGACTGTCCTGGTCTTGTAGTTTAGTGCTTAATGTCTTTTGTTTCTTTATTTTTTGTTTGTTTTTTTATTTGTTTTTAATGGCCACACCCCTGGCATGTGGAAGTTCCCAGGCTAGGGATCGAATGGGAGCTGTAGATGCTGGCCTACACCACAGACACAGCAAGGTGGGATACTTAACTCAACTGGTTGAGGCCAGGGATCGAATCCCCATCTTCGTGGATACTAGTCAGATTCATTACCACTGAGCACAAAGGGAACTCCTTAGTGTTTAACATTGTAAATGATAACCAAATATGAGGGGGAAATTCCAACTGAATATAGGTGTCAAGAAATTTACTTATACTAAGAAAACAGAAGGCAAGACAAGAAAAACAAATTCCTGAGAGAAGCACTGTAGGAGAATTCACCCTGATCTGAACCAAAGAAGCGTTTATTAGGAGTTCCCTGGTGGTCTAGCAGTTAAGGATTCAGTGTTGTTACTGCTGTGGCTTGGGATTTTGTGGGAGTTTTTAATACTTGAATAGAATTTATTTTATTTTTTAAATAATGACTTTTATTATAGCTGGTTTACAGTGTTCTGTCAATTTTCTACTCTCCAGCAAGGTGACCCAATACACATATACATTCCTTTTTCTCACATTATCATGCTCCATCATAAGTGACTAGTTATAGTTCCCTGTGCTATACAGCAGGATCTCATTGTTTAGCCATTCCAAAGGCAATAGTTTGCATCTATTAACTCCAAATTCCCAATCCATCCCACTCCTTCCCCCCACCTTGTCAACCACAGGTCTGTTCTCCAAGTCCATGATTTTCTTTTCTGTGCAAAGTTTCATTTGTTCAATATATTAGATTCCAGATATAAGTGATATCATATTTGTCATTCTTTTTCTGACTTATTTCACTCAGGATGAGAGTCTCTAGTTCCATCTATGTTGCTGCAAAAGGCATTATTTTGTTCTTTTTGAAGTCTGAGTAGTAGTCCATTGTGTATATATATCACATCTTCCTAATCAAATCATCTGTCAGTGGACATTTGGGTTGTTTCCATGTCTTGGCTATTGTGAATAGTGCTGCGATGAACATGCAGGTGCATGTGTCTTTTTCAAGGAAAGTTTTGTCCAGATATATGCCCAAGAGTGGGGTTGCTGGGTCATATGGAAGTTCTATGTATAGTTTTCTAAGGTACCTCCAATACTGTTTTCCATAGTGTTTGTACCAATTTACACTCCCCCCAAGACTGCAGGAGGGTTCTCTTTTCTCCACACCCTCTCCAGATTTTGTTATCTGTGGACTTATTAATGATGGCCATTCTGACTGGTGTGAGGTGGTATTTGATTTGTATTTCTCTAATAATCAGTGATGTTGAGCATTTTTTCATGTGCTTGATGGCCATCTGTATATCTTCTTTGGAGAAATGTCTATTCAGGTCTTTTGCCAATTTTTCTGTTAGGTTTTTGGCTTTTTTGCTCTTGAATTGTATAAGTTGTTTGTATATTTTAGAGATTAAACTTTTGTCAGTTGCATCATTTGAAACTATTTCCTTCCATTCTGTAAGTTGCCTTTTTTTTTTTTTTATGATTTCCTTTGCTGTGCAAAAGCTTGTGAGTTTGATTAGGTCCCATTGGTTTATTTTTGCTTTTATTTCTATTGCTTTGGGAGACTTACCTGAGAAAATATTTTTAAGTTTGATGTCAGAGAATGTTTTGCCTATGTTCTCTTCTAGGAGTTTAATGGTGTCTTGTCTTACATTTAAGTCTTTAAGCCATTTTGAGTTTATTTTTGTGCATGGTGTGAGGGTGTGTTCCAGTTTCATTGATTTACATGTAGCTGTCCAGTTTTCCCAACAACCCTTGCTGAAAAGACTGTCTTTTTCCCATTTTATGTTCTTGCCTCCTTTGTCAAAGATTAATTGACCATAGGTGTTTGGGTTTATTTCTGGGTTCTCCATTCTATTCCATTGGTCTGTCTGTCTGTCTGTTTTGGTGCCAGTACCACACCATCTTGATGACTGTGGCTTTGTAATATTGCCTGAAGTCTGGGAGAGAGATGCCTTGTACTTGGTTTTCGTTCCTCAGGCAATTCTGGGTCTTATGTGGTTCCATATAAATTTTTGCATAGTTTGTTCTAGTTCTGTGAAAAATGTCTTGGGTAATTTGATAGGGATTGCATTGACTCTGTAGATTGCTTTGGGTAGTATGGCCATTTTTATGATATTAATTTTTCCAACCCAGGAGCATGGAATATCTTCTAGTTCTTTGAATCCTCTTTAATTTCCTCGGTTAATGTTTTATAGTTCCCAGCATATAAGTTTTTCACCTCCTTGGTCAGGTTTATTCCCAGGTATTTGATTTTTTGGGTGCAATTTTATTTTATTTATTTATTTAGTCTTTTCTAGGGTCGCACCTGCAGCATATGGAGGTTTCCAGGCTAGGGGTCAAGTCAGAGCTGTAGTTGCAAGCCTACACCACAGCCAGATCTGAGCCATGTTTACAGCCTACACCGCAGGTCACGGCAAAGCTGGATCCTCAACCCACTGAGTGAGGCCTGGGATCGAACCCACAACCTCATGGTTACTAGTCAGGTTCGTTAACCACTGCGCCACGACAGGAACTCCATGGGGTGCAATTTTAAAATGTATTGTATTTTTATATTCTGTTTCTGATATTTCATTGTTAGTATAAAAAATGAGACTGATTCCTCGAATGTTAATCTTATATCTTGCTACTTTGCTGAAATTGTTGATCAGTTCAAGCAGTTTTGGGGTTGGGTCCTCAGAGTTTTCTATATGTAGTATCATGTCATCTGCATGCAGTAACAGTTTTACCTCTTCTCCTCCTATTTGGATGCTTTTTATTTCTTTTGTTTGTCTGATTGCTGTAGCTAGGACTTCCAACACTATGTTGAATAACAGCGGTGAGAGTGGACATCCTTATCTTGTTCCAGATTTTAGTGGGAAGGCTTTCAGCTTTTCTCTATTCCCTCTATATCCACTTTGGTAAGTGTCACGAGACATGTTTCTACACTACTTTCTTAGCCTCTTTGCTGAGAATTCTATCTTGTCCTGCTTTACTTTACCCCATCTTCCTGCTTGAAAAATTGTCACAGTGATGGCCAATGACTTAAGCTTAAGAACAAAGACCTAAATGCATAAGTTATTCATAGGGTCAGCTGAATGAGGACTTAATGCATTGGTCTAGGCACTCAGGACCTGTGCAGATTGGCATGCTGTTTGCACAGCATGATACGTCCTCAAGAATAAAAGAGGAGCCCCATAGCCCCAAGGGGTTTATGAGGGGTCATTAGCTGGATATGCATTAGCAAAGAAGAACTGAGGTGCAAACCTAGGCACCCAGGGTTGCTGCAGATAGGCACACTGTCTGCAGAAACTCAATGGTGATTCTCTAGATGTTATGCATAAATAGCTGACACCAAGCTTCCTCAAATGCTAATGATTGTTAAATGCCTAAAGGTCAGAGTTAAAGCTTAATCAGCAACCAGCTATGTGACTTTTAAAATAACTTAAAAAAAAAAAAAAAAAACCTATATCCTGCACCTACAACCCTCTTCCTCATGTGACATAATCCTAAAAAACACAATAAAAGCAGTGTGGTTTCTTAAGGCAGTGCTCTTGGTCCCTGAGACCTTGAGTCCCCCGGTTCCCACCTTTACTTAAGATAAATGTCTCTGTGTCTTGTTTTATGTTAACTTTTTTCCTTAAGTTTCACAGCACCTGTTCTTCAGCCCCATCCTGCTGAGGTGGTCTCTGCAGGTAAGAGTTTTTATCATAAGTGGATGTTGGACTGTGTCAAATGCTTTTTCTGTATCCATTGAGATGATCTTGTGGTTTTGGACTTTTCTTTTGTTAATGTGATGTTTGATGTTGATTGATTTGCATATGCCGAACCATCATTGTGAGCCTGGAATGAATCCCAGTTGGTCATGGCGTACGATCTATTTTATGTGTTGTTGGACTCCATTGGCTAAAATTTTGTTGAGAATTTTTGCATCTATATTCATCAAAGATATTGGGCGATAGTTTTCTGTTTTGGTGGTATCTTTGTGCCGTTTTGGTATTAGGGTGATGGTGGCATCATAGAATGTTTTTGGGAGTATTCCTTCTTCTTCAACCTTTTAGAAAAGTTTAAGGAGGATGGGTATAAATTCCTCATTGAATGTTTGGTAGATTCCGCCTGTGAAGCCATCTAGTCCTAGACTTTTATTTGTAGGGAGTGTTTTTATGACATATTCAATTTCATTTCTAGTGATCCATCTGTTCAGTTGATCTAATTTCTTCTTGATTCAGTTTTGGCAGTTGTAGGTCTCTTGAAAGTTGTCCATTTCTTCTAGGTTGTCAAATTTGTGGCAGACAATTGTTCATTGTATTGCCATATGGTTTTTTGTATTTCTGTAGTATCTGATGTGATTTCTCCTTTTTCATTACTTTTCTTTTCCTTTTTTTTTTTTTTTTTCTTTGTCTTCTTAGGGCTATACCTGCAGCATATGGAGGTTCCCAGGCTAGGGGTCAAATTGGAGCTGTAACTGCTGGCATACATTGGAGCCACAGCAACATGGGATCTGAGGCACATCTCCAGCCTACATCACAGCTCAGGGCAATGCCAGATCCTCAACCCATGGATGCCAGTCAGTTTCGTTAACAACTTAGCCACGATGGGAAGTCCTCCTTTTTCATTTCTTATTTTGTTTACTTGGGTTTTTTCTCTCCTCTTCTTGGTGAGTCTGGCCAGAAGTTTGTCAATTTTATTTATCTTTTCAAAGAACAAGTCTTGGTTTTATTGATTTGTTCTATTGTTTTTTGAATCTCTATTTTATTGATCTTCTCTGATCATTATGATTTCCTTCCTTCTGCTGACTTTAGGTTTTTCTTGTTCTTCTTTTTCTAATTCATTTAGGGGGTGGGTTAGGTTGTTGATTTGAGATTTTTCTTCTTTTTTGAGGAAGGCCTGTGTTGCTATGAGCTTGCCTCTGAGCACTGCTTTTGTGGCATCCCATAGATTTGGAGTGGTTGTGTCTTAATTATCATTTGTCTCAAGGTATTTTTTAATTTCCTTCTTGATTTCCTCATTGACCCACTGGTTTTTGGAAGCATGTTTAGTCTCCGTGTGGTTAGTTTTTTCTCATTTCTCTTCCTGTGGTTGATTTCTAGTTTCATGCCATTGTGGTCAGAGAGGATACTTGAAATAATTTCTATACTCTTAAATTTGTTGAGGTTAGCTTCATGATCAATCCTTGAGAATGTTCCATGTGCACTTGAGCAGAATGTGTATTCTGATTGTTTTGGGTGTAATGTCTTGAAAATGTCAATTAAGTCTAACTTTTCTATTGTGTCATTTAGGATCTCTGTTGCCTTATTGATTTTCTGTCTAGAGGATCTGTCCGTTGATGCAAGTGAGGTGTTAAAAGTCCCCTACTATGATTGTATTCACATCAATTTCTCCTTTTATGTCTGTTAGTATTTGTTGGAGGTATCTGGGTGCTACTATACTAGGGGCATATATCTTGACCATTGTAATATCCTCTTCTTGAATAATAGATCTTTTTATAATTAAATAGTGTCTTTCTTTGTCTTTCTTTATGGCCTTAGTTTTAAAGTCTATTTTGTCTGATATGATCATTGCAACTCCTGGTTTCCTGTCTTGTCCATTGGCATGAGATATCTTTTCCCATCCCCTCACTTTCAATCTACATGTGTCCTTTGCCCTGAGGTGGGTGTCCTTTGCCCTAAGGTGGGTCTCTTGGAGGCAGCAGATTGAAGGTTTTCACTTTTTTATCCAATCTGCCACTCTGGGTCTTTTGATTGGAGCATTCAGTCCATTGACATTTAAGGTAATTATTGATAAGTATGTATTTATTGCCATTTTAAACCTTGTTTTCCAGTTGATTCTTTATTTCTCTTTTCTTCTTTTTTTTTTTGGTTGGATGGTTTTCATTTATTTTATGCTGAGTACTTTTCAGTTTTTGTGAATGTAATATTTGGTTTTTATTTGTGGTTTCCCTGTTTTTTAAATATGTTAACCCCTTCCTGTATCTGCTTGCCTGATAGTCATATAGGCTCAAATACATTATTAAATTAAAAAAAAAGAAATCTATATTTTCTTATTTTCCTTCCCCACATTCTATGATTTTGAAGGCTTTTTTTAACATCTTCATGTTTACATCTGTATGCTGGCCTGTTTAAGTGATTGTTATCCAATTGTGGTTTCCTCCGTCCTACTTCTTCTTACTTCTTCTTCTTCTTTTTTTTTTTTATTTAGAGAAGCCCTTTCAGTATTTCTTTTAGAGTGGGTTTCATATTGCTATACTCTTTTCACTTTTGTTTGCTGGGGAAATTCTTTATTTTCCCTTCTATTTTAGATGATATTCTTGCTGGATAGAGTATTCTAGGTTGCAGATTTTTTCCTTTCAGTCTTTAAATATATATCTTGCCACTACCTTTAAATATATATCTTTAAATATATCTTGCCACTCCCTTCTGGCCTGTTTCTGTAGAGAAATCAGCTGATAAGCCTTATAGGGTTCCCTTATAATTAACGCTTTGCTTATCTCTTTGCTGCCTTTAGAATCCTCTCTTTTATTTGACTTTTGCCTTTTTTATTATAATATGTTTTAGTGTGGGCTTATTTGGGTTCAACTTGTTTGGGGCCCTCTATGCTTCCTGTATCTTGATATCGGTATCCTTTAGATTTGGAAAGTTTTCAGCCATAATTTCTTCAAACATATTTTCAATCCCCTCTTTTTCTTTTCCTTCTGGAATTTCTATTATGCTTAGATTGGCCTGCTTTATATTATCCTATAAATCTCTTATATCACTTTCATGTTTTTTCATTTGATTTTCTGTCTACTGTCCTGATTGTGTGATTTCCATTATTGTATCTTCCAAGTCAATAATTCATTCCTCTGCATTATTCATTGTGCTCTTCAGTGTCTTTGGATCAGTTTGCATTTCTGCAAATGAATTTTCTAATTTTTCTATGTTCCCACATATATTTTCTAGTTCATTTCTAAAGGAATCTGTATTACTGTTCAAATCTGCTCTTAATTCAGCCTTAATTTGTTCAGTATTTTCACTACCTCCCTTTTGAACTCAGTGTCTGTCAGACTGCAGATGTCTGTTTCATTGTTTGCTGCTTCATGTGAATTCTGTTCTTTTAACTGGGAATAGTTCCTGAGCCTCTTCATCTTGCTTATATTTTTCTTTTTCTGTGAGTTTAGGGAAGCCAAACTATGGTCTTAGAGGGCTACTTCTATGCAAGAGCAACCCTTTGTATTTTGTGGGGAGTTACTATTTATTTTTGGCATGGGAGTTTGAATATTTGCTATCTCTTTTCTTGGTGTGAACAGGCTGTTATCCCCAGGGTGCTGAGTGTGTTTCCAAGAAGTAGGAGGCAATGGATAGGGCTAATAGTCAGTGCCTGGTGGCTGAGCTCTTAATAGCAGCAAGGACCTGCAGGAAAGTGGCACAGGCTACTCCTAGCTGTAGGGCCCTGGGAAGTGGTAATGAGCCTAGGCAGATTTACAAGGTGTGCTGTGGCCTGTGTTTGATCCTGGGCCTGGGAACTTCTGCATGCTGTGGGTGTGGCCAATAAATAAATAAATAAATAATACAAAAATAAAGTCTTTTATATGTACTTTTCCTTTCTTTAGTTAATTTTGAACTATTAAACAGTGTGTATCTACAAGCCTTTTTTTTGGTCTATTTTCTTATGCCCATCTTTTAACTGCCTTCAGACATCACATGACTAAGCCATAAGTTCTTGAATAACAATCACTTCTGCTCAAACTATAAATTGCTATAATTTTTCAGGGGCTAAGTGTTGTAAACATGTCTTGACAGTAGTCTGCTTTTTTTTCATATATTGACAAACTATTTTTCCTGCCCTGAATGCTTATTGGAGTTTTTTATTTGATATTAAATTTGAAAGATTTCACCACACTACAACTGTATTGGGGACATTCTTTGTTGAATTTCACCTGGAACATAGTGAACAGTTTTGGTCTATGAACAGTCAACTGAAAAAATAAAAATAAAAAACTGCACAGCGTGAGAGTTGTGTTTCAGTTTTATTTAGGGAATTACTAAGTACTCTAGCCTGGAAGACAGGTCCTTAGAGAGCTGTGAGCTGCCAAGGGATAAGGGGGGAGGTCAGCATATGCATATGAAAAAAATGTTTTTTCTACCATGATCACAATCCCATGCAGAGTTTAAAAATTAATCCAGGATTTCCCTGGGGGCCTAGCAGTTACGAATTTGGCATTGTCACTGCTGTGGCATGGGTTCTATCCCTGGTCCTGGAACCTCTGCATGCCACAGGCTCAGCCAAAAAAAATACCAAATTTTCAGAGTTCCCACTGTGGCTCAGTGAGTTAAGAACCCACATGGTCTCTCTGAGGATGCCAGTTCGATCCCTGGCCTCACTCAGTGGGTTAAGGATCTGGGTTGCCACAAGCTACAGTGTGGGTAGCAGATGTGTTTCAGATCCCGAGTTATTATGGCTGTGGTGTAGGCTGGCAGCTGCAGCTCTGTTTTGACCCCTAGACTGGGAACTTTCATTTGCTGTGGGTCATGGCCCTAAAAAACAAAATGAATAAATAAATAAATAAATAAATAAAAGCAAAAGAAAAGCAGAAAGAGAGGTAAAGAGATACCCACCTTGGCACAACAGAGACATAATGGATGAAGCCACTAGAAAGGAGGACAGGAACAGATTTTAAAGATCACTAAAGTAAAAGCAAAAATAAAGTAAAAATACCCATTTGATCTTTTTCAGAAAAGGCAAAATCCATCACAATAGCAAAAATCTCCAAAACATTGCTGCATTATCAAAGGTGATAAAGCCATTTGAAAAACAAGTGTTTTATTAGCAGACAGTTAAGCTACATAATTGCTGAAATATTTGATTTACTAAAGCTAAAATTCAGAGAATGAATGAAAGGTGGTTTAAGAATATGAAAGCATAGAGTTCTCATCATGGCTCGGTGGAAAAGAATCTGAAGACCCAAGTTTGGTCCCTGGCCTCGATCAGTGGGTTAAGGATCCAGCGTTGCTGTGGGTATGGAGTAGGCCAGTAGCTACAGCTCCTATTCAACCCCTAACCTAGGAACATTCATATGCCATGGTGCAGCCCTAAAAAGACAAAAAAAAAAAAAAAAAAAAAAAAAAGAATATAAAAGCATAAAGAAAAATACATATGAACTATCTAAAGGATGAAAACTTTGATCCCCAGCCCATCATAGTGGGTTAGAAGATCCAGCATTGCTGCACCTATGGCATGAGTGGCTCAGATCTTATCCCTGGCCCAGGAACTCTGTATGCTGCAGTCTCACCCAAAACAAAACAAAACAAAAAAATTAAAATGCAAAAACAAAAATTATATTACACTGAAATATATAAAGCAATACTCATATATATATATGAATTCTTCAGCATTAGAGGATTAACATCTCTCAGTCTTCGATGGAATAAGAGGGCAAAAATAAACAAGATGTAGAATATCTTTTCTACTTTTTAGGGCCAGACCTGCAGCATATGGAAGTTCTCAGATTAGGGTTTGAATCGGAAGCTACAGCTGCTGGCCTACACCACAGCGATAGCAATGCCAGATCCTTAACCCACTGAGCAAGGCCAGGGGTCCAACCAGCATCCTCATGGGTACTAGTCAGGTTCATAACCCACTAAACTACAACAGGAACTCACAGTTGTAGAATATCCTTTTTTCTTTCTTTCTTTTTTTTTTCTGTCTTTTTGCCTTTTCTAGGACTGCTCCCTCGGCATATGGAGGTTCCCAGGCTAGGGGTTGAATCAGAGCTGCGGCGGCTGACCTATGCCAGAGCCACAGCAATGCCAGATCCGAGCTGCGTCTGCAACCTACACCACAGCTCACAGCAATGCCAGATCCTTAACCCACTGAGCAAGGCCAGGGATCGAACCCGCAACCTCATGGTTCCTAGTCGGATTCGTTAACCACTGCGCCACCAAGGGAACTCTAAGTTGCAGAATATGTTAATGATAGTGTATAGCGTTGTGTTCAAGGTGGTGGTGTAGAGAAATCCAGTACTCACCTCCTCCCTCGGAAACACCAAATTAGCTATGAAACAACTTTCTCTGAAAAGAAACCTAAAAACTAGTAGAGCAACCCTCTCACACTGGGAAAAGGAGAAGAAAAGCACACTGAAGGTGCAGGAGAGGCTGAGACACCCTCTCACCATAAATCCTGCCCCCAGCACTCGAGAGAACTCAACACCTGGAGCTTCTCCCCAGAGGGAAGGGCTCCTGCCCCACCTCAGACACCCCCATTTTTAAGGCCAGCACCTGAGAATTGAGCCACCAAACATCAAGCTTTGAAATCCAGCTGGGCTTGTGTCCAGGAGACCCATGGAGCTGTGGTGAGCTGAGAAATGGCCCTTCAAGGGCCCCCACACAGACTCATCTACCCCAGGGCAGCACAGGCAGCCCTTTGAAAAGCACCAGGACCTACCTCATGGGAAGAGACCTGTTTCCTAGGTTTAGAGCCTTGGTCTGAGGGCCTGCAGGGGTGCTTGCTGGGGCAGAGGCCGTGGGTGCCATCTTCCTGCTTACCCCCTGCCTTGCTACAGACTGCAGGCATCGTCTTCTTTTTCCTTTCTTTTTGTTTTCTTTTCCTTTAAAAAAAAAAAAAGAAAAAAAGTATTTTTCTGAAGTTCCCATCATGGTGCAGTGGAAACGAATCCAACTAGGAACGGTGAGGTTGCAGGTTCGATCCCTGGCCTCGCTCAGTGGGTTAAGGGTCCGGAGTTGCCTTGAGCTGTGGTGTAGGTCACAGATGCTGCTCAGATCTGGCGTTGCTATGGCTCTGGTGTAGGCCAGCAGCAACAGCTCCGATTATACCCCTAGCCTGGGAACCTTCATATGCTGCAGGTGCGGCCCTAAAAAGACAAAATACCAAAAAAAAAAAGTATTTTTCTTTTTTCCTTCTTTTCCCAGTGGGTGTGTTTCCTGAATTTGGCCCCTGTCTGCTCATGCTGAATTGAAGTGCAGAGACAGAATTTGGGGTAAAGGTGAAAAAATTAGCTTTATTGCTTTGCCAGGCAAAGAATTTTGAGGAGTTTTTCAGCAAAAAGGAGGAAAAACAGGTCTTCAGATAGGAAACAGGATTGGGACAAACATGCAGTCTTTCTCTGGGGGAAATCTTCGTCATCAAAGCTGGAGTCAGGAGATCTCAATTTGTTCATCATGGTTTTCTGGGTTATTGCATACAATTACAGTACTTGCAAAAAGGGCATAGTGATCAGAGATTAGAACAAAAAACTAGGAAATGTCCTGAAACCATCATATACTAATATTCTTTAACCCACAGGCAATTGTCCTCAGGGTGCCTAAGCTTTAGCTTATCGGTGATTGTGTTTAGGGTGCAATTAAGCCGGGGGAAAGACAAGGAAGGACTCTAAGCTGTTAAATTTTAATGTATTCATTTCGGAAAGAAGCATAAGGAATATAACTTTTCTCTTAGGTGTATAAGATGCTTGTATTATTATGTGTATTCCTTGAGAGGGAACCAGGATCCTGCCCCAAGGCTGTAGTATTGTTTCTTGACTGGTCCTCTCTTGTCTTTCCACCCTCTTCCTTTCATCATCAACAACTGTCTGGACCTGTCCCTAGGAACTCAGGGAATGTCATGGTGGCTGAATGAGGCCCATTTCCTAAGAACAAGAAGTGGGGAACACAGAAAGGCTCTTGCGCCCAGGATCCTCATAGGGCAGTGCCTGGTTTCAGGTGCAAATTTTGCACACTGCCCTCAGCCTTGCTCTGGCCAGTGGCCATCATTTTCCTGCCCTGCTCTGCCATGCTTCAGAGTGCCAGTCTCCCAGACGGGAGCTTCCATACTGGTGCCCAAGTTTTCATGTTTGGTGTGCAGTTTGTGCCTCTGCCACCCAAGGGATGCCTCTTGATCACCTGGCTCTGGAGGCCAAGGACTTGCAATCACAGATGCCAAGGGTCTATAACAATCAAAGAGAGTTCCTGCCAACGACCACCCCAGGGCACAGCACAGACAGCTTTGAAATGGATTTTGGCACCTGCCATCTGCCTCTACCTGCAATTCAACTGGATTGAACCATGAGCCACTGAAGCTGCCAACCCACAACACTCCCTGAGCAAAGCTCGGGGTGGAGACCAGGAGTGAGGCACTCTGTACTCTGGGAAAATGGCAAGAACCGGTCTTCAGATGGTTAGATATTTTTAGGAGAAAATTCTATGTGTGCAATTCTTTTTTTTTTAGGTCTTTTTGCCTTTTCTAGGGCTGCTCCCACGGCATATGGAGGTTCCCAGGCTAGGGGTCAAATCGGAACCATAGCCGCCAGCCTACGCCAGAGCCACAGCAACGCCAGATCTGAGCCACATTTGCAACCTACACCACAGCTCACAGCAACGCTGGATCCTTAACCCACTGAGCAAGGCCAGGGACCGAACCTGCCACCTCATGGTTCCTAGTCGGATTTGTTAACCACTGCACCATGACGGGAACTCCAGTGCCCAATTCTTGCATCTCCTTGTATCTAGAAAAACACTCTGATCCTTCATGGCCATGTCTGCCCCCTGTGATTAATAATAACCTTCACGATACCAGCAGCAAAATTTTGTAAAATGTGAGCATGGCTACATCCCCTTCCCCTCCCCTTTCTCATATACGCTGATATCATTTCCCCTGCGTCTTTGGAGCAGTATTTCAGAGCTCTCTGAAATACTGCAGCCTGGGCTGTGGTTAAGCCAACAAAACAAAGGCTATCACAGTCATCTGTGAACGCAGCCACCCTAAGGATGGACGACCAGCTGAGTCCTGAAGGAACTCAGGAAGGAAACAAAGAATACCTGCCATCTAGTAGCCCTCAGACAGCAGCCACGCCTAACCTGGCGCCCTGAGGAAACTCAGGGCTGTGCAAATATAGGATACTGGCCCTGATAGCTGATGTACATATCAAAGGAATGATTTCAGTGAGCCCAGACCTTTGCATCTTCCCATAGAAAGGTGCTGAATTCTTTAACTTGAGATAGCTGGTTTCTATCATTTTTCATTCCTACTACCTGCCCTTATCCTGACTCCCCACGCCTCCTTAGAGCAGTTTCTCAGGGCTACCTGAGATGCTGTCACCTGGGCTTAGGCCCTAATTTTGCCCCGGATAAAACTTAACGTATACTTTTTTATTTTATTTTATTTTTATTTTTAGGCCGGCACCCATGGCATATCAAAGTTCCCAGGCTCGGGGTAAAATCGGAGCTGCAGCTGCCAGTCTATACCACAGCTCATGGCAATGCTGGATCCTTAATCCAGTGAGCAAGGCCAGGGATTGAACCTGCATCTTCATGGTTACTAGCCAGATTTGCTACCTTTGAGCCGCAGTGGGAACTCCAGACTCTCAACTTTTAAGTTGTGCATTCTTTTTAAGTTGACACAGCAGACTGAAATGTACCCCTGGTCCTTCTGAGAAAGAGGCCAATTTCCTGGTCCAGGAGGTTGGCCTGAGGGGCAGACTTCTGACTTGGCACTGTTACAGGGGTCCCTGGAGGTACTCTCAGGGAGTGAAAGCCCTTGGGCTGTGCTCTACTTCTGCCTTGCTCCAGCTGCCAGCATCTTCCAGAAAGGAGCTTATTTCCTTCTCTGGTGCCCTGGTTTTTGTGGCTTTTACCTAGGGGCACCTGTTCATTAGTGGCCAGTGGGGCTTACACTCCTGGATCCCACAAGACTGGAATTTATCTCAGAGAGATGGCAGTGAGTGAGGACTTGAAATAAGATCTTAATTTCTCTGCTCAGGAATTGAACCTGGGCAGCCTGGGTGAAAACCAGGAATCCAAGCCATTAGACTAACTAGAGGCTAGAAGCAGAATTGCCATGATTCTTGACGCCTGTTGAAAGCAAGAATGTTTCAGGAGGAAAGACTATAAAAACAGGTATAAAGTTTATTGTTAGAAGCACAGTACGACCTGTGGGAGAGAAAGTAGTCTATTTATCTGAGGCAGGAGCAAAGCAGTAACACACACCCAAAGAAGGAGTGTGTGTGGGTGTGAGTATCCCCCTGAATGAAGATCACGCCAGAGAGGTGACCTAAGTCACTTACATAGGACAGTTTTTCTGGGTCTTTGTCTTCCTTTGGCCAATTATCTTGTTTTATCTTTCACACCAGACCAGACCCAGGGCCCTCCTCTGGCGTGCGTGCACATCTTTTGGCCAAGTTGGATTCCAAAGCAAGGCATGGTGGGAAGGTTATCCAGATTTATTACAGCCTTGCACCCCCTCCCTTTCTTACCAAGAGGGGTCTCTCTGTGCATGCGTGGTTGGTGTCCCCCACCCTGAGGATGGGAAGTATGTGACCTCTTGGTCTTTTGTCCAAGCAGGGCTCAGCCCCTCTTTTGATCCTTTTATTACCATTGTTCAACAAGTTCACAGATGACAAGTGCCAATTATTTGCAGCTGGATGTAAATGTTTATCCCACTTATCTCCTGCCTCAGGAACTGTAAACAAGAGGCTAGTTGCAAATGTCTACCCCCAGCCCCCCTGCCTCAGAACAAGTACGATAGAGTGCTTGATCAGCTCTAGCCCCCAAGGCACAGCAAGAGGTGACAGACCCAGATCCCAGGCTTCTGTGAAAGAGGCCCATTCAGTGCATCCTCCTAGTCACAGCTATAGCCTGAGGGGAGGCTCTGAATTAAACACAGAGCTAAGCGCTGGCTGCAAGTCTTTCCAGAGATGACAGATGATCAGCGCTCTTCTCACGGTCTCCTTCTTCCATGCTCCAGGGCACTAGCATCTCTCAGAGGGGAGATCTTACATGGGTCTGCTGCTCCCATTTGGTGGCTGCTGCCCAAGGGACACCCTTCAATCCCCTGGCTTTGATGGCCAGAGCATCTAGAGTGCTTGGGTCCCATGGAACTGTAACAATTGGAGAGACATTTCACACAAGACTAGCACCCCACAGGGCACTGCACAGTGGACTGAAACACACATCACCACGTGTTTCAGGAGGGAGCCTACTTGCTCGTCCTGGATCTTTGCCCTTCAAGGCAGGCTTCAGGTCTTGCACGCCTCTAGAGTCTGCACACATATGCTCAGGGACCATAGCCTTGGGACTAACCTCAAGCTTTCTCCCAACCACAACTCACTGTATGTCCCAGAAAGGAACACGTCTGGAGACCAATGTTGGTGACTGCCACCAAGGGTCACTTCCAGATCACCTGGCACGGCAGCCCTGTGAGACAAACACTTCTCTGGGGTCCTGTGTTTGGTACAGAGCTGGAAAGTCAGGCCTGTGCAGGTCACGTTTCTCTCCCACTGCATTTTCTACCTTGTTGTTATCATGCACGCAAACCTGAGCTCAGCCCGAGAACTGGGCTTTCCAGTTCCAGGAGGTGCATGATTGACCCTTGGAAGAAAGATGCAGTCGACCTTGCATAGAAGAGACCTCTTGTTGAAAAACTATGGTTTCCAAAGGAGACATTTTGGGGGTGGGGGGAGTGCTGGGGTTGTGGGATGGAAATCCTACAAAATTGGATTGTGATGATCATGGTACAACTCTAAATGTAATAAAATCATTGAGTAATTAAAAAAAAAAAAGAGAGAAAAGAAAAAGAAAAGACTTCTTGGAGTTCCCATTGTGGCTCAATGGATTATGAACCCACCTAGGATCCACGAGGATGAAGGTTCGATCCCTAGCCTTACTCAGTGGGTTAAGGATCTCTTGTTGCCATGAGCTTGTGTTGCAGGTTGCAGGTGAGACTTGGATCTGGCATTGCTGTGGCTGTGGTGTAGGCTAGCAGTTGCAGCTCCTAACCCCTAGCCTGGGAACTTCCTTATGCCATGAGTGCAACCCAAAAAAGCCCAAAAAAAAAAAAAAAAAAAAGACTTCTCTTATGTGTTCCCTTATCACTCCCCTCAACCAAAGATCTGTGTCCTTAAATAAACCTTAAACTCAACAAACGCTAGTGGAGGTTCAGGCTTCTTAGCAGCAAGAAGGAAGAGTTGAGAGTTCCCCATCCCCTGTACCACACCATATGGTAGCAACACAGGCAACAGCCAAACTCCTAAACTATAGGAAAGTCACAAGCACCAACAATCAGCCTGCAGCCCAGCATGGCTGGATCAGCACTGGCTGCCAATATCTCCTCTGCACAGTGGCCTGAGCTAAGGAAGGTCAAGCATGCCATCTGCCTGATCTTGGAGAGACAGCAGTGAGTGATGGCTTGAAGTGAGATCCTAATTCTCTGCTCAGGAATTGAACCTGGGCAGCCTGGATGAAAAACCAGGAATCCTAGCCGCTAGACCAGCTAGAGGCTAGAAGCTGATTTGCCCTTATTCTTTCCCCCTGTGGAAAATGAGAATGTTTCAAGGAGGAAAAAAACTGTAAAAACAGGTACAGAGTTTATTGTTAGAGCCAGAGTACGATGTGCAGGAGAGCACACAGAGAAGCAGTTTGTTTATTTAAGTCAGAAGCAAGTCTGACTCCTAAAGAGGAGCATGAGTGCAGGCATCCCCCTGAGTGAGCGTCACACCAGAGAGGTAATTTAACTCACTTCTTCCAGGTCTTTGTTTTCCTTTGGCCAGTTACCTTGTTTTATTTCTCACACCTGACCAGACACTGGACCGTCTCCCATATTTGTGTGCATTTTTTTTGGCAAAGATGGTTTCCTGAGCAAATGCTTCTGGGACAGGATCAGGACTTGCTATGGCCTGGGGCCCCCTCCCTTTCTGACCCCTAGGAGTCTTTCGGTGCATGTGTAGTTGGATAGGTCTCCTTGACCCCAGGAGTGATTGATGCGGTCGTCTTATCTTTTACCCCAGCAGAGCTCAGCTCTTGCAATTAACTTTCTCCTGGATGTGTCAGAGGCTCAATGTACTTGGCCTGACAAGTCCCAGCTGTTCTCAGCCCAGGGGCCCATCTACCTCCTACCTCATGCCTACCTTCACCCCAAATCTCTGCCCTCAGTAACAAACAATCCTAATAAAGCTAATTGTTAGCAGTGGATGCTATCATTGCACATTAAAATCACAAGCTCGGGAGTTCCCGTCCTGGCGCAGTGGTTAACGAATCCGACTAGGAACCATGAGGTTGTGGGTTCGGTCCCTGCCCTTGATCAGTGGGTTAACGATCCGGCGTTGCCGTGAGCTGTGGTGTAGGTTGCAGACGCGGCTCGGATCCTGCGTTGCTGTGGCTCTGGTGTAGGCCGGTGGCTACAGCTCCGATTCACCCCCTAGCCTGGGAACCTCCATGTGCCTCGGGAGCGGCCCAAGAAATGGCAAAAAGGCAAAAAAAATAAATAAATAAAAAATAAAATCACAAGCTCCACTACACTTCAGTAAAATGCAAAATAAAATAACAAGCAAAAGACTTCAAATTCTATAAGTTGTCAGCCTCCACAAATCATAAAAATCAAATTTCATCACCCCTTTCCACCCAAAATCTTGGGTGTTTTAGGAAGAAGCCCCATGTTATTGTTTTGTTCATCCCTGACTTGTAGAAAAAAGACCACTAGAGATAGAGTCCAGTAGTTCTAAAAATGGAGGTGAGAGTTCCCTCTGTGTCACAGTGGGTTAAGGATCCAGCATGGCTGCAGCTCTGGCAAAGGTTGCAGCTCCGGCTCGGATTTGATCCCTAGTCTGGGAAATTCCATAGGCTGTGCAGGTTGGCTGAAAACAATTTAAAAAATAAAAACTGGGGGCGATGAAAGGCAGACCACTTTGAAATTCAGAAAGGAGGAGCAGAAAGGGGCCTCTGTCTCTGCCATCAGACACCTTCTCTGTCTTTTCCTTTAAGACCCACTGATAACTCGGCCCAAGAGTCTGGCCCATGCCAGGCTTCCAGATGAGCTCTGGTTGTTCTCAGAAAAGCTTGGCATCTCGGGAAGGGGGAGAAGGGAGCAGAGAGGCCAGTCCACCCCACCCCTGTGCCCAGCACACGCACCTCTAGTCCCCATCAAAACCAGAAGGAAGGAAATTGCAAGCTCAGAAGTCACTGTGCATTCCCCAGAAAGAAGACGAGAGTCTGAATTGGCAAAGCAGTTTAATTACCTCCCTTTTAAATTAAGCCTTGATCAAGTTTACTGACATTCTGGGAGTAGCAATTTAAACTACCTCTAATTACAGAGCACGAAAATCGTAGCAAAGCTGATGAGAACGTGGCCCTCACAGCCATTTGATGTCCCCAGGACTCAGAGGGACAGGTTCTCACCATGTCCACCAGGCTCCAGGGAAGGAATTAGGTTTTAAGGGCTGATGTCCTCAGACAGCTGGATTAGAGACATGGCCACATGGCTGGAACATGAGTGTGTGAGGAAGCCAGGCTGTGGGGAGGGCTGTGAGTGAGAAGAAGCACTGGATTTATGCCACTGGAGGAAATTCAGAGGTTAAAGGCCAGCAACAGGGTGGGTGTTGAAACTGACAGCACTTATGACTCGAACCCAGCCAGGACCCAGATTGGGATTTGAACCTACGGTTTGAAATTAGAATCACTCACCCGGTGTCTGGACTTACGGAGTTTCAGGTTCTTTGTGCCTCAGCGCAGAAAGAATTCAGCAAGAGACAAAGTGATAAGCAAGAGATTTATTAAAACCAAGCACTTGTGAGAGATGCAAGCGGGCAGGCGAGGAGGCTCTGCCCTGAGGAGTAGGCGGGCCACAGTTTTACACTCCAAGGGAAGTGGGGGTGGGAAAAGATCTCGTCCTCTTTCTTGGAGTAGTTGTTCCTCCTTAGTATCCAGCAAGAGCGTATTTGACCCTAGAAGGCAAAACTAGGACTGTATGGTGCTTATTCAAGTCAGCAGAAGGGTGGTCCTTAAACTCCTGCCCTTGGCCTGAACCTGAGCACAGGTCTCACCCCACACAATGACCCAAGGCATATCTCTCGCCTCCACTAGTCCAGCAAGGCTGCCCCATTCCGATGCCTTTCTTGAGCAATCACTAACTTACACTGGTCTCCCAAGATTCCCTAGTGTCCCTCTCTACCTGTGGTCCCTTCTTGGGACTTCTACAACTACCTGTGTAACCATCCTATCCACCCCTATCAGTGTGACTGAAGACCCTGCAATGAAGGAGTAATTGCAGGAGAAAATGTCCCGATGAAAAGGAAGAAAGGAGAGACCCCGGCCGTGATGACTAAGCAAAACCCAGCCAACTGCCCCTTCCCCACCCCCCCATATCTGCTTCTGCAAACTTGTTTCCGCATCTTATTCCTTTGCCAGTTCTCACTCTGGTCCGCCAAGCACGGACCCAGAAGAACTAGCCCATAAAAGCCTTGTGAAACCCCTCTTCGGGGCTCAGACTCTAGAGAGTGATCTTCTCTGAGCCCGCCAGCGTAATAAACCTGAGTTCTCCAGCTCTCCGAGCGCTCGCTTGGTTTCTTGCCGGGTAAGAGAGCTGATACGCTACAGCCACAGGGCTGTCGCCAGAGCTGATATGCTGCGGTGCAGGGCTGCTGGGCAGCTGCCGTAACATAGTGACAGTGACAGTGACAAAGCTTGAGTGGCTTTGAGGGGAGGGAGCATTGAGGACAGCAAGAGGGCACAAGGAAATTAGTTAGGAAGCTACTGGAATGCCTTGATGCAGGGGAGTGGCAGGAAGGACGGCAAAAAATGAAGTTGAGATGAGGGAGAAGAATTGATAGGACTGGGGTATGGTAGGGAATGAACCAGAAAGAAAAATATCACACACCCCAATGGCTTAGATGGCATACTACTTAGCAATAAAAAAAAGGAAAGGACACCAATATCCACAGTAACATGGGTGAGTCATAAATCAGTTACATTAAGGAGTCCCCTCGTGGCTCAGCAGTTAGCAAGCCCAACCAGCATCCATGAGGACACGGGTTCGATCCCTGGCCTTGCTCAGTGGGTTAAGGATCCAGCGTTGCTGTGGCTGTGGCGTAGGCCAGCAGCTATGGCTCTGATTTGACCCCTAGCCTGGGAACCTCCAAATGCCATGGGTGAGGCCCTAAAAAGACAAAAGACAAAAAAATAAATAAGTATGTTACATGAAGTGAAAGATGACTCAAAAGCCTACAGAGCATGTGAGTCCATTTATATGATGTTCTGGAAAAGGGGCAACTTTAGGGACAGAAAATGGATGAGTGGTTTCCAGGAGCCGGACTTGGGGCTCAGTGTGACTACAAAGGCATGAGGGAAGGTTTAGGGGTGGTGGAACTACTCTGTATCCAGATTATGGAAGTGGTTGCACCACGGTAAGCAGTTATCAACACCCTAGGCATCTGCGATAGAGAACGCTGGGGGATGGGCAGGCAGAAGAGGACATCTGTCGGGAAATGCTGAATTTGAGCTGAATGGAGTCAGTAAGCAGCTGGATGCATGCGTGCGGAGAGCTGGTCGGGGAGGTTGGGAGCCAGAACCGTGCGGGCAGCCATCTACTCAAGGGTGTGTGTGTGTGTTGGGTGTGTATTAGCAAGGGTAGGAGGGCTGGCTTTGGAAGAGGGAGGGGACTTGCATGGTGAGGTGTCCACCTGCAGGATGTGATTCTAGGGGTCTTCCCTCCAATTCCTTCCCAGAAACATCTCCATCCGATGCTTGAATTTAACTTTATTTGTTTATTTATTTGTCCTTTTAGGGCCACACTCAAGGCATATGGAGGTTCCCAAGCTAGGGGTCAAACTGGAGCTACAGCTACAGGGCTACACCACAGCCACAGCAACGCTAGATCTTCAACACGTCTGCAACTTACACCACAGCTCACGGCAACGCTGGAACCTTAACCCACTGAGCAAGGCCAGGGACTGAACCCGAGTCCTCATGGATCCTAGTTGGGTTCATTACCACTAACCCACAATGGGAACTCCCAAGAATTTAACTTTATTTCACCCCTTAGCTTCATTAAAAGTGAGTGCTCCAGGAAGGGTAACACAATGAGAAAAACCCAAATCTGATTAAGGGTCACCTAACATAAATGACCTGAAGGCAGATCTAAGAGCTGCCTTAGCATTTAGGATGGGGTCCTTAAAGACAAAGAGCACAGTTCTCAAAAATGTCTGTGTAGTGTGATGTGTTACTTTCCCCAAACACTGGAAAATAGAAGCTCTCTCTCCCCATGAAATACCTATTAACCTCTGACAGTGGGTTCTTCCAAACAGTAGCTTGGAAAAATTCTGCCCTGGCCTGAAGGATTGAGCCTTGGCAGCATTCCCAGTGTGATCTCAAGAGGGACTGCAGTGAGCAACGGCCTGGGGTCAGATCTTAATTTTCCACTCAGGAATTGAACCTGGGGCAGCCGGGGGGGGGGGGGGGTGTGGGGGACTAGGCATCCTAACCACTAGGCTAATTGGAGGCTAGAAGCAGAATTGTCCTGATTCTTTCCCACTGTTTCCCAAAGTAAGAATGTTTCAAGGAAGTAAAGACTGTGAAAATGGTTATAAAGTTTATTGTTAGGTCTCAGTACAACAGGTGGGAGGGTACATGGAGAGGGAGTTTATTTAAGTAATACACACCCAAAATAGGAGTGCAGGTGCGGGCATCCCCCTGAGTAAGGAGCATACCAGAGAGGTGATTTAACTCATATAGCACCGTACTTCTGGGTCTTTGTTTACCTTTGGCCAATTATCTTGTTTTATTTCTCACACCTGACTGGACACGGGACCCTCTCTGATACGCATGCGCATATTTTGGCAAAGATGGACTCCAGAGCAAAGGGTGCCAGGATGGTATCAGGACTTATTATCGCCCCCTCCCTCTTTCTGACCCCTAGGAATCTTACTGCATACGTGTATTTGGGGAGAGCTCCTTGACCTCAGGAGTGACTGACGTGGTCCTCTTATCTTTCTGCTCCAGCAGAGCACAGCTCCTGCAATTAACTTTCCCCTTGACCTGTCAAAGAGACACAAGGCCCAGTTCACTCGGCCTGAAAAGTTCCCAGCTATTCTCAGCCCAGGGGCCCATCTACCTCCTACTGCACGTGGAGCCACAGTGCTGGGAGGAGCAAGGATGCATTCAGGACCCAGAGGTCCAGCCTGGTATCTGGAACCGCACGCCTCTGCCCAAAGCCCAGCTAAGGCCACGGAGGGAGAGGGAGGCAGCTCCCACCAAAGCCTGTCCTGGAATCCCAGCACCAACCTCAAAGTACGTGGTAAGAATTAAAGTCACAAAAGGGTCAATGGCTGTTGTTTCTTTCCCTCCTTTCTTAGTGGTTTCCTCCTAGGGGGCTATAACGACATTGGACTAAGCTGGATGGTGTGAAGCAGTGGGGACAGGGCACTAGTGACTCCTGCACATGAGGCAGCTGCGGGTGTCATCCTTGTACCAACTAATAACTGATACACTCCTGTTACTGTTAACTTTGCTTTTGAAAAATTGGAGTATAGTTCATTTATAATGTTGGGATAATGTCAGGATATAGCAAAGTGATTCAGTTATATATTCTTTTTCAGATTATTTCCATTATAGGTTATTATAAGGTACTGAATATAGATCCCTGTGCTATAGAGTAGGACATTTTTATCTATTTATATATAGTATATATTTTAATCCCAAACTCCTAACGTATCCCCTCTTCCTCACTGGTAACCATAAATTACCAGGGGGACAGAGAGGAGCCTTGGGGAGGGTGTTCAGAGGACCTGGCATGGGGGCTTGGCCCACGAGAACCTCGGGTTCTGAGAGCGCCCATGGTGAACACCAGGCAGGGGGCCTGGGCCTGGGCCGGGTCCTCGGGCAGTGGGAGGCCACAGCAGGGGACTCATCACATGAGCTTGAGCCACAAAATTGCCATTAGTGTAGGTCAATAAGTGGCCAACTTGGCAGTCTGATATGGATGAATATTTCCAAAGAAAATTTCTGCAGGTGTCTTCCGTCTTCAACTCCAAGTTTTACTACTTATTATGGATCTTTGATTCTGGCGACTAAAAAAAAAAAAATCACAACCTGAAAGTCGAGCGTTAAGTTTCATTTGGGGTGAAATTAGGACTTAAGCCTGGGAGACAGCATCTCAGGGAGCCCTGAGAAACAGCTCCAAGGTGGTGAGGGGGGCAGCTAGGGATGTAGGAGTTTTTGCAACCAAGAGAAGGTAGTAGGAAAAAAGGTTTTCGGATAACTGGATTTACAGAAAAACAGTTTCTGTGGGAAGATGTAAAGGTCTGGGCTTACTGGAATCACTCCTTTGTCCTGCACCTCAGCTGTGGGCCAGTCGTTGTGCCTTCCGAGTTCCCTCAGGGCTCACTGGCCCACCCTTGGGGGTGGCTGTTCTCACAGACGGCTGTGACATCTTTTGTTGTGCCCACTCACTACAGCCCGGGAGGCAGGATTTCAGACAGCTCTTTCCAAAGAGGAAAGGGGAGAGAGCAAGATCTGAGTCCTAAAGGGGACGAGGGAGGTGCCTGCCGCCTTGCACACATTTGGCACAAGTTTGCTGGTGGTCTTGTGAAGGTTGTTCCTAGTCACAGCCAACAGGCATCACTGACGGAGGGTTTTTCTAGATATGAGGAGAGGCATACCATTTAGGCTCATAAAATCTTCTCCTAAAAATATCTAACTGTCTGAACATCTGTTCTTCCAGTTTCCCCAGAGCACAGAGTGCCCCGCTCCTGGTCTCCACCCTGAACTTTGCAGGCTGGCAGCTGCAGTGGCTCATGTTGTGCTCCAGGTAGAGGCTGATGGCAGCGGCCAAACTGCAGTTCACAACTCCAAGGTGTTACCTCATTTCCTCTCACAGGCCAACCAAGCTTTGGTGCCAAGAGAATGAGAGCGAGAAAGAGACAGAGACAGAGAGACAGAGAGAGACAGAAAGGCAGAGAGAGAGAGAGAGACAGAGACAGAGAGACAGAGAGAGACAGAAAGACAGAGAGAGAGAGACAGAGACAGAGACAGAGAGACAGAGAGAGACAGAAAGACGGAGAAAGAGAGAGAGACAGAGAGAGGGACAGAGACAGAGGCAGAGATAGAGAGACAGAGGGAGATGGAGACAGAGACGGGTAGAGAGATAGACAGAGAGGGAGACATAGACCGACAGGGACAGAGAGACAGGTAGACTGAGATAGGGAGAGAAATAGAGATAGGAGAGACACAAACAGAGGCCCTCTGGATGGCTCACTCCCCACCCCCCACCCCCACCCCCACCCTCACTCTCATTCACCCTCCCCCACCCCCCACCCCAACAGCTAGCCAGGCCCCTGGTAGGCGAGGTTCCCCAGGGAGGATCCGCTCCCCATGCTGCTCCCCACCCTGGGTGCCCACAGACAGTCTTCTGCCTGGGGTTGATGAGGACACGGGAAATGTGGGGGGAGTCCTGAGATCCTCAAGAAATGCACTGAGTGACTCCCCCCCAGCCCAGCCCGCACTGCCCCGGGTCAGGGGCCTCAGTGCCTGTGAGCCTGGAATCCAGGTCACGGCTCCCCTGGACATCATCGCTGGCCTGGAACTTCCCCCTTTCATCCTGCCAGCCCATGCAGAGCAAGGAACAGGAAGGTCACATAAACCAAATCCAGCCACCGGGGCATAACCAGAAATGCGTGATGAGCAAAGACCAGCAGGTCATGAAGCAGCCTTTCCGGGGAGCTGTTTGGACAAAGCAGATGGGCCTGTCAAGCCCACGGTGCGCCGAAGCTGGAGGGACAGGGGCTCAGAGCCCAGCGGAGGGTGTTGGGGGAGACCCCAGGACCGCTGGAGGGGGAGTTGGACTGGTCCCACCGCAGACCCTCTGCGATTCCCGGGCACGTAGTGTAGGCAGTTCAACCTAAGCCCCGCGTGCCTGGTGCCCACATTGAAGTCATCCTTCCCAAAGGACCCGAGTCCACCGTGCATTTAAGCACCACCCTCCTCCGTCTCTGACCACCCTGATCTCTGGCCATCCTCTCTGTGATATCTGGCCCCCCAGGTCTTGTTTTCATCAAAAGTCTTGCTGCCTCAGTTGAGACGGAATCCTGCTCATGCCTGGTGTTTCCACGTAGTAACTTTCCATCCACTGACCGTCTCTGTCCTTGGCTGTAAATTCCCATCTGAGCTCAATGAATGCCGCCGGCTGGAGCCCCATCTCTGTCCCTGCCAAAAAATCCCGAGGCAGGGGTCACCACATCCACCGTGATGGCCCTGAATAAAGTCTGCCTTGCCATTTTAACAAGTGACAGTTTAACTTTTCTTTTTCTCTTTTTACAGCCACACCCGCAGCATACGGAAGTTCCAGCAGGGGGGCTATGGGTTGAATCGGAGCTGCAGCTGCAGGTCTACACCACAGCCACAGCCATGCCAGATCCAAGGGGTATATGCAACCTATACCACAGTTCATGGCAACACAGGATTCTTAACCCACTGAGTGAGGCCAGGGATCGAACTCGCATCCTCATGGATACAAGTGAGGTTCTTAACCCACTAAGCCACAATGGGAACTCTGTGACGGTTTGACTTTTTTTTAACTTTGACACATGGATGTTTTTCCTTTAACCCCTTAGTTTCTCAGATCACCCCCAAGGCAGGTCAGCCCCTGCTCCAGCTGCTGCCTTGTACTAAACAGCAAAAGCCGGGCACTGGAATTTATCACCCTTTCTCTCTCCTTGGAAGCTACCTGGGAAGGAATAGAGAGGATGAAGTGCTGGGGTGTGGGGTGAGATTTAGCAAATATTCATTCTGCAGCCTGGGTCTTTCTAGATGAAAATTTTAGAAGTTTCCCTACATGGCATTATTATCAGCCCAAGGAAAAAGCATGATCAGGGAGATAAAGCTACTATGTCTGTGAAGAATAAAAACCATATGTTTAAATGGAATCAAATGACCGTGATGTCTTCAATGGTCAGGGTGACGCTGAGAACAGGCTACTCCATGCCAGAAAGAAATGCAGTGATCAGGGAAAGCTCTGGTGCATCTTGGACTGACTCTGTGACAGTTAAATTTTAATATGTTCAGTGCAAGGAAAATTGAAATTTATAAAGAAAAGGAAAGTCAAAGGACCAAGGGAGGAGAAGAAAAGCAGCTCTGGAGGTGGGTTCTTAACCCACTGAACCACAAGGGGAACTCTGGGAACTAAATCATTTGATCCAAATCGTTGAGGCTGTCCTTCAGGAAAAGGCACGGCCAACAAGGGCTTTATGAGAAAAAAAAGGCTCAATTCTGACAGGTGGCCGGGCGGTGGGCGCAGCTCAAAGGACAAAACCAGCAAACAGGTCACCAGGCGGGGTACCTCTTCCTCTTCCAGGCAAGATGGGTCTTAAGGGGGAAGCCCAGGGCTTTTCCCATGGACGTCAGGAAATTATACATCCAAAGGAAAGTCACGCTCCAGAGCAACCTTCTTAGAGACCCAGGTTGGTGGTGGGTGGGGAGGGAGGAGTGGAGAAAGGAAGAGCTCTTCAACTTTCTCTTGCAAATTCTGTCCCAGCCCCTCAACTTCTCTTGCAAAGACCGTCATCCAACCTACTCGTCCATCTTCACGGGAGTGCGGCGAGGTTTGGAGCAGGCAGACTTGCTGGAGTAATGATTACTCTGGAGGCGCTCCGTCTGCCAGGTTCTCATGATGACGGCACCAACCTCATGGGGTTCTCGGGAGCTAAGTGGAGTCATTCCTCTGAGCTTAATTTCTTCCTCTGAAAAATGAGGAAGATGGTCAGGAATTTATTTGAGGCCACATACCAGGACCATCTAGGATTGGAGGTCAAAGGATATGCTTGTGGGTCCAGAGATAGCAGATAGCAGATAGCATTCCTTTTTTTTTTTTTTTTCTTGCCCTTTTGCCATTTTTTTCTTTTTTTTTTTTTTTTTTTGCCTTTTCTAGGGCTGCTCCAGCGGCATATGGAGGTTCCCAGTCTAGGGGTCCAATCGGAGCTGTAGCTGCCAGCCTATACCAGAGCCACAGCAATGCAAGATCTGAGCCTCGTCTGCAACCTACACCACAGCTCATGGCAACACCGGATCGTTAACCTGCTGAGCAAGGGCAGGGATCGAACCCGCCACCTCATGGTTCCTAGTCGGATTCATCAACCACTGCGCCACGACGGGAACTCCCTTTTGCCATTTCTTGGACTGATCCTGCGGCATATGGAGGTTCCCAGGCTAGGGGTCTAATCAGAGCCATAGCCGCCGGCCTACGCCAGAGCCACAGCAACTCGGGATCCAAGCCGCATCTGTGACCTACACCACACCTCGAGGCAACGCTGGATCCTTAACCCACTGAGCAAGGCCAGGGATCAAACCCACAAACTCATGGTTCCTAGTCGGATTCTTTAACCACTGAGCCACAACAGGAACTCCCAGATGGGCATTCCTAACTGTTCGGTTAGCAGCCAGCTCTCTCTGAACCACACCACTCTCTTGGAGCGTTGGGGACGCTGTCCTGTGCTGCCTGCATATCTCTGAACCTGACTTGTAACCATGAGGACCCAGGTTTGATCCCTGGCCTTGCTCAGTGGGTTAAGGATCCAGTGTTGCCATGAGCTGTGGTGTAGGTGGCAGATGTGGCTCAGATGTGGCGTTGCTGTGGCTGTGGCATAGGCCAGCAGCTATGGCTCCGATTCGACCCCTAGCCTGGGAATCACCATATGCCACATGTGTGAACCTAAAAAGACAACAACAACAACAGATTCCAGGGCTGTCTGAAGTGCTCTGGGTCCTCAAGTTGGGGTGGGTATAGGTTTTTCCCCCCGCCACAGGCCAAAGCCTGGCTGACCAGCCCCCGCCACTCTCATGGAACTGCCCCCAGGGCAACAGGGAAGCAGCAAGCTGCAAACCAGAGCTCTCAGGGGTCTGTGGGGCCCTGCAGTGTGGGCTGACAAAACTCAATCCTCTCCACTTAGCCAACAGGGAAACTAAAATTTAAAGCACAATGTCGGGGGGTGGGGGGATGTGCCTGGGCTGTGGGATGGAAATCCTGTGAAATCAGATTGTTATGATCATTATACAACTACATATGCGATAAAATCATTTGAGTAGTAAACAAAACAAAACAAACAAAAAAATAAAACAAACAAAATTACCACTCTTCACACACACACACACACACCCCACAATGTCATACCACTCCATACCCATCAGAATGGTTACAATAGAATATCTAATATTGGAGTTCTCGAGTGGCCTCGTGGTTAAGGATCTGGAGTTGTCACTGCTGTGACATGGGTTTGCTCCCTGGCCCAGGAAAAACTTCTTCTTCTCCTTCTTCCTCTTTTTCTTCTTTCTCCTTCTTCTTTTTTGGCTTTTTAGGGCTGCCTGTAAGTTCCCAGGCTAGGGATTGAATTGGAGCTACCAGCCTATACCACAGCCACAGCAACGCCAGATCCAAACCATGTCTGTGACCTACATCACATCTCACGGCAACACCATATCCTTAATCCACTGAGAAAGGCCAGGGATCCAATCTGTGTCCTCATGGATATTAGTTGGGTTCATTACCGCGGAGCCACACAGGGAACTCCGTGGGCCCGGAACTTCTGCAAGCGGAGAGCACGCCAAAAAAGAAAAGGAAAGAAAATATCCAGCATCGGTGAGGATGTGCAGCACGTAGAACCCTCCCCCACATCCTGACAGTCACAAGCACCCTAGAAAACTCTTGGCAGAATCAATAAAACTGCCCCCGCCCAGAAGCCCCAGAAACCCCACTCTGAGGCCTGTATCCAACAGAAATACACACACACGTCTGCCAAAAACGCAATAGAAGTAGCCTCCAGCAGTCCCCTTCCTCCAAGCCCACACTGGAAACCCCTACAAAGAGGTGAATGAGTCACGGTCGGGGTGTGTTCCCGCAGAGGCAGATTGTGAAGGGAGGGAATGAACAACCTAGGACCACGCGGGACCCTGGGGCTGAGTCTCCTAATGATCTCTAGCAGAAGAAGGCACACACAAAAGAGCACACACTGTGGGACTTCCCGTTAAGAGATGGAAAATGGACAGAACCCAACTCGCTATCGGGAGAGAAGCTGCTTTGGGAGGTGAGGGAGCAGAGGCTGGAAGGAAATCCAGTCTGTCCCTCCATCTGGGTGCTGGTTACCCAGGAGGGTTCGGGACATAAAAGTTCATTGCCTCGTAGGTATACTGTGTCTATACTTTCTGGGTGTGGGTGATACTTTAAGGCAAACATTTGAGGGACGGGGAGTGAGGAAGGCTGGGCAGGAGCAAGGAAAGGAAAGAGCTAAGGGGCCACAGACCCACTGGGGGAGAGGGGCAAGCATGGCAGGTTTGCACTGCCTAGTCCCGCACCCCAGCCCATGCGGACACTTCTCTGCACCAACAGAGGAGGGGCTGCATCTCAGAGTAGGGGAGGCTGGTTCCAGGGGTACGGCAAAGTCAGGCAGAGGCCTCCGGACCTAACCCGTGGGACAGTGAGTGCCCTCCAGAGTTCTGATCTAACCTGAGACCAGACAAAGCAGCTGCTACCATCAAGAATGGCCTGCTAGCTGGGAGGTTATTAAAAAGCAATCACAGGGAGTTCCCATTGTGGCGCAACAGAAACAAATCTGTCTAGTGTCCATGAGGATGTGGTTTCAATCCCTGGCCCGGCTCAGTGGGTTAAGGATCTGGCATTGCCATGAGCTGTGGTGTAGGCCGCAGACATGGCTTGGATCCGGTGTTGCTATGGCTGTGGCGTAGGCTGGCAGCTGTAGCTCTGATTAGACCCCTGGCCTGAGAACCTCCATATGCCTTGGGTTTGGCTCTAAAAAGCAATACATAAATAAATAAATAAAGCCACCACATATACATTAGGATTTCTAGGTTTCTATAAATAAGTTCCAAAGTGCCCCAGTTCGAGACTTCAAACCAGAGGACAGACAATTCTAAAGTTGATGGAGAAATTCGGTGTTTCAAAAATACTATATTATTTGAAGAAAAAAATAGAGCTTTTCCATAAAGCAGGCTATAAAATAAGCTTTTGAAATACGCTTTGAAAGGGTTGGCAGGATTAGAAAAAGAGGCCAGATTTCCTACAGGTCATATCAACAAAAATCTATGATAAGTTTTAAAGTCTCAGAGGGGAGCTTTCTACATTCATGCTCACAGGAAAAGCTTGGGTGGAAACTTTAATTACATGTGCAAAATTTATATTCGAAGTAAGCACATGCACATGGGCATGTGCGTGCACACACACACACACACTCACCCTGGACAGCCAACACCAAGAGCCAAATTCAGAGACCGGACTCTTGTTATTGACAATGAGACTTTGATGATCAGACATGCAAGGCTTGCAAGGCTCCCAGGAAGCTGTTTCAAGGAGATGACACTCCTTATTTCTTGAGAGAAACGGGAAAACAAATTCTTTTGCTTTTGCTTTTTAGAGCCACACCCAAAGCATATGGAAGTTCCCAGGCTAAGGGCTGAATCAGAGCTGCAGCTCCGACCTACACCACAGCCGCAGCAACGCCAGATCCAAGACGTGTCTGTGACTTATACCACAGCTCACGGCAACACCGGATCCTTAACCCACTGAGCAGGGCTGGAGATCGAACCCGCATCCTCATGGATCCTAGTCAGGATCATTAACTGCTGAGCCACAAAAAACAAATTCTTGATGTCCAGGTAAATTCTTATCTACCTGTACACCAGGAATGCCTTTCATGCTAGACTCGGATCTGAGGTCTGTCCTCTGCAGGTTTCTGTGACTGCCTCCCAGCTCCCTCAGATCATCAAAGCAGTGTGTCAGCACCACGTGGGAAGCACAAAGAGCCCTGGGCTGGGAGACCTAATTCCAAACACCTAGGGTGGTGCTTGTTTAGATCTGCTTCCTTAATGTAATTCCCTTTCATTCTCAGTGACCCAGCATTTAAAACGTAGGTTATATGAAGGGGGATGCTGCAAAGCCCCCAATCCCTCCCAGTCCCAACACCCTTTGTAAGGGGACTTTTCTGCTTCTCCAAAATGTGGAATCTTTGTCCTCTTCTCGAATCTGGACCCATCTTCTGACTTGGCTACAGCTAAGAAACACAGTGGGAATGAGGTATCTGTTCCAAACCATGGCCTCAGCCCACCTTGTGTATTTTCACTGTTTTTCTCTCGGAGCTCTGCCCAGCTGCGTGAGAACCAGCCCCAGAAAGCCTGCTGGAGACTGAAACCCCCCACCTAAGGCCATGCCAGACCACCAACCCAGGTGACTGGCCATTGCCAGAACAGGTTCAGTCAACAGAGAGGCCACCCAGGGGAGCCTGGCTTATAGTTATGACCTGTAGAGTTGTTAGCTAAATAAATGTGCACTGTTTTAAATCACTAAGTTCTGGGGTGTTTGTTATGCATCAAAAGCTAACTGATAGGGTGTTCCCGTTGTGGAGGAGCGGAAACAAATCCAACTAGTATCCACGAGGATGTAGGTTCAATCCCTGGCCTTGCTTGGTGGGTCGGGGATCCAGTATTGTCTCAAGCTGCGTAGTTTGCAGATATGGCTTGGATCCCATGTTGCTATGGCTGTGGTGTAGGCCAATAGCTGTAATTCCAATTCTGACCCCTAGTTTGGGAACTTCCATATGTCAAGGGTGCAGCCCTAAAAAGCAAAAAAAAGTAAATGATATACACAGCCACCCTAGTTCTTCTTCTTCTTTTTTTTTTTTTTTTTTTTTTTTTTTGTCTTTCATCATTTTAGGGCCGCACCTGCGACATATGAAAGTTCCCAGGCTAGGGGTCTAATCAGAACTAGAGCTTTTGGCCTGAGCCAGAGCCATAGCAATGCCAGATCCAAGCCTCGTCTGTGACCTACACCACAGCTCATGGCAGTGCCAGAGGGGGAGGCCAGGGATCGAACCTGCAACCTCATGGTTCCTAGTCGGATTTCTTTCCGCTGTGCCACGATGGGAACTCCCAGTCACTCTAGTTCTAATCAGTAATTTGTAACCATCCCTGTGAGCTTGGACAAGTCCCTTAACCGGTCTTAAACATTACGTGAAGAGGAAATACATTTTGTGAAGAGGGAACGTACATGGCCTGTAGTAGTTTTTTATTATTGCTATTATTATTTATTTTTATTATTATTTTTATTTTATTTTTTTATTTTTTTTATTTTTTTATTATTATTTTATTTTATTTTATTATTTTTATTATTATTTTTATTATTGCTATTATTATTTATTTTTATTATTATTGCTATTATTGCTATTATTATTATTTTTTATTATTTTATTATTGCTGTAGTGAAACGTTTAGTGGTTTAAACAACACACATTTATTCTCTTACCGTTCTGGAAGCTGGAAGTCCCGAGTCTGAAGGTAAGGGACGGGCAGGGCCCAATCCTTCTGGAAACTCTTTGGGAGGACCTGTCTCTGTGCCTTTCCAGCTTCTGGAGGCTGCTTGTGTTCCTGGGCCTGTGACAGCTTCTGCACGTCACTGCAACCCTCTTACTTATGGGGACACATCTCCCACAGCCTCTGAGCTCCCACCTCCCTATCTATAGGCCCTGTGAGCACGGATACTCTCGTATCATCTCCCTGTCTCAGACTGTTGGTTTTTTCGTTTGTTTGTTTGGTTTTTGGGTTTTCTTTTTGTTGTTTTTTTTTTGTTTTTGTTTTTTGCTTTTTAGGGCTGCACCCAAGGCGTACAGAAATTCCTAGGCTAGAGATCGAATCAGAGTTACAGCTGCTGGCCTACACCACAGCCATAGCAATGTGGGATCTGAGCCGTGCCTGTGACCTACACCACAGCTCAGGGCAGCGCCAGATCCTTAACCTACTGAGCAAGGCCAGGGATGGAACCCACATCATCGTGGATACTAGTCAGGCTCATTACCACTGAGCCACAATGGGAACTTCCTTCAGATTCTTAACTTAATCTCACCTGCAAAGTCCCCTTTGACTTGTAAGGTCACATCTACAGGCTCCTGGACTAGGACTGGGTGTGTCTGGGGATGTGACTCAGTCACCACATTGCCCCGGGCACTCAGGGCGTGTTTGGCAGCTGCCCAGGTTCTGGGTAAAGAACAAGACAAAGAACAGTCCCTGCTCTGAAGCCAACAAGTTGGACTGGATGGATTTCCATGATTCTCCAACAGTAAGAATTGAGTATTCTCAGAGTTCCCACTGTGACACAGTGGGTTAAGGATCCCGTGTTGCCGCAGCCGTGGCTCAGATGCAATCCCTGAAGGTCCAGGGAACCTCCATATGCTGCATGAGGCCATTAAAAATAAAAGTGAGTATTTTTTATTTCTGTGTATCCAGCCTGCTCCTGACCATTATGTCATTGCCTGAGGTGGTCTGAGAACCATCATTGCTCATTAAAGGCTTGAGGTCCAAGGGCAGCTGTTTCCTAGGCACCATCCCAAGCCGTCCTTTGGCCAGAATGCAGCACAGGTGCTAGAGTCTGAGCCCAAGGCAGGGATGGTTCAGCGAAAGACAGCTGGGAAAAGAAGTAGAAGTTGAACGGGAGAGCGCTCGTTGACTCCAATCTGGTCGAGGGATGTTCTAAGTATAAGCTGTTTGTCCCAGTGACACCCAGCAGGGCAATCACCTTTTCATGGAGGAAGGTGCTAGAGCCGGCGGAGGTCAGGAGAGGCCAGAGGAGCAGGATAAGGCACCAGCAACAGGAGAGGAGAAAGCAAAGTGGAAGAATGGAGAAACCAAAATAAAAAATAAAAGCTCCTCTTATGGCTCAGTGATAATGAGCCCAACTAGTATCCATGAGGTTGCGGGTTCGATCCCTGGCCTCACTCAGTGAGGTATTGAAAAGGTTTTTTATTTTATTTTTTTGGTTTTTAGGGGTGAACCTGCGGCATATAGAAGTTCCCAGGCTAGGGGTCAAATCGGAGCTACAGCTGCCAGCCTACACCACAGCCACAGCAACACCAGATCCAAGCTGCATCTTGTGACCTACACCACAGCTCATGGCAACGCCGGATCCTTAACCCACTGGGCAAGGTCAGGGATGGAACCTGCATCCTCATAGATACTAGTCGGACTTGTTATTTCTGAGCCATGATGGGAACTCCTGAAAAGGTATTTTAAATGCAAGAATTCTAGAAATACAACATTCAGGAACCCTGCCTAAGGAGTCTACTTAAAATGCGCTTCATCCAACCAAGAGATAACTGGAAAAACTTGGGCAAAAGATGTGTTGGTGAGCACAGCATTAATTTCTATATAAAGACCAAGAAAAAGGTAGGGACAAATGTGGAGGAATTATTTAAAACCTATATTCTGACAAACACATGACAAAACCAAAAATCTAGGAGGAAGGAGAGAGAAAAAGAAATGTAAATTAAGTTGAGCAATTGCCACACAGACAATGAAGTAAAAACATATCAAATCAAATAGAATATACCAACGTTAGCCAAGGAGAGAGATTCATTTTTACTTTTATAAAGAATACTACCAGAATAAAAAAAATTAAACACCATAAATACAAAAATAAATATGCATTATCCAGAGAGTGAAAAGAGAACCCACTGAATGTGAAAACATTTTTCCAAATTATATATCTGATAAGATTTTAATATCCAGAACATATAAAGAACTCCCACAAATCAGTAACAAAAAGACAAGCAACAAAATGGGCAAAAGATTTAAACAGACATTCCTCTGAAGAAGATTTCTGAGGGGTCAATAGCACATATGAAATGCTCAATGTCATTAGGGAAATGCAAATCAAAACCACAATGAGGAGTTTCTGTCGTGGCTCAGCAGAAACGAATCTGACTAGCATCCATGAGGACGCATGTTCGATCCCTGGCTTTGCTCAATGGGTTAAGGATCCAGCGAGCTGTGGTGTAGGTTGCAGATGAGGCTCAGATGAGGCCAGCAGCAACAGCTCTGATTAGACACCTAGCCTGGGAAACTTCATATGATGCAGGTGCATCCCTAAAATGACAAAAAAATAATAATAATAATAAAAATAAAATAAAATAAAATAAGATTAAAATAAAAACAAAAATAAACCACAATGAGATGCCACTCCATACCTATGAGGCTGACTATAAACAAAAATATGGAAAATGCCATGTGTAAGCAAAGATTTAGAAAAATTGGAACCCAGAGGTTTTGGTGAAAAAATTTTAATTGCTGGTGGGAATGTAAAACCATGCAGCTGCTATGGAAATATTTTGGTTTGTTCTTCAAAAAGTTGAACACAGAATTATCATATATTGATCCAGCAACTCCACTCTTAAATATATGCCAGAAATAAACCAAAAATGAGACAGACACTTGCATGCAAATAATCATGTCACTGTTATTCACTATAGCCCCAAAGTGAACAAAACTCGTGTCCGCCAAGAGATGAATGATAAACAAAATATGGTGCACACACTCCATGGAATGTTCTTGAGTCATAAAAGGGAAAGGAGTTCTGGAGTCGTGGCTCAGTGGAAAGGAATCTGACTAGGAACCATGAGGTTGCAGGTTCAATCCCTGGCCTCAATCAATGGGTTGGGATCTGGCATTGTTGTGAGTTGTGGTGTAGATCACAATGGGGCTCGGATCCCGAATTGCTGTGGTTCTGGGAGCCTCCGTATGCCCTGGGTGCGGCCCTAAAAAGTGCGCGCGCGCGCGCGCACACACACACACACACACAAAATGAATAGAGTTCTGACACAGGCTACAACATAGATGGACCTCGAAGTCATCATGCTGAGTGAAATAAACAGACACAAAAGGGCGTGTGTTTTATGACTCCACTTACGTGAAGCATTCAGAATGAGGAAAATCAGAAGGACAGAGAGAAAGAGTTTAACGGAAGCTGGCTCAGAGGAGAATGGGGGGTAATTGCTTAAGGGGTGTAGACTTTTCATTTGAGATGGTGAAAAAGCTTCGGAAATAGCGGTAATGGTAGAACAATAACATAATACTGCAAAATTGTACACTTAAAAGTGAATAAAGTGGCAAATCTTCTGTTATCACACACTCACAGAAGCTACTTAAAATTTAGAGACAGAAAGCAGATGGGTGGTTTCCAGGAACTTGAGGGACAGCAGAATGGGGAGCAAGTGCCTGGGTTCAGGGCTTCCTTTTAGGGGACGAAGTGTTTGGGACAGGGTGAAGGTGGGGTGGCATTTTATTTTATTTTATTTATTTTTTTTAATTTTAATTTTATTTTTTGGTCTTTTGTCTTTTTAGGGCCACACCTGCAGCATATGGAGGTTCCCAGGCTAGGGGTCAAATCAGAGCTGCAGCTCCCAGCCTACACCACAGCCACAGCAACGTGGGATCTGAGCCGCGTCTGCTCACAGCAACACCGAATCCTTAACCTTACTGAGGCCAGATATTGAACCTGCGTCCTCATGGATACTAGTCAGCTTTGTTAACCACTCAGCCACGATGAGAACTCCTCTGGGGTGGCATTTTAAATGTACTAAATGTCATTCAACTGTCTACTTTTCAATGGTTGATTTTATATTATGTGAATTTTATTTCAACTTTATTTTATTTATTTTTTTATTGAAGTATAGTTGATTCACAACGTTGTATTAGTTTTAGGTATACAGCACAGTGGTTCAGTTTAAATGTGTATACACACACACACACACACACACACACACTTTTTCAGATTCTTTTCCAGTATAGGTTATAAAATATTGATTACAGTCCTTTAGTGTTTATCTGTGTGTTTTTTTTGTTTGTTTTTCTTTTTTTAGGACCACACCCACAGCATATGGAAGTTCCCAGGCTAGGGGTCAAATTGGAGCTACAGCTGCCAGCCTGTGCCACAGTCACAGCAACGTGGGATCCAAGGTGCATCTGCAACCTATACCACAGCTCACGACAATGCTGGATCCTCAACACACTAAGAAAGGCCAGGGATTGAACCAGCATCCTCATGGATACTTGTTGGATTTGTTTCCACTGAGCCACGATGGGAAAGGCCTGGTTATCTGTTTATATATATATATATATATATATATATATATATATATATATATATAGTAGCATATATCTCTTAATCTCAAATTCTAATTTATCCTTCCTCCTCCCTTTCTCCTTTGGTAACTATAAAATGGTTTTCTATGTCTATGAGTCTCTTTCTATTTTATAAATAAGTTCATTTGTATCATTTTCTTAGATTTCTCATATAAATGATATCATATGATATTTGTCTTTCTATAACTTACTTCACTTAGTATGATAATCTCTATGTCCATCCATGTTGTTGCAAATGGCATTATTTCATTCTTTTTGATGGCTGAGTAGTATTCCACTATATATATGTACCATATCTTCTTTACCCATTCATCTATCGCTTGACACATGTTGCGTCCATGTCTTGGCTATTGTATACAGTGCTGCTATGAACATTGGGGTGCATATTCAAATTAGAGTTCATCTTTTCTGGATAATATGTCCAGAAGTGGGATTGCTGGATCAAATGGTAGTTCTGTGTTTAGTTTTTGAAGGAAACTCCATACTGTTTTCCATAGTGGCTGCACCAATTTACATTCCTATCAACAGCGTAGGAGGGTTTCCTTTTCTCCACACTCTCTCTAGCATGATTTGTAGACTTTTTCATGATGGCCATTCTGACCCAAGTGAGACGATACTTTACTGTGGTTTTGATTTGCATTTCCCTAATGATTAGCAATGTTGGACACCTTTTCATGTGCCCGTGGGCCATTTACAGGTCTACTTTGGAGAAACGGTTGACTTTACATTACGTGAATTTTACCTGAATTTTATTTATTTCCTTTTTCTTTTTCAGCTGCACCTGTGGCATATAGAAATTCCCAGGCCAAGGACCGAATCCGAGCCAGAGCTACAACCCACACCACAGCTGCAGCAACTGAGTGGCTCACAAAGCAAAGGCAATGCTAAAATGCATACAAGTGACACCCCAAAAGCAAAGTGATTTAGAAAGGCTGAATATAAAGGTCCAGGCAGGAGCTCCTGTTGCAGTTCAGCAGGTTAAGAAAATGACTAGTACCCAAGAGGATGTGGGTCTAATCCCTGGCCTCACTCAGTGGGTTAAGGATCTTGAATTGCTGCCAGCTGCAGTGTAGGTCACAGATGCGGCTCTGATCCCATGTTGTTGTGGCTGTGGCATAGACTGCAACTGTAGCTCTAATTTGACTCCTAGGCCAGGAACTTCCATATTCTGCAAGTACAGCCATAAAAAGAAAATAACAAATAAATAAATAAATAAATAAAGATCTCGGCAAAGGTTATACCAGGTAAATGCAAACAAAATCCAAGAAGGGTTATGATTCCTATAGCAAACACAGGTTCAATCCCTAGCCTCGTTCAGCTGGTTAAGGATCCAGCGTTGCCATGAGCTGCAGTGTAGGTTGCAGGCATGGCTCAGATCTGGTGTTGCTATGCCTGTGGTCTAGGCCAGCGACTGCAGCTGCAATTCAACCCCCAACCTGGGAACTTCCATAGGCTGTGGGTGTGGCCTTAAAAAGACAAACAAACAAATTAATTAATAAATAAATAAAACTATTATAATGAAAACACTATATATCACTGCATTTCTCAATTAAAATAGTGATTAGAGGAAAAGTTAATAACATTACTTAATAAATAAAAGTAAATACTTGAGACTGAAGGGAATTAGATTCCTAATTCAAAAAGCGCTAGCTTTTTCCTTTTCTAAAAGGAAAAATCTGCTAATAAGAAGGAAGCAAAAGAAATAAAATAATAAAAATTAAAGCAGAAATAAACAGAAAATCATATATCAAAACACAGGTATTTTGAAAAAGGGAATGACAACATACAAACCAGTGTCTAACCTGATTAATGAAGGGAAATTTACAAAAGCACAAATATACAAGAAGAAGCATCAAGGGGAAAATAGCCATCAAAATACAGGATATTAAGCAAAAACCATAAGAACATACTCTGTATAAGTTTAGGCAAATAAAATTTTAAGTGCGGACAGAATATATATTTCCTAGGAAAATGCAATTTTTGAACATTGATCCCAGCAGACTGTGTGTGACAGTTTCCACAAAGAAAGAAGTTTATCAAAGGCCTGTTCCAGAAGGTATTGAACCAAGTAGAACCAAAGTCCAGATAATTCTAATATTCTAAAGTATAGGAAAAGAAGGAACTTCTGAATTCTTTTTATGAAGTAAAAATAACATTAACAAATAAACACGAAACACTCAAAGTAATTTCAGTTAAAAATTTTGATGTAAAAAATTTTTAAAAATTAGCAGATAGAAATTATAAGTACATTTAAAAACAATGCATTGTGGGAGTTCCTGCTGTGACACAGTAGATTAAGAATCCAACGGCAGGGAGTTCCTGTTGTGGCTCAGCAGAAAGGAATCTGACTAGTATCCATGAGTATGTGGGTTTGATCCCTGGCCTCACTCACTGGGTTAAGGATCTGGGGTTGCTGTGAGCTGTGGTGTAGGTCGCAGACATGCCTCAGATCTGGCGTTGCCATGGCTGTGGTGTAGGCCAGTGGTTGTAGCTCTGATTCTACTCCTAGCCTGGGAATGTGCATATGCAATGGGTGCCGTCCTAAAAAGAAAAAAAAAAAAAAAAAAAATCCAACTGTAGAGGCTTGGGTCTCTGCAAGGGTGTGTGTTTGATCCCTGGGCTGATGCAGTTTATTAAAAGATACAATGTTGCTGCAGGTGTGGGATAGGTTGCAGTTGCAGCTCAGATTCATTCCCTGGCCATTTTGTGAACAAGTGGATTAGTTACCTATGTTTTACCTAGGAAATACAAAATGATTAAAAACTGAGAAATCTAGAGTTCCCATCATGGCTCAGTGGTTAATGAATCTGACTAGGAACCATGAGGTTGTGGGTTTGATCCCTGGCCTTGCTCAGTGGGTTAAAAAATCTGGTGTTGCCGTGAGCATTGCTGTGGTTCTGGCATAGGCCGGCCTGTGGTTACAGCTTGATTCAATCCCTAACCTGGTAACCTCCATATGCTGCAGGAGCAGCCCAAGCAATGGCAGAAAGATGAAAAAAAAAAAAAAAAAAAAAAAAAAGGCAAAAACTGAGAAATTTATCTACATAATACAACATGTAAATAAAGGTAAGGAGAAAATTTATATGATTGATATAATTGTCTCCATGAGGATATAAAAGCCTTCAATAAAACGTAATATCCCTTTCCAGTAAAAACACTAAAGAATTGCAGAAACTTATGCTCAGTTGGGGAGTTCCCATTGTGGCTCAGCAGGTTAAGAACCTGACTAGTATCCATGAGGTTTGATCCCTGGCCTTGCTCATGTGGGAACTCCCATATGCTGCACCTGTGGCCCTAAAAAAAATATTTAAAAAAAACTGGAGAAGAAGTAAAAGTATGTTTTTGGATTATATGATCACAGGCTTGCAAAACTGAAGAGAATCACTTATAAAAAATAATATAATTCAGTAAAGTAGCAGAAGAGGAAATTTGGGGCATAGCAGAATTCTGGCTTCTACATGGGATGTAAATGTTTTCCAATGTAACCCACTGGGGGTTCAGCACAAAGGGAAGCGGATTGTGAGAAATTCCTCAGGCCAACGACCCACGGCCCTTGCCTCATCCATAAGGCAGAGCAGGAGAGTATCTGAAACCAGTGGTGCCCCGGGAGCCATGCCAACAACAAACCCCCAAACAAACCATGAATTCCCTGGTAGCTCAGTGGGCTAAGGATCGTGCATTGTCCTTAACAACCCATACGGGTTCTATCCCTGGTCCCAAAACTTCCACATGCTGCAGGCATGGCCAAAAGCAAGCGAGCAAACAAACAAACAACCCAAACCAGCTCAACCCCTGACTTGGGTCAACCTACTTAAGAGCTTAGAAGACAGAAAAGCATGACTGTTTTCTGGAGTAGGAAATATTTACCTGCGTTTCTACAGTCCTACATGACATTTCAGGCTTTCAATCAAAAAAATAAAAAAATTGAGATATAGGAGTTCCCGTCGTGGCGCAGTGGTTAACAAATCCGACTAGGAACCATGAGGTTGCGGGTTCGATCCCTGCCCTTGCTCGGTGGGTTAAGGATCCAGCATTGCCGTGAGCTGTGGTGTAGATCGCAGATGCGGCTCGGATCCCGCGTTGCTGTGGCTCTGGCGTAGGCTGGTGGCTACAGCTCTGATTCGACCCCTAGCCTGGGAACCTCCATATGCCATGGGAGCGGCCCAAGAAATAGCAAAAAAGACAAAAAAAAAAAAAAAATTGAGATATAAGAAAAGGTAAGAAAAACCACTGTTAGGAGGGAGAGAAATGAACAGAAGCAATCTTAGACATGACACAGATGTAGAAACACTGGACAAGCAATTTAAAATAGTGGTAATTAACATGCTAAAGTCGCTAAGGAAAAGAATAAATAATGTGCAAGAGTAAATGATATTTCTGTAAAGAGATGGAAATTCTAAGAATCAAGTAGAAAGGCTAGAAATGAAAACTGAAGTTACAGAGGCGAATGGTCTTCAGGAGGAAGATTGGAAATTTAGAAATTTAAAAATTCCCAAGCTAAAACACAAGGAAAGGAGTTCCCATTGTGGCTCAGGGGTAATGAATCCGACTAGGAACCATGAGGTTGCAGGTTCGATCCCTGGCCTTGCTCAGTGGGTTAAGGATCCAGTAATGCCATGAGTTGTGTAGGTGGCAGACACAGCTCAGATCCCGAGTTGCTGTGGCTCTGGAGTAGTAGGCTGACAGCCACAGCTCCAATTAGACCCCTAGCCTGGGAACCTCTGTATGCCATGGGAGGAGCCCAAGAAAAAACAAACACCCACACGCACACAGCAAAAAACAAACCAAGCACACACACACAAAGGAAAAAGGAGTAAAAAGCCAAAACAAACAACAAACTCAGAGCAAACAAACACAGGCAATGTCAATTATGTGCTATGCTTAAGGACAACCCCCGAAGGAGAGAGAGAAAAGGGCAGAAGAAATACTCAAAGATATAATTGCTTTGACCTTTGTTTGATCTTGGCTGGAAGGGAAAAAAATAAGAAGCTATAAATGATATTTTGAGGACATCTGAGGAATTTTAACATGGACTAGATGTCAGGCAGGGCAGTCTTATTGGTGTTACGTTTCTTGGGGTGACATACTGGGCTGTGCAGGAGGGTGTCCTTGTTCCTGGGAGACACATGCTGAGGTGACGTTTCACCAGGTCTGCAAACGGTTCAGGGGGAAAATGTCTTTTTTTCAATTATAGTTGATTTAATAATGTTGTGTCAATTTCTGCTGTACAGCAAAGCAACCCCATTATACGTATATATATATGTGTGTGTGTGTGTGTGTGTGTACCTTTTTTTTTCACATTATCCTCCATCGCAAGTGAGTAGATACAGTTCCCTGTACTATACAGCAGGACCTCATTGCTTATTCACTCCACAGGCAATAGTTGTTCGCCTAAAATAAAAAGCATAAGTGTGTGTGCACATGTGACCGAGTGAGTGGATATAGGGAGAGGGTTAGATAATTTGGCACAATGTCAGCCTTTGGGAAATCTGGGAGACACAGATGTGCACCACGGACACCTCTTCCAGGAAGGACCTGTGGGCTGCAGGGGGCCCCAGCCATCCCTCTCCCCACCGCTGCCCCAGTCTTCATGCTTCTCCAGGTGCTGAGAAGTAGGGTACAAAGCCCGGTCACTCTGCCCAGCATGGGGCTAGCGCGCTGAGTGTAGATGGGCTTTGTCTGGCCCCACTCCCAGGCCACCTCCTCTTCTGCCAGCTCTTCTTCTTCATCCCTCCCTTCACAGGTATTGATCCCTCATCCACAGCTCGCCCACAAACTCTGTCTCAGCCTCTGCTTCCACAGAATTTGACACATGGCAGGTGATCATTGCATGAATTGTTCACATTTTCTAAAGACTGAGAAGTTTTCAAAACCAAAAATGTTGGAGGGGAAAAAAGAATCTGAAGCTTGTAGAAAACCACTTTGCCTGGAGTCACAGCACAGGTCAGACCTGACCCAGTCTAGAGGTTGAGTTGGAGCTACAACTGCCAGCTGGCACTATAGCCACAGCAATGCCAGATCCAAGCTGTGTCTGTAAACTACACCACATCTCACGGCAAGACCAGATCCCCAACCCACTGAGAGAGGCCAGGGATCAAACCTGCATCCTCATGGGTACTAGTTGGGTTCATTACCACTGAGCCACGACGGAGCTCCTCAAGCTTTTTCTTGAAGTAAGCACCATCGGGGCCCCCTGGGTGAGAAGGCTTCCAACGCAGAGCCAGCTATCCAGGCCCAGCCTCCAGCTCAAATTCACCTTCACTGCCTGCTCTGTGAAAATGGATCTGAGCCCTTGAAATAGCTTTCTTTGCCAGGTTGCAGGAGTTTTGTCAGTAGAGGTGCTGGAGGAAGATGACAGAGGACCAGGCTTTTCTGCATGCCTCTCCTCTGAGCTCACCTCCTGGTGAGCGCATCTCCTCCAACTCCAGGCTCCTGTGGGAGACTCACCGGCTCCTGTAGGATGGGTGGCCTGTCCGGTGTCAGGCTCCTGCAGCCCCCTGTGGTCACAACATATCACGATATGGTCACAGCTTCTTCCCAAGTCCCCTTGGGCAGCTTGTCTCAAGAGATGCTATCCCTGGCACTGCAGGGGATGTGTCCAGCACATTCTAGAGACAGACAACCAGCAGTTTCCACTGGCCTAGAGGTAGAGGTGTGTACCTGTTGTTAGTGGGTACAGCCTGGTCCTTCCCAAGGCCTGGATCCAGCCCTGGTTGGGAGGAGGGCTCTTCCCTGGGTGACTTGCTCAGCGTTGGGGTCGCTCTTGCCTCCATATTTGCTCCTTCTGTTTTCTCTGGTGCTTTCATTACCTCTCATGTATTATTTCAACCCTCTGTTATAATCAGTCTTTTCTTCTTCTGGCTGCACTCACAGCACATGGAGATTCCAGGGCCAGGGATCAAATCTCAGCCGCAGTTGCAACCCATGCCACAGCTTCAGCAACGCTGGGTCCTTAACCCACTGTGCCATGGTGGGAACTCCCAGCTGGTCATTTTTTAAATGTTATATCCTCCTGGAGGAAGCTACTGTGTGGTTCCCCTCCTGGCTGGACCCTGACTGCTCCAGGCTGTGAACCTCGTGGCCACAGACAGCACAGGTCTTGGGCTCATACCTGGCTCCATCACTTACGTGTGACCTCATCATTTGTGAGGTTAAAAGAAATAATACATTTAAATGTTCCGCTTAGATCATTTCCAGTTAACACTGGTTTTCACCAGTTTCTGAGCACCATCACTTGTATCTAACAAGCTTACTGAGCCCCAAAGTCAAGACCAAGAACAGCTCTGGGTTCAGTGGACCCCAGGCAGGTACAATTGTCTAGGTCTAGAGCTGGGCTGGGCGTTGCAGAGATGATGCTGCCCAGGAGGTGGGCTGTGGATGCTCCCAGAAGGAATGAGAATTCCGAGATCTGAGCTTTCATCTACCCCACTCCATGGCATGCCTGGTATTACAGGGGCAGAACCTGTCTGGAAATCCTGTGATCAGCTAGACAGCAAACTCAGAGGCCAGGACAGATCACACTGCCAGCAGCCAGCCTCCTCAGGGTGCAAACTCTCACCTCGCAAAGTGGGTCCACACAGGACTGTGAGTTGTCCTCCTCTCCAGCAGGGGGCAGCCCTGCCTCCAGGTGTCCAAGTGGACAAACTGGAGGAAGGGACCCTGGTTGTCATCCCGTCACCTTGCTTCTAACAGCTCTGTGAGGGAGCAGGGAGCAGGAAGCGAGATCCAGATTTCCAAGGGAGAAACCAAAGCAAAACTTCAGGGCAGACTTGCTCATGGTGTTGAAGCAAATACTCCCTTTCCAGGAAATTTCATTCATTTTTAAGTTCCAATGAGATCCCTGTTATACTTGGCATTATTTTGATTGGAATGTTCCTCGGAGGCTATTTGGCAGCACTGTGTGTGTCTTGTCTGTACAGGTTGGAGGGATGCTTGGCGGTACTGTTTGCTCTTATCACGGGGCACAGCTCCACAGTGTGAGAAACACACTGGGTGGAAGCACCATCTCTGGGTGACTGCTGTGCCTGGACTTGATCTGTAAATGGGTTTTCATTGACATGAAAGGGTGTGAAGGTGTAGAAAATCCCAACTAAACATGAGTCCAGGGCAGTGCTGTCCAACAGGTGATGGGGGTGTTGATGTGTCATGCAAGGAAATAGAATCCTTTTTTTTTTTTTTTTTTTTTTTTTTGCTTTTTAGGGCCGCACCTGCGGCCATATGGAGGTTCCCAGGCTAGGGGTCAAATCGGAGCTACAGCTGCCGGCCTGCAGCACAGCCACAGCCACACAGGATCTAAGCTGCGTCTGCGACCTACACCACAGCTCATGGCAACACCAGATCCTTAATCCACTGAGCAAGGCGGGGGATCAAACCCGCAACCTCATGGCTCCTAGTCGGATTTGTTTCTGCTGCGCCACGATGGGAACACAGAAGAAATAGATCTTTAATTGCATTTAACTTGAATTTAAATTGTCTTCTGTGACCAGTGGCTACCATATCAGTAGCCACTTTTCTAGAGGACCAAGATCAGAGCAGACGTAGACAACATAAGTGCTAAATGACAGAATTCCTGTCATGGCTCAGCGATAATGAACCCAACCAGTGTCCATGAGGATGCGGGCTCGATCCCTGGCCTTGCTCGGTGGGTTAAGGATCCAGCGTTGCCGTGAGCTGTGGTGTGGGTTGCACATGTGGCTTGGTCCCAAGCTGTGTAGTGGCTGTAGTGTAGGTTGGCAGCTGCAGCTCTGATTCGACCCCTACCTTGGGAATTGCATATCCTGCGAGTACAGCCCTAAAAAGATGACTAAAAAAAATTTTTTTAAAACTGCTACATGATGCCTCTTGACATGCAGGTGGTGGTGGGCAAAGCAACCTTCTCCAAAATCCTTCCATGACCAAATCAGTACATAGTGGATGAGCTGAGATAGACACTAAGTACAACTCCTCCTGGGTCAGAAGCAGGACGAACAAGCTGGCAATTATCATTAATGGGATTAATACTATTCATAAGGTCACGTTAATTAATATTATTTACTATTATTACAAGGGCTTGCTAAGGGCCAAGTGCTGTGCTAAGTATTTTATATATATTGTTTCCTTTAAGCCTCATAACAACCCTGAGTTGTGTGTTATTATTCTTCCCATTTTAATTTTATTATTTTTTGGCTGTGCCCACAGCAAGTGGAAGTTCCTGGGGTAGGGATCGAACCCAAACCACAGCAGTGACAATGCTGAATCCTTAACTGCTAGGCTGCTAGGGCATTCCTATTCTTTGCATTTTTAAAATGTGGAAACAGGAGCAGAGAAGTTAGGTAACTCTCCCAAAGTCACACAGAAAGTAAGTGGCAGCTCCTCTGGACTCCAGAATCCCTGTTCTTCACCATTTAAGAGCAGAGGTCTTATGAGGCCATGTACGTTTGGCACCATCCAGGGTAGCATTCACCCATGACGCTGTGGCTATGCTGGTGGCATGGCCCCTCAGTAGGGAGAGGTGTTACAGATGGTCTTGGAGTGGCCATGACCGGGAACACTTGACGACACCCGCCGCCTCTCTCTTAAGAGTCCATCCCACACATATTTATTAAGCAGCTTCGGGACCAGGTACATGGCCCAGCTCCTGGCCCAAAGCTGAGCAAAGGTTCAGCTTTCTGCCCTTGAGGAGTTCAGTAAAATACAGATTATAATTGACCCCACTGCAGATCTGCCTGAGGGGGGAAAAGGTCTGTTTCCACCCCACCAACATTCCTGGCCACAGGAGTTTTGTTTTTGTTTTTGTTTTAGCTTTTTAGGGCCACACCTGAGCCATAAGAAAGTTCCCAGGCAAGGGGCCAAATCCAAGCTGCAACTGCCGGCCTACACCACAGCTCATGGCAACGCCTGATTCCCCCATCCACTGATCGAGGCCAGGGGTCAAAACTGCAACCTCATGGATACCAGTCGGATTCACTCCCACGGAGCCACAAGGCGAACCCCGGATTTCATTTCTATTCACATAAAAAACAGGCATTTGGCTTTACACTTCTGTCCCTTGTGAGCTTGTTCAGTGTGATCGAACTTTCATGGGTCTGGTTAACCAAAGGATATGGGCCAGATCCCCTTCGGGGCCAAGAAAGGGTCGGCTAGGTGAGGAAAGGCTGGGGGTGAGAGGGGCCCCCAGTAGGGCTCCAGATAAATTACAGGATTTTCAGTTACATCTGAATTTCACATAAACAATGAATCCTTCCCACAGCTTAAGTCTGCCCCAGATATTATACAGGAGGGATTTACATGCAGGAAGTATTGCTCCTATTGAGCTGCTACAGTTGTGTGTTTTTTTGTTTTGTTTTGTTTTGTCTTTTTAACGGCTGAACCCATGGCATATGGAAGTTCCCGGGCTAAGGGTCAAATTGGAGCTGCAGCTGCCAGCTTGCACAACCACTGCAACACCAGATCCGAGCCGCCTCTGCAACCTACACCACAGCTCACAGCAAAGCCGGATCCTCAACCCACTGAGCAAGGCCAGGGATCAAACCTGCACCCTCCTGGATGCTAGTCGGGTTTGTCACTGCAGAGCCACACGGGAACTCTGATCTGCAGTTCAGATGTAACTGGCATCTTGTGTTTTATCCACCACTTTGCTCCTGGCAGTCTGCTGGGTAAGAGCTCCTGGATACACTTTTCCAGGCCCTACAGGCCAGGAATCTGCTGTGCAGAGGGAAGAACTAACTCTACTCATTGCTCAGGCAGGGAGAGGCCAGGCAGAGAGGGCCACTCCTGCAGGGTCAGGCTGGGCCTGTGGCATGAGGAGGCCGCTGATGCCAAGAAGGGAGTGTGAGCCACTGACCACTGCTGCATCGCTGCCAGCTCACACCCCGGCGGGGGCCTGGACTCCTTTCTCTGTGAGGACAGCTGAGAGGTACAGGGACAGTTCAGCACTGCGCCAGGCAAAGCAACACAGCTGACACTTGGTTGCCCTTTATGGAGGCAGCGGGGCAGGGAGGGGCTGCGGCGGCCCCTGTGCACCAGCATCACTGCCTCAGGCTTGGCAGGGGTGACCCAGCTGGAGTTCCGATGCCGCTGATCTGCCGGCCTGTGATCAAGGTGGGGTAGGGAGCTACGGGGAAGACACAGGGGCCACCCCCTCATTCCGCCTGAAGGTCCAAGGCCCCACTTTTCCAGGCTGGCCCCTGGAGAGATGTGGCAGCAGCAGGCCAGTGTTGGAATCCACCCCCAAGTTCCTAGGGAGACACACAATTTCCTGGCATTTGGGTTTTAAATCCACGTGGTGCCATTGTGGGCGAGGTTCACTTCCTGTTCCCAGCGGGTGACACACTGACATTCCTACTCCTGTGCGTGGCCTCATTGCTTCTCAAACTTGAGTCTGCCAAGAGAGGCAGTGTCAGAGCTGCACCGTCTGTACTTGAGGAGGGAAGCCGCTGAGGCATTAAAATGCTGCCAGAGGCCCGAGGAGACATAGCCCGATGCAGGTTTTTCCCCTCCTGTAGCAGGGACGGTGGTGCTGAGTCAGAGTCACGTAGAGATGGGAGGAGGGTCGGTACTGAGCGTTCGGATATTGCAATGATGATATCGCCGGCTGTCGTACGGTCCACTACCCTGGCCTCTGGGTCCTCAGTGCTCCCCCGGACATGGCAACAAGCCCGTGGGTAGAGGACCGTCTGCCGTGGCAGCGTTGAATGGAGCTGTCCTGTCTCTTCTCGGAGGTTCCACTAACCAGACCTGGTGACACCTTAGATCTCTGCAGCTCGGTTCTCCTGTCCCCCCACGTAGGGCTCAAACATTTAAAACAATTTTTTATTGGAATAGAGTTGATGTACGATGTTGCGTTGTGTTAGGTGTACAGCACAGTGAGTCAGTTATACACGTACACACATCCACGCTTTCTCAGTCTTTCTCCCTGCAGGTTACTACAGAGCACTGAGTAGAAGGATGGATACAGAAGATGTGGGGCATCTTCTGCAGTTTGTTGGGGTGCAGCCCCCGCCCCCCCAATGGAAGCTGAGAGGCTCAGCCAGGAGTGCCTTCTAGAGCTTTAGTGAATTTATCAGTTAAGATGTTGAACAGAGTTTCTGCTGTGGCACACTGGGTTGAGGATCCAGCGTAGTCTCTGCAGCAGCTTGGGTTGTTGCTGAGGCATGAGTTCGATCCCTGGCCCAGAGCAGTGAATTAAGGATCTGGCATTGGCTCAGCTGTGGTTTAGGTAGCAGATGCGCCTTGGATTCGATCCCTGGCCCGGGAACGTCCATATGCCACGGATGCAGCCCAAAAAGAAAAAAAGTGTTGAACGAATGAGGCCAAAAGGCAAGCTTTGTCGCAGGAGCCTAGAGACGCTCGTCTGGGTTGACATCTGCCTTCAGTGAGTTCCATTCGAGTGGTGACACCCCTGCCAGAGGTACTAAGATCCAGATCAGACGTCTCCATTTAGCCCAGACTTATTTCATCAAAGACCCTGTTAAATTCTTTGTTACGGCTCAGAGTCTTCCTACTGTGGTTTTTAATCTACTTAAGCCTATGACATCAAAATGAGTATCATCCAAAATGGCGTGTTCTTGGCAAACCACACTGGCCTCCGTAATTGCTGCTTCCCAATCACGCTGGAACCACGTGCAGAATTAAAGTCAAGAGCATTGTCTCCTGGAGTTCCCCTCGTGGCTCAGTGGTTGACAAATCCGACTAGGAACCATGAGGTTGTGGGTTCGATCCCTAGCCTTGCTCAGTGGGTTAAGGATTTGGTGTTGCCGTGGGCTGTGGTGTAGGTTGCAGACGCAGCTTGGATCCCGAGTTGCTGTGACTGGGGTGTAGGCCGGTGGCTACAGCTCCGATTCAACCCCTAGCCTGGGAACCTCCATATGCCGCGGGAGCGGCCCAAGAAATGACAAAAAGACAAAAAAAAAAAAAAAAAAAAAAAGCGGTCTCCACCATCGAGAACCCCCCTCTTCTCTGATGCGTCTGCCTGCAAGATCTCCTGCTGACAGATGGTCCATAAAAACTGACAGTGACGCAGCAGCCTCGCGGGTAAACCCCCCTAGAGCCGTGGATCTGACGTCTAGAGGTGAGGTGTTCTCAGAGTGGCTAGCTTCTTCAATATAGTGCCTAATTCACCCTGTGTCTGAGTTTCCCCTCAGTGAGTGCTCATCTTTTAAAAACGATGGTTATAGTTCCTTTGGCTCTAATATTATTAATTGTGCAACAGAGTATGACAAGATAACACAAAACTCCAAGCTCCAGGGGACAGACAACGGGTAAGGAGGATTCATATTTTATTTTGTTTTTGATTTTAAAAATTGAGCTATGATGGCATATACCGTATTAATTTCAGGTGTGCAATATGACTCAGTATTCATATGAGAAGACTCACATTTGAGGGAAGTGGAGGTGGAAGCCCGGGAACTCCCCCACCCCTGCCATCTGTCCCAGTGAGGGTCCCTCCTCAGAAAGGTTGGTTTCCGTCTCTGCAGGTAGCACTTTTATTTATGCTTGGGGGGATATAACCGGCGACCTTGCTCCAAAAGCCCAACGCCCCAGACATGAGATACCTCCTCCAACATTTAGAAGTTAAGGGACTGCGGTGGAATTTTATTTTCTTTATTTTCCAAGTCAGCAGATGTTACTTTCGGCATCCAGTTTGGTTATGTGAACACACACAGACCCAAGGCCCCCTGAAGCAGTGACCATCCAGCCCTTGGCCCCACCACCCAGGTAAGTGCTGGAGTGAACAGGATGTGCGTGGGTCCTTGAAATGACCCCAGAAAGCCTTGTCCTTCTGTCCTCCCAGCCCCCAACAAAGGCCTCGGGCTCCTTACAGTCCCTGTCCGAGAGGGCAGCAGGGGCTAACAATCTGACTTTCTCACCGCCTTAACCACCCACCCGGCCAAAGCCCTCACTGTGGGGCTTGTGGTTGGTGTTTCGTGTGAGGGGGGAGGGGGGGTCTGCTGTGTTCACTTTTAAAGGTGTTATTCTAGCTGCTTAATAAATAAGCAAATACAAGCCTTCTCCCAAATGACTGAAATTTGTTGGATTTATTTCTTTCTAAAGTGTGTACATTTACATATATCATATACATATTTTAAATCCTTCACTATTTTGCATGATGTCTATTACATAAAAACCGTTTAAATGCAATAAATGTTGTTGTAAAACAACAAATGATCCCCAACTTATAAAAACACAGGAACAGTTATATTCATGAACATTTACACAATAGAGAAATGTATTCTATGTCACAGCTTCTATACACATCAGGTGACTCACTGGTCTGCACGATTTAGCTTTTACTTCAACAACAGTGAAATAGGGCAATATTTATATACAACTATTTTAATAAAAAATAAAGCGATTGTAAAATGTAAACTTAATTTTCAAAATAGTCTTTAAACACTTGAACAATATCCACATAAAGGACTGTTCCGTTCCAACGACAGCCACCACGAACGCCGTGACTTCTCGGAGACGGCGTCACTCGGATCTGGTGGGTGATGAGGAACAGTTTCCAGCACAGGACTGGGTACCGTGAGCTCACCCAGGTCTGCCAATGCTGACAGCGTGGCCACTGAAAAGGAGTAGGCTGCTATTTCATCGCTCATTACCTGCACAGTGTGCAGGGACATGTGGCAACAGGACTGCAGTGAGACTGAAGTGATTGGTGGAGAAAACTCTCAAGGTCAAGGAATGAGCCATTCTGCCAGTGAGTTTGAGCCCCAGGAAACAACCCAGTTCACAGGCTGGAAAAGTCATGAGCTCGTTTTACATAACAGGATACGGACCTCGGTCCTTCTGCCTGCCCCCCAGTAATCCAGGCTCGGCCGTACTGGCTCTCCACGTGTGAGGCTTCCTGTTCTAGAAACGGGCTCCTAAACCCGAGGGAGGAGAGCATGCAGGGAGCATTGAGGCCTTTACCTGGAAGTGCTCACCTGGCCTGGGCCCCTCCACGGAGATGAACCTTAGCCATTTGCAGAAAGCGGGGGGCAAAGGCCAAGATTAACCCATCCCTGGTTACCGTTCAGCCTGCCAGCTTGTTTGCTGCAAAGGCAAAGGATGTGGCCTTGGCTTCAGTCCGAGAATTTGAGAATTTTCTTAATACTTTTGTCATGTGTCACTGCAGTCACTCAGTCACCCTCAGCAGGGCCAGCCTGTGAGGACGGCTGGACCCCTACAGCCAGGGAAGGAGCAGGCATGGACCAACCCAACTCATGCCTCCTGCTCTGGGAGCATGGGGAGAGGGGCCGGGAGAAGCCCCCTCTTTGCAGATGTCCTGCGGTGTCAGGCAGGAGTGTGGGGAGGGGGGTGGCACTGGCTGTGCTGTCCTGAGCTGAGCTTTGGTGGTGGTGGGGGACCCCCGGGGTGCATTTAGGCAGATGCGGGTAGTTAGCAATTGAGCTCCCCCAAATCTCTCTAGGAACCAATATTCTCAGAAAGTGACATTAAGGTGCTTATTTTTATAACATGATTCGCAAGAGCCCAGGCTGTCTCTGAGATGGGGACCCTGCTGTAGCTGGGTCCTGCACGTCCACTCTCACCACCCTGCTGGGCAGCTCCCTGTGCCCCGAGGGAGGGGAGGGCATGCGGGGCTCCGCTGTGCTCAGAGGAACTGTCTCCACAGCGAGCAGCAGCACTGCCCTGGACAGTGGTCATCAGCCCCTGGAACTTCCCCGGTGGCTCGTGGGGTGTTGGGAACTGCAAGGTCTGCCAGGAAGACAGATGTGTGTCCCCCATGCGGTTGGTCTCAGAGCCAGACGTGGGGCACTGCCACCTCTGCTCAGCCCTCACAACACTCGTGCACACGTGTGTAGGTGCAGGCACACACACACACACGCCAGAGGCCCCGCTGAGGGCTCCCTTCCACTTGCATGCCTGAGGCGACAGGGTGGTCCCAGATTTCTCAGGGCAGAGGGCTGGCCCCAAGCAGGCCTCCCCAGATGGAAGGCGACCAGCTCACATGGTCTCATGACTTCTGTCCCTACAGTTTCAAAACGTATCCTAACGGCATTAATCAATGTGCATGCACACTCTCCACAGAGGAGATGCTATTACCCAGGCCAAATGGTTACCTGGCTTTACATCTAAAGTCCAAACCTTTCCAATGACTAAGGCCCAAAATTAAAGTTTTTCTTTGCTACTCCTTTTGTACATGATTTCTGAATCAAACGGGTGATTTTGTAAATCACTGTAGTTCTTAGAAGGAAACACACTCTCGCAGAGCAGAGACCCCTGCCGGGCGGCCAGAGCCAGCTCACTGCACGTCAGAAAGAGATTAGGAAACAGGATACATTTGCAAAAATAGTTTGAGACTATGGCGTTAATTAAAAAAACTCAAGTGTAACCACCACCGCTACTGCGGCCTGGAGCCGGAGATGAGCCGCCCACCCCACAACTCCCGTCCTCTGAATTGGATTTGAGGAACGCCAGGCAGGGTAGACACGTGCTCTGCACTCAGCCACTCATTCACACACACTCAGATTTGCTTTAAATACACCAACATGCTGGTTAATAAATCTTAATCTCTAGGTATCTACATATACACTGTAAGATAAGCAGTAAGCTCAGACAGCTAAGGCCAGTGGCTCTTCTTTGGGGAGAGGCAGGAAAATCGACCTAAGTAGAAAAATATGAAAGTTCTGACCTGGTCCATAGCCTGTCCTAAGGTTCTTTTACCTGTGACTAGATGCTGGTTTGTGCAACCGCAAACCTGGGGCCCAGCCCCGATCTCTGGGAGTCCTGACCTACTCCAGCTGGGCAGTACCTCTTCTGGGTGGGGAGGGCAAGGACCGGTGCTGGGGATGCCATGAGCCACTGTCACACACACACACGCAGGTAACCAGTGCTAATTCCTCTGGACTAATCACAACAATAAAGAACGTGTGCTCGAAAGCATCACATTTTGTAATAAGTCCCCAACTGTCACTGACTTTATGCTTAAATGCTTTTAATACTGAAGTTGCTCAGACCTCAATAGGCTGCCTGTGTGTGTGTGTTTTTTTTTTCTTTCTTTCTGTATATTCCATATTATAATGAGCTACCCTCCCTCCCCCCCCCCAGTATTGTACACAGTACACTGAAATAGTTTAACAAAGTTAGTTCAGAGTCCTTTCTGCTCTGGTGATTCAAAGCTCAAAGATGAGATTTTCTAGCATAAAATCTTATTAAAAAAATTAATCAAAATATCATTTGAATTTAAGTTTAATAAAACAGTACCACTATATAGACTCTCCACAACTGCATTATATTCTCCATCCTATGAGGTTTTTACTTGCTTTTCATATCACACTGGACAAAAATAAATTTGATGTACGTACACTGTATACTGATGTACAATCTACACATTGATACATATAGATACACACGGCCATAAATACCCACAGTTACGACTTCGGCAGGTGACAGAAAGCATATTCTTTGATGTCTGACACATCATCAATATGAATCTTCTCCAAAAGCTGGCAACACTACAGAGATACACGTAAATTACAAGGATGAGCCAGAGAGACTGAAGGAAACCTACTGTATATACAACTACTTAACTTGCAATATTTTCTTGCTGTTGCTTCCAAGTCCACAGACTGTACTGACCGTCTCTGAAGACACTGTTTGCAGGCACTGGCCAGACACCATCCCAGGCGGGGGCTGCCCACTTGGGTGTTGGGACACTCTGGGCACAAAAGGAAAAGGGAAAGGGTGATGGCCTTGGACCTCAGTCCTCCTGTTGAGAGACCCTGGGAAGAGCAGGAGCCGCAGAGCACCCAGCGCGGCACAAAGTCCCCTGGGTGACTTGCTGGTTGAGACGGCAGAGGCCGACGGAGACATCCACTGCCTGGGGCAGGCTGGTAGCCTGGGGAAGAGCCTGCCAGAGAGCAGGGGCTGATGTGCCTACAAAGCCAACTGACCTCTTCCTGTCAGAATAACTCAGGTGCTCTGCGAGGAAGGCAGATGCTAGTTGAGCCCAAAGTCACGCGAGTCATTAACTAGGCTCTACTTTAATCAAGTCGCTCTGGGCACCACCCTGGTCCTTGTTTAACGGTGCTCATCTCACAAGGGCAAAAATGCTGTCAAATGAAAGGGGAAGGGGTCAGGTCGTCTGCTCCCACCTGCGGAACACCCGACCCGGCCCACAAGAGCGAAAGCAGAGGTTTGGGCTGCAAGGCTAAGAGGTGCCCTGGGAACTCACGCCTGAAAAAGCTTCATGGATGACTACAGGCACAAATGCCAGAGAACCAAATTCCAATGACAACTAACTAAGAAAGTCTTGGTTGTAAGACAATGGAGGAATTTTTTAAGGTTAATTTTCTTCCCGCTGTCTATGATTTGGGAGCGAGGCAGAGAAGAGGGCAGCTCGAGGCCAAAGCAAGCCCTGCCTACCCAGCAACAACCTCCCGCTCTTTCCGTGATGGAGGAAGGGCAGCTAGGGCAGCACAAGGCTCTTGACCTGCTGGGTGCGTAAACTCCTCTCCAGCCTCAGAGGCTCTGTGCTTTGGCCACAGGGTGAAACACAGACTCAAGACACCAACCCTCACTTGGCCCTGGAAAGCCGGGCAATTTTTCTCGTCCAGAATTAACTCCCTCATGTCCTTTCTGACCAGGAAACAGTCCTTATCTTGGGAATGAGGGTCAGAGCTGGAGAAGCACGGAGGGTCCTGCACGGTTGCTGTCCACCCTCTACCTGAGAGCAACTCCAGCTGCAGTTCCCCAGGTAACTCCACACGCTGCCTTTACTGAGGTTAATTAAATGCACAGAAGTATTGCTCGGTTTAATCAGGTATTACTAAGAGTTAGCAAATGATGTTTGTAAAAGGCATACTTAGGATAGTGTCTACAGCTGGCAATAAGATAAGGACTCTGCATGTTAGTGATTCAGCTTCCCTTGCTAACAAGCAATTCCTGACACCATCCTGTAAATGTCAACATGTGAGGTGGGGGGATGAAGCCTGAAACACTTGCCTTCATACACAGGCCACACCTATGGGCAATTCTGCCATAAGACCATCACCCAGGTATTTTGATGACTATCAAGACTTTCTGTACTAAAAGTTAAGTATGTTTATGTGAAGAGAAATAATGACTAATCAGATGGAGAGAAATCGCAGGGCTCCTGGTGCTGAGGTTGGGTGAGTGGGGGCTGTACCTGCAGGAAGAAAGGATGGGGCAGTGCTTTGTACCGGATCTGGGAGGCAGGTCTGGAGTGGCTATGAAAGGGACAGTCTTCGGTGTCCCCTGGCTGGCTACCACAGGAAAGAAATGACCGCAGAGGGAAAAGGGCCACAGGCAAGAATCTTAGAACCCAGGTCCTGCCTCCTACAGGCTAAGTCCTTGGCCTGCAAGGTCACTGACCCCATAGAGTGCAGACAGCATCCCACTGGGGGAGTCTGGGCCCCTGGCTCACAGACTCTCCTTTGCAGCTATGTTTAAGATAAACCAGGCAAACACAGTATACATTCTGTCGCTTCAAAAGTGCCCTTTCCATCTCACTTGGCCTGCACACCCAGGAGCTCTTGGACACAACTTCAGCGGGTCAGCAGGTCGCGGGCTGAGCACCATGCCTTCCTGGTGCTGACGCTGACCTGGTATCTCGGAGCAACTTCAATGTCTAAACACTGCAGTGAGGTAACGTTCCACGTCCAGGACAGACGAAGTGAGACACACGGAGACATCCTACACACACAGACACACACACACACACAGACTGTCAGCACACACATTCAAGCCAGTCAGGGATGCTTATTCTCTTTAGTTGTTGAAGCTCAGAGATGACATGGTCTAGGTACCTCACTCCCCTCTGTTTAGGATAAAGATGAAGGCAGAAAGCAAACAGGCTGATAATTCAGATTCTAGGAAGAAAGACTATCCTCTTGCAGAAATCTTGGATTCAGTCAGAAGCTCCCCCAAAAAATCAAATGCATGGGCCGTGCTGCTAACTACCCTGTTTGTTTCTAGGTTTTGAAACACATTTAGTCACCGCCTTTACCGAAACCAGATAGAGGGAGTTTTTCAAAGGTGTGACAAAAACACTCACTACAAAATGAGCAGCTACAACCTTAGGAAGGGGTTTCTCTTTCCGGGGCACCAGCGAACATGGGCATTTATACAGCAGAAGGAAGTATATGGTAATAAATAGTCCTGTATAAATGCTGGTGCATCAGAACAAAATACCTCTAGAAACTACCGTGGTTTGAGAGCAGGTTTTCCCACACTCCCTGGAACCATGCTATTCACGCAGAGTCCCTGATTCTTTGGTCATAGTACCTTAGCTAGTAAGCTGAGGAGAATGAGAGCAAACTTCAGTGGGAGAGAAAAGAAGATTCCAAGTGATTCCATTAGTCATGAAGTTGTGGAGATTATAGATTTAAAGATCACAGAGTTTCCAGGTTTCAAAATCAGGAAGTTCTAAGTGGGCTCAATTTTCACATTCTCTTTCTCAACCAGAGAATGTTCTGTTATCACCCTGAATTTCAACGGGACTGTCCCTGGAACAAGCTTGTGACTGTTTTGAGCAGATACAAAGAAATGACTTAAAATCAAGGATTTCTTTTTAGGGGAAAGTTCAGTATCGCAGAGTGAACTTGCTGTCACAGATTAAGGACATCTGCACATGGAGCCAGAAGGTTTGTCAGTTTTCCAACCATAATTCCTTCAGACTATTTATTACTTTCAGACTTACTTTAAAGAATCAATATTCTATTGCTAAACAACTATAAGAAAAAGAACCCTCACTTTTTTCCTTTCTTATTCTGCTTCGATTGAGGAGCAAATGAGAGGGGCTCCATTTCGATATTATTTTGTTAGGAAGGCCTCAATATTCTTAAAACCTGGAGACAAAACTGCGCCTCTAGATGTAAAAGGACCTAATTCCTGGATGGCACGGTATCGACTGGTAGGTAGTTCTAGATTCTTCATCCAGACCCTGCAGGAGCGAGGTGACAGTTTCTGCAGACCAAAGGCATGTCTGCTCTCTAGCAGTCGACTGCAGCTACCATCCCTCAGAAAACAAAATGAACTTGGGGTCATTCTCCTCAGTCTTCCACAGCAAGACTCAGCTTCCTCCCTCCATGCGTGGCTGAAGGGCACTTCCAGGAGGCCAGTAGGCTTCCAAAGTCCTCCCGTCCCAGGTCCTCAGGCCCCCGGCCCTCAGCAGGGCCGGATGCACCGCTAGGTGTCAGGAGTGCGCGCAGCGGCCTCACGGTGGAACCTCGTGACTCCTGAGCCTGCGAGGGCTCGATTCCACCTCTGTGACCAGGCAGGATTTCACAGAGAAAGGCTTATATTAACTCTGGCTAGAATTTTCTAAACTACAAAGGTTGTCCAGTTAAGTGTTTCACAATGGATTAAATTTTTAACCTTAAAAAAAAAAAGTGTAACAGCTGATTTGAGAATACACAAAACAACTGAGTAGAGTGCAAACGAGAGAGAACCGAGGGAGAGAGATGGGTAATTCATTCTGAAACCGTGATCCCTCCCCTCACAAAAGGTGCATTAGTTCTCAAGTAGCAAAAAATCATCAAAGCAAAGAAATCAAGAGCAAAGAGACGATCTGTACAGAAACTAACAAAAATATACAATAGAAAAGGTTACTAATGCACCATTTAGTCACAGACTTTTTTTTTTTTAAATATATTCACGGGTTTACCAGAAAGATCTTGAAAAGCTGTTTTGCTCCACGACCAGACCAGCATTTCTGGCCGCAGACGGATTCTAAGTAACTTTTTGCTTAATGCTCGGCGTTTCAGGTCGGTGGTCTTTCCTCTCTGACACGTTTCGCTTGACCTTGGCGGTGACTGGAGATGAGTCGGGGTTGAGTGAGGGGCTGGAGTGCGACTTCTTCAGGCCCGCGGGCCCCCCGCTGCCCAGCAGCTCAGCGCCGCCCTCCTTCAGGACGCGGACGTACACCTCGTAGCGGGTTTTCTGTGCGAGCAGAGAAGACGGTCAGGGTTCAGTTCTGCTTTGCTTCCTGGACACTCAGACCCGGAAAGCCCTGGCGGGGTGGAGGGGCCTGGGGGGTGGAGGGGCTGGGGGGTTGTGGCTCTGGTCTGGGAGATCAGCCGCCCTCAGGCTCAGGTCACAGCCGTGGGGCCGCCCTGCTCCCCTTGACCTGGCCTGGAGGCTCTCTGTTTTGCTTTTTTGGAGGGGCCATGCCCTTGGCATGCGGAAGCTTCCTGGCCAGGAGTTGAACCCATGCCACAGCAGTGACAATGCTGAGCTCTTAACACCCTGAGCCACTGGGGCACTCCCGACCTGAGGAAGCAGTTTGGGGTGAAGCTCCATCTTGTCCTCCCCTTGGAGACCACGGACATGTCCTAGAGGCTGCTCTGGCTTTCCCGCCGCTGCTTTTCTGCTAGGATTACCAACTTCTCGGAGTACTATGGTTTCTTACCAAACCTGAAATGATTTTTGCATGCTTTTTTTTGTCATGCAATTTTTTTTTTTTTAACAACTGTTTGTTGAATGTCTAGTATGTTTTAAAATGGATCCTTGATTCTCCCATCTCTGGGTATCTTTTTCTAGGAGTAATTGAGAAGGAAACTACAGAGACTTTTTCTTTTACCCTAATTGGTGCTTTTTTAAAAGTTTCTACGAAGCCACTATATGTATATATTATATATATATACACATACACACACACACACACACACATACATTGCAGATTATAGAGGGGTCTCAGATTCTTGATTTGATAGATTCTAGTCAAAATAAGTCATCATACAGCTTCAACACACGAAAAATTTATGGAAGGCCTGAAGTATTTTAAACAAAAAAAATGTCAGTTATAAATTGTCCCAACAAAGGCAGGCAAAGTCTGTTATGACTATAAATCTTTTAGGGATTGTGCTTGTCAGACTGAGATTTTGTATATCTCAGTTTTGAATTAATAATTATTAAGCTGCTTGAAGCTATTCTTTCGAGTTGAGTTGTTTTGTTCAAAAGTAGGGAGAAGCTGCTAGTCATGAGGCTTGCTCTGGGTCTGGTCGGTGTGGGGTGCTGAGCTTTGGCTGATGACATTTATGGGGTGCCTGCATGCTAGCATCGGGTTGTGAATATGAGAAGCACATACAATTGGTACATTATCACCCCGTTTTACAGTAAAGGAAATAGAGGCAGAGACAGGCCCTGAGTCAGAGCAAAGGTGTGAATCTGGGATTTGGACTCAGGAAATCTGACTGGAGAGCCCACACTCTTCAGCTGCATTTCCTCCCTGGATATGAAAACACGCGCATGAATGTGTATTTAGAATGACTATTCTGACAGACACTAGGTTGAGCCAATCAAAAGCCATTCTCAAGCACCTCTTCTCCCATGTCCCTCCCACTACAAAGGCTGAAAAAAACCCAAACACTTATTTTCCCAGCCCCCTTACAGATAAGATGGGCTGTGTGCTATTTTGGCCAATGACATGTAAGGAGAAATCTCCTGGTAGGCTTCTGGGAAAGCGGTTTTGCTTTCTGATAAAAGGGACAGGCTTCAGAGAAGCCACTGCTGCTAGCCCCTCACTCTTAGCTCTCCCCACCCCTCTGACCTGTGGCAGTAGGCATGAAGGCAAAAGGACCACATACTAGGCCTGAGGACAAATAGACAGAAAGAGCCTGGGTTCTTTTTTTTTTTTTTTTTTTTTGGACTTTTTGCCATTTCTTGGGCCGCTCCCGTGGCATACGGAGGTTCCCAGGCTAGGGGTCTAATGGGAGCTGTAACTGCCAGCCTACACCAGAGCCACAGCAACTCGGGATCTGAGCAGTGTCTGTGACCTACACCACAGCTCACGGCAACGCCGGATCGTTAACCCACTGAGCAAGGGCAGGGATCGAACCTGCAACCTCATGGTTCCTAGTCGGATTCTTTAACCACTGCGCCACAACGGGAACTCCGAGCCTGGGTTCTTGATGACGCAATGAGCTAGATCCAAGGCTATGATTCCCTACTGCCTCTTCTGACTATCTTGCTATGTCTGAAGAATAAAAATCCTTTGGGGTTAAGCCACTGTTCATCAGGTATTTTTTTCCCCCCACATTTTTTCTTTCAATCTCACTGAGATATAATTGACACACAGCACTGTGTAAGTTTAAGGTGTACGGTAGAATGATTTGCTCTACATACATCATGAAAGAATGATCGTGAGTTTAGTGAACATCCATCATTTCATATAGATACAAACCTAAAGAAATAGAAAAAAAATGTTCTTCCTTGTGATGAGAACTCTGAGGATTTACTCTCCTAACAACTTATATATATAACATACATCAGTGCTGATTGTATTTATCATTTGCTTCATTACTTACCTACAATTGGAAGTTTGTACCTTTTGACTGCCTTCATCCAATTTCCCCTCCCCTAATCCCACCTCTGGTAACAGAAATCTGGTCTGTTTTTCTGAGATTGTCTGTTTGTTTTTGATATATAATTAACCTATAACACTGTTAGTTCCGAGTATACAACACGGGGACTCAATATCTCTATACATTTCAAAATGATCACCCTGCTCTATCTTGCCAGATCATATGGTAGTTCTATTTTTAGTTTTTTGAGGAACTGCCATACTGTTTGTTTTCCACAATGGGTTCACCATTTTTTTTTTCTCCTTTTTTTAGGGCTGCACTTGTGGCATATGGAAGTTCTCAGGCTAGGGGCCGAATCAGAGCTACAGCTGCCGGCCTACATCACAGCCACAGCAAAGCAGAATCCAAGCTGGGTCTGTGACCTACACCATAGCTCGTGGCAACGCCAGATCCCCAACCCACTGTTCAAGGCCAGGGATGGAACCTGTATTTTCATGGATACTAGATTTGTTTCTGCTGAGCCATGACGGGAACTCTCCCCACCACCTTTTTTTTTTAAATTGAAGTATAGTTGACACACAAAGTTGTATTGGTTTTAGGTGTACCAGTAGTGTGTGTGTGACTCAGTTGTGTGTGTGTGTGTGAGTGTATATCAATCATCCATATCCTTTTCCAGATTCATTTCCCAATTAGTTTATTATAAGATATTAAATATAGTTCCTTGTTGTTTAGCTATTTTCTATATAGTGGTGTGCATCTGCTAATCCCAAACTCCTAATTCATCCCTCCTCATTGACTGAACCAATTTACATTCCCATCAACAGTGTACTAGGGTTCCCTTTCGTCCACATCCTCACCAACATTGTTTTTTGTGTTCACTTAAGTAACAGCTGTTCTGGCAGGGGGGAGGTGCTACCTCACTGTGGTTTCCATTGCATTTCCTTGGTGATTAGTAATGCGGAGCCCCTTCTCATGTGTGTCAGGTACTGATAATTGCAGATGAAAGCATCACTAATTGATGCACATTCCAATTTTAATAAAGAAGTAACAAAATAAAAGAGTGAAATACTAAGCTTTTCTCAGAAAGCTACTAAGGGTTTAATAAGGACACTTGCTAATAAAAAAATGTCATCAGCATTACACAGTGGTCTATGCGTCAGTGAAATCTAAAGTCTTACTCATTCTAAGGAATTTAGAGACTTAATCTGTCTCTAAACTGCCTTGGTGGCAAGATTAAAATGCAGGAAAGAACTACTCTCAATATGAACAAGGTTTAGCAGAATGATCTAAAGGCAATTTAAAAATAGATTCAGAAAACCAATGTAAGGCTTACTATTTCACAAAGCTAGGGCATTTATGCAATGAAAGGGGTATGAAGGACAATCTTTTGAGATGACTTGAAAGGGGACAAAAGGAGAGAAGGTGCCTGGTCCCAATTTCTAACAGTTTTTGAAGAAACTGACACTACTGGGAGAATTCATCTAAAAATATATATGAAGAAAAGCAACTTCATCCACTCATTCTGCAGCTCCAGCTGCAAAGCTGCTGTCTGTCTCCAATCAATTACATCAAGGTGTCAATCAACAAACAAAAGGCACACCAGAGGAGTGGCAGTATATGAGTCATCAGATGAGGAGAAAAGACAAAGACAAGGGTGAAGGGGGAACAGAAACTACGACTCTTCAGGTGCTGAGTGAAATAAGAGAACATCAACGTGGGTTTGTCAAGGAACTTCCAAAGGGCTGTGCTCTATTCCTGAACTAAAAAGGCTTCAGGGACAGAGGCTACCAAACCCAGGAATATAGCTTTGCTTTCTACCATTCTCTGCAGCCAAGCCGAATGCCTCTTCAAACTATTTTAGAAAAACATATCTCTAAATCAGGATTATTGGAAGAACTGTAATCCATGTCCTTCTGGGATTACAGACTCATCTAAATATGTAAATCCCTAACCAGAGGCTTTGGGGGCCAAGAAAGGTTGGCTCTGAGCCAAGACAAGCAGCTCTGAGCTGAGCAGGAGGGGCAGGGGGATGCTCGAAGTCCCTTCCCTAGCTGCCCCTGCTCCTCTGCCTGTGGAGGGAAAGACAGATCTCTTCTGAATGCAGCTGTGTGGTATCTTTTATTTCCTCTCTTCCTTTCAGAGAAGACATGACTCTCATCTTCTCTCTAAGGCCAATGGTGAAATTTAAGTTTTAGATTAGAGCTGGTGTGTAGGGAAAAGCAGAGCAGCAGTAGGACATGTGTTTGTCGATCGCTTTTAAACCCAATGTGCCAGTTCAGAGACTGAAAACTTGAGGACCATGTTCCAATCTTGGCCAAAGAAGCCAGTAGAGGATAGAGCAGCAGACACTGTTTGCAACTTCCCTAGCAGCCTTTTCTTCCAGCTAATGAAGCTGTGGTTTTCATGAAGGGTGCCAGGACAGGAATTGTGGTCTAACCCAGACATGACGACCTTGTCCCCTTGCAGTCACCCCTGTAGCCGTGTGGCTGAGACCACACAGAAGGAGACACGTCATGAGAGCAGACTAGGGTACTTCCTTAGGAAGCAGCTTTTGCTGCCCTGATAAGAGGTGGGAGGTGAAATGCCTGGGGCTAGGGCAGGCATTTTGAAACCATGAAATGATAAGCATGAAAACAAAAAAGCCAATGTGCTAAAGACAGCAAATCCGACATCTAGAAAGATCATAATCCTTGGTCACAACTCCCAAGCATCCAGTGATGATTTACTCAGTTTCCTTAAGTGAGATAAAGAATGTTGTACTGTTTAAATTCTTAGTAGAGTTTTCTATTAGTCGCAGACTAACAAAATGGTCAACACTCAGCTTGGACTCACTCATTAAAAAAATATCCCAGTTAACTGACAAGGGCTGAATTTCCAAAATATATAAACAGCTCATACAATTCAATAACAATAAAAACCCCTGAACAACCCAACCAAAAATGGGCAGAAGACCTAAATAGACATTTCTCCAAAGATGACAGACAGATGTCCAAAAGGCATACGAAAAGATGCTAATTACTATACAAATGCAAATCAAAGCTACATTGGTCAGAATGGTCTTCATCAAAAAGTCCATAAACAGGAGTTCCTGTCATGGCTCAGTGGTAAAAAACCTGACTAGTATCCATGAGGATGCAGGTTCAATTCCTGGCCCTGCTCAGTGGGTTAAGGATCTAGCATTGCCGTGAGCTGTGGTGTAGCTTGGATCCGGTGGCTGTGGCATAGGCCAGCAGCTGCAGCTCTGATTCAACCCCTGGCCTGGGAATCCCCATATGCTGTAGGTGCGGCCCTAAAGATTCAAAAAAAAAAAAAAAATATGCAAACAATAAATGCTGGAGTGGGTGTGAAGAAAAGGGAACCCTCCTACACTGTTAGTGGGAATGTAAACTGGTGCAGCCACTATGGAGAACAGTACGAAGTTTTCTGAGAAAACTAGAAATAGAACTACCATATGATCCAGCATCACCACTTCTGGGCATATATCCAGAGAAAACTCTAATTTGAAAAGATGCATGCACCCCAGTGTTCACCGCCACACTCTTTACAATAGCCAAGACATGGAAGCAAACTGAATGTCCATCAGCAGAGGAGTGGATAAAGAAGACGTGGTATATAACACACAACAGAATATTACTCAGCCATAAAAAGAACAAAATAATGCCATCTGCAGCAACATGGATGAAACTAGAGATTATCATGCCAAATGAAGTAACTCAGACAAACATCATATGATATCACTTATATGTGGACTCTAAAAAAATGATACAAGAGAACTTATTTACAAAATAGAAACGGACTCAGACAGAAATCAAGTTTATGATTACCAACGGGGAAAGGGGAGTGAGGGATAAATTAAGAGTTTGGTACTTGCTACTATATAAAGAATAGATGAGCAACAAGGTCCTAGCACAGGGAATTATATTCAATATCCTATAATAAACCATAATGGAAAATAACATGAAAAAATATACATTCATATATATGTATAATTGAACAATTTTACAGTACACCAGAAACTAACACAGAATTATAAGTCAACTATACTTCAATAAAAAAAAATCCTGAGTTGTACACGCACTTCCTATCTTAATTTTATTTATGAATAGATATGCTTAATTAATAGGCTTTGGTGTAATGTAGTTTTGTTGGGTTTTCTCTGAATATTCAACAAATTATTGATGGGTGTTATTTCACTCTAAGCCATACTGTGGTCACATAATAAGAATTAAGTCATTGAGTATTTTATTACATCCATTAATAGTTTTATACCACTTGCTTACTCTTCATAGGGGCTGGAGTACAGCTCTCTTGGTCCTTCCCTATAAGCCTACAACATGCAAGATACTGCGATTAGCCAACACATGGAGTCTCAGCCAAACGCAGTGCAAATGCTTAATGGCTTTCTTCCTACTAAAAGCAAGTTCTTTCCTCACTCTGGCACCTCCTTACTACACGTTTTTGCAATGTTAATTAAGTGGGTCTTCAACCAACTGTAAGAATATTCCTCAAATATGAACAAAAAAGGTCTCTAGCCATGCCTACTGGGGAAGAATAAAAAATACAGTGTCTGGAAGTTCCCATTGTGGCTCAGTGGTAACAAACGCAACTAGCATCCATGAGAACACAGGTTTGATCCCTGACCTTGCTCAGTGGGTTAAGGATCAGGGGGTGCTGTGAGCTATGGTGTAGGGTGTAGATGCGGATCGGATCTAGCATTGCTGTGGTTGTGGTGCAGGCTGGCAGCTGCAGCTCTGATTCGACCCCTAGCCTGGGGACTTCCATATGCCAAGGGTGCAGCCCTGAAAAGCAAAATAAATAAATAAGTAAATACGTAAATACATACATACATACATACAAAGGCCAAACAAGCTATGGCTTAGGCTGAATGATGTTAAGTGCTAAAGAAATAATCCTGAGTATTGTTATTATTTGAAAAGAAATTTAGTCATATTCACATATAAATGTACTTGCATCTGACTGATCAGCTTCTAGCTTCCTGAATTCTGCATGTTTCATTTCATTTAACATAACAGCTATCTCCTTTTGACCTCTGATATGCGAATAGGATAGTAACCACTGAATGAAAAGAAAACTGCAATGGCAATTCTAACCTGGCACTGCCATCTGCAACCAGACCTCACAGCGATGCTCCAGCAACAAGTTTGGAACACATCCCCCCTGACCTTTCCCACTCCCAAGCAGGCAGGCAAAAGGCTCCCTAACGCAAAATGTGGGGCATGCCAAACTGTCACGCACATAGCAAAAAAACTGTTTGCTCCTGGATCTCTACACTGGAAAACAAAGAAAATAATTAAAACAAGCCAACAAAACCAGGAGCTCTTGAAGGAAGTGCTTACTTGAAATAAAGAGTGCTCACCTGCGCTCTGCACTCCATGGGACAAGGCAGAACTCGGCTGCAGCCTTTCTCCTCGACCCTCACCCTCACCACTGGAGAACTTCAGAAAGCAAAACATTCAAAACGGAGCTTTCTCGAAGGTCCTATCTGAAAGCCAGCCTAGGACTTACTTTTTTTTTTTTTTTTTTGAGGATATCAATGTTTATTAATTTCAGAGAAACTTAAAGGGAGAACAAACAACTGTTTTGAAAACTAAAATATAAAAACATAAGGGATAATATTTATATTTGCCTTCCAGACTAATACAAGGTATCTAGGTTTTCAGCTATTTTTTAATACTAGAAGAAAGATTTTGTATCTTGAACTAGTTGCCCTGCTAATTTCTGGTTTATATCTTGCCTGAAGCTTCCCTTAAGGAAACTTGACAGAAAAAAAAAAAAAAAGATCCTTTCCTTTCTCTGGCTTTCCTGGTTAGTTATGGCCCTTTTAGGGGGTGTGGGAAGGGTGCTGTCTGCTTTAGGTGATAGAAAAAGGGGAAGGGATGCAATAGGACTTATATTTTTAAAAGAAAATTTCAACGTTTTTCCCCTATGCTACTCCCATGTCAGGCTTCGGCATGCACTGGTAACCCACCATCAAGATACAGCAAGTAGACGCACTTTTGGTTTGTACAGTTTGTGTTCATGGCTTTCTGGGAAAACCTGCGGCCAGGTGAATTCTGCTCTTTCATTTCAGTCTACCTTTTGGCTCAGTTGCTCTCTAAATGAACTTTGCGACTTCTGTTAAAAAACAAAGCTAGGTGTTTGTGTTGTGGCTCAGTGGAAATGAATCCATGAGGATACAGGTTCCATCCCCTGCCTCGCTCGGTGGGTTAAGGACCCAGCGTTGCCATGAGCTGTGGTGTAGGTTGAAGACGTGACTCAGAACCTGTGTTGCTGTGGCTGTGGTGTACACTGGCAGCTACAGTTCCAATTCAACCCCTAGCCTGGGAACTTCCATATGCCACAGGTGTGGCCCTAAAAATAAATAAATAAATAAATAAAATAAAAAGCTTATTTCTTTGAGTATAAGAAGAAGTCAAAAGACCTAATACAGACAAAAAGCACTGGGTCGGTAGAAAGCGTTTTGAGGGCATCTTTGTCTCCATCCTGTGGTCCTGGCCTGATGCCTCCGCCAGGTGGCAGCTCAGCCTGATGTCACTGCCCCAGCACAGCCTCGGGCCCTTCAGAGAGCAAGGAGGGCTGAACAGCCACCCATCCTGCTTCCGCCTGCCAGGTGCCAGCACCCCCCTGCTGCCAGGACCAGCAGGTGGACCCCCTGCAGTGCTGTGGAGAATAGGCTGGGGCATCAAGGAGAGTTTTCTTAATTCCTGAGGGTGAATTTTAAAAATATTGCTGCCTTTCTCACTCTTCACACTTCATTGCTCTAGCTCTCAAAACTCTTTATATAAACCCAGTCTGTATTAGTACCTGGATTTTTTTTTTTTTTTTTAAAGAGCTGCACCCATGGCATATGGAGGTTCCCAGGCTAGGGTCGAATTGAAGCTACAGCTGCCAGCCTACACCACAGGCACAGCAATGCAGGATCCAAGCTGCGTCTGTGACCTACACCACAGCTCACGGCAATGCCTGATCCTTAACCCACTGATGGAGGCCAGGGATCGAACCCGCAACCTCCTGGTTCCTAGTCAGATTCATTAACCACTGCGCCATAACGGGAACTTCAGTATTGGTCTTTTCTTGCAGACAATACCTTAACCCAAAGCAGTGACCCTCCTTGGAGGAGACATTTTGGGCCTCAGGAGGGACTGGGGACAGGGAGTCACCGCAGGTCCCAGGACTGGCTGTTCTGCGTCTCAATCATCTATTTAAAGTTGATTCCAGGCACCCTGTTGCTAAGCTTCTCCCCCTTCCAAAGTGACTGTTGTGATTTACAGCTGAAAATCCAGAGCTCCCGGGCCCTCTCTCCTCAGGTCACACAGAGTGCAATTCCAGGTGGCAATGCGAGAGTCCCCCCTGGGCCTACCCGGACTTGCCTGCCTGGACAACTGCTGTTCTTGGGTCTCTACTTAGTCTCCTACTAGCAAAAGAAAATTCCTAAATTTCCCCAAGAAGTCTACTACTCTGCCACATCTTTGCTTCTCAGGTCCAGCCCTACAGTCAATCACCTTTGTGATGTTTTCTCTAAAGGAGATGGCACTGGCTCCAGGCTGGACCCTGTTACTAAAACCAAGTCTTGCTCCTCATCTCCGGGTAAGTTACTGGAATTTCTCCCTTGCTCTCAGGAGGGAAGAAAAGGGTAATCACTGCTATCTTTACATTTTATGACCAAGGCCCTTACAAAAGCAGCTGGATTATTTTGTTTCAGAGGTGGATGTGCCCCTGCACTGCTCCTGTGAGAGGAAAAGTGGTTGATAATGTGAAGATTCCTTATCTGATGTTGGCAAATAGAAACACAACCAGGATCACAACCAGAGAATCTGTTCAGAAAGAAATACACCAAACCATCCACCCACCTACCCCTCCCAGGACCACGCAACAAAGAGCCCAACAATAAAACTGAGGGCTTGCAATCTGAAATTTATATAAATGTGCACTGCTGGACATGAGCTGTTTTTCATTTCCTTAGTGACTCCGTGTGGACTGTGCTCTTACTCTCAGAGACAGAAATTTCAGAAGGCATCATGCCATTTTACATGCCACCAAAAATTAGGAATTCAGAAAAAGATGCATTATGCCTCAAGAATGTCCTAGTTTTTCTAAACTTAAAAATATTCTGTCCCAAGAAATGTATGTGTCTTGTTAGAATGGACATGTGTTGTTTCTAAAAGTGAACTTCCAGCCGTGTGGTTGGTGTGGGTCCTGTCTGCCTTGAGCCAGAGCCTGTGCTTTCTCCAGCATGACATTCGGGAGTGGACATGCGGCTGAGTGCCAGGCCATTCAGGTAAGGGAACTTTACTCGGCATCTGGGTTGAGCCATCAGGAAAATGGACTTTTTTTCCTGCGGGACTGGCACCTGCAAACACACACACCTCAAAGTTTCTAACCAGGAAGAGACAGTTGATTGCAAAGCCCACGTTCGAAGACTCAAGACAAAGAGAGTTGGGTAACTGTCTGTAGCCTGTATACAGGGTGGTGAACTCAATGCCTTTGGGGCCAGGCCAACAGCACAAACGAGGACAGCTCTAGCTGTGATGTAATGGGGAGTGGTGGGGGCCTGCTGGTCTTCCCTAAATCCATTCACATCTCAGTGAAAACAGTGCCACAATGGCCAAAGAAAACATTCCCACCTTAGGTCTGTTGGCCCGTGTGACACACCTCGATGTGCTGCCCACCAGGCTCCCACCAGGCCCTACAGCAAATCTGGGCACATCTATCAGACTGACCTCAGGATCCTCCTCAGTAAATCTCTGGTAGCCCAGGCACATTGGTAGCAGGTTTGGGCTGCTGCAGGCTCCTTTTCCTTACTCAGGTCTAAGAATTAAAAATTAAGCCACTGGGAGTTCCTACTGTGGTGCAGTGAGATTGGAGGCATCTTGGGAGCACTGGGATGCAGGTTCAAGCCCCATCCTGGCACAGTGGGTTAAGGATCCGGCACTGCCAGAGCTGTGGCTTAGGTTGCAACCTTGGCTTGGATCTGATCCCTGGCCCGGGAACTCCGAATGCCAAAGGGCAACCAAAAATAAAAAAGAAACAAAACAAAATGAAAAACGCAAAACAAAACAAAACAAAAGTTAAGCCAGTGAAAACATCTTAATTGTCACATGAAAAATATCCTGAAGCTAACAGTATCTTCACTTTAACTGCTAATGAAGAAGCATAAAGCCAAATTGCTGGGGCCCAGTACAAGGCTAGCAGGAGAATTTCTTTAAAGGGGCTTCTTAAAGGGCCCCGGAGTACCTGGCCTACTGTGCTTCAAAGAGCTGGAGCTTTGTAAGGTTTACATCTGGACCTGCCTCCCAATCCTGATAAGTTTCCAAATGTACCAGACGCATGTAGATCAATTTAAACATTTTTAGGTGCAAAGGGAACTGAATAAAGTAAAAATAAGTTATAAGGAAGTGAGGCTATCAAAATAATAAGATACCAAAAATCATTCTGATATTTATTTTCTTGAAAATTGGAAATGATGGTGAGTTTATTATGCAGGCTTGTGATGGCGGACAAGCATATTTTGAAAGTGAGATTAGACTCCAAGTGAACTCTTCTGGGCAAGGAACAGCCACAGCCTGAGGGAACCAGTGCAATTAAAGAACAGCAATGCTGGGAGTTCCCATTGTGGCGCAGTGGCTAACGAATCCGACTAGGAACCATGAGGTTGCGGGTGCGATCCCTGGCCTTGCTGAGCGGGTTAAGGATCCGGCGTTGCCGTGAGCCGTGGTGTAGGTTGCAGATGTGGCTCGGATCCTGAGTTGGACCCCTAGCCTTGGAACCTCCATATGCCGCGGGAGTGGCCCTAGAAAAGGCAAAAAGACAAAAAGACAAAACAACAACAACAACAACAAAAAAAAAACCCCAGCAGTGCTGTCTCCATGAACAGTCCTGGAAGAGACATGAACTTGGTGGATTACAGCCATTCTGAGAGGAGTCTGCTGCTTTCAGAAGCAGTGTCTATGCTGAGATAGAGAGATGCCTCCTTGTTCTCTATAGACTCTTTGTTTTTTATAGATTTCAAAAATAAACAAGGAAACAAACCCTGAACCTTTTTTTTTTTTTTTTAACCCAAGTTTCTAATTATTTACTGTCAGGGTTTGGAGAATTTCTAAGGCAGAGACAGGGCTGTGGATCTGGCCCACCAAGAAGAGTGTTTGTACACAAAGCAACTTGGGATACAAACAACTGAAATGCAAGGAGTGAGAAAACCCTGGTGTTACTACCCACAGCTTAACATTCTAACAAAATAAAGGTGTTTTCCTTACGAAGATGTGAAAATTACAAGAACTGCTCTGAAACCACAGGGGCAGGTGAGAGAGCTGATCCCTGCCTGTGATTCCTCCCTGGTGACAAGGACACAGATGGGATCCAAGCTCCCCTTCCTGTCACTGGCCATCTGCGGCCACACGACGCTGCAGATACTGCTGTCTGTTTATCACGTGTGTTTTCTCAGGAGCTGGGTTCTCTCGGAGAACTACTTCTGATGTATCTTTCATACTCAGTAAGAAAGTCCCATTTATTCACTCAACAAATATGTCTTGAGTGCTGAGTCCATATTCTAGAAGCTGAGGACACAGCAACGAACAAAATACATAGGACTGTCCATGACTCTCATGCCCCCATTGAGGGAGCAGAGCCGCCTGCGAGGGGGTGTCATATAAAGCCCAGCACTGGATGCCACGCAGAGGGTTCACACAAGCACACACACCAGATGAATTCTGGGGGCTGAAATAATAGCAAAGTGAACCCCGCAAGACATACTAGTTCAACTTTAAGTTAGGGAAAAATAATCATTCACATTTTAAAAAAGACGACTTTCACAAAACCCTTTTTAGATAATGTCTGTAAAGCCGGGTGCCCCCCGCTACCTTTCTGGCAGAAGCAGGTTAACACAGTGTGACGGACAATTCACCATGCCTGCCGTACTACCACGTGAGCCTGACTGTATGAATGCAATCTTGAGGCTCCTGGTTATGACAACCGGATGGAAGCAAGACTCAGGCCCACAAAGGCTGCTCTAAGTTCACATTAGGAAATGAAAATGCTGGCTTTTGCTGGGTTATCCTTTCAGGAAAGGGACACCACAGTAGATTCAAAGACAGGGTGTGCTTCTAGCCATGGCAACCCTTCTGTGGTCCTGCAGCCACCCCCACCTCCTGGGGACAGACCCATGGCCTTGGAGCCAAGGGCTCAAAGCAAGGTGTTGAGTGCTGGGAACAGGGGAAGAAGGTGTTGGGAAATTTAATTAGCAAGTGCTAAACTAAAAGGGCTCTCAGCTGAAAGCCTCCAGAAGTGTGAAGAATTACGACTGATTTTGAGAACTCTCCTTCCCAAGAATGAACAAGTGTGGTGAAAGATGAGCTGCTTAGTTTTTTTGTTTTGTTTTTTGACAAGTATTTTTTCAAGTGTTTTGCTGGCACGGCTTCCAAAGTTTCAGTTAATCAACTTCTACCTTTAATAAAAGATTTTTCTTCATCTGCCCAGAGCAAGGACTTGCTTAACCATGAAGAAAACTAGTACATGGATCAGCAGAGGACTAAAATTTAGCCACTTTTTATAACAGAAACAGTATAACTCAGGAAGCGTCCATGAAATCCTGTCCAATTCAACAAGCACAGAGCAACGAGTGGAAATGGACTTGGGGTCCCTGAACCCCAGGGCTCACGGGAGGGGCGGTGTTGTGGAAGCCACCACAGATACAAAGACTTGCTGAAATCCCTTCAACATGAGCTGCTGTGCAGCAGGGCGGTAACTAGGAGGGTGTGGGCTGCATCCTGAAAGATCTAAGAGGACTCGCAGAAATGAAATGAGGGGCAGAGCATTTGGGGCAGAAGAAGGTAGATGAACAAAGGCATAAAGTGTGTTTGAAGAGAGCAGAGCGGGTGGAACTGTGATGGACATGCACGCAGGTTATGGTAGGAGGACCGGTGTTATGAGAGACAAGGAACCCAAATCCTCTCAGGTGAAGGGCAGACTTCATTTGAAGGCAAGTTGAAGGGGGCAGGGTGAGGGGAATCGGGACAGCTGTTGAACAGAAGAAGGCCTTAGAAAACCTGCTCTCAGGCTGCACAGGAGGAACCGAGGGCAGGAGAGCCTCCAGGTGCAGAAGAGAGAGGCACACCCGGGCTCGGGTAGAAGACCTGGCTCTTGGGGGACCACATGGGCCAGCACGACGGTGCTCAGGTGATGCTAGGCTTCTAGCCCGAGGAAGAAGCAGGATGGTAAGATGGGATGGGAGGAGATGAGTAAGTAGAGCAGACCAGATCAACAATGAAAAAGAATAGCTAAAGATGGACGTGAACGCCCTCAAAAAGAAAATAAGGTAAAAAATTAAACTATTGTTCTTCATTTTAGACTACATGCTACCTACTTTAAAAAATAAAGACACTTCACATGTCTTAAAAATGGCAGCTGAAGGGGGAGAGTCAGAGGGTCCTGCATGACCCTGACACTATCTGATTTGGGAGAAAATTTAGCCAAAGGTGACATTTATTATTTATACCAGTTTCAACTTGCTTTTAAATTTTCCATCCTTCCTGCGTTTATGAATCCTTCCCATCCTTTTTAATGACACTCGCTACAGTATATGGATGTAACAACTTAATTTATCAGCCTCCTTGCGGAGGGCGGTGAGTGGTAAGAGGAAAACGTATCTGTTGCCTAGCAGCAAGTGTGCGCAGGGAAAAGCATCACGTCAGCCTGCAGCTCATTTCCTCCACGGTACTTTTCCTGACTCCAACTCTGCTGGAGGAGAGGCAGAAAGAGGGAAAGCAGGTGCCCGCCCTGGCATGTCCATCTCCTGTTGTTTTTTGTCTCAGCTGGCACATGTTATACCAACAAGCAGGCTATTTGCTTGTAGGCACACAAAAAGTGACAGTTATTCTCTGAACTTTGTTTGACACTTACATAGAATCTCAAACAGGAGGGGCCACCCTGAACCAGACCAGGCCCAGAGCCCCCCAGGGAGAGGCTGGGTCAAGGTACATTCCCCTCAGTTACAGGAACTGTAACCAACACCTCCTCATGGGAAAATCATAAAACAGCTCAGGCAGAGGCATCTACTAAGTTTAGGTTCAACACACCTCAAACTCCAGATAGTGATCTTTCAGTCTGTACTCGTCCACCTCCTTGGCTTTGACCTTCTTGTCCGGGGGGTAGGAGCGGTGCTCGGCCAGCTCCGTGCTGATCTGCTTCAGCTTGCTTTCATGAGACTTCAGCTGTTCCTCCTGCAGCAAAGTATTAAGCCATTTAACATCCAGAAAATACATCAATAAGCAACCGTGGCATACTTTAAAAATCCCTCATGATGAATGACTTTCACTCAGCAGCAGCCCAACATGCCTCTGCAGCCACCTCTCACCAACTCTCTCAGGTTCACAGGTACCTTTGAAGACGGCAGCCAAGGCCAAGACCGGCCTTCCTCACCAGGCCCCTGGTCACAAAGCCAGATGCTTCAGGGCCCTCTGTTGAGCGTGACCACCAGAGGCTGAGATGAAGCTCCTGAGAGACATTCCAGCAGGCAGGCACCCCTGCAGCACCATCCTGCGGGCCTCAGGGCAGCTCCTCCGCTTTGTATACACCCAGCAAGAGCAAGGCTGCCCCATCATAGTGGTTGAAGACCTACCCGCATTCTTTCCCCTTTTGAGACAGCAATACCATCAAGAAATAATTTTCTCTGGAGTTCCCATCGTGGCACAGTGGTTAATGAATCCGACTAGGAACCATGAGGTTGCGGGTGTGATCCCTGGCCTTGCTCAGTGGGTTAATGATCCGGCGTTGCCGTGAGCTGTGGTGTAGGTTGCAGATGAGGCTCGGATCCTGCATTGCTGTGGCTGTGGTGTAGGCCAGCAGATACAGCTCTGATTCGACCCCTAGCCTGGGAACCTGGGCGGCGGGAGCAGCCTAAGAAATGGCAAAAAAAAGAAAAAAAAAAGAAAAAAAAAAAAGAAATAATTTTCTGAAAGCTGATATTGTAAAAAAGGCAGAAACCTATGCTTTTCCCTCCCAAATAGTAGCGGTTCTGACTTCCATCAACTACAATTTTTTTTTTTTTTTGGTCATTTTATGGCTGCACCCATGGCATATGGAAGTTTCCAGGCTAGGGATCAAATTGGAGCTACAGCTGCCGACCTAAACCAGAGCCAAAGCAATGCCAGATCCGAAATGGGTCTGCAACCTGCACTTTCTTAACCCACTGAGTGAGGTCAGGGATGGAACCTGTGTCCTCATGGATACTAGTAGGGTTTGTTACCACTGAGCCCCAACAGGTAGTCCTTTCAACTACAAATTTCACTGAAGGATATTTAGTTGTTTTAGGATTTCTCTGGGCTGTGTGTTATACACGATGCCATATTCTTAACACGGGTCACCTAGTGAATATGGACAGAACTTTTCCCTTCACACAGGCACATCTCGTTTTCTTGGACTTTGCAGATACTGTGCTTTTTACAAACTGAAGATTTGTGCAAACCCTGGGTTGAGCAAGTCTATCACTGCCATTTTTCTAACTTTGCTCACTTCTGGTCTCTGTGTCACACTTGGTCATTCCCAGAACATTTCAGACATGTTCATTACGATTCTGTTTGTTTCAGGATCTGTGATTAGTGATCTTTGATGTTGGTACTATGACTCACTGGAGGCTCAGATGGTGGTGGGCATTTTTTAGCAGTGAATTATTTTTTAATAAACGTAGGTACACTGGTTTTTAGACAAAAATGCTATTGCACGCTTAATAGACAAAATGCTATTGCACGCTTAAAGTTGTGTAAACACAACTTTTTGTTTGTTTGTTTTGTTTTTTAGGGCCATACCCACAGCATATGGAGGTTCCCAGGCAACGGGTCTAATCGGAGCTACAGCTGCCGGCCTACGCCACAGCCACAGCAACACCAGAGCTGGGCCATGTCTTCGACCTACACCACGGCTCACCACAGCAATGCCAGATCCTTAACCCACTGAGCAAGGCCAGGGATCCAACCCGAAATCTCATGGTTCCTAGTCAGATTTGTTTCTGCTGTGCCATGATGGGAACTCTAACACAACTTTTATATGCACTGAGAAATGCAAAATTTTGTGTGACTTGCTCTACTGAGGTATTTACTTTATTGCAGTGGTTTGAAACAAAACCCACAATGCCTCCAAAGTCTGCCTGTGATTATTAAGAGGTGAAACTTCTGTGTTTTAGAAAATGTACATCTTTAGGATGATGCTAAACTGTTTTCCAAAGTGTTTCCACTAGCTTACATTTCCACAGTAGGCTTGAAAGTTCCCAGTGTTCTACATTCTTGCTAAAATTTGTTATCACACTTGCAAATTTTTGCTAATTTCATGGGTTTGAAATGATTTGAATTTACATTTTCCTGATTACAAGTGAGGATGAACATTTTTTTTTCATATGTTTACTGGGCTTCCTCTTCTGTGAAATGGCTGCTGAAATCCTGGACTCACTTTTCTACTGATCCAGATTTGTAAAGGACAGTTTATTTTAAAAAACAATTTCTTTTCTTTTTGATTAATAAAATAATTCAAAAAATCAAATAAGATTTTAGATAGCTTGGTAAAAGAATTTACAAAATTCTCTGTAGTTTTTGGACTCTGGCTGTGTGTAAATGTTTTTTTAGATATTTAATTCTTCCAAAAGCTTTAGATTTCTCAATCTTGAGTATTCAAAGGGCTCTTTCCCATTGAGTAAATTCCAACTTCTACTTATTTTAATGAGGAATAAATGCTGGACCATTATGCAACACATTTTATTTCTTACTTTCCTACTAATGCCAAGGAGGGTTTTATTCATTGTTATTATAAACTATCATTTATAAACCTGACTATTTCTATAGCGGCACAAGGGGTTAGTAATTTTGCCATGCTTTTATGAAGAAACTAGTCAAATAAATGTTGAAATTCAGTGGGCACTGCTTTACTCCAACTTCACTGATTTCATGAAGCAAGAAACAAGGAAATCATCTCAAAATAAAAGCATTTTAAAATCACAAAATCCAAGCCAGAGTTCTCCAGCCTCTTCTTCATATGTATCTATAGTACGTGTCTACACCACATGCTTATTACAAAATAATATGTGTGAATGTGCTCTCCTTTACTGATTGCAAGCTCTTTGAAGTCAAAGAAAGGTCATTTTCCCTTCTTTCTACTCCTCCAGGGTCTGGCCGGTGCTGGGCAGGGCAGAGAGGGAGACACAATTTGGGCTTGCAGACTTTACTTGCCTAACACCAACTCACCTCTCAGCTCCCATGAGCTGGGAGCCAAAACCAAGTCGTAGCTCTTTTTATAAAGCCCATATGCCTAACACAGTACCTGATATATGGGTTCCCCCAGGAAACAGCAGCTGAATAAATGGATTACTTTTTTAAAAAAAGGGAAGATAAAGAGCAAGAGCTCAGACTGTTCCCTCGTGCTGATCTAAGTAGACATGATTTAGAAGGTGATGGCATTTCTAGAAATCTGCTAGGCAATTAACAAGTCAAACTGCTGAACCCTGCAGCTTCATCAAACCCAAGCAGCTGGAATTTAGAATATAGACACCTGCCTCTGAGTCAGTCTCGGGGGGACCATTGCTGAAAGCACCATCAGAAAGGTTTCTATTTCATCATCTCATGCTTAACGCAGTTTTAAAGATCGTAAGCAGTGTTTAATGAACTTTAGCATAATAACTTCAACATGGCTCAACTGTTTTAGTACGTAGTATATGTTGTTAAATACAGCCCTCTAATAAATGAATACAAACTCCCTCTATTCTGAACAGGTGCAGATAAAGCGTAGCATACGGTCTGGCCAAGGAGACTTGGCAAAGCGAGCCAGTTAAGGTTAAGTGACATCAAATGAACCATATGAGGAACAGACATCCCGAGTGGTTATGGGAATAGCTTGACAGTTTTCCAAAGTGGGGCATGTGCACCCCAGGCAAGGTGATCCACTGGAAAGAATTTTTAAAATCAGCATTGACATATAATTCACTACCATACAACGCACACAACCCATCTGATGTGTATAATTCAAAGTTGTTTTTTTTTAAAATATATTCACAGGGTTATGCAACCATCATTACAATTTAATTTTATGACATTGTAGTTCCCCTAAAGGAGACCCTCTGGGAAAGGAATCACATAGCAGGTCCCTTTGTTTCTGGCTTCCCTTACTTAGCAAGGTTTTTACAGTTCATGCACAATGTCAGTGATTCACTCTTTTAGGCTGAATAACGTCCCATTGTGTGGACTTACCACACTTTACCCATTCATTTACCACCTCTGATGGTCACTTCCACCTCTGGCTGTTATGAGTAATGCTGCTGTGAACATTCGTGTGACTGTATGTTTTCCTTCTCTTGTTGTCAAGGTAGGAGTGAAATTGCCCGGTCACTTGTTAAGTCCATGTTTAATCATTTGATAAACCACCAAGCTATTTTCTAAAATAGCTGCCTCATTTTATATTCCTACCAGCAATGTCGAAGAGTCTGAATTTCTTTACAACTCACTAATATATTACCTATGTCACAGTTGCAGCAATGCTGGATCCTTAACCCACTGCACCAGGCCGGGATTGAACCTGCAACTCCGCAGTGACCTGAGCCACAGTGGAAACTCCAAAAAATACATACATTGAAGGATATTTGCTCAAATGTCTAGTACTGATAAGGTGAATGATCAAAAAAATTAAGAGACCAGTCATCTGGTTACAAGACAACAAGAGTCTGCCTTAAGGGATGGGGGTTGGACATGAACAATGTTTGGGAAGTAGAAATGACAGGATTGAAAGGGTGACATTGAGCGGTGGGGGGGGCATGGTCCTGGCCAGTGAGGAACATACTCTAAGATGAACCTCATTCTCTGAAAGCCACTGCTCCTAATGTCTGTCTGTGGAGGAGGTCGTCGAGAGGCCATGTCCATGGCTGACCCTGGAGCTGGACCTGGTGATCGACTGGAGGCCCCTCACCTAGCTTTCTTCTGGGAACTCAGGTTCTACCTGCCTCCCCTGTGCCAGGAGCTTCCCAAGGGCACAGCCTTGAGGAGGTGAGTGAGGTGCTGCCGGGGCATGTGGACGGCCTCTATGTGAGCTCTGAGACCCTGGAGGCAGATGCACAGGGGGATGCATCTGAGGCCACCAAGACAAGCCTGGCGGGTGAGTCCCCTGCATCTTCCATCTGCCTCTGTCCTCGGTTTCTCATCTCCCAAGAGGGGCCAGCCTGTGAGCCAACAGGGCCCCCCTCAAGTGGGCCTGAGCGCTACCGCCTGCAGTCAAACCACAGGACCATACCAGGGTGGGAAGCAAACACAGAACGAAGGTCGATCTGTTTTCCATCCCTGTCAATCCCCTTGGTAGTTAGCGTTTCATAACCAATCCACTGCGTCAAACTTTCACAGGAGAATGGCTGGGACTCAGAAGAAAACACGACAAGACACCAGAGTAAATGACACCTTCATGATGCACAGTCTCCAGAGAAGCAGTGAAGGGAGGCAGGTTTTGTCACAGGGCAGCATTTCTGATCTGCACTGCGTGTGTCTCGGAAACACACACACTCCCCATCCCTGGTCCCGACCAGATCGATCTGGGGGGTGCTGAGAAACGTGCATTTGAAACAAGCCCCCAGATAATTCTTATGCACATTAATGTTCGAAAATGAGTCCTTAAGTGAAGTGAAAGAGAAAGACAAATACTGTACATCACATACATGTGGAATCTAAAACGTGGCACAAATGAAGCTGTCTACGAAATAGAAACAGACTCACAGACACAGGAACAGATGTGTGGCTGCCAAGGAGGAGCGCAGAGGGAGTGGGATGGACTGGGAGTTTGGGGTTAGTAGGTATAAACTATTCCATTTAGAATGGATGAGCAATGAGGTTCTGCTGTACAGCACAGGGACCTCTATCCAGCTTTCTGGGATAAACCATGATGGAAAAGAATATAAGAGAGAATGTGTGTGTCTATATGTGTGTGTGTGTGTGTATATATACATACACACACACACACACACATATATAACTGAGTCACTCTGCTGTACAACAGAAAAGGGCATCACACTATAAATCAACAATACTTTAATTTAAAAATATATATGTAGCGCAAAGAAAGAAAACGAGTCCTTTGAGGAGTAGAAAAGGAGGTCCAATGGCTAACCATGAAATCCTAAGTCTGGAGTGCTACACCAGAAGGAGAAACAAAACTTGAACTTTATACTAATCTCTCCACCTGCAGGAGAGCAAGGAAAATGTGCTCTGGCAACAGGACTGTGAAAAACAAGGGGAGGAAGGCGACTCCTCCCACACAGCAGAGGCGCACAGAGAGAACTATGCTGCACTGACAATAATCAATTCTAATAACGGAGGCTAATATGGTTTGGAGAGAAGACAAGAATAAATTAAATGATGGGGTGATGAACAGTGTGTCTTTAAAAGCTTCAAACAATCTTCTAATTGAATGTTTAGTTCTTTCCTAACACTGTTTAACTTTTTTCCAGCAGGGTACTCACACTGTTATCGACGTATTTTGCAAACTGAAATTAATCCAAGTAGTCGGCACTTAAGGGAGTGGCAGTCAGGCTGTGGGCATGAGGAGAAAGGAAAGACCGTGGGGCTAGAGAGCACGGGGTCTCTGTGGCCCCACAGGACCCTTGGCAATGCCTGGAGACACGATACCGGTGTCCAGTGGGTGGAGGCTGGGGATATTGCTAAACAGCCTACAGTCCATCACAATGAGCCACCTGGGCCCAGGGTCAGCAGTGCCAACATTGAGAATGCAGGGCTGACGGCTGAGGCCTCGCCTTCACGGCCCTGCAGACCCTGTGGGTGCATCCAGACACACGTTCCAGGGTCACTGAAGCACCACCATGACTCCAGCAAAGACACCCTTAGGGCCTCTATCTGAAGTGGGTGGCCCCCAACGCCCAGGAGCAGGCCGTGTGCAAATCCCCTCCTTCTTTCCAATCCGCCTGCATCATAAATCTTGGTTCTACATATTACTTTCTTAATTGTCTTATTATTCTCAAAGGTAAAAACATCTTTTAATTTTTAGTAAACAAACATGATGACCTGGGTGAAAAACATCAAGCTAGTGATAGAATCTTAAAACATTCTAGACAAGCCGCTCATTTTCCAGATGGCTCACAAAGGCTTGTGACTTATTTGTGGGGGAGGAAATCATCATATTCTTTTATGAAGAAATTAAATTCCTCAAAAGACTTGGTCATTGTACGTGACACAAGAGCACGCTTCTCTTTGGTTATTACTTTCTTATTTAAAATCTCGAAGCCATCATTTTGATCACATCACATGCACATTTTTCGCATCTGTGTTCAAAACGAGAAAAAAAAAGTCAAAAAATTTATGCATTCCTTTTTTAGTTCCAATGTAGGACATTTGTTTAAAATAAGAGATTCTGCCTTGATGAAGGTCTTGTGGTCAAAACACACAAACAGATGAATATTCACTGCCACAGACAAGTGACTTACCAATGTACAGTTCATATCTAAATAGGACAGATGCACATTTTTTAAAGTAGAAAATAAACAGAAATGTAGATTCCACAGTGAGGCAAGAACAAGAAAAAGCTCTACGTTGTTCTATACTTTTTAATGTTCCTCTTTAAATTCAACTCACCTTTTCCCCTGAATCTTTTACAGGAGTAATGAATTGTGAGAAAGGCCATTCTATTGACAAATAATTGGAAAACTTCTAGTGAAATTAGTAGAATAAAACTCAACATTTGAAGGTTATTTTTTTTTGGCCTCTAGTTATCCAATTGTTTTTCTCTCCTCTTACCTTAAGAAATATAGTTCCACTTATGTGAGATGCCCCCCAAAAAGTGGGGAAGTGAATTTGCTTTAAGAGTTCATGTTTGGGTTGGGGGGATGGAGAAGCTGCTGACGTGCTCTCTGGTATCCTTCCTTCTCTCCAAGAGCACTTAGAGCTAAAAGCCCTCCTGCCTGGGGAGTGAGCGGCCTGCTCCTTTCTCTGACCGGCAGCTTTCTCAAGAGTTAGTCTACAAGTGACACACACAAGAATAGCAATGCTTACGCGGGGGGCTTCCAATTCACGTTACAACACAACTACACAGAAACTAAAGGATCTCCCCCAAGACCCTGTCTCCTCTCGTCTCCGCACGGGCCTGTCTTTGTGAACTTGGCAGGACTGGCACACGACCCCTCCGCCTTCCATTCCCTCAAGGATTGCCAATGCGGCCGCTCAGCCATCACTCCTGGATGCTCTCAACAAAGGACCCAAGGACCCCCTGCCACTTCACAGGAGATCTTATTTGTCTTCTTTGTACCTCACCTTTCTCTCCCTCTGTTGGCATGACATTCTCCCTGTGCTTTTCCTGATGAACTTAAAAATCATTGTTTCTCAAGTGTCTGGTCTGGTCTGCTTCTGGACACTCAGTGTGACTTTTGCAGTGAGAAAGAGGAAAAGGATGCAGGGAAGGACCCTGGGAAGGGGCAAGAGCAGGGACACCAGGAGATGACGGGGTCCTAAAAGCCAGCTCAGACACCACAGTCCCCAATGCCCAAGCCCAGGTGATGCCCCTAAGCCTCCACTTCAAGGAGCCACTAAGGACCATCAGGATCCTACACGCACTTCCACACTGCCGCTTCCGTGCATCTCCTCTTTAACTGACTTATTGTTCCTCTGTATTGCTGAAGGTGCCTTTCTATTTCTAGTAGTTTCCTCCTCCAATACTTTCTTCCTATTACAATGAGAAGATAATCTGATCACATTAATTCCCTGCTTTTAAACTATTGTCCCAAGGGTGCTGGGGAACCAGTGAAGCATCCAGAATCCTATACATGACAAACATGACCTTTCATCCCTTGGCCTTTGCTTATTTCCACAGAGGAAGGTTTCTCGCCTTTTCTCAACACTGCACTCAAGTCACATGCGGGAGCTGATATGTGGTTCCTGCATGTCTTCTCTCCTCTGGCCTTTCTGTGGGGTCACTCTCTTCCCACACTGCAGCCATGAGCCTCCTACTAGCTGTCCCAAGTCCTCCTTCACCTCCAGGCACCCCCGCCCTCTTGCTCCCCCACAGTACCTGGGCTCATCCTTCCTATGTCTCCAAACTGTTACAATTACTTGCTTGTATGTATTTGCCAGTCTGATCCCAGAAACCACCTGGGTTTCATCTGCCTATTTCCAGAGCCACAGATAGTCTCTGAGGTACAACAGGCGCACAATACATACTTTTAAATAAATGCATCACTGATAGTCATGGCATCAGATGTATAGAGGAGCCCCTTAATATCAAGACCTGGCTGATCAGAGCCAGATGAACCTGTTCCTATTACTGCACCAGTAAGAAATTCACAAAGATATCAAGGTAACTTCCAAAATCCTCAACCAGGCAAGAGTGGCACTGCACACAGGTTTAAAATTGGTGAACGTGGCTTCTGTGCAATGTCCCTAGAACAGAGTTTTAAGTAGGAACTTAAATAAGACTGATCTTTGGGGCGATCAGTCCAGACAAAAGAAGAGCAGCTGATGTGAAGACATCTGAACAGACCCAAGCGTCCTTTCTGGGTTTACTGGGAAGACCACCAGGTCCAGGGTTGTGTCCTACCATCGCTGAGCCAACTGTGTTAGCTTCCTACATGAAGCACAAAACTCAGCACACTGCACTGTGCCCCGCTTACACAACACTGCCCTTCCAGGGCAAGGTCCCATCCCTGCCCCCAAATATGGAGTAGTCGTCACACACAAAGATTAAGAAGACTAGTTTACAAAGTGCTTTTTCCAGGGTCAAAGCAGGATCAAGATGACTTACCTGAGACAATTTTGTTGTGGTGGCGGGCAGAAGTGGGCGACTAAACTTCTTCTGAGATCCAATTGCTGCTGGAAATGGTGGTGCAGAAAACACAGCTGCAACACAATTGATTTTATTTATCCACCCCTGCATTTCCTCTGGACTCCTATGAGAAACAGATATATTTACGTTAGGATACTTCCATATCTAAGTGCTTTATATGTTCCCCATTTCTCCTTACTGATCTAAAATGGCTTATACAATCACCTGTTCTTCTTGGTACAAATAACCCTGACAAGACCTCATTGGAGATTTACACTTTCAACAGCAAGTCACCACGGTAATGAAAGGCCCTGGAACCTATGATCGGAGGGTAAGCTGTGATTATCCCTCAAGGATACAGAAGGAAATAAAGCGAAATCACGTCACAGCAAATATTTATTAACCCCCCTACTTTCTAGTTGATATGAAGCTAGGTCAAAAACTAATATAAAAATGAACTCATCTCTACCAATCATATAATTTGATTTTAAAATGCAACTGCGGGATAAATTGATAGACTGTAAAAGGGTGCATATACCCACTTTGGACAGTTTCTTAAAAAGTTAAATATAAATTTATCATACAATCCAGCAATTCTACTCCTAGGTATATTTCCAAGGGAAATAAAAACGTACGGGCACTATAAGATATGTATATGAAGGTTCATAGCAGGATTATTTATAAGACTCAACAAGGAGAAACACTGCAAATGTCCACCGTCAGTGTCCATCAAAAGTGAGCGAATAAACAAAACATTGTGTACAATGGAAACCAGCAGCAGTAAAGGTGTGGGGCGCTGACATAGGCTATAACACGGACCCCAAAACTTCCTGCTGAGTGAAAGAAGCCAGACACAAAAGCCCACATATTCTACAACTGCAATTTTATAAAAAGTCCAGAAAAGGCAATACTACAAAGACAAAGATATTGGGCTGGGGTGAAAAACAGGCACAGGGGATCGGTCTGTGGGGTGACAGAAGCATTTTAACTGGATTAAAACATTGAATGGACACTTAAAACTGGTGAAATGTGCAAGTCTGTAAAGTATACTCGATAGGACACTGAAAATCCACCTGAGAGGTTGTGGCAAGCCCCTGATGACAGTGTCATTTTAACCTAGATGTCATGTTCGCAGAGCTCAGCACCCAGCTCACTAGATTGCTGGGAACTATTAAAGGAGTGTAGGAAAAGGTCCCAAACCAGGACAGATTAGTCACCACGTATATAATCAACAAGAAGATGGACAAATGTCAGCTAATCTAACAATTGCTTCCTGTACGATGGCTCAGAGCAACCACCCTGACCCGACACCGCACTAGGTGTCAGCTGCTCACCTTGCACTGCCTGCCCTGCTGACCCTGTGCCCCTCTGACCCCATGCCCCCCTGACCCTCATGCCTCTCTGACCCTGGGCCTCTCTAATCTGCTAGTTCAACTGACTAATTTCTATACCAGTTCTATTTGGAGTAATTAGATCTCCTTAGTGATCACATCTGGTATTTTAGACATCAAAAAAATAATGTTGGGGAATAGAATAATCTGAAGGACTTTTATGGTAATAACTGTAATTGCACATCTGGCTGTGGTTCCCTTGTGGTGTTAAAATTCCCACACTAAAAAAATCTTTTGTAATTTAGATTTCCTTACTTCCTCCTCACCTGATGTCAGCAATTTTACACCTTTTTGCAAGCTCAGCATCCACAAATCACAAAAGTAAATACTCTTGTTCTCATTTCCTTTTCTCATCTTCCTTTGTTCTGTTCACTATCTTGATGTCAAATTTAATGCCAGGGCCGGATGGGTCAACTGGTAGTGTTCTCAAGTCAAGCTTAGATATAAACAGCAATAATTAACTCTGTCAGCCACGGACACTGATGCTACTTGTGCTGTTAAAATTCTTGTTCTAGAGGCTCAGTTTCAAAAATTTAAAGTTTCTTGCGTCATAAATCTAGAATTCTCCCTATGGAGCCTTCTACTTCTAATCTGAAGGCAGTCATGGACCCCTTATTAAAGTGGCACTGCATCCCGTTTCCTTGCTGCCGTAATGATTTTATCTTTTCCTTCTACTTTAATCACAAAGCTCAGAAAGAGAGAGATGGGAGTTCCCGTTGTGCTCAGCCAAAATGAATCTGACTAGCATCCATGAGGATGCAGGTTCAATCCCTGGCTTCGCTCAGTGGGTTAAGGATCCTGTGTTGCCATGAGCTGTGGTGTAGGTCGCAGACATGACTCGGATCCCAAGTTGCTGTAGCTCCAATTTGACTCCTAGCCTGGGAACCTCCATATGCTGCAGGGAAAGCCCTAAAAAAAAAAAAAAAAAAAGGGGGGGGGGAGAAGAGAGCGAGAAAGTAAAATGAAAATCTACACTAATTAAACAGTTTCTATGTTCCAGGCACTGTGTGAGGCACTTCACATACTTGAACTTCTTTGTTTCTCACAAAACCCTGTGAAATAACATTATCAACCACACTAGTGACAGGCTGAGGTTCAAAGTGGTTACATTACAGGCCAGGACAAAGTGCTGGGAAATAGTCATTGGAATCAGGTCTATTTTACTCACTGTGTGATGGAACTTGCATACTGAAATACCTTTGTACTTTATTCATGAGGATATTATGTCCTAGAGAGGCTAAGTGGCTGACAGAGCCACAGGGCTACTCTGCAGCAGATAAAACCTTGGAACCCAGAGTTTCTATTTCTTATTCTAGTTTCTTTGGCAGTTTTCTCTCTAATGGAATCAATTAAAGACTGACTCTGACTCAAAAAATTTCCCTGCAGATCTTGATTCTGTTTCTTGGTACAGAGTAGTACCAGGCAAACTAAAAAATCAAACCAAACCAAACTGATGAAACCTACTGGGCTTGGAAAAGCAAGACCCTCCAGTCAGCGGTCTTCAGTTTGAGCACATTGGGCTTCTTCTCATAGTCCGTGGCCTGGGAGGCCAGTGCGTGGTGCACACTCACGGCGTTTTTCAGGTCCTCTTCCGACAGAGCCTTCTCGGGCTTGTATTCGTCCTGTAGATGGAGGTGGAGAAGACAAACATAAGTTCAGACTTCACCTTCTCTTCTGAAAACCTAAAACTCTAAGAAAAATTTTAGAAAAATCCATGAAGGTGCCTAAAAACATGAAATGAATGGTGACTAAAAACAACTCTTTGCTACTTCGTAAATGTCATAAAACATCCTGTTCTTTGAAAAGTTTGCTCAGAATGAGAAAATACACACTGACTAAAAGGATGCCTTTTAAAAAGCTGATATATAATAATTAAGGTAAAGAGCTGAGGAAGGTCAAAGACATCATATCTGTCACACCACACGCATTTTACAGTGATTTGAAGCTAGGTCCAATAGGTGATTCAGCCTCAGGTGCAAATGGACAAATGCAAAAGCTTCCAGACATTCCTCAGCAGAATCAGACGGATGGTGAAAACCATGCTATTGTGCTCTCTGCTCCAACACACTACATTTTCCTGCTATTTTTTTATTGAGTAAAATAAAATGATTTCTCTAGCTGTTCTCTGAAAGAGGAAAATCAGTTCAATATTAAATCAGGAGACATTTTAGCTCTATTATCATAAATGTGAAAAATAAGTAAAATTACATAAAAAGGAGGGTGCCATGGATAGGTGCCATTTTATCTTTGGGCATGATCCATGCATAATTCACACAATTTATAAAGGTTCTTTTGTATGGCTTCTCTCCACACATAACTAAAAAAAAATCCCAACTAGAGGATTAATAGGATTTTAAAACAAATTTGACCATTATTATTATTATTAACTAGAAGATTAATAAGAATTTTAAAAAAATTTGATTCTATTATTATTCTTCTTATATCTAGTAGTTTTCCTGGGTCTCCAAGAATAGAAAAGACCTGAAAACCAATGTAAATACAGCAGACATCATAAACTGTCATAGGAGATGTTTTCTAGTGTTTAAGTTCCTTTCTTCCCCCTTCCCCGTATTTTATCAGACACGATGCTAAATAGCCTTGCACTTCTGTAAAGTGCGCGCGCACACACACACACACACTCTCTCTCTCTCCTCACCTTCCAATTTAGCAGGGAAAGCCTAAAGAAAGACATTGTTTATTCTATTACCACAGTCTGGTTTTATACATTTTTCAAAGAAATAATTACACTCTCCCATACCACCTCCCACCCCTCCTGCCGGTAGCCTCTCACACGTCAAGCTATTCAGAGGTACTCTTGCCATCAATTCACAATGAGTCAGAAATAAACAGCAGCTGCTGATCCTTCGTGGCCACTGCCACTGACAGTGCTGAGAGGCAGAGGGGGACCCCACAGTAAACACCAACTGCAACATGAAGATTACACAGCTTACAGTATGAAATGATAAAACTACTACTTTAAAACTGCGACAACTCTATTAAGCCTCGGAAATTAAGAACTGTTGACAATAACAATTTTCTAGAGAAGTACGATGAATCTTTAAAGAACTAAGGATTTTTTAAAAATCTTAAAATAAATACATTTTACCCAAATCTGTTCTTCTACAATTCCCATTAGTGCATAAAGCTGTAATCTAGTTACATTTGGGGGTCTTGATTTTCTAAGTGGGATTTTTCTTTTAATGATTTAGGATTCCAAAAATTCACAAACCTCCTTCCAGGGGAGCTGTTATTCAAGTGAGAGTATCAACCAGAGGCAGCATTAGGAGACCCCCTCCAGCCTTGTAATTATGCTGGAACATGGCCCTGCACAGCCAGCCATGTGCTCAGGGGGAGATGTGGATCCGAGGAGTTGAATGATGGGGGTAAAGGACCAGGCCACCAGAGTGTGCAGGCCACATCCATTTCCACACACGGGCTGCTATCTGAATGCTCAGAGATGAGCCGAGAAACCTGCTGGCACTGTTTGTTCATATTCTAGGTCCATAATTTGGCCTTTATTTTAATTCCTTCTCACTGGTTTCTTTTGGTTAATTTTTTTGTTGTTTAAATTTAAAATGATTAGTTGTTTAATTTTTCACATTTCTTTTTTAATTGAGAGAATTTAAGGCCATTTTTCCTCTGAGTACACGTGTTTGGGGATGAAGAGTGTTTTTTCATGGTTCTCCAGATAATTTGTAGTTTTCTTTCTCTCACTTTGATCTTAGTCATGTCAAAGAATTTCTCACATTTAAAGCACCTCAAGTTTTAGCTATTCATCATTATATATTTCTAATTTTATTGGCTTGTGACCAGAGAATGTGGTCTGTAAGAACTATTTTATTTTATTTTATTTTATTTATTTTTGTGTGTCCCTTTTAGGGCCACACCCACAGCATATGGAGGTTCCCAGGCTAGGGGTTGAATCAGAGCTACAGCTGCTGGCCTACACCACAGCCACACCAACATCAGATCCAAGCCATGTCTGCAAACTACACCACAGCTCACAGCAACACTGGATCCTTTAACCCACTGATCGAGGCCAGGGATTGAACCCTCAGCCTCATGGTTCCTAGTCGGATTTGTTTACCACTGCGCCACGACAGTAATTCCTCTATTTTATTTATTTAAAATCTGTTGAGGTTTTCCTACTACTTGTTTGATGTTTGTTATTGTTCCATGGACATAAAAAGTTACTCTCTGAGGGATGATTGTACATTTATATTCAAGCTTATTGATTCAGTTCCTCTGTTCTTACAGTATTTTTTTCTACCATGTTCTTTTTGCTATTTATTATTTTAACGTGTTCTTTATCCTGGTTTAGTGCTTAGTTACGTCAGATG